>NC_052070.1:57181742-58577742 GCF_015852505.1 Tachyglossus aculeatus | reverse complement strand
TGTTGCACATCTTTCTACCTGACGGTCAAATTCTGGACTGTCTGCACGCTCAAAAAATTATCGTACAGAATTTGACATCGGGCATTTTGCCCATGTTCTGAAGCCATTTCTTTGAACTTATTTTCCTGGCTCATAATCTCTCAACAGAAAAAAATCACCATACCCCAAATCAATCTACCATGGACTCCAAGAAGTGTCTCACACCCATTAGGGCATCATAAAGACGCCTGGCGCACAAGCACAAATTCTTGGGATGGATTGATTCCTCAATAGTTCATTTGGGAAAAGGCTTTACATAGCAATTAAGAACCACTATTGAAGATTGTTCCAAATACACACACTATTAACATCTACCTAGTACTCTGAGCACATGGATTTCATAACCAAACTTAAAAAAGAATGACAATCACAGCTACACGTGCTTGTCCCCCTCCCTGCCGCCCCCAAATGAAGACAGTCCCAAATTGAAATATTCATTCATTCATTCGTATTTACTGAGTGCTTACTGTGTGCAGAGCACTGTACTAATCAATCAGTCGTATTTATTGAGCGCTTACTGTGTGCAGAGCACTGTACTAAGCGCTTGGGAAGTCCAAGTTGGCAACATATAGAGACGGTCCCTACCCAACAGTGGGCTCACAGTCTAGAATATGAAACTCAAAGCATCTATTGGTAATAAACGCTAGCAGTTATTAGGGTGCATGGGCTGTTTCCAGTTAAAGTCACTTTCTTTTGTAGTTCAGGTAACCTCCTAAATTACGCCCCCCCCGCCCCGTCACACAATTCATACTCTAAAACTTTATTTCACTGTAAATAATTATAACTACAAAGAAAAGCTACTACTAGGGGCCAATAAAGATCCACGCAGTTACTAAGGAATCAATCCGGGGAGCTTAAAGGTAGCCTTGGATTAGAAATGTACATTTGGAAGCTAGCCCCTCGATGGAGCAAGTCAGAGCAGAACATTTTCCCACAAAACTAACTTGGCCAAATCTGCAACTGTCGGTGGTCTTCTAGCTCCGAAAACAATAGCCTGGGGACCCCTGAAACGGATCAGAACCCTGAGCAGTTTTAACAGTAATTTATTTTTAAGCCGGCCGTATGACAGCTCCATAGTCCTCTCGTTAGGCTGTGACCAGCTTTGAGTGTTAGAGTGATCATGGTCTCACTCCACTTTCCACTTCCTAAGTTCACATTTTAGCAGGTGAGAAGGACGCTTAGTACAGTGCTCTACCCAGAGTAAGCGCTCAGTGCAACTGACTGATTGAATTTTGAAGAGACTTCCTATCTGAATGTTATTGATTGTAATACTGTAAAATCTAAAACCTCAGCCTTGTGGTTTTGTCTCCTTAAAATAAATAAGGCCTGTGGAGTTATGTTAGGAAGGCAGCGACTCTCTGAATCTTCTGTGATTAATTTAGTGAATCGTTTCTTCCCAAAATGGGCTAGCTGGGTCTTGGATGGTCTAAGAGATTGAAGGAACAGACAAATCCCATTAATAAGGAATAGATTGAGCCCAAACCTTTTTTGGAACAGCTTTTTCCAAAGAAATGGCAATCTTAGAAAAAAACTCTTTTCTAGAGCGGGCGGAGGAGACCTTTCCGGGGGGACTGGGAACCACAGATTCCCCCAAATGAGCCCATCCGTCAAAGCTGGGGCTTGGAAGAAATACTGGCATCAGAAAAGGGGCAAGAGTCAACTCAGGCTCCATGGAGAGGAGATTTCCATAGTATTGGGATCGTGGGCTTCGAAAATGGGATTTACCCATGCCAATTCTCCCACAATGAGTGCTTAAGCTAAGTATTCGGACTTGAAAGCTGTTGGGAAATTAGGATACGTTTTGCCCAGCAAGGCGCGCCTGTCCAGAAACAGCCCGAGTTTTCCTTAACACAGGGTTCTTCAGAAATTTAACCCCTTGGATAGTACCTCTGAAAAGTAAGGCACTAAATCCTTTTCCCCCTGGCAGATTAGGCCCTATGCTTGGAAGGAGCATTACAATAATGAGATATTTCTAAACAAAAGCACCAAGAGGGCCAGGGTATTTTTTATTCAGAGGATGATCTCTGATCCTTATTCCCAGAGCCTCCCTTCCCTGCAAAATTTCTCTGCTTTCATCTGTTAGTAGTATGGCCCAAGTTCATTCATTCAATCGTATTTATTGAGCGCTTACTGTGTGCAGTGCACTATACTAAGCGCTTGGGAAGTACAAGTCAGCAACATATAGAGACGGTCCCGCCCCAACAACGGGCTCACAGTCTAGAAGAGGGAGACTTATGGGGTTCTTTTCTGAAAATGCTTTGGCCACCTACTACTGAACTTGTCACTACAGGTTACCTTTAAATCAAAAGAATAATAGATTTTCCTAAATAGTGCATTGTGTTTAATAACACCATATTTATGCTCTAACAAATTGAGTAATGTTAAACTGACCTATTCACAATAGGCATATTTTCCTGCCCAATCATGTCCCTATCAAAGCTATTAAAATCACTGTAAGCATTTGTTCTGACAGGACAAACAAGAATTTGCCTTCACAGAACAGTGCCCCTGGGACTACATTTAGCAGGAATTACATTTCCAAGAAACATTCCTGATTTATGAAAGATGTTCAGGGTCCAATTTGCAAGGGGAAAAAAAACTGTTTTAAGTAAAATCCAAACTCTGTTATTTAATCCTTGGAGGCAGAGGCAGATTTTCCCAGGTGTCCGTTCCTAAAGCCAAGCAATGAATACAGAAGCGTTCCAGTCCAAAGAGGTCCAAACGAAAGGAATGGTCTTTTTTCGGGGAGGGAAGCTCATCAACTCAAAGAGTTAACACTCTTCTGGAGACTTCAGGAATGAACAAAGAGGGAGGAAGTTTTCATGAGACTCTCAAACATTTAGGGGGCTGGCTGGGATTCAGCGGCAACAGGAGGGTCCGGAGTGGGCATCCAGTTAAGCAAGCCTCGGGTTGGAACTCACGGCTCATTCAGTGGGTGGAAGTAAGCATTCAAATCAGTCAGTCATATTTATTGAGCGCCTACTGGGTGCACAGCACTGTATTAAGGGCTGGGGAGAGTATGCTATAAAAGCTACATTCCCTGCCCACAACAAGCTTACGGTCTAGAGGGAATCACACCGCCTGCCCTTCCAGAAGCCTGGGTGCCGAACGGCTAAGAGGGCATGGGGATGCCCGGCGGGCAAAATTAGCCCATTCATTTTTGAGCCCAAGGCACAGAAATCTGAGGAGAACGAACAAGGAAAATAACCGAAAAAGAACAATTAGGAACCTGCAATGAAGACACCTAATAGGTCTTGTGTAGTTTCACCTACGGGGAAACTGGCATAGCAGTCGGTGTCTAACTACTTGTCTCCAAGTTTTTTGCCCAGATTAAAGCGTATAAATAATTGGAGAAAATGTTCCTCATTTCCTCAAGGAAACACTGGTTACGGCTCTGATTGTTGATTTAAGATTATCAAAGTAAACAAGAATGAACCTTGAATTCCTCCAAGTAACTAATAATAAATGATTGGCCAAATCAAGTCATGAAACATTTTGGCCTTTCTGCATAGATTTTAGGTTAAAATAAATTCAAGTGGTCTGAGCATGTCGGTGGTCCAAATCACACATTCTTATAGTCAGCCTGGTCCAAACCTTTCCTTTCCTCACTACGAGAGGGAAGGGAGAGATTCGATGATTAATCTTTCGTCTCTCATCTTCACCGGTGCCCAGGAAAACCTGCCATTTGAGTTGCAGGGCCCCCATCTCCAAATTTCCAATTTCTTTCACTCCCAACCCTGCTCGCAAATTCACTCTTGAATTGTTCAGGTTTGCTTTGCCAGCCATTGATATGCTAAGGGGGGATTGACTATACATTCCAACAGTCCTCTCAGCAGCAAAACAAGGCATATGGGCTGAGGCCGAGTGCCTTAGAAGTGGTGAAACTACTTTGTTTTTCTTCCTTCCCTTCCTTCCAATCCCACCCCTTGCAATAAAATAAAAAGTGCAGTGGGTCATGTGGGCTTGATGCCAATCAAAGGTTCTGTGAATAAGCGTAATACTTTATTGGGCTTGGGCAGTGCCCGGACCCAGGGGTTTGGAAGTTGGGAACAGAGAACCAAACACCACGTATCCAAGAATCACACCAGGAACTCTGAATGTTCTTTGGCCTGCCGCTTCCCCGCAGGAGTTAAGGCCAGGGCTCACATTAAAAATGATCATCCAGAAAATGTCTACCAAAATCAAATTTATGATTTTTTCTTTGACCATCAAAATCCTTTTTACTCCGTGATCTGAAAAATACGGGGAGGCTGACGGCATACTCTAAGAGTTCCTAGGGAGAAACTATCAAACGAAACCAACTGAAACACAAAATCGCTTTCTCCTATTCCTTGGCGTTTTTCTCGGGGATCTCCCCGCTTTCTCGATTGTCTCAGCTTTGGGTGGATACCAGGGCAAATCAATTCAGGGACAACCGGAGATCGAGAACAAATAAGTGCAGGCCGAGGGAAGGATTTAGGAAAGGAAGGGTTTCATTGCCAGCACTTGTCATTAGAGAAGGGCCCAGCCGCCCACCCCCCCTCCTCCGTCCCCATCCAAAACCTCAACGCACGGGGTCCAACTGACTCATAAGCAAGACCACTTTCATCCTTACTTCTTAATCCGTTCTTGGCAGTCACTTCCTCACTCATATTTATTCCATGGCCTCCAGGCTGGCCAGGCCAGTAAAATATTCTGGAGTGAAGAAGAAACGGCCAAAGGGAAAAGGAATGCACACTTTTAGCCCTTCTTCCACAGTCTGTTTGCTTTTCGGCCCAGCTGCAGCAGGCAAGGTTGAACTTTAAAAAAACATTTAATCATAAATGGCTGACTTTTGAAAATTTTTTTTAAAAAAATACAATTTAGCTCAATTAAAAGTCAGACATGCCATAAGAGTTTTGCAAAATGCAAATCATTCATGGCGGGTTTTATTTACAACGGTGGATTTATAAGGAACAGACTCTGATGCCCTACAAAAAATCTCAACAGTTGCCTCAATCACCCACTGTCGTCAAAACGTCAATCCCTTCGGCCACCACCCCATAACGTCTTTATTAAAACCCACCAGACGGCAGCTATATACGAGTGGCCATTATCAAATATTTAGAGATCCACAGTTGCACCCTCTCTGTTTTGGCCCTGCCCTTAGCAAGGTGATTATGTGTATGGATGTGGTGAGGTTTTTTTTTTTTTTTTTTTTACCAATACTACAGTCCTCTTCGCTCTGCAGTTTGGAAAAATGACTGCCAAAGGTAGAAACCATTTAATCTTCTGTCCTTGTGCAATGTGAACCACTTCCAACCACCTGTCTAACCATTTGTCCAAACAGGGAGAAAGCTAGAGGTCACCAACAGTATTCACTAAATGCCAGTGTTGGGCAGAAAATGATAACAAGCAACTAGGATATCTAGCGAGTGGAAGACAGACTCTGCACTTATGGATCTTAAAATCTCATTTCAAAAACTTATGAAAAATATTATTTTAGAATGGACTTCTAGGGAAATCATCATAATCGTAGCATTTCATCCACGGAGCTCAAAGAATGGTTAAATAGCCTCATTTTAAAAAGGGATAAACTGAGTCAGGGACAGGGGCCAAGAATTTAAAACCTACACCTGCATCTTTCCACTTACCAAACTGCAGGTGGAACTGAAACAAACCCCAAGTCAGTACTTCACCTGACTGTATGCCCATATTTTTGATACAAAAACACACATAATTTTTTCTCTCATTATAGCCCTAAGCATCTTGTCCAAAGATCACACCGGGGGAATTACAGAGTTGGAAATAGCACCTAACTAACCTTTCACTTGTAACAGCATCACCTTCTCTAGGAAATAAAACGTTTTAGCTAGTTCCTTCACTAGTATTTCATTGTCTTTTCCAAATTCAAACCCTCCTGCAAATGGCTAGAGTTAAACAGAACTTAGTTTTTGCTTTTTTCGTATAAAAAAAATACAAAAACCCCCCACCACATCTCCTAAAGAAGACTTGAGCCAAAAGAAACGACATTTTAGCTACAGCTGTAAAAGAAAATAAATGCTGGGGTGTTTTTTTGTGTGCCATAACCAAAGTTTTTATTCAATTCATATTAGAAGCTTTTCTCCTTCAAGGTCAAAACAAAACATAGGATAGGAGGGAAATATCTATATTTATACGTATATGAGCAGCTACATGTACATAACTGCTCCCATCAGAGTGCGTTATTTATGAGCTTGCAGACTAGATTTTGTCATGTACGGGCATATGTTGAAATGGTAAAACTCACACAACTACTAGACTTGAGTTTAATCATCTGAAATGGATGCCAAAAGACTAACACATTTCTCAGAGTTATCTTTAGAGTGAAAAATGGATTAAGCTGCTTAAATCATTTGCCCCACTTAATCATCTTAAAATCCAGGAAGATGCAGTTTCAAACAGGAACTTTTACTGTTTTATATGTGCCAGGGTCTGACGAACAATTTGAAACATTTGTTCCAACTCTGTTCTAACTCGAAAAATTTTGTCAAAGTAAAGCAAACCCGGCACTAATCTTTCAGCAACTATGTAATTACCCTGCAATAATTATAAATGATCCTAAAGTCTTTGATATAGGTTTAAATTGGATGAGAGAGCAGGGTAACACTAATTCGTAATCAAACAATTTTAACTTTGTTTCTGGGATTACATAATTTAAACCAAGACACAGCACAATTTTAAATGGGCAAGTTCTGCATAGTGTGCATATTCTCTAATCATCTCCCACTTTAGCACTTGCAATATAATAATAATAATAAAAAATAATAATAGTATTTGTTAAGAGTTTGCTATGTGCCAAGCACTGCACTGGTAGATACAAATCATCAGATCCCACATGAGGCTAACAGTTTAAGTCAGAGGGGTACAGGTATCGAATCCCTCATCTGTAAAATGGGGATCTGTTACAGAGGCACAGAGAACTCAAGTAACCTGCCCGAGGTCACACAGCAGCTGCACGGCAGAGCCGGGACTAGAACCCAGTCCTCTGATTCTCAGGCCTGTGCTCCTTCCTCGAGGCCTTGGTGCTTCTAATTTCGAGATGGAAGGGTCGGCAATTCTCACATAGGTGCAACAACAACGCAAACAGGGGATATGTCAAAAGGAACACAAAAGGGCAGAGGGGTGTTTTTACTTTGGCAGCAATTCATTCGTTCATTCAATCGAATTTATTAAGCGCTTACTGTGTGCAGAGCACTGTACTCACAAACTTCTCATATCACCCCTATTATATACTTCATCAGAAAATGAGTGGCAGGACTTCCATTTCAGAGAAAGGGAGAATTACCGTAAAATTGTTCCATTGTGTTGGGGTTTTTTTTCCCAGAAGGGAGGCAGCCAACACACAGCGTTTGGACTAGCTGGGGGAATGGAGGGGGGAATAACCAAAGCAGGGGAGGAGATTCAGGGCCAAAAATTGAGGGCAGTGACCATCATGTTGGGGGAAGAGGTCGGGCTAACAGACCACATAAACTGCAATCAATCAATCGTATTTATTGCGCGCTTACTGTGTACAGAGCACTGTACTCACTGCAGCCACCAAACAGCTGCTTGGAGCTACACAATTCCTGTCTGGGTGAAGGGTCACAGCTTCAGTTGGAGAAATATTCGTCCAGTAGGAATCTATGAATAAGAGCCCATGCAAGAGACTGGGATCGAAGACACACAGCTCTAAGAAAAAATAGTGTGTGTGTTGGGGGGACAGGGTGGGCAGCGAGGGAGGGGAAGAGTAAATCCTTTAGAAAGACAAAAAAATTACCCGCGAATATATCGACCATGACATATGGGAAAGCCCGGCGGGGGAATTCAAAGTACAATGCACCGTGCATCCCCGCCCTGGCAGATGCAAACCTGGCAACCAGTAGGCGAGTATCACTATCATCTGCCAAAAGGAATTCAAAGCCAAAGGCAGGTTTAAACAGATTTTCACTTTAACCGCTCAATTGCTAATAACAAAGCTAAGATAAAAATATAATGCATTTTTATGGCTGACAGTAATCCTCAACCTCAATTACAATGAATCCAGCTAAAAACGCTGGATTCTGCTCTAAGCAGTTCATTTGAAAGTAGCGGAAATACCACACTCTGCCCCCCACAACTTCGCTCTCCCCAGATTCCATTGTTACCCTAGAAGTTCTCCTCTTCAACTCCGATGCCATGTTCCCAGGCACAAGAAGGGAAAATTAAGGAAAGAGAAGGATCCCAGGGGGAGAAAAATTTCTCAACGAACCATACTAATAACAATAATAATTATTATTACGGTATTTGTTAAGCGCTTTCTATGTGCCAAGCACTGTTCTAAGTACTAGGATAGACACATGGTTTTTCAGGTTGTCCCACGTGGGGCTCACAGCCTTAACCCCCATTTTACAGATGAGGGAACTGAGGCACAGAGAAGTGAAGTGACTTGCCCAAGGTCACGCAGCAGACAAGTAGTGGAGCCGGAATTAGAAACCTATGACCTTCTGACTTCAGTACAGTAGTACAGTGCCTGGAACACAGTAAGTGCTTAACAAATAATCAAATGAGAAGCAGCGTGGCTCAGTGGAAAGAGTCCGGGCTTTGGGGTCAGAGGTCGTGGGTTCAAATCCCAGCTCTGATAATTGTCAGCTGTGTGACTTTGGGCAAGTCACTTAACTTCTCTGTACCTCAGTTCCCTCATCTGTAAATGGGGATGAAGACTGTGAGCCCCCGTGGGACAACCTGATCACCTTGTATCCCCCAGTGCTTAGAACAGTGCTTTGCACACAGTAAGCGCTTAACAAATACCATCATTATTATTATTAAATAAAAATAACAAAAAAACCCCAACACACATAGTTATGGAGGGTAAGGGTATCTTTTTCAACTTTGGTGGGAGCTAGAGAGACATTTTCGCCAAACCCTACTACAGTCGGTAGCAGGACCCAGGTTTTTCCTCACTCCGATCTTTCAACGGTATTTATTGAGCAAATCATTGAGTATTTATTCAGTGTGTGCACTGAAAGAAGCGCTTGAGACAGTACAACAGAGTTGGTAGACACGTTCCCTGCCAATAATGACCTTACAGTGCAGAGGGAAAACAGAGGTGGTAGCACACTGAGGTGTGATTAAACACAAGTCCACTGCCACTTAGGTGTCCGGCATAGTGCGGTCAGAGCTGCAGGGGACTTCCAGGCCAGCCTGGATCCCAACTCGGACCTCAATGGAGGTGAAGGAAGTTGGCTCGGCCAAACTTCTCCAGGGGCAGCGCGGGAAGGGAAGCCAAGCCAGCATATCCGTCCAAAATCAACTCTCCGTGGCAGCCCAAGACCTATCCTGGCAAACAGGCCCAGGCCCGAGGTGTTGGCATTATGAAAGGCGCCCTGGACTTTGTTTTCATAGGTAAAGCCTAAAATGATATTCTTTCTTGATCCATACCGAGCCATCAGTTACCAGGATATCACACTTCTCAGCAGAGCGAGCGAAGCAGAAAATGATACAACTCTTCCTACAATCAAAAAGATCATTGAATAGAATAGAGGCAGTGTTATTTTCAGTCCCCAAAGCACTATTGTGACACCAGAATTTTTTTAAAAAAGCCCAATGACAATAAGTCACTAGCTGTTTTTGGGCCACCTAGAGTATCTTTCCTCGAAGGCAGTCTTTCAGATAAGGGTGTAAAATATTGAAAGTCTAATCTGGAAATGTAATTGAGTCACCCGCCTTCCTGTTCTAAATTGACACTACTGATGGTGAAATTAATCCAGAGTGGCAGGGCGTGTACGGGAGTAGCTGATCAATGCCTGACTAAAGGAATTATTATATTGAGAAGCAGTGTGGCTCAGTGGAAAGAGTGCGGGCTTTGGAGTCAGAGGTCATGGGTTCGAATCCCGGCTCTGCCACATGTCTGCTGTGTGACCTTGGGCAAGTCACTTAACTTCTCTGAGCCTCAGTTACCTCATCTGTAAAATGGGGATTAAGACTGTGAGCCCCAACGTGGGACAACTTGATCACCTTGTATCCCCCCAGCACTTAGAATAGTGCTCTGCACATAGTAAGCACTTAATAAATGCCATTATTATATTATTTTTTTTCCAATACCAAATGATGCTTTGGGTATTACTCTTGCAATCCTGATCTTTCTAATACCTGCGCTAAAAAGAATCAGCCACATTCTCAACTGGCACACCCCAGACTGCTTTAGTCCCTGTAAAGTTTTCTTTGAAGGTATTTGTTAAGCGCTTACTATGTGCCAGGCACTCGTACTAAGCGCTGAGGAAGAGACAAGCTAATCGGGTTGGACACGGTCCATGGCCCACTTAGGGCTCACAGTCTCAATCCCCATTTTACAGCTGAGGGAACTGTGAAGAGAGAAGTGAAGTGCCCAAAGTCACACAGCAGACAAGTGTTGCCAACTGTTGCCTCCCAAGCGCTCAATACAGTGCTCTGCACACAGTAAGCACTCAGTAAATACGATTGACTGACTGAATGAATGAAGTGACAGTGCTGGGATTAGAACCCAGGAATTTCTGGCTCCCAAGCCTGTGCTCGATCCACTAGACCACACTGCTTCTACTTACACGAAACTGTTTCAGGCTGTGCTTCATCCTGACATGAAATACATTTCTATCAGATTTCCCTGCTGACATGTTCCCCACTATGCCAAATAACAACTGCCTGTGGGGGAATCTTGTCTTACCCTTTCTCCTTACTTATAATAATAATAATTAATAATAATAATAGCACTTACTATGTGCAAAGCACCATTCTAAGCACTGGGGAAATACAAGGCGATCAGGTTGTCCCACGGTGGGCTCACAGTCAATCCCCACTTTACAGATGAGGGAACTGAGGCACAGAGAAGTGACTTGCCCAAAGTCACACAGCTGACAAGTGGTAGAGCCGGGATTTGAACCCATGACCTCTGACTCCAAAGCCCAGTCTCTTTCCACCGAGCCACGCTGCTTCTCAAACTACCTGGTAAAGTTCTGTCTTTTTGCTTGATTTTGTACTTCGATCCTATTTGATGGACCGCACTGTAAACTTGAGAAAGGTCAGAAGGAGCGGGGTTCTAATCCCATGTCTGCCACTTGTCTGTTGTGTGACCTTGAGCAAGTCACTTAACTTCTCTGCGCCTCCGTTACCTCACCTGTAAAATGGGGATTAAGACTGTGATCCTCATGTAGGACAGAGACTGTGTCCGATCCCATTACCTAGATCTACCCCAGCGCTTTACTAAGCACGCGGTAAGCATTTAATACCACAAAAAACACCTCATTGCTGATGATCCTTCAGCAGCCTTTTAATAAATGCAGCTCCTAGGTGACTAATTAAGCTACTTGAGAAGTCAGTAGTAACACATGCAGTAGTAGATTCAGGTCTCACTGAGAGAAGCAGCCTGATGTGGCGGATAGAGCACCGGGCTGGTTCTAATCCCAGCTTGGCCATGTGTCTGCTGTGTGACCTTGGCCAAGT
This sequence comes from Tachyglossus aculeatus, assembly GCF_015852505.1. Lineage (NCBI taxonomy): Eukaryota > Metazoa > Chordata > Mammalia > Monotremata > Tachyglossidae > Tachyglossus > Tachyglossus aculeatus. Next base: position 58,566,270 of record NC_052070.1, on the reverse strand, counting down.
CACTTAACTTCTCTGTGCCTCAGTTACCTCATCCGCAAAATAGGGATTGAGAATATGAGCCCCACATGAGACAAGGGGCTGGGTTCAACCCAATTTTTGTATCCACTCCTGTGTTTAGTACAGTGCCTGGCACATAGTAAGCACTTAACAAATACAATTATTATTATTATAAGATCTGTCTTACAAATCTTTAAATTTAATCTGAACCTTGATGAAACTTTGGGGTCACTCTGTCAGTCTTCCAACAGGTGTGCTGGCTTTCCATTCCTTGTCTGTTAATGCTTTATCGGGTAGTGGGAGGCTTGGATAGCAGAATTCAGAGACAGCTTTCAGCCCCCTCAACAACAGTGTTTACCATGTGCAGAATGCTGTACTAAGCGCTTGGCCATGTCCTCCTTTTCCCGGCCAGCCTGGATCCCAACTCGGACCTCAATGGAGGTGAAGGAAGTTGGCCCAGCCAAACCTCTCCAGGGGCAGCGCGGGAAGGGAAGCCAAGCCAGCATGTCTTTCCAAAATCAACTCTCCATGGCAGCCCAAGACCTAGCCTACCGTAAATACCTATGGGTATTTACAAGTTGGTCAATAACCTTGGCCCTTTTTCTGGTTTATCCCCTACCAACTGCACTTCACATTTTAAATTTGCAGTTTTCTCGAGTCCTTGCCTTCGGAGCCCAGTCGCTGGTATACGGTAGCTCCTACTTGCCCGATTCGTGGCCGTTCAATAATATCTAAAGGCTTTTCATTTAGAGTTTCATCTTGGCACATCACTGTTGTGAACTCAAGTGTGAGGATCTGGAATTGCTTTAATAAGATCGGGCCTACAACACAGTCTGGCTTTTTTTCCCTCCACTAGCAATAAAGAATTGGTCTTGCTAGAAGCAGCCCTTAGTCACACTAGCACGCTGCTTTTCAACTAGTAAGTAGTACTCCGCAGCATCCCAAGTGATAAACTGCTTTTTAGTGCTAGGGAAATTATTTACTGTTGACTTGTGTGACGATTCTGTGACTTTTGTTTCACTTCTCCATTCCGGGTCGATCAGGTGGGCTCTGGACAGGCAAAAGATCTTCCAAAAAAGACGCTGGGCCTGTGGACTTCAAGGAGGATGCGACTGTCACCGAAAGGGAACAATAAGGAGGACTGCAATGCGAGCAATGCAATGCGAAGGGAAGAGCCCGGGCCTGGGGGTCAGAGGACCTGGGTTCGAATCCCAGCTCCACTTGTGTGACCGTGGGCAAGTCACTTCACTTCTGTGTAGAATGGAGTTAAAAACTGTGAGCCTCATGTGGGATATGGACGGTGTCCAGTCGGATTTGCTTGTATCTACCACGTCGCTTAGTACAGTGTCTGGCACATGGTAAGCGCTTACCAAATTCCTAAAAATAATAATAATAATAAAAACTCTACAGCCCTAGGATCGGTCAACCAATCAATAGAATCTATTGCACACAATGTGCTCCCCCTTTTAGACTGTGAGCCCACTGCTGGGTACGGACTGTCTCTATATGTTGCCAACTTGTACTTCCCAAGCACTTAGTACAGTGCTCTGCACACAGTAAGTGCTCAATAAATACAATTGACTGATTGATTCAGAGCACTATTTTGGGGAGAGCACTATGCATCAGGGCTGGCAGACACAATCCCTACCCTCAAGGAGCTTGCAGTTTAGTGGGAAGGAGAAGCAGCATCATCTAGTGGATAGAGCAGGAGCCTGGGAGTCAAAAGGAACTGAGTTCTAATCCTGGCTCCGCCACTTGTCCGTGGGAGGATGCTGGGCAAGTCACTTCACTTCTCTGTGCCTCAGTTACCTCACCTGTAAAATGGGGATTCAGATGGTGAACCCTAAGTGGGACTTGGACTGTGTCCAACCTGATTAATTTGTATCTACCCCAGCACTTAGAACACTGCCTGGCACATAGTAGGCACTTAAATACCATTTAGAAAAAAAAAAAAAGAGGAGGAAAAATGATTTGGTGCCTGATCCCTGCCCAAATTCAACCAGGCCTTGATCTGTCCAGTCACAACCCAATACTGGGGCTCAGAACCCTTAACCAGGTTGAGGGCCAACGACCATTTGAGAGTTGTCTTGGAGGAAAAAACAAACAAGAAATACCCCACACTACCAGTTCAAAGGTCATAAATAAAATATAACATACCAGATGATTTTTATATAAGTAAATGTTATTTTGTGTGGCTTTCTTGGCATCAGTACAGGGCTACAGCTGCCAAATGAAACAATTCAGCGTATTTACAAATAAATGGTCTCAAACCACATTTTAGAAAAACAAAAACCACTGCAAACATAAAGAAGGAAAGCACAAATAGCTCTGCCTCTCTGTTTCCCTACTGTGCCTCTTCAGTACTGTCAACTGAAAAATATTCTTTTGGAGGGAGCATGATGTTCCAGTAGTCAAAGTGCCAGGACAAATCAAAAAATTCTATAAAGTACTTTTTATGCATTCGTTTTGTCCCAACTGCTGACTGAAAGTATACCTGACTATAAAACAAACTAGGATGCCGATTCGACAATTAGCAAATACTGACCTTGAAAAAGCAAATGTAAAGCCAAAAACCCTTTGAAATCTTTTATTCTGGTCTGAATTGATATCGTAGAGACTGAAGAAGGAAGAAGTTTGAAAAATGGGTTACCCAAAGGCAATTTCCGGTGGGCCACCAATATCTTGTGGAAATGCACATTTGTTGAAGAAGCAGATACTCAAAGAAAAATGGTAATTTGCTTAAGTACTTTTTCCAGAACCATATTTCAAGGTCCATCTCCCTGTCTCTCTGTTTAGGACACATAAAAAAAAAATCCATAGCAGCTCTCTGAACAAATATAAAAGCTAAGAGATTAGCTTTCCTTCCATTTGGTCATTGTTGAGGCTTCTGATACACGCTACCCTCAAGAATGACAACTATGGTGGCAATTTTGTCTTCAAGGAGGACCCAATAATCTCCCGTCAAAAAAGGCTGATACATGGCCATGAGGTGACAGAAATGACTTTCAACTACTACTGATCTAAACTGAACATATACTTAAATCCGTAACCTTGCCCAGATGACTTTATGACCTAAACCCCAGGCATCAAGGTTTTGAGCTTTCGATACCAGCCTTTGCTGCGTTCTTCAAATGAACCGGAGGGACACCGGTAAATCCGGGTTATTTTTAAGGAAAATCATTCAGACTTTGCATCGCTCTCTGGAAATCAGTCCAGCTTCCCGGTACCCTTTTTCTTAGGCCTGCGCTCGCTCTGATAGGGTGCGGATCTGAAAACGGCCAGATTTCTCATTGATGGTACAAAAAGTCCAAGGGGTGGCCTTCACACCCTCCTATTTTAGCATCAGGACATGGAGTATGCTGGTTTTGATTACGACGTGATGACGCATGTCCTAGTCAAGAGAGGTTGTTAGGAGGGAATCCCAACCCTGCCTTCTCTCTTGGGAGCCTGCTGGACCTCTAGGAGGTGGATAGAGACTCCGGGCAAAGCCAGGGTGAATAATTTTCACTACTAAGGCACCAAGGTTCGGTAGTCTTCCTCGGGGTTACTGGCAGAGATCCTCTGCTGCTATGAAACACTGAACTGCTTCAAGTTCCCTGGCCTAGCTCAGGGCTACCGAATCTCACCATGCCTGGGGTTTAGGTCATAAAGTCATCTGGGCAAGGTTACGGATTTAAGTATATGTTCAGTTTAGATCAGCAGTAGTTGAAAGTCATTTCTGTCACCTCATGGCCATGTATCAGCCCTTTTTGACAGGAGATTATTGGGTCCTCTTTGCAGACAAAATTGCCACCATAATTGTCATTCTTGAGGGTAGCGTGTATCAGAAGCCTCAACAGTGACCAAATGGAAGGAAAGCTACTCTCTTAGCTTTTATATTTGTTCAGAGAGCTGCTATGGATTTTTTTTTTATGTGTCCTAAACAGAGAGACAGGGAGATGGACCTTGAAATATGGTTCTGGAAAAAGTACTTAAGCAAATTACCGTTTTTCTTTAAGTATATGCTTCTTCAACAAATACGCATTTCCACAAGATATTGGTGGCCCACCGGAAATTGCCTTTGGGTAACCCATTTTTCAAACTTCTTCCTTCTTCAGGCTTTTCCTTCTTTCTTTTTTTCTTATGGTACTTAAGCACTTACTAGGTGCCAGGCCCTATATTAAGCACTGAGGTAGAAACGAGACAATCAAGTTGGACACAGTCCCTGTCCCACATCAGGCTCAGTCTTAATCCCCGTTTTACAGATGAGTTAACCGAGGCCCAGAGAAGTGAAGTGACTTGCCTGAGGTCACACAGCAGACACATGGCAGAGCTGGGTCTGGAACCCAGGGTCTCTGACTCCCAAGCCTGTTTCTATTCACTAAGCCACACTGCTTCTCTAGGCTTCAAATGAGATGGGATGGAGGTGGTATTTATTCCTCCCTCAACTGGTCCCCTGAAGCCAATTTGCTCGCTGGGCCCTGTTCTCATCTCCCTCACCCCCGACCTCTGGCTTTCACCTTAACCCTTCTGCCTGAGCCCCTTCCCCTTGTACATCCTTTTACAGAAGCAGCATGGCTCAGTGGAAAGAGCACAGGCTTTGGAGTCAGAGGTCACGGGTTCAAATTCCGGCTCCGCCAATTGTCAGCTGTGTGACTTTGGGCAAGTCACTTCACTTCTCTGGGCCTCAGTTACCCCATCTGTAAAATGGGGATTAAGACTTGTGAGCCCTCCGTGGGACAACCTGATCACCTTGTAACCTCCCCAGCGCTTAGAACAGTGCCTTGCACATAGTAAGCGCTTAATAAATGCCATTATTATTATTATTATCCGGTCCCCTTTTACATCGGGTCTGCCCGATCTTCAGAGCCTTTCCGAAATCACCTCCAAAACCTCATGAATCTCTCATCTCCTCACCCTGTATCTTTCCCCCAAACTGCAACTTCAATACTCCCACTCCTCCATCACCTAAGCACTTGGGTATTCAAATCCCTCTCGCACACCCCCTCCCGCTTTGGTACATATCTTTTTCCTCTATTGCTTCCCCCTCTCTGTCATTTATTATTATTATGGGATTTATTAACTGCTTACTATATGCTGGGGTAGATCCTCTCTACTGTAAGCTCGTTGTGGACAGGCAGGGAACATGCCTTGTTCACGTGACTTTCAACCACTACTGGGCTAAACTGAACACGTACTTAAATCCGCAACCTTGACCAGATGACTTTATGACCTAAACCCCAGGCATCAAGGTTTTGAGCTTTTTATACCAGCTTTTGCTGTGTTCTTCAAATGGACCGGAGGAGCACTGGTAAATCCGGAGTGTTGACCCAGACTTACCTCTCCCAAGTGCTTAGTGCAATGCTCTGCACATAGCACTCAACATATACCACTGACTGATACACAGTAATCACGCTGAATGCAATCCATGTTCCTCCTACTTAGACTGTGAGCCCCAGGTGGAAGTAGGATTTAAGCCCTATTTACAGATGAAGAAACTGAGGAACAGAAAATTTAAGTGACTTGACCAAGGATGCTGGGACTAGAACCCACGTCCTCTCCCAGGCCCTTGGATGGAGATTCACTGGGTCACAGTGCTTGTAGTGTTGGTCTCCCCAGCTGAGACTGCAAGACCCCTGAGGGCAGGGATCAGGTCTACTAATTCTACTCTATTATCATCAGTAATATTTAATAAGCATTCAATGAGGACTCAGCGCTTTACTAAACTCTTGGAAGTGCACAAAGTTGGTAGACCCATTCTCTGCCCACCGTGAGCTTACAGTCTAGAGGGGGAAGACAAACATAAATATACATAAATAATGTATAATTAAGCGCTGCGGGGCACAGATCCCAGGGCTTGTACTCTCCCAGGCACTTCGTACAGTGCTCTCTGCACACCGTAAGTTCCAAAATACTACTGAGTGATTATCTGAAACTGTGAAGCCATCAGTAGCCGGGTTCCTGCCTACCTATCAGAGGAACCCAAACGCGCAAGTGATAATTTGTTGGCCAAACCACAGACCCTGCACCTCCAGGCCTCTCTAATATGAGCCTTACTTTTTATTCATAAATTATTCTTCTTCAATTGGAGGTGTTTATCAAAAAAGTTTCATTGCAAATCCTTGATATGACTGCAGAAAGACCATCGATCAGTGTTATTCATTGATATTCACAGAGGGCTTAGAAGCAGCGTGGCTCAGTGGAAAGAGCCCGGGCTTGGGAGTCAGAGGTCATGGGTTCTAATCCCGGCTCCACCACCTGTCAGCTGTGTGACTTTGGGCAAGTCACTTCACTTCTCTGGGCCTCAGCTACCTATCTGTAAAATGGGGATTAAGACTGCGAGCCCCACGTGGGACAACCTGATCACCTTGTATCTATCCCAGTGCTTAGAACAGTGCTTGGCACATAGTAAGCGCTTAACAAATACCATCATTATATTATTATTACTACTACTAATAATAATAATTGTGATATTTATTAAGTGCTTACTATGTGCCAGATAGTACTAAGCACTGGGGTAGATACAAGCAAATCGGGTTGGACACGGTCCCTGTCCCATATGGGGCTCACCATCTAAATCCCCACTTTACAGATGAGGTAACTGAGACCCAGAGAAGTGGAGTGACTTACCCAAAGTCACACAGCAGGCAGGTGATGGAGGGAGGGTTAGGCCTAGGTCCTGGGTTCTATTCACTAGGCCACTTGTACAATACCACTGATTCCATACACATGATCCCTACTCACAAGGATCTTAGTTTGTGGAGGAGACAAACATTAAAATAAATTAGAGACAGGGGCTGGGGTGAGTATTAAAATTATTACAAACATATCTGATCAAACTTGAAAGTACCAAAAATTAGTTAGCGATTGAATGAATAACACTACCTGCAAACTAAATCAATGGCAAGGGGCACTTCACTCATAAATACAATTCTTCTCATCACAATTTAATTTCCTGCAACAAGATTTAGGCACTGTACCTTAAAATCAACCCTGACATAACAAGATACTATTGTTTGTGCGTGTTCAATTACTCCAAATCACCACTACATTACTTGATTATTAAGACTCTGACAGTATAATTACATATCTGGAAGGAAACTTGACACTTTCCATGAAAATATTTACCACCGCGAGTTCTGTAAAGGCATGCGTGCCATAAAGACATAATGTTTTGTTTAAATGGCAAATGAAACTATAAGACTATGGTAAACACTCACTGAACATTAAATCAAGTTTTCAACCTCTTGCATGCTTTCATCAACCAAACAATGCCTGGCGTTTTTTGAGGAATCAAAACTGCAAACCAAAAAAAAAAAAATGCATTCAAAATGGAAATATTTATTTTCTGCCCAGATTAGATAAACATTTAATTTTTTCATCCTTCTCCTCCTTTCCCACATCTCGCTACAACTGCACATTTATGCACCAGAATCAATCATATTTGCTTATTGTATACAGAGCCACGTACAAAAGCTTGGGAAAGAACAATGCAACAGAATTGGTAAGCACATCCCCTGCACGGGACACGCTTACAGTCTAGAAGGGGAGACGGACGCTCGTACGAATAATTTAGGGCTATGTACATAGGGCAGTGACTATGGGCTGGACTATCTGCTGGGCTTCGGGGACGAAAGCTGCTTGCGACATTCTTGCCCAAGTAAGTCCCGTCCCCTGGGTTCACCTTTTCTGGCCCCGCAGATTTCCCACCCTGAACCCTAACTCTTTCGGTCCAGTGACCTCTCTTTACATTTTTTTTTTGGTTCAAACAGTGCAGAAATCTGATTAAAGAAACTAAAAACAGCCCTGAGGACTGCGGGGAGCCTGCGGATAAGGGGTGTTTGGGATGCAGGAGGCCAGAGACGCAAAGGGGCCGGGTTTACTTAGTTGGTGATTCCAGGAAAATGGAATTCCGGGCACTTTTCATTTACCTACTTCTATGTATTGGTTCCTCACCTCTTCTGTCTTTGTCATTGCCCTGTTATTCTTCCTATGTTCCTCCTTCTAAAGTAACCTTCTCACTAAGCCACTCCAACAGACTGTGACCTCAAAATGCGAAGGGAATGTGTCTACCAACTGTTGTATCCTACTCTCCCAAGCGCATAGTTATAGTGCTCTGTACAAAGTAAGCGTTCAAAAAATATGATTGATGGATTGATTCAATCAGCTCTTCCCTTACTACTTATACTCACTCTTCACCCTTACACCCAGCTGGCACAACTGACTCCTCTCCACGTCTCACTCTTGCCTTTCCCGCTGCTCTCTTCTCCACGTCCTTCCTTCTCCCATTTACGCCCAGCAGCTCTCCCTATTTTCCAAGGACTTCTGCAGTCACATTTCCTTCAAGAGGTCTTCCCTGATTCTCATCTCCCCATCCTATCTGCCCCAGGCTGCAACAGCTAAGCACTGAGGTATGTATCCCTCTTTCCCCCCTAGCAGCTGGCTGCTTCCTCTGACCTGTAATTTATTTGTTGCCAACTTGTAGTTCCCAAGTGCTTAGTACAGTGCTCCGCACACAGTAAGCGCTCAATAAATACGACAATGAATGAATGAATGAATGAATTGGGGATCCGTCTCGTGGAACAGACTATAAACTCTGGGGTCTGCAGCCTCCCGGTGAGCCTGCCTTGTTGTCCCGCTGACCCCCACCACCCTCGAGGACACCAGAAAGCTGTAGTCTATGAGAAACTGGACTTCACCACGACCGTTCCTCCCCCACTGCCCTCTCTGCTCACCCCATCCCTGTCCCCTCTCTCTCAGTGCCACCCCAACCACCCATGCCCGCTATCACACCCCCTCAGTTCACTACCATCCAGTTTGAGAAGCTGCGTGACCTAGTGGAAAGAGCAGGAGCCTAGGAGTCGGAGGATCCGGTGTGACCTTGGGCCAGTCACTTCGCTTCTTTGTGCCTCAGTTCCCTCATCTGTAAAATGGAAATTGAGGCCACAAGCCCTGTGTGGGACAGGGACTGAGTCCTGCCCGATTTTCTTGAATCTACCTAGCACTGAGGACAGTGCCTGATACAGTAGACGCTTAATACCATAAAAAAAAAAATATCCAGCCTGTTCCCAACCCCAGCTGAGCTTCACTGGCAACAGGTAGGCTGTTCGTAACTCTCTCCCCCAACCCCTGGGGTGCAGACAGATAGGATGGATGCCACTCAACCCCCCAGGACGCCCATGGTTTCCTGCTCCAGCTAAGGGAAGGGTTTATTGACCATCACAGCCATGGCTGACCTCTGGGATTACTGGTCTGCCGCTGGTGGGTAGGGACCACCTCTATATGTTGCCAACTTGTACTTCCCAAGCGCTTAGTACAGTGCTCTGCGCACAGTAAGCGCTCAATAAATACTATTGAATGAATGAATGGTCTGCACTATGAGGTGTCTGAAATTCGGATGCTCCTTTCAGTCATCTCTGCCTTTGGTATTTTCGTTCGCCTTCCCTTACGTGTCTATCGCCAACACCCCCACTCCAAGACTGTTGAGCCCCTCGGGACCAGAGATCTCTAGCTACACTTCTTCCCCTCTGGACTGTAGATTCCAAATCCTGTCGGTCTCACATTCACATCGCCAAGATCTACCCCTTCCTCTCCATTCAAACCGCTGCGCTTAGAACAGTGCTTTGCACATAGTAAGTGCTTAACCAAATACCATTATTATTATTACTACAATCACTCATCCTATCCCACCCATATTACTGCATCACCCTCCTTTCTGACCTCCCAACCTCCTGTCTCTCCCCACTTCAGTCCATACTTCACTCCACTGCGTGGATTATCTTTCTACAGAAATCGTCAGGGGATGTCGCCCCGCCACCCGCCCAAAAATCTCCAGTGGTTGTCTATCCACCTCCATATCAAACAAAAACTCCTCACTATTGGCTTTAAAGCTGTCCATCACCTTGCCCCCTTCTACCTCACCTCCCTTCTCTCCTTCTACATCCCAACCCACACATTCCACTCCTCTTGTGCTAACCTTCTCACTGGGCCTCCATCTCGCCTGTGTCACCATCGACCCCTGGCCCATGGGCTACCTCTCGCATGGAACACCCTCCCTCCTCAAATCCACCACACAATCCCTCTCCCGCCTTTCAAAGCCTCCTGAAGGTGCACCTCCTCCAGGAGGCCTTCCCGGACTAAGCCCCACTTTTCCTCAGCTCCCACTCCCTTCCGCATCACCCTGATTCGCTTCCTTTACTCTTTCTCCTTCTCCCTTCCCCACAGAAATTATGTATATATGCATCTATCTAAAATTCCATTTATTAATATTGATGCCTGTTGACTTGTATTGATGTCTGCCCCCCCCCCCCTTCTAGACTGTGAGCCCGCTGCTGGCAGGGATTGTCTCTATTTGCTGTATTGTACTTTCCAAGCACTTAGTACAGTGCTCAGCACCCAGTAAAGCGCTCAAATACAACTGAACTGTAAGCTCATTGTGGATAGGGAGCATGACTACAACCCTGTTATTTTGGACTCTCCTAAGTACTTAGTCCAGTACCCTGCACACCGTAAGCGCTCAATAAATACCATTGTTGGATAGACTGTGAGCCCATTATTGTGTAGGGACCGTCTCTATATGTTGCTGACTTGTACTTCCCAAGCGCTTACAACAGTGCTCTGCACACAGTAAGCGCTCAATAAATACGATTCAATGAATGAATGAATCCACATAATTCTTTCCCAGAGCTTAATATTAACAACAATAATAATGGTATTTGTTAAGCACTTACTATGTGCCAAGCACTGTAATAATAATGGCATTTGTTAAGCGCTTACTATGTGCAAAGCACTGTTCCAAGCGCTGAGGAGGACACAAGGTGATCAGGTTGTCCCACGTGCGGCTCACAGTCTTAATCCCCATATTACAGATGAGGGAACTGAGGCACAAAGAAGTGAAGTGACTTGCCCAAAGTCACACAGCTGACAATTGGCGGAGCTGGGATTTGAAATCATAACCTCAGACTCCCAAGCCCATGCTCTTTCCATTGAGCCATGCTCCTTCTCCTAGTGCTGTACTAAGCACTAGGGTAGATACAAGACTGTGAGCCAGCTGTTGGGTAGGGACCGTCTCTATATGTTGCCTACTTGTACTTCCCAAGCGCTTAGTACAGTGCTCTGCACACAGTAAGTGCTCAATAAATATGATTGAATGAATGAATGAATACAAGACAATCAGATCTCATATGGGGCTCACAGTCTAAGTAGGGGGGAGAACAGGTTTTGAACCCCAATTTGCAAATGAGGGAACTGAGGCCCGGAGAAGTTAAGTGGCTTGCCCCAAGTCAATTAATCGTATTTATTGAGCGCTTACTGTGTGCAGAGCACTGTACTAAGCGCTTGGGAAGTACAAGTTGGCAACACACAGCAGGGAGAGTGGCTGTGATTAGAAACCAGGTCCTCTGAGTACCAGGGCTGCGCTTGGCACTATGCCACACTGCTTCATCACTGCTTTGCCCACAGCAAGGGTTACAACAATACTATCACAACTACTATGCCTGGCTCTCCCATCCTCTACAATTCCATCAGCGTGGCTCAGTGGAAAGAGCACCGGCTTTGGAGTCAGAGGTGATGGGTTCAAATCCCGGCTTCACCAACTGTCAGCTGTGTGACTCTGGGCAAGTCACTTCACTTCTCTGGGCCTCAGTGACCTCATCTGGAAAATGGGGATTAAAAACTGTGAGCCCCCGTGGGACAACCTGATCTCCCTGTAACCTCCCCAGCGCTTAGAACAGTGCTTTGCACATAGTAAGCGCTTAACAAATACCATCATTATTATTATTATCATCTCAATGTGGCCTGAGGGACCAGTCCATCCAACTCCCCTTCATCCTCGACTTGTTCCTGAGCCATCACCCAAGCTCGCCCCACTCCAAACGATGCTGTGCCTCTGGGGCTCTCTCCCAAGGGCCCCCTCACCTCCTCCCATCTTGTGGGGAAAGAGGAAAGAGTCTGCTTGCCTCCCTATCACCTAATGCCACTTTCACACCATCCCACCAGCTCTATGCCTCACCTTCTCTTCCTTCGATGCCTGCTTTTCTCCCCTCCCTGACCACCGTCTTCAGCTGATCATTTACCTGTCTTCAAGCACACTCTCCCACTTCTCTCCTGGCTTAAAAAGCCCTTCTCTGGACTCCATTCATTCAATCGCATGAATGAATGCACTGCATCATCCAGCAACATTTCCTCCTCCCTTTCCTGTCCAAACCTCTCCAATAGGTTGTCTACACCCACTTCTTCCACCTCTCTTTTTCACCTTCTATAATCTAGTCTCCGGAGACTGTCCCTTCCAAGGTCAAAGACTCCCTTGCCAAATCTAATACCGTCTACTCTTATCTTAATCCTCCTCATCCTCCTGACTGCCTTCAACCCATGAACCCTTTCCTTCACCTGGAAACACAATCTAACTTTGTTTTTTCTGATACCAGTCTCCTAGTTCTCCTCTAACCTCTATGACCAACGCTCCTCAGGCTTTTTTTTTTGGATACTTGTTATACACTAAGTGCCAAGCACTGTACTAAGCGCTGGGGTAGACACAAGCTAATCGGGAAGGACACAGTCCATGTCCCACAAGGGGCTCACAGTCTAAACTCCCATTTTACAGACAAGAGAACAGACACAAAGAAGTGAAATGACTTGCCCAAGGCCACACAGAAGACAAGTGGCTGGGGCAAGAACTGGAACCCGGCTCCTTGAGAGTCCCAGACCCACACTCTAACGACTACGGCATCTTGGCTCGGTGGAAAGAGCACGGGCTTCGGAGTCAGGGTTGTGGGTTCTAATCCCAGCCCCGCCACTTGTCTGCTGTGTGACCTTGGGCAAGTCACTTCATTTCTCTGTGCCTCAGTTACCTCATCTATAAAATGGGGATTAAGACTGTGAGCCCTACGTGGGACAACCTGATTACCTTGTATCTACCCCAGCACTTAGAACAGATCATTATATTATCATTATTACAGCGCACGCTGCTTCTCTTTTACCAGTTCTTTCTTTGCTTCCTTCTCTATAAACTCTGGGCGTCACTCAAGGTTCTGTGCAGGGATCCCCTCTCAATTCACTCTCAATCAATCAAATCGTATTTATTGAGCGCTTACTGTGTGCAGAGCACTGTACTAAGCGTTTGGGAAGTACAAGTTGGCAACATATAGAGACGGTCCCTACCCAACAGTGGGCTCACAGTCTAGAAGGGGGAAACAGAGAAAAAAACCAAACATATTAGCAAAATAAAACTGAATAGATATGTACAAGTAAAATAAATAAATAGAGTAATAAATATGTACAAACATATATATTGGGGAAGCTAGCTCATCAGCCCCCACGGGTTCGACTACCACAATGCTAGCCCTGACCTCTCTTCTCTGCAATCCATGACATGTATTGAGTGCACACTGTGTGCAGAGTACTGAACTATGCTTTTGGGAAAGTACAATTCAACACAGTTGGTACCCCAATCCCTGCCCACAGTGAGCTGACAGTCCAAAGACTGTATTACCTTCCGCCTCCACGATATCTCCAAGTGGATAATAATAATAATAATAATAATGGCATTTGTTAAGTGCTTAGTATGTGCAAAGCGATGCCCTGCTGGCACATAAAACTCAATATCGCCAAACTGAACTCATCTTCCCATCAATAATAAGTAGCATTTTTCAGGGCTTACTAATATGTTTGTACATATTTATTACTCTATTTATTTATTTTACTTGTACATACCTTTTCTATTTATTTTATTTTGTTAATACTTTTGGTTTTGTTCTCTGTCTTCCCCTTCTAGACTGTGAGCCCACTGTTGGGTAGGGACTGTCTCTATATGTTGCCAACTTGTACTTCCCAAGCGCTTAGTACAGTGCTCTGCACAGTAAGCGCTCAGTAAATACGACTGATTGATTGATCCAAAATGATCAGAATGGACAACAATCCCTGTCCCACACAGAGCTGTAGGGGAAGAACTGGTATTTAACCTTATTTTACAGATGAGGAAACTGAGGGAGAAGCTAAGTGAATTGTCCACTGTCACAGAGCAGGTAAGTGGGTGGATCCAGAATTCCTGAATCTCAAATCTGTCTTTCCATTAGGTCTCACTGGCTCTCCATTTCTCGAGAAGCAGCAAGGCCTAGTGGATAGAACATAATAATAATAATAATAATAATAATGGCATTTATTAAGCATTTACTAGTGCAAAGCACTGTTCTAAGTGCTGGAGAGGTTACAAAGTGATCAGGTTGTCCCACGGCGGGGGGGCCCACAGTCTTAATCCCCATTTTACAAATGAGGTAACTGAAGCACAGAGAAGTTAAGCGACTTGCCCAAAGTCACATAGCTGACAACTGGCAGATCCAGGACTTGAACCCATGACCTCTGACTCCAAAGCCCGGGCTCTTTCCACTGAGCCACGCTGCTTCTCTGTGCCTGGGGGTCAGAAGGTCATGGGCTTTAATCTCAACTCCTCCACCTGTCTGCTGCTTGACCTTGGACAAGTCACTTCACTTCTCTGGGCCTCGGTTCCCTTATCTGTAAAATGGGGATAACCTGATTACCTTGTATCAAACCTAGTGGTCAGAACAGTGCTTGGCACACAATAAGCACTTAACAAATACCATAATTATTATTATTAGAGCAGAGCTAATTCAGAGTGATACCACAGTCTGCAATAAAAACCCAAACAGGATTTTCCCAAGATTCCAAGGGTGTTTCTATTTTAGATGACTTTTATTGAACGTCTCAACTAAATCCCGTTCCAGCCCCTTATTAGAGAAGCGGCACGGCTCCGTGGAAAGAGCCCATCCTTGGGAGTCCGAGGTCACGGGTTCTAATCCCGAACCCACCACTTGTCAGCTGTGTGACTTTGGGCAAGTCACTTCACTTATCCGTGCCTCAGTTACCTCATCTGTAAAACGGGGATGAAGACTGTGAGCCCCACGTGCGACAACCTGGTTACCTTGTATGCCACCCAGCGCTTAGAACAGTGCTTGGCACATAGTAAGCGCTTAACAAATACCATCATTATTATTATTATTATTAATTCTGTCTGCCTCATGCATACCAGAACGTGACTTCTGTCACCTTGGCTCAGTAGAAAAAGCACGGGCTTGGAAGTCAGAGGTCATGGGTTCTAATCCCAGCTCCATCACTTTGCTCTGTGCCTTGGGCGACCCAATTCACTTCTCTGGGCCTCAGTTCCCTCATCTGTCAAATGGGGATGAAGACTGTAAGCCCCACATGAGACAACCTGATCACCTTGTATCCCTCCCAGCGCTTAAAACGGTGCTTGACACATAGTAAGCGCTTAACAAATACCATCATTATTATTACTACCTGCACAAGGCGTCCATCTAAGGGGGGTCAACGACGTTGGCAAACTCCTCGGCTGCCCTCCGGTCCTGACAGGGATGGCTGTCCGTCCCTCCCTCCTTCCGAGCGTGGCTCAGTGGCAAGAGCCTGGGCTTTGGAGTCAGAGGTCATGGGTTCAAATCCCAGCTCCGCCACTTGTCAGCTGTGTGACTTTGAGCAAGTCACTTCATTTCTTTGGGCCTCAGTTACCTCATCTGTAAAATGGGGATTAAGACTGTGAGCCCCCCATGGAACAACCTGATCACCTTGTACCTCCCCAGCGCTTAGAACAGTGCTTGGCACATAGTAAGCGCTTAATAAATGCCATCATTATGGCATGGAGAAGCAGCATGGCTCAGTGGAAAGAGCCCGGGCTTTGGAGTCAGAGGTCATGGGTTCAAATCCCAGCTCCGCCATCTGTCAGCTGTGCGATTTTGGGCAAGTCACTTCACTTCTCTGGGCCTCAGTTACCTCATCTGTAAAATGGGGATTAAGACTCTGAGCCCCCTGTGGGACAACCTGATCACCTTGTACCTCCCCAGGTCTTAGAACAGTGCTTGGCACATAGTAAGCGCTTAATAAATGCCATCATTATGGCATTTATTAAGGCATTATGGCACAGAGAAGCAGCATGGCTCAATGGAAAGAGCACGGGCTTTGGAGTCAGAGGTCATGGGTTCAAATCCCCGCTCCACCACTTGTCAGCTGTGTGACTTTGGGCAAGTCACTTCACTTCTCTGGGCCTCAGTGACCTCATCTGTAAAATGGGGATTATTCGTTCATTCAATCATTTATTGAGCGCTTACTGTCTGCAGAGCACTGTACTAAGCGCTTGGGAAGTACAAGTCGACAACATATAGAGACGGTCCCTACCCAACAGCGGGCTCACAGTCTTGAAGGGGGAGATGGAGAACAAAACAAAATATATGAACAAAATAAAATATGTATAAATAAAATAAATAGAGTAATAAATACGTACAAACATATACACATATATACAGGTGCTGTGGGGAGGGGAAGGAGGTAAGGCGGGGGGATGGGGAGGGAGAGAGACTGAGAGCCACGCATGGGACTGCCTGATCACCTTGTACCTCCCCAGTGCTTAGAACAGTGCTTGGCACATAGTAAGCGCTTACTAAATGCCATCATTGTGGCACGAAGAAGCAGCATGGCTCAATGGAAAGAGCTCGGGCTTTAGAGTCAGAGATCATGGGGTCAAATCCCGGCTCTGCCACTTGTCAGCTGTGTGACTTTGGGCAATATAAGCGCTAAATAAATGCCATCATCATCAAGTCACTTCACCTTGGACTTGGAGAAGCAGCGTGGCTCAGTGGAAAGAGCCCGGCCTTTGGAGTCAGAGGTCAGGGGTTCAAATCCCCGCTCCCCCAACTGTCAGCTGTGTGAGTTTGGGCAAGTCACTTAACTTCTCTGAGCCTCGGTTACCTCATCTGTAAAATGGGGACGAAGACTGTGAGCCCCACGGGGGCCAACCTGATTACCCTATATCTACCCCAGCGCTTACAACAGTGCTTGGCACCTAGTAAGTGCTAAATAAATGCCCTTATCATCAAGTCACTTCACTTCTCTGGGCCTCAGTGACCTCATCTGTAAAATGGGGATGAAGACTGTGAGCCACCCCGTGGGACCACCTGATCACCCTGTAAACTCCCCAGCGCTTAGAACAGTGCTTTGCACGTAGTAAGCACTAAATAAATGCCCTTATCATCAAGTCACTTCACTTCTCTGGGCCTCAGTGACCTCATCTGTAAAATGCGGATGAAGACTGTGAGCCCCCCCGTGGGACCACCTGATCACCTCGTAAACTCCCCAGCGCTTAGAACAGTGCTTGGCACATAGTGAGCGCTTACTAAATGCCATCATTATGGCATGAAAAAGCAGCATGGCTCAATGGAAAGAGCACGGGCTTTGGAGTCAGAGGTCATGGGGTCAAATCCCGGCTCCGCCACTTGTCAGCTGTGTGACTTTGGGCAAGTCACTTCACTGGGCCTCAGTGACCTCATCTGTAAAATGGGGACGAAGACTGTGAGTCCCCCGTGGGACCACCTGATCACCTCGTAAACTCCCCAGCGCTTAGAACAGTGCTTGGCACATAGTAAGCGCTAAATAAATGCCCTCATCATCAAGTCACTTCACTTCTCTGGGCCTCAGTGACCTCATCTGTAAAATGGGGATGAAGACTGTGAGCCCCCCGTGGGATCACCTGATCACCTCGTAAACTCCCCAGCGCTTATAACAGTGCTTGGCACATAGTAAGCGCTAAATAAATGCCCTCATCATCAAGTCACTTCACTTCTCTGGGCCTCAGTGACCTCATCTGTAAAATAGGGATGAAGACTGTGAGCCCCCCGTGGGACCACCTGATCACCTCGTAAACTCCCCCGCGCTTAGAACAGCGCTTGGCACATAGTAAGCGCTGCAGCGTGGCTCGGTGGAAAGAGCCCGGGCTTTGCAGTCCGAGGTCGTGGGTTCAAATCCCGGCTCCGCCACTTGTCAGCTGGGTGACTTTGGGCAAGTCACTTCACTGGGCCTCAGTTCCCTCATCTGTAAAATGGGGATGAAGACTGTGAGGCCCCCGTGGGACAACCTGATTACCTTGTATCTAAGCAAAGCAATTAGAGCATTGCTTTGCACATAATAAGCGCTTAACAAATACCCACATTATTATTACTATTATTATTACTAAATGCCATCATTGTTCCCGCACCCCCAGGCCTCGCCATTTTGGGGGCAGGCCCCCAAGGAGGACGGGAACCCCGGGGCCTGAGGAGGGTTGGGACTTGGGGCCTTTATCTGAGGCGAAAATGAGGAAGAGGAGGAGGCCTTTACCGAGCTTCACGGCCGAGTCCGCCAGGCACCGGTCCCACTTCCTGCCGAGCTCGGACTCCGCCATCTTTCCCACAGGCGGCCTCCCTCACAACCGGCCCCTTCAGGGCCGCCTCCGCCCCAAATCTCGCGAGAACTCCCCTCCTGCGCGCATCAAGACAATGGAGCCCGCCGGGAAGTCTCGCGAGACTTCCCTCTTGCTCCCCGCCGTCGTCAAGGTGACGGGCTGGGACGGGCTGGCGTGAGGCCTAGGATGGCGCCGACCTTGGGGCCTGGCGTTCATCATCATCAATCGTATTTATTGAGCGCTTACTGTGTGCAGAGCACTGTACTAAGCGCTTGGGAAGTCCAAGTTGGCAACATATCGAGACAGTCCCTACCCAACAGTGGGAGACAGAGAACAAAAACAAACATACTAATAAAATGAATAGAATAGATATGTACAAGTAAAATGAATAAATAAATAAATAGAGTAACAAATATGTACAAACATATATACATATATACAGGTTGGGGGTTGTTATCGAAATGTGGCGTGCAAAATAGGTTAATCGGTGTAAATCGGCCGCAGGGTTCGTGTACCCAAGGTGGTGACAAAGATAGGAAAAATTACTCGGAGACATGACTTTTAGACTGTGAGCCCACTCTTTTAGACTGTGAGCCCACTGTTGGGTAGGGACTGTCTCTATATGTTGCCAACTTGTACTTCCCAAGCGCGTAGTACAGTGCTCTGCACACAGTAAGCGCTCAATAAATACGATTGATTGATTGATTGACTTTGGTGTAAATCGGCTGCAGATAGGAAAAATAACTCGGAGACATGACTTCAGATAGAGCAGAAAAGAAGGAAAGTGGCCACCTGCCCTTTCACCTCCCGGGAGAGGTGCGAGTGACAAGCAGCCCCGATCCCATTCTCACTGTGAGAATTGTACATATTTATTTCATTTTGTGAATATGTTTGGTTTTGTTCTCCGTTTCCCCCTTCTAGACTGTGAGCCCGTTGTTGGGTAGGGACCGTCTCTATATGTTGCCGACTTGTACTTCCCAAGCGCTTAGTACAGTGCTCTGCACACAGTAAGCGCTCAATAAATACAATTGAATGAATGAATGAATAATTTTATTGAGTTACAGCAACATGGGAGCGGAGCATTTGGGAATTTCAGGAATCTAATTAGGACTAGACTGTGAGCCCACTGTTGGGTAGGGACCGTCTCTAGATGTTGCCGACTTGTACTTCCCAAGCGCTTAGTCCAGTGCTCTAAACCCAGTAAGAGCTCAATAAATATGATTGATTGATTGATTGATTGACTTCAAATAGAGCAGAAAAGAAGGAAAGTGGCCACCTGCCCTTTCACCTCCCGGGAGAGGTGCGAGTGACAAGCAGCCCCGATCCCATTCTCACTGTGAGAATTTTACACATTTATTTTATTTTGTTAATATGTTTTGTTCTCCGTCTCACCTTTCTAGACTGTGAGCATGCTGTTGTATAGGGACCGTCTCTATATGTTGCCAACTTGTACTTCCCAAGCGCTTAGTACAGTGCTCTGCAGACAGTAGGTGCTCAATAAATACCATTGAATGAATGAATGAATAATTTTATTGAGTTACAGCAACATGGGAGCGGAGCATTTGGGAATTTCAGGAATCCAATTAGGACTAGACTGTGAGTCTGCTGTTGGGTAGGGACCGTCTCTATATGTTGCCAACTTGGACTTCCCAAGCGCTTAGTACAGTGCTCTGCACACAGTAAGCACTCAATAAATACGATTGATTGATTGACCGAGAGGATGTTGCATATTCTCGTTATTCCCTGTTCTCACTGCCTTGTGCAGGTTGTTATCTGCCCTATGGCCTTGCATAGATACTTGTTACTGGCCTTGAAGATGCCTGTTGCTGAGCCTTGCATAAAATACAAAAAAAAGGAGTTGTTCTCTTGGCCTGCACAAAATGAAGGGTTGCTGACAAAATGGAGTCAGTTATGTCAAGTCTGCTAGTGGACAACACTCACCGCCTTGTGCGGGTTGTTGTTATCTGCCCTATGGCCTTGCATAGATACTTGTTACTGGCCTTGAAGACACCTGTTGCTGAGCCTTGCATAAAATACAAAAAGGAGTTGTTCTCTCGGCCTGCACAAAATGGAGGGTTTAATACTTAGTACAGTGCTCTGCACACAGTAAGCGCTCAATAAATGTGATTGATTGAGGGTGACTGTCAGCATTCACAAAATGGAGTCAATCACGTCAAGTCCGCTAGTGTACAACAGGGGTGGCACTGCCCGATCACACCCAGGGCCCCGTTTAGGTTCAGAAACGTAAACCCCACTCTGATCCCAACTCTGCCAGTTCATTCATTCAATCGTATTTATTGAGCACTTACTGTGTGCAGAGCGCTGGACTAAGCGCTTGGGAAGTCCAAGTTCATGCATTCATTCAATCGTATTTATTGAGCGCTTACTGTTTGCAGAGCACTGGACTAAGCGCTTGGGAAGTCCAAGGTCATTCAGTCATATTTATTGAGCACTTACTGTGTGCAGAGCACTGGACTAAGCGCTTGGGAAGTCCAAGGTCATTCAATCATATTTATTGAGCATTTACTGTGTGCAGAGCACTGGACTAAGGGCTTGGGAAGTCCAAACTCATTCATTCATTCATTCAATTGGATTTATTGAGCGCTTACTGTGTGCAGAGCACTGGACTAAGCACTTGGGAAGTCCAAGGTCATTCAATCGTATTTATTGAGCACTTACTGTGTGCAGAGCACTGGCCTAAGCGCTTGGGAAGTCCAAGGTCATTCATTCATTCATTCAATCGTATTTATTGAGCGCTTACTGTGTGCAGAGCACTGGACTAAGCGCTTGGGAAGCCTAAGGTCATTCATTCATTCGTTCATTCAATCGTATTTACTGAGCGCTTACTGTGTGCGGAGCACTGGCCTAAGCACCTGGGAAGTCCTAGGTCATTCATTCATTCATTCAATCATATTTATTGAGCACTTACTGTGTGCAGAGCACTGGACTAAGCGCTTGGGAAGTCCAAGGTCATTCATTCATTCATTCAATCATATTTATTGAGTGTTTCCTGTGTGCAGAGCACTGGACTAAGTGCTTGGGAAGTCCAAGGTCATCTTTCATTCATTCATTAAATTGTATTGAGCGCTTACTGTGTGCAGAGCACTGTACTAAGCACTTGGGAACACAAGTTGGCAACTTATAGAGATGGTCCCTACCCAACAGCGGGCTCACAGTCTAGAAGTTGGCAACATATAGAGACGGTCCCTACCCAGCAGCGAGCTCACAGCTGTGTGACTTTGGGCAAGTTACTTCACTTCTCTGGGCCTCAGTTACCTCATCTGTAAAATGGGGATTAAGACTGTGAGCCCCCCGTGGGACAACCTGATCACCTTGTAACCTCCCCAGCTCTTAGAACAGTGCTTTGCGCATAATAAGCACTTAACAAATACCATTATTATTATTATTATTATGGGGATTAAGATTGTGAGCCCCCCGTGGGACAACCTGATCACCTTGCAACCTCCCCAGTGATTAGAACAGTGCTTTGCACATAGTAAGCATCTAATAAATGCCATTATTATTACTATTAGAAAGCTTTCATAAACCTCCACATAACAATAATTCCCCCTGCTAGACTGTAAGCCCGTTGTTGGATAGGGACCGTCTCTGTAAGTTGCTGACTTGTACTTCCCAAGCACTTAGTACAGTGCTCTGCACACAGTAAGCGCTCAATAAATACCATTGAATGAATGAATATATATGTATATATGTTTGTACATATTTATTACTCTATTACTCTATTACTCTATTTATTTATTTATTTATTTTACTTGTACATATCTATTCTATTTATTTTATTTTCTTAGTATGTTTGGTTTTGTTTTCCATCTCCCCCTTTTAGACTGTGAGCCCACTGTTGGGTAGGGACCATCTCTATATGTTGCCAACTTGTACTTCCCAAGCGCTTAGTACAGTGCTCTGCACACAGTAAGTGCTCAATAAATATGATTGATTGATTAATGAATAAATGAATGATGATGGTATTAAGTACTTACTATGGGCCATGCACTGTTCGAAGCGCTGGGGTAGATACAAGATAATCACGTTGTCCCACTTGGGGCTCACAGTCTTTATCCCCATTTTCTAGATGAGGTAACTGAGGCCCAGAGAAGTGAAGTGACTTGCCCAAGGTCACACAGCTGACAAATGGCGGAGCCGAGATTTGAACCCATGACCTCTGACTCCCAAGCCCGGGCTCGTTCCACTGAGCCACGCTGCTAGCTCTGCACAAAGTGCTCAATACATACCACAGATTGATTGATTCAAGGAGTTGTAGGTTTCAAGACAGTGAAACCCCCAAATGTTGAGTAAACTGTAAACTCACCGTGGCCAGGGAGCGTGTCTACTGACTCTGTTATAGCGTATTCTTTCATTCATTCATTCATTCATTCATTCATTCATCCATCGATCCATCCATCCATCCATCCATCCATCCATCCATCCATTCATTCATCAATCCATCCATTCATCCATCCATCCATCCATCCATCCATTCATTCAATCAATCATTCATTCATTCAATCATATTTATTGAGCGCTTACTGTGTGCAGAGCACTGGACTAAGCGCTTGGGAAGTCCAAGTTGGCAACATCTAGAGACGGTCCCTACCCAACAGCGGGCTCACAGTCTAGACGGGGGAGACAGACAACAAAACCTATCGTATTTATTGAGTGCTCACTGTGTGCAGAGCACTGTACTAAGCGCTTGGGAAGTACAAGTATTCTTCTAAGCACTTAGTACAGCACTCCGCACACAGTGAGGGCTCAATAAATATGCTTAATTGATTGACTTTCTCTTTGACTCAGACCAGGAACTGAACCCCAGAATGCTGATTGTGAAGCACAATAATCCAGCCAGAGCCTTTTGGTTAATAATAATAATAATAATGGCATTTATTAAGCACTTACTATGTGCAAAGCACTGTTCTAAGCGCCAGGGAGGTTACAAGGTGATGAGGTTGTCCCACGGGGGGGGTCACAGTCTTAATCCCTATTTTACAGATGAGGTAACTGAGGCCCAGAGAAGTGACGCGACTTGCCCGGAGTCACCCAGCTGACAAGTGGCGGAGCCGGGATTTGAACCCATGACCTCGGACTCCAAAGCCCGGGCTCTTTCCACTGAGCCACGCTGCTTCTCATCCATTTCCCGTAGCTTTGATCCCAGAGCAAGTGGTTCTGGCTTTGCTCCTCCGAGCTCAGTCCTTTGGGAAGCTACTACTGGATTTTTTTCTTTATGGTCCTTGTTCAGCACTTACTGTGTGTCAAACACTGTTCTAAATGCTGGGGTAGAAATACAAGATAATTATCAGACACAGTCCCTGTCCCAGTCTAGATAACTAGACTTTTAGACTGTGAGCCCACTGTTGGGTAGGGACTGTCTCTATATGTTGCCAACTTGTACTTCCCAAGCGCTTAGTACAGTGCTCTGCACACAGTAAGCGCTCGATAAATACGATTGATGATGATGATGATGATGAGAAGCAGTGTGGCCTAGTGGGAAGAGCTCAGGCCCGGAAGTCCGAGGATAAGGGTTCTAATCCTGGACTGCTTTATGACCTTGAGGAAGTCACTTCACTTCTCTGGGCCTCAGTTACCTCATCTGTAAAATGGGGATTAAGACTCTGAGCCCCACGTGGGACAGGAACTGTGTCTGACCTGATTGGAGAAGCAGTGTGGCTTAGTGGAGAGAGTACGGGCTTGGGAATCAATCAATCAATAAATAAATTGTATTTATTGAGCGCTTACTGTGTGCAGAGCACTGTACTAAGCACTTGGGAAGTACAAGTTGGCAACATCTAGAGACGGTCCCTACCCAACAGTGGGCTCACAGGCTAGAAGGGGGAGACATAGAACAAAACCAAACATATTAACAACATAAAATAAATAGAATAGATATGTACCAGTAAAATAAATTAATAGAGTAATAGAGTAATAAATATACACAAACATATATACATATATACAGGTGCTCTGGGGAAGGGAAGGAGGAAGGAGGTGAGGCGGGGGGGTGGAGTCAGAAGTCATGGGTTCTAATCCTGACTCCACCACTAATCAGCTGTGTGAGTTTGGGCAAGTCACACAGAGAGAATGATAGCCTGCCCCCAGTCTCCTCTGACGTTTGCTTGCTGTGTGACCTGGGGCAAATAATTTAGTTTCTGTGCTTCAGTTTCCTCCTCTGTAAAATGGATATTCAATACCTGTTCTCCCTCCTCCTTACATTGTGAGATAATAAGAACAATAATAATGGCATTTGTTAAGCGCTTACTATGTGCCAAGCACTGTTCTAAGCACTGGGGGGAGATACAAGATAATCAGGTTGTCCCACATGGGGCTCATGCTCTTAATCCCCATTTTACAGATGAGGTAACTGAGGCACAGAGAAGTAGAGTGACTTGCCCAAAGTCACACAGCTGACAAGTGGCGGAGCCGGGATTAGAACCCAAGACCTCCGACTCTCAAGCCCGTCCTCTTTCCACTGAACCACGCTTTATCCCAACACTCTTTATAGTGCTCAACACAAGGTAAGGGCTTACCAAATGCCATTATTATCATTATTATTACTGGTAGTTTTTTTTAATGGCATTTTATTAAGCACTTACTATGTGCAAAGCACTGTTCTAAGCGCTGGGGAGGTTACAAGGTGATCAGCTTGTCCCACATGAGGTCACAGTCTTAATCCCCATTTTACAGATGAGGGAACTGAGGCCCAGAGAAGTGAAGTGACTTGCCCAAAGTCACACAGCTGACAAGTGGCAGAGTCGGGATTCGAACCCATGACCTCTGACTCCAAAGCCCGGGCTCTTTCCACTGAGCTACGCTGCTTCTCCATTATTATTATTATTCAGTCAGGCAGCAGCATGATTTGGTATTAGGGGGTGACTCATTTTACCCACAAAACACTTGAAACTTCCCCATAAACTGTTCTCCTGGGTGTTCTGATCATGATCTTGAATTAATGCTAGCACTTATTTCAGAATAATAATGAGAGCATTTATTAAGCACTTACTATGTGCAAAGCACTGTTCTAAGCGCTGGGGAGGTTACAAGGTGATCAGGTTGTCCCACGGGGGGCCCCTTCATTCATTCATTCATTCAATCGTATTTATTGAGCGCATACTGTGTGCAGAGCACTGTACTAAACGCTTGGGAAGTACAAGTTGGCCCACAGTCTTAATCCCCATTTTACAGATGGGTAGCTGAGGCCCAGAGAAGTGAAGTGACTTGACCAACGTCACACAGCTGACAAGGGGCGGAGCCGGGATTTGAACCCATGACCTCTGACTCCAAAGCCCGGGCTCTTTCCGCTGAGCCACGCTGCTTCTCCGTGATTCTTCTTGGGAAGAATGATACTTCCCCAACCGAGGTGGAGAGGAGAACTCCAAAATGTGAGTATCGTGGCCAAGGGCATGACCAGGGGAGAGAAGAAAGAAGAAAAAGAGGGGGTTCCACTTTATGTTGCAGTTATGTTGCCAACGTGTACTTCCCAAGCGCTCAGTACAGTGCTCTGCACACAGTAAGCGCTCAATAAATATGACTGATTGATTGATTGATTGATTGATTCAAGTGTCATGGTGCTGAGATGGTAAGTTTCATTCTCTCCGTCGAGAGCTTGTGGAGGTGAAGGCCTTTTTTCCCTTATAGTGCCACGACCTTTGATATGAATGTTTGTCATCCCTTGTACGTTCAAAGGGACACTGGGGAAATTCATGAAAGAAGTTATTAGATCAATCAATCAGTGATATTCACTGCGTGCTTACTGGGCGCAGAGCATTGTACTAAACACTTGGAAGACTACAATACAATGGAGTTGGCTGATGTAATCTTGCCCTCCAGGAGCTTGCAATCTAATGGAATTGGAGAGAAAATTAGAGCTATAGAAGGGAAAGGTTAGGCACCACTAAGCATTAGGATGGATATCAAGGAGGGCGACCATCAGAATTATTCTTCTTATTATTCCCTTCAAAGCCCTACTGAGAGCTCACCTCCTCCAGGAGGCCTTCCCTACTTCCTCTCCCCCTTCTCTCCCTCCCCATCCCCCCCTCGCCTTACCTCCTTCCCCTCCCCACAGCGCTTGTATATGTGTTTGTACGGATTTATTACTCTATTTATTTTATTTGTACATATTTATTCTATTTATTTTATTTTGTTGATATGCTTTGTTTTGTTGTCTGTCTCCCCCTTCTAGACTGTGAGCCCGCTGTTGGGTCCCTGACTTACCTCATTCCCCTCCCCACAGCGCCTGTATATATGTTTGTACGGATTTATTACTCTATTTATTTATTTATTTTATTTGTACATATTTATTCTACTTATTTTATTTTGTTAATATGCTTTGTTTTGTTGTCTGTCTCCCCCTTCTAGACTGTGAGCCCGCTGTTGGGTCCCTGAATTACCTCCTTCCCCTCCCCACAGCACCTGTATATATGTTTGTACGGATTTATTACTGTATTTATGTATTTATTTTATTTGTACATATTTATTCTATTTATTTTATTTTGTTAATATGTTTTGTTTTGTTGTCTGTCTCCCCCTTCTAGACTGTGAGCCCGCTGTTGGGTCCCTGACTTACCTCCTTCCCCTCCCCACAGCACCTGTATATATGTTTGTACGGATTTATTACTGTATTTATGTATTTATTTTATTTGTACATATTTATTCTATTTATTTTATTTTGTTAATATGTTTTGTTTTGTTGTCTGTCTCCCCCTTCTAGACTGTGAGCCCGCTGCTGGGTAGGGACCGTCTCTATATGTTGCCAACTTGGACTTCCCAGGCGCTTAGTACAGTGCTCTGCACGCAGTAAGCGCTCAATAAATACGATTGAATGAATGAATGAATGAATTTTTCCAGCCAGCCTATTACCAGGGAGAAAATAACTGGCTGGATCAATCAATCACTCAATCAATCATATTTATTGAGCACTTACTGTGTGCGGAGCACTGTAATAATAATAATAATGGCATTTGTTAAGCACTTACTATGTGCAAAGCACTGTACTAAGCGCTGGGGAGGATATAAGGTGATGAGGTTGTCCCACATGGGGCTCACAGTCTTAATCCCCATTTTACAGATGAGCTCACTGAGGCACAGAGAAGTGAAATGACTTGCCCAAAGTCACACAGCTGACAACTGGCGGAGCTGGGATTCGAACCGATGACCTCTGACTCCCAAGCCCGGGCTCTTTCCACTGAGGCACGCTGTACTAAGTATGTGGGAGAGTACACTATAACAGAGTTGTTCTAAATAATGGGAAAGGTATTTTTAATTAGGTCTGACACATCCCTGTCAAATAGGACTGGTTAACTAATCTTCATTTATTTTACTTGTACATATCTATTCTGTTTATTTTATTCTATTTATTTTATTTTGTTAATATGTTTGGTTTTGTTGTCTGTCTCCCCCTTCTAGACTGTGAGCCCACTGTTGGGTAGGGACCGTCTCTACATGTTGCCAACTTGTACTTCCCAAGCGCTTAGTACAGTGCTCTGCACACAGTAAACACTCAATAAATACGATTGATTGATTGATTGATCCCTGTCTCATATGTGACTCACAATCTAAGTCTGCATAGAACATTGGTCTTAGGTCCTTGAGTTCTTTGTTCTGGGAGATTATAAATTCCTAGAGGAACCAAGTTTATTTTTTTTAACATTTGCCCTAAGCACTTAGTCCAGATCAGCGTGGCTCAGTGGCAAGAGCCTGGGCTTTGGAGTCAGAGGTCACGGGTTCAAATCCCGGCTCCGCCACTTGTCAGCTGTGTGGCCTTGGGCAAGCCACTTAACATCTCTGTGCCTCAGTTCCCTCACCTGTAAAATGGGGATGAAGACTGTGAGCCGCCCCCCCCCCCCCGCCCCCCGTGGGACAACCTGATCACCTTGTAACCTCCCCAGGGTTTAGAACAGTGATGAGTTCAAATCCCGGCTCTGCCAATTGTCAGCCGTGTGACTTTGGGCAAGTCACTTCACTTCTCTGGGCCTCAGTTCCCTCATCTGAAAAAATGAGGATGAAGACTGTGAGCCCCCCGTGGGACAACCTGATCACCTTGTAACCACCCCAGCTCTTAGAACAGTGCTTTGCACATAGTAAGCACTTAATAAATGCCACTATTATTATTATTATTATTTGCACATAGTAAGCGCCTTCCCAGACTGAGCCCCTTCCTTCCTCTCCCCCTCGTCCCCTCTCCATCCCCCCATCTTACCTCCTTCCCTTCCCCACAGCACCTGTATATATGGATATATGTTTGTACATATTTATTACTCTATTTATTTTACTTGTACGTATCTATTCTATTTATTTTATTTTGTTAGTATGTTTGGTTTTGTTCTGTCTCCCCCTTTTAAACTGTGAGCCCACTGTTGGGTAGGGACTGTTTCTATATGTTGCCAATTTGTACTTCCCAAGCGCTTAGCACAGTGCTCTGCACATAGTAAGCGCTCAATAAATACGATTGATGATGATGATGATGATGATAAATGCCATTATTACCCATGGGAGCTCAATGAATACTTGTGGACTTACCAAATCTACCGTCCGATATCATATTATCTGGGATTGGGTCACTCTGAAGAGAGATCTATCTTCAGTCTTCCCTGTAGAGACCACCACCATTTATAACGAACTTAAAAATCTCCCATATTCTCTGCCCTTTTTCTTCATCGCCACCATCATCGCCGGGAACTATTGAGGGCCAACTTCTGCAGACGTCTAAAGGTCGTGATCCCTGCCCTCGAGGATCTCACAGTCTAATGAGAGACAAGAAGACATAAATTAACTTATGAACACCAGCGAGAAAGGGGACCGCTACTCCGAATCGCCACTTCTCTCTGGAGTGGAAGCTCACTGTGGGCAGGGAATATACCTTACCAGCTCTGTTATATCGGGCTCTTTTTAGTACAGTGCTGGGCCTACAGTGAGCGCTCAATAAATAGCTTCGACTGACTGACTCTCTTCCCCTTCACCTAGAGGAGCATTGGTATATCAATCAATCAATCGTATTTATTGAGCGCTTACTATGTGCAGAGCACTGTACTAAGCGCTTGGGAAGTACAAATTGGCATCACATAGAGACAGTCCCTACCCGATAGTGGGCTCACAGTCTAAAAGGGGGAGACAGAGAACAGAACCAAACATACCAACAAAATAAAATAAGTAGGATAGAAATGTACAAGTAAAATAAATAAATAAATAAATAAACAGAGTAATAAATATGTACAACCATATATACATATATACAGGTGCTGTGGGGAGGGGAAGGCGGTAAGGCGGGGGGGATGGAGAGGGGGACGAGGGGGAGAGGAAAGAAGGGGCTCAATCTGGGAAGGCCTCCTGGAGGAGGTGAGCTCTCAGCAGGGCCTTGAAGGGAGGAAGAGAGCTAGCTTGGCGGATGGGCAGAGGGAGGGCATTCCAGGCCCGGGGGATGACGTGGGCCGGGGGTCGATGGCGGGACAGGCGAGAGCGAGGTACAGTGAGGAGATTAGTGGTGGAGGAGCGGAGGGTGCGGGCTGGGCAGTAGAAGGAGAGAAGGGAGGTGAGGTAGGAGGGGGCGAGGTGATGGAGAGCCTTGAAGCCCAGGGTGAGGAGTTTCTGCCTGATGCGCAGATTGATCGGTAGCCATTGGAGGTTTTTGAGGAGGGGAGTGATATGTCCAGAGCGTTTCTGGACAAAGATAATCCGGGCAGCAGCATGAAGTATGGATTGAAGTGGAGAGAGACACGAGGATGGGAGATCAGAGAGAAGGCTAGTGCAGTAGTCCAGACGGGATAGGATGAGAGCTTGAATTAGCAGGGTAGCGGTTTGGATGGAGAGGAAAGGGCGGATCTTGGCAATGTTGCGGAGCTGAGACCGGCAGGTTTTGGTGATGGCTTGGATGTGAGGGGTGAATGAGAGAGCGGAGTCGAGGATGACACCAAGGTTGCGGGCTTGTGAGACGGGAAGGATGGTAGTGCCGTCAACAGAGATGGGAAAGTCAGGGAGAGGACAAGGTTTGGGAGGGAAGACAAGGAGCTCAGTCTTCGACATGTTGAGCTTTAGGTGGCGGGCGGACATCCAGATGGAGATGTCCTGAAGGCAGGAGGAGATGCGAGCCTGGAGGGAGGGGGAGAGAGCAGGGGCAGAGATGTAGATCTGGGTGTCATCAGCGTAGAGGTGATAGTTGAAGCCGTGGGAGCGAATGAGGTCACCAAGGGAGTGAGTGTAGATTGAGAACAGAAGGGGACCAAGCACTGAACCTTGGGGAACTCCCACAGTAAGAGGATGGGAGGGGGAGGAGGAGCCTGCAAAAGAGACTGAGAAAGAACGACCGGAGAGATAAGAGGAGAACCAGGAGAGGACGGAGTCTGTGAAGCCAAGGTCAGATAACGTGTTGAGGAGAAGGGGGTGGTCCACAGTGTCAAAGGCAGCTGAGAGGTCGAGGAGGATTAGGACAGAGTATGAGCCGTTGGATTTGGCAAGCAGGAGGTCATTGGTGACCTTTGAGAGCGCAGTTTCCGTGGAATGAAGGGGACGGAAGCCAGACTGGAGGGGGTCGAGGAGAGAGTTGTCGTTGAGGAATTCTAGGCAGCGCGTGTAGACAACTCGTTCAAGGAGTTTGGAAAGGAATGGTAGGAGGGATATGGGACGATAACTAGAAGGTGAGGTGGGGTCAAGAGAGGGTTTTTTTAGGATGGGAGAGACATGGGCATGTTTGAAGGCAGAGGGGAAGGAACCAGTGGAGAGTGAGCGGTTGAAGATGGAAGTTAAGGAGGGGAGAAGGGATGGAGCGAGAGATTTCATAAGATGAGAGGGAATGGGGTCAGAAGCACAGGTGGCCGGAGTAGCACTTGAGAGGAGGGAGGAGAGTTCCTCTGAGGATACCACTGGGAAGGATGGGAGAGTAGCAGAGAATGTTGAGAGCCGGGGGGTTGGAGAAAGGGGGGAAGAGACTTTGGGGAGGTCGGACCTGATGGATTTAATTTTGTTAATGAAGTAGGAGGCCAGATCGTTGGGGGTGAGGGAAGGAGGAGGGGGAGGAACCGGGGGCCTGAGAAGGGAGTTGAATGTACGGAAGAGCTGGCGGGGGTGATGGGCATGGGTGTCAATAAGGGAGGAGAAATAGTTTTGTCTGGCAGAAGAGAGGGCTGAGTTAAGGCAGGAAAGGATAAACTTGAAGTGAACGAGGTTGGCATGGTGTTTAGAGGTTGGGTATACCTGAAGTACACCCAAAAAGAAGGGCTTTTTGAGGGTACACGCTTAGTACACTCCCTCCAGCAGAGGGCACAACTGCCCACGTCCACTACAGTGACCTTCTTAGGCCATGTGCCAATTTGTACTTCCCAAGCGCTTAGTACAGTGCTCTGCACATAGTAAGCGCTCAATAAATACGATTGATGATGATGATGTGGCTACATTCATGCATTCATTCAATCAATCAGTCGTATTTGTTGAGCGCTTACTGTGAGCAGAGCCCTGTAATAATAATAATAATAATGGTGGTATTTGGGAATAATAATAATAATGACATGTATTAAGCGCTTACTATGTGCAAAGCACTGTTCTAAGCGCTGGGGAGGGGGATACTACAAGGTGATCCGGTTGTCCCATTTGGGGCTCACGGTCTTAATCCCCATTTTCCAGATGAGGTAACTGAGGCCCAGAGAATAATAATAATAATAATGATGGCATTTATTAAGCGCTTACTATGTGCAAAGCACTGTTCTAAGCGCTGGAGGGGTTATAAGGTGATCAGGTTGTCCCATGGGGGCTCACAGTTTTTATCCCCATTAAACAGATGAGGTCATTGAGGCCCAGAGAAGTGAAGTGACTTGCCCAAAGTCACACAGCTGACAGTTGGCGGAGTCAGGATTTGAACCCATGACCTCTGACTCCAAAGCCCGGGCTCTTTCCACTGAGCCACGCTACAAGGGAATCAGGTTGGATACAGTACGTGTCCCACATGGAGCTTACAATCTTTATCCCTGGAGCTTACAGTCTTTATCCACATTTTACAGATGAAGTAACTGAGGCGCAGAGAAGTTAAGTGACTTGCCCACAGTCACACAGCAGGCAAGCAGCGGAACGGAGATTAGAACTCAGGTCCTTCTGGCTTCTGACTTCGAAGGCCGTGCTCTTTCCACTAGAACACACTGCTTCTCTTTAGAGAAGAAATCGTTCTCTCACTGTCTAGTCCCTGAAACCTCTTTCCCGCTTCACCTTTCCCGATTTAGCCTCTTACTGGAAGGAACTCTATTGGAGACTTTCCTATGGATTTTCTGGATTATGCAATCACCTTACGTCTTCCCTGGCACCCTCTTTGCCTCCATGGAAATTCCGAGGACTCAACTTGGAGGCATTGAACTTTAGCAATTGCTTTTCTCAGTGAGGACAATCGCAGAAGAGGACAACGGCTAAGAAGTTTTCTTTAGTGATCTCCAAATTTCAACTGCATCCACTGGAAGTGTTTAAGGAGATAGTCAGTCATATTTATTGAGCGCTTACTGTGCGCAGAGCACTGTACTAAGCACTTGGGAGAGTACAATACAAGAATAATCAATCAATCGTATTTATTGAGCTCTTACTGTGTGCAGAGCACTGTACTAAGCGCTTGGGAAGTACAAGTTGGCAACATATAGAGAATAAATAGACACATTCCCTGCCCACAATGAGTTTACAGTCCGGAGGACTGTACGTTTACAGCGCAGAGTGGGGCAAGCCCACACCCCTAGAATCTAATTTCTCTGAGGTTCCAGTCTTTTAGTCACCTCAACTGTAAAATATGGATTAAGACTGTGAGCCCCACGTGGGACATAACAACCTTGTACCTATTCCAGTGTTTAGAACAGTGCTTGGCACACCGTAAGCGTTTAACAAATACCATAATTACGATTAAGTCTTCTACTTAGTTCCTGTATGAGCTTGGGCAAGTTAACAAAAACCATCATTATAATTAGTATTATCTTGGGCAAGTTAACAAGTTAACAAACACCATCATTATAATTAGTATTATCTTTTGAAATTGAGGTGGACAGATTCTCGAACCAACGGTAAATTCCGGAGGGTTTAGTCAAAATGTGAATCTGAGGTTCGCCTGTAACTAATGACCGTTGATAAAAAAAACAATCAATCAATCGTATTTATTGAGCGCTTACTATGTGCAGAGCACTGTACTAAGCCCTTGGGAAGTACAAATTGGCAACACATAGAGACAGTCCCTACCCAACAGTGGGCTCACAGTCTAAAAGGGGGAGACAGAGAACAGAACCAAACATACCAACAAAATAAAATAAATAGGATAGAAATGTACAAGTAAAATAAATAAATAAATAAATAAATAAATAGAGTAATAAATATGTACAACCATATATACATATGACAACCACATTGTTAGCCGTTGTTCTAAGCCTCGTGGGATCGGAAGGCATTCCCTCCCTTCAGTTGCTTCAGCTGAGGTATTAGGCTAAGGCAGGCAAGTCATGCAGCGCATGACCAAGCAGAAATATAAAAACGTGATAACCGTACTATACAATAAAATATTTTTTTTATTGGATAATGAGTCTTCCTAAACGGCACTTACTCTCTCTAGTTGGAGGTCCGCAAATATGGAAGCTCAGGGGGCCCTTCTGACGGTTCTAACTCTGTCTTACTTTCATGCTGTAGAAATGCAGCTTAAGTAAAGCTGAGTTAAAATAGCTTAGACACGGACAACCATCATGTAGACAACCGGGAACACAGGCCAGGAGCTGGGAATGATGCCTGGGGAATTGGGGAAGTTGGCACAATTCCCCCTCGCAGGGCAAATTACTAAGGGATGAAGATTAATCAACATCAAAGATGACAGCTGTATTCCTCGGGTCCCATTTTCATTTAATAATAATAATAATGGCATTTATTAAGCGCTTACTATGTGCAAATCACTGTTCTAAGCGCTGGGGAGTTTACAAGGTGATCGGGTTGTCCCACGGGGGGGCTCACAGTCTTAACCCCCATTTTCCAGATGAGGTAACTGGGGCACAGAGAAGTTAAGTGACTTGCCCAAAGTCACAGAGCTGGCAATTGGCGGAGGTGGGATTTGAACCCAAGACCTCCGACTCCAAAGCCCGGGCTCTTTCCACTGAGCCACGCTGCTGTGAGGAGTTTATGAGTGGATGCATCAGGAAAGCTGAGAAAACCATGTATAGACTCCATGTACCAGGGAAGCCGCATGGCCTAGTGGTTAGGGCACAGGCCTGGGTTCTAATCCCAGCTCAGCCGTGTGTCTGCTGTGTGACCTTGGGTGAGTCGCTTCACTTCTCTGTGCCACAGTCACCTCATCTCTAAAATGGGGATTAAGACCGTGAGCCCCATGTGGGACAGGGACTGTGTCCAATCTGATTAGCTTGCATCTACCCCAGCGCTTAGAACAGTGCTTGCCACATAGTAAGCACTTAAATACCCTCATTATATATTTTTTTCCTTTTTCTTTTTAAGGTATATCACATGGCATGATGTAACCCGACACTTTTCTTACCGCATGACTTGCTTTAAAATCCACCCCACACGGCTGTGATCCAGAGTAACTAAACAGAGCAACCGCTGGCCAAAAGGCATCTCAAAAAAAAATGAAGCTGCAGAATGACACTATGGAAAGATTAAGGAGCCCGTAAAATATTCTTTTAATCATTCGGCTCATTGAAACACGTGTTATTGTTCATGAATATCAGAGCGAAATCGCTGCTTATTCTGTCAAAGAAGAAAAATGTTGTATTCCCCAAGTTCTGTCTCTGTGGGAGTTTACGAGTTCTCTCTGAAACTCAGTCCAATAGCAGCAAAGGCATTTTGGCTTAGCGGTGCAATATTTCTCTGTTTAACTTTCCCAGCAACAGCGAGTAGGAAAATGTATTTCCATCTGCCGATAGGCTATTTGAAGGTGTTTGGGAAGTTTCTCTAAGACCCCAGCGCAGTTACTTCTAAAATAATGGGTGTCAGAAACCACCGCGACTTTTTTTCTTTTTCTTCTTTTGTGTGTGTTTTCTAAATGCCAGGCACTGTACTAAGCGCTGGGGTAAATACAAAGCTGTCAGGTTGGGGACAGTCCCTGTCCCGCATGGGGCTCACGGTCTTAATCCCTGTTTTACAGATAACTGAAGCTCAGAGACGTGAAGTGACTTGGCTAAGGTCACACAGCACGCAGGTGGCAGAGTCAGGATTAGAACCCAGCTCCTTCTGACTTCCAGGCTGTAGCCACTAGGTCACGCAGCTCCTCGTTTGACATTTCACCCAAGCGTCATACTGAACACACAACTGGCCTCAATAACTCCTGTACGGCTCTCGATTGTAAGCTTGTTGTGGGCCGGGAATGTGTCTGCTGTTGTAATATTCTCTCCCAAGTGCTTAGTACAGTGCTCTGCACACAGTAAGCGCTCAATAAATACAGTTGAATGAATGAATGTGTGATACAGTAAGCAGCTGGGGAGGGGGCGGGTGTGGTGGTCCTTAAGCTGACACTCCAGCGGCCTGGACACAGTGTCCAATCTGAGATGGGAGACTCTGAACCTCTGACCCGGATTCATTCAATCGTATTTATTGAGCGCTTACTGTGTGCAGAGCACTGGACTAAGCGCTTGGGAAGTCCAAGTCGGCAACATGTAGAGACGGTCCCTACCCAACAACGGGCTCACAGTCTAGAAGGGGGAGACAGACAACAAAACAAAATATGTAGACAGGTGCCTTGGCATAGTTACCCCATCAACAGGGGGATTACATTCACTGGAAACTCGAATCAATCAATCGTATTTATTGAGCGCTTACTGTGTGCAGAGCACTGTACTAAGCGTTTGGGAAGTCCAAGTTGGCCACCTATAGAGACGGTCCCTACCCAACAGTGGGCTCACAGTCTAGAAGACTTTACAAAGTCAAAATGAGGCTGGCTGACTTAAAACGAACTTTTAAGCATCAAAACCCAATTCTGCTTTGCCACCCATAACAACCTCAACAGATCTTGGACCTAAGTAGCTGGGAATGCGAGTTTTCCGGCGCAATTTGGGTTCCTCTCCAAGTCCCCCAGCAGGGTACCTGACCGGGATTCCAGTGCTGATGTAGCGCTTAGTACAGTGCTCTGCACACAGTAAGCGCTCAATAAATACGATTGATTGATTGATGTCTGCTCCTATCAATCAATCAATCGTATTTATTGAGCGCTTACTATGTGCAGAGCACTGTACTAAGCGCTTGGGAAGTACAAATTGGCAACATATAGAGACAGTCCCTACCCAACATTGGGCTCACAGTCTAAAAGGGGGAGACAGAGAAAAAAAAACCAAACATACTAACAAAATAAAATAAATAGAATAGATATGTACAAGTAAAATAAATAAATAAATAAATAGGGTAATAAATATGTACAAAGATATATACATATATACAGGTGCTGTGGGGAAGGGAAGGAGGTAAGAATGGGGGGATGGAGAGGGGGACGAGGGGGAGAGGAAGGAAGGGGATCCTCCTAGGCAGGATCCAGTAAGGACACCCAGGGCAATCCCTCGGGCTTGGGGCGGTGAGGACAGGTCAAAGAGCCCGGGCTTTGGAGTCAGAGGTCACGGGTTCAAATCCCAGCTCTGCCAATTGGCAGCTGTGTGACTCCGGGCAAGTCACTTCACTTCTCTGGGCCTCAGTTCCCTCATCTGGAAAATGGGGATTAAGACTGTGAGCCCCCCCCGCCCGGGACAACCTGATCACCTTGTAAACTCCCCAGCGCTTAGAACAGTGCTTGGCACATAGTAAGCGCTTAATAAATGCCATCATCATCATCAATAGGGGAGTAGCATGGCTTAGCAGATAGAGCACCGGCCTGGGAATCAGAAGGTCGTGGGTTCTAACCCCAGCTCGCCGCTTGTCTGCGGTGTGGCCTTGAGCAAGTCACTTCACTTCCCTGGGCCTCAGTTGCTTCAACTGTCAAATGGGGATTGTGTCCGTGAGCCCCACGTTGGACAGGGACTGTGTCCAACCCAACTTGCTTGTAACCGCTCTGGTGCTTAGTACAGAAGCAGCATGGCATAGTTGGAAAGAGCGCAGGCTTCGGAGTCAGAGGTCATGGGTTCTAATTCCAGCTCTGCCACTGATCAGCTGTGTGACTTTGGGCAAGTTGCTTCACCTCTCTGTGCCTCAGTTACCTCGTCTGTAAAAGGGGGATTAAGACTGTGAGCCCCAAGTGGGACAACCTGATTCCTTTGTATCTCCCCCAGTGCTTAGAACAGTGCTTGGCACATAGTAAGCACTTAACAAATACCATTATTATTATTAGTAGTAGTAGTAGTATTATCACAGTGCCTGGCACATAGTAAGCACCTAACCAAAACCATTATTATAAATAATAATAATCTTACCCAATCGCATTTGCCCTCTTGGGCTTTTTGACCTCGAAGAGTTGCAGTGATGGGGCTTGGGCTCAGATTTTGGGGTTGAGCTCTGGGAGCTGCCCTCGTGCCAGTGAGTTTAACTTCTTTCTCCCTAAATTACAAATTCTTTATTTAGACTAATGTCTGTCTCCTCCTCTGGACTGTAAACTCATTATAGGCAGGGAATGTGCCAGCCAGCTCTGTTATATTGTACTCTCCCAAGCACTTAGTAAAAGCGCTCTGCACACAGTAAGTGCTCGATAAATAATAATAATAATAATAATGGTATTTGTTAAGCGCTTACCAGGTGCCAAGCGCTGTTCTAAGCATTCATTCTTTCATTCAATCGTATTTATTGAGAGCTTACTGTGTGCAGAGCACTGTACTAAGCACAAGTACAAGTTGGCAACATATAGAGACGGTCTATATAGAGAGACATGTTGGCAACATATAGAGACGGTCCCCCCCCCCACCCCCCCACAACAGTGGGCTTACAGTCTAGAAGGGGGAGACAGAGAACAAAACAAAACGTATTAACAAAATAAAATAAATAGAATAAATATGTACAAATAAAATAGAGTAATAAATCCATACAAACATATATACATATATACAGGTGCTGTGGGGAGGGGAAGGAGGTAAGGCGGGGGGATGGAGAGGGGGTGGAGGGGGAGAGGAAGGAGGGGGCTCAGTCTGGAAGACTGGGGGAGATACAAGGTGATCAGGTTGTCCCACCCACGGGGGGCTCACAGTTTTAATCCCCATTTTACAGATGAGGTCACTGAGGCCCAGAGAAGTGAAGTGACTTGCCCAAAGTCACAGATCTGACATGAGGCGGAGCCGGGATTAGAACCCACGACCTCTGACTCCCAACTCTGTGCTCTTTCCACTGAGCCACGCTGGTGATGAGTGGCTATGACACAGTTATTATTGACGCCCACAGAAGAGAGGGGAAAGATGGAGAGCATTTACCAGTCAATAACATTTTTTTAAAAACGGTGTTCGTTAAGCGCTTACTATGTGCCAGGCACTGTTCTAAGTACTGGGCTAGATACAATAATAATAATAATGATAATAATGATGACGGTATTTGTTAAGCACTTACTATGTGCAAAGCACTGTTCTAAGCGCTGGGGTGGTTACAAGGTGATCAGGTTGTCCCAGGGCGGGCTCACAGTTTTAATCCCCATTTCACAGATGAGGTAACTGAGACACAGAGAAGTTACATGACCTGCCCAAAGTCAATCAATCAATCAATCAATCGTATTTATTGAGCGCTTACTGTGTGCAGAGCACTGTACTAAGCGCTTGGGAAGTACAAGTTGGCAACATATAGAGACAGTCCCTACCCAACAGTGGGCTCACAGTCTAAAAGGGAGAGACAGAGAACAAAACCAAACATACTAACAAAATAAAATAAATAGAATAGATATGTACAGGTAAAATACATAAATAAATAAATAGAGTAATAAATATGTACAAACATATATACATGGGCTGTGGGGAAGGGAAGGAGATAAGATGGAGGTAAGTCACACAGCTGACAGTTGGCGGAGCCGGGATTTGAACCCATGACCTCTGACTCCAAAGCCCGGGCTCTTTCCACCGAGCCACGCTGCTTCTCTACAAAGTAATCGGGTTGGACACAGCCCATGTCCCACATGGGGCTCACAGTCTTAATACCCGTTTTACAGGTGAGATCAATGAGGCAGAGAGAAGTGAAGTGACTAGCCCAAGGTCACGCAGCAGACAAGCAGTTGTGCCGGGACTCCCAAGCCCAAGCTCTATCCACTAGGGCATGCAGTTTCTAAAGTTTTATAATGCACCTTGAACACTCTAGGGAGACAGCACGCATGGCCTGATGGAGAGTATAAATCCAAGAATCTTGATACTTTAGCACGATGTCAGCTCTGCTGTGTGACGCTGGGCAAGTCACCTAATGTCTCTTTGCTTTGGTTTCTTTGTCTGTAAAATGGGGATGAGTCCTGCTCTCCCTTCTTCTTAGACTCTGAGCTCAGGGTGGACAGAGACTACGCCAAATGTGACTATCTTGTATCCATCCCACGGCTTAGCACGTAATAAATGCCTAATAAATACCATCGTGATTATTATTCCGAAGCGCTGGGAAACGTTCATGGAAATTGGTTCGGACCCAACCAAGAGGAGCTGGAGGATGTTGCCTGTCTGGAGTCTGGTGCGTTTACAGGTCAGGATTTTATTAAGTTCGCGGAGAACTAGGGTGTGTCCACCTGGAAAAGTGGGGTGGGATGTGGGGAACGCAGAGCTCGCACCTACATAGAATTCACTGATAGGGCCAAGTCACCACATAATTGCTTTGATAGAACAAATCATCATCATCATCAGTCGTATTTATTGAGCGCTTACTATGTGCAGAGCACTGTACTAAGCGCTTGGGAAGTACAAATTGGCAACATATAGAGACAGTCCCTGCCCAACAGTGGGCTCACAGTCTAAAAGGGGGAGACAGAGAACAAAACCAAACATACTAACAAAATAAAATAAATAGAACAGATATGTAGAAGTAAAATAAATAAATAAATAGAGTAATAAATACGTACAAAATCTTACCAAATCCGTAAAAAAAACCCAGCAGCAGCATAAAAGGAGAGCAAATTTGCAAAATTGAAAAACCATGACAATAATAATAATAATAATAATAATAAAGGCATTTGTTAAGCACTTACTAGGTGCAAAGCACTGTTCTAAGCACTGGGGAGGATACAAGGTGATCAGGTTGTCCCACATGGGGCTCACAGTCTTAATCCCCATTTGACAGATGAGGTACCTGAGGCCCAGAGAATCAATCAATCAATCAATCGTATTTATTGAGTGCTTACTGTGTGCAGAGCACTGTACTAAGTGCTTGGGAAGTACAAGTTGGCAACACATAGAGATGGTCCCTACCCACTACCCAACAGTGGGCTCACAGTCTAGAAGAAAACACTGCTCTAAGCGCTGGGGAGGTTACAAGGCGATCAGGTTGTCCCACGGGGGGCTCACAGTCTTAATCCCCATTTTACAGATGAGGTAACTGAGGCACAGAGAAGTGACTTGCCCAAAGTCACCCAGCTGACAATTGGTGGAGCCGGGATTCGAACCCACGACCTCTGACTCCAAAGCCCAGGCTCTTTCCACTGAGCCATGCTGCTTCTAGTTAAGTGACTTGCCCAAAGTCACACAACTGACAATTGGTGGAGTTGGGATTCGAATCCATGACCTCTGACTCCCAAGCCCGGGCTCTTTCCACTGAGCCACGTGGACAAAATTATTAGGTTTACATTACACAGTTAATTTCAGCAAAAAAAACCCAAACCCAATACATTTTTGAGCTGCTTTTTCAACCCAGCTTACATTTTAAATTACAGCACTTGGAACCAAAAAAATTCCACTTTACCATAGAATGGATTGTACAATTATTATTTGAAAAAACACTCAAACACCCTCCCACCCCAAAGCCACTGAATTGTTTTTAAAGTAGTTCTATCAATGACTCAAGGACCCCCAAACACTCCAAGGGGAAGGAGCAGGATACAGCTATTTTCCAGTAAAATTCCAACTCCACATTTTCATTCATTCAATCGTATTTATAAAACACTGACGGTGTGCAGAGCACTAGTTTTCCAGTTACAGAGAATTTGGGAGCACAGCTGATAGCAGTGAGTGGGAAGTGCATTTACTGGCGCTCAGGCAAGGCCTTCTAAACTAGTAAATTTGTCAAGTTCCAGGGTTTGAGCTTGATAATGCAGATTTGAAGAGCTCTGGGTGTTCTGTCGTGGGACACCGGGAACAGGAACTAAGAAAGTTGGAAGATTAGTCGGGAGAGGGATGGTTGAATCGTCCGGAGCATATGGGAATGTCTTTGGGAAATGGACAGGGCCCAGGAGACTTGTGGTGATAGAGATAACGGGAAGAGACGCTTTGAGGAATTGTGGACGCAATCACAGACAACTACCAGTTCGGGTTCAAAAACTCATGGGATTCTTAGCAAGGGTGTCTGTATCGATGGAGACTTCATTCCCTCTGCCTGGAGAGAGTCCTCCCGGATTCCCAAGGAACTCCTAGGTTAATTTTCAATCTGGTTCTTTTCCCCAAAATGTGTCCTTGGTATGCGGAGGGGGATCAAGAGGTCTTGATCCGGACTCAGCCACATCATCCCCTTGGAACCGAGGAGCCCCAAATCCCACTCTGAGAACGCGGCCGAGCCAGGAATGAAAATCGGGCCTCCTGACACCATTTGGTGTTGCGGCCACTTGACCACACGACCATTTTTTTCCTGTCTGCTTCTTTCCTTTGAGGTGGAAAGTAGTCAGCTGGAATAATTTACCCAGGGCAGGGAAAGGAAAAACCAGCATAAATTGTTTTAAGAAGGAGTTATACAAGCATATAGAGGCAAACTCCATTGAGGGGAATAAATATTAATTCAAAGGAGGAGGAAGTATGGAATTTGACTGTCTTCCAAGGCTCCCTCCTCTGCTCCAAAATTTCCTCTCTCCCATCACATATTTTTTGATGCCCACAGAATACTCTGGGAATAAAGACACATTAAAACAGCATTCCCAGAAAGAAAGCTCTTCCCTTTTTTTCTTTTTTTTTTAATCACCCAGCACATGTCCTAAATTTCACCCAGAAGAAAGAACCAAAAGGATTCTCCGCATTCCAACCCAAACGGCTCACGCTGACAATGACTGGGAAAGTTGGCTCGGGCCCCGGCTCTCTCTCCTCTACTGATTTCTCCCAGGAGATGGGAGGGAATGCTAGATTACTAATGGATAAAGTTTTCCAGTGCCTCTTCGGACCTCATGGGTCGGCGAGGCCGAATATCGGCAAGCAAGATTCTCCTGGGAAATCTGGGTGCTGACATCAATTTTGGGCGGTTCGGTCATCACAGCTCCTGATGTCAGCACAACCAGCCCTCTGGGACTCGGTCTCTCTCTGCCGTCCTTTGACCCTTCAAGACGCAACTCTACTTCAAGCGGGAATATTCCTCGCCTCCCCGAGCTCCTCACCCAATAGCGGAGCTTAAGCAGGTCTTTCTGGGGCCTGAAAATGAGTAAGTGTGAAGTGAGACTGCACACTGGTCTTTGCTGAGGGCTTGTTTTTGCCAAGAGGTTCTGCGGGGAAGATTGCATTTCTTAGTTATTTTTGAACCTGGATTTCTGGAATTTGATTTGGAAAAAAAAAAATATCTGAGCAACCGGAGGCTTTTTGAGCTTCCTCCCTCCCAGCCGTGTCATTCCGTGTCATTCCAGACGCCAGCGGCGTCTGAAATAGAGGAGGGTGGGGCTGGCACAGGAGCATTAGGGGAGGGTGCCATAGAAAATATCCTCTTCGAAAACATGTCCCTGCTCCCCTGCTATGGGAAAGAAGAACCAGACCTTACTTGATTTCTCATGTGCGGGTCACGACACCCTTCAGTTCGGACTCTGTTTCTTCTAGACTGTGAGCCCACTGTTGGGTAGGGACTGTCTCTATATGTTGCCGACTTGTACTTCCCAAGCACTTAGTACAGTGCTCTGCACACAGTAAGCGCTCAATAAATACGATTGATTGATTGATTGATTAATGACTGCAAAGTGGGGGGTCATGGAAGACTCCAGAGATGTTTGGGCTTTTCTGTACGTGCTGAAGTACCACTGAGGATGCAGGCTAGTCGATTCTTCTCTGACTTTAGTGGCTCCCAGACATACTAGAAAAGCATCGCGGTTTAGTGGCGGGAGTGCGGGCTTGGGAGTCAAAGAACATGGGTTCTGATCCCGCCTCCACCTCTTGTCTGCTGTGTGACCTTGGGCAAGCCACTTAACTTCTCTATGCCTCAGTTACCTCATCTGTAAAATGGGGATTAAGACTGTGAGCCCCACGTGGGACAACCTGCTTACCTTGTACCAATCAATCAATCAATCAATCAATCATATTTATTGAGCGCTTACTGTGTGCAGAGCACTGTACTAAGCGCTTGGGAAGTACAAGTTGGCAACATATAGAGACGGTCCCTACCCAACAGTGGGCTCACAGTCTAAAAGGGGGAGACAGAGAACAAAACCAAACATACTAACAAAATAAAATAAATAGAATAGATATGTACAAGTAAAATAAATAGAGAAATAGAATAATAAATATGTACAAACATATATACATATATACAGGTGCTGTGGGGAAGAGAAGGAGGTAAGATGGGGGGGATGGAGAGAGGGACGAGGGGGAGAGGAAGGAAGGGGCTCAGTGTGGGAAGGCCTCCTGGAGGAGGTGAGCTCTCAGTAGGGCCTTGAAGGGAGGAAGAGAGCTAGCTAGGTGGATTGGCAGAGGGAGGGCATTCCAGGCCAGGGGGATGACGTGGGCCGGGGGTCGATGGCGGGACGGGCGAGAACGAGGTACGGTGAGGAGATTAGCGGCAGAGAAGCGGAGGTGCGGGGTGCCTCCACCTCTTGTCTGCTGTGTGACCTTGGGCAAGCCACTTAACGTCTCTGTGCCTCAGTTACCTCATCTGTAAAATGGGGATTAAGACTGTGAGCCCCATGTGGGACAATTAAGACTGTGAGCCCCACGTGGGACAACCTGCTTACCTTGTATCTACACCAATCAATCAATCAATCAATCAATCATATTTATTGAGCACTTACTGTGTGCAGAGCACTGTACCAAGCGCTGGGGAAGTACAAGTTGGCAACATATAGAGGCGGTCCCTACCCAACAGTGGGCTCACAGTCTAGAAGGGGGAGACAGACAACAAAACATGTTAAAAAAATAAAATAAATAGAATAGATATGTACAAGTAAAATAAATAAATAAATAGAGTAATAAATCCGTACAAACATCTATACATATATACAGGTGCTGTGGGGAAGGGAAGGAGGCAAGGCGGGGGGATGGAGAGGGGAAGGAGTGGGAGAGGAAGGAGGGGGCTCAGTGTGGGAAGGCCTCCTGGAGGAGGTGAGCTCTCAGTAGGGCCTTGAAGGGAGGAAGAGAGCTAGCTTGGCGGATGTGGGGAGGGAAGCACACCAGTGCTTCGAACAGTGCTTGGCACATAGTAAGTGCTTAATAAATACCATAATTATTATTATTATTACTCTATTCAATAACCCAAGGAGACCTGTTTTAAGAGAGGCCTCCACCAGAAGGAATGGGGCTGTCTATGCTGCCTCGATTAAATGGGTCACTCCGTATTTGCAGTCTTTG
Source organism: Tachyglossus aculeatus (assembly GCF_015852505.1). NCBI lineage: Eukaryota > Metazoa > Chordata > Mammalia > Monotremata > Tachyglossidae > Tachyglossus > Tachyglossus aculeatus. The sequence continues at coordinate 58,521,510 of NC_052070.1, read as the reverse complement.
GACATGTCATTTAATAACAATAATAATAATAATAATGATGGCATTTATTAAGCACTTACTATGTGCAAAGCACTGTTCTAAGCACTGGGGGGATACACGGTAATCAGGTTGTCCCACGTGGGGCTCACAGTCTTCATCCCCATTTTCCAGATGAGGGAACTGAGGCCCAGAGAAGTTAAGTGACTTGCCCAAAGTCACACAGCTGACAATTGGAGGAGCCGGGATTTGAACCCATGACCTCTGACTCCAAAGTCCGTGCTCTTTCCACCGAGCCACGCTGCTTCTCCAATAATAATGACATTTATTAAGCGCTTACTATGTGCAAGGCACTGTTCTAAGCTCTGGGGAGGTTACCAGGTGATCAGGTTGCCCCATGGGGAGGCTCACAGTCTTTATCCCTGCTTTACAGATGAGGGAACTGAGGCCCAGAGAAGTGAAGTGACTGGCCCAAAGTCATGCAGCTGACAAGTGGCGGATGCGGGATTTGAACCCACGACCTCTGACCCCCAAGCCCGCGATCTTTTCCACTGAGCCACGCTGCTTCTCACTGCCTCGCGCATTTGAGAGGTTCTATGTTCTTACCCCCTTAGTATTTCTGTAAATAGTATTGGACTCTACTACTTCTGCAAACCATAATCTATTTTAATGCCTGTCCACCCACCCCACCATAGACTATAAGCTCCTAATGGTCAACGATTGCCTCCATAAAACTTTATCATATTGCATTTTCCCGGGCACTTAGTACACTGCTCTACACCCAGTAAGAGCTCAATAAATACCACTGATTGATTACTGGAGAGTGTGACTCAGCATGGACGATGCATTCTTAGTAACCGCTTCAGAGAGTGGAAACCCTTTTCGTTTATTTGAGGGTCACTCAGCAGGCCTGCGATCAAGATTCATTCATTCATTCAATCGTATTTATTGAGCGCTTACTGTGTGCAGAGCACTGGACTAAGCGCTTGGGAAGTACAAGTTGGCAACAGATAGCAACAGCTAAGATGGGCAGAGGATCAAGAGTTCACGGCTTCCAGTTTAGCATTCTACCCAGGAGTACCGTGACAGCTGCATTTCTTTAGTCTTATTTCTTAAAATCTCCGAATTAAGGGGGTTGATGGGTTGGGTTTTTTTAATGATATTTGTTCGGCACTTATTATGTGCCTGGAACTGAACTAAGCAATGGGGTAGAAACAAGATAATCAGGTTGGACGCAGTCTCTGTCCCACCTGGGACTCGCAATCTTAATCGCCATTTTACAGAGGAGGGAACTGAGGCACAGAGAAGTTCATTCATTCATTCATTCATTCAATCGTATTTATTGAGCGCTTACTGTGTGCAGAGCACTGTACTAAGCACTTGGGAAGTACAAGTCGGCAACATATAGAGCCAGTCCCTACCCAACAGTGGGCTCACGGTCTAGAAGGGGGAGACAGACAACAAAACAAAACATATTAACAAAATAAAATAAATAGAATAGCAAATATGTACAAGTCAAATAAATACCATTCATTCAATCATATTTATTGAGCGCTTACTGTGTGCAGAGCACTGTACTAAGCACTTGGGAAGTCCAAGTTGGCAACGTATAGAGACGGTCCCTACTCAACAGCGGGCTCACAGTCTAGAAGGGGGAGACAGACAACAAAACAAAACATATTAACAAAATAAAATAAATAGAATAGCAAATATGTACAAGTCAAATAAATACCATTCATTCATTCATTCAATCGTATTTATTGAGTGCTTACTGTGTGCAGAGCACTGTACTAAGCGCTTGGGAAGTACATTGCCCAAGGTCACACAGCAGACAAGATGAAAAGCAGCATGGCTTAGTGGAAAGAGCATGGGCCTGGCTGTCAGAGGTTGTGGGTTCGAATCTCGGCTCCGCCACTTGTCAGCTGTGTGACTTTGAGCAGGTCACTTCACTTCTCTGTGCCTCAGTTACCTCATCTGTAAAATGGGGATTAAGACTCTAAGCCCCACGTGGGACCACCTCATTACCTTGTATCTACCCTAGCGCTTAGAACAGTGCTGGGCACATAGTAAGTGCTTAACAAATACTATTATTATTATTGTTATTATTATTATTATTATTATTATTATTATTATTATTATTATTATTATTATTATTGGGCAGAGCATGGGCCTGGCAATCAGACGGACCTGGGTTCTAATCCCAGCTCTGTCACTTGTCTGTTGTGTGACATACCAAGTGCTTAAGCAATCGATCAATCAATCAATCCTATTTATTGAGTGCTTACCATATTCAGGACATTGTATTAAGTCCTTGGGAGAGTATGACAAAACACTAGAGCAGACATATTCCCTGCCCACTATGAGCTTACAGTCTAGAGGGGGAGACAGATTTAATATAAATAAATAAATTGTGGATTCGTACATAAGTGCTATGGAGCCAGGAATGGGAATGGTGAATAAAGGGAGCAAGTCAGAGAGATGCAAAAGGGAGTGGAAAAAGAGGAAATGAGGGCTTAGTCAAGGAAGGCATAACAAATACCATAAAAAAAGGATTAGAACCCAGGTCCTCTGACTCTCTAGCCTGGGCTCCTTCCACTGGGCCATACTGCTGCTGGTTAATGAAAGCCGGGAGCCCCAAAGGCCAAATTCTTCTCTTTCTTGGCTCAGTCTGGGAAGGCTTCCTGGAGGAGGTGAGCTCTTAGTAGGGCTTTGAAGAGGGGAAGAGAGCCCGTTTGGCAGATGTGAGAAGGGAGGGCGTTCCAGGCCAGAGGTAGGATGTGGGCCAGGCGTCGATGGCGGGACAGGCGAGAACGAGGCCCAGTGAGGAGGTGAGTGGCAAAGGAGCGGAGGGAGCGGGCTGGGCTGGAGAAGGAGAGAAGGGAGGTGAGGTAGGAGGGGGCGAGGGGATGGACAGCTTTGAAGCCAATAGTGAGGAGTTTTTGCTTGATTTGAAGGTTGATAGGCAACCACTGGAGATTTTTGAGAAGGGGAGTGACATGCCCAGAGCGTTTCTGTACAGAAAGAATCCGGGCAGCAGAGTGAAGTATAGACTGAAGTGGGGAGAGGCAGGAGGACGGGAGATCAGAAAGGAGGCTGATGCAGCAATCCAGTAGGGATGGTATGAGCCGTTGGGGTAGATACAAGGTAATCAGGTTGTCCCGCCTGGGGCTCACAGTCTTAATCCCCATTTTACAGATGAGGGAACTGAGGCCCAGAGAAGTTAAGTGACTAGCCCAAAGTCACACAGATGATAAGTGGCAGAGTCGGGAAGAGTCCTCTGACTCTTAATCCTGTGCTCTTTCCACTAAGCCACGCTGCCTCTCCTAAGTGCTTAACAAATACCATTATGAAAAAACAGAAGGGACAAACTTTAAAGAGCTACGTGCTCAGAAAGTCAACTTTCTGGGATTTTCATCCCTGTAGGAGACCTGAGATGAGTAAATCTGGGAGTGCGGCTAGGATTAAGTTGGCCCTTAATCCTCATATAGTGAGCACTGATGCCCCTAACTCCAAGTGGACATCCCTGCCAATAATAATAATAATAATAATAATAATAATAATAATAATAATAATAATGAAAAAACAGAAGGGACAAACTTTAAAGGGCTACGTGTTCAGAAAGTCAACTTTCTGGGATTTTCATACCTGTGGGAGACCTGAGATGAGTAAATCTGGGAGTGCGGCTAGGATTAGGTTGGCCCTTAATCCTCATATAGTGAGCACTGATGCCCCTAACTCCAAGTGGACGTCTCTGCCCATAATAATAATAATAATAATAATAATAATGGTATTTGTTAAGCGCTTACTACGTGCCAAGCACTGTTCTAAGCACTGGGGTAGATACAAGGTAATCAGGTTGTACACGGTCACTGTCCCACGTGGGGCTCACAGTCTCAATCCTCATTTTGCAGATGAGGTAATTGAGGCACAAAGAAGTGAAGTGACTTGGCCAAGGTCACACAGCAGACAAGTGGCATAGCTGGGATTAGAACCCACAGCTTCTGACGCTCAAGCCTGGGCTCTTGCCACTATTCATTCATTCAATTGTATTTATTGAGCGCTTACTGTGTGCAGAGCACTGTACTAAGCGCTTGGGAAGTTCAAGTCGGCAACATACAGAGACGGTCCCTACCCAACAATGGGCTCATAGTCTAGAAGGGGGAGACAGAGAACAAAACAAAACATGTAGACAGGTGAGAAAAGTTAAGTGGCTTGCCCAAAGTCACACAGCTGGCAGAGGCAGAATTAATAATAATAATGATGGTATCTGTTAAGCGCCTACCGTGTGTGAAGCACTGTTCCAAGCCCTGGGGTAGACACAAGATCATCAGATTGTCCCACGTGGGGCTCACAGTCTTCATCCCCATTTTGCAGATGAGGGAACTGAGGTCCAGAGAATAATAACAATAATGATGGCATTTATTAAGTGCTCACTCTGTGCAAAGCACTGTTCTAAGCGCTGGAAGGTTACAAGCTAATCAGGCTGTCCCATGTGGGGCCCACAGTCTTAATCCCCATTTTCCAGATGAGGGAACTGAGGCCCAGGGAAGTGCCTGCCCAAAGTCACACAGCTGACCCTTGGTGGAGGCAGGATTTGAACCCGTGACCTCCGACTCCAAAGCCCGGGCTCTTTCCACTGAGCCACGGAACTGAGGCCCAGAGAAGTGATGTGACTGGCCCAAAGTCTATGCAGCTGGTGGGCCGGGGCCGTAAGGATAAGATGGGGGAAAGGGCAAGGACTCCTGTGCTCTTCAAGCAACCACTGGGTCACGGAGGATTCCCTGAGGGCAATTCATTCATTCAATCGTATTTATTGAGCTCTTACTGTGTGCAGAGCACTGTACTAAGTGCTTGGGAAGTCCAAGTTGGCAACATATAGAGACGGTCCCTACCCAACAGTGGGCTCACAGTCTAGAAATGAGCAATAATAATAATAACTGCGGTACTGTTAAGCCCTTACTTTGTGCCAGGCACCTTAGTAAGGGCTGGGTTGAACACAGTCTCTGTCCCACCCAGGGCTCGCAGTTTTAATCATCATTTTACAGCTGAGGTAACTGAGGCCCAGAGAAGTACAGTGACTTGCCTGAGGTCACCCAGCGGACAAGCGACAGAGCCGGTATTAGAATCCAGATTTTTCTGACTCACGGGCCTGTAGCCTATCCGTTATTGTTAACCGACCCAGTGCTTAGAGCAGTGCTTTGCACGTAGTAAGCACTTAATAAATGCCATTATTATTATTGTTAACCAGCGCTTAGAAAAGTGCTTTGCATGTAGTAAGCGCTTAATAAATGCCATCATTATTATTATTATTGTTAACCTCCCCAGTGCTTAGAACAGTGCTTTGCACGTAGTATGCACTTAATAAATGCAATTATTATTATTATTATTAACTGCCCCAGTGCTTAGAATAGTGCTTTGCACATAGTAAGTGTTTAATAAACGCCATCATTGTTATTATTATTGTTAACCACCCCAGCACTTAGAACAGTGCTTTGCACGTAGTAAGCGCTTAATAAATGCCGTTATTATTATTAATATTGTTGTTAACCGCCCCCAGTGCTTAGAATAGTGCTTTGCACATAGTAAGCGTTTAATAAATGCCATCATTATTATTATTATTGTTAACCACCCCAGTGCTTAGAACAGTGCTTTGCACGTAGTAAGCACTTAATAAATGCCATTATTATTATTATTATTATTATTATTGTTGTTGTTAACCACCCCAGTGCTTAGAATAGTGCTTTGCACATAGTAAGTGTTTAATAAATGCCATCATTATTATTATTGTTAACTACCCCAGCGCTTAGAACAGTGCTTTGCACGTAGTAAGCACTTAATAAATGCCATTATTATTATTATTATTATTATTATTGTTAACCGCCCCAGTGGTTAGAATAGTGCTTTGCATGTAGTAAGCGCTTAATAAATGCCATCATTATCATTATTAACCGCCCCAGAACTTAGAACATTGCTTTGCACATAGTATGCGCTTAATAAATGCCATTATTATTATTATTATTATTATTATTATTATCATTATTATTATTGTTAACCGCCCCAGTGGTTAGAATAGTGCTTTGCACATAGCAAGTGCTTAATAAATACCATCATTATCATTATTATTTTTCATTATTTCTCCTCCCTTATTGACACCCATGCCCATCACCCCCGCCAGCTCTTCCGTACATTCAACTCCCTTCTCAGGCCCCCGGTTCCTCCCCCTCCTCCTTCCCTCACCCCCAACGATCTGGCCTCCTACTTCATTAACAAAATTAAATCCATCAGGTCCGACCTCCCCAAAGTCTCTTCCCCCCCTTTCTCCAACCCCCCCGGCTCTCAACACTCTCTGCTACTCTCCCATCCTTCCCAGCGGTATCCTCAGAGGAACTCTCCTCCCTCCTCTCAAGTGCTACTCCGGCCACCTGTGCTTCTGACCCCATTCCCTCTCATCTTATGAAATCTCTCGCTCCATCCCTTCTCCCCTCCTTAACTTCCATCTTCAACCGCTCACTCTCCACTGGTTCCTTCCCCTCTGCCTTCAAACATGCCCATGTCTCTCCCATCCTAAAATAACCCTCTCTTGACCCCACCTCACCTTCTAGTTATCGTCCCATATCCCTCCTACCATTCCTTTCCAAACTCCTTGAACGAGTTGTCTACACGCGCTGCCTAGAATTCCTCAACAACAACTCTCTCCTCGACCCCCTCCAGTCTGGCTTCCGTCCCCTTCATTCCACAGAAACTGCGCTCTCAAATGTCACCAGTGACCTCCTGCTTGCCAAATCCAACGGCTCATACTCTGTCCTAATCCTCCTCGACCTCTCAGCTGCCTTTGACACTGTGGACCACCCCCTTCTCCTCAACACGTTATCTGACCTTGGCTTCACAGACTCCGTCCTCTCCTGGTTCTCCTCTTATCTCTCCGGTCGTTCTTTCTCAGTCTCTTTTGCAGGCTCCTCCTCCCCCTCCCATCCTCTTACTGTGGGGGTTCCCCAAGGTTCAGTGCTTGGTCCCCTTCTGTTCTCAATCTACACTCACTCCCTTGGTGACCTCATTTGCTCCCACGGCTTCAACTATCATCTCTACGCTGATGACACCCAGATCTCCATCTCTGCCCCTGCTCTCTCCCCCTCCCTCCAGGCTCGCATCTCCTCCTGCCTTCAGGACATCTCCATCTGGATGTCCGCCCGCCACCTAAAGCTCAACATGTCGAAGACTGAGCTCCTTGTCTTCCCTCCCAAACCTTGTCTTCTCCCTGACTTTCCCATCTCTGTTGACGGCACTACCATCCTTCCCGTCTCACAAGCCCGCAACCTTGGTGTCATCCTCGACTCTGCTCTCTCATTCACCCCTCACATCCAAGCCGTCACCAAAACCTGCCGGTCTCAGCTCCGCAACATTGCCAAGATCCGCCCTTTCCTCTCCATCCAAACTGCTACCCTGCTAATTCAAGCTCTCATCCTATCCCGTCTGGACTACTGCACTAGCCTTCTCTCTGATCTCCCATCCTCGTGTCTCTCTCCACTTCAATCCATACTTCATGCTGCTGCCCGGATTATCTTTGTCCAGAAACGCTCTGGACATATTACTCCCCTCCTCAAAAACCTCCAATGGCTACCGATCAATCTGCGCATCAGGCAGAAACTCCTCACTCTGGGCTTCCAGGCTGTCCATCACCTCGCCCCCTCCTACCTCACCTCCCTTCTCTCCTTCTACTGCCCAGCCCGCACCCTCCGCTCCTCCACCACTAATCTCCTCACCGTACCTCGCTCTCGCCTGTCCCGCCATCGACCCCCGGCCCACGTCATCCCCCGGGCCTGGAATGCCCTCCCTCTGCCCATCCGCCAAGCTAGCTCTCTTCCTCCCTTCAAGGCCCTGCTGAGAGCTCACCTCCTCCAGGAGGCCTTCCCAGACTGAGCCCCTTCTTTCCTCTCCCCCTCGTCCCCCTCCCCATCCCCCCGTCTTACCTCCTTCCCTTCCCCACAGCACCTGTATATATGTATATATGGTTGTACATATTTATTACTCTATTTATTTATTTATTTATTTATTTTACTTGTACATTTCTATCCTACTTATTTCATTTTGTTGGTATGTTTGGTTCTGTTCTCTGTCTCCCCCTTTTAGACTGTGAGCCCACTGTTGGGTAGGGACTGTCTCTATGTGATGCCAATTTGTACTTTCCAAGCGCTTAATACAGTGCTCTGCACATAGTAAGCGCTCAATAAATACGATTGATTGATTGATTGATTGATTATTATTGTTAACCGCCCCAGCGCTTAGAAAAGTGCTTTGCACATAGTATGAGCTTATAAATGCCGTTATTATTATTATGATTGTTAACCGCCCCAGCGCTTAGAACAGTGCTTTGCACGTAGTAAGTGCTTAATAAATGCCATCATTATCATTATTATTGTTAACCGCCCCAGCGCTTAGAACAGTGCTTTGCACGTAGTAAGTGCTTAATAAATGCCGTTATTATTATTATGATTGTTAATCGCCCCAGCGCTTAGAACAGTGCTTTGCACGTAGTAAGTGCTTAATAAATGCCGTTATTATTATTATTATTGTTAACCGCCCCAGCGCTTAGAACAGTGCTTTGCATGTAGTATGAGCTTAATAAATGCCGTTATTATTATTATGATCGTTAACCGCCCCAGCACTTAGAACAGTGCTTTGCACGTAGTAAGCGCTTAATAAATGCCATTATTATTGTTATTAGGCCAAGCTGCTTCTCAATGAGCAATGGGCAGCCCACCTTGGCTTGTGGCTTTCTGTTTCCTCCTTATAAACAACTTCCTTTTGGTCTCCTCTAATCATGATGTTTGTTCCAACCTCCATAGTCTTTCTTCTAGGTTCTCCCTCAGGAGTACGTGCAAAGCACTATTCTAACCACTGGGGCGGTGAACAATAATAATAATAATAATAATGGCATTTATTAAGCACATACTACATGCAAAGCAATGTTCTAAGCTCTGGGGCGGTTAACAATGATAATAATAATGATGGCATTTATTAAACGCTTACTACGTGCAAAACACTATTCTGCCCCTCCGCCAAGCTAGCTCTCTTCCTCCCTTCAAGGCCCTGCTGAGAGCTCACCTCCTCCAGGAGGCCTTCCCAGACTGAGCCCCTTCCTTCCTCTCCCCCTCGTCCCCCTCTCCACCCCCCCATCTTACCTCCTTCCCTTCCCCACAGCACCTGTATATATGTATATATGGTTGTACATATTTATTACTCTATTTATTTATTTATTTATTTTACTTGTACATTTCTATCCTATTTATTTTATTTTGTTGGTATGTTTGGTTCTGTTCTCTGTCTCCCCCTCTTAGACTGTGAGCCCACTGTTGGGTAGGGACTGTCTCTGTGTGTTGCCAATTTGTACTTCCCAAGCGCTTAGTACAGTGCTCTGCACATAGTAAGCGCTCAATAAATATGATTGATTGATTGATGATTGAGTACTGAAGAGTCCGGAGGAAGATTTAGAAGCTCTGAGGAAGTCACTCAGGCCACTGGGGCAATCAATCAATCAAAGGTATTGACTGCTTTCTGTGTACAAAGCATTGTACTAAGCACTTGGGGGAGTACAATACGATAAAGTATGCACCAACTCTGCAGACTTGTAAGCTCCTCCTGTAGACTGTAAGCTTCCCAGACGTTGTCTACCAACTCTGCCATATTGTACTTTCCCAAGATAATAAGAATAATAATAATGACGGCATTTGTTAAGCGCTTACTATGTGCACAGCACTGTTGTAAGCACAGGGGAGGATACAAGGCGATTGGGTTGTCCCACTTGGGGCTCACAGTCTTAATCCCCATTTTACAGATGAGGTAACTAAGGCCCAGAGAAGTGAAGTGACTTGCCCAAAGTCACACAGCTGACAATTGGCGGAGCTGGGATTTGAACCCATGACCCCTCACTCCAAAGCCTGTGCTCTTTCCAATGAGCGTCTCTCTGCATACAATAACTGCTCAATAAATACCGCTGATTGATGGTATTTAAGCGCTGACTAGGTGCAGAGCACTATACTAAGCACTTGGGAGAACACAATACAATAGAATTAGCAGACATATCCTCCCTCTCTAGACTGTAAATTCGTTGTGGGCAGGGGATGTGTGTGTTTATTATTATATTGCACTCTCCCAAGTGTTTAGTGTAGTGCTCTGCACAAAGTAAACACTCAATAAATGCGATAGACTAATTAATGAGCTAAACACGATCCCTGCTCTCAAGGAGTTTAAGATGGAGATCAAATTCAGGAGCTGATGCTGTTATTAAATGTGATTGACTAACTAATGAGCTAAACACGATCCCTGCCCTCAAGGAGTTTACGATGGAGATCAAATTCAGGAGCTGATGCTGTTATTAAATGTGATTGACTAACTAATGAGCTAAACACGATCCCTGCCCTCGAGGAGTTTACAATGGAGATCAAAGTCAGGAGCTGATGCTGTTATTAAATGTGATTGACTAACTAATGAGCTAAACACGATCCCTGCCCTCAAGGAGTTTACGATGGAGATCAAATTCAGGAGCTGATGCTGTTATTAAATGTGATTGACTAACTAATGAGCTAAACACGATCCCTGCCCTCAAGGAGTTTCCGATGGAGATCAAATTCAGGAGCTGATGCTGTTATTAAATGTGATTGACTAACTAATGAGCTGAAAACGATCCCTGCCCTCAAGGAGTTTCCGATGGAGATCAAATTCAGGAGCTGATGCTGCTATTAAATGTGATTGACTAACTAATGAGCTAAACACGATCCCTGCCCTCAAGGAGTTTACGATGGAGATCAAATTCAGGAGCTGATGCTGTTATTAAATGCGATTGACTAACTAATGAGCTAAACACGATCCCTGCCCTCAAGGAGTTTACGATGGAGATCAAATTCAGGAGCTGATGCTTTTATTAGCCTCTGATGAGCAGTGGATCTATTGACAATTACAGCCAAGAGAACCTGAGCCCCAGACCTTAAAGCGGTGCTGTGTGAAACAGGCCTCAGGTGGATTAGGTCCTGGAAATAAAGCACATAGATAATGCTGGAGCTTTTTTCCCAATCGTTACCTTTATCGGAGAAAAGTAAATGAGTCAGAGAGGCAGATCCTTTATCAGTGGTACTTGAAAGGATAGCATCCTGCATTAAGTAAAGCAATGTGTCCTAGTGGGTAAGCATGGGCCCGGGAATCAGAAGGACCTGGGTTCTAATTCTGGCCCTGCCCCTTGTCTGCTGTGTGTCTTTGGGCACGACACCTAACTTCTCTGGGCCTCAGTTACCTCATCTGTAAAATGAGGATTAGGACTGTGGGCCCTCTGTGGGACAGGGACTGTGTCCAACCTGACTACCTTATATGGGGATGAAGACTGTGAGCCCCATATGGGACAACCTGATCACCTTGCATCCTTCCCAGTGCTTAGAACAGTGCTTTGCACATAGTAAGCGCTTAACAAATGCCATCATTATTATTATTATTCTCTGGGCCTCAGTTCCCTCGTCTGTAAACTGGGGATTAAGACTGTGAGCCCCATGCGGGACAACCTGATCACCTTGTCTTCTAGACAGTGAGCCCGTTGTTGGGACCATCTCTATATGTTGCCAACTTCCCAAGCGCTTAGTAGTGCTCTACACACAGTAAGCACTCAATAAATACAATTGAATGAATGAATGAATGAATCCTCTCCAGCGCTTAGAATAGTGCTTTGCACATAGTAAGTGCTTAACAAATACCATCATTATTATTATTATTATTATTATCAACCCACGCGCTTAATGCAGTATCTGGCACACAGAGTTTAACAAATAGCACAATTATTATTATCCTTAATCCGCTAGACTAGCAAGCCCGAAACATACCCAGAATCAGCTGAGACAAAGACTGCTGTTTGACTGACCAGTAGAAGCCCTCCCCGTCAGTCCCTGAGGGCCACTAGTGATTTATTGGCCTCAGTCTGGCTGCCTGTGGAATTCCCTAGACCCTTTCATTTGAAGTTAGAATGGTAGGATAATAAACATAATCATGCTGAATCATTAATATGCTAAATATTCATGCTGAAGTGTTGGGTTGCATATATATATATTCCCTCCTGCTTATACTGTGAGCCCCAGTTAGGACCTGATTATCTTGTGTCTGCCCCAGAGCTTAGAATACTGCTTGGCACATAGTAAGTGCTTAATAAATACGACTATTATTATCATTATTATTATTAGCAGTTGTAGTAGTAGTAGCAGCAGTAGTGATAATGATGGTATATGTTAAGCACTTACTATGTACCAGCCTCTCTGCGAAACTCTGGGGTGGATACAAGCAAACCAAGTTCATTCATTCATTCAATCGTATTTATTGAGCGCTTACTGTGTGCAGAGCACTGGACTAAGAGCTTGGGAAGTACAAGTTGGCAACACAAAGAGACAGTCCCTACCCAACAGTGGGTTCACAGTCTAGAAGGGGGAGACAGACAACAAAACAAAACATATTGACAAAATAAAGTAAATAGAATAAATATGTACAAGCAAAATAAATAAATAAATAGAGTAATAAATATGTACAAACATATATACATATATACAGGTTGGCCACAGTCCCTGTCCCATGTGGGGCTCACAGTCCCAATCCCCATTTTACAGAGGAGGTAAGAGAGGCACAGAGAAGTAAAGTGACTTGCCCAAGGTCATGCAGCAGAGAAATGGTGGAGCTGGGATTAGAATCCAGAAGCAGTGTGGCTCAGTGGAAAGAGCCCAGGCTCTGGAGTCAGAGGTCGTGGGTTCAAATCCTGGCTCTGCCAATTGTCAGCTGTGTGACCTTGGGCAAGTCACTTCACTTCTCTGGGCCTCAGTTCCCTCATCTGTAAAATGGGGATGAAGACTGGGAGCCCCCCCCCCCCCCCCCGTGGGACAACCTGATCACCTTGTAACCTCCCCAGCTCTTAGAACAGTGCTTTGCACATAGCAAGCACTTAATAAATGCCATCATTATTATTACTATTGTTATTATGACCTTCTTTCTCCCAGGCTTGGGCTCTATCCTCTATACCATGCTGTCTCTCTAGCAGAAGAAGAAGCAGTAGTAGTAGCAGTAGTAGTAGTAGATCTCCTCAGAAATCTCCAGTGGCTACAAGTCAACCTACACATCAAGCAAAAACTCCTCACTTTCGGCTTCAAGGCTGTCCATCCCCTTGCCCCCTCCTACCTCACCTCCCTTCTCTCCTTCTCCAGCGCAGCCTGCACCCTCCGTCCTCTGCCGCCGCTAACCTCCTCATTGGGCCTCGTTCTCACCCGTCCCGCCGTCGACCCCCGGACCCCGTCCTCCCCCGTCCTGGAATGCCCTCTCTCCACACATCCACCAAGCTAGCTCTCTTCCTCCTTTCAAAGCCCTACTGAGAGCTCACCTCCTCCAGGAGGCCTTCCCAGACTGAGCCCCCTCCTTCCTCTCCCCCTCCCCATTCCCCCCGCCCTACCTCCTTCCCCTCCCCACAGCACCTGTATATATGTTTGTACAGATTTATTACTCTATTTATTTTACTTGTACATATTTACTATTCTATTTACTTTGTCATTGATGTGCATCTAGCTTTACTTCTATTTATTCTGATGACTTGACACCTGATCACATGTTTTGTTTTGTTGTCCGTCTCCCCCTTCTAGACTGTGAGCCCGTTGTTGGGTAGGGACCGTCTCTATATGTTGCCAACTTGGACTTCCCAAGCGCTTAGTACAGTGCTCTGCACACAGTAAGCGCTCAATAAATACGATTGAATGAATGAATGAATCTAGCTTTACTTCTATTTATTCTGATGACTTGACACCTGACCACATGTTTTGTTTTGTTGTTTGTCTCCCCCTTCTAGACTGTGAGCCCGTTGTGGGGTAGGGACCGTCTCGATATGTTGCCAACTTGTACTTCCCAAGCATCATCATCATCAATCATATTTATTGAGCCCTTACTGTGTGCAGAGCACTGGACTAAGCGCTTACCAAGCACTTAGTCCAGTGCTCTGCACACAGTAAGCGCTCAATAAATACGATTGAATGAATGAATGAATGAATCTAGCCTGTGTTTAGCAGCATGCCTGCTAGATTTTAGCGGTCGCAATGATAAAATTGTAACTGCAATTTCTACAGAAGCAAATGGAAGCAAATTCATCCAACTCTAAAGCCAACACATATAATCCTCTTCTCCTCCTTTCATATACCTTTATTTGTCCCCTTCCAAATCTAAATCACTGCATTGATTTCAGAAAGTGAAACTAGGCTTCTCTAGAACAGGAGCTCTTCGCAGTGGCTCACCAAGGGGTCTCGGGGACCGTCCTGTGAGTCCTAGCAAACCTGGAGACTGCCGTGTTTGCTTGGATTGGGCAACCAGGAGTTGTTCCCTACAAGCCCAGAACCTTTTTGGCTCTGAACCATAGCAAAGGCTTGAGTAGCCTAGCCCATACCATCCATATCCCACTCTCATAGACACGTGTTACCAGCCAGGCATGGAAAGGAGAGTTGGATGGGAAGGGAAAGAGGCTCCCTGTGACTTCTTGAGCCTCAGAAAAAAATGAAAAACTAAGACTTGGGCAGCCCTGTCCTAGAATGATCTCATCCACTCCCTATTCCAGATCGCACCTGCTCTTCTTCCTTCTAAAGATGGGATATATTATGTTCACAACTTGCCCACTTAAAAGTCTGAACTAGCTGCTGAAAAGACCGCAGATCTCTTAGTGAACCTGCATTTGTCACTGGTGAATATTTCCCCACTGCCAAATTCAAATCTTCCTCAATCTTTCCCAGAACTTTGTATACTTCCTCAAATGTATCCACAGTGAGCAATTTGCAGCCCAAATTATGTTTAATTCACCCCCTGCCTGCTCTGTTGTTAGTGTGGTATGTTTCTTGTTTATAAAGAGATGTTAAATAGACGAGCGGGAGAACCTCCTTATGTGCTTTGCTGTTTCCTTCTATTCTGTAAGATGGCTCTCTATTAGCAGGGAGGTTTTATTTGTTCTTGGAAATAATGGGTTTGATGATGTTAAGAAAGCCAAAGATCTGGGTCCTGAGTGAGTGAGTAGGACTGAGAAAATGCCCTTCATTTTTAATGCCGGGAAATAGTTGGCAGTTTTCAGAGCGAATTAAATTGATTCGCATCAGAAGCAAAGCACTTTTCTGCCGACCACTCTTCTCAGTATCAGTGTCTGGTAATGGGCAGCTCTGGGTGGGAAAGCTTTTGGCCCGGTGTCAAGAGAAGCAGTGAGGCCTAGTGGATAGAGCACGGGCCTGGAAATCAGAAAGACCTGGGTTCTAATGCTGGCTCCTCCACTGGTCTGCTTTGTGTCCGCGGGCAAGTTACTTCACTACTCTGTGCCTCAGTGACCTCATCAGTAAAATGGGGATTAAGACTGGGAGCTCCAAGTGGTACTGCGTCCAACCTGATTAACCTGTTTCTACTCCAGTACTTGGCAGATAATAAATGATTGACAAGTACCATAATTATTATTTTTATTATAACCACGGTGGTCTGTGCACTTATTATGGCCTGACTCGCCCACTGCAATGGCCAACTCAGAGACCTCCCTGCTTACAGCTCATTATTTCCTTCTCTGGTCTGTCACTCTGCTGCCTGGATCCTTTTTCTAAAGCATCGGTTAGGGCATGTCTCTCCACTCCTCAATAACCTCCAGTAGTTCATCTTCATCTTCATCTTCTCAACAAGCAAAAACTCCTGGCCACTGGCTTTAAGCCCTAAATCAAGTACTCTCTTCCCTACTTAGCCACTCTCCTCTCCCACCAGAATGGAAGCTCATGTGCTTTGTTCCTTTTAAGCCGATCTACTCACTGTGCCCTCTTCTTCCCTTCCTCCCCACCAAGTTTCCTACTCACACCCTCCTTCCTGCTCAGAACTCCCTCCTCCTTCTCATCCAACAGACCATTATTCTCCCCTTCTTCCTTCAAAATTGTATCCCTTGCAGAAGGCTCTCCAATCAATCAATCAATCAACAACAATAATAATTGTGGTATTTGTAAAGTGCTTACTATGTGCCGGGCATTGCAGTAAGCACTGGAGTGGACATATGCCAGTCGAGTTGGATCCAGTCTCTGTCCCGCGTAGGGCTCACAGTCTCAATCCCCATTTTACAGATGAGGTCACTGAGGCACAGAGAAGTGAAGTGACTTGCCCAAGGCCAAACAGCAGGCAAGTGGTGGAGCCAGGATTAGAACCCATGACCTCCTGGTTGCCAAGCCCAAGATCTATCCACTACGCCATGCTGTTTTTCTGTGGTATTTATGGAGTGCTTACTATGTGCAGAGCACTAAACTTAGTACTTGGGAGAGTCTAATGAAACAGAATGAAAAGATGTGGTCCCTATCCATAATGAGCTGATTAGTTTCTCATCTCCTAATAATAATAATTATTAATAAGTATAGTATTTATTAAGTGCTTACTACGTACCAGGCAGTGTACTAAGCTCTAGGATGAATATAAGCAAATAATAATAATAATGATGGTATTTGTTAAGCGCTTACTACGTGCAAAGCATTGTTCTAAGCGCTGGGGAGGTTACAAGGTGATCAGGTTGTCCCACCGGGGGCTCACAGTTTGAATCCCCATTTTACAGATGAGGGAACTGAGGCACAGAGAAGTTGTGACTTGCCCAAAGTCACAGAGCTGACAGTTGGAGGAGCCGGGATTTGAACCCATGACCCGTGACTCCAAAGCCCGGGCTCTTTCCACTGAGCCACGCTGCTGCTTGTACTTTCCAAGCACTTAGTACAGTGCTCTGCACACAGTAAGCACTCTATAAATACGATTGAATGAATAGATCAGTTGCCCATAATGTTTCAGGGAGGCTATTACTTCCCTTTTAGTTTGGGGCAATCCCAATCCTCTCAAAAACCTGGCTCAGTAGAGCACCCGCGCCTATCGCACATGAGGAACATCTGGTTTGTAACTCCACCCGAAATCCTCTAACCGAGTTTAATCCCTCCTCATGGCACTTTACCTTGATTTGCCCCTTCATAAATCAGGTTGGACACAGTCCCTGTCCCACGTGGGGCTCAAAGTCTCCATCCACATTTTACAGATGAGGTAACAGAGGCACAGAGAATTTAAGTCATTTGCCCAAGGTCACACAGCAGACAAAAAGGCCGGCCCATGCTCTATCCTCTATGCCATGTTGCTTCTCCCAACACCGCTCTCCTCCACTACTGGCAATTCAACTTCCTTGTCACTGATGCTCTTGGGCCCTCACCCATTACAGACTCGGGCTCTCACCCCTTCTCTGAACCTTGTAATCAATCAATCAATCAATCAATCGTATTTATTGAGCACTTACTGTGTGCAGAGCACTGTACTAAGTGCTTGGGAAGTACAAGTTGGCAACATATAGAGACAGTCCCTACCCAACAGTGGGCTCACAGTCTAAAAGGGGGAGACAGAGAACAAAACCAAACATACTAACAAAATAAAATTAATAGAATAGATATGTACAATACAATACAATAGATATGTACAAGTAAAATAAATAAATTGTAACCCTTATGTACATCTCTTCAAACTCTTTTCCTTCCCCTTTCCTGTAATTTAATGTCTGCCTCCCCTACTAGATTGTAAGATCTCTGAGGGCGGGGATCACGTATCTAAACTACGCTGAAGAATTCATTTGTTCATTCAGTTGTATTTATTGAGCGCTTAACTGTGTGCAGAGCACTGTATTAAGTGCTTGGGAAGTACAAGTTGGCAACATATAGAGACGGTCCCTACCCAACAATGAGCTCAAGTTTTAGAGAGCCAGAGAGAACCAGGAATAGAGGGAAGGTTAGCCTGCTATATAATCAATCAATCAATCAATCGTATTTATTGAGCACTTACTGTGTGCAGAGCACTGTACTAAGCGCTTGGGAAGTACAAGTTGGCAACATATAGAGACAGTCAGTCACCCCTAAACTCCCAATTCATTTATGGCTATAAACCCGAATACCCACTATCTCTGGCTCTCACAAAGATACACTTATAAGTTAATTGTCAGTCAAGGCTTTTCGTCTGTGTCATAAAGCCATCAGCAAATGTGTTATCGACTAAGAAATAACTTTAAAGCTGCAGTGGCATCCACCACTTCTCCTTTAAATTATATATTGTACATTCATTCATTCATGTTAATGTCTGTCTCCCCCTCTAGACTGTAAGCTCATTAGGGGCAGAGAGCGTGTCTGCTAATTCTATTGTATTGTACTCTCCTAAGCGCTTAGTACAGCGCTGTGCACATATTAAGGGCTCCATAAATACCATTGATTGATTGATTGATGTCTGTAACTGGATCACAGAATCAGTGAGAGTTCTCCTAATTTTTTAGCTATCAAAGCATTAGCTATCAATGTAAGTAACTTTGAACTTTTCCAAGCAGGGAGAAAGAACAGGGAGAAGCAGCGTGGCTCAGTGGAAAGAGCCCGGGCTTTGGAGTCAGAGGTCCTGGGTTCAAATCCCAGCTCCGCCAACTGTCAGCTATGTGACTTTGGGCAAGTCACTTAACTTCTCTGTGCCTCAGTTACCTCATCTGTAAAATGGGGATTAAAACTGTGAGTGTGCCCCCTGCCCTGTGGGACAACCTGATCACCTTGTAACTTCCCCAGCACTTAGAACAGTGCTTTGCACATAGTAAGCACTTAACAAATACCCACCCCCCCCAAAAAAATTAGCTGCACGGGGGACAGTGATAGAAACTGTCAGGGTTGAAATAGCCCATATGTTATAGTGTCCCCGAAACAGAAAATTCAGGTTTTTCATCAGCAATGCCAGGAAGTTAGAAATGAAAGCAAGGAGAGATAATGACTAAAATCAATCAATCAATCGAATTTATTGAGCACTTACTGTGTGCCAAACACTGTACTAACCACTTGGGAGAGTGGTTAACCACTTGAGAAGCAGCATGGTGTGGTGGATAGAGCATGGGCCTGGGAATCGCTCTGCCACTTGTCTGCTTTATGATCTTGGGCAACTCACTTCACTTTTCTGGGCCTCAGTTTCCTCATCCGCTAAATGGAGATTGAGACTCTGAGCCCCACGTGGGACAGGGACTCTGTCCAACCCAATTTGCTTGTGTCTACCCCAGCACTTAGTACAGTGCCTGGCACATAGTGAGGGCTTAACAAATGCCATAATTATTTTTATTATTATTATTATTATTATTACAATATAACAGAGTAGGTAGACACTTTCCCTGACCACAAGGAGCTTACAGTCTAGAGGAGGAGAAGGACACCCATCAGTTATATTTATTGAGCACTTATTGTGTGCAGAGCACTGTACTAAGCTCTTGGGAGAGTACAATATAATAATATAACAGACTCATTCACTGACCGCGACAAGCGTACAGTCTAGAGGAGGAGGTAGACTTTAATATAAATAAATAACAGATACGTACATAAATGCTGTGGGGTTGGAATGGTGGAGGAATAAAGGGAGCAAGTCAGGGAGGCGGAGAAGGGAGTGGAAGAATAGGAAAAGAGGCCTCTTGGAGGAGATGAGCCTTCAATAAGGCGTTGAAGATAGGGAAAGTAATTGTCTGTCAGATAGGAACAGGGAGGGTATTCCTGGCCAGAGGCAGGATGTGGGTAAGAGGCTGGCAGTGAAGAAGATGAGATCAATAGATACATGTTTTCTGTCTGTCTGTCTCTCTCCCTCTCTCCTTTGGCCCAGTGACTCGCTTAATTGAGATTGAGATTGTTGCAGAGTTTGGGGTTGGATTTTTTTTTTAATCCATTGTTATGGTACAGTCAGTTATCATCTAATTTGGGAAGTGTGTTACCGAAAAACTTAGCATCACAAACTTTGAGCTGTAGTACCTTGAGTGATGCCGTATATACACGCACAAAACTATTTTGTCTAGCATGTATCGTGTTGTATGAAGACGGATGAACACTGTGGAAAAAACACCCTTAATTCCTCAACAGAATTCTAGCCAATTGAAAAAAAGGCCTTAGGATAGACCTGACTGTATGTAAAACCTTAGTCATTCTTGGGGATTTCTTTATTTTAGGAATAATGAACAAGGATCATTTATTTACTCTAATGGGTATATAAGAGTGCTTGGTTTGCGTTGAGGGAATCCATTGGTTACCATGGGTCATTTTCAAGTGCATTTTTTGATAAATTTCCCTTTCTACCAGTTTTATCAACTATGGTTTTAAGTATGACTACCAGAATGTATAGTTTTGAGTAACGAGGATTTCCATGGATTTATGGAAACAGTTGCAATTAAGTTCCCCTTGTAATCATTACTATTTTTGTTTGATCTCCACAAACCATGAATTTCACCCAAGACGCTCCCTAAAACCTCCTTTGTTCCATAAGCCCTCTCTCTAGGACTGTCTCTATATGTTGCCAACTTGTACTTCCCAAGCGCTTAGTAGAGTGCTCTGCACACAATAAGCGCTCAATAAATACGATTAAATGAATGAATGAATGAATGAGTTTGGGAATCATCTGCATAGAGGTGGTAGTTGAAGCCATATGAATGAATGAGTTCTCCAATTGGGTGGGTGTTGATGGAGAATAGAATGTGACCCAAAATCTTGAGAGACACCCACACTTAGTGGGTGGGAGGCAGGGGAGGAACCCAAAGAAGAGACTGAGGCAATCATTGCCCCCTTCTAGACTGTGAGCCCACTGTTGGATAGGGACCGTCTCTATATGTTGCCTACTTGTACTTCCCAAGCGCTTAGTACAGTGCTCTGCACACAGTAAGTGCTCAATAAATATGACTGAATGAATGAATGAATAGGGACCGTCTCTATATGTTGCCAAGCGCTTAGTACAGTGCTCTGCACACAGTAAGTGCTCAATAAATATGATTGAATGAATGAATGAGAATGAGTGGCCAGAGAGATAGAAGGAGAACCAGGAGAAGACAGTGTCAGTGAAACCAAGGTTGGATAATGTTGTCATTCATTCATTCATTCAATTGCATTTATTGAGTGCTTACTGTGTGCAGAGCACTGTACTAAGCGCTTGGGAAGTACAAATTGGCAACATATAGAGACGGTCCCTACCCAACAAGGGGCTCACAGTCTAGAAGGGGGAGACAGACAACAGAACAAAACAAGTAGACAAGTTTCCAGGACAAGGGGGTGGTCCACAGTGTCTAAAGCAGCTGAGGGGTCGAGGAGGATTAGGATGGAGTAGGTGCCTTTGGATTTGGCAAGAAGGAGATCATTGGCGATCTCAGAACTGAAGATCCTGTTTGTCGGAAGACAGTTGAGTACACAGACATAAAACAGTGATGCTTGCTGCCGACCCCTTCCCCACATCCTCCCTCTGGCCTCAAACTCCCTTCCCCTTCATTCAGTCACATTTACTGAGCACTCACTGTGTGCAAAGCACTATACTCTGCCCTCGGAAGAGTACAGCATAGCAATAAGCAGACACAGTCCCTGCCCACGATGAGTTCACAGTCTAGAGGGGGAGACAGACATTAAACATAAACAACAGACCACCACTCTCTCTACCTTCAAAGACTTATTAAAATCACATCTCTTCCAAGAGGGCTTCTCCAGCTACACCCTCATTTCCCCTAAAACCTTTCCCTCTGCATTGTCCTTGCACTTGGATTTGTATCCTTTAAACACTTGCTGTTCACCCCATCCTCCCTCCGACCCACAGCATTTATGTCCATAACCATTATTTATTTTAATTTTATTTTAAAATTAAAATCCCCTCTATCATTCCCTCTAGACTGTAAGCTTCTTGTGGGCGGGGAACATGTCTACCGACTCTGTTGTATTGTACTCTCCCAAGTGCTTAGTACAGTGCTCTGCATACAGTAAGTGCTCAATAAATACCATTGATTGATTGATAGAACCCATGAACTGGGGGGTGGATCCTTCTGTAGGGGCGGAGCAGTGTGGCCTAGTGGAAAGAGCATGGGCTGGGAATCAAAGGACCTGGGTTCTAAACAAAGCTCTGCGACTTGCCTGCTGTGTGACCTTAGGTAAATCACTTCACTTCTCTGTGCCTCAGTTTCCTCATTCCAACCTGATTATGTTGTAAGCTAATCAGTACCCAGCATATAGTAAGCACTTAACAAATGCCATAAAAAAAAAAAACCCAGATCCCGTGGTCCCTCCTAATTTATTCCCTTTGGGTTTCAAAGATACGAGAGTCTAAACCTTGTCTGGCTTCTGCAGGGATGGTGTGGAATTCCTTGCTTAGGCTGATGAGGTGTCATCATGCTAACCTGGCGAAAGTGGCTCACTTTCCCATAGACAGCCTCTCAGGGGTCTGTAAACTGAAGACCGCAGTGCAAAACGAAAGAAATGAGATCAGCACAGAGTGCGGAAAGGGAGTAAGTAACTCCGTGGGATCTCAGAGCATTGAGCTCAAGCTCAACAGCAGGCCCATAGCACTGGCAAAGAGAAAATTCTCTATGCCTTTCTAGCAGGGAGCGTTGAAAAGATAATGCCTAGGTAAGGTCTGAAATGGAAGCAGTAGAACCTCTTGATTCAGGAAGAAATTAGTCAATCAATCCCTTGTATTTATTTAGTGTTTACTACGTGCCGAGCACTGTAATAATAATAATAATGATAGCATTTATGAAGTGCTTACTATGTGCAAAACACTGTTCTAAGCACTGGGGAGGTTAACAAGGTGATCAGTTGTCCCACGGTGGGCTCACAGTGTTCATCCCCATTTTACAGATGAGGTCACTAAGGCCCAGAGAAGTGAAGTGACTTGCCCAAACTCACACAGCTGATAAGAAGTGGAGCTGGGATTTGAACCCATGACCTCTGACTCCAAAGCCCGGGCTTTTTCCACTGAGCCACGCTGGGGAAGGTACACCAGGTCCTCTCCCTTGTCGTGGGTTCTTTCTCTTCTGGGCCACAAGTGGATGTGGGATTTCAGAACCTATCGATTAGTCAATAAGTGGTATTAATTGAGCGCTTACTGTGAGCAGAACACTGAACTAAAGATTTGAGGGAGTACAATATAATAGAGTTGGTAAATGTGTTTCCACATTTACAGCAAGCTAGTGAGAAGCTGGAAAAACCCTAAATCCCACTCTCAGAGAAACCCCATCCGAATCAAAATCAGAGCTGATATCCACATTAAGCCTAGCTTATTAAAGAATGAGAAATAAAATTCCCCCAAAACAAAAAAACCTAAAACTAAACATAAAAAGTGATTGGCCTAGGTTAGATTAGGATTTGAATGTGTATTCATGAGTGACATGAAAACTCTTGCAGGTTATGGACTGGGTTATGTGTAGATTCATTCACATCAGTCAATCAATCACTTGTATTCATCGAATGCTTACTTTGTGCAGAGCCCTTTACTAAGCCCTTGGGAGAGTACAATACAACAGAGTTGGTAGACCCGTTCCCTGCTCACAGTGAGCTTAGGGTCTAGCGTATCTTCAGAAGTCCTTCATGCTTGATGATGGTCACTATTTACGTAAGGATAAAACCTTAAGACCAGACTCTCCTCTGGCTTGTGATTGGAACTGCTGTTTGCAGTTCCCATCGCTTCTTTCAATCCTACCACCGTCCACTCTAAGTCTTTGGTCAAAAGGACTCACGGTCACTGGGGCGGACATGATAACCTTACTTATTCATCCCCTTTGCATGGTTATCTTGGGTCCTTGCCCACGGATGCTTTCCAGGCTTTAGGTTCCTCTCGTGCCGGAACTCCCTCCCTTTTGTACCCCCACCTTTGGCGGGCTTTTGCTGCTTTGGGTCCAATCACGCTTGCCTTTGCTCAATTACCGGTCCCTTTCGATTCTATCCCAATCCATATGGAAGAACGGCAAATAAGAGCATGTATATTGCCACCGCAAGCCTTCCTTGTAGGTCTTCCTGTGAGCACGGAAGGCCAGGGGGCCTGGCTTACTACCTAGGCCCAGACATTAGGTCTGCCACAGCAGTCCACTCTAAGACTTTGGTCTAAAGGACTCATCATCCACTCTTAGACTTTGGTCTAAAGGACCCATCCTCCACTCCAAGTCTTTGGCTAAAAGGACTCACGTTCTGCTCCAAGACTTTGGTTAAAAAGACTCATGGTCCACTCAAGTCTTTGGTCAATAGGACCCAAGGTCCACTCTATGGCTTTGGTCAAAAAGACTCACGATCCACTCTAAGTCTTTGGTCAAAAGGACTCACAATCTGTTCTCCCTAAGTCTTTGGTCAAAAGGACTCACAATCTGTTCTCTCTAAGTCTTTGGTCAAAAGGACTCACAATCTGTACTCTCTAAGCCTTTGTTCAAAAAGACTCAATCCACTCTAAGTCATTGGTTAAAAGGATGCACGTTCTGCTCTGACTTTAATTAAAAAGACTCGTGGTCCACTCGAAGTCTTTGCTCAAAAAGACTCACGGACCACTCTAAGTCTTTGGTCGATAGGACCCAAGGTCCACTCTAAGACTTTGATCAGAAGGACTCATCGTCCACTCTCCATCCCTGGTCAAAAAGACTCACGGTCCACTCTAAGTATTTCAATACCTCACTGGGTATTTCAATACCTCACAGTGCCTTTAAACTATTTCTTCTGCCCTCCCTTCTTGGCTTGCCCTAACTTTGAGTCACCATTCAGCAGCTGCTTAGGCATCCTGCTGTCATTCATTCTCCTCACACCTCCTTCCCAGGGTCAGATTTGTTCCACCTGGCATGTTGAGTCGATTCCAAGGAGGTCGGAAAAGTGGGAGGCGCTTTGAGGGGCAGAGCATCTGGAGATTGGTTACATCTGGTGTGACATCATTATGGGGTGGGTTTAGGGGCTGCTGGGGTACTACTGCTCCCCTAGAAGTCCAAAAAGTGCAGATTGGTTTAGCTCATGGACCACTGGGCAAATGCTCAGATGCCCTCCAGAGTGTAAGCTTGTTAATAATAATACTAACGATATTTGTTAAAGTGCTTACTGTCCTAAGCACCCTACTAAGTGCTGGGATAGAAACAAGATAATCAGGTTGGACACAGTCCCAGTCCCACATCGGGCTCACCGTCTTAATCCCCATTTTACAGATGAAGAAACTGAGACACAGAGACACTAAATGACTTACCCAAGGTCACACAGCAGGCAAGAGGCATAGACAGGATTAGATTCCCAGGCCTGTACTCTTTCCGTTAGGCCATGCTGCTCCTCTTGCTGCTTCGTTATGGGCAGGGAATGTGCCTGCTAATTCGGTTGAATTGTACTCTCCCAAGTGCTTTGTACAGTGTTCTGCATAGAGTAAGTGCTCAATAAATATTATTGATTAAATATAATTGAATGAATAAATACCACTGGTTGATTCTTATTGACTGATGACCTTCGAAATAATTCAACCATGGGCACCTAGGGATGTTGTGTCGAGAGGATGTAGCCTATGTCACGTGTTATTTCTGAATGGAAGATGACAAATTGAAGTAGTAACAATAGTAGTTATTAAGCACTTACTGCAAGTAGAGCACTGTATTAAGTGCTGGGAAAGAGTATTCAACTGGGAATGAGACACAGACCCTGTTCCTCAAGGGGCTCACGATCTCCGAAGGCATTCAATAAATTCAAAAGGACCACTAACGATCCTTAATTCTCCAACAAATCTCCCCCTTACGCCTTTTCCTGAAATCGACTTTTATACCCATACCCCAATACTAAAATGACTTTTGAGTGACTGATGGATCTAACCTACATCCCACACTCACTTAGCTGTATTTACTTACCTACACTTACCCAAACCACAAAATGGAAGCCAGATGTCAGGCTCCCCCCAGCCTCGCCTTATCCGGCCACCAATTCCCAAGCGAGGCCGTGCAGATGATTAGCACAAAGTGAGAGCAGGTTGCAACTCTTTCTGAAATCCCTGTAACCCCTGTAAATGCACGTGTGTATTTTCTAAGCCAGGGAGATGGCGTCTCAGCAGGAATCGATATCCGGCATAAAAAACCCGAACCCAAATCTGCACATGGCCCACATCAGGTGTGCGGCCAGAAGGGGAAACTGAAGAGAAGAAACAAAGAGAGACAGTGTGAATAAGAGACACAAACTCCTGGCTCCTATTTTTATCTCTGACATTGGCTTGCTCCGTGAGGTCATGGATTTCTCCACGTCTCAGTTTCTCTGCCTATAAATTAGACATGAGATTCCTCCTTCCAGGAGGTGGAGAATGTGTTCTCCGGGGACGCGAGGGGTGAGGCAGATCCAAAATGTAGTTAATATTCCATTCTCCAGTTCTCCTGCCAGAAAGCTTTTAAGCTCTTTCACCAGAGATAATAAAACCTAATTAGGGTGGGAAAGAAGGGAAGGAGCAGAAAAGGGCAAGACCTAATTGTAGAGTGGGTACATGAGAACAAGTTCAATATTGGGGTTTTAAACATGATGCTAATTTTAATCTCTATGTAAAATATTTACCCAGGACCCCAGCTAGATGAAGAGGCAGGGGTTTGCAGAAAGTGCAGACCTCTGGGGCCCAGTGTTGCCTCCTTCCAGCTTTGGAGGCCCTTGAAAGGATCCTTTGTTTACTTACACAGCTCGTGGGGTGGGGGGGGGGTTGCATGGACCCCCAGAAACCTCCCTCATTCTGAAAACCCTGGGTGGGCATTCTCCATTTTTATGGTATTTATTAAGCGCTTGCAGTGTGTCAAAAAACTGTTCTAAGCGCTGGGATAGATACAAGTGGAATTGACTGGACACAGTCCCTGTCCCGTGTGGGGCTCAGAGTCTAAGTAGAAGCGAGACCAGGAGAACTGAGGCACAGAAAAGTTAAATGACTTGCCCATGGTCACACGCAGACGTCTCTAGACTGTAGGCTTGTTGTGGGCAGGGAATGTGACCATTGACTGTTCTTCTGTATTCTCCCAAGGGCTTAGTAATAATAATAATAATAATGATGGCATTTATTAAGCGCTTACTATGTGCAAAGCACTGTTCTAAGCGCTGGGGAATTTACAAGGTGATCAGGTTGTCCCATGTGGGGCTCAAAGTCTTAATCCCCATTTTACAGAGGAGGTAGCTGAGGCCCAGAGAAATGACGTGACTTGCCCAAAGTCACACAGCTGACAAGTGGCAGAGCCGGGATTTGAACAGACAACCTCTGACTTCAAAGCCCGGGCTCTTTCCACTGAGCCACGCTACCAATACAGTAGTCTAAACACGGAAAGCTCTCAATAAATGATGATGACAATGATGATAGTATTTGTTAAGCGCTTACTATGTGCCAAGCACTCTTCTCAGCGCTGGGGTAGACTCAAGGTAATCAGGTTGTCCCACACGGGGCTCACGGTTTTAATCCCCATTTTACGGATGAGGTAACTGAGGCACAGAGAAGTGAAGTGACTTGCCCAAAGTCACACAAGCAGACAAGTATAAGATGTTTTGTTTTGTTCTCTGTCTCCCCCTTTTAGACTGTGACCCTGCTGTTGGGTAGGGACTGTCTCTATATGTTGCCAACTTGCACTTCCCAAGCGCTTAGTACAGTGCTCTGCACACAGTAAGCGCTCAATAAATATGATTGATTGATTGATTGATTGATTGAGATTAGAACCCACGACCTCCGACTCCCAAGCCTTTGCTCTTTCCGCTACGCCACGTTGCTGCTCAGTAAATACAATTGAATGAATGTGGTGGAGTTGGGAGCCCACTGTTGGGTAGGGACTGTCTCTATACGTTGCCAACTTGTACTTCCCAAGCGCTTAGTACAGTGCTCTGCACACAGTAAGCGCTCAATAAATACGATTGATTGATTAGAACCCAGGTCCTTCTAACTCCCAGGCCCGTGCTTTATCTAATTAATCAATCAATCAATCATATTTATTGAGCACTTACTAAAGCCACGCTGCGCACAGCCCTTTCACCCAATTGCAGGTTGTATGTGAACCAAGACAAAGCACACGCATGTAATGTGCTACTCTCGCTGTTTCTCCATTCACCTCAGAACCATCTTCCCCTGGGAGGCAAGCGACACATG
The DNA here is from genome assembly GCF_015852505.1 of Tachyglossus aculeatus. NCBI lineage: Eukaryota > Metazoa > Chordata > Mammalia > Monotremata > Tachyglossidae > Tachyglossus > Tachyglossus aculeatus. Next base: position 58,493,619 of record NC_052070.1, on the reverse strand, counting down.
AGCAGAGAAGAAGAAACTGCGGATACGTCCCAGACTAAAAAGGAAAACTTTGAATGGGTCCATCCTGTTGCCACCGGGCAGAACTCCATTTCCCCCAGCCTGCTGCTCTAATTTTAACTTGCTTACCTTAGAGGCTCCATGACAATCCCCTAGCTAGATGCCACTCGATTGCCAACCCGTTGAAAGACAGGAATAGAATTCAAAGTGAGTTAGGCGAATAGGAAAAATGATTCTGCAGAACAGGGGCAAGGACCAAGTGACGCACTCTGGGATGAAATACAACCTAAATAAATATAGGTTGGGGAAAGACCCGCATGTACGATGCGGTAGAAAGCCCCGGGGGTCAGATTTGCCTGGAAGCTGAATCCGAGTCAACGCTGTTGGGTTGCTATTCAAAGCGCTATGATGCAACCACACAGGCCTGGGAGTTAGAAGGCCCTGGGTTCTAATTCTGGCTCGGCCACTTGCCTGCTCTGTGACCTCGGGCAAGTCACTCAACTTTTTTGTAGCTCAGTCTCCTCATCCGTAAAATGGGAATTAAGGTTGGGAGCCCCATGTGGGACGAGGGTTGTGTCCAACCTGACAACCTTCAATCAAGCCCCGTACTTAGAACAGTGCCTGGCACATACTAAGTGCTTAACAAACACCATTAAAACATGTGTTAGCAGGGAGGGGAAATATCGGAGTTGGAAAGTACAGGCTAGCCCCATGATATAGCCATGCTGTTCCTTGAGAATGCGGATGAATTCTAAATTTCCCAGAGACTTACGTGCTATAAATTGGGAAATATTATACTATACTATAATCACATTTATTGAGCGCTTACTGTGTGCAGAGCACTGTACTAAGTGCTTGGGAAGTACAAGTTGGCAAAATATAGAGACGATCCCTACTGTTTGTATGTATTTATTACTCTATTTATTTTACTTGTACATATTTTTTTCTATTTATTTTATTTTGTTAATATGTTTGGTTTTGTTCTCTGTCTCCCCCTTCTAGACTGTGAGCCCACTGTTGGGTAGGGACCGTCTCTATATATTGCCAACTTGTACTTCCCAAGCGCTTAGTACAGTGCTCTGCACACAGTAAGCGCTCAATAAATACAATTGAATGAATGAATGAATACCCAACAGCGGGCTCACAGTCTAGAAGGGGAAATGTTCCAAAACCTCTGGAAAAATAGTGTGAAACTCCTCTATGCACTATGTACTATTTTATTCTGTTACAATAAGCATCACTAAACTACTGTTTAGTCTTTACTAAAGTAATTCAAAACTTGGCACAACATAAATTAACTGGGGAGGAGTAGGATAAGTATACATTTATCTCAGTGCTTAGCACAGGGCTTGGGACAGAGTAAGTGGTTAATAAATACTATTATTACTAGAAAGAATAATAATAATGGTAATAATCTTTGCAAAAGGTATATAAAAGGGAAGCAGCTTAGCCTACTGGATAAAATACAGGTCAGGAGTCAAAATAATAATAATAATAATAATAATAATAATAATAATAATAATAATAATATAATGGCATTTATTAGGACATGGGTTCTAATCCCAGCTCTGCCTGTCTGTTGTGTGAACTTGGGCAAGTCACTTCACTTCTCTGGGCCTCAATTACCTAAGCTGTAAAGTGGAGATTGAGAATGTGAGCCCCACGTGGGACACGGTCTGTGTCCAACCTTGTATCTACCCCAGCAGTTAGTACAGTGCCTGCCACATAGTAAATGCTTAACAAATACCAAAAGAAAAACCTACATTTGTTCTGATATCTCTGGTAGTGGTTTTTCAATTTTAGTGAAAAGTTTGTTCAATGTGAACAGCCTTCTTCTAGACTTCATAAAATGCTCTGTAGCAGGTCAAATCTTTTGGGACACTTTTTTAACACATTTGAACTCTCTACATCACTTATAAAGTAATCTGATTTCTTTCAAATTAATGCAAGACTTCTTCATCCCCATATCTTGGCTGGTGGTGAGAGAGACCTTAATTTCTTTGTTGTGGCATCTTCCAATGATGCATGGAATAGTCGAGGTATCAAACAAAAAATAACAGCCGTTTCCCTGGATTGTAGGTTTCATGACTGAAACCCCTTCTAGACTGTGAACCCACTGTTGGGTAGGGACCGTCTCTATATGTTGCCAACTTGTACTTCCCAAGCGCTTTGTACAGTGCTCTGCACACAGTAAGCGCTCAATAAATACGATTGAATGAATGAATGAGGTACCTGTAACCTCGGGGATGCTTGTAATTCCTTCTGCTTTTCTATTCTGATAAGACCCTTCTTAGAGTTTTGTGTCCAGTTTTTGGACATTATACTTAAAAAAAATATGTATCAAGAGAAGCTGGAGGAGGTCTAGAGAAGAGTGACACAGGTTTTATTAAATTAAATTCCTTGTGGGAAGAACACAGGCTTAGGAGTTAAGGGACCTGGATTCTAATCCTGGCTCACCACTTGTCTGTTGTGTGACCTTGGGTAAGTCACTTCATGTCTCTTATTCCCAGGCCTGGGCTCTTTGTGCTAGACCACACTGCTTCTCTATTGTGCTGACTCTTGGACAGCCTGTTCTTTTAGTGAATTCTGTTGATTTACAACATCACTGTTCGTCTTTACAGACGAGAGGAAGAGGTAAGGTGGTCTAAGTGGAAAGGGCACAGAACTATGACTTGGAGTCAGGAAGTCTGGATTCTAATCTTCTCCCACTCCCTTCTGCATTTCCCTGACTTGTTCCCTAGGTTCTTCCCCCCTCCCAGCCTCACCGCACTTACGTAACTATCTGTAATTTATTTATTTGTATTGATGTCTTTCTCCCCCCATCTAGACTGTCTTTCTCCCCCCGTCTAGACTGTAAGATCGTTGTGGGCAGGGAATGTGTCTATTTGTTGTGGTATCGTATCTTCCGAGCGCTTAGCACAGGGCTCTGCCCGCGTTAAGCACTCAATAAATATAAATGAATGCTTCCACCACTTGGCTGTTGTGCGAGACCATGGGCAAACCACTTAGCACCCCTGAGCCTCCCTCTCCTCACTTGTTAAATCAGGGTGAAATTTCTGTTCCCCCTCCCGTATAGACTGTGAATCCGACATATGACAGAGACTGGGCCTGGTTTTCCTATCTTCCTCTAGACCGTAAGTTCGTTACGGGCAGGGAACGTGCTAATTCTGTTGTATTGTAAGCGCTCAGTAAATATGACTGACTGATTGATTGTATTGACCCCAGAGTAAGCACTTAATTAATAACATCGACTGGAACAGATTTTGCATTCCCAGTGTCACCTTCTAGTTTGGGTGGCTTCCCTAATGGAGAGCTGCAACTCTCCAGGCCAAGAACAGGAGGTGTGAGGCTGAAACTCAGGTTTGACTTAATAATAATAATAGTATTAAAATTATTATATAGTATAATTATAATCATTATTATATTATATTAATTGGTATTATAATTAATAATTATTATTATGGTGCTTGTTAAACACTTACTATATGCCAAGCACTGTATTTTGATATCTATCCTAGTCTATTCTATTTATTTTATTTTGTTAGTATGTTTGGTTTTGTTCTCTGTCTCCCCCTTTTAGACTGTGAGCCCACTGTTGGGTAGGGACTGTCTCTATATGTTGCCAATTTGTACTTCCCAAGTGCTTAGTACAGTGCTCTGCACACAGTAAGCGCTCAATAAATACGATTGATGATGATGATGATGTTCTAAGTGCTTGGGGGGACACAAGTTAATCAGGTTGGACACAGTCCCTGTCCTACATGGGGCTCACAGTCTCAATCCCCATTTTACAGATGAGGTAACTGAGGCACAGAGAAGTTAAGTGATTTGCCCAAGGTCACACAGCAGACAAGGGGTGGAGCTAGGATTAGAACCCATGACCTTCAGACACTCAGACCTGTGCTCCTAGCCACTAAGCCATGCTGCTTCCTAATAACAATAACACCACCACCACCACCAACAATAATAATATTGTTAGTCAGTCATATTTACTGAACCTTATTGTGTGCAGAGCACTGTTCTTAGTGCTTGGGAGAGTACAATATAAAAATGAACAGACACATTCCCTGCCAACCACTATCTTAACAGTCTGGAGTGGGAGACAGATATTAATATCAATAAATAAATTACAAATATGTACATAAGTGTTGTGGGGTTGGAGCACTTACTATGTTGAGCACTTACTATGTGTCAAGCACTGGACTAAGAGCTGGGGTAAATTCAAGATAATCGGATCCCACGTGGGGCTCAAAGCATAAGATGGAGGGAGAACAGTCACCAAATCTCCATTTTACAGATGAGGAAAATGAGGCACAGAGAAATTAAGTACCTTGCCCAAGGTCACACAACATTTGGTGGAGAAGGATTCGAACTCACATCCTCCGACTCCCAACCTGGGCTTTTTCCACTAGGCTGCTTCTCAAGGCAGTAATGGGCTGGAAAGGAGGTGTAGGATATGATGGCAGGGCACTTAAGCGCTCATTCATTCATTCACTAGTATTTATCGAGCGCTTACTTTGTGCAAAGCGCTGTACTAAGCGCTTGGGAGAATGAACTATAACACATTTCCCTACCCACAACGAGCTTACATTCATCCTCCACCTCTATCTCCAGAGCACTCATGTACATAATTTCATATTCATTTGCTTACCTTATTTGTAATTTATTTTAATGTCTGTCTCCCTGACTAGAGCATAAGCTCCTTGAGGACAAGATTCATGTCTACTTATTCTTTTGAACTTTCTGTAATCAATTAATCATATTTATTGAGTGCTTACTATGTGCAGAGCACTGTACTAAGCGCTTGGGAAGTCCAAGTTGGCAACATCTAGATACGGTCCCTACCCAACAGCGGGCTCACAGTCTAGAAGGGGGAGACAGACAACAAAACAAAACATATTAACAAAATAAAATGCTCAGTGAGAAGCAGTACAGCTTAATGTAATAATAACAATAATTATGGTATTTGTTAAGCACTTACCACCTGCCAAGCACTGTTCTAAGCACTGGAGTAGATACAAGATAATCAGGTTGTCCCATGTGGGGCTCACAGTCTTAATCCCCATTTTACAGATGAGGTAACTGAGCCACAGAGAAGTTAAGTGGCTTGCCCAAGGTCCCACAGCGGATGTTGGCGAAGCCAGGATTAGAACCCATGTCCTCTGACTCCCAAGCCCGTGCTCTTTCCACTAAGCCACGCTGCTCCTCCAAAAAGCACAGTCCTGGGAGTCAGAGGATCTGGGTTCGAGTCTTAACTCTGCCATTTTCCTGAAGTGTGTCTTTGGGTGAGTCGCTTCACTTGTCTGGGACTCAGTTTCCTCATCTATAAAAATAGGGATTAAATACCTGTTCTCACTCCTACTCAAACTGTGAGCCCTATGTGGGATAGGGACTGATGTGTGTCTGACCTGCTTATCTTGAGTGTTTGGCATATGTTGGGTAGGAACTGTCTCTATATGTTGCCAACTTGTACTTCCCAAGCGCTTAGTACAGTGCTCTGCACACAGTAAGCGCTCAATAAATACGATTAATGATGATGATGATGATGAAGTATTTAACAAATACCTCAATTATTGTTGTTATTAGTGCAATACGCTGCATACGGTAAACATTCGATAGATAACATGGATCATCACTCTCCCCTCTGTCAAAACCTTATTGAAATTACATCTCCTCCAAGACGTCTTCCCCTTCATTTCCTCTACTCCCTCTCCCTTCCTGTGTCATCCTTTCCACTTGGATTTAGGTCCTTTATTCAACCCAACTTGTACTTCCCAAGTGCTTAGTACAGTGCTCTGCACACAGTAAGTGCTCAATAAATACGATTGATTGATTGAATGAATGAATGAACCCACCTTCAGCTCCACAGCACTTATGTACATAGCTGTAATTTAGTGTCTGTCTCTCCATCTAGATTATAAGCTCCTTGTGGGCAAGAAATGTATCTACCAACTCTGTTATACTGTTAGGAAAGCAGCGTGGCCTAGTGGATAGTGCCTGGGCCCGGGAGCCAGAGGACCTGGGTTCTAATAATAATAATAATTAATAATAATAATAATTGTTATTATTATTATTAATAATAATGGTATGTGTTAAGCGCTTACTATGTGCAATGCACTGTTCTAAGTGCTGGGGAGGTTACAAGGTGATCAGGTTGTCCCCGGGGGGACTCACAGTTTTCATCCCCATTTTACAGATGAGGTAACTGAGGCCCAGAGAAGTGAAGTGACTTGCCCAAAGTCACACAGCTGACAGTTGGCAGAGTCGGGATTTGAACCCCTGACCTCTGACTCCAAAGCCCGGGCCCTTTCCACTGAGCCACGCTGCTTCACTTGTCTGCTGTGTGACCTTGGGCAAGCCACTTCACATCTCTGTGCCTCAGTTATCTCAGCTGTAAAATGGGGATTAAGACTGTGAACCCCATGTGGGACAGGGACTTTGTCCAACCCGATTTGCTTAGTATCCACCCCAGTGCTCAGTGCAGTGCCTGGCACATAGTAAACACTTAACAAATGCAAAAATTATCATTATTTCCCAGGCACTCAGCACACAGTAAGTTCTCAATAAATATCATTGATTAATTGATTGATTGATTGATTGATTGTGTATGTGTGGGGTAGCTCTCCCTGAAAGTGACCTTCAGCCCTCTTTCCAGTTACAACCGGATTTAGACTGGATTCAGATCCCGTGGACCTAAAGTTCCAGCATGAGACATATCAAAAATGGAACCGAAGTTTGGAGCGGCAGCATGGCGTAGTGGCCTGCGATTCAGAAGGTCGTGGGTTCTAATCCCGGCCCTGCCACTTGTCTGCTGTGTGACCTTGGGCAAGTCACTTCACTTCTCTATGCCTCGGTCACCTCATCTGTGAAATGGGGATTGGGGTTGTGAGCCCCATGTGGGACAGGGACTGGGACGGCGCATAGTACAGTGCCTGGCACATAGTAAATCCTTAACAAATACCAAAGAAAAAAAAAAGGCTGGACCAGGTTTGAGATTTTAGGGCCATGTTCGGCTCTGGGGCCTATATAAAATTGCTCCTGACATGGACGTTTCAACTGAATTGTTGGTTTGCAAATAATACCAGCTTCTAGTGAAGCGAAGCAAGCAGCCAATAAATACATGCAGACCAGCTGATTGTTACCAGTGCTTAGAACAGTGCCCAGCACTTAGAACAGTGCTTTGCACATAGTAAGTGCTTAACAAATGCCATTATTATTATTATTATTATTATTATTATTATTATTATCTTCATGGAGTTTGGGCAAGGTGTGGTATAGAGATAGTTACCACAAGCGCCTCATGGCCTAACTGCAGGACTCATGAAAGTGATGTGGACTGGAAAATTAAAAAACAACAACAACCGTAAGCTGCTGAACAGACATGTTCAAAAATATACAAAAGTTTCAGCTCTCCTTACGCCCTTGTTACAAAAACTTCCTGGAAAATTCTCCCATAATAGAGGACGAGAGACAGCCTTTCTCGATTCCTCTCTGATTGCCCAACCAAAATAAGGAAGCCTATCTTTAGATGTGAATCGAATCAGGGAGCTGAAGGAATCCCTTTAGTACATTCATTCATTCATTCAATCATATTTATTGACTGTTTACTGTGTGCAGAGCACAGTGCTATGTACTTGGGAGACTACAATATAACAATAAACAGACACGTTCCCTGCCCACAACGAGTTTACAGTCTAGATGGGAAGACAGGCGTTTATATACATATACATATATACCTGTATATATGTATGTACGTATTTATTACTCTATTTATTTATTTTATTTGTACATATTTATTCTATTTATTTTATTTTGTTAATATGTTTTGTTTTTGTTCTCTGTCTCCCCCTTCTAGACTGTGAGCCCACTGTTGGGTAGGGACTGTCTCTGTATGTTGCCAACTTGTACTTCCCAAGCGCTTGGTACAGTGCTCTGCACACAGTAAGTGCTCGATAAATACGATTGAATGAATGAATGTTCATATACATAAATAAATTACAGATATGGACATAAGTGCTGTGGTGCTGGAAGAGGGGATGAATAAAGGGAGCAAGTCAGGGTGATGCAGAAGGGAGTGGGAGAAGAGGAAAGGAGGGCTTAGTCACCCAAGGCGATCATTATTTCTGATTGTTTTCAACAAAACTCCCTTTAAATCATTATGCCTTTCCTTGGATGGAGTTTGGGAGGAAGAAGCGTCCATGGGATAGGTGGTCCAGAGAGTGTGAGCCCACTGTTGGGTAGGGACTGTCTCTATATGTTGCCAACTTGTACTTCCCAAGCACTTAGTACAGTGCTCTGCACACAGTAAGTGCTCAATAAATACTATTGATTGATTGATTGATTGATTGAAATAAGTCCCCTAAGTCTTCAGGTTCCCTAAGTCTTCTGATGAGGAGGAACCAAGAGGATACTGAATATTGGTTGGGCAATGGGGCTGGGGAGGGAGTAGGGAGAGGGCGGTGCGTAGAGGAGGGTTAGAGTTTGGTTGGGGCAGCTTTTAAGGAGGATGGAAAGGAGTGCCCGGTCAAGGAAGAGAATGGAAAATGACTGGATTTCATTGCCCTGACTCCTCTTCCAGTCCTTGGTTGGGACAAGTCAGGAAATAATGGTGGTATTTGTTAAATTCATTCATTCAATCGTATTTATTGAGCACTTACTGTGTGCAGAGCACTATACTAAGCGCTTGGGAAGTACAAGTTGGCTACACATAGAGACGTTTCCTACCCAACGGCAGGCTCACAGTCTATGCTTACTATGTTCCAAACACTGTTTTAAACACAGGGGTAGATACGAGATAACGGGCCCACAGTCTAAGGAGAAGGAAGAATGGGTATCAAATCTTCATTTTGTAAAGAGGAAATGAAGTGATTTGCCCAAGGTCACACAGAAGGTATGTGGCGGAGCCAGGATTAGAACCCAAGCCCTCTGACTTTCAGGCCTGGGATCTTTCCACTAGGCCACGCTGAAGGGAAGGAAGAGAGAAAGAGAGAAGAGGGGCATTTTTCCAAGCATTACTCCTGGGAGACCCCTTCCCACTCAACCCCCTGCATGTTTAAACCTGATGTTGACCACCCCTCTTTAATAAGAATAATAATAATGGCATTTATTAAGTGCTTACTATGTGCAAAGCACTGTTCTAAGCGCCGGGGAGGTTACAAGGTGATCAGGTTGTCCCACGGGGGGCACACAGTCTTCATCCCCATTTTACAGATGAGGTAAATGAGGCGCAGAGAAGTGAAGTGACTTCCCCAAAGTCACACAGCTGACAATTGGCAGAGCCGGGATTTGAACCCACGATCTCTGACTCCAAAGCCCGGGCTCTTTCCACTGAGCCACGCTGCTTCTCAAATGATTTAACCCCCAGTTTTTTAAATTGTACAGCTAGTTGTCATGATTCTGATAGGAGTAACTTCTTAGGGCAAATAACTCCTCCCAACTCTGGGGCCTGCGGTAATTTCTGGAATCAAGACCACATGATATGTTTTCTTTTCATGGGTTGCATGGATGCAGGAGGATCAGATGAATAGCATATCCCACCGGGCAGCGGCCGCTTTCAGAAGTCTTGTTTAAAAGCCAAAGGCCTGGTTGATGCTAATTAAAGGTCTTTGCCCTCCAGCTTCGTTAAAAATAAACAAAAAGTCCCCTTCCTTTGAGGTCATTAATAAACAAATGCTCCCCAACCAGATTGTACCTTGACACAATTAATTCTCACTTTCATTTTAACTTTATTTGGTGTTTTTAAAGTCAGAGGGGGACTGGTCTGTTCAATCTGTGTCCTTGGAAAATCTGCTGGATAAATAGCCCATTCCTGCCTTGGGATGACTGTACCTCCTTGATAAGATCAATCCTCAGGCAGAGACTGTATTCTCATTAAGTGCAGGGAACACGTCGGCTAATTCATTCATTCAATCGTATTTATTGAGCGCTTACTGCATGCAGAGCACTGTACTAAGCGCTTGAGAAGTACAAGTCGGCAACATATAGAGACGGTCCCTACCCAACAACGGGCTCACAGTTTCGAAAGGGGAGACAGACAACAAAACAAAACATGTAGACAGGTGTCTTGGCATAGTTACCCCATCAACAGGGGGATTACATTCACTGGAAACTCGAATCAGTCAATCAATCAATCGTATTTATTGAGCGCTTACTGCGTGCAGAGCACTGTACTAAGCGCTTGAGAAGTACAAGTTGGCAACATATAGAGACGGTCCCTACCCAACAACAGGCTCACGGTCTAGAAGGGGGAGACAGACGAGAAAACAAAACATGTGGACGGGTGTCAAAGTCATCAGAACAAATAGAATTAATTCTGTCTTGTACTCTCCCAAGTGCTTAGTACAGTGCTCTGCTCCAAAAAAGCCCACTGATTGATTCATCTATTGCCCTGTTCCCTGTGTCCAGTTGCAAAGGATGGCAAATGTGCAGGGTGTTTAGCTGTGGGTCTCCTGATTCTTGCTTTGTGTCCTCTCCCTTTGTGGTAAACGTTGGTAAAGACTGTAGACTGTAAATGCGTTGTGGGCAGGGAGCAGGTCTACCAACTCTGTTATACTGTACACTCCCAAGTGCTTACTACAATGCTCTGCACACACTGAGTACTCAATAAAGACAACTGATTGATTGAAGGAAAAGTTATAACTGTATATATAACCTGTATATATGTATAGACTGTGAGCCCACTGTTGGGTAGGGACTGTCTCTATATGTTGCCAATTTGTACTTCCCAAGCGCTTAGTCCAGTGCTCTGCACACAGTAAGCGCTCAATAAATACGATTGATGATGATGATGATATATGTTTGTACATATTTATTACTCTATTTATTTATTTATTTTACTTGTGTATATCTATTCTATTTATTTTATTTTGTTAGTATGTTTGGTTTTGTTCTCTGTCTCCCCCTTCTAGACTGTGAGCCCACTGTTGGGTAGGGACTGTCTCTATATGGTGCCAACTTGTACTTCCCAAGCGCTTAGTACAGTGCTTTGCACACAGTAAGCGCTCAACAAATACGATTGATTGATTGATTGTAACTAAAAGGAGGGAAGCTCAGTCACTCAAAGCACTGAATCACCTGCCCCCCTCCTAACTTACTTTCTTGATTTCATTCAGTCATTCATTCAATCATATTTCTACTGTGTGCAGAGCACTGTACTAAGCGCTTGGGAAGTACATGTCGGCAACATATAGAGACAGTCCCTACCCAACAGTGGGCTCACAGTCTAGAAGGGGGAGATAATAATAATAATGGTGGTATTTGTTAAGTGCTTACTATTCTATTCTATTCTATTCAATCGTATTTTTTGAGCACTTACTGTGTGCAGGGCACTGTACTAAGCGCTTGGGAAGTACAAGTTGGCAACATATAGAGACGGTCCCTACCCAACAATCAATCAATCAATCAACCGTATTTATTGAGCGCTTACTATGTGCAGAGCACTGTACTAAGCGCTTGGGAAGTCCAAGCTGGCAACATATAGAGACAATCCCTACCCAACAGTGGGCTCACAGTCTAAAAGGGGGAGACAGAGAACAAAACCAAACATACTAACAAAATAAAATAAATAGAACAGATATGTACAAGTAATATGAATAAATAGAGTAATAAATATGTACAAACATATACATATATATACGTACATACATATATGTATGTATACATATATACATATATATATCATCATCATCATCAATCGTATTTATTGAGCGTTTACTATGTGCAGAGCACTGTACTAAGTGCTTGGGAAGTACAAATTGGCAACATATAGAGACAGTCCCTACCCAACAATGTTGTGAGCCCACAACAGTGGGCTCACAGTCTAGAAGAGTGGGCTCACAGTCTAGAAGTTACTATGTGCGAAGAGCTCTTCTAAGCACTGGGGGAAATATAAGGTGATTAAATTGTCCCACGTGGGGCTCACAGTCTTAATCCCCATTTTATGGATGAGGTAACTGAGGCCCAGAGAAATTAAGTGACTTGCCCAAAGTCACCCAGCAGACAAGTGGCAGAGCCGGGATTAGGACCCATGACCTCTGGCTCCCAAGCCCGGGCTCTTTCTACTGAGCCACGCTGCTTCCCGCGCGTGATTTGCTACTACAACCCAGTCCTTAGACTTTGCTCCTCTACTGTCAACCTACTTATTGAACCTCCATCTCATCTATCTCACTGCCGACCTCTCAACCATGTCCTGCCTCTGGCCTGGAATGCCTTGCCTCTTTGTATTCGACAGACTATCACTCTCCCCCCTCTTCAAAGCCTTATTTAAGACACATCTCCTCCAAGAGGCCTTCCCTGACTAGGCCTTCATCTCTTCATAATAATAATAATAATAATAATGGCATTTGTTAAGTGCTTACTACGTGCAAAGCACCGTACTAAGTGCTGGGGAGGATATAAGGCAATCAGGTTGTCCCACGTGGGGCTCACAACCTTAATCCCCGTTTTACAGATGAGGTAACTGAGGCTCAGAGAAGTTAAGTGACTTGCCCAAGGTTACACAGCAGACATGTGGTGGAGCCAGGATTCGAACCCATGACCTCTGACTCCAAAGCCCGGGCTCTGTCCACTGAGCCACGCTGCTTCTCTAATAATAATAATAATAATGATATTTGTTAAGTGCTTACTATGTGTAAGCACTGTTCTAAGCGCTGGGGTAGATACAAGGTAGTCAGGTTGTCCCACGTGGGGCTCACAGCTTTAATCCCCATATTCCAGATGAGGTAACTGAGGCACAGAGAAGTTAAGTGGCTTTCCTAAGGCCACACAGCAGACAAGTGGTGCAGCCTGTGGGTGGTGACTCCCAAGCCCATGCTCTTTTTTTTTTGATGGCATTTATTAAGCGCTTACTATGTGCAAAGCACTGTTCAAAGTGCTGGGGTAGATACAAGGTAATCAAGTTGTTCCACGTGGGGCTCACAAACTTAATCCCCATTTTACAGATGAGGTAACTGAGGCACAGAGAAGTCAAGTGACTCACCCAAAGTCACACAGCTGACAAGTGGCGGAGTCGGGATTCGAACCCATGACTCTGACTCTGAAGCCCAGGCTCTTTCCACTAAGCCACACTGCTTCTCTTCTCCCATTCTCTTTTGCACCATCTATGTACTTGGATTTGCATCCTTTATTCACCCTTCCCTTAGGCCCACAGCACTTTTGTGCATATCCATAATTTATTGATTTATATTAATGTCTGTCTCCCCCTCTAAGCTGTAAACTCATTGTGGGCAGGAAACGTGTCAACCAACTCTATTAATAATAATAATAATATTTATTAAGCCCTTACTATGTGCAAAGCACTGTTCTAAGCACTGAGGAGGTTACAAGGTGATCAGGTTGTCCCACAGGGGGCTCACAGTCTCCATCCCCATTTTACAGATGAGGGAACTGAGGCACGGAGAAGTTCAGTGACTTGCCCAGAGTTCACAGCCGACAACTGGCAGAGCTGGGATTTGAACCCATGACCTCTGACTCCAAAGCCCAGGCTCTTTCCACTGAGCCACGCTGCTTCTCTGACTCTCCAGAGCGCTTAGTACAGTGCTCCATACACAGTAAATATGTCAATAAATATGATTGATTGATTGACATGAGCACCTATGGGCAAAGGATTAGGGAACTCCCTTTTTGAAAGTAATCTGGAGGAATTTCCTGGTTCTTCCCGCTGCCTCTAGAGACGACGGACATACACCGTCTAAGACACGAGTGGGCGTCTACCATTTTTTCAAAATCTTTGAGAAAGGTGATTCCTGATTCTCTTAAATTGCATCCTAACTCTCAGGATCAGGATCCTTAGTCTGCCTTAAATCCCTCTTCTGCAATCTAAGGTCATTTCCATGGATGAGAACCAATTGTAAACTCTCTTGTCCCAAAGGAAGCAGCAGTAAAGCAGAAAGCAGTGTGATGGGGCTGGTACAACTATGGTGTTACATTAGTTAATAATAATAATAATAATAACGGCATTTATTAAGCACTTACTATGTACAAAGCCCTGTTCTAAGCGCTGGGGAGGTTACAAGGTGATCAGGTTGTCCCACATGGGGCTCACAGTCTTAATCCCCATTTTCCAGATGAGGTAACTGAGGCCCAGAGAAGTGAAGTGAGTTGCCCAAGGTCACACAGCTGACAATTGGCGGAGCCGGGGTTTGAACCCATGACCTCTGACTCCAAAGCCCGGGCTCTTCCCACTGAGCCACGCTGAGCAGCACAACAGTAAAGTGGTGGGGAATGGCTGCAGGTGAAACCCATCTTTAAAATAAACCATTTGATCAACTGAAATCGCAGAAACTGAAATTGCCCATGGTCATTTCAGCTGCATGGCAGGGTGGGGCATTGCTTTGGTTGTATGAGGGAAGAAAATTCTGATTTCCTCAGGGGAATAAATGGCTAACGTCAGATATCATAAAACATGCATCATTACAGTTTAATGAACTGTTAACTGTTAAACGGAGAACCAGTGTGCCTAGTGGACAGACCACAGGCCTGTGAGTCACAGGACCTGGGTTCTAATTCCTGCTCTGCCATTTCTCTGCTGTGTGACCTGTGGCAACTCTCGCTTAACTTCTCTGGGCCTCAGCTACCTCATCTGTAAAATGGGGATGAAGACTGTGAGTCTGATTTTATTGCTCTATTCCTGTGCTTTGTACAGTGCCTGGTACGTACCAAGTATTTAACAAATACCATTAAAACCCCCACAAAAAACCAACACTATGTCACTCGGGGCAGAGTAGACCAAAGGGTGAAACTATATTTTCCAGTGCTTAGAGCAGTGCTTGGCACATAGTAAATGCTTAACAAATACCATCATTATTATTATATTTTCAGAGCTGCCTCTTAATTCACCTTGGGATCCTCAACATCAGCATATATAATCAATCAACTAATAGCATTTATTGTGCTCCTATTGTATGCAGAGCACTTTATTAATGCAGGTACAGGGGAAATTAGTTTATAATCTAGGAAAGACAGCCACTTAAATAAATTACAGATAGGAGGCAGCAATGAAGTATATTTACATTCATAAGTACTACAGGGGTCGGAAATGCTTAGATCAATCAGTGGTATTTATAATAATAATAATAATGGTATTTGTTAAGCACTTACAACGTGCAAAGCACTTCTCTAAGCACTGGAGGGATATAAGGTGATCAGGTTGTCCCACGTGGGGCTCAGAGTCTTAATCCCCATTTTCCAGATGAGGTAACTGAGGCACAGAGAAGTGAAGTGACTTACCCAAAGTCACCAAGCTGGCAAGTGGCGGAGGCGGGATTAGAACCCATGACCTCTGACTCCCAAGCCTTTGCTCTTTCCACTGACCCACGCTGCTTCCCTTGATGATGGCATTAGTTAAGCACTTACTATGTGCAGAGCACTGTTCTAAGCGCTGGGGGATACAAGGTAATCAGGTTGTCCCAGGTGGGGCTCACGGCCTTAATCCCCATTTTCCAGATGAGGTAACTGAGGCACAGAGAAATGATTACCTAAAGTCACCCAGTTGACAAGTGGCAGAGGCGGGATTAGAACCCATGACCTCTGACTCCCAAGCCGGGGCTCCTTCCACTGAGCCACGCTGTTTATTGAGTAACTGTCAGCTGTGTGACTTTGGTCAAGTCACTTAACTTTTCTGTGCCTCAGTTACCTCATCTGTAAAATGGGGAATAAGGCTGTGAGCCCCCCGTGGAACAACCTGATCACCGTGTAACCTCCCCAGCGCCTAGAACAGTGCTTTGCACATAGTAAGCACTTAATAAATGCTATTATTTTTATTATTATTACTGTGGGGAGAGCACTGTACTAAGCGCTTGGAAGAGTACAATGCAACAGAGTTGATAGACTCATTCCCTGCCCACAACAAACTAACCACCTAGAGGGGGAGACAGACATTAATCTAAATAAATAATTTATTAAATAGGTGCATAGATGCTATGAGGTTGAGGATGGGCCCAATGCCAAATGCCCAAAGGTCACAGATCCAGGTGCGTAAAAGACAGAAAAAGGCTGAAATGGCCGTTGGGGCGATATAAGATGGGGAGGTTGGAGATAACTCAGGGAAGGCATCCTGGAGGACTTCCCAAGCGCTTAGTACAGTGCTCTGCACACAGTAAGTGCTCAATAAATACTATCGAATGAATGAATGGAGGAGATGTGCTTTCAGAAGGACTTTGAAAATAGGGATTGCTAAGGGCTGGAGGATACGAAGGGGTAGGGAATTCCAGGCAGGGGGTGGAGGGTGAATAAAAGATCTGTGGCAGGAGGGGAGAGAATGAGGTTAGCTTGAGGAGAGTGAGGAGTGAGAGCTGGGATGAAGCGGGCAAAGAGTGGATAATAGGACAGAGAGAGCTGACTGCCTTATAGCTGAAGTTCAGGCACTTGTGCTTGATTCAGGGAGGAGTGGGAAATCACTTATCAGATTGACACCTATATTCCAGGGGGTTCAATCGTATTTATTGAGCATTTACTGTGTGCAGAGCACTGTACTACACGCTTGGGAAGGCGGGACAGGCAAGAATGCGGTACAGTGAGGAGGTTAGTGGCAGTGGAGCGGAGGGTGCGGGCTGGGCTGGAGAAAGAGGGAAGGGAGGTGAGGTAGGAGGGGGCGAGGGGATGGACAGCCTTGAAGCCGAGGGTGAGCTTCCCCACCTCACCTCACTACTGTCCTGGATACCTCAGAGCAGCCCCTAGAGAACAGATGAGCTAGTAGAAGGATGAGAAGGGAAACCACAGGGCCATACAACACAGGAGTATTGTGTTGTATTGTGTGGTATTCCCTTCAAGGCCCTACTGAGAGCTCACCTCCTCCAAGAGGCTTTCCCAGACTGATCCCCTTCCTTCCTCTCCCCCTGCTCCCCCTTCCCATTCCCCTGCCTTACCTCCTTCCCCTCCCCACAGCACCTGTATGTATGTATATATGTTTGTATGCATTTATTACTCTATTTATTTTATTTGTACATATTTATTCTATTTATTTTATTTTGTTAATATGTTTTGTTTTGTTGTCTGTCTCCTGTTTCTAGACTGTGAGCCCACTGTTGGGTAGAGACTGTCTCTATATGTTGCCAACTTGTATTTCCCAATGTTGCCAACTTGTACTTCCCAAGCGCTTAGTACAGTGCTCTGCACACAGTAAGCCCTCAATAAATACGATTGAATGAAAGGAAGGAGGTAGGGCTGGGGGGATGGGGAGGAGGAGAGGAAAAAGGGGGCTCAGTCTGGGAAGGCCGCCTGGAGGAGGTGAGCTCTCAGCAGGGCTTTGAAGGGAGGAAGAGAGCTAGCTTGGCGGATGTGCAGAGGGAGGGCATTCCGGGCCCGGGGGAAGGATGTGAGCCGGGGGTCGATGGCGGGACAGGTGAGAACGCGGTACAGTGAGGAGGTTAGTGGCAGAGGAGCGGAGGGTGCAGGCTGGGCTGGAGAAGGAGAGAAGGGAGGTGAGGTAGGAGGGGGTGAGGGGATGGACAGCCTTGAAGACAAGGGTGAGCTACCCCACCTCACCTCACTACTGTCCTGGATGCCTCAGAGCAGCCCCTAGAGAACAGATGAGCTTAGTAGATGGATGAGAAGGGAAAACACAGGGCCATCCCTGACAACAACTCTCAGTGAGTGGAAGTCTTCTGCCAATCAGGGGACGGGCACGAGGCCAAACCCATGCTTTTTTTTATTTGGTGGGTGGGGGGGGGATTTGTTAAGTGCTTACTGTGTACCAAGCACTGTACTAAGCACTGAGATAGATACAAGACAGTCAAGTTGGACACAATACCTGTCCCACAAGGGATTCCGATTTTACGGGCAAGGTAACTGAGGCACAGGGAAGTCACGCAGCAGACAAGTGGTTCAACAGGGATTAGAACCCAGATCCTCAGATTCCCAGGCCCACATACTAGGCTACGCCGCTTACCCTTCCTGGAGATCCCCAGCCTGTTGTTTTTCAGCCATCTCTTCCTGAATACCAACAAAACATTTCAATAACGAATCCTTATTTCATGTGTTGGCTAAAAGTCAGACCCCCTCAGCACCATTAAAATACAGGCAAGCTCTGTGAATTCTCTTCACTCAGGCGTCTGGCTCCCCCACTCCCCACTAGGAAGACCCAAGCAGTATCATGGCTTAGGTTACAGCAGGAACAGGCCCAGAAGCAAAGCACAGATTCTCTAGGGAACAAGACCAAAAAAGCTGAAAAAAGAAAATTGCGTTTTTCCTCCTCCTTTCATTTCTCTCCATGACCATCAGAAAACAAAAACGGTGAAGGCTTGGGATCCTTAAAAAGATTCCAGATCTGAAATTCTGTGAGATCTGGTCTGATTTTAAGACCTGCGCTTGCCATAGAAATTCAGATGGCAAGAGGCTATTTTAAGCAATCACCGCTGTTGTGGTATTTGCAATTGTGGCTGTGATCTGTTTCACTAAATCTTGTTAAATCTTTTCCACTTTGTCTTGGCTTCCCCTACAGCCTAACTCCACACCCCATGTCCACAAAGAGCTGAACAAGAGGAAATGGATTTAAATTACAGCCAGGGGGTGTCCATTTAGACTATCTCATCTGTCTCACCGCCGACCTCTCGCCCACTCCTGCCTCTGGCCTGGAACACTCTCCCTCCTCATATCCATCAGACTATTACTCTCCCCACATTCAATCAATCAATCAATCAATCAATCAATTCAAAGCCTTATTGAAGGCACATCTCCTCTGAGAGGCCTTCCCTGACAAAGCCCTCCTTTCTTCTTCTCCCACCTCCTTCTGCATCACCCTGACTTGCTCCCTTTATTTACCCCCTCTCCTAACCCCACAGCACTTATGTCCAGATCTGTAATTTATTTATTTATATTAATGTCTCCCTCTTTAGACTGTAGGACTGTTGTGGACAGGGAATGTCTCTTGTTTATTGTTGTATTGTGCTCTCCCAAGCGCTTAGCACAGTGCTAGTAAGCACTTATTAAATATGACTGAATGAATGAGCGAACTTTAGGGAGAACTTCCTGAGGATCAGGGTGGTTCAACACTAGAACAGGCTACTGAGGGAAGTTGTGGAATGTCCATCACTGGAGGTCTTAAAAAAGAGAATAGATATCCACCTATTCTGAATTATTTCAGGTATTCATTTACCTGAAGATAGGGGATTCAATCAAATGGGTTCTTATAGATGGTAAGTTCCTTGTGGATGGGGAGCATATCTACCAATTCTATCATACTGTACTCAGCGTGGCTCAGTGGAAAGAGCACGGGCTTTGGAGTAAGAGGTCATGAGTTCAAATCCCGGCTCCACCAATTGTCACTGTGTGACTTTGGGCAAGTCACTTCACTTCTTTGGGCCTCAGTATCCTCATCTGTAAAATGGGGATTAAGACTGTGAGCCCCCCGCGGGACAACCTGATCACCTTGTAGCCTTCCCAGCACTTAGAACAGTGCTTTGCACATAGTAAGTGCTTAATAAATGCCATTATTATTATTATTATTACTCTCCCAAGTGCTCAGTACAGAGCTCTGCACATAGTAAGAGATCAATAAATACCATCGATTGATTATTCTTTCAAGCACTTAGTATAGTACTTTGCACACAGTAAGTGCTCGATAAATATGATTGATTTCGTCTTTACAGCTCTAGGATTCTGTTATTCTAATTTATGTCTTTGGTACTCTGATTTTTTAAAATTGTATGTGTTAAGTGCTTACTATGTGTCAAACACTGTTCTAAGCCCTGGGGTAGGTACAGGTTAATTAGGTCGGATACAGTATGTGTCCTGCATGGGGGTCACAGTCTAAATAGGAGGGAGAACAGGTAATTAATCTCCATTTTACAGTTCAGGAAACTGAGGCATAGAGAAGTTCAGTGACTTGCCCAAGGTCACACAGCAAGCAATTGACAGAGCTGGGATTAGAATCCAGGCCCTCTGAGGCCCTGGCCCGTGCTCTTTCCAGTAGGCCACTCTGCTGCTCATGATGAGAAATGATGGGGAATGTCAAGGTCACGGATGTGGGTCGTAGATGTGAAAAAAGGCCATCCAGTTCCACAGATTACTCCCCTCATTAAGTAATAGCTTATAGATCCCAGAAGGAAGAGTGAATGGTTGGCCATGCTAATAAGCAAAACATAAGGGTTCGCTCAAACATGTCCATAAAAGACATCCACTCAAGCAGCTGGCTCTCATTTAAGACGATGTTCCGTCAGTTTGAGCAAGTCTATGCAGATGATCTTGATGCAAATATTTCTGGTCAAACTGAAAGCAGCTGTTGAGTTTTCTTTGTACCTATTAACAGGAGAAAGGAAAAAAATCCTAAAATGCATGTGTTTAATTATAGGCAAAAACATCCTCTTGGCAGCGGAGACCATTAGGACTTTTCGGAAATGTTTGTCAAATAAGACCGATTGTAAATGGTTCCTTCCACCTCCCCCATCTTCCTGCTTCATGGGCTTTCAAGACACTGCTCAGTGGAAAGAGTCGATTCAAGTGGCGGAGCGAAGGTTTGAGTTTTGGGTTTTTTTTAACCACTTGGTATTTTTTTCACCCATAGAAAACGTCTCACCGTGTCTCCAGGCAGCCCTGCTTGGGGCTCTCGATATAGGAATTTTGGAGACTTAGGGGAAGTTGGGCTAATTAATTTGCTTGCTACTTGCCAGAATGCCTTCACTGAATGAAGAGTGTCTGGATTTAGTACTGTGAGACTGCAAGGGTAGAGTTGTAGCGAATACCGACAAAGCACCACTTCATTTTTGATACCTTTGCGCCATGCGATTCCTTGTTGCTGTGTTTAAAGCCTTAAGAATAATGAGAGAATTCACTTCAGTGTTCTTTGACAGGATGTTTTGAGATTCTCTCCTGAAAAGCCCATTATAATATCATTTTGATTTATTAGCTGCTCATCAACCATTTATCTTAAAACTCTTCAAACACATGGTCTTTGTTAATACTTACTCATCCCCCTTTATAGATGCAGACCCGGAGATTCGAAGATCTGACATGGAATCGACTGCAACTGGATTAGAAGGTTTGTTCTTCTATCATCTTTCTTTTGTGCTACTCCTTCTTACTAGTTTGAAAAAAAATCCCCATGTGTGGTGCATTCTGAGCAGTTTAACTCTATCATAGTCTCCTACTGCTAGAAGGAACATAGAGAGGTCATCTGGTCCAGTCCCCAGTCTCCAAGCAGGAGATGTCACTTCACTTCTCTGTGCCTCAGTTACCTCATTTGTAAAATGGGGATTAAGACTGTGAGCCCGCCACGGGACAATCTGATCACCATGTAGCCTCCCCAGCGCATAGAACAGTGCTTTGCACATAGTAAGTGCTTAATAAATGCCATTATTATTATTACTACTATTATTATTCCAGTCAGAGGCTTGTCTATTTGTCATTTTAATAATAATAATAATAATGGCATTTATTAAGCGCTTACTATGTGCAAAGCACTGTTCTAAGCTCTGGGGAGGTTACAACGTGATCATGTTGTCCTACGGGGGGCTCACAGTCTTAATCCCCATTTTACAGATGAGGTAACTGAGGCACAGAGAAGTTAAATGACTTGCCTAAAGTCACACAGCTGACAAGTGGCAGAGCCGGGATTTGAACCCCTGACCTCTGACTCCAAAGCCCATGCTCTTTCCACTAAGCGACACTGATTCTTAGGGCTGGAAAATCCACAACCCCCTTGGTGGCTTGGTCCAATATTTAATCTCATTCATTCATTCAATCGTATTTATTGAGCGCTTACTGTGTGCAGAGCACTGTACTAATCTCATGAAAATTGAGGAGTTTTTTAGGTTTAACTAAATGCCCTGTACAGTGTTCTGCCCTTAGGACGCTAAACACTTTTAAATCATGAATGAACTTTTGCTAAAACTTACATCCATTTCCTTAAACTTTCTCTGTGGAACTGAAGTGCAACTGATCAATCAATCAATCAATCAATCGTATTTATTGAGTGCTTACTGTGTGCAGAGCACTCTACTAAGCACTTGGGAAGTACAAGTTGGCAACATATAGAGATGGTCCCTACCCAACAGTAGGCTCACAGTCTAGAAGAGGGACTAGACTGATGAGAGCCTTTCTCATAAAAAGCTTAGCTTTAATTGGGGAGAATTAATCCTCCAATAGTTATCAGTTCCTTCTGCACATGTCATTCTGAAAATATTTTTCCACCCCGCAAAAACCTTCCATGGTTAAACATTCCCTTCCACATCAAGCAACGTGGCCTAGTGGAAGGAAATGATTGACTGATTGATTGCAGAGCAGTGTTTTATGCACTTGTAATAATAATAATAATGGCATTTATTAAGCGCTTACTATGTGCAAAGCACTGTTTTAAGTGCTGGGGAGGTTACAAGGTGATCAGGTGTTCCCACAGGGGGCTCACAGTCAATCCCCATTTTCCAGATGAGGTAACTGAGGCGCAGAGAGGTGAAGTGACTTGCTCAAAGTCACACAGCTGACAAGTGGCAGAGCCGGCATTTGAACCCACGACCACTGACTCCAAAGCCCGTGCTCTTTCCACGGAGCCACGCTGCTTCTCTATTGATCAACCACTCAGTCAATCAGTGGTATGTACTGAGCTCTTAATGGGTGCGGAGCACTGTATGAAGCACTTGGGTCAGTACCGTACAACAGAGTTGGTAGTTATGTTCCCTGTCCACAAGGAACTTAGAGTTTAGGGGGGAGATGGACATTAGTGTAAATAAATACATTATGGATATGTACACAAGTGCTGCGGAGCTAAGGGTGGCATGAACATCAAGTGTTTAAAGCATGAAGAAGGTAGAGGGTATAGGGAAGAAGAGGGCTTTATAAAGGAAGGCCTCTTGGAGAACATGTGATTTTTAATAATAACAACAATAATAATAATAATGATGGCATTTATTAAGCGCTTACTATGTGCAAAGCACTGTTCTAAGCACTGGGGAGGTTACAAGGTGATCAGGCTGGCCCACGGGGGCTTACAGTCCCCATTTTACAGATGAGGTAACTGAGGCCTAGAGAAGTTAAGTGACTTGTCCACAGTTAGCTGACAATTGGCGGAGCCGAGATTTGAACCCATGACCTCTGACTCCAGAGCCCGGGCTCTTTCTGCTGAGCCACGCTGCTTTGAAGGTGGGGGAGAGTGGTGAACTCTCATATATAAAGAGGGAGGAAGTGCCAGTCCAGGGAGAGAATGTGGGTAAGGGATGGGTGGGGAGTAAGAGGAGTTGGAGGCGCAGGGATTAAGGGGGCATTGGAGGAGTAAAGTATATGAAGTGGGTTATAGTAGGAAACTAGCCAAGTAAAGGAAGAGGGGGCAAGCTGATTGTTTTAAAGCTGATGGTAAGGGGTCTGTGTGTAAGGTGGAGGTAGATTTTTAGATTTTTGAGGAATGGGGAGAGAGGGACAGCTGCCCCCCCAAGTCAACCGGGGTTGCCGACCAGAGGGTGGCTCCGGGTTCTTTTGACTGGGCGACGATGAGCCGAAGACCAGACACCGAGCCAGAATGATCAGTTTTGGCTCTTTACTGGCTGTCCTCACATAGCTGTAGCACAGCAAGCAGGCCAAGTAGGGGGTTCGAGGCCTAATCAGCAGGGCAGGCTCTGCAGGACTCGGTCTAAATGCCTACAACTAATAATATCAGCGATGCCTCTTATGTACGAAGCCCCCTCATACCGGTTAGACCTCCCCGTATTCCCAGGATGTCTATTCCCCGGCCCACGTCTTCCCCCTGGCCCGGAATGCCCTCCCTCTGCACATCCGTCAAGCTAGCTCTCTTCCTCCCTTCAAAGCCCTATTGAGAGCTCAACTCCTCCAGGAGGCCTTCCCACACTGAGTCCCCTCCCTCCCTCTCCCCCTTCTCCCCCTCCCCATCTCCCCATTACCTCCTTCCCCTCTCCACAGCACCTGTATATATGTATAGATGTTTGTACGTATTTATTACTCCATTTATTTTATTTGTACAGATTTATTCTATTTATTTTATTTTGTTAATATGTTTTGTTTTGTTGTCTGTCTCCCCCTTCTAGACTGTGAGCCCACTGTTGAGTAGGGACCGTCTCTGTATGTTGCCAACTTGGACTTTCCAAGCGCTTAGTGCAGTGTTCTGCACACAGTAAGCACTCAATAAATACGATTGAATGAACGAATGAATGAATATCTGATTGGGACAGTTCCCATTCCGCAACCTTGTAGTGTAGCAGTTCCGTGTCCTTTCTGTAGGTTGCTCAGGCAGAGGGAGGGGGGGAATTCATTCATTCATTCATTCAATCATATTTATTGAGCGCTTACTGTGTGCAGAACACTGCACTAAGCGCTTGGGAAGTCCAAGTTGGCAACATATAGAGACGGTCCCTATCCAACAGTGGGCTCACAGTCTAGAAGGGGGAGACAGAGACCAAAACAAAACATATTAACAAAATAAAATAAATAGAATAAATATGTACAAGTAAAATAAATAAATAGAGTAATAAATACGTACAAACATATATACATATATACAGGTGCTGTGGGGAAGTGAAGGGAAGTCACAGATAGGGCACTCTTCCCACACTCCACCCCTTCGCCCCCTCCATGCGTCTAGAGCCACCTGGAGCTGGGGACCCTGATAGTCTTGGCGGGAGGGCCCGCACTGTGGGTTGCTCAGGCGGATGGAGGGGGTGAATTCACAGATAAGGCACTCTTCCCACGGGGAGATATAGAATTTTTTTTTGAAAAAGAAAGATGATCTACTCTGCAGATCTGAAGTTTGAACTAAAGTGGTTGGAGAGACAGAAAGCAGCCATGTCAGTGAGAAGGCTGATGCAGTAGACAAGAAGGGATATGAGTGCTTGGATCAGTGAAGTAGAAGTTTGGAATAATAATAATGACATTTATTAAGCACTTACTATGTGCAGAGCACTGTTCTAAGCGCTGGGGAGGTTACAAGGTGATCAGGTTGTCCCACGGGGGGCTCCCAGCCTTCATCCACATTTTACAGATGAGGTAACTGAGGCCCAGAGAAGTTGTGACTTGACCAAAGTTACACAGCTGACAATTGGCGGAGGCGGAATTTGAACCCATGACCTCTGACTCCAAAGCCCGGGCTCTTTCCACTGAGCCATGCTGCATAGGAGACAAAAGGGTGGGATTTAGGGATTCATTCATTCAATTGTATTCACTGAGTGCTTGCTTTGCGCAAAGCACCGTACTATATGCTTGGGAGAGTATGATATAATATCATACACATTTTCTGCCCAAAATGAGCTCACAGTCTAGAGGGGGAGACAGACATTAATACATATAAATAGACAAATTTCAGATATATACATATGCGCTGTGGGGAAGGAAGGTCGAATGAAGGAGCAAGTATGAGTGGGAGAAGAGGAGGGCTCAGTCAGGGAAGGCTTCCAGAGGAGAGGTGCCTTTGATAAGGCTTTGAAGTGGGGGAGAGCAATTAGGTGTCTGATATGAGGAGGGAGGGTGATCCAGAACAGAGGTAAGATGTAGGCGAGAGGTCTGCGGCGAGATAGATGATAGTTGGAAGATAAATGAGATAGAAGATAGGTGAGAAGGTTAGCACCAGAGGAGTAGAATGTGCGGGCTGGACGATAGTAGGAGAGCAGTGAGGTGTGAGGTAGGAGGGGGCGAGGTGATTAAGTGCTTTAAAACCAATGGTAAGGCGTCTTTGCTTGATGTGGAAGAAGATGGGCCACCACTGGAGTTTCTTGAGGAATGGGGATGTTGTGTAGGTTGAACTGAAAGGATGTGGCGACAGACTGAATTTGTGGATTGAATGAGAGGGATGAGTTGAGAATAATGCCAAGGTTATGACCTTCTGAGACAGGGATGATAGTGTTACTGTTTACAGTGACGGGGAGGATGGGGTTTGGATGGGAATATGAGGAGTTCTGCTTTGGACACATTAAGTTTGAGGTGTTGACCGGTCATATGGGTATAGATGTCCTGAAGGCAGGAGGAAATGTGGGCCTGCTGAGAGGAAGTCAGTTTGGAGAAGTAAATTTAAGAATCAGCTGCATAGAGATGTGAAGCCTAAAATAAAAGAAAGGGACACCCAATCCTCCCTTGGAAGAGATTACAATTGAATCCCATCATTGTGATGATCATGACGGCTGGATGCGGGTATATATTTATGTATTTGGGTGTGTGTATCTATATAGCTATCTATATATAGATAGATATAACTCATTCCATTGTACCTTTTCTAAACTTGCACCCTTCCTTCTTGCCTCCCTGTCTGCCATCTTCAACTGTTTGCTCTCCAAAAGCTTCTATCCCACTGATTTCAAAATGTCCAGGTCTCCCCTACCTTAAAAAAAACCCTCCAGGGACACCCTGGCTCCCTCCAGTTATCATCCCCATTTCCCTCCTACAATTCCTCTCCAAACTCCTTGCGAATTGTCTACACACACTGTCTCAAGTTCCTCTCCTCCAATTTTCCCCTTGACCCCCTCCAATGGGGCTTCCATCCCCTTCACTCCACAGAAGAGGCCCTCTTGAAGGTCACCAGTGATCTCCTTCTTGCCAAATCCAGCTGCCTCTACTCTATCCTAATCCTCTTCGACTTCTTAGCTGCCTTTGCCACTCCCTTCTCCTGGAAACATTGTCCAACCTTGGCTTCACTGACACTGTCCTCTCCTGGTTCTCCTCCTAGCTTTCTGGCTGCTCGTTGTCAGTCTCTTTTGCGGGCTCCTCCTCTACCTTCCGTCCCCTGAATGTGGGTGTACCTCAAGATTCAGTTCTGAGTCTCTCCTATTCTCCATCGACACCCACTCCCTTGGAAACCTCATTTACTCACATGCTCCAACTACTACCTCTTTGCGGATGATTCCCAAATCTACATCTTCAGCCCTGATTTCTCTCCCTCTCTGCAGTCTTGCCTTTCCTCTTGCCTTCAAGGCATCTCTTCTTGGATGACCTGCCATCATCTCAAATTTAACATGTTCAAAACTGAACTCCTTCTCTTTCCACCGAAACCCTGTCCTCCCCGTCGTTTTCCCATCACTGTAGACAACACTACTATGCTCCCTCCCTTACAGGCCCGTAACCTCCGCATTGTCCTCATCTCTCTCATTCCACCCACATATTCAGTCTGTCACCAAATCCTGTCATTTCCACTCGACAGCGTTGCTAAAATCTGCCCTTACCTCTCCATCCAAACTGCTACCATGCCGATCCAAGTTCTTATCCTATCCTGCCTTGACTACCGCCTTGGCCTCCTTGCTGACATCCCAGCCTCCTGTCTCTCCCCACTCCAATCCATACTTCACTCTTCTGCATTGATAAAAATGTTCATTTTGTGTTTCCCCACTCCTCAAGAACCTCCAGTGGTTGCCCATCCACCTCTGCATCAAACAGAAACTCCTTACCATTGGCTTTAAAGTACTCAGTCAGCTTGCCCCATCCTACCTCAACTCACTAATCTCCTACAGTCCACCCCTATCGCCAGTTTACTCACTGTACCCCAGCCTCATCTATCTCACCGCCTACCCCTTTCCCACTTAATAATAATGATGATGGTATTTGTTAAGCGCTTACTATATGCAAAGCACTGTTCTAAGCGCTGGGGGGATACAGGGTGATCAGGTTGTCCCACGTGGGGCTGCTACTCTTAATCCCCATTTTACAGATGAGGGAACTGAGGCACAGAAAAGTTAAGTGACTTGCCCCAAGTCACACAGCTGACAGTTGGCGGAGCAAGGATTTGAACCCATGACCTCTGACTCCAAAGCCCGTGCTCTTTCCACTGAGCCACGCTGCTTCTCTACCTTGGAACTTCCTCCTCCTCCTCCAAACATGCCAGACTGCCATTCTTTCCAACTTTAAAGCATTCTCGAGGTCACATCTCCAAGAGGCCTTTCCTGATTAAACCCTCTTTTCCCAAGTCCACAGTACTTCGGCACATATCTTCAAATTATATTATAAATTATATTGATGTCTGTCTCCCGCTCTAGACTGTAAGTTCGTTATGGGCAGGGAAATGTCTGCTAATTATGTTGTATTGTCTCTCTCAAGCACTCAGTGCTCTGCACATAAGTGCTCAATAAATATGGTTTGTATATATATACACATCAACCATATATATATACAAACCATATTTATTGAGCACTTATGTGCAGAGCACTGAGTGCTTGAGAGAGACAATACAACATAATATATAATACATTATATATTATACACATTATATTATATATTATATTATATATCATATCATATATATTATATTATATACATATCATCCTCTAGACTGTATATTCATTATTGGTAGGGAATGTATCTACTATCTCTGTTGTACTCTTCCTAAGTGCTTAGTATAGTGCTCTGAACATAGTAAGTGTTCAGTAAATATGATTGATTATAAGTATGTGGGTGTAAAGAGGGAAGGCGTAAAGAAGGAAAGGGAAAAGGTTGAGAATTCAAGGCCGAATCAATCACTGGTATTTATTGAGAGCTTACCCATATAATATTTATGGTATTTATTAAGCCCTTTAAGCACTGGCATAGGGGCAAGATAATCAAGTCCCATATGGGGCTCGCAGTCTGAGTAGGCGGGAGAACAGGGATTGAATCCCCAGTTTTCAGATGAGAGAACTGAGGAACAGAAGTTCAGTGACTTGCCCACGGTCATCCAGCAGATAAATGGCAGAGGTAGGATTAGAACTCAGGTCCTCTGACCCCCAGGCCCATGCTGTTTCCACTACACAACACTGCTTCTAGACTGTGAGCCCACTTTTCTAGATTGTGAGCCCACTGTTGGGTAGGGACTGTCTCTATATGTTGCCAACTTGTACTTCCCAAGCGCTTAGTACAGTGCTCTGCGCACAGTAAGCGCTCAATAAATACGACTGAATGATTGATTGCTTCTCCCCTATCTGGAAGCCTAAGGGTTTGGAGTTGTTCTGAATTATCAGTAGCTTTGAAAATGCTTGAATGTTCACAGGAGAAGCAGAGTGGCTCAGTGGAAAGAGCCCGGGCTTTGGAGTCAGAGGTCATGGGTTCAAATCCCGGCTCCGCCAACAGTCAGCTGTGTGACTTTGGGCAAGTCATTTAACATCTCGGTGCCTCAGTTACCTCATCTGTAAAATGGGGATTAAAACTGTGAGCCCCAAGTGGGGCAACCTGATCAGCTTGTAAGCTCCCCAGCGCTTAGAACATAGTAAGCGCTTAACAAATACCATTATTATTATTATTATTAGGCCAAACTACTACGTTTGAGGGAAGTTCCCGAGGACTTCACCCGGCCCCCAAATTCCAATCATTTTACCTCCTTAATGAAATTCTGCTTTTAACTTCATTTGCCCCTATTTAACTTTGTTTATCTCTATTTGCTGCAGATGGAGAAGAAAGGAGAGGCTGTTTTTTGTATCAGCTTACTCATCCACTTTCCTTGGACGCTTCGGCTCCATTTCTTCCCAGAAATTCCAGCGGGATACCACTGTCACTGGACATCATAGGGTTCAGTCACCTAAGGGACCTCTTGTTTGGATTTCCCAAATCAGTAATGACCTCCAATTTCTTTATTCTCTTTTCCCTATTCCTGACATGACGTTTCCCAATTCGGCTATCGAACTATGTTGGCCCTTGCCCTTAAGTCATTATTTCCTTCATTCAATTCAATCTTATTTATTGAGCGCTTACTATGTGCAGGGCACTGTACTAAGTACTTGGGAGAGTACAGTACAACAGTAAACAGGACCCTGGTTCATCTCCTTTTATGAGAAGCAGCGTGGCTCAGTGGAAAGAGCCCGGGCTTTGGAGTCAGAGGTCATGGGTTCAAATCCCAGCTCTGCCAGTTGTCAGCTGGGTGACTTTGGGCAAGTCACTTCACTTCTCTGTGCCTCAGTTACCGCATCTGTAAAATGGGGATGAAGACTGTGAGCTCCACGAGGCACAACCTGACCACTTTGTAACCTCCCCAGAGCTTAGAACAGTGCTGTGCACATAGTAAGCACTTAATAAATGCCATCATCATTACTATTATTTTTATTCTCTGTGCCTCAGTTACCTCATCTGTAAAATGGGGATTAAGACTGTGAGCCCCCCATGGGACAACCTGATCACCTTGTAACCTCCCCAGCGCTTAGAACAGTGCTTTGCACATAGTAAGCGCTTAACAAATACCATCATTATTATTATGATTATTATTAATCCAGCGCACTTGCTGGGTAACCTTTGGATATCTCAGCATTTTTCGGCACCCAGTGGGAATAATAATGATGGCATTTGTTAAGCGCTTACTATGTGCAAAGCACTGTTCTAAGCGCTGGAATGAGAACAGCAGATGAGGTAACTGAGGCCCAGAGAGGTGGAGTGACTTGCCCAAGGTCACACGGCTGACAGGTGGTGGAGCCGGGATTTGAACCCATGACCTCTGACTCCAAAGCCCGGGCTCTTTCCACAGAGCCACGCTGCTACTCTGATGGTATTGACACCTTCTACTTGTTGTCTGTCTCCCCCTTCTAGACTGTGAGCCCACTGTTGGGTAGGGACCGTCTCTATCTGTTGCCAATTTGTACTTCCTAAGCACTTAGTACAGTGCTCCGCACACAGTAAGCGCTCAATAAATACGACTGAATGAATGAACAGCACCTACGCTATGAGGCTTCATATAACCCCTGGAACATTAGTGGTTAAGCAGCCACTGCTGTGGACTCTGAATCACGAGACGTTCAGCTCCTTTAGCTGCAACTCCTTATTGACTTTTTATTTTACGTACGGCATATCCGTCCTTGTCCTTTTTTGCCGTTTTCGTGATTCATCGTTTTTGACATGTCCACCTCTAGTATTTCTTCGCCCCACCCCACCCCACCTATAATATTTGCTCTTCCCTCCCCCGATCCCAGCCCCACAGCACTTATATATATATAGCTGTAATTTTATTTATTTGTATTGCTGTCTCTCTCTCCCACTCTAGACGGTGAGCCTGTTGGGGTCAGGGAATGTAACTATTTGTTGGTGTATTGTACTCTCCCAAGAGCTTAGTATGGGCTTAGTGGAAAGAGGCCCGGTTTGGGAGTCGGAGGTCACGGGTTCTAATCCCGCTCCGCCACTTAGCTGTGTGCCTTTGGGCAGGTCATTTAAGTTCTCTGTGTTTCAATTACCTCATCCACAAAATGGGGATTAAGACTAGTAGCCCCACGTGGGACCACCTAATTACCTTGTATCTACCCCGTGCTTAGAACAGACTGTGAGCCCACTGTTGGGTAGGGACTGCATATGTTGCCAATTTGTACTTCCCAAGCGCTTAGTACAGCACTCTGCACACAGTAAGTGCTCAATAAATATGATTGATTGACTGATTGGCACATAGTAAGTGCTTAACAAATGCCATTTTATTATTATTATTATTACAGTGCTCTACACACATTAAGTGCTCAATAAATATGAATGAATTCAGAGATTGTAACCCCTTGGCATACTCTTTCCCAGTGCTTAGTACAGTGGTCTGCACACGGTAAGTGCTTAAGAAATACTATTCCGACCCATTCCTCTGGGTCGCCTCAGCCTTATTTTCACCTCTTGGCTGCAAAAATGCTGTCCCTTCATCGCAGGGAGTATCCGTCCAAACTCTGACTGATGGGCATCTCGGCAGGGAGTTCCTGGATGTCTAGAATAGCTCCAGTTTTCTTAAAATAGTAGGAGATGGGGGGAGGAGGGTGTACAGGAAGGAAACCTCTTCATCATGGTATTTATAGGACTTGCTCCAACAACTTTGCCGTTAGCACCTGCTCCTGGGACACCCTGCTACCACATTTTGTAGAAATGTTCATTTGCAAGGAAGCCAGCCCAGAAATGAACGTTGCCAACTTGTACTTCCCAAGCGCTTAGTACAGTGCTCTGCACACAGTAAGCGCTCAATAAATACGATTGAATGAATGAATAAGAAAGGGTCAATTTAGGGTTAGCTTCATTTTCCAAAATTAGTAAAAGGCCGGAAGGGCCAGCTCTGTTGACACTGGAGAGCTGGACTGCTGCCACTGTCCATTTTTTCCATTGCCACCCACCTCCAGAGCCATTGTTGACTGGGTTGGGTGGGGATGGCAGCCATGCCAACTACGGTATTTGTTAGGCGCTTAATATGTGCCAGTCACTGTACTAAGTGCTGGGATGGATACGGGCAAATTGGATAGGAGAGAGTCACTGTCCCACGTGGGGATCACAGTCTTAATCCCCATTTTAGAGATGAGGCACTAGGGAAGTGATGTTATTTGCCTAAGGTCACGCAGCAGACAAGTGGCGGAGCTGGGATTAGAACCCAGGTCCTTCTGGCTCCCAGGCCTGGGTTCTAGTCACGGTAATAATAATATAATGATGGCATTTATTAAGCGCTTACTATGTGCACAGCACTGTTCTAAGCACTGGGGAGGTTCCAAGGTGATCAGGTTGTCCCACGGGGGGTTCACAGTCTTAATCCCCATTTTCCAGATGAGGCCCAGAGAAGTGAAGTGACTTGCCCAAAGTCACACAGCTGACAGTTGGCGGAGCCGGGATTTGAACTCATGACCTCTGACTCCCAAGCCCGGGCTCTTTCCACTGAGCCACGCTGCTTCTCTCCACTGTATATTCCCCACCAAAGGCCAGTTCAGCACTTTTGCATCACA
This sequence comes from Tachyglossus aculeatus, assembly GCF_015852505.1. NCBI lineage: Eukaryota > Metazoa > Chordata > Mammalia > Monotremata > Tachyglossidae > Tachyglossus > Tachyglossus aculeatus. Next base: position 58,461,088 of record NC_052070.1, on the reverse strand, counting down.
TAAGCGTTTGGACACTTAACGTATGTATCTACAGATACAAGATAATCCAGTTGGACACAGTTCCTGGCCCACATGGGGCTTACAGTTTTAATCCCCATTTTATAGATGTAAACTCGTGGTGGGCGGGGAACACGTCTACCAATTCCACTCCATTACATTGTCAGATTGTACTCTCTCTCAAGAGCATCAGACGCAGTAATATCTGTGTTGCTGCACACAGTATGCGCTCAGTAAATTGATTGAGGGAACGGAGGCACAGAAAAGTGAAGTGACTTGTCCAAGGTCACACAACAGACAATTGGCTCCACACATAGTAATCTCTCAACATGTGTGTCTACATTCATTCATTCATTCAATTGTATTTATTGAGTGCTTACTATGTGCAGAGCACTGTACTAAGCATTTGGGAAGTCAAGTTGGCAACATATAGAGACGGTCCCTATCCAACAGCAGGCTCACAGTCTAGAAAGTTTTGTTTTGTTGTCTGTCTCCCCCTTCTAGACTGTGAGCCCACTGTTGGGTAGGGACCGTCTCTAGATGTTGCCGACTTGCACTTCCCAAGCGCTTAGTACAGCGCTCTGCACACAGTAAGCGCTCAATAAATACGATTGAATCAATGAACTGGTCCAGCGTGGCTCAGTGGAAAGAGCCTGGGCTTTGGAGTCAGAGGTCACAGGTTCAAATCCTGGCTCCACCAATTGTCAGCTGTGTGACTTTGGGCAAGTCACTTCATTTCTCTGTGCCTCAGTTACCTCATCTGTCAAATGGGGATTGACTGTGAGCCCCCCGTGGGACAACCTGATCACCTTGTAACCTCCCCAGCGCTTAGAACAGTGCTTTGCACATAGTAAGTGCTTAATAAATGCCATCATCATCATTATTATTATTCCAGGCTATTGATGGGCATTTCCAACATCGTCAGGTGATGGTTTTAGCTGTGCCATTCATTCATTCAATTGTATTTATTGAGTGCTTACTGCATGCAGGACACTGTACTAAGCGCTTGGGAGAGTACCGTACAACAATAAACAGATACATTCCCTGCCCACAACAAGCTTACAGCCTGACAGGGGGGAGACAGACATGAATGCAAATAAATCAAATTACAGATATATATCTATATATATAAAAGTGCTGTGGGGCTGGTGGAGGGGAAGAGCAAAGGGAACAAGTCATAGTGACGTAGAAGGGATTGGGAGATGGGAAAAGGTGGGGCTGAATTTGGGAAGGCCTGTTGGAGGAGATGGGCCTTGTAGGGACCGTCTCTATATGTTGCCAACTTGTACTTCCCAAGCGCTTAGTCCAGTGCTCTGCACACAGTAAGCGCTCAATAAATACGATTGAATGAATGAATGAATAAGTCTCTGAAGGCAGGGAGAGTGGTTGTCTGTCGGATTTGAGGAGGGAAAACGTTCCAGGCCGGAGGAAGGATGTGGGCGAGGGGTCAGCCTCGAGATAGGCCAGAAATTTCCACTTACGGCCTAGAAGTTGTGGACAGTTCAACTGCAGGGTGAAGGCCGTAGCAGCATTCATTCAATCATATTTATTGAGCGCTTACTGTGTGCAGAGCACTGGACTAAGCGCTGGGGAAGTACAAGTCGGCAACGTAGTGGCAACAAAGTTGGCAACACTTCCAGCAGAGTTGGAAGTGGCAGAAAGAAAGCAGAGGAGAGGCCGTTCGGATTATTTTGTGCTGTCCTGGCTCAGTAGAAAAAGCCCGGACTTTGGAGTCAGTGGTCATGGGTTCAAATCCCGTCTCTGCCAATTGTCAGCTGTGTGACTTTGGGCAAGGCACTTCACTCCTCTGCACCTCAGTTACCTCATCTGGAAAATGGGGATTAAGACTGTGACACCCCCGCGGGACAACCTGATCACCTTGTAACCTCCCCAGCACTTAGAACAGTGTTTTGCACATAGTAAGCGCTTAATGACTGCCATTATTATTATTATTATTACTCACTTCCCTTCCTAATAATATAACAATAATTGTGGCATTTGTTGAGCGCTTTTTATGGGCTAAGCACAGGGTTAAGTGCTATGAGAAGTAATATTGCCTAGTGGATAGAGCACAGGCCTGGGGGGCGGACCTGGGTTCTAATCCCAGCTCTTCCACTTGACTGCTGCGTAACCTTGGGCAAGTCACTTCACTTCTCTGTGCCTTAGTTATCTCATCTGTAAAATGGCGATTAAGACTGTGGGACTAATCCCCCATTTCCTTTTCTCCCACTCCCTCTGCGTCACCTTGACTTGCTCCGTTTATTCACTTGCTCCCTTTATTTATGCCTCCCAGCCCCAAAGAATTTACGTACATATTAATTTATATTAAGGTCTGTTTCCCCATAATAATAATAATAATAATAATAATAATGACATTTATTAAGCACTTACTATGCACTGTAAGCACTTACTATGCATTTATTAAGCACTGTTCTAAGCGCCGGGGAGGTTACAGGGTGATCAGGTTCTCCAATAATAATAATAATAATAATGATGGCATTTATTAAGCACTTACTATGTGCAAAGCACTGTTCTAAGTGCTGGGGAGGTTACAGGGTGATCAGGTTCTCCAATAATAATAATAATAATGATGGCATTTATTAAGCACTTACTATGTGCAAAGTGCTGTTCTAAGCGCTGGGGAGGTTATGGGGTAATCAGGTTCTCCCATGGGAGGCTCATAGTCTTAATCCCCATTTTCCAGATGAGGTAACTGAGGCACAGAGAAGTCAAGTGACTTGCCCAAAGTCACACAGCTGACAACTGGCAGAGCTGGGATATGAACCCACGAACTCTGACTCCAAAGCCCGGGCTCTTTCCACTGAGCCACACTGTTTCTCCTTCTAGACTGTGAGTTGGTGGGCAGGGAATGTTTACTATTCTATTTATTTTGTTAGTGCGGTTCATCTAGCTTTATTTCTATTTATTCTGATGACTTGACACCTGTCCACATGTTTTGTTTTGTTGTCCGTCTCCCCCTTCTAGACTGTGAGCCCAGTGTTGGGTAGGGACCGTCTCGATATGTTGACAACTTGGACTTCCCAAGTGCTTAGTACAGTGCTCTGCACACAGTGAGCGCTCAATAAATACGATTGAATGAATGAATGAATGAATGTGTCTGTTATGTTGTTGTGTTCTCCCAAATGCTTAGTACAGTGCTCTGTACACAGTAAAAGCTCAATAAATACCACTAATTGGTCGACAGGGAATGTGTTCAAAGTGATTATCCTGTAGCTATCTCAGTGCTTACTATAGTGTCTGATGCACAGTAAGTGCTTAACAAATACACGCAAATTCGTGGTGTTCCATATTTTTTCAAAGCCCTACTGAGAGCTCACCTCCTCCAGGAGGCCTTCCCAGACTGAGCCCCCTCCTTCCTCTCCCATCCCCCCCCGCCCTGCCTCCCCCCCGCCACAGCACCTGTATATATGTTTATACAGATTTATTACTCTATTTTACTTGTACATATTTACTATTCTAATTATTTTATTTCGTTATTATGTGTTGTTTTGTTGTCTGTCTCCCCCTTCTAGACTGTGAGCCCGCTGTTGGGTAGGGAGCATCTCTATATGTTACCAACTTGTACTTCCCAAGCGCTTAGTAGAGTGCTGTGCAAACAGTAAGCGCTCAATAAATACGATTGAATGAATGAATGAATAAATACGATTGAATGAATGAATGAATGAAATACCATTGAAAAAACAGCTGCTGGAGAGGATTCCAGATAGGTCAGATACCAGTCCCTTCCTTAGACAGGTGTAATCCTTACTATTCTGCCCCTGTAGTGGCAGAATATTTATTTATTATTATTAGTAGTAGTATTGTATTATTTATATTATTATTTATTATTTTTGTCTCTCCCCCTCCTCTCCCTCTCCATGCCCCCTGCCTTACCTCCTTCCCTTCCCCGCAGCACCTGTATATATGTATTTATGTTTGTATGTATTTATTACTCTATTTTACTTGTACATATCTATTCTATTTATTTTATTTTGTTAATATGTTTTGTTTTGTTGTCTGTCTCCCCCTTCTAGACTGTGAGCCCGCTGTTGGGTAGGGACCGTCTCTATATGTTGCCAACTTGTACTTCCCAAGCGCTTAGTACAGTGCTCTGTACACAGTAAGTGCTCAATAAATACGATTGATTGATTGATTGATTGATTAGTACAGTGCTCTGCACACAGTAAGCGCGCAATAAATATGATTGAATGAATGAATGAATGAATGAAATACCATTAAAAAAACAACTGCTGGCGAGGATTCCAGGTAGTCAGGTCAGATACCAGTACCTTCCTTAGACAGGTGTAATTCTTACTATTCTGCCCCTGTAGTGGCAGAATATTTATTATTATTATTATCATTATTATTTATTATTATTATTTATATATTTATTTTTTTTGACCTCCTTTTCCCCCAAACGGGATCCCAGCTAGTTCTGTCTCAGGTCTATCAAGTAGCAAGACAAAGACGGGATGTCTGCTCATCATACCTGTCCCGCACCTTGCTTCTCACGTAAGCTCCTTGTAGGCAAGGAGCGTGTTTACCAATCAATCAATCAATCATATTTATTGAGCGCTTACTGTGTGCAGAGCACTGTACTAAGTGCTTGGGAAGTACAAGTTGGCAACATGTAGAGACAGTCCCTACCCAACAGTGGGCTCACAATTCTGTTATATTGCACTCTCCTAAGCGCTTAGTGGAGTTTAGCTGCAGGAAGTGCTCATATGATTGATTGCCCACCTCAGGCAAAGGCATATCATGTCCATCCATCCTCACTCGACAACGTGCCCCACTGAGAGGCTGGGAATACCTGGCTCCTGCCTTAGGTAGGAGCGCAAATGAAGCTGGTACTAAGCTTCTCACTGTGACTTGATCTCGCCTGTCTCGCTGCCAACCCTTCCCCCACGTCCTGCCTCCGGCCTGGAATGCCCTCTCTCCTCTAATACGACGGACAACCACTCTTCCCGGGTTTCCAACCCCTCGCCCATGTCTCGCCTCTGGCCTGGAACGCCCTCTCTCCTCTAATCCGATGGACAACCACTCTTCCCCGGTTTCCAACCCTTTGCCCATGTCCTGCCTCCGGCCTCGAATGCCCTCTCTCCTCTAATCTGACAGACAACCACTCTTCCCCGTTTTCCAACCCCTCGCCCACGTCCTGCCTCTGGCCTGGAATGCCCTCTCTCCTCTAATCCGACAGACAACCACTCTTCCCGGGTTTCCAACACCTTGCCCACGTCCCACCTCTGGCCTGGAACGCCCGCTCTCCTCTAATCCGACGGACAACCACTCTTCCCCAGTTTCCAACCCCTCGCCCACGTCCCGCCTCCGGCCTGGAATACCCTCTCTCCTCTAATCCGACGGACAACCACTCTTTCCCGGTTTCCAACCCCTCGCCCACGTCCCGCCTCCGACCTGGAATGCCCTCTCTCCTCTAATCCGACGGACAACCACTCTTCCCTGGTTTCCAACCCCTCGCTGACGTCCTGCCTCTGGCCTCGAACGCCCTCTCTCCCCTAATCTGATGGACAACCACTCTTCCCCGGTTTCCAACCCCTCGCCCACATCCCGCCTCCGGCCTGGAATGCCCTCTCTCCTCTAATCCGACGGACAACCACTCTTCCCCAGTTTCCAACCCCTCGCCCACGTCCTGCCATGCTCAATAAATACGATTGAATGAATGAATGAATGAACTCCTAGCCCATGTCCTGCCTCCGGCCTGGAACGCCCTCTCTCCTCTAATCCGACGGACAACCACTCTTCCCCCGTTTCCAACCCGTTTGTACGTATTTATTACTCTATTTTATTTGTACATATTTATTCTATTTATTTTATTTTGTTAATATGTTTTGTCTCGTTGTCTGTCTCCCCCTTCTAGACTGTGAGCCCGCTGTTGGGAAGGGACCGTCTCTATATGTTGCCGACTTGGACTTCCCAAGTGCTTAGTACAGTGCTCTGCACACAGTAAGCGCTCAATAAATCCGATTGAATGAATGAATGAATGAATTTATTACTCTATTTATTTATTTTATTTGTACATATTTATTCTATTTATTTTATTTTATTAATATGTTTTGTTTTGTTGTCTGTCTCTCCCTTCTAGACTATGAGCCCGCTGTTGGGAAGGGACCGTCTCTATATGTTGCCGACTTGGACTTCCCAAGCGCTTAGTCCAGTGCTCTGCACGCAGTAAGTGCTCAATAAATACCAATGAATGAATGAATTTATTACTCTATTTATCTATTTATTTTATTTGTACATATTTATTCTATTCATTTTATTTTGTTAGTATGTTTTCTTTCATTGTCTGTCTCCCCCTTCTAGACTATGAGCCCGCTGTTGGGAAGGGACCGTCTCTATATGTGGCCGACTTGGACTTCCCAAGTGCTTAGTACAGTGCTCTGCACATAGTAAGCGCTCAATAAATCTGATTGAATGAATGAATAAATGAATTTATTACTCTATTTATTTATTTAATTTGCACATATTTATTCTATTTATTTTATTTTATTAATATGTTTTGTTTTGTTGTCTGTCTCTCCCTTCTAGACTATGAGCCCGCTGTTGGGAAGGGACCGTCTCTATATGTTGCCGACTTGGACTTCCCAAGCGCTTAGTCCAGTGCTCTGCACGCAGTAAGCGCTCAATAAATACCAATGAATGAATGAATTTATTACTCTATTTATTTATTTTATTTGTACATATTTATTCTATTCATTTTATTTTGTTAGTATGTTTTCTTTCGTTGTCTGTCTCCCCCTTCTAGACTGTGAGCCCGCTGTTGGGAAGGGACCGTCTCTATATGTTGCCGACTTGGACTTCCCAAGCACTTAGTCCAGTGCTCTGCACACAGTAAGCGCTCAATAAATACGATTGAATGAATGAATGAATGAATGTTGCCAACTTGTACTTCCCAAGCACTTAGTACAGTGCTCTGCACACAGTAAGCACTCAATAAATATGATTGAATGAATGAATGGCCAGGGCCCTAGGATGCCTCCCATTAGCTTTTCCAATTTTCACAGAATGCATGTTCTAGCTGGGGAAAGGAAACCATGTTACAAATGGGAAGCTGGAAGAAAGCTTGGGTTGCTTCTGGCTAATTTCATTCATTCATTCAATCGTATTTATTGAGCGCTTACTGTGTGCAGAGCACTGGACTAAGCGCTTGGGAAGTACAAGTTGGTAACATGTAGAGACGGACCCTACCCAACAGCGGGCTCACAGTCTAGAACGGGGAGACAGACAACAAAACAAACCGTGTCAGAACAAATAGAATTAAAGCTATATCAATCAATCAATCAATCGTACTTATTGAGCGCTTACTGTGTGCAGAGCACTGTACTAAGCGCTTGGGAAGTCCAAGTTGGCAACATGTAGAGGCGGTCCCTACCCAACAGCGGGCTCACAGTCTAGAAGGGGGAGACAGTCCCACACATCCACATCATTCACATCATTAACAAAATAAATAGAACAGCAAATATGTACAGGTAAAATAAATAGAGTAATAAATCTGTACAAAAATATATACAAGTGCTGTGGGGAGGGGAAGGAGGTAGGGTGGGGGGGATGAGGAGGAGGAGAGGAAAAAGGGGGCTCCGTATGGGAAGGTCTCAAACTCGGGTCTCAAACTGGATAGACCATGATCAGGGCACAGATAAATTATTCAAAAAAGAAAACAGCAGGAATTCAGGTGGACAAAATTGGGGGAGAGGCCTGGAGGAAGCAAGCGATTTAAGGTTGGCGGTAAGTGAGGGGGGCTCAGTCAGTCATTAACTTGTATTTATTGAGTGTTTACGGTGTGCAGAGCACTGTCCCAAGTTCTTGGGAGAGTACAATAATTTGTGCTTTAATGTTCACTTCAGCATTAGGAGTCCTTACAGATGCTTCGGTTCGAACGATAAGCAACTCAGATGGGGAAGGAGGAACAGAATAAATATTTCACTGGGATCCCAGGGAGAGTCATTTTCCCATCTCAGTCGGAGGCATTACCAGTCAGTGGCATTACTTGGATGGAAAAGCATGGCAGTAATTAATTCTTCCTCATCATCATCCCGAAACGTCAGGATCGTCAGTGCCATTTTACAGGGGAACTGAGGGATAGGAATAGTTCTCGTGAAATAATAATAATAATAATGATGGCATTTGTTAAGCGCTTACTACGTGCAAAGTACTGTTTTAAGCGCTGGAGCACTGTTCCAAGTGAAGGCAACAAGAGTGGGCCTCGAAGGTAGACAAAATTTCTACCAATTTTCTGTTTTAGCCACCGGATGAACAAACAGATGTTTCCTCCATCCACCTACTCATTTCCAGTTCTGCCACCTTTTATCTCTCTCCCACGACCTTAGGCCATCCCTCTGCCCATCTCAACGTACCGACCCCCATTTAGGCTCACAGAAAACAAGACATCCAGCGCTTAGAACAGTGCTTTGCACATAGTAAGCGCTTAATAAATGCCATTATTATTATTGGCAAAGTGATGAGGATTCATTCATTCATACGTTCAATTGTATTTACTGAGCACTTACTGTGTGCAGAGCACTGGACTAAGCGCTTGGGAAGTCCAAGTTGGCAACATCTAGAGACGGTCCCTACCCAACAGCGGGCTCACAGGCTAGAAAGGGGGCGGGGGCAGACAACAAAGCAAAATATATTAACAAAATAAAATAAATAGAATAAATATGTACAAATAAAATAAATAAATAAATAGAGCAATAAATCTGTACAAACATATATACATATATACAGGTGCTGCGGGGAGGGGAAGGAGGGGGAGGGGAAGGATGGGGCTCAGTCTGGGAAGGCCTGGGAAGAATCTGGGAAGTCAGAGGTCATGGGTTCAAATGCCGGCTCCACCCACTGTCAGCTGTGTGACTTTGGGCAAGTCTCTGCGCCTCAGTTACCTCATCTGTAAAATGGGGATTAAGACTGTGAGCCCCCCCATGGGACAACCTGATCACCTTGTAACCTCCCCAGCGCTTAGAACAGTGCTTGGCATGTAGTAAGCGCTTAATAAATGCCATCATTATCATTATTATAATCATTACTATTACTCTTATTGTTTTTTTTAATTATTATTATTATGTTTTCCTGTCAGCACGCCCCCCAGCCCTCTCCCGTTGGCCCTCCCTGAGGCCCAGCCTCCCCCATCTATAAAATGGGGATGAAGACTGTGAGCCCCCCCAACCATGGGACAACCTGATCACCTCCCCAGCGCTTAGAACAGTGCTTGGCACATAGTAAGCGCTTTATAAATGCTACCATTATTATTATTACTTCACTTCTCTGGGCCTCCCCCATCTATAAAGTGGGGATGAAGAATGTGAGCCCCCCCCATGGAACAACCTGATCACCTTGTAACCTCCCCAGCGCTTAGAACAGCGCTTGGCATGTAGTAAGTGCTTAATAAATGCTATCATTATAATTTTACTTCACTTCTCTGGGCCTCCCCCATCTGTCAAATGGGGATGAAGACTGTGAGCCCCGCCATGGGACAACCTGATCACCTTGTACCCTCCCCACTGCTCAGAACAGCACTTGGCACATAGTAAGCGCTTAATAAATGCTATCATTATTATTATTATTATTATTATTTCACTTCTCTGGGCCTCCCTTATCTATAAAATGGGGATGAAGACTGTGAGCCCCCACCATGGGGCAACCTGATCACCTTGTACCCTCCCCACTGCTCAGAACAGCGCTTGGCACGTCATAAGCGCTTAATAAATGCCATCATTATCATTATTATCGTCATTATTATTACTCTTGCTGGTTTTTTAATTATCATTATGATGTTTTCCTGTCAGTCCGCCCCCCAGCCCTCTCCCGTTTGCCCTCCTTGAGGCCCAGCCTCCCCCATCTACAAAATGAGGATGAAGACTGTGAGCCTCCCACTCCAAGGGACAACCTGATCACCTTGTAACCTCCCCACCGCTCAGAACAGCTCTTGGCACATAGTAAGCACTTAATAAATGCTATCATTATTACTATTATTTCACTTCTCTGGGCCTCCCTTATCTATAAAATGGGGATGAAGACTGTGAGCCCCACCATGGGACAACCTGATCACCTTGTAACCTTCCCAGCGCTTAGAACGGCGCTTGACACGTAGTAAGCGCTTAATAAATGCTACCATTATTATTATTACTTCACTTCTCTGGCCTTACTTCACTTCTGGGCCTCCCCCATCTATAAAATGGGGATGAAGACTGTGAGCCCCCACCATGGGACAACCTGATCACCTTGTACCCTCCCCACCGCTCAGAACAGCGCTTGGCACATAGTAAGCGCTTAATAAATGCTATCATTATTATTATTATTATTATTTCACTTCTCTGGGCCTCCCTTATCTATAAAATGGGGATGAAGACTGTGAGCCCCCACCATGGGACAACCTGATCACCTTGTACCCTCCCCACTGCTCAGAACAGCGCTTGGCATGTCATAAGTGCTTAATGCCACCATTATCATTATTATCATCATTATTATTACTCTTGCTGGTTTTTTAATTATCATTATGATGTTTTCCTGTCAGCCTGCCCCCCATCCCTCTCCCGTTTGCCCTCCCTGAGGCCCAGCCTCCCCCATCTACAAAATGGGGATGAAGACTGTGAGCCCCCCACCATGGGACAACCTGATCACCTTGTACCCTCCCCAGTGCTTAGAACAGCGCTTGGCACATAGTAAGTGCTTAATAAATGCTATCATTATTATTATTATTATTACTTCACTTCTCTGGGCCTCATTATTTTTACTTCATTTCTCTTGGCCTCCCCCATCTATAAAATGGGGATGAAGACTGTGAGCCCCCCATGGGACAACCTGATCACCTTGTACCCTCCCCACCGCTTAGAACAGCGCTTGGCACATAGTAAGCGCTTAATAAATGCTATCATTATTATTATTACTTCACTTCTCTGGGCCTCCCCCATCTAAAAAATGGGGATGAAGACTGTGAGCCTCCAATGGGGCAACCTGATCATCTTGTAACCTCCCCAGCGCTTAGAACAGCGCTTGGCACGTCGTAAGCGCTTAATAAATGCTATCATTATTATTATTACTTCACTTCTCTGGGCCTCCCTTATCTATAAAATGGGGATGAAGACTGTGAGCCCCACCATGGGACAACCTGATCACCTTGTAACCTTCCCAGCGCTTAGAACGGCGCTTGGCATGTAATAAGCGCTTAATAAATGCTACCATTATTATTATTACTTCACTTCTCTGGCCTTACTTCACTTCTGGGCCTCCCGCATCTATAAAATGGGGATGAAGACTGTGAGCCCCCCATGGGACAACCTGATCACCTTGTACCCTCCCCACCACTTAGAACAGCGCTTGACACGTAGTAAGCGCTTAATAAATGCTACCATTATTATTATTACTTCACTTCTCTGGGCCTCCCCCATCTATAAAATGGGGATGAAGACTGTGAGCCCCCCCATGGGACAACCTGATCACCTTGTACCCTCCCCACCGCTAAGAACAGCGCTTGGCACGTCATAAGCACTTAATAAATGCCACCATTATCATTATTATCATCATTATTATTACTCTTGCTGGTTTTTTAATTATCATTATGATGTTTTCCTGTCAGTCCGCCCCCCAGCCCTCTCCCGTTGGCCCTCCCTGAGGCCCAGCCTCCCCCATCTACAAAATGGGGATGAAGACTGTGAGCCCCCCACCATGGGACAACCTGATCACCTTGTACCCTCCCCACTGCTTAGAACAGCGCTTGGCACATAGTAAGTGTTTCATAAATGCTATCATTATTATTATTATTATTACTTCACTTTTCTCGGCCTCATTATTATTACTTCACTTCTCTTGGCCTCCCCCATCTATAAAATGGGGATGAAGACTGTGAGCCCCCCCATGGGACAACCTGATCACCTTGTAACCTCCCCAGCGCTTAGAACAGCACTTGGCACATACTAAGTGCTTAATAAATGCTACCATTATTATTATTACTTCACTTCTCTGGCCTTACTTCACTTCTGGGCCTACCCCATCTATAAAATGGGGATGAAGACTGTGAGCCCCCACCATGGGACAACCTGATCACCTTGTAACCTCCCCAGCACTTAGAACAGCGCTTGGCGCGTAGTAAGCGCTTAATAAATGCTATCATTATTATTATTACTTCCCTTCTCTGGGCCTCCCCCATCTATAAAATGTGGATGAAGACTGTGAGCCCCCCAATGGGGCAACCTGATCACCTTGTACCCTCCCCACCGCTCAGAACAGCACTTGGCACGTAGTAAGCGCTTAATAAATTCTATCATTATTACTATTACTTCACTTCTCTGGGCCTCCCCCATCTATAAAATGGGGATGAAGACTGTGAGCCCACCCCATGGGGCCACCTGATCACCTTGTACCCTCCCCACCGCTCAGAACAGCGCTTGGCACGTCGTAAGCGCTTCATAAATGCCATCATTATCATTACTAGCATCATTATTATTACTCTTGCTGAATTTTTATTATGATTATGATTATTACAATTTTATTATCATTATAATGTTCTCCTGTCAGCCCGGGCCCCGGCCCTCTCCCGAGGGCGGCCCGGCTCGCCTCAGGCCGGCGCGCATGCGCGTCCGCCCCCCCTCCCCCGCCCCGCTTCAGCCCTCGCGCCTCCTCTCCATACTTGGCGATGGCCGCGGAGCCGCGTCCTGATTGGCCGAGCGGGGCGGCGGGAGGGGGGGGGGGCGCGTGCGCGCGCGCGGCGGGGAGGGGAGCGCGTGCGTCCGTGCGTGCGCGCGCCCGTGCCGGCTGGGTGACCCGGATGTTCACTCCTTGGCAGCAGGGGAAGGGGAAGGGCTAGGCCCTGCTTGAGGGGGACAGCCTGCGACGCCTGGACCAGGACTGGGACCTCCTCCTCTTCCTCCTCCTCTTCCTCCTCCTCCTCCTCCTCCTCTGCAGCCATGGTGAGAACCCAACAACCCCCTGCGGCCCCCACGGTGCCTCTGGGCATCTAGATTCCTCTCCCCCTCGTCCCCCTCTCCATCCCCCCCATCTTCCCTCCTTCCCCTCCCCACAGCACCTGTATATATGGATATATGTTTGTACAGATTTATTACTCTATTTTACTTACACATATTTATTCTACTTATTTTATTTTGTTAGTGTGCTTGGTTTCGTTCTCTGTCTCCCCCTTTTAGACTGTGAGTCCACTGTTGGGACTGTCTCTATATGTTGCCAACTTGGACTTCCCAAACGCTTAGTAGAGTGTTCTGCTCACAGTAAGCGCTCAGTAAATACGATTAATTGATTTATTGATTCCACCACGTCCCCCTCCCCATCCCCCCCGTCTTCCCTCCTTCCCTTCCCCACAGCACCTGTATATATGGATACGTGTGTGTACAGATTTATTACTCTATTTTACTTGTGCATATCTATTCTATTTATTTTATTTTGTTAATATGCTTGGTTTCGTTGTCTGTCTCCCCCTTCTAGACTGTGAGCCCACTGTTGGGTAGGGACTGTCTCTAGATGTTGCCAACTTGGACTTCCCAAGCGCTTAGTACAGTGCTCTGCTCACAGTAAGGGCTCAATAAATACGATTGATTGATTCCCCCTCGTCCCCCTTTCCATCCCCCCCATCTTCCCTCCTTCCCTTCCCCACAGCACCTGTATATATGGATATATGTTTGTACAGATTTATTACTGTATTTCACTTGTACATATCTATTCTACTTATTTTGTTAGTATGTTTGGTTTTGTTGTCTGTCTTCCCCTTTGAGACTGTGAGCCCACTGTTGGTTAGGGACTGTCTCTATGTGTTGCCAACTTGGACTTCCCAAGCGCTTAGTGCAGCGCTTTGCACACAGTAAGCACTCAATAAATATGATTGGTTGATTGATTGATTCCCCCTCGTCCCCCTCTCCATACCACCCCATCTTACCTCCTTCCCTTCCCCACAGCACCTGTGTATATGGATATATGTTTGTACAGACTTATTACTCTATTTTACTTGTGCATATCTATTCTATTTATTTTACTTTGTTAGTATGTTTAGTTTTGTTGTCTGTCTCCCCCTTTTAGACTGTGAGCCCACTGTTGGGTAGGGACCGTCTCTAGATGTTGCCAACTTGGACTTCCCAAGCGCTTACTACAGTGCTCTGCACACAGTAAGCGCTCAATAAATACGATTGATTGATTGATTGGGCATCCCCACCTCTGCCCCCCCCCCCCCCCCCAGGACTGGGCCTGGGCAGCCCTTTCATTCATTCATTCATTCAATCGTATTGATTGAGCGCCTACTGGGTGCAGAGCACTGGACTAAAGGCTTGGGTAGTACAACTTCATTCATTCATTCATCCAGTCGTATTTATTGAACGCTCACCTTGTGCGGAGCACCGGGCTAAGCGCCTGGGAAGTACAAGTTCATTCGTTCATTCATACTTATTGAGCGCTCACTGTGTGCAGAGCACTGGACTAAGCTCTTGGGAAGTACAAGTTCATTCGTATTGAGCGCTTTCTGTGTGCAGAGCACTGGGCTAAGCACTTGGGAAGTACAAGTTCATTCAGTCATATTTATTGAGCACTCACTGTGTGCAGAGCACCGGGCTAAGCGTTTGGGAAGTCCAAGTTCATTCATTCATTCATATTTATTGAGCGCTTACTGTGTGCGAAGCACCGGGCTAAGCATTTGGGAAGTCCAAGTTCATTCATTCATTCATATTTATTGAGCGCTCACTGCGTGCAGAGCACCGGGCTAAGCGCTTGAGAAGTACAACTTCATTCCTTCATTCATTCAGTCGTATTTATTGAGCGCTCACTGTGTGCGGAGCACCGGGCTAAGCGTTTGGGAAGTACAAGTTCATTCATTCATATTTATTGAGCGCTCACTGTGTGCGGAGTACCGGGCTAAGCGTTTGGCAAGTACAGGTTCATTCATTCATATTTATTGAGCGCTCACTGTGTGCGGAGCGCCGGACTAAGCGCTTGGGAAGTACAAGTTCATTCAGAGAAGCAGCGTGGCTCAATGGAAAGAGCCCGGGCTGTGGATTCAGAGGTCATGGGTTCAAATCCCACCTCCGTCAATTGTCAGCTGTGTGACTTTGGGCAAGTCACTTCACTTCTCTGTGCCTCAGTTACCTCATCTGTCAAATGAGGATTAAGACTGTGAGCCCCCCAGGGGACAAACCGATTACCTTGTAACCTCCCCAGCGCTTAGAACAGTGCTTTGCACATAGTAAACGCTTAATAAATGCCATTATTATTATTATTATTCATTCATTTAATCGTATTTATTGAGCGCCTAATGAGTGCAGAGCACCGGACTAAGGGCTTGAGTAGTACAACTTCATTCATTCATTCAGTCATATTTATTGAGTGCTCACTGTGTGTGGAGCACCGGGCTAAGCGCTTGGGAAGTCCAAGTTCATTCATTCATATTTATTGAGTGCCTACAGTGTGCAGAGCACCGGACTAAGCGCTTGGGAAGTCCAAGTTCATTCATTCATATTTATTGAGCGCTTACTGTGTGCAGAGCACCAGACTAAGCACTTGGGAAGTACAAGTTCATTCATTCATTCAATTATATTTATTGAGCGCTTACTGTGTGCAGAGCCCTGGACTAAGCGCTTGGGAAGTCCAAGTTCATTCATTGATTCAATCGTATTTATTGAGCACTTACTGTGTGCAGAGCAGTGTACTAAGCGCTTGGGAAGTCCAAGTTGGCAACATCGAGAGACGGTCCCTACCCAACAACGGGCTCACAGGCTAGAAGGGGGAGACAGACAACATTGCAGTAAGAGATCAGTCATTCAGTCATTCAATCGTATTTATTGAGCACTTACTGTGTGCAGAGCACTGTACTAAGCGCTTGGGAAGTCCAAGTTGGCAACATCTAGAGACGGTCCCTACCCAACAGCGGGGAACACCCCCCCCCCCCAAATCTCCCCTCTTTGGACCAGAGAGGTTGGGGTTCCCCCCATGAGGCGGCCAAGAGGGGGTGGGTTCAGCTGGGTGTGACCCCCCCACCATAATAATAATGAATAATTTTGGGTAGGGACCGTCTCTATATGTTGCCAACTTGTAATAATAATAATAATAATGGCATTTATTAAGCACTTACTATGTGCAAAGCACTGTTCTAAGCGCTGGGGAGGTTACAGGGTGATCAGGTTGTCCCATGGTGGGGTTCACAGTCTTCATCCCCGTTTTACAGAAGCGGTCACTGAGGCCCAGTGAAGTGACTTGCCCAAAGTCACACAGCTGACAATTGGCGGAGCCGGGATTTGAACCCATGACCTCTGACTCCAAGGCCCGGGCTCTTTCCACCGAGCCACTTGTACTTCCCAAGCGCTCAGTACAGTGCTCTGCACACAGTCAGCGCTCAATAAATACGGTTGAATGAATGAAAGAATAATGATGTAGACTGTGAGCCCACTGTTGGGTAGGGACCATCTCTATATGTTGCCAACTTGGATTTCCCAAGCGCTTAGTACAGTGCTCTGCACACAGTAAGCGCTCAATAAATACGATTGAATGAATGAATAATGATGTAGACTGTGAGCCCGTTGTTTGGGTAGGGACCGTCTCTATGTGTTGCCAACTTGCATTTCCCAAGCACTTAGTACAGCGCTCTGCACACAGTCAGCGCTCAATAAATACGATTGAATGAATGAATAAAGTGGTGCATAATATTAATGATGGTGGTACCTGTTAATTGCTCACTGTGTGCAGAACATTGGACTAAGCGCTTGGGAAGTCCAAATCAGCAACAGAGATGGGCCCTACCCACCAACGGGCTAATGGTCTAATAATAATAATGATGGCATTTATTAAGTGCTTACTATGTGCAAAGCACTGTTCCAAGCGCTGGGGAGGTAACAAGGTGATCAGGTTGTCCCACGGGAGGCTCACAGTCTTCATCCCCATTTTCCAGATGAGGGAACTGAGGCACAGAGAAGTTAAATGACTTAATAATAATAATAATAATGATGGCATTTGATAAGCGCTTACTATGTGCAAAGTCCTGTTCTGAGCGCTGGGGAGGTAACAAGGCGATCAGGTTGTCCCATGTTGGGCTCACAGTCTTCATCCCCATTTTACAGATGAGGGAACTGAGGCACAGAGAAGTGAAGTGACTTAACAATAATTGCAATTATAATAATGATGGCATTTGTTAAGTGCTTACTATGTGCAAAGCACTGTTCTAAATGCCAGGGAGGTAACAAGGTGATCAGGTTGTCCCACAGGGAGCTCATAGTCTTCATCCCCATTTTCCAGATGAGGGAACTGAGGCACAGAGAAGTTAAGTGACTTAGCAATAATAATACTTATAATAATGATGGCATTTGTTAAGCGCTTACTATGTGCAAAGCACTGTTCTAACCCCTGGGGAGGTAACAAGGTGATCAGGTTGTCTCACGGGGGGCTCATAGTCTTCATCCCCATTTTCCAGATGAGGGAACTGAGGCACAGAGAAGTTGTGACTTAACAATAATAATAATTATATGATGGCATTTGTTAAGCGCTTACTATGTGCAAAGCACTGTTCTAACCCCTGGGGAGGTAACAAGGTGATCAGGTTGTCTCACGGGGGGCTCATAGTCTTCATCCCCATTTTCCAGATGAGGGAACTGAGGCACAGAGAAGTTGCCCAAAGTCACCCAGCTGACAATCGGCGGAGCCGGGATTTGAACCCATGACCTCCGACCCCCAAGCCCGGGCTCTTTCCACGGAGCCACGGATTAATAACGATGGGACCCGTTAAGCGCTCACTGTGTGCCAGGCGCTGCGGTGGGTACGTGCAAACGGGTTGGGCGCCGGCCCCGTCATTCAGTCGTATTTATTGAGCGCTTACTGTGTGCAGAGCACTGTACTAAGCGCTTGGGAAGTCCAAGTTGGCAACATCTAGAGACGGTCCCTACCCAACAGTGGGCTCACAGTCCGTCCCGTGTGGGGTTCACAGTCTTGACTCCCATTTTAGGCGCGGGGCGACCCCCGTTTGGGGAGGGAAATAGGAAGCCGAGCCGTCGTAGATCCGGGAAGGGTGGAGAGGGCCCGGCTGCCCGGAAGGTGCCAGTTTGCCATCCTCTTCCTGCCCTTCCGGCCCAAGGCCCTCCCAGCTGGAATCTGGGATGGGGGGGGCCCAGGGGGGCGGGAATGAGCGCACAATCAAGGCCTCTCCCCCCCATCCCTGAGCTGCCACGCTGGGCAGGGCCGGAGCAGATCAAGCGGAGATCATGGAAGGGGATAAAACGGTGAGCAACCCTCCTGGGTTTGTTGTCATAACCATGCCAACTCACATTGCCAACTTGTACTTCCCAAGCGCTTAGTACAGTGCTCTGCACACAGAAAGTGCTCAATAAATATGATTGATTGCACACAGTAAGCGCTCAATAAATACAATTGAATGAATGATGCCCGCAGCCTCCCGCAAGCCCTTGGGAAAAGGGGCACTGGCCACCTCCCTGCCAAAGTTGTCCCCAGGCTTGTCTTGGTTTGTTGTCTGTCTCCCCCTTCTACACCCTGAGCCCGTTGTTAGGTTGGGGTGGTCTCTGTTGCCAAATTGTACTTTCCAAGCGCTTAGTACAGTGCTCTGCACACAGTAAGCGCTCAATAAATGCAATCGAATGAATGATGCCCGCAGCCTCCCGCAAGCCCTTGGGAAAAGGGGCACCGGCCACCTCCCTGCCAAAGTTGGCCCCAGGCTTGTCTTGGTTCCTTGTCTGTCTCCCCCTTCTACACCCTGAGCCCGTTGTTAGGTTGGGGTGGTCTCTATCTGTTGCCGAATTGTACTTTCCAAGCGCTTAGTACAGTCCCCCCTCCCCATCCCCCCCCCCCCCGCCCTGCCTTACCTCCTTCCCCTCCCCACAGCACCTTGTACGGATTTATTACTCTATTTTATTTGTACATATTCTATCCATTTTATTTTGTTAATATGTTTTGTTTTGTTGTCTGTCTCCCCCTCCTAGACTGTGAGCCCGCTGTTGGGTAGGGACCGTCTCTAGATGTTGCCAGCTTGTACTTCCCAAGCGCTTAGTCCAGTGCTCTGCACACAGTAAGCGCTCAATAAATACGATCAAATGAATGATGCCCGCAGCCTCCCGCAAGCCCTTGGGAAAAGGGGCTCCGGCCACCTCCCTGCCAAAGTTGGCCCCGGGCTTGTCTTGGTTTGTTGTCTGTCTCCCCCTTTTACACTCTGAGCCCGACGTTAGGTTGGGATTCATTCATTCAATCGTATTTATTGAGCGCTTACTGTGTACAGAGCACTGTACTAAGCACTTGGGAGGTACAAGTTGGCAACATATAGAGATGGTCCCTACCCAACGGTGAACTCACAGTCTAGATGGTCTCTATCTGTTGCCGAATTGTACTTTCCAAGCGCTTAGTACAGTCTCCTCCTCCCCATCCCCCCGCCTTACCTCCTTCTCCTCCCCACAGCACCTGTATATATGTATATATTTTATTTGTACATATTTATTCTATTTATTTTGTTAATATGTTTTGTTTTGTTGTCTGCCCCTTCTAGACTGTGAGCCCACTGTCGGTTAGGGACCGTCTCTAGATGCTGCCACCTTGTACTTCCCAAACGCTTAGTACAGTGCTCTGCACACAGTAAGCGCTCAATAAATACGATTGAATGAATGCTCTGCACACAGTGAATGTGGAGAAGCAGCGTGGCTCAGTGGAAGGAGCCCGGGCTTTGGAGTCAGAGGTCATGGGTTCACACCCCGGCTCTGCCAATTGTCAGCTGGGTGACTTTGGCAAGTCACTTCACTTCTCTGGGCCTCAGTTCCCTCATCTGTAAAATGGGGATGAAGACTGTGAGCCCCGTGTGGGACAACCTGATCACCTTGTAACCTCCCCACGCTGTGCTCACATAGCGCTTAATAAATGCCATCATCATTATTATTGTTATTAATAAATGCGATTGAATGGATGAACGAGGCAGGGGAGGGCAGTGCGACAAAATCGGCAGGGAAGGACCTCTTTTTAGGTGAAACTCAGCACCTGTTTTACTGCCTTGAAGCGGAAATACCACCCCCGAATGCCCTTGGTTTTCACGACCAAGAGATTTGAAAAGAAAATTCTCCATCCTCTTTTTACCAAAACGTGGTTATTGTTGTGGATGAAGGCGGCCGGCTGCAGCGCTCGGCACAAAGTAAGCGCTCGGTAAATACCGTCGGTGATTATGCCGCGGCACCAGCATCGTTTCACTTTCGTGTGACCCTTATGAAACTCTAATTTGAAGCAGAATGATTTTGCCGGTGGGTAACGGTGCTTTCGCTACTGTTAGAGGGGCTGAAGATTTCTTTGGGAGTGGACCAAAATCCTATAATGGTGTTTTTATCGGAGCAATGAAAGGCTTCTGTCTGAAAAATATGGGATAGGCAATTTTGTACCTTAAGGAGTAGCAAAGTTTCATTTGCCAAAAATGATCCTCAACACCTTCTTCGTGGTTTGTTATGATTGTTTCCTGAGCTTCCTGCTACAAGTATGTTTGTGCAAATAATTTGAACCGTCGCAATGGTTTGGGGTTATTGGAGCGCTTACTGTGCACTTGGGATCGTGCGGTACAGTGGCATCGGTAGATAGGATCTCTGCTTATAAGAGTTTAAGGTCTAGAGTGGGGAGACTACGGATAGGTTAAAATGGTAAATTATGACTGTGTGTCCATAGGGCCGAGGGGCTGAGATCTAGTACATATTTATTCTATTTATTTTATTTTGTTAATATGTTTTGTTTTGTTATCTGTCTCCCCCTTCTAGACTGTGAGCCCGCTGTTGGGTAGGGACCGAACCTATATGTTGCCAACTTGTACTTCCCAAGCGCTTGGTACAGTGCTCTGCACATAGGAAGCGCTCAATAAATATGACTGAATTAAATTAACAGCTACGGATCCGAGTGTATAGGGAACGCAGAAGGGCTAGTGAGTAGGGGAAATGAGGGTTTAGTTGGAGAAGGCCTCTTGGAGGAGATGGGATTTTAGGATGGTCACAAGGAGGTCAAAGTGGAAGGGAGGCTGGGGAAAGACTGCAGAACAGAGAAAAATTCCGTTCTCCACAACGAGTTAAAATAAATTTATTCGTTCAATCGTATTTATTGAGCGCTTACTGTGTGCAGAGCACTGTACTAAGCTCTTGGGAAGTACAATACAATAAATAACAAGAATAAGACTTTGAAAGCTCCTGGAGGACCGAAATTGTACTTTTCCTTGTACTCCCCCCAAGTGCGTCACACTCAGTGGAGACTCAGCCACCATTGCTGATGATGAAAAATTCAATTTTAAATTTTGAGTCAGAGGGAACATACAGAAGCCCTGGGGTTTTTTTTTTTGCCACCGTCGGCCTGTCGAGACAACCGGAAACTTTGTCACACCATTCTAAACTTGAGTTTGTATATATGTATATGTATATGTGTGTGTGTGTGTATATATATATATATATAATTGATTGATTGAGTTTACCGTGTATTTACTCTGTGTTACTTTAGCGGGTGGTGAGTTTTTTGCACTAAATCAGCTCGCCTACCTTATCTCAATAAATACGATTGAATGAATGAATGAATGAATGAATAAGACACTTGACACCAAATCAGTCACCCAACGTCTCTGTGCCTCAGTGACCGCATCTGTAAAATGGGGATGAAGACTGTGAGCCCCACGGGGGACAACCTGATCACCTTGTAACCTCCCCAGCGCTTAGACCAGTGCTTTGCACCTAGTAAGCGCTTAATAAATGCCATCATTATTATTATTATCATTATTATCTGTCCAATCTTCTAATGCCAACCTACTGTCTGTACCTCAGTCTCATCTTTCTTACTCAGATCCTGCTTTGCCTAAAGAGTGGTAGGTTAAATTGGAATTGTGTGTGTGTATGGGATAGGGAAGGGGGAGAGAGGATCTGTGCCCTCCTGTTTCCCGACACTCCATACCCTAATGATATTGGAAGTCCTAGGTTACCTTTATCCACTCTTGCAGGGGATGGATCCCAATTGAATGCCAGAAGGGCTTTGGAGAGGCCCCAAATTAGGTAGGGAATAATAATAGTAATAATAATCATGATATTTGTTAAACGCTTACTACGTGCCAGGCACCGTACTAAGTGCTGCGTTAGAGACAAGTTAATCGTGTTGGAGAAGCAGTGTGGCTCAGTGGAAGGAGCCCGGGCTTTGGAGTCAGAGGTCATGGGTTCAAATCCCGGCTCCGCCACTTGTCAGCTCTGTAACTTTGGGCAAGTTGTTGCCAACTTGTACTTCCCAAGCGCTTAGTACAGTGCTCTGCACACAGTAAGCACTCAATAAATACGATTGAATGATTGAATGAAAAGTCACCACTTCTCTGGGCCTCGGTTCCCTCATCTGTAAAACGGGGTTGAAGACTGTGAGCCCCCCGTGGGACAGTCTGATCACCTTGTAACCTCCCCAGCGCTTAGAACAGTGCTTTGCACATAGTAAGCACTTAATAAATGCCATTATTATTATATGTTGGACACAATCCCAGTCCCACATGGGGCTCAGAATCTTAAATCTCACTTGACAGGTAAGGTAACCAAGGCCCAGAGAAGTGAAGTGACTCACCCAAAGTCACCCAGCAGACAAGTAGTAGAGCCGGGATTAGAACCCAGGTCCTTTGGATGCCCAGGCTCTTTCCACTAGACCTCGCTAATCTCTAGAGACCACCCCAATCTCTAGAATCCAGCCCTTCCTCTCCATCCGGACTGCCACCATACCGATCCAAGCCCTTATATCCCACCTTGACTAGAGCTTCAGCTTCCTCGCTGACCTCCCTTTTCTCTCTTTTCTTTTCTTTTCTTTTCTTTTCTTTTCTTTTCTTTTCTTTTTTCTTTTCTTTCCTTTCCTTTCCTTTCCTTTCCCTTGCCTTGCCTTGCCTTGCCTTGCCTTGCCTTCCCTTCCCTTCCCTTCCCTTCCCTTCCCTTCCCTTCCCTTCCCTTCCCTTCCCTTCCCTTCCCTTCCCTTCCCTTCCCTTCCCTTCCCTTCCCTTCCCTTCCCTTCCCTTCCCTTTTTTTCTTTTTCTTTTTCTTTTTCTTTTTCTTTTTTTCTTTTTCTTTTTCTTTTTCTTTTCTCTCTTTCCACCGCAGTTCATACCTCACTCCGCTGCCTGGATCACTGCCTGAATCACAGTCATTCCACGTCTCCCCTCTCCTCAAAAACCTCCAGTGGTTGCCCATCCACCCCCACATCAAACAGAAACTCCTTATCATTGGCTTTAATTCAGTCAGCTCTCCCCCTCCTACCTCAGAGAAGCAGCGTTGCTCAGTGGAAAGAGCCTGGGCTTGCGTGTCATTCAGTTCATTCAGTCGTATTTATTGAGCGCTTACTGTGTGCAGAGCACTGCACTAAGCGCTTGGGAAGTCCAAGTCGGCAACATCTAGAGACGGTCCCTACCCAACAGCGGGCTCACAGTCTAGACGGGGGAGACAGACAACAAAACAAAACATATTAACAAAATAAAATAAATAGAATAGTAAATATGTACAAGTAAAATAAATACCATTCATTCATTCATTCAATCAGAGGTCATGGGTTTGAATCCCGGCTCCGCCAATGGTCAGCTGCGTGACTTTGGGCAAGTCACTACATTCATTCATTCATTCAATCGTATTTATTGAGCGCTTACTGTGTGCAGAGCACTGTACTAAGCGCTTGGGAAGTACAAGTTGGCAACATATAGAGACGGTCCCTATCCAACAGTGGGCTCACAGTCTAGAGTCGGCTGTAGACTCTAGTGGGTTCACTTCTCTGGGCCTCAGTTCCCTCGTCTGTCAAATGGGGATTAAGACTGTGAGCCCCCCGAGGGACAACCTGATCACCTTGTATTCCCCCCCAGCGCTTAGAACAGTGCTTTGCACATAGTAAGCGCTTAATAATTGCCATCATTATCATTACTATCTGGCTGATCTCCTTCTACAACCCAGCCTGCACACTTGGCTCTTCTAACACCTATTGACCTACTCACTGCGCCTCGAGTTCGTCTTTGTCACTGCCCTTCACCCACGTCCCGCCTCTGGTTTGGAACGCCCTCCTCCTTCATATCTGGAGAGGCAACCCCTCTCCCCATCTTCCAAGCCCTTCTAAAATCATATAATAATAATAATGGCATTTGTTAAGCGCTTACTATGTGCAAAGCACTGTTCTAAGCTCTGGGGGGGATACAAGGTGATCAGGTTGTCCCACATGGGGCTCACAGTCTTAATCCCTGTTTTACAGATGAGGGAACTGAGGCTCAGAGAAGTGAAGTGACTTGCCCAAGACACGTGGCAGAGCTGGGATTCGAACCCATGACCTCTGACTCCAAAGCCCGGGCTCTTCCCACTGAGCCACGCTGCTTCTCCTTCAAGAGGCCTTTCCGGACCTCACTTCCCTTATTTGCCCTTCCTTCTGCATTGCCGGTGCACTTTGATCTGAGCCCCCACCCTTCCTCCACCACACTTGAGTTCCCATCCAAACTGTAATGTCTGCCCCTCTAAACTATAATAATACTAATAATAATAATGGCATTTATTAAGCGCGTACTGTATGCAGAGCACCATTCTAAGTGCTGGGGAGGTTACAAGGTGATCAGTTTGTCCCACGTGGGGCTCACAGTCTTCATCCCCATTTTGCAGATGAGGGACTTGAGGCGCAGAGAAGTGAAGTGACTTGCCCAGAGTTCCACAGCTGACAATTGGCAGAGCCGGGATTGGAACCCATGACCTCTGACTCCAAAGCCCGGGCTCTTTCCACTGAGCCACGCTGCTTCTCAAAACTCCTCAAAGTCCGAGGTTGTGTCTCCCTAATAATAATAATGATGATGGCATTTGTTAAGCGCTTACTATGTGCAAAGCACTGTTCTAAGCGCTGGGGAGGTTACAAGGTGATCAGGTTGTCCCACAGGGGGCTCACAGTATTAATCCCCATTTTACAGATGAGGTCACTGAGGCACAGAGAAGTTAAGTGACTTGCCCAAAGTCACACAGCTGACACTACTGTGATGTACTCTCCGAAGTGCTTATTCCAGAGCTCTGCATTCAGGAAGCGCCCAGAAACCAAGTGGCCTAATGGAAAGAGCACGAGTCTGGGAGTCAGAGGACCCGGGTTCGAATCCTGCCTCTCCCATTTGCCCTGTGACCTTGGGCAAGCCACTTGACTTATATTAACGTCTCACAAGGCTGTAAGCTCATCGTGGGCAGGGAAGGTGTCTTTTATTGTATCCTCCCAGGCACTTCGTACAGTGCTCTGCACACCGTAAGTGCTCAGTAAATAAGGTGGATTGATTTTACCGTGTACTTATTTGCGTGTCCGCCGTATTTTCATTCATTCAATCATATTTATTGAGCGCTTACTGTGTGCAGAGCACTGTACTAAGCGCTTGGGAAGTCCAAGTTGGCAACAGATAGAGACGGTCCCTACCCAACAGCGGGCTCACAGTCTAGAAGGGGGAGACAGACAACAAAACATACTAACCAAATAAAATAAATAGAATAAATAGGTACAAATAAAATAGAGTAATAAATCCATACAAACATATATACAGGTGCTGTGGGGAGGGGATCCTCTCACTACGCAGAGGCTGAACTCATTGCATTTTTCTCTAACTTCTGGAATCACTCTCTCAAGGCAATAAAGTAATTTCTCTGAAAGTGGGTAGCAGCTAGATGATGGCTTCGCTGGTCGATTGTGCTAGATAGTTTGGGACAAGTACTTTCTAGGTGAGAAGCCCAGGACCCTGATGCCGCTACAGTGCATCCATCACCAGCGCATGTGGAAAGGAATATCTTCACTGGATCAGGTTAAACCGATCAATCAGTGGTGTTTATTGAGTGTTTTCTGTGTGCAGAGCACTCTACTAAGAGGTACCTCACAGCGGAGTTGAGAGACACGTATCCTACCCACAAAAAGCTCACGGCCTAGAGGATTTGGATCGTTCAGAGCGCTTCCTAATATTCATTTCTCGGTGACTTGGATTAACAAGTATTTCCTTGGCCTTTAATGTAAGTCTAGCTTTGAAGAGAAATGTGGCGCTGCACTTAAAAGGAGCTGTTAGAAAAGCTGAAGTTCTGTGCTTCTGAATCCTTTTTTGGGCCTGATCCTTGGGCAGGCAAAAGCTCTTCATGTATCAACTTGCTCCGTTGAATTGTGGCCTGTTTTGAATGGGCCGTTTGAATGCGTATCCATCTAGATCCAGCAGTTTTTAGTCTGAAAAATAGAGAATAATGGTCCAGATAAATTTACTGCTGTTGTTGGCGGTAGAATACCAGACCAGATGGACTAGTGGTCTGATCCAATTTGGTATTCACATCCTGAAATTGTGTTTCTTCATCCTATTTAAAACAGTGCACATGCTTTTCATGGACATGCAGTTTAGCCAGAGCAAAGCTTTTGCAACCTTTTTTTTTTGGTGGACTGACTTCTTTTTAAATAAGAGGTCAGTCACTCATATTTGAGCACTTTTGTGCAGAGCACTATGCTAAGCGCCGGGAAGAGTACACTACAACAATAAAACGACACATTCTGTGCCCACAATGAGCTCACAGTCCAGATGTCTTCTCAGGCGGTCCTTGACCCCTAGTTTTTCACCACTCTTTAAAAAGCACGGCAGTTTTTCCACCCTCTTCTGCAAGGGTTGATAGAGGGGAAGAGTTGAGAGGCCTAAAATAAAAGCACAAATTGGAATAATCCAGCTTTCTGAAGAAAAACAACTCTTAGGTGAAAGAGATCAACAGTTAGCTGAGGCAAAACGGAGATGCTCCCTGTCCTCTCTCAGTAAAGCAAGCACCACCATGGCTTACTCAGGGAGTCTAGCCGGAGCACCATATGTTGTGTTGTGAGATGCTCTCGGATGAAAATTACGGAGCCAAGGATACGATCGGGGGAATCTTTCAAAATATCCTTTTTAGGACTCGGCGTCCACTCCACTTGAGACTGGTGGAAGCGTCTCTGCCACTTGATCTTGGCGTTTTGGCCAAGGTCATCTGACAGCCAGCTAACCAGAATGTTTCTTTTGTTTGTGACAAGAACATCTCCTGGCAGGGGGTGTGAAATGAGAGTTCTTAGCGGTCCTTCAAAAGAAAAGATGAATTCAGACCCGATCTAAGAGAAGTCAGACGTTTGTCCGGGTGGAACTGAGCCTCTGGGTCTTGTGATTTGACTTTTTTGTTCTCCTCCCTCCACCGTCGTCCAGGGGAACTCACTGTTCCAGAGAGAGACGAGATTTGCCTGACAGATTTGAAGTCTGATTTTAATAATAATAATAATTATGGTATTTGTTAAGTGTTTACTATGTGCTAAGCACAGTTCTTAGTGCTGGGGTAGATACAGGGTAATCAGGTTGTCTCACGTGGGGCTCACACTTTAATTCCCCATTTTCCAGAAGAGGTAACAGAGGCATAGAGAAATTTGAAACTTGCCCAAGGTTCATTCATTCAGTCAGTCGTATTTATTGAGCGCTTACTGTATGCAGAGCACTGTACTAAGCGCTTGGGAAGTCCAAGTTGGCAACATATAGAGACGGTCCCTACCCAACAGCGGGCTCACGGACTAGAGGGGGGAGACAGACACCAAAACAAAACGTATTAACAAAATAAAATAAATAGAATAAATGTGTACACAGCAGACAAGTGGCGGAGGCAGGATTAGAACCCACGTCCTCTGACTCCCAAGCCCGCGCTCTTTCCACTAAGCTACACGGCTTTTTGGGGAGGAGGAAGGTGAGAAAATCCATACCTAGGACGTGCAGTTGATGGACTTCCGGACTTTGAGGCTGATAGCCCTCCGTGACTCCTTACCCAAGGAAGACTTACCTTTTGGTCTTTTGTCCGAATACCGTAGAGCGGAGGGATACGACAGGTGGAGAGCTCTCTGTTTTTTTCGTTGGGCTGTTCCGAGATGAGCAGCTTTTGAAGGCTCTGGAAATATTGGTCCAGAATCACTGACCAGAAGGTATTCATCATCCTCATCACCCCCGCCTTACCTCCTTCCCCTCCCCATGGCACCTGTATATATGTTTGTACGTATTTATTACTCTAGTTATTTCATTTGTACATATTCATTCTATTTACTTTATTTTGTTAATATGTTCTGTTTTGTTCTCCGTCTCCCCCTTCTATTTATTACTCTATTTTATTTGTACATATTCATTCTATTTATTTTATTTTGTTAATATGTTCTGTTTTGTTCTCTGTCTCCCCCTTCTAGACTGCGAGCCCGCCGTCGGGTAGGGACCGTCTCTATATGTTGCCAACTTGGACTTCCCAAGCGCTTAGTCCAGTGCTCTGCACACAGGAAGCGCTCAATAAATACGATTGAATGAATGAATCCTCAGATCCTCAGACTAGGGACTTCAGGATTGAAGAGTGATGGAACACTTGGAAAACCTTCAGTTTGAACTGTTGTTGGCCTGGGGTCGGGGGAAGCCACTGGATTTCAATTGGGAATTAGAGCTTTTCAGAGCCCGGATAAAGTTATGAGGAGCCGGGGTCCTGATGGGAAGCACGCTGCCAGTTCGTTGCTTTCAAATGCCCATCTTCAGGTTGTACTGTAGTAATAATAATAATAATGACATTTGTTAAGCACTTACTATGAGCAAAGCACTGTTCTAAGCGCTGGGGGGGATACAGTGGGATCAAGTTGTCCCACATGGGGCTCACAGTCTTAATCCTCATTTTACAGATGAGGTAACTGAGGCTCAGAGAAGTTAAGCGACTTGCCCAAGGTCACACAGCAGGCATGTGGCGGAGCTGGGATTCGAACCCATGACCTCTGACTCCAAAGCCCGGGCTCTTTCCACTGAGCCACAATGCTTCCTCCCATCAGTACAATAGTACTAGTACAATGGTAGTACAGTAGTACTGTATTGTACTGTTGTATTGTACTCTCTGTTGTATTGTATTGTATTGTACAATACTCTTGTTGTATTGTACTCTCTGTTGTATTGTATTGTACAATACTCTGTTGTATTGTACTCTCCCAGGGGCTTAGTGCAGTATTCCGCATGCAGTAAGTGCTCAATAAATACCATTAATTGGTTGATAATCAACCAGAAGAATTCAACTGGGATTGTTCACGTTTGGCGCGGATGATCAGGGCTTTTACGTCAGTAAGTTTTGGATCTTGCTGGCACATACACAATTTCATATGCGGGTTTTTTTGTGTGTAAGATTTCACAGCTGACAAGTGGCAGAGCCGGGATTTGAACCCATGATCTCTGACTCCAAAGCCCGTGCTCTTTCCACTGAGCCACGCTGCTTCTCTATTCTATTTATTTAATTTTGTTAATATGTGTTGTTTCGTCGTCTGTCTCCCCCTTCTAGACTGTGAGCCCACTGTTGGGTAGGGACCGTCTCTATAGGTTGCCAACTTGGACTTCCCAAGCGCTTAGTACAGTGCTCTGCACACAGTAAGCGCTCAATAAATGATTGATTGATTGATACTTTGAAACGTTGAATAGAGCTTTCCACAGTGCACTTGCGTAGCAAAAAAAGATCTAACTTTAAGGCTGCACGATCACTGCAGAAGTCACTTAGCCAGTCCTATTGAATTTCTACCTAGTATCAATCAGTGTTATTTACTGAGCACTTACTGTGAGCAGAGCGCTGTACTGAGCGCTTGAGAAAGGACGGTATTCAGGAGTTGATAGACATGATCCCTGAGCACATGGAGCTTACACTTTTGCTTTGTGGATCCTTGTCCTCAGCGATGGACATGACCATAGTGCAGAGGAGCGTCATCCTGTGATTCTTGGGATCGAAGGGGAGAAGAAACATCAAGCGGATCAACCCGAAAGTTCGGATGCCAAATTTCAGGGCTAGAAATGCGCGCTCTCCTGTAAAGAACATCCAAACCATAGCTGCATTACGAATCTCCTGCTTCCAGGGGCCTGTTAGGTAGGGACTGTCTCTCTATGTTGCCAACTTGGACTTCCTAAGCGCTTAGTCCAGTGCTCTGCACACAGTAAGCGCTCAATAAATACGATTGACTGATTACAATTATTTATTTTACTTGTACACATTTATTCTATTTATTTTGTTAGTATGTTTGGTTTTGTTCTCTGTCTCGCCCTTTTAGACTGTGAGCCCACTGTTGGGTAGGGACTGTCTCTCTATGTTGCCAGCTTGTACTTCCCAAGCGCTTAGTCCAGTGCTCTGCAAACAGGAAGCGCTCAATAAATACGATTGATTGATTGGTTGATCACAATTATTTATTTATTTTACCTGTACCTATCTATTCTATTGATTTTATTCTGTTAGGATGTTTGGTTTTGTTTTCTGTCTCGCCCCCTTTTAGACTGTGAGCCTGCTGTTGGGTAGGGACTGTCTCTAGATGTTGCCAACTTGGACTTCCCAAGCGCTTAGTGCAGTGCTCTGCACACAGGAAGCGCTCAATAAATACGATTGATTGATCACAGTTATTTATTTATTTTACTTGTACATATCTATTCTATTGATTTTATTCTGTTAGTATGTTTGGTTTTGTTCTCTGTCTCCCCCCCTTTTAGAATGTGAGCCCACTGTTGGGTAGGGACTGTCTCTAGATGTTGCCAATTTGTACTTCCCAAGCACTTAGTACAGTGCTCTGCACATAGTAAGCGCTCAATAAATACGATTGATGATGATGATGTTCATGTGTGTCCTCCTGCAGAAAATTCTCTTCCGCCAATCTCTTTGAGGGTCACGGCAGCGGAGACCTCCTTTATGCCCTGTGACTTGAAGACTTAAATGATGTTCTGATTTGGTGATAGAAATTACAGTTTCACGGGGACCCTTATCAATCGTACTTCAAACTTCTTAGAGTATTTCCGGCGGCTCAGAGTGGCCGGCAAGGGACTGGATCCCCTCAAACTCGAGTTTGAAGAGGTTGGAAATATTTTTGATTCGAGAATGTAATCTGGTGAGCTTTGAGGTCATTCTATCATCATTGGTATCTATTGAGCACTTACTGCATGTAGAACACTGTACTAAATTTTTGGGAGGGTACAGTACAGTTAACTTTATGATCCAGTAGATGAAACTTCAATCTTTGGGTAATCAGTGGCGCTCAATAAATACAATTGAATGAATGAAAGGGGGAGTGAATAAAGGGAACACATCAGGGTGACACAGACTGTGAGCTCATTGTGGGCAAGAATTGTCACTCTTTATTGCTGTATTGTACTTTCCCAAGCGCTTAGTACAGTGCTCTGCACACACTAAGCGCTTAATAAATACGATTGAATGAATGAATGAGTGGGAGAGAAGGAAATGAGGAAGACCTCATGTTGGAGATGTGCCTTCAACAAGGCTTTGAAGGTGGTATCACTCAAGAGATATCACTCAAGTGAAGTTATCACTCCGTTTTCCAAATCAATCAGTCAATCGTATTTATTGAGCGCTTACTGTGTGCAGAGCATTGTACTAAGCGCTTGGGAAGCACAAGTTGGCAACATATAGAGACGGTCCCTACCCAACAGCGGGCTCACAGTCTAGAAGGGGAGACAGAGAACAAAACCAAACATATTAACAAAATAAAAGAAATAGAATAGGTATATATAAGTAAAATAAATAGAGTAATAAATATGTACAAACATATATACAGGTGCTGTGGGGAAGGGAAATATGGCATCTGAGAGATCACCTTTCCTGAGAAGGTAATCAGTCAATCAATCGTATTTATTGAGCGCTTACTGTTTGCAGAGCACTGTACTAAGCGCTTGGGAAGTACAAATTGGCAACATATACAGTCCCTACCCAACAGTGGGCTCACAGTCTAGAAGGGGGAGACAGAGAACAAAACCAAACATATTAACAAAATAAAATAAATAGAATAGATATGTACAAGTAAAATAAGTAAATAAATAGAGTAATAAATATGTACAAATATATATATATATATATATATATATACAGGTGCTGTGGGGAAGGGAAATATGGCATCTGAGTGATCACCTTTCCAGAGAAGGTAGTCAATCAATCGTATTTATTGAGCTCTTACTGTGTGCAGAGCACTGTACTAAGTGCTTGGGAAGTACAAGTTGGCAACATAGAGAGACGGTCCCTACCCAACAGTGGGCTCACAGTCTAGAAGGGGGAGACAGACAACAAAACCAAACATATTAACAAAATAAAATAAATAGAATAGATATGTACAAGTAAAATAAGTAAATAGAGTAATAAATATGTACAAACAAATATACATATATACAGGTGCTGTGGGGAAGGGAAATATGGTATCTGAGAGATCACCTTTCCAGAGAAGGTAATCAATCAATCAGTCGTATTTATTCATCATCAGTCGTATTTATTGAGCACTAACTGTGTGCAGAGCACTGTACTAAGCGCTTGGGAAGTCCAAGTTGGCAACATAGAGAGACGGTCCCTACCCAACAGTGGGCTCACAGTCTAGAAGGGGGAGACAGACAACAAAACCAAGCATATTAACAAAATAAAATAAATAGAA
The DNA here is from genome assembly GCF_015852505.1 of Tachyglossus aculeatus. Lineage (NCBI taxonomy): Eukaryota > Metazoa > Chordata > Mammalia > Monotremata > Tachyglossidae > Tachyglossus > Tachyglossus aculeatus. The sequence goes on along the minus strand of NC_052070.1, from coordinate 58,428,703 downwards.
TAGGTAGGGGTGATTTGTTTTTTCTTTTAATTTCCAAAATAATGGCAGAATCTGGCGTCAGGTTCGTGGAGTCAGCACCCCCAATATTTTTTTGGAAGTTCAGCTTGCCAACAAGTCTGGATTGAGTGTGTGTGTTATAGCCTGTTTAAGTAAAGAACTGCCAGTTCTGCGTGGTTTGGGTGGTTGCACAAAGCGAACGGGACCTAATTTAGGGCATCGCTAAGGACTGCAAAGGGGTATCCAGTCGTCAGCACAGTGCATTGCTCCCGGCAGCTTCAGAGAACTAGGAAACCGATGGCAAATGGGCCAGAATTTCTCCCAACTGGGAATCCTCCTCTCGCAGAGTCGGACTGATGAATATCGGCACCTCACCCACCAAGCCGGTGGAAGCAATCGATAAATCAGAGATCGTCAGCGGCTTTATCAGAACGAAACGCTGTCGAAACGCCGCACGGTAGTCCACGAGGGCTTGGAGGTTTTTGGTTTTTTTGTCTTCAGTTCAAACACACTCGGTGCCGGACCTCAGAGCGGGCCCGGTGTGGGCGGCAGGCAAACATGCTGAAGGCTGGGGATTATTTTTTTGTAGTGGAATCCGTGTAGGAGAGAACTGGAGGATATTCTGTTTGGATTTTTTTTTCACCCTCTGCAGAACATGTGTGTCATCGAGAAAACTTACCTGCTCGTAGGCTGCTCAACCCCAGAGATTGTATTGAGTTTTTTGCGTATCGCTCTATCGATTTTTAGGGCTCAGTTAGAACATAGCTCCCGTTTGCTGGAGATATGTCCCGGAGGCATGTGGGGATTTTTTTTTTAATTTTTCGAGAAAAATTTCTTCCCGATTTCTTCATGGAATAGGTAAGAAACCAAGTCATGCAGAGAAACTGGACTAGACGTGATGGCACTCGGTCCGATTCCTGGTTCTGTCACCAACTGAGGTGTTTCTAAAGGCCTTTTTGGAGATATTAAGGGGAAAGGACTTTCTAGCCAGGAAGTCAATAGCAGCTTGGTGTCATGGAAAGAGCCGGATCCTGGAAGTCAGGACCTGAGTTCTAATTATGGTTCCACCTCTTAGTTAATCATGGTGTTTATTAAGCGCTTACTATGTGCAAAGAACTGTTCTAAGCGCTGGGGAGGTTACATGGTGATCAGGTTGTCCCATGGCGGGGGTGCAAAGAACTGTTCTAAGCGTTGGGGAGGTTACAAGGTGATCAGGTTGTCCCATGGCGGGGATGGCTCACAGTCTTCATCCCCATTTTCCAGATGAGGGAACTGAGGCACAGAGAAGTTAAGAGACTCGCCCAAAGTCACACAGCTGACAAGTGTGACCTTGGGTGAGTCACTTAACTTTGGTTGTGGTGTTTGTTCAGTGCTTACTGTGTGCCAGGCACTGTATCAAGCGGTGAGTTGGACATGGACTCTGACTCACCTAGGGCTCAATGTCTTAGACCCCATTTTATGTGTTGCCAACTTGTACTGCCCAAGCGCTTAGTACAGTGCTCTGCACACAGTAAGCGCTCAATAAATACGATTGAATTGAATGAATAATATCCGTCTGTGAGCTCCTTGTGGGCAGGGAATGTGTCCCTTCTATTGTTATATTGTACTCTCCCAAACGCTTAGTGCAGAGCTCAGTAAGTACGGCTGGTTGATTTTACAGATGAGGAAACTGAGGCCGAGAGGAGTTAAGTGATTTGTTCACGGTCACCTAGCACACGAGTGGCAGAGCATGGCAGCATGGCTCAGTGGAAAGGGCCCGGGCTTTGGAGTTCAAATCCCGGCTCCGCCACATGTCTGCTGTGTGACCTTGGGCAAGTCACTTCACTTCTCTGAGCCCCAGTTACTTCATCTGTAAAATGGGGGTGATGACTGTCTAGATGGTCTCTGTTGCCAAATTGTACTTTCCAAGCGCTTAGTACAGTCTCCCCCCATCCCCCCGCCTTACCTCCTTCCCCTCCCCACAGCACCTGTATATATGTTTGTACGCATTTATTACTCTATTTTATTTGTACATATTCTACTTATTTTATTTTGTTAATATGTTTTGTTGTCTGTCTCCCCCTTCTAGACCGTGAGCCCGCTGTTGGGTAGGGACCGTCTCTATATGTTGCCAACTTGGACTTCCCAAGCGCTTAGTACAGTGCTCTGCACACAGTAAGCGCCCAATAAATACTACTGAATGAATGAATGACTGTGAGCCCCCCGTGGGACAACCGGACCACCTTGTATCCCCTCCAGCCCTTAGAACAGTGCTTTGCACATAGTAAGCGCTTAACAAATGCCATCATCATCAGAGCCAGTACTATCAATCAATCAATCAATCATATTTATTGAGCGCTTACTGTGTGCAGAGCACTGTACTAAGTGCTTGGGAAGTACTAGAAGCTGGGACCTTTTAGAGTCCCTTTTAGACTGTGAGCCCACTGTTGGGTAGGGACTGTCTCTATATGTTGCCAATTTGTACTTCCCAAGCGCTTAGTACAGTGCTCTGCACATAGTAAGCGCTCAATAAATACGATTGATGATGATGGGACAGCTGCACACTCCCTCTCAATTGAGTCAACCTCCGTAAAGTACTTTGAACTCATCAGCAAAAGGCCCTCGACAAGGGATTCCCCCCCCCACCAAGGTGACCTTTGCAATCAGTTGTATTCAGTGAGCGCTTACTGTGGGCAGAGCACTGTACTAAGCACTTAGGAGAGTACAGCACAAGAATAAACGGACACATTCGCGCCCACAACAAGCTTACAGTCTAGAGGGGGAGCCAGACATTAATATAAATAAATTACATCAATGAACATAAGTGCTGTGGGCGTGGGAGGGGAGCAGTGGGGAGGGTAAAAAATGACCTTTAGGCATCCCAAACCCTATAGCCCCCCCGGCTCATATTCTCCAGACCCCCTGCACAATTCCCAGATTGCAATTACAGCAAATCGCTGGCTCTCCTGGGACTAGGAAAACCTTTTTTTTTTCACTGTGGCAGTGGTCTTCTAGACCGTGAGCCCACTGTTGGGTGGGGACCGTCTCTATATGTTGCCAACTTGGACTTCCCAAGTGGTTAGTACAGTGCTCTGCACACAGTAAGTGCTCAATAAATGCGATTGATTGACTGCTAGCTCTCTTCCTCCCTTCAAGGCCCTACTGAGAGCCCACCTCCTCCAGGAGGCCTTCCCAGACTGAGCCCCCTCCTTCCTCTCCCCCTAATCCCTTCTCCATCCCCCCATCTTACCTCCTTCCCTTTTCCCCACAGCACCTGTGTATTTGTATATGTTTGTACATATTTATTACTCTATTTATTTATTTATTTATTTTACTTGTACATATCTCTTCTATTTTATTTTGTTAGTATGTTTGGTTTTGTTCTCTGTCTCCCCCTTTTAGACTGTGAGCCCACTGTTGGATAGGGACCGTCTCTATATGTTCCCAAGCGCTCAGTACAGTGCTCTGCACACAGTAAGCGCTCAATAAATACGGTTGATTGACTGATTGGTCTAAAGCAGCTCAGGGAAGGCACCATCTAAGCGGCAGGTGACAGTGATCGTGGCTGCTTGGGGCCACCTTCGCCGTGCCAGCATTGGTAAGCGCTTAGTACAGTGCTCTGCACACAGTAAGCGCTCAATAAATACGATTGAATGAATGAATAGGGGCGTAGGAGGGGTTGCTCATTAGTGTTTCAGCTTCTCGAAGAACTTTCCCGGACTAATCCCCACCCGAGCATTCATGAGGATGTCTGTTTGTTCATTTAATTGTCTACTTTTTTGGTTTTGTTCTTTGTCTCCCCCTCTAGACTGTCAGCTCGCTGTGGGCAGGAAGCATGTTGGCTAACTCTCTTGTACTGTAGTCTCTCAAGCACTTAGTACAGTGGTCTGCACATAGTAAGCGCTCAGTACATACCATTGATTGATTTGTATCTGCTTTTTTACATTTTGTAGGTCTGGCAACTTGTGTCTGCTTTACTCCTTCACTAGTTTTTTTTTTTTTAATGTTGTTAGGCACTTACTAGATACCAGGCACTGTACTAAGTACTGGGGGTTGATACAAGCTCATCAGGCCGCCCCACGTGGGGTTTGCAGTCTTAACCCCCATTTTACAGATGAGGTAACTGAGGCACAGAGAAATGAAGTGACTTGTCCAAGGTCCCACAACAGGCAAGCAGTGGAGCCAGAATTCGAACCCAGGCTCATGCTATTTCCATTAGACCGCACCGCTTCTCTGGTTTGTAAACTTTTGAGGGCAGGGAAGGCTTCTTATATGTAGTTTTTGTTCTGTTACTTTGTACCCAAATGCCATTTGGAAGGCACTACTTTCCAAATGGTATGTCGGGACGCTTAGGAAGTGGGAAGCCTCTGGATGCCCTGAAGTTAGCAAGGCTACCGTCTTTAACTTCCTACATTCCTTAATTTGGGAGTGTCCCTGTGTCCAGTAAAATAGAACATGGCAGGGCCTCAAAGCGGTGTGCCCTTACCTCAACCCAATAGGATTGGGGGCCGCTGTTGGAGGGGGTGATATTTAGGACCTCAGGGTTTTCCCCAGTCCAAAGAGAGTTGGCATATAGTAAGTGCTTAATAAATGCCATTATTATTATTATTATTATTATCATATGAAGCTGGACCAGTGAAGTTGTGCCCCTGCCCCCCGGGAACTTTTAAGGAAGATTTCTATTTGTGGAACTGCGGGGAGGTGGAGAAGAGAAGCATCTGCTAAATTGTTAGCTCTGAGCGAGGACCTGTAATTCTCCGGGGTCCCTCGCAAGGCTTTTGAACAGCAGTTCGCCGCCTCTGGGAGCCGAGCTGACATCGGTGATGCTGGCGTAGAAACAGATGTTTTGGAGCTTAATGAGGTGCTACATCAACTGAAATTGCAGTCTGAACCAGGGCAGTCAGGTTGATTTGGAATCCGTAGGCTTTGGGGTTTCTTGACACTCCGCCCCGAAAGTTTAAAAAAAAAAGAGGGCAGTGAAGTAGACAGGAGATGCTAATTGTGGCATCTTAACCAGTAAGGCAAGGACTCAGACAGCTTTTGAATTTTGAAAGAATAAACGGTGAAAGGTGTGGGTTAGGGACAAGGAAATGTTCCCCGTGCAGAAAGTCTCAGTTTACTTCCTCGCCACCCCATATGGTCCCTGCAGACCTTTAGACCAGAATCAGTTTGGGGCAGGGACTGTTGTTTGCTTTGGCAGGACTGATGTTGTTGGAGGTTCTCAGGCACCTTTGTGGTGTTACGAGGCTATGAATTAGCCCCACGAAGGCCCCATTCCCAGAGAAAACAACCACCTGGCTTAGCATGATGCAGGGAGCAGCAGTACTGGCCTCACTAGCATTCGATCAAGGAAAGTTCGTCTTTAATATTCGGGTAATCCAAGAGTTCCCTCTAACTTATTTCTTCCAGGTGACCTGATCGCATCTTAGTTGTTCTAAGTAAAACTCTTCACCCTTTGTCCAGAGGTAAAAGAAACCGGTTTGCCACTCTATTAGAAGCAGTGTGGCTTAGTGGAAAGATCACGGGTTGGGAGCCAGAGGTCATGGGTTCTAATCCCGGCTCCGCCACTTGTCAGCTGTGTGACTTCGGGCAAGTCACTTAACATCTCTGTGCCTCTGTTACCTCATCTGGGACTGTGAGCCCCACGTGGGTCAACCTGATTACCTTGTGTCTCCCCCAGTGCTTAGAACAGTGCTCGGCACGTAGTAAGCGCTTAACAAATACCACCATTTTTTTTTCTCATCCCATCATCCCAAGCAGATGTATTCATTCAGTCGTGTTTTTTGGGCACTTACTTTGTGCAGAGCCCTGTGCTAAGCACTTACGCCTTCCAGGGCTGGGGTTCAGCTGTGGGGGACACGGTCGTGCTGTTTGTCCGGGAGAGGCCGTTAGCCAGAAACAACAGGCCGCTGGTGGTTTTGCTAAAGATCGTTGAGTTCACCGTCTGGCTTTCTTGATCTCTTTATTCATTTTAACATCTATCTCCCCTTCTAGACTGTAAATTCAGTATGGGCAGGGAACACTCCCGCTAATTCCATCCTCTTCTACGCTCCCAAGTACTTTGTATTCATTCATTCGTATTTGTTGAGTGTTTACTTTGTGCAGCGCACTGTACTAAGCGCTTGGAGAGTGCAATTCAGCAACAGAGTAGAGTGCTCTGCTCCCAGGGCCCTGCACATAGTAATAACAATAATAATAATAATAATAATAATAATAATGGCATTTGTTAAGTGTTTACTATGTGCAAAGAGCACTGTTCTAAGCGCTGGGGTAGATACCACGTAATCAGGTTGTCCCCCTTGGGGCTCAAAGTCTTAACCTCCATTTTAATAATAATAATAATAATAATAATAATAATAATGTTGGTATTTGTTAAGCGCTTACTATTTGCCAAGCACTGGGGTAGATACAAGGTAATCAGATTGTCCCACGTGGGGCTCACAGTCTTCACCCCTGTTTTACAGATGAGGGAACTGAGGTCCAGAGAAGTTAGGTTCATTCATTCATTCAGTCGTATTTATTGAGCGCTTACTGTGTGCCAAGCACTGTTCTAAGCATTGGGGGAAGTACAAGTTTGTCCCACGTGGGGCTCACAGTCTTCATCCCCATTTTACAGATAACAGGCCCAGAGAAGTTAAGTTCATTCATTCATTCATTCAATCGTATTTATTGAGCGCTTACTGTGTGCAGAGCACATTCTAAGCGGTTGGGAAGTACAAATTGGCAACCTATAGAGATGGTCCCTACCCAGCAAGAGGCTCACAGTCTAGAAATAATAATGGTATTTGTTAGCACTCAGTACTATTAATTGGTTGGTTAATTGTTCAGTGTGTGGGGAATCTCAGTCATCCAGGAGTCTTTAAAAGTTTCTCTGTAAAACGGGCTTAGAACTGCCAGAGCCAATTTCAAGGGCGAGGCGGGTGTCAGTGTGCTGTAATGGATCAGTCAACCACTGGTGATTATTAAGCAGAACACTGTAATAAGGACGTGGGAGAGTACAGTACAACAGCGTTGAGACACTCCCTGCCCATAAGGAACTTGTAGTCTTGGCGGGGGTGACAGGCATCAATCCAAATAAATATATTAATATAAATAAATAAATGGTAAGATTGATAACGATGGGTGTGGCTGCCTGGCCAGAATTAATTGCTTCCCACGTTTCCCTGGGCCTCTTATTTTTCTGTCCCTACAATGGCTTTGTGAATGAGTTGGTTCACCTGTAAGATGTATGCAGTGCACCGTGAGACAATGGTCGTTAAGAAATCCCAGAGGCATCTTGCTCTTTTCCTACTCTATCCTAATCCTCCTCGACCTTTCAGCTGCCTTATACACTGTGGACCACCCCCTTCTCCTCAACACGCTATCCAAACTTGGCTTCACAGACTCTGTCCTCTCCTGGTTCTCCTCTTATCTCTCCGGCCATTGATTCTCAGTCTCCTTTGTGGGCTCCTCTTCCCCCTCCCATCCCATTCCTCAAGGGTCAGTTCTTGGTCCCCTTCTGTTCTCTATCTACACTCACTCCCTTGGTGAACTCATTCGCTCCCACGGCTTCAACTATCATCTCTACGCTGATGACACCCAAATCTACATCTCTGCCCCTGCTCTCTCTCCCTCCCTTCAGGTTCGTGTCTCCTCCTGCCTTCAGGACATCTCCATCCGGATGTCTGCCCGCCATAAATGTGTCCAAGACTGAACTCCTTATCTTCCCTCCCAAACCCGGCCCTTTCCCTGACTTTCCCATCACTGTAGACGGCACTACCATCCTTCCCATCTCACAAGCCCGCAACTTTGGTGTCATCCTCGACTCCGCTCTCTCGTTAACCCCTCACATCCAATCCGTCACCAAAACCTGCCGGTCTCACCTCCGCAACATTGCCAAGATCCGCCCTTTCCTCTCCATCCAAACCTCTACCCTGCTGCCTCAGTCTCCCATCCTATCCCGACTGGATTACTGCATCAGCCTCTTCTCTGATCTCCCATCCTCCTGTCTCTTCCCACTTCAGTCTATACTTCTCACCACTACCCGGATCATCGTTGTGCAGAAACGCTCTGGGCATGTTACTCCCCTCCTCAAAAATCTCCAGTGGCTACCAGTCAACCTACGCATCAGGCAAAAACTCCTCACCCTGGGCTTCAAGGCTGTCCATCCCCTGGCCCCCTCCTACCTCACCTCCCTTCTCTCCTTCTCCAGCCCAGCCCGCACCCTCCGCTCCTCCGCCGCTAATCTCCTAACTGTGCCTCGTTCTCGCCTGTCCTGCCGTCGACCCCCGGCCCACGTCCTCCCCCTGGCCTGGAATGCCCTCCCTCTGCCCATCCGCCAAGCTAGCTCTCTTCCTCCCTTCAAAGCCCTACTGAGAGCTCACCTCCTCCAGGAGGCCTTCCCACACTGAGCCCCCTTTTCCCTTTCCTCCTCCCCATCCCCCCCACCCTACCTCCTTCCCCTCCCCACAGCACCAGTATATATGTTTGTACAGATTTATTACTCTATTTTACTTGTACATATTTACTATTCTATTTTGTTGATGATTTGCATCCAGCTTTATTTCTATTTATTCTGATGACTTGACACCTGTCCACATGTTTTGTTTTGTTGTCTGTCTCCCCCTTCTAGACTGTGAGCCCATTGTTGGGTAGGGACCGCCTCTATATGTTGCCAACTTGTACTTCCCAAGCGCTTAGTACAGTGTTCTGCACATAGTAAGCACTCAATAAATACAATTGATGATGATGATTAAAGACGATTGAATGAATGAATGAATGAATCTGTGAAATGGGATAGAGACTTGTTGAGGATTCAGCCTATAATGGTTAGGGATTGCACCAGTCAGTCAGTCGTATTTATGGAGCGCTTTCTGTGTGCAGAGCACTGTACTAAGCGCTTGGGAGAGGGCAATATAACAGTAAACAGACACTTTCCCTGCCCACAACAAACTTACAGTCTAGAGGGGGAGGCAGACGTTAGAAATAAATAAATGGCAGGTATGGACAGAAGTGCTGTGGGTCTGGGAGGGGGGATGAATAAAGGGAGCAAGGCAGGAAGACGCAGAAGGGAGTGGGAGAAGAAGGTAGGAGGGCTTAGTATATGTTTGTACATATTTAGTACTCTATTTTATTTGTACATATTCTATTTTGTTTTGTTAATATGTTTTGTTTTGTTGTCTATCTCCCCCTTCTAGACTGTGAGCCCGCTGTTGGGTAGGGACCGTCTCTAGATGTTGCCAACTTGGACTTCCCAAGTGCTTAGTCCAGCGCTCTGCACACAGTAAGAGCTCAATAAATATGATTGAATGAATGAGTGAATGAATGAATGGAGGAGTTAGGCCTTCAGTAAGGCTTCAGTCCCTCAGCTAGCTCTAACAGTGTGCTTAGTACAGTGCTCCTCACACAGTAAGCGCTCAATAAATACAATTGAATGAATGAATGAATGAATGGAGGAGTTAGGCCTTCAGTAAGGCTTCAGTCACCCAGCCAGCTCTAACAGCGCGCTTAGTACAGTGCTCCGCACACAGTAAGCGCTCAATAAATACGATTGAATGAATGAATGGAGGAGTTAGGCCTTCAGTAAGGCTTCAGTCCCTCAGCTAGCTCTAACAGTGCGCTTAGTACAGTGCTCTGCACACAGTAAGCGCTCAATAAATACGATTGAATGAATGAATGAATGAATGAACAGTGCCTTCAACATCCCTCGAGAGAGAGAGAGAACAAAGCTGAAGCCAGATGGACAAGGGAGATCCAGATAAAGCAGATCTCTGCCTCTATCCCCCTTCCTAGCTGTGTCTAGGGAGAGCCGTGCCGCTCGTTTTCCACCTCTGGCGTGGGGGCTTGAACAGAACCCACCCCAGAGCTTTGGCTCAGATTAAGGCTCACCGCAGATGCAACCCTTACATCCTGTTGAGGGTAAGCCACCTTCGATCGTAAGGCCTTTGCAAGCAAGGAGCACGTCCCGTTCCTCTGCTTCACCGGCCGCTGATGGATTCGGCCCGGTGACTCGTTTAGCTTTCGGCCCGGTTCCGCTGAGCGTGTTCGAGTCCTTCGCCCCGTCAGACGAGAGCTGAAACTCAGGCCGTGAGGCGGGCGTAGACTTTCTGGGCCCTGGAGGCCCCGGGCATGATTCTGCCGGGTTTTGGCTAAGAATTAAGTAGCACAGGAAATCAGAGTTTCGGGGTTTCAGCCAACTTCTTAGACATCACATCTTCTCTCAAAACCACCGGGCCTTTGTTTCAAGCCTTGAAGAGAGGTAGCCGAACGATCCTTATAAGGCGCCTTTTATATACGTGAGGTTTTGCCAGCAGAATCATTTGAATTGCTGTCTGTTGCGTTGGAAGACGCATGAGCATAGAGAAGAGGGAATTGGGACCTTGAATTTCACTGAGGCTGATCCTAAAGGGATATTTCCGGACAAGCCATCCCACTCCTCAAACAGTCTAATCGTTGACCGTTTTTCTCTTTACAAGAACCTCCCAGCTCTTCCAAGTCATCAGTTCCAAAACTTCTAATGATTCCCCGTTCCTTTTGGCATCAAGTAGAAGCTCCAGACAGTTGGGCAGTGTTGGCTCAATCAATCAATCAATCAATCAATCAATCAATCGTATTAATTGAGCGCTTACTGTGTGCAGAGCACTGTACTAAGCGCTTGGGAAGTACAAGTCGGCAACACATAGAGACAGTCCCTACCCAACAGTGGGCTCAATGGAAAGAGCCCGGGCTTGGGAGTCAGAGGTCGTGGGTTCTAATCCCGGCTCTGCCACTTGTCTGCTGTGTGACTTTGGGCAAGTCACTTCACCTCTCTGTGCCTCAGCTCCCTCATCTGTAAAATGGGGATTAAGACTGTGAGCTCCACGTGGGACAACCTGATCTCCTTGTATCCCCCCCCCCCCCCCAGTGCTTAGAACAGGGCTTTGCACGTAGTAAGAGCTTAACAAAAAACATCATTATTATTTATTATATTAAGGCACTCAACCACCTCTTCTCCCATTCCACCCCAGCTCTCACTCCTCAATCAGTCGATGGTATTTATTGAGTGCTTACCATGTGCAGAACACTGTTCTAAGTGCTTGGGAGAGTACAGTATAACAGAATTGGTAGACACGTTTCCTGCCCACAACGAGCTTATAGTCTAGAGGGCAAGACAGATGTTAATATAAATAAAATAATTATGGATATTTATTCAATCGTATTTATTGAGCGCTTACTGTGTGCTGAGCACTGTACTAAGCAGATATGTACATAAGTGCTGTGGGGCAACTGCCGTTTGTACAGATTTATTACTCTTTTATTTGTGCATATTCTATCCATTTTATTTTGTTAATATGTTTTGTTTTGTTGTCTGTCTCCCCCCCCTAGACTGTGAGCCCGCTGTTGGGTAGGGACCGTCTCTATATGTTGCCAAATTGTACTTCCCAAGCGCTTAGTACAGTGCTCTGCACACAGTAAGCGCTCAATAAATACGATCGAATGAATGAATGAATAGAGAAGAGAGAATTGGGACCTCCCTCCACCCCTCCCTCCCAGCACTTAAGTACTTATAACCCACTGTATTAGTTTTAAACATAGCTTATGTATCTTGCCACACCTCCTCTTTGTAATTTAATATCTTTCGTCCCTACTTAATTGTATGTATACTAAGTATTTTGTACTTTCCCAAGGGCTTAGTACAGTGCTCTGAAGAAAGGCACTCAGTAAATGCCATTAATCGATTAAACACTATTGATTAGTGGATTGGTTGAGGGAAGTAGAAAACCTCTGCATACGTTTCTCATGCTTTCTTGTGCACTCTTTTCTTTCGATAAAATTTAGGAAGAAATTGAGTGAGTTAACTCTGCCTTGGAATTTTATAAGGTGATCTTTTTTTTAATGACTTTCATTAATTGCTTACTATGTGCCAGGCACCGTACTCAGCGCTGGAATAGGTACAAGCTAATCAGGTTGGACACAGTCCCTGACCCACGTGGGGCTCACATTTTAACCCCCATTTTATTGATGAGGTAATTAACATACAGAGGAATTAAGTGAGTTTCCCTGGGTCCGACAGCAATCAATCGTATTTATTGAGCGCTTACTGTGAGCAGAGCACTGCACTAAGCGCTTGGGAAGTACAACAGGTGGCAGAGCCGGAATCAGAACCCAGGTCCTCAGACGCCCAGGCCTGGGTTCTTTTCACTAGGCCGTGCTGCCTCTCAGGGTGCAGGCTTTGATTTTCCTTTATTGGTTCACAAGCCAGTAGGAAGATGGGGCTCCTTAGAAACCACTTAGCAAGGCCTTGGAAATTTATCAGTCCGCGCCGATTTTGGTAACCAGCCTGAGGTCCTCCAAAGAGATATATAGCCTACAAAGATAAATTCAGTGAGAATGCCCTGCAGAGTCTTTTTTCACCCTGGACAAATAGCTATTACTAGATTAATATATAAGGAATGATATAAGCACTAGTTCATTCAATCGTATTTGTTGAGTGCTTACTATGTGCAAAGCACTGTTCTAAGCGCTGAGGAAATAATGCATTGGCCGGGAATTGAACCCGAGTCACCTGCGTGGGAGGCGAGAATTCTACCACTGTACCACCAATGCACTAGTTACTGCCATGTCCCAGTTAGGTTTTCACTGCAGGAAAGTGTTGACCACCCCTTTCTTTCAGAAATATTATGCAACTTTGACTTCACTGACACTGTCATCACTTCCCTTCCCCACAGCACCTGTGTATATGTATATATGTTTGTACATATTTATTACTCTATTTATTTTACTTGTACATATCTATTCTATTTATTTTATTTTGTTAGTATGTTTGGTTTTATTCTCTGTCTCCCCCTTTAAGACTGTGAGCCCACTGTTGGGTAGGGACTGTCTCTATATGTTGCCAACTTGTACTTCCCAAGCGCTTAGTACAGTGCTCTGCACACAGTAAGCGCTCAATAAATACGATTGATTGATCTCTTGGTTCTCCTCCTATCGCTCTGGCTCTTTCGAGGGCTCTTCCTCTGCGTCCCACCCCCTAACTGGGGGAGCCCCTCAAGGCTCTGAGTCTCCTTCAGTTCTCCATTGACACCCACTCCCTTGGAGCACTCATTTGCTCCCATGGCTTCAACTACCTCTTTATGTGGATGATTCCCAAATCGTATCTCCAGCCCTGATCTCTCACCTCTCCGGCTCAGTGGAAAGAGCCCGGGTTTTGGAGTCAGAGGTCATGGGTTCAAATCCCGGCTCCGCCGATTGTCAGCTGTGTGACTTTGGGCAAGCCACTTAACTTCTCTGGGCCTCAGTTACCTCATCTGTAAAATGGGAATTAAGACTGTGAGCCCCCCGTGGGGCAACCTGATTACCTTGTAACCTCCCCAGCGCTTAGAACAGTGCTTTGCACGTAGTAAGCGCTTAATAAATGCCATCATTATTATTATTATTGTTTCCTCCTGCCTTCAGGACACCTCTCACCAACACCTCAAACTTAACATTTCCAAAATAAAACTCCTCATCTTTCCACCCAAACTTTAACCACCCCATGACTTTCCCATCATTCTAGACAGCACCACCTGCCTCAGTCTCACAAGCCCGTAACCTTGGTGTTATTCTCAACACATCTCTTATTCAGTCCACATATTCAGTCTATCACCAAATCCTGTCAATTCAACCTTCACAACATGGTTAAAGTCCACCCTTTCCTCTCTATCCAAATCGCTACCCCGTTAATCGAAGCATTTAGCCTATCTGACTGTTTTTTTTGTCCTTAATCCCCATTTTAAAGATTAGGTAACTGAGGCTAAGAGCATGGTTAAGTGACTTGCCCCAGGTCATCTACCAAACAAGTGATGGAGCTGGAATTAGAGGTCATGGGTTCAAATCCCTGCTCTGCCACTTGGCTGTGTGACTTTAGGCAAGCCACTTAACTTCTGTGCCTCAGTTACCTCATCTGTCAAATGGGGATTAAGACTGTGAGCCCCACGTGGGACAGCCTGATCACCTTATATCCCCCCAGCACTCAGAACAGTGCTTTAAGTGCTTAAAAATGCCATTATTATTATTATTACTATTATTATTATTATTCTGATTCCCAGGTCCATGCTGTATTCATTCAGTCGTATTTATTGAGCGCTTACTGTGTGCAGAGCACTGTACTAAGTGCTTGGGAAGTACAAGTTTGCAACATATAGAGACGGTCCCTTCCCAACAGCGGGCTCACAGTCTAGAAGGCGGGCTCACTAGGCCATGCTGCTTCTCCCACCGATTAGTACATTTGACCTCCTCACCTCTTGTCTCTCCCTAAGTCAGTCCATACTTCACGCCGCCACCCAGATCATTCTTCTACAAAACCATTCAGTCCATGTTTCCCCTGCTCCTCAAGAATCTCCAGTGTTTCGTTTTTTTTAAATGGTATTTGATAAAGCGCTTCCTCGGTGCCAGGCACTATACCAAGCGCTGGGATGGATACACGCAGATCTAGCTGGACCCAGTCCTCGTCCCAGATGGGGCTCACAGTCTCCATCCCCATACAGATGAGGTAACTAAACTCCGGAGAAGTGAAGTGACTTGCCTAAGGTCAAACAAGCGATGGAGCAGGGATTAGAACCCATGACCTGGCCCATGTTTCAACCAGTATGCCATGCTGGCCACCGACCTCCACATCAGACAGAATCTCCTCGCCATCTGCTATAAAACATTGTCACGTTGTCCCTTCTATCTTACTTCCCCAATTTCCTGCTGCAGCCCAACCCACATACTTGGCCTCAGAGGATGCCAACCTCCTCCTCACTGAACCTTGATCTCGTTTATCTTGCCACCAACCCCTTGCCCACATCCTGCCTCCGGCTTGGAATTCCCTTCCCTCTTCGTATCCAACAGATGATCACTCCCCCCACCTATTAGAAGGCAAATCGCCCTTATGTGGCCTTCCCTGACTAAACCCTCATTTCCTCTTCTCCTACTCCCTTCTGTGTTTCCCTTACACTTGGATTTGCTTCCTTAATTCACCCTTCCCTCAGCCCCACAGCACATGAACATAGCTGTAATTTATTTATATTAATGTCTGTCTCCCCCTCTAGACTGTAAGCTTGTTGTGGGCAAGGAATGCGCCTACCGATTCTGTTCTTAGTACAGCATTCTGCACCCAGAAAGCGCTCAATAATTACGATTGACCAGCATTCTGCACCTTTCCCTCTTCTGCAGGGTCAGGGTAGAAAAGTAACTTGATTACTCTGGAAAACTCCAGCTAGTGAGGAACAAGGTAATCTTTTCATCCCTGCCAGATTTTTCCAGTGCTCCGGAACAACTTCTAGACTAACCTGGAATCTCCCATTGCCCAAATCCCGTGTCTTGTAGGGAGTTGTATCAGGGGCTGTCACTGTGGTTTGTAAGTATTTATTACTCTATTTTGTTTGTACATATTCTATTTATTTTATTCTGTTAATATGTTTTGTTGTGTTGTCTGTCTCCCCCTTCTAGGCTGTGAGCCCGCTGTTGGGTAGGGACCGTCTCTATATGTTGCCAACTTGGACTTCCCAAGCGCTTAGTCCAGTGCTCTGCACACAGTAAGCGCTCAATAAATACGATTGGATGAATGAATGAATGTGGTAGCCCAGTTTTCCCAGGGATTAGGCTCAGAAGTTGGGCATGAAATTTCGCTGGAGATTGGAGTTGTATCGGGGGCTGTCACTGCGGTAGCCTAGTTTTCCCAGGGATTGGGCTCAGAAGTTGGGCAGGAAATTTAACCAG
The DNA here is from genome assembly GCF_015852505.1 of Tachyglossus aculeatus. NCBI lineage: Eukaryota > Metazoa > Chordata > Mammalia > Monotremata > Tachyglossidae > Tachyglossus > Tachyglossus aculeatus. The sequence goes on along the minus strand of NC_052070.1, from coordinate 58,413,028 downwards.
CTGGAGATTGGGGTCAGAATCTCCCTTGAGCATCAGAAATGGAGATATAGGAGCGTTTTGACCCTCTGCCTTCCTAGGAAGCCAAACAAATTTGGTCTATGAAGAAAAGAAAATAGGCAGCTGGGAGTGGATTCATGTCTGCCTTTTGTGGTTGTAGAATTTAATCTTGTCCTCAAGACTGTAAGCTTGTTGTGGGCAGAGGACCTGTCTACCAACTCTGTTATACTGTACTCTCCCAAGCGCTTAATACTTTGCCCACAGGAAGCTTTCGATAAATACCATTCATTGATTGTCTCCCCCTTTTAGACTGTGAGCCCACTGTTGGGTAGGGAATGTCTCTATATGTTGCCAACTTGTACTTCCCAAACGCTTAGTACAGTGCTCTGCACACAGTAAGCGCTCAATAAATACGATTGATTGATTGATTATGGTGTGCGCAGGGTCATTCTGCCCATTATTTTTTCACCTGGGTGACATCCAATGATGAATCAGCCAGTTTTTTAAAAAATTTCTATTAAATGGTATTTGTTAAGCGCTTACTATGTGTCAAGCACTGTTCTAAACGCTGGGGTAGGTACAAGTTAATCAGGTCGTACACAGTTCCTGTCCCACGTGGGGCTCACAGTTTAATTACTGAATCCCCATTTCAGATGGGAAGTTGTGACTTACCCAAGGACTCACAGCAGGCAAGTGTATATATGTTTGTACAGATTAATTACTCTATTTTATTTGTACATATTCTATCCAATTTATTTTGTTAATATGTTTTGTTTTGTTGTCTGTCTCCCCCTCCTAGACTGTGAGCCCGCTGTTGGGTAGGGACCGTCTCTATATGTTGCCAACTTGCACTTCCCAAGCGCTTAGTACAGTGCTCTGCACACAGTAAGCGCTCAATAAATATAATCGAATGAATGAATGAATGAAGTGGCCGAGCCAGGATTAGAATCCAGGTCCTCTGACTCCTAGGCACACTGAGGAGTCATTTTTCTGAGGTAAGTGCTTTAAGTGAGGTAAAGCACTTAAAAACCTGATGTAGACTGTGGACATTGCCAGGAATTTTCTCTTCTTCTCCCTCCTTCCCTTAAAAATAACCTCCGTCTCCTCATTTATCCATAGGCCACTAATTGTTTGTTAGTGACTTGCTAGATCTTAGTGAAGTTGGGCGATGTGGTTGAGTGTGGGAAATAAAATCCATCCTGAAAGGGTCCTCTCCATCCCCCCCCCCCATCTTACCTCCTTCCCTTCCCCATAGCACCTTTATATATGGATATATGTTTGTACAGATTTATTACTCTATTTTACTTGTACGTATCTATTCTATTTATTTTATTCTGTTAGTATGTTTGGTTTTGTTGTCTGTCTCCCCCTTTTAGACTGTGAACCCACTGTTGGGTAGAGACTGTGTCTAGATGGTGCCAACTTGGACTTCCCAAGCGCTTAGTACAGTGCTCTGCACACAGTAAGCGCTCAATAAATACGATTGATTGATCCATAGTATCTAGTGTTGCCTGTGTAATTACGTCCCACAGAATACTGCCCATCACTTCCGTGCGTGAACCCATCAGCCGGAAATAGAGTCATTTCGGTTTTTAGTTTCGACCTAGTCGTGAACGTGCCGGTTTTCTTGTAATAAAGATCCAGGGTTAAATGAGGTGCATCTGTCTTCTGCTCATTATGGGCAGAAAACACGTCAGCTGATCCTGCTGTATTGTACGCTCTCTGGAGAGCTCAGTACAGTGCTCCACACATAATAAGTGTTTGATGAATCCCATTGATTGATCTGTTTAGTGGTGGATTCCTGGGTTCCCCCACTCTCCTCCTGAAGTGAGGTGAAGTTAACAGTGTCCGGCCCTACTTGCAACAAAGTCTTTTTTTTTTAATTTAGTAGATCTGTGACTCTTAGGATCGTCCTAATTCCAGACATTCTCAATTTATGGTATCTGCTTGAGAGAGAAACTTATTCAAAGTTAGTCCCGGGTTTGATAAGTTAGCGCATAACTTTTGCCAGTCGTGCCCAGTTAGACTTAGAAACCAGTAGTTTCTTATTTAGAGCGCCATCAAGCCAGGCAGAGTTGTTGGCTTGAGATTGGAAAGTTTCTTTACTTTCCTTTAAAATATCCAAGTTTTTCTATTTTGCACCGTTGCCATTTTTAGCAGCACCTTTGCTTTTGAGAATTTGACAATTTATCAGGAGAGGAGCCCTTGGCAGAGGTAAGGACAATAGTAAAATCTTGCCTGACATTGTAATTGCATTGTTTGAATGTCACTGTCTCTAATGAAATTACTTCTCCTAAGTCATGAGGGAAGTTCATTCAGTCGTATTTATTGAGCGCTTACTGTGTGCAGAGCACTGTACTGAGCGCTTGGGAAGTCCAAGTTGGCAACATATAGAGACAGTCCCTACCCAACAACGGGCTCACAGTCTAGAAGGGGGGGGAGACAGACAACAAAACAAGTAGACAGGCATCAATAGCATCAAAATAAATAGAATTATAGCTATATACACCTCATTAATAAAATAAATAGAATAATAAATACGTACATATATTCTCCTAACACCTTAGCCGTCTAAGGCCGGCATCAATCCGGTTATTGCAAAAGTTATATTCAAGCGTAAAATCACCTGCTAAGACGTTGTTGCGTACGTATCTCTCTCTTCTGGAACTTTTTTCCCCCTAAAATGAACCTCCCAATCAATCAATCAATCAGTCAATCGTATTTATTGAGCGCTTACTGTGTGCAGAGCACTGTACTAAGCACTTGGGAGGTACAAGTTGGCAACATACACTGCATTTCGCGTAATTTGGCCCATCAGGTAGAACAAGAGAGCTAAGTAAGGTTTTTCTGTACCCTCTTTCTCAGAGGGCAGTGTATTTTAATCAGAATAAACTCAGTGTACTCTCACTTTGAGATGCTGGAGTGTGTATATTAGTGTGAGGGGCCTAAATGAGAGAGCAGTGCTTGTGGTTTAATCACTCATGGGCTGTTGGGCCGGCACTTAGCAGGGAAGCAGCGTATCCTCGTGGAAAGAGCATGGACCTAAGAGGCAGAGGGACCTGAGTTCTAATCCCGGCCCCGCAACTTGTCTGCCGTGTGCTCTTGGACAAGTCACTTCACTTCTCTGGGCCTCACTTCCCCCATCTGTAAAATGGAGATTAAGACTGTGAGCCCCATGTGGGACAGGAACTGTGTCCAGTCTGATTAGCTCTTATAATAATAATAATAATAACATTGGCATTTGTGAAGCGCTTACTATGTGCAAAGCGCTGTTCTAAGCGCTGGGGAGGTTACAGAGTGATCAGGTTGTCCCACGGGGGGCTCACAGTCTTAATCCCCATTTTACAGATGAGGTAACTGAGGCCCAGAGAATCAATCAATTGTATTTATTGAGCACTTACTATGTGCAGAGCACTGTACTAAGTGCTTGGGAAGTACAAGTTGGCAACGTATAAGTGAAGTGACTTGCCCAAAGTCACCCAGCTGACAGTTGGCTGAGGCGGGATTTGAACCCATGACCTCTGACTCCAAAGCCCGGGCTCTTTCCACTGAGCCACGCTGCCTCTCCATCTTCTCTCCATCTCCATCTGCTTATCTACCCCAGTGCTTGGTATAGCACTGTGTGAGTAAAATGAAGATTAAGATTAAAATGGAGATTAAAATGTAAAATGGAGATTGACTGTGAGCCCCCCCCCCCCGCCACTCCCCACCATGGGACAACCTGATTACCTTGTAGCCTCCCTTTTATTCATTTATTCATTCAGTCGTATTTATTGAGCACTTACTGTGTGCAGAGCACTGTACTAAGCGCTTGGGATGTACAAGTTGGCAACATAGTGCTTAGAACAGTGCTTTGCACATAGTAAGCACTTAATAAATGCCATTATTATTATTCAGTGCTTGGCACATGGTAAGTGCTTTTAAGAACATTTTCTTTTTTAAAAAGGCTCACAATATAAGCAGTGTGAATTGAGCTCACCTCCTCCAGGAGGCCTTCCCAGACTGAGCCCCCTCCTTCCTCTCCCCTCCACCCCCCCGCCCTACCTCCTTCCCCTCCCCACAGCACCTGTATATACGTTTGTACATATTTATTACTCTATTTTACTTGTACATATTTACTATTCTATTTTATTTTGTTAATATGTTTTGTTTTGTTGTCTGTCTCCCCCTTCTAGACCGTGAGCCTGCTGTTGGGTAGGGACCATCTCTAGATGTTGCCAACCTCTACTTCCCAAGGGCTTAGTCCAGTGCTCTGCACACAGTAAGCGCTCAATAAATACGATTGAACAGCGCTTTGCACATAGTAAGTGCTTAACAAGAGCACAGGCTTTGAAGTCAGAGGTCATGGCTTCAAATCCTGGCTCCACCAATTGTCAGCTGTGTGACTTGGGCAAGTCACTTCACTTCTCTGGGCCTCAGTTCCCTCATCTGTAAAATGGGGATGAAGACTGTGAGCCCCCCGTGGGACAGCCTGTTCACCTTGTAACCTCCCCAGCGCTTAGAACAGTGCTTTGCACATAGTAAGCGCTTAATAAATGCCATTATTATTATATTAACAAATGCCATCATTGTTTATTATTATAGGGGAATCCTCTGTGCCGTTTTCATCTTCAACCGGGGGATGCATTACCTTGAAAAATCTGATCACTTACAGTACCGCTAAGTGGCCGAATTCATCATCATCAATCGTATTTATTGAGCGCTTACTGTGTGCAGAGCACTGTACTAAGCGCTTGGGAAGTACAAATTGGCAACATATAGAGGCAGTCCCTACCCAGCAGTGGGCTCACAGTCTAAAAGGGGGAGACAGAGAACAGAACCAAACATACTAACAAAATAAAATAAATAGAATTAGCTGGAAAACCCAGGAAACTCAAAATGAAGGCGGCCACTTGGTTCCCAGGCTCCTTTAGCCTTCTAACTGCTCCAGGAAACTCAAAATGAAGGAGGCCACTTAGTTCCTAGGCTCCTTCTAATTGCTCTTGGGCTACTAGCCTCCTGCTGCTCTTGAGGAGCAACAAGGAGGGGGCAAGGTGTCAGGCTCCTTGCTGGAACTTCCTGCCTTTGGTGGGTTTAAATGCAGCCCCTTTTACACCGGAGTTAATTTCTGAGTAATGGGAATGCTGGTCATTATGGCATTTCCTGGATAAAAGTCCTCCAAAGATCTGGGCCGCAGCTCACGTAATGAACCTTATTAGCCCCTCTCATCACAAGGTTGTTGCATTTGCCGAATTCACACTTAATAATTCCCCGGCCTAATTTATCCCTGCCTCTCCAGAGAGTCATTCAGTCGTATTTATTGAGCGCTTACTGTGTGCAGAGCACTGTACTAAGCGCTTGGGAAGTCCAAGTTGATGATGATGGTGGTATTTGTTAAGCGCTTACTATGTGCAAAACACTGTTCTGAGTGCTGGCAACATATAGAGACGACCCTACCCTAGAGAGGGTTTAGTTTTGCTTGGAGTCATTTTTTTCTTAATTCTTCTGGAGCATATAATAGTAATAATAATAATGATGGCATTTATTAAGCGCTTACTATGTGCAAAGCACTGTTCTAAGCGCTGGGGGGTTACAAGGTGATCAGGTTGTCCCACGGGGGGCTCACAGTCAACCCCCGTTTTACAGGTGAGGGAACTGAGGCCCAGAGAAGTTAAGTGACTTGCCCAAGGTCACACAGCTGACAGTTGGCAGAGCCGGGATTTGAACCCACGACCACTGACTCCAAAGCCCGGGCTCTTTCCACTGAGCCACGCTATTTTACCGGAGTAGTAGTAGTGTGAAATGCTTACTGTGTGCAGAGAGCGCTGTAAAAAAAAAAATACGTGGGTGAGACTCAATCAGTCAGTGGTATTGGATATTCCAAGTGTTTGGGAGGAATAATAACAATGATGATGGTCTTTGTTAAGCACTTACTGTGTGTCAAGCACTGGGGTAGACACACGGCCCCTGCCCCACATGGGGCACCCAGTCTTGAGCCCCATTTTCCAGATGAGGTAACCGAGCCGCAGAGAAGTGATGGGACTTGCCCAAGGTGACACTGCAGAGAAGTGGTGGATCTGGGATTTGAACCCATGACCTCTGACTCCAAAGCCCGGGCTCTATCCACTAGACCACACTGCTTCTCTACAGTAATGCAGAGAAGCAGCGTGACTCAGTGGAAGGAGCCCGGGCTTGGGAGTCAGAGGTCATGGGTTCAAATCCCGGCTCCGCCGATTGTCAGCTGGGTGACTTTGGACAAGTCACTTCACTTCTCTGGGCCTCACTTCCCTCATCTGGAAAATGGAGATGAAGACTGTGAGCCCCCCGTGGGACAACCCGATCACCTTGTAACTTCCCCAGCGCTTAGAACAGTGCTTTGCACATAGGAAGCGCTTAATAAATGCCATCATATCACTCTATTTTATTTGTACATATTTATTCTATTTATTTTATTTTGTTACTATGTTTTGTTCTGTTCTCTGTCTCCCCCTTCTAGACTGTGAGCCCACTGTTGGGTAGGGACCGTCTCTATATGTCGCCAACTTGGACTTCCCAAGCGCTTAGTCCAGTGCTCTGCATACAGTAAGCGCTCAATAAATACGACTGAACGAATGAATGAATCATTATTATTATTATTATCATCCAAATTCTTGACCACTTTTTATTTGATAGCTGAAATAACTTCCACAGAAATTGGCACGAAGGATCTGCCGACATACCGTTTATGGGGCCTTATTTGCTTTGGGCTGTGCTGGCCTCTACCAAATCAAGACTTACCTCTGCCCATCCACCAAGCTAGCTCTCTTCCTCCCTTCAAGGCCCTACTGAGAGCTCACCTCCTCCAGGAGGCCTTCCCACACTGAGCCCCTTCCTTCCTCTCCCCCTCGTCCCCCTCTCCATCCCCCTCATCTTACCTCCTTCCCTTCCCCACAGCACCTGTATATATGGATATATGTTTGTACATATTTATTACTCTATTTATTTATTTATTTATTTATTTTACTTGTACATGTCTATTCTATTTATTTTATTTTGTTAGTATGTTTGGTTTTGTTCTCCGTCTCCCCCTTTTAGCCTGTGAGCCCACTGTTGGGTAGGGACTGTCTCTAGATGTTGCCAACGTGTACTTCCCAAGCGCTTAGTCCAGTACTCTGCACACAGTAAGTGCTCAATAAATACGATTGATTGATTGATTACCCATCAGCAAAAAAGCTATGGGATGCCATATATGCTACCCCGGTGCTTCTAAAGAGGGTAGAAGGCTACATCCTTTTGACAAGAAATCCTGCAGCGAGGGAAATCAGTCTTCAAACCATCTGGCCAGTTTGACTTGCCCCGCTGAGGGTGAGGCCCTCTCTGTGTCTTCAAGCGCTTAGTCCAGTGCTCTGCACACAGTAAGCGCTCAATAAATACGATTGATTGATTGATTACCCATCAGCCAAAAAGCTATAGGATGCCATGTATGCTACCCCGGCACTTCTAAAGAGGGTAGAAGGCTACATCCTCTTGACAAGAAATCCTGCAGGGAGGGAAATCAGTCTTCAAACCATCTGTCCAGTGTGACTTGCCCCGCTGAGGGTGAGGCCCTCTCCGTGTCTTTTCTTGTCTTATGCCGTCGTATGTCTCCGACCCACGGACACGTCTCTCCCACAACGGCCCACCTCCATCCGCAGTCCTTCTAATAGCGTATCCGTGGAGTTTTCTTGGTAAAAGTACGGATGCGGTTTTACGGCTGCCTTCTTCCGCCCGGGCAACTTGAGTCTCCTCCCTCGGCGCCCGGCACGGATGAGTTTGTAGCTGATTGCCTTTCCGCTCACTAGCCGCTCCCCAAGCTAGGAGTGGGACGGATAGGCCTCTCCTTGACTCACCCGCCCGTAGTCGAGAGTGGTAGTGTACTGGAAACCCCACAAGCGACCCTGAGAGGGGCCTCTTTGTGCATCTACTACTGTGATGCCCCTCTCCATCCCCCCCGCCTTACCTCCTTCCCCTCCCGACAGCACCTGTATATATGTTTGTACGTATTCATTTTACTTTTATTTTATTTTATTTTCTGTGGGCCTAGGAATGTGGCCATGTCATGAATGAAATCCCTATTACTCTATTTATTTTATTTGTACATATTCATTCTCTTTATTTTACTTGGTTAATATGTTTTGTTTTGTTGTCTGTCCCCCCCCTTCTTGACTGTGAGCCTGCTGTTGGGTAGGGACCACCTCTATATGTTGCCGACTTGGACTCCCCAGGCGCCTAGGACGGTGCTCTGCACACAGTGAGCACTCAGTAAATACAACTGAATGAGTGAATGAATGAATCTAACTGCACAGGACTTGCACGCTGACGTTTTGTTCCTCCCTGGATAATAATAATAATAATAATGATAATAACAATAATAATAATAATGGCATTTATTAAGTGCTTACTATGTGCAAAGCACTGTTCTAAGCGCTGGGGAGGTTATAAGGTGATCAGGTTGTCCCACGGGCTCACAGTTTTAATCCCCATTTTGCATATGAGGGAACTGAGGCACAGAGAAGTGAAGTGACTTGGCCAAAGTCACACAGCTGACAGTTGGCGCAGCTGGGATTTGAACCCATGACCTCTGGCTCCGAAGCCCGGGCTTGTTCCACCGAGCCACGCTGCCTCTCCTTACTGTTTACATTTACTGTAGACTGTAGTTTGGAGTAGTAAGAGCGTGGCTCAGTGGAAAGAGCCCGGGCTTTGGAGTCAGAGGTCATGGGTTCAAATCCCAACTCCACCACCTGTCAGCTGTGTGACCTTGGGCAAGTCACTTCACTTCTCTGGGCCTCAGTTCCCTCATCTGTAAAATGGGAATGAAGACTGGGAGCCCCCCGCGGGACAACCTGCTCACCTTGTAACCTCCCCAGTGCTTAGAACAGTGCTTTGCACATAGTAAGCGCTTAATAAATGCCATTATTAGACTGTGAGTCCACTGTTGGGTAGGGACCGTCTCTATATGTTGCCACCTTGTACTTCCCAAGCGCTTAGTCCAGTGCTGTGCACACAGTAAGCGCTCAATAAATACGATTGATTGATTGATTATTATAAGAGCATTTAGTGAGGGAGTGCCCAGCAGATGCAGTGCACTCAGCTAATAATATTCCCTGCCCTGAGTGCACGCTATTTGAAATTAGGCAGTAACTTCAACCTGTCTGGTGGAGTTAATTGGTTTTAAGACCAGTCTTAATCGCGATCGGATAGAACGATCACCTACCGCCCTCCAAGCCCCACCTCCAAATGACACACTGGGATGAGTTCGAAGAAGATGTCAATACAGAAGGTACTTAGGTCCCTCGGAGGAACAGAGCATTACTCCTTATTCATTCAGTCGTATTCATTAAGCGCTTACTGTGTGCAGAGCACTGTACTAAGCGCTTGGGAAGCACAAGTTGGCAACATGAAGAGACGGGCCCTACCCGGCAGCGGGCTCACAGTCTGGAAGACTGTGCATTGCATTATGTAATGGCACTAGCGTGGTTTTCAGGAACAGTATTTGGATGGGCATTCAGGAAAGAAGCGTGGCGTGGCAGTTCAATAATCAATCAATCAATCAATCGTATTTATTGAGCGCTTACTGTGTGCAGAGCACTGTACTAAGCGCTTGGGAAGCACAAGTTGGCAACATGAAGAGACGGGCCCTACCCGGCAGCGGGCTCACAGTCTGGAAGACTGTGCGTTGCATTATGTAATGGCACTAGCGTGGTTTTCAGGAACAGTATTTGGATGGGCATTCAGGAAAGAATCGTGGCATGGCAGTTCAATAATCAATCAATCAATCAATCAATCGTATTTATTGAGTGCTTACTGTGTGCAGAGCACTGGACTAAGCGCTTGGGAAGCACAAGTTGGCAACATGAAGAGACGGGCCCTACCCGACAGTGGGCTCACAGTCTGGAAGACTGCGCATTGCGTTATGTAATGGCACTAGCGTGGTTTTCAGGAACAGTGTTCGGATGGGCATTCAGGAAAGAATCGTGGCGTGGCAGTTCAATAATCAATCAATCAGTCAATCAGTCGTATTTATTGAGCGCTTACTGTGTGCAGAGCACTGTACTAAGCGCTTGGGAAGTCCAAGTTGGCAACATATAGAGACAGTCCCTACCCAACAGTGGGCTCACAGTCTAAAAGGGGGAGACAGACAACGAAACCCAACGTACTAACAAAATAAATAGAATAGATATGTACAAGTAAAATAAATAGAGTAATAAATCTCAATAATGCAATATTTATGCAGTTGATGATGTGGTAATTCACTAATACACATGGTAACCCCAGGTGTTTAGCACTAACAGAAATAGGCAAAGTTCATCACACTTGGTTTCTCCGTCTCTGTCGCAAGCTGATTTGGAGTGGGGCTGGTCTGTAAAATCGTTTCCAGATCCTCTGTTGTGGAATCCCACAGATTATGATTGAGTGGAAAATCATTTTTCCATCTCTGCCTAATCCCGTCCATCCATTATTGGGATGGAATATGCCACACCACTTTCATTTTTTTCCTCCTAGCCCACTTTTTTTCCCCCCCTTCCTTTTCCCTGTACTTTTGAGGTAACTTCAGCCTTCGTTGATACCGTTACTTAATGATAATAATGACGGTGTTTGTTAAGCGCTTACTACGTGCACAGCACTGCTCTAAGCGCTGGGGGGATACAAGGTGATCAGGTTGTCCCACGTGGGGCTCACAGTCTTAATCCCCATTTTACAGATGAGGTAACTGAGGCACAGAGAAGTGAAGTGACTTGCCCAAAGTCACACAGCTGACAAGTGGCAGAGCCGGGATTTGAACCCGTGACCTCTGACTCCAAAGCCCGGGCTCTTTCCATTGAGCCACGCTGCTTCTCTGTTACTTGTCTCTGTTACTTGTCCTTGGAGTCTCTTTCCAAAAATGGGTAAAATCCTTGGAACTGAGTTGTTTTGCCACTTGCCGAGAAACTCAGCTGGAGAGTTTGAAGCGGCCTTGGATTGAATTGTCATCAGCTAAATCAATCAATCAGTCAATCAATTGTACTTATTGAGCACTTACTGTGTGCAGAGCACTGTACTAAGCGCTTGGGAACATATAGAGACGGTCCCTACCCAACAGTGGGCTCACAGTCTAGAAGGGGGAGACAGAGAACAAAACCAAACATATTAACAGAATGAAATAAATAGAATAGATATGTACAAGTAAAATAAATAGAGTAATATTTAGCTAAAGCTTAAAAAGTAAAATAGGAACAAATGATGCTAATAAATTATAGCAATCTCTACATCCATATAATCAATCAATCGTATTTATTGAGCACTAACTGTGTGCAGAGCACTGTACTAAGCGCTTGGGAAGTCCAAGATGGCAACATCTAGAGACGGTCCCTACCCAACAGTGGGCTCACAGTCTAGAAGGGGGAGACAGACAACAAAACCAAACATATTAATAAAATAAATAGAATAGATATGTACAAGTAAAATAAATGGAGTAATATTTAGCTAAAGCCTAAAAAGTAAAATAGGAACAGATGGTGCTAATAAATTATAGCAATCTCTACATCCATATAAATGTCCCCTTGACACATGGGCTGGGCAAAGATAACTTTTGCCAACTTTATAATTAATAGGATTCTTGCTTTGGCACCAGAAAGGGAAGCTTCATTAGTCAGGGCGTATTATTTTATAGCAAAGATAATTCTATAAATAATGAAGATCCCATTTATTATTTGTAGTGGTACAACTACTGCGATTTCGCCTAACCTCTTGTGTTTATTAATGATAATAATAATAATAGTAGCATTTGTGAAGCGCTTACTATGTACCAAGCACTATTCTAAGCACTGGAGTAGACGGAAGGTGATCAGGTTGTCCCACATGGGGCTCACGGCCTTAATCCCCATTTTTACAGATGAGGTAACTGAGGCACAGAGAAATTGGGACTTGCCCAAAGTCACACAGCTGACAAGTGGCGGAGCTGGGATTAGGACCCACGACCTCTGACTCGTTCTAAACCAAAACTAGACTGTCAGCTTGTTGCGGGCAGGGAGCATGTCTCGTATATATGTTTGTACATATTTATTTCTCTATTTTACTTGTACATATCTATTCTGTTTATTTTATTTTGTTAGTTTGGTTTTGTTCTCTGTCTCCCCCTTTCAGACTGTGAGCCCGCTGTTGGGTAGGGACCATCTCTATATGTTGCCAACTTGTACTTCCCAAGTGCTTAGTGCAGTGCTGTGCACACAGTAAACGCTCAATAAATACGATTGATTGATGGATGGATTATATTGTATTCTCCCAAGCGCGCAGTACAGTGCCCTGCATACGGTAAATGTCAATAAATACAACTGACTGAATAATGGTATCCTTTCCCTTTTCTCTCTTCCTCTTTCTCCTTCCCTTTCTTGTTCTTCCTTATTCCAGAAGTGGAAGATCTCTCTGTACTAGTTCAACCATTTTCCTGGTTTTGCGGGACACGATACATTTTTTTAAAAAAATATTTTTTAAATCCATTTTTTTTAAATCCATTCAGTCAAATTGGAAGAGGGTTTATTGCTGCGTCGAGAATCCATCCTAATCACCCCCCTGCCATTTGAGGAAGTTAGTATCTACTGTAATACTTCCTTCTCCGCTTTGCTTCTCCCTTCTTCTTGAAGCTGAATTAGCAAATCTTACGCGTCAGTCGTTGGTGGTTCAAACTGCCTTTTTTTCCCCAAAAAAGGAGAGAATTTCCATCAACAGGATTTATTGCATGTCTACTAGGTGCCTAAGACCTTTCAGCAGACATGGCCCCTGCCTTTGAGCGATTTCCATTTGTTGGGAGAAATAATCAATCAATCAATCATATTTATTGAGCGCTTACTGTGTGCAGAGCACTGTACTAAGCGCTTGGGAAGTACAAAAGTCGGCAACACATAGAGACGGTCCCTACCCAACAGCGGGCTCACCAAACACGCATTAGGTAAAAGGGTTAAACGTTGGGCGTTGAGCACTTAAAATGTCTCTTACTCTGATTAGAGAAGCAGCGTGGCTCAGGGGAAAGAGCGCAGACTTTGAAGTCAGAGGTCATGGGTTCAAATCCCGGCTCCACCACTTGTCAGCTGTGTGACTTCGGGCAAGTCACTTCACTTCTCTGGGCCTCAGTGACCTCATCAGGAAAATGGGGATGAAGACTGTGAGCCCCACGTGGGACAACCTGATTACCGTGCATCCCCCCCCAGCGCTTAGAACAGTGCTTTGCACATAGTAAGCGCTTAATAAATGCCATTATTATTATTATTACTGGCCATAGAGCTAAGGTACTTTTGTGGCCTGCAGTAAAGAGGTGCCTGGGGGAAATTCAGGGTATCACTAGATTCACTCATTCATTCATTCAATCGTATTTATTGAGCACTTACTGTGCGCAGAGCACTGTACTAAGCGCTTGGGAAGTACAAGTTGGCAACATATAGAGACGGTCCCTACCCAGCAGTGGGCTCACAGTCTAGAATATTCCCAGATTTACAGAACTGAGGCGCAGAAAGGAGTTTTTGAAGTTCAGGGAGAGTAAACTAAAACCAAGCCCCTATCAATCAATCAGTCAGATTTATTGGGTGTTTACTACGGGCCGAGCACTGTACTGAGCGCTTGGGAGAGTACGATACAACAGAATTAGCAGACATGTGCCCCGCCCATAAAGAGTTTATGGTCCAGAGCAGGAGAAGGATGCTACACACCTGAGAAGCAGCGTGGCTCAGTGGAAAGAGCCCGGGCTTTGGAGTCGGAGGTCACGGGTTCAAGTCCCGGCTCCGCCACTTGTCAGCTGTGTGACTTTGGGCAAGCCACTTCACTTCTCTGGGCCTCAGTTCCCTCATCTGTCAAATGGGGATTAAGACTGTGAGCCCCCCGTGGGACAACCTGATCACCTTGTATCTACCCCAGCGCTTAGAACAGTGCTTTGCAAATAGTAAGCACTTAACAAATGCCATCATTATTATTATTATTATCATCATCATCATCAATCGTATTTATTGAGCGCTTACTATGTGCAGAGCACTGTACTAAGCGCTTGGGAAGTACAAATTGGCAACATATAGAGACAGTCCCTACCCAACAGTGGGCTCACAGTCTAAAAGGGGGAGACAGAGAACAAAACCAAACATGCTAACAAAATAAAATAAATAGAATAGATATGTACAAGTAAAATAAATAGAGTAAAAAATATGTACATGCATATATACATATACGTTATTATTATTATTATTGTGATATTTGTTGGGAAATCTGGAAAACGTGCCCACTGTTGTAAAAGTTGCGAAAGCTTTCAAGTCCATCTTGGATCCGTCTCTTGTCTCCCGGTGCCAGTTCAGTGAATTGCTGTGACGGTGACGGGTTGGGTTTTTTAAGGACTTCCATGTGAGGATGAGGCAAGATTCTGTGCTTTCTTCACCGCAGACACTCTGGTAATTGGTTTTGAGGCAGGTTTTGGCAATTCAATTGGATATGAAAATGAGTACGCGCCCACCCCCTACTCAGTTGGCGAAAATAAACTTGTTCCTTATAATTAGCTCGTCAGGTTTCTTTTTCGTGGCCGTCGTCAGCGGTTCGAAGCGTTCAGAGCCCGCCGTGCCCCTCTTACCGTTGACCGTTGGTGCGTTTGACCCCCTCCTTCCCTCTCCCGCCCCGGGACACGCAAGCGTATATTGTGTGTATCCCGCTTGAATAGGCTCGGCCGTCCCAAGCTTTTGTTTTGGTGTGGCTGTTGGGACTGAAATCGGCAAATGGGAACCACCTGGGCCGCCGCAAGGGTCGGATGGGAACCAGATGGGAGAAGTCGAGGTGGGGGCGCGTCACGTCATGTCGTCTTTCATCAGCCCGAAAAGGATTTAGCCCAACCCGGTCTCTCCTCCTCCCGTGGCTGTTTAGCTCAGAGATAAAGGGGCTTATCGAGAACCCACTTGTGTCCCCTAAGCAGACGGTGTCAAGTGATGGAGATAATAATGACGGCGTTTATTAAGCGCTTCCTATGTGCAAAGCACTGTTCTAAGCGCTGGGGAGGTTGCAAGGTGATCACAATGTCCCACGGTGGATTTGCAAGTTTCTTCCATGTCCAGAGCTTGCCCCAAAGTTTGATAACTTTTATGTAGCTTTGAATTGGGGTTGTAGGTGATAAAGTAACCTTCCCAAGATACCTATTTAGTCTCCCTTCAGGGAGTGCTGAAGCAGTAAAATACACGAAATCAGTATTTGTGTATTTCCTTGCTCATTGTAGGGAAGCCGAGAGCACGGGCTTGGGAGTCGGAGGATCTAGGTTTTCATCCCAGCTCTGCCACACGACTGCTTTTTAACCACGGGCAAGTCACTTAACTTTCCAGACCGTGAGCCCACTGTTGGGTAGGGACTGTCCTATATCAATCAATCAATCGTATTTATTGAGCGCTTACTGTGTGCAGAGCACTGGACTAAGCGCTTGGGAAGTACAAGTTGGCAACATCTAGAGACAGTCCCTACCCAGCAGTGGGCTCACAGTCTAAAAGGGGGAGACAGAGAACAAAACCAAACATACTAACAAAATAAAATAAATAGAATAGATATGTACAAGTAAAATAAATAAATAAATAGAGTAATCATCATCAATCGTATTTATTGAGCGCTTACTATGTGCAGAGCACTGTACTAAGTGCTTGGGAAGTACAAATTGGCAACATATAGAGACAGTCCCTACCCAACAGTGAGCTCACAGTCTAATAAATCTGTACAAGCATATATCCATATATGCAGGTGCTGTGGGGAAGGGAAGGAGGTAAGATGGGGGGGATGGAGAGGGGGACGAGGGGGAGAGGAAGGATATACATATATATATATATGTGCTCTGCACATAGTAAGCGCTCAATAAATACGATTGATTGATATATATATATACATATATATATATATGTTGCAAACTTGTACTTCCCAAGCGCTTAGTACAGTGCTCTGCACACAGTAAGCGCTCAATAAATACGATTGATGGAGGAGGAGGAGGAACAGGTGGCCGAGTGGATGGCCGTGTCGAAATCCCAAGTGACACGGTGAGAGTAGGTGCTAGGGAAATCAAACAGTCAAGTTGATGGAATCCACATGGGTCGGAAAGATTTCGCCAAAGGCGAAACCGACAGAAGCTGATATATGGCCTCCCCCAGGAAACGTGCTGGCCAGACGATAGCTTGCGGCCGCGCTAGAGGGAAGAGTTGATCCCGACCCCGGGAAAACGAGTAGGGGAATCTTTTGCAAATGGATTCAAAAAAGGCCATCCGTTGATTATAGCTTGGGTCACGGCGGGACGCCTTGCGTTTCCTTCCTGCGCAGGTTGCCTCAACCATATCCCTGTTTGGAGATAATAATGATAATGATGACATTTATTAAGCGCTTACTATGTGCAAAGCACTGTACTAAGCGCTGGGGAGTTTACAAGGTGATATATGGATACATGTGTGTACGGATTTATTACTCTATTTTACTTGTACATATCTATTCTATTTATTTTATTTTGTTAGTATGTTTGGTTTTGTTGTCTGTCTCCCCCATTTAGACTGTGAGCCCACTGTTGGGTAGGGACCGTCTCTAGATGTTGCCAACTTGTACTTTCCAAGCGCTTACTACAGTGCTCTGCACACAGTAAGTGCTCAATAAATACGATTGATTGATTGATCAGGTTGTCCCATTGAGGGGGCTCACAGTCTTCATCCCCATTTTACAGATGAGGAAACTGAGGCCCAGAGAAGTGAAGTGACTTGACCAAAATCACACAGTTGACAATTGGTGGAGCCGGGATTTGAACCCATGACCTCTGACTCCAAAGCCCGAGCTCTTTCCACTGTGCCACGATGTCATCCAGAGGATTTTCCCCCCTGGGCTTTGTGGGTTAAGCAGGTAGCCGAAATGGGAACTGATAAATTCATACATCTAAATACTCTTTAGTTGGGGGGGGGGTGGGGGGAGCCCAAAGAGGTGGCTCTGTTTTGAATCGATAGTATTTATTCCAGACTGTTCTAGACCATGAGCCCACTGTTGGGTAGGGACCGTCTCTATATGTTGCCCACTTGGACTCCCCAAGCGCTTAGTACAGTGCTCTGCACACAGTCAGCGCTCAATAAATACGATTGATTGATTGATTGATAGGAGGGTCTCTCCTGAAAAAGCACGGTGTTGCCTGAGGGATCACACTTCCGGAGCCGTGACTTCAAACCGTCAGGAGCAAAATGTGGACTTTTAGGGCCTTGGAGGAAAGGAATCGTTAAAGACTTTCCTTCCAATTCTCCCCCGACAACACCTAAACCTCCGGGTGTTATTATTGAACGAGGAAGTCCACGTTGGCAACGTCTAGAGATGGTCCCTACCCGACAGCGGGCTCATTGTCTAGAAGGGGGAGACGGACAACCAAACAAAACAGATTAACAAAATAAAATACAGTGCTCTACACACAGTAAGCGCTCAATAAATATGATTGAGTGAGGAAGGTTCCCCGAGGTCAGGAAAATGTTGGGCTCCTCTTAGGGAAGCTCCAGCGTGTTCGCCCGGTGACGAATCAGTGGGATTAGAAGAAGACAATGGGCAAGGGCAGAAGAGGAATCCATTCAGTTCCCGAAGCATTAAGATAAATCAGGAGAATAATAATAATAATAATAATGGTATTTGTTAAGTGCTTACTATGTGCAAAGCACTGTTCTAATCGCTGGGGAGGTTACAAGGTGATGGTTAAGGGTTCAAATCCCAGCTCCGCCACTTGTCAGCTGGGTGACTGGGCGAATCACTTCACTTCTCTGGGCCTCAGTTACCTCAAACGGTTATTAAGACTGTGAGCCCACCGTGGGACAACCTGATCATCTTGTAAGCTCCCCAGCGCTTAGAACAGTGCTTTGCACATAGTAAGTGCTGAATAAATGCCATTATTATTATTATTATCAGGCTGTCCCACAGTTCTAATCCCCATTTTCCAGATGAGGGAACTGAGGCCCAGAGCAGTGAAGTGACTTGCTCAAAGTCACACAGCTGACAGCTGGCGGAGCCGGAATTTGAACCCATAACCTCTGACTCCAAAGCCCGGGCTCTTTCCACTGAGCCATGCTGCTTCGCCCGCACCATCTGAGAAGAGACTCCTCCTCAGCGTGAGCCCTGCTTTCGGTCCAGTGGCCAGAGCGACGCCCTGGGAATCAGGAAGCTGGAGTTCATTCAGTCGTATTTATTGAGCGCCTGCTGTGTGCAGAGCACTGTACTAAGCGCTTGGGCGAGTACAGCGTAACAGTAAACAGGCACATTCCATGTCATCATCATCATCATATATATGTTTGTACATATTTTTTTACTCTTATTTGTACATATCTATTCTATTTATTTTATTTTGTTGGTATGTTTGGTTCTGTTCTCTGTCTCCCCCTTTTAGACTGTGAGCCCACTATCGGGTAGGGACTGTCTCTATGTGATGCCAATTTGTACTTCCCAAGCGCTTAGTACAGTGCTCTGCACATAGTAAGCGCTCAATAAATACGATTGATTGATTGATTGATTGATTCTCTGTCTCCCCCTTTTAGACTGTGAGCCCACTGTTGGGTAGGGACTGTCTCTATATGTTGCCAATTTGTACTTCCCAAGCACTTAGTACAGTGCTCTGCACATAGTAAGCGCTCAATAAATACGATTGGTGATGATGATCATCAATCATATTTATTGAGCGCTTACTATGTGCGCCTTTACTATATCCCCCTTTTAGACTGTGAGCCCACTGTTGGGTAGGGACTGTCTCTAGATGTTGCCAACTTGTACTTCCCAAGCGCTTAGTCCAGTGCTCTGCACATAGTAAGCGCTCCATAAATGCGATTGATGATGATGATGTGCAGAGCACTGTACTAAGCGCTTGGGAAGTACAAATTGGCAACATATAGAGACAGTCCCTACCCGACAGTGGGCTCACAGTCTAAAAGGGGGAGACAGAGAACAAAACCAAACATACTAACAAAATAAAATAAATAGAATAGATATGTACAAGTAAAATAAATAAATAGAGTAATAAATATGTACAAACATATATACACAACGAGCTTATAGTCGGGGCGCTGCCTTTAGGGGTGAGAGTGAAGGACCACCAAAGGGAAGTGGGGGCCCGCTAAAGTCCCAAGAAATCGCTGGCCCACATGGCCAGCGAAATACGGCAGTGGCCATTGAGTCCCTCCGTCGGTCAGCGGAAGGCATCGGGTGGTCGAAGCAGCTGCCCGCGGCGTCATGGCACTGCGGCCTGGCATCGGCACTGCGCTGGACCCCTGCCGAGCCTCCTAAACGGGGCCTGTCCTCCGTGGCGCTTCACGACACACAATCTATCTATCAATCAATCAATCGTACAGATCTATTCCTCTATTTATTTTACTTGAACATATTTACTGTTCTATTTATTTTGTTAATGATGTGCATCTAGCTTTAATTCGATTTGTTCTGACAACTTGACACCTGTCCACATGTTTTGTTTTGTTGTCTGTCTCCCCCTTCTAGACTGTGAGCCCGCTGTTGGGTAGGGACTGTCTCTATATGTTGCCGACTTGTACTTCCCAAGCGCTTAGTCCAGTGCAGTAAGCGCTCAATAAATGCAATTGAATGAATGAATGAATGAATCATATTTATTGAGCGCTTACTGTGTGCAGAGCACTGGACTAAGCGCCTGGGAAGTCCAAGTAGGCAACAGCTAGAGACGGTCCCTACCCAACAGCGGGCTCACAGTCTAGAAGGAGGAGACAGAGAACAAAACCAAACATATTAACAAAATCAAATAAATAGGTTATGTACAAGTAAAATAAATAGAGTAATAAATACGTACAAATATATACAGGTGCTGTGGGGAAGGGAAGGAGTTAAGGTTGGGGGGATGGAGAGGGGGAGGAAGGAGGGGGCTCAGTCTCCCCTACTCTGTTCCCCGGCATCATGGGGTAATAATAATAATAATAATTTTGGTATTTGTTAAGCGCTTACTATGTGCAAAGCACTGTTCTAAGCGCTGGGGGGATACAAGGTCAGATTGTCCCACGTGGGGCTCACAGTCTCAATCCCCATTTTCCAGATGAGGGAACTGAGGCCCAGAGAAGTGAAGCGACCTGCCCAAAGTCCCCCAGCTGACAATTGCAGAGCCGGGATTTGAACCCATGACCTCGGACTCCAAAGCCCAGGCTCTTTCCACTGAGCCACGCTGCTTCTCTGCAGTGGACTGAGCGTGGGTTTGGGTGTCAGAAGGTCGTGGGTCCTGATCCTGGCTCGGCCGCTTGCCTGCTGTGTGACCTTGGACCGGTCACTTGGCCTCTCTGGGCCTCGGTTACCTCATTAAAATCTGTCAGCTGTATCTGTAAAATGGGGATTGAGACTGTGAGCCCCACGTGGGACAGGGACCGTGGCCGACCTGATTTGCTTGGATCCACCCCAGCGAGCCCCCTTTTTCCCAGACTGAGCCCCCTTTTTCCTCTCCTCCTCCCCATCCCCCCCACCCTGCTTCCTTCCCCTCCCCACAGCACCTGTATAGATGTTTGTACAGATTTATTACTCTATTTATTTTACTTGTACATATTTACTGTTCTATTTATTTTGTTAAGGATGTGCATCTAGCTTTAATTCTATTTGTTCTGGCAACTTGACACCTGTCCACATGTTTAGTTTTGTTGTCTGTCTCCCCCTTCTAGACTGTGAGTCCGTTGTTGGGTAGGGACCGCCTCTATATGTTGCCGACTTGTACTTCCCAAGCGCTTAGTACAGTGCTCTGCACATGGTAAGCGCTCAGTAAATGCAGTTGAATGAATGAATGAATGAACAGTGTCTGGCAAATAGTAAGCGCTTAGTGAATACTGTAATTCATTCATTCATTCAGCATGAACGTGACTGTCCGTCCTCTAGCGTGTCGGCTCTTTGTGAGCGGGGATTGTGTCTGTTACCAATTCTGATGTATTGTATTCTCCCGAGGTATTTGTTAAGCGCTTACTATGTGCCAGGCACTGTACTCAGCGCTGGAGTGTATACAAGCAAATTGTGCCTGCTACCAATTCTGATGTATTGTATTCTCCCGAGATATTTGTTAAGCACTTACTATGTGCCAGGCACTGTACTCAGCGCTGGGGTGTATACAAGCAAATTGGGTTGGACGCAGTCCCTGTCCCACTTGGGGCTCACAATCTCCACCCCCATTTTACAGATGAGGCATGTGAGGCCCTGAGAAGTGAAGTGACTTGCCCAGGGTCACACAGCAAAGTGGCGAAGCTTTAATTCTATTTGTTCTGACAATTTTGGCACCCGTCTACATGTTTTGCTTTGTTGTCTGTCTCCCCCTTCTAGACTGTGAGCCCGTTGTTGGGTAGGGACCGTCTCTGTATGTTGTCAACTTGTACTTCCCAAGCGCTTAGTGCAGTGCTCTGCACACAGTAAGTGCTCAATAAATACGATTGAATGAATAATAATAATAATAATATAATAGCATTTATTAAGCACATACTATGTGCAAAGCACTGTTCTAAGTGCTGGGGAGGTTGCAAGGTGATCAGGTTGTCCCACAGGGGGCTCACCGTCTTCATCCCCATTTTCCAGATGAGGCAACTGAGGCCCAGAGAAGTGAAGTGACTTACCCAAAGTCACACAGCTGACAATTGGTGGAGCCGGGATTTGACCCCATGGCCTCTGACTCCAAAGCCCGGGCTCTTTCCACCGAGCCACGCTGCTTCTCAATGAATGAATGAATGGCGGAACTGGGATTAGAACCCGTGACCTCCTGAGTCCCCGGCCCGTGCTCTGTCCACTAGGCCAGGCTAATTAGGTACCGCCCCAAACTTGACCAGCTCTGTGTTTATCACTGGCAGGAACCTTCTAGAGGGAAGGGAGCTAACATTAAAGCCAGAAAATAATAATGATTGCGTTTATTAAGCGCTTACTATGTGCAAAGCACTGTTCTAAGCGCTGGGGAGGTTACATGTATACACACACACATATATACTAAGCAGTTGGGAGAGTACGTATATACATATGCTATAACAATCCAAAGTCGGGCCCAGGCTTGTCTTGGTTTGTTGTCTGTCTCCCCCTTCTACACTCTGAGCCCGTTAGATTGGGATGGTCTCTATCTGTTGCCGAATTGTACTTCCCAAGCGCTTAGTACAGTGCTCCGCACACAGTAAGCGCTCAATAAATACGATTGAATGACCCGGCGCTTCAAACAGTGCTCGGCACATAGTAAGCGCTTAACAAATACCATTATTATTATTAATAATATCATTATATCATTAATAATTAATAATAATTAATTATAATAATGAATAATTAATTTATAATTGAACTAATAATTAATTAACTATTATCATTAATTGATTAATGATTAATGATTATTATTTTATTTCATCATTGGTCAGAAGCTCTTTGTGGGCCCGGATCGCGTCTACCAACATTACCTTATCATGCTTTCCCAAGTGCTTAGTACTGTGCTCTGCACACAGTAGAGCACTCAGTCATATTTATTGAGCGCTTACTGTGTGCAGAGCACTGGATTAAACGCTTGGGAGAGTACAGTTTAATATAACAGACACAAATTTCTATCCACAATGAGCCTCCAGTCTAGGAGGCAAACATTACTATAAATCAATTGACAGATATCTATGGAAGTGCTCTGGGGCTTTAAGTACTTGTACATATTTATTTATTTTATTCTGTTAGTATGTTTTGTTTTGTTGTCTTTCTCCCCCTTCTAGATTGTGAGCCCACTGTTGGGTAGGGACCGTCTCTAGATGTTGCCAACTTGGACTTCCCAAGCGCTTAGTACAGTGCTCTGCACACAGTAAGCGCTCAATAAATATGATTGAGTGAATGAATGAATGAATGAATGATGCCCGCAGCCTCCCGCAAGCCCTTGGGAAGAGGGGCACCGGCCACCTCCCTGCCAAAGTCGGCCCCAGGCTTGTCTTGGTTTGTTGTCTGTCTTCCCCTTCTACACTCTGAGCCCCTTGTTAGGTTGGGATGGTCTCTATCTGTTGCCGAATTGTACTTCCCAAGCGCTTAGTACAGTGCTCTGCACACAGTAAGCGCTCAATAAATATGATTGAATGAATGACTGAATGATGCCCGCAGCCTCCCGCAAGCCCTTGGGAAGAGGGGCACTGGCCACCTCCCTGCCAAAGTCGGCCCCAGGCTTGTCTCTATCTGTTGCCGAATTGTACTTCCCAAGCGCTTAGTATAGTGCTCTGCACACAGTAAGCGCTCAGTAAATACAATTGAATGAATAACAGTATAACTACAAATAGACACATTCCCTGCCCACAACGAGCTCACAGTCTAGAGCTCTAGGAATAGACCCAAGTGCATCAGTGTCACCCATCGCGCGGGGGACGGGTTTCACTCTGCTTGCCCTTCAGATAGGGCAGCTGTCCTCGGTTCCCTCATCTGTAAAAATGGGGATTAAGACTGTGAGCCCCTTGTGGGACAACTTGATCACCTTGTATCCCCCCAGCGCTTAGAACAGTGCTTTGCATATAGTAAGCGCTTAACAAATACCATCATTATTATTATTATTATTACAAGAACTGATCTGCATCAACCGCTCCGTCTGCAGTTTTGCTGTTTTAGATTTTCCCAGGCCTTCAAAGCAACTGGGCTGCTACAGAATTTCACTCCGTGTTTCCCTCTGCCCCTCCTAGGGAATGCTTTCTTGGACCAAGGGCGGCCCTGGGAAATTGCCTAATGTCAAGTAAACATTAAGCTCATTCAACTTAGGCAGCCTCCAAGAGCTTGGCTTTAGCAGACTTTGTGGGCGGGAGCGTTTTCTAGCGCAATTTCAATGAGCTAGGGCGAACCTTCCCCCTTTTCTGAGAAAACTGATCATCCATCATTGTATAAGGGAGGGAAACTGTTTTCTCTTTGGATGAAATTTTTGGAGATGAGCTGCTATTGTCCTAAGTGGATACCTTCCAAAACTCTCCACTATTGATGGACCCATTTTTTTTTAAAATGGCATTTGTTAATGCCATATCAGTCCTGATATGGCTGATAAGACTTTGATAAGTCTTGATAAGTCCTGATAAGACTTTGGCGACTTTGGCAGCTGCCCTATCAGTCCCAGACTGAGCCCCTTCCTTCCTCTCCCCCTCGCCCCCCTCTCCATCCCCCCATCTTACCTCCTTCCCTTCCCCACAGCACCTGTATATATGAATATATGTTTGTACATATGTATTACTCTATTTTACTTGTACGTATCTATTCTATTTATTTTATTTTGTTAGTATGTTTGGTTTTGTTCTCTGTCTCCCCCTTTTAGACTGTGAGCCCACTGTTGGGTAGGGACTGTCTGTATATATTGCCAATTTGTACTTTCCAAGTGCTTAGTACAGTGCTCTGCACATAGTAAGCGCTCAATAAATACGATTGATGATGATGATGATGATGTTAAGCACTTACTATGTGCAAAGCACTGTTCTAAGCGCTGGGGGATACAAGGTGATCAGGTTGTCCCGCATGGGGCTCACAGTCATCATCCCCATTTGAGGCTCTGAGAAGTTAAGTGACTTGCCCAAGGTCACACAGCAGACACGTGGCTGAGCCGGGATTCGAACCCACGACCTCTGACTCCCAAGCCCGGGTTCTTTCCACTGAGCCACTCTGCTTCTCTAATTGGGACCCATTCTCTAATTGAAACCAGTTTCTTATTTTGTTTAATCACCCCAGCTCCTTCAAGGAAGCGTACCCCAGAAGGGGCAGAGGAGAAAAGTACGTTCTTCTGCTTCATGTTATTTTTATTTTTTAAACGAGAAGAAAGAGAAGCGGCATGGCCTAATGGAAAGAGAACGGGCCTGGGAATCAGAGACGTGGGCGCCAATGCCAACTCTGCCACTGGTTTGCTGTGTGATCTTGGGCAAGTCACTCAACTTGCCCAAGATCACACAGCAAATCAGCGGCGGAGTTACCTCATGTACCTCAGGCTGTGACAGTGGGCATGTCGCTTCAGTTTACTGTGCCTCAGTTACCTCACCTGTAAAATGGGGATAGTGGCACAATGGATAACACGTCTGACTACGGATCAGAAGATTCTAGGTTCGACTTGTGGCTGGCTCGTGAGCTTTTTTTTTTTTCCTAAACTGTGAGCCCGCTGTCGGGTAGGGACCATCTCTATATGTTGCCAACTTGGACTTCCCAAGCGCTTAGTACAGTGCTCTGCACACAGTAAGCGCTCAATAAATACGATTGAATGAATGTGAGCCCCATGTGGGCCGTGGGCCGTGTCCAGCCTGATTAGCCTGTATCTAATCCTCCAGTCGCCGGCATGGAGGAAACACTTACCAAAGACCATGAAGAAAAAAGAGAGCAATCAATCAATCAATCAATCAATCAATCGTATTTATTGAGCGCTTACTGTGTGCAGAGCACTGTACTAAGCGCTTGGGAAGTCCAAGTTGGCACCATCTAGAGACAGTCCCTACCCAACAGTGGGCTCACAGTCTAGAAGGGGGAGACAGAGAACAAAACCAAACGTACTAACAAAATAAAATAAATAGAGCAGAGCAGAAAGTATGTTGAGGACACTACGTCCAGAATACTTTGGTGAAAAACATTAAGCTGTATTCTAAAGACCTGTTCTCCTAGGGCAATCAATCAATCAATCAATCAATTGTATTTCTTGAGCGCTTACTGTGTGCAGAGCACTGTACTAAGCGCTTGGGAAGTACAAGTTGGCAACATATAAAGACAGTCCCTACCCAACAGTGGGCTCACAGTCTAGAAGGGGGAGACAGAGAACAAAACCAAACATATTAACAAAATAAAATAAATAGAATAGATATGTACGAGTAAAATAAATAAATAGAGTAATAAATATGTACAAACATATATACATATATACAGGTAGAGAAGATGTGAATCCGGGCATGAAGGCTATTTAACTCCCCTGGAGTTCATTGCCCTCATCTAGCCCTAGCCAATAGTTGTTTTCTGAATTGCTTTATTCGTATCCAAGACAAGGACATTTGGAGGGAATTGTACTGTTCCTCAAAATAGGTGCCTCACTTGGTCCTAACTGGTTATGGAGAATTCATTCATTCAATTGTATTTATTGAGCGCTTACTGGGCACAGAGCACTGTACTAAGCGCTTGGGAAGTACAAGTTGGCAACATATTCTTAGGCCCTTGGGGCGACAAGAACCAGTGGGGAAGTCTTTTTACTTGAGATCAATCAGTGGTATTTATTGACCGCTTACTGTGTGCTTGAGGGGGACAGCCTGCGACGCCTGGACCAGGATTGGGACCTCCTCCTCTTCCTCCTCCTCCTCCTCCTCCTCCGCCATGGTGAGAACCCAACAACCCCCTGCGGCCCCCACGGTGCCTCTGGGCATCTAG
This sequence comes from Tachyglossus aculeatus, assembly GCF_015852505.1. NCBI lineage: Eukaryota > Metazoa > Chordata > Mammalia > Monotremata > Tachyglossidae > Tachyglossus > Tachyglossus aculeatus. The sequence continues at coordinate 58,386,721 of NC_052070.1, read as the reverse complement.
ATTCCTCTCCCCCTCGCCCCCCTCTCCATCCCCCCCATCTTCCCTCCTTCCCTTCCCCACAGCACCTGTATATATGGATACATGTGTGTACAGATTTATTACTCTATTTATTTTACTTGTACATATCTATTCTATTTATTTTATTCTGTTAGTATGTTTGGTTTTGTTGGCTGTCTCCCCCTTTTAGACTGTGAGCCCACTGTTGGGTAGGAACTGTCTCTATATGTTGCCAACTTGTACTTCCCAAGCACTTAGTACAGTGCTCTGCACACAGTAGGCGCTCAATAAATACGATTGATTGATTGATTCCCCCTCATCCCCCTCTCCATCCCCCCCGTCTTCCCTCCTTCCCTTCCCCACAGCACCTGTATATATGGATACATGTGTGTACAGATTTATTACTCTATTTATTTTATTTGTACATATCTATTCTATTTATTTTATTCTGTTAGTATGTTTGGTTTTGTTGTCTGTCTCCGCCTTTTAGACTGTGAGCCCACTGTTGGGTAGGAACTGTCTCTATATGTTGCCAACTTGTACTTCCCAAGCGCTTAGTACAGTGCTCTGCACACAGTAAGCGCTCAATAAATACGATTGATTGATTGATTGCTGAACACCATACTAAGCTCCTGGGAGAGTACAGTATAGTTGGTAGACACAGTACCTGTCCACCACGAGTTTACAATCTAGAAGGGGAGACAGATATTAATATAAGGAATTTACAGATGTCTGCATAAGAGCTGTGGGGCGGAGGGTGGGTGGGGTGAATGCCGTGAGCCCACTAGACGAGCCCACTGTTGGGTAGGGACCGTCTCTATATGTTGCCAACTTGTACTTCCCATGCGCTTAGTCCAGTGCTCTGCACACAGTAAGCGCTCAATAAATACGATTGATTGATTGGAAGATAGGGAGGGTGTCTGACCTAGTTAGCGTGCATTTACCCCAACACTTAGAAAAGCGTTTGGCACACGGTGAACACGGTAACAGATCACCATAATGGATTCCACCTTTAGTGGGATCTTCCATGACCCCGATCCAATCCCTCCCCAGTTTCCTCCTTTCCATGAGAACTAGTAAGGTAGGTTTGTGTTTTTGAGACTAGAACTTTTACATGGAAATTTTTATCCCGCCACCTCCTCCCCCCGTTAGGTTTCCATAATTGAGATTTATTTGTACTCGGACTTTCGCATCAGGGCTGTACTGAGGACTTTGTTTTCCTTCCAAGAGTCGCTGTGCCGCAGTGGGTTTTTGAAGTCACAGAGGCGGCTTAACTTTTTCGCTTCACTCTGAAAGCACTCCACATCTGCCTGCCCCTCTCCCTTCCTCCCGACGCAAACGTCCCTCCTCTTCCAGCCTCCCCTAAGCCGCAATTCCAGCTGGCAGCGCCGGAACAAGTGTTTCCGTAAGCGTTCCCACGATCCTTAAGGAAGGGAGCGTGACCTCGCCGCCATGTGCCAGTTTTCCTCCCTTGACGTAGGAGGCGGTGGGAGGTAAAAACAATACTCGGATAGATGGACTCCCTGTCTGGGAGTCTCTAATGAAAGCTGAGTGTTCCTAGGCCAGCTGAACAGTATCTTCCTCCGGGGATTCCGGGGTTAGAAGGGGAAAGTGAATTGATTTCCACCCCCAGGTAGAGACGGGAACCCAATTAAATAGTCCTCTGCTTCCCCAGGCTACTGTAGTTTCTCTCCGTCATTGACGGGGGTAAATGGAACAAACTAGAACGAACGTGTTTTGCCTGTCTCTCTCTCCAAAAGGAAAAACAAATAGGGTGACATTCCCTTAAATTCACTGGGAAGCAATTTATTCTGACTCCGGGTGGCCAGGCGGAGGAAATGGGCATCCGTCCTGGAGGCTCCGCAGAGCTCGCTCCGTTTTCTCCCCCCGTTCGGAGCCTTATCGGAAGCCCATCTCCTCCAAGAGGCCTTCCCTGACTAAACCCTCCTTTCCTCTTCTTCCACTCCCTTCTGCATCGCCCTGACTTACTCCCTTTTTTCCTCCCAGCCCCACAGCACTTCGGTACGGATCCGTCATTTGTTTATTTCTATTAATGTCTCCCCCTCTAGACTGGAAGCTCATTGTGGGCAGGGAATGCCTCTGTTTATTATTATATTGTAGTGTACCGAGCGCTTAATACAGTGATCTGCACACAGTAAGCACTCAATAAATGATTGATTGAATGAATGGCCGGCCCAGAATGAGTTTTGTCGTCTGTTCTTTCTTGGCACTAATCCCTCATCCAGTTGTGGCAATTTCCCATTTCCAGTGCAGTCTTAGAGGCTTTTTTGCAAAAGCAAGCTCTTGAGCTGCCCCGACTTGCAGTCTTAGATTTCATCAAGTGCTACAGTTAAGGGCTCCATCTTTCAATTCTGACTTCTTGGAAGATTATGTATGATGTCCCAGGTCTAAGCCAGAAAATGTGTGGCCGTCGCTTCCATTCCTTTTCAGAGGCCCAAAGGTACCATCCCCATTCAGCTTTGACATAGGCTGGCTGCCCTCTTAATCCTTTGTGGGGTGGGCAACTTGTTGCCAACTTGTACTTCCCAAGCGCTTAGTACAGTGCCCTGCACACTGTAAGCGCTCAATAAATACAATTGATTGATTGAGCAGTAATCAATAAGCAGAGGCTGAGAACTTAGGCAATGGTAATTTTGTGTGGCGAATGAAGCTAACATGTGTCAAGTCCCGTTCATTTTTACGTACTAAGAAACAACTTATCAAATTGGTGAAGCAGGAGCCTAAATGGTTTTCAGTATCGGTTGAAAGGATTTCTTAATGGGACTGTAATAATAATTATGATGATATTTGTTAAGCGCTTACTACATGGCAGGCACTCAGACCAGTATGTGTGGGTGCCTCACACATATAAATTAAATATAACTCAGTCAATCAATCAATCATATTTATTGAGTGCTTACTGTGTGCAGAGCACTGTACTAAGCGCTTGGGAAGTCCAAGTTGGCAACATCTAGAGACAGTCCCTACCCAACAGTGGGCTCACAATCTAGAAGGGGGAGGCGGAGAACAAAACCAAACATATTAACAAAATAAAATAAATAGAATAGATATTTACAAGTAAAATAAATAGAGTAATAAATATGTACAAACATATATGTGTGTGTGTGTGTGTGTGTGTATATATATATATATATACAGGTGCTGTGGGGAAGGGAAGGAGGAATAAATAAATAAATAGAGTAATAAATGTGTACAAACATATATACGTATATACAGGTGCTGTGGGGAAGGGAAGGAGGTAAGACGGTGAGGATGGAGAGGGGGACTCGTTTTTTGCACCGTGATTTTCTATTTGGCTTTTCCCTCTCCCCTGACTGGAGGCATAGGAGGAGACTCTATTGGATAATGAAGCTGATTTTCTTTCTTCGTTGCAGGTTCTCAAATAGGCATGTGATGAAATAGGGGATTGCCTAGTCTTTCTGTTACCTCTTTGTCCACAGTTCCCTTTCTTCCCCCCGCCCCGCCCCCCGGCTTCTTGAGTACTTCCTAAGTCAACTGTCAAGTTTAACATGATACTTTCTTGAGATGAGGAATGTCATTTCACAGGCAGCCTGGCAGTTTTTAAAAGAAATCTCTCTGGGCCTCGGAAACTTCAGCCTGCGAAACTGTCGTTCACCGGGACCCCTTCCATCCTTTATTCCTGCTTTCAAAATCAAGTGACCAAAAGAATGATTCTTCCTTTTTGCAAAGACCCACAAATATCCGTTTGACAAGGCCTAAGAAAGAAACAGAAGTGGACGAATAACTGTGAGCCCGTTGATGGGTAGGGACCGTCTCTGTATGTTGCCGACTTGTACTTCCCAAGCGCTTAGTACAGTGCTCTGCACGCAGTAAGCGCTCAGTAAATATGATTGAATGAATGAATGAATTCAATTATGTCAAGATCTGGTCTGACTTAAGTCTGTGTCCACATGCAATTCTAACACTTTGGTTTGCACTGTTGTAATATTTGCAGCAATTCAGCATCTAGCCTGTGAGCCCACTGTTGGGTAGGGACCGTCTCTATATGTTGCCAACCTGTACTTCCCAAGCGCTTAGTACAGTGCTCTGCACATAGTAAGCACTCAATAAATTTGATTGATTGATTATCGAATTCACCATACCCAGGCAACACGATGATCAATCAATCAATCATATTTATTGAGCGCTTACTGTGTGCAGAGCACTGTACTAAGCACTTGGGAAGTACAAGTTGGCAACATAACAGTCCCTGTCCCACGTGGGGATCACAATCTAGGTAGGAGGCAACCTATAGGACCCAACAGTGGGCTCACAGTCTAGAAGGGGGAGACAGAGAACAAAACCAAACATACTAACAAAATAAAATAAATAGAATAGATATGTACAAGTAAAATAAATAAATAAATAGAGTAATAAATATGTACAAACATATATACATATATACAGGTGCTGTGGGGAAGGGAAGGAAGTAAGATGGGGGGGATGATCGGGGTCTTTGTGTTTCAGTTATTCATACCTTCTGTGAATTGCTACTTAAAAGCCGGTGTTATCCGATTATTGTTTTTAATAGAAGTCTTTGGCATGTTGTCTGTCTAAAGTAGGATTACTTCTTTTCCCCCTATATCCACCCAGCTAGTCACTTAATGGCGTGTATTCATTCATTCAGTCTTATTTATTGAGCGGTTACTGTGTGCAGGGCACTGTTGAAAGTGCAGTGCAACAATAAACAGACACATTCCGTGCCAATACTGAGCGGGAGGCAGACATCAGCAGAAATAAATGAATTAATAATTCATTATAATAATAATAATTAATAAATGAATAAATATGGGGCTGGGAGGGAGGAAGAACAAAGGGAGTGGGAGATGAGGGAAAACGTGGCTTAGTCTGGGAAGGCCCCTCGAAGGAGATGGGCTTTCAATAAGGCTTTGAAAGTGGAGAGAATAATTTTCTGGCAGATTTGAGGAGGGAGGATGTTCCAGGCCAGAGGCGGGATGTGGGCCGGGGTCGGCGATGAGACGGGCGAGAGCGAGGCACGGTGAGAAGGTTTAGCCCCGCAGGAGCGAAGCAAGTGGGTTGGGTTGTAGAAGGAGCGAAGGCAGGTGAGGTAGGAGGGGGCAAGGAGGTGGACTGCTTTAAATCAATCAATCAATCAATCGTATTTATTGAGCGCTTACTGTGTGCAGAGCACTGGACTAAAAGCTTGGGAATTACAAGTTGGCAACATATAGAGACAGTCCGTATCCAACAGTGGGCTCACAGTCTTTCAAGCCAATGGTGAGGGGTTTTTAGTTTGACGCGGAGGTAGCTGGGCATCACTGGCGGGGTTTTTTGAGGATCGCAAAACTGAGGACTTATCCTGAATTCATTCATTTATTGAGCGCTTACTGTGTGCTAAGTGCTTGGGAAGTCCCATTTATTGAGCGCTTACTGTGTGCAGGGCGCTGGACTGAGCGCTTGGGAGGTACAGGTTGGCAACGTATGGAGACGGTCCCTCCCCAACAGTGGGCTCACAGTCTAGACGGTCTCTATCTGTTGCTGAATTGTACTTTCCAAGCGCTTAGTACAGTCACCCCCTCCCCATCCCCCCCGTCTTACCTCCTTCCCCTCCCCACAGCACCTGTATATATGTATGTATGTTTGTATGGATTTATTACTCTATTTTATTTGTACATATTCCATTTATTTTATTTTGTTAATATGTTTTGTTTTGTTGTCTGTCGCCCCCTTCTCTCCTGTGAGCCCGCTGTTGGGTAGGGACCATCTCTAGATGTTGCCAACTTGGACTTCCCAAGCGCTTAGTCCAGTGCTCTGCACACAGTAAGCGCTCAATAAATACGATTGAATGAATGAATGAAAGTCACATACGGGGACGGTCCCTACCCAACAACAGGCTCACAGTCTAGAAGGGGGAGACAGACAACAAAACATGGAGACGGGTGTCAAAACCGTTAGAATAAAAAGAATTACAGCTGTATGCACATCATTAATAAAATACAGTAGTAGATATGTACAAGTAAAATAAATAGATTAATAAATCTGTACAAATACATACAAGTGCTGTGGGGAGGGGAAGGAGGTAGGACGGGGGCGATGGGTAGGGGAAAAAAGTTTTTGTAGAAGAGTGATCCGGGCAGCAGGGTGAAATACGGACTGTAGTCATTCAATCGTATTTATTGAGCGCTTACTGTGTGCAGTGCACTGTACTAAGCGCTTGGGAAGTACAATTTGGAAACGTATATAGTCGGAAGAGACAGGAGGCTGGGAGGCCAGCAAGGAGGTTGATGCGGTGATCCGGGCGGAACAGAGCGCGTGACTGCGTTAATGTGGCAGCGATATGGACGGAGAGGAGAAGGTGGGAGCGGCAAGCTTTAGTGATGGATTGAATACGTCCATTGAATGAGAGAGAGGAGGCAAGGATAAGGCCAAGGTTACAGGAATGTGAGACGGGAAGAACGGTGGTGCCGTCTGCACTTATCGAGCATGTGCAGGGCACTGTACCAAGTGCTCGCTTGTAATGTTCTGCGTCGTCGTCCTGTACAACAGAATTTGCAGATGTATTTCCGCCTCACGGTGATTTGACAGTCGTCCGTCTAGCTTTCCAGTCACCATTGATAGCATCACCACCATCTCCATCCTAGAAGTTTGCAGTCTTGGTGCCAATCAGTCAATCAATCAATCGTATTTATTGAGCACTTACTGTGTGCAGAGCACTGTACTAAGCGCTTGGGAAGTCCAAGTTGGCAACATAGAGAGACGGTCCCTACCCGACAGTGGGCTCACAGTCTCACAGTCACAGGTGTCATCCTGTCTAGACTAGTCTAGACTGTCCTGTCTGTCCAGTCTAGACTGTGAGCCCACTGTTGGGTAGAGACCGTCTCTATATGTTGCCAACTTGGACTTCCCAAGCGCTTAGTACAGTGCTCTGCACACAGTAAGTGCTCAATAAATATGATTGATCCTAGATTCCATTTTGCCTTTCAACCCTCGCATCCTATTTTTTATTTTTATGGTATTTGTTAAGCACTTAGTGTGTTTCAAGCTCTGTCCTAAGGGCTGGGCTAGATAGAGATTAATCACGTTGGACACAGTCGATCAATCAATCAGTCGTATTTTTTGAGCGCTTACTGTGTGCAGAGCACTGTACTAAGCGCTTGGGAAGTACAAGTTGGCAACATCACAGTCCCTGTCCCACGTGGGGATCACAGTCTAGGTAGGAGGCACTGAATCCCCATTTTGCAAGTTAAGGAAAGTGAGGCCCAGAGAAGTAAAGTGGCTTGCCCAAGGCCACACCGCGGGCAGTTGGCGGAGGGGGGATTGGAACCCAGGTCCTCTCACTTCCAGGCCTGTGCTCTTTCCAATCAATCAATCAATCAATCGTATTTATTGAGCGCTTACTGTGTGCAGAGCACTGTACTAAGCGCTTGGGAAGTACAAGTTGGGAGTACAAGTACATGTTTCCACCAGGCCACACCGCTTCAATAAAAATAGTAATAATAATGATGGTGTTTGTTAAGCGCTTACTGTGTGCAAAGCACTGTTCTAAGCACTGGGGGGGTTACAAGGTGATCAGGTTGTCCCACGTGGGGCTCGCAGTCTTAATCCCCATTTTCTAGATGAGGGAACTGAGGCACAGAGAAGTGAAGTGAATTCTGTTTATTTTTATTAATGATGCCCGTTGGGTAGGGACCGTCTCTATATATTGCCAACTTGTACTTCCCAAGCGCTTAGTACAGTGCTCTGCACACAGTAAGCGCTCAATAAATACGATTGATTGATTGATGGGTTCAAATCCCGGCCCCGCCACTTGTCAGCTATGTGACTTTGGGCAAGTGACTTAACATCTCTGGGCCTCAGTTCCTAAAACGCGGAACCGGGGGGGACGTCCGATGGCTCCGTAACAGTCACCGAAAGCTATCTCGATCGAAACGGTTTGACTTTCAGGCGGAGTGATTTTTTGCGCTTTTCGTGGCCCGGATATCTTCGCCCCCGTTGATGGATTTCGTTCGGGTGCTGGAGCGGTAGATGTTTTTACCAGCAAGCACTTTTTACAGTGCTCCCCCCCTTCTAGACTATGAGCCCACTGTTGGGTAGGGACCGTCTCTATATGTTGCCAACTTGGACTTCCCAAGCGCTTAGTACACTGCTCTGCACACAGTAAACGCTCAATAAATACAATTGAATGAATGAATAAATAAAATGGGGATGAAGACTGTGAGGCCCCCGTGGGACAACCTGATCACCTTGTAACCTCCTCAGCGCTTAAAACAGTGCTTTGCACATAGTAAGTGCTTAATGAATGCTATAAAAAGAAAAGTGGACAGAGTCTGGGCCTTGGGGTCAGAAGGTCATGGGTTCTAATCCTGACTCTCCCACATGTCTGCTGTGTGACCTTAGGCAAGTCACTTCACTTCTCTGGGCCTCAGTTCCCTCATCTGTAAAATGGGGATTAACACTGTGAGCCCCCCGTGGAACAACCGGATCACCTTGTAACCTCCTCAGTGCTTAGAACAGTGCTTTGCATATAGTAAGCGCTTAATGAATGCTGTAAAAAGAAAAGTGGACAGAGGCTGGGCCTAGGTGTCAGAAGTCCATGGGTTCTAATCCTGGCTCTCCCACATGTCTGCTGTGCGACCTTAGGCAAGTCACTTCACTTCTCTGGGCCTCAGTTCCCTCATCTGTAAAATGGCATTAAAACTGTGAGCCCCCTGTGGGACAACCTGATCACCTTGTAACCTCCCCAGTGCTTAGAACAGTGCTTTGCACATAGTAAGCGCTTAATAAATCCTATAAAAAGAAAAGTGGACAGAGGCTGGGCCTAGGTGTCAGAAGGTAATGGGTTCTAATCCTGGCTCTCCCACATGTCTGCTGTATGACCTTAGGCAAGTCACTTCACTTCTCTGGGCCTCAGTTCCCTCATCTGTAAAATGGGGATTAAGACTGTGAGCCCTATGTGGGACAGGAACTGTGTCCAACCCGATTTGCTGGTATCCACCCCATTCATTCATTCAGTTGTATTTATTGAGCGCTTACTGTGTGCAGAGCACTGTACTAAGCGCTTGGGCAGTACAAGTTGGCAACATATAGAGACGGTCCCTAACCAACAGTGGGCTCACAGTCTAGAAGGGGGAGACAGACAACAAAACAAAACATATTAGCAAAATAAAATAAATAGAATAAATATGCACAAATTCATTCATTCAATCGTATTTATTGAGCGCTTACTGTGTGCAGAGCACTGTACTAAGCGCTTGGGAAGTACAGGTTGGCAACATATAGAGACGGTCCCTACCCAACAGTGGGCTCACAGTCTAGAAGGGGGAGACAGACAACAAAACAAAACATATCAACAAAATAAAATAAATAAATAGAATATGTACATGTAAAATAAATACTGTTCTAAGCGCTGGGGAGGTTACAAGGTGATCAGGTTCATTCATTCAGTCGTATTTATTGAGTGCTTACTGTGTGCAGAGCACTGTACTAAGCGCTTGGGAAGTACAGGTTGGCAACATATAGAGACGGTCCCTACCCAACAGTGGGCTCACAGTCTAGAAGGGGGAGACAGAGAACAAAACAAAACATATTAACAAAATAAAGTAAATAAATAGAATATGTTCAAGTAAAATAAATACTGTGCTGAGCGCTGGGGAGGTTACAAGGTGATCAGGTTCATTCATTCAATCGTATTTATTGAGTGCTTACTGTATGCAGAGCACTGTACTAAGCGCAAATAACAGCGCCTGGCTCGTAGTAAGTCATGGTGTAGCGGATAGAATGGATAGAGCCTGGCAATCAGAAAGTCATGGGTTCTAATCCCGGCTCGGTCACTTGTCTGCCGTGTGACCTTGGACAAGTCACTTCACTTCTCTGGGCCTCAGTTACCTCTGTAAAATGGGGATTGGGACTGTGAGCCCTATGTGGAACAGGGACCGTGTCCAATCCAATTTGCTTGTATCCACTCCAGCACTCTTAGTTCAATGCCTGGAACAGAGTAAGCACTTAAATACCATAAAACAGTGCTTAACAAATCCCGTAATTATTATCATTTTTACAGCGCCTGGCTCCGAGTGAGCGTTTAACAAGTGCCATAAAAACCGAAAAAAGTCAAAATGCCTTTGGATCTTGCCGCACTCTTGTCCGGCGCTCCGCCGTATTGCTCCAGGCGAAGAGGGGCCCTTGGGCCCGGGATGCAACAGGGGAGGGGAAGCAGAAGTCGGTTGGAGTGGCCACCTTACAGTGACCCGCACGATTCATTCATTCAATCAATCGTATTTATTGAGTGCTTACTGTGTGCAGAGCACTGGACTAAGCGCTTGGGAAGTACGAGCCAAAGGAGCCCCCAAAGCAGATGGCCAAGGGAACGTTTCGTTCTCAAGGTCTCCTTGCCATGAGCTGTAAAGTAAATCCGCCATCTCCTTATACGAAATATTTGGATTGGCAGAGCCGTGATCTGAATCATTTGAATCTTTCCATTCTCTTCCCTAGTTACCATATTTTGGTCTTCGAGTTGCATTTTTGAGGGGTAGAAAACCGCCCTTTTGACCTAGAGACTTTTATCAAGTCTCCGAGGGGTCAAGCTATTTAAGTTGCTGCCTCGGAAAACAGAACCGTGCCCTGAACCCACGGGCAGTCAACAATAATGGTCATTCATTCATTCATTCATTCATTCATTCATTCATTCATATTTATTGAGCGCTTACTGTGTGCAAAGCACTGTACTAAGTTGGCAACATCTAGAGACGGTCCCTACCCAACAGCGGGCTCACAGTCTAGAAGGAACAATAATGGTCATTCATTCATTCATTCATTCATATTTATTGAGCGCTTACTGTGTGCAAAGCACTGTACTAAGTTGGCAACATATAGAGACGGTCCCTACCCAACAGCGGGCTCACAGTCTAGAAGGGGGAGACAGGCAACAAAACATATTAACCAAATAAAATAAATATGTACAAATGAAATAGAGTAATAAATCTGTACAAACATATATACAGGTGCTGGGGGGAGGAGAAGGTGGGGGGGATGGGGAGAAGGGGGCTCAGTCTGGGAAGGCCGCCTGGAGGAGGTGAGCTCTCAGTAGGGCTTTGAAGCTTAGTAAACAAATACCAACATTTTATGATTATCAAACCGGTTGGAAAGTTTGTGGGCGGGGGAAGGGGCACAGACCTGCGGGGTGGAGCTGCTGCTGCTCCTGCTCCTCCTCCTCCTCCTCCGTATTTATTGAGCGGTAATAATAATAGTATAGTACTAATGATAATTATGAAGCACTTAGTTCAGTGCCCCACGCATAATAGGCACCTCCCCTTCTCCATCCCCCCATCTTACCTCCTTCCCTTCCCCACAGCACCTATATATATATGTATATATGTTTGTACATATTTAGTACTCTATTTATTTATTTATTTATTTTACTTGTACATATCTATTCTATTTATTTATTTATTTATTCTATTTATTTATCTATTTATCTATTCTATTTATTTTATGTTATTTATTTTGTTAGTATGTTTGGTTTTGTTCTCTGTCTCCCCCTTCTAGACTGTGAGCCCACTGTTGGGTAGGGACTGTCTCTAGATGTTGCCAACTTGGGCTTCCCAAGCGCTTAGTACAGTGCTCTGCACACAGTAAGTGCTCAATAAATACGATTGATTGATTGATACTAGGGGAAGGAGCGTGGCTCAGTGGAAAGAGCCCGGGCTTTGGAGTCAGAGGTCATGGGTTCAAATGCCGGCTCCGCCGCTTGTCAGCTGGGTGACTTTGGGCAAGTTGCTTCACTTCTCTGGGCCTCAGTCCCCTCATCTGTCAAATGGGAATTAAGACTGTGAGCCCCCCGTGGGACCACCTGATCACCTTGTAACCTCCCCAGCATGTAGAACAGTGCTTTGCGCGTAGTAAGCGCTTAATAAATGCCATTATTATTATTATTATCATTATTATTATTATTATTATTATTATTATTATTATTATTACTTTGTGCCAAACACTGCAGTAAGTGGAGGGCTAGGTCCAATGAGGTCGGACGGGGTCCTTGCACCACGTGGGGCTTGCAGTCTAAGAAGGAAAGCAATCTATTTGAACCTCACCATTTCCCCCATGTGTGTAATTTATTTTATTGTCTCGCTCACCCACTAGGCTGGAAGCTCCTTGTAGGCAAGGATAATAATAATAATGGCATTTGTTAAGCACTTACTATGTGCAGAGCACTGTTCTCAGCACTGAGGGGGTTACAAGGTGATCAAGTTGTCCCATGTGGGGCTCACAGTCTTAATCCCCATTTTACAGATGAGGGAACTGAGGCTCAGAGAAGTTAAGTGACTTGCCCAAGGTCACACAGCAGACATGTGGTCGAGGCGGGATTCAAACCCAGGCCCTCTGACTCCAAAGCCTGGGCTCTTTCCACTGAGCCAGGCTGCTCCTCCTAATGGATAATGTCTACCAGCTCCATTGTGGCGTGGGAGTCAGAGGGACCTGGGTTCTAATGCTACTTCAGCCATTTGTCCGCCGGGTCACCTTGGGCAAGTCACTTCGCTTGTCTGGGCCTCAGTTCCCTCCTCTGGAAAATGGGGATGAAGAGCGGGAGCCTCACGTGGGGACCGACCTGATCACCTCATATCTACCCCCGGGGCTTAAAATAGCGCCTGACACCTGGCGAGCGCTTAACAAGAGCCATAATTATTATTATGCCTCTCCCAAACGCTTAGCGCAACGATTTGCACACAGTGAGTGCTCAATGAATGCCGTTGATTTGATTGATTTGATACCATTGATTTGAATGAGTGAATGAATTGGCCAAGCGCTTAGTACCGTGCTTTGCGCACAGTGAGCGCTCAGTAAACACGATGGAGTGGTTGATTTGATCGCTTCTTTTCAAGAGGGATTGCAAACAGAGTAACGGGGTGCTGAGCAGGGTCAGACTGAATGTCCTGATCCTCAGACTACAGTCTAACAATCAATCAATCAACTGTATTTATTGAGCGCTTACTGTGTGCAGAGCACTGTACTAAGCGCTTGGGAAGTCCAAGTTGGCAACATATAGAGACAGTCCCTACCCAACAGTGGGCTCACAGTCTAAAAGGGGGAGACAGAGAACAAAACCGAACACACTAACAAAATAAAATAAATAGAATAGGTATGTACAAGTAAAATAAATAGAGTAATAAATATGTACAAATATATGGGGGGGTCCCGAGTTCAAGAACCATTTGACTCAGACCTGACCAAGCCTCACTTCTCTAGACTGTTAGCTCATTGTGGGCAGGGAGCCCGTCTGCTAATTCTGTTGTATTGCACTCTCCCAAGTGCTTAGAACAGTGCTCTGCACATAGTAAGTGCTCAATAAATGCTGTTGATTTATTGAGTCTGTGTAGGGTCCAATGGGGCCCCTTTCCCAAGCAGTTCCCGGGGAAAACGTCCTTCTGCAATCAGTCAGTGCGTTCATTCATTCCTTCATTCAATCGTATTTAGTGAGCGCTTACTGTGTGGTAGGGATGGTCTCTATATGTCGCCAACTTGTACTTGCCAAGCGCTTAGTATAGTGCTCTGCACACAGTAAGCGCTCAATAAATGCGAATGAATGAATGAATGAATGGAAGACTGGGAACGCACTGTAAGCCCTGAGTGCTTACAGTTGTACTCTGTGTACTCGCCCAAGCACTTTATGCTGGGTGCTGTGTACACCGTAGGCATTCAGTAAGTACCACGGATTGCTGTGTGTTCCGAGAAATAAATGGAAGTGATAAATAATCATTATGATGCTTGTTAAAGCGCTTACTATGTGTCAAGTACTGTTCTAAGCCCTGGGGTAGATACAAGGGCTAGACCGTGAACCCGCTGTTGGGTAGGGACCGTCTCTATATGTTGCCAACTTGTTCTTCCCAAGCGCTTAGTACAGTGCTCTGCACACAGTAAGCGCTCAATCAATACGATTGAATGAATGAATACAAGGCAGTCATGTTGGACACAGTCCCTGCCCACACAGGGCTCACACTCTGAATCCCCACTTTACAGGTGAGGTAACTGAGGCCCAGTGAAGAGAAGTGACTTGTCCAGAATCACCAAGCAGATGTGGCAGAGCTGGGATTAGAACCCATCAATCAATCGTATTTATTGAGCGCTTACTGTGTGCACAGCACTGTACTAAGCGCTTGGGAAGTACAAGTTGGCAACATATAGAGACAGTCCCTACCCAACAGTGGGCTCACAGTCTAAAAAAAAAACCCATGACCTTCTTAGTCCCAGGCCCGTGCGCTATCCACTAAACCACGCTGCTTTTCAAGCTTTCCAGCTATGAAATCCTCAGACCAAAAGGCGGTGCGGTTTTTGGGGGGAAGCGTCTGTGCATTTTCGAAAGTAGCCCTATCTCAGTTATTCTCTTGGTTTGGGGTTTGCCTCTGTTTATCGTGGCACGTGGCGTTCTACCCCATCTCGCCTTTATTATATTATTATATAGACTTCTCCCCTCTCCTTTCTCAAAGGTGAAACCGCCCGGCGTTTCTGAAATTGGTGTCAGCACTGTGTGGAGTTACCGGACTTTCAATTTTTAACGGTCAGGCGAGGAAAGCCAGGGGATTAGTCACCTGTTAGGTGAAACCAGGTCCGTGGAGGAAGAAGCAGCCCGGCACATGTTTAAAACATTAATGAACGGACAGTAAGGTGACGAGTCTAAGATCTCCCGAAGGATGTCCAGAAAACCCATGTGATCAACAAAAAGAAATATCTGAAAACTATTGCCTTGTTTTAGAGGACTCCGTATGTGCAGGAGATTCTCTGTTCTGGTAAATTGCTCCGTAATTGAATCTGGCAGATCGTTTTCTTGGTCAGAGAAAACTCGATGTCTGAGAACTTGATCAGTAATAATAATAATAATGATATTTGTTAAGCACTTACTATATGCCAAATACTGTATCAGGTGCTGGGGTAGATACAAGATAATCAGGTCCTGCATGGGGATTCTCAGTCTCAGTTGGGAAAGAGAACAGAGGCCTCGGAGTCAAAAGGACCTGAGTTCTAATCCCGGCTCTGCTCCTTCTCAGCTGTGTGACCATGGGCAAGTCACTTAACTTCTCTGTGCCTCAATTACCTCATCCGTAAAATGGGGATTAAAGCTATTCATTCATTCGATCGTATTTATTGAGCGCTTACTGTGTGCAGCTATGAGCCACGTGTCGGATGTAGATCGTGTCCAACCTGGTCAACTTCTATCTACCCCATCACTTAATACAGTGCCTGGCACATAGTAAGCGCGTAACAGATACCATTAAAAAAAAAAAAAAACAGATATTGAACCCCCACTCTATGGATCTATCATAAAATATACCACTGGTTGTACTATCTGTAAATCCCACTGAAACTTTTTGAATTTCGGTAAATTAGCAGGTTGTTCCCTACAGCCAAAAACTCAATTCGGTTTTAGCTTGGAGCACTTAAGGTGATTTAGCAAATGTAATGATTTTTTTTTTAAGTATTGGAATGGTAAGGTAGAAGTCCCGTTCAATCATTTTGTACCGAGAACTAGGATTTTTGACATAGTGAAAATTAGTTTAAGCCATCCTAATCACTCCTAAACCAGCGATCTTGAAGGGCAAAACATTTGGGGTAATAAGCTTAAAAAAAAATGCCTTCTCCAAGAAGACCACCTAATCAGGTCCCGAACAAACGATAAATGGAGCTGTTAGGGGTTTCCCATACAAATGGTAAGATGGAGAGGAAAATGTAAGTTGAAACATGCTGAGTGAATGAGTAAGATTCATACTGGTTTTGGATCCTGTATAACCGTGGGCAAGTCATTTAACTGCTCTGCACCTCAATTACCTCACCTGTAAAATGGGGATTAAGATTGTGAGCCTCAGGTGGACCGGGATTGAGCACAACCTAATTACTTTGTATCTACACCAGTGCTTAGAAAAGTGCCTGGCACATAGTAAGCACTTTAATAATACCTTAAAAAAAAATCTGATCAGAGCAGACCATTAGTTCTCCCTTTCAAATGGCTAATGATGTGATTGTGGCAGAAGCGCTGTATCCCAGGACATTTCCAGTCTCTCCTAACTGGAGCCGTTGAGGCAGGATTTTTCCGTGGACCGTCCTGCAGTCCTCCCCTCAGACTTGCAGTCGCGGAGTCTCGGGCGGTAAAATTGAGCTCCAAAAAAGTTATCGTTTATCCAGCATGTTTATAGAGACTCTAGCGAGGCTGGAGTTTTGACTTCTTTTAATGACTCATTTGTGATCTTTAAGAGAATGTGTAAGGGAAAAATATGCTGATGGTAAGCCCGGGGTTACCGTGGGACCTGGAGGTTGCTAAGTTTTACCCTGGAATAAATATACAGAGGAGTCCATGGAAATTCCCACTGCTGGGAAGTGAGCACAGCCTTCTTCCAAACTCTGGGAAATGCCTTGCCATTGGGGTCATGTGTTACTGTAGGTGGGATGGGCAGGGGCATAAATGTTCTGATAAAGCAAATATCTCAGATATTCTAGAGATATCCCTCTAGATTGTAAACTCCTTGTGAGCAGGGGACATATTCACCACTTCCTTTGGATTGTTCTCTCCCCCAAGCCTTTGGGATATTATCCTCTCCCAAAGAAAAGGAAGCAGCGTGGCCTAGTGGAAAGAGCACAGGCCTGGGAACCAGCAGGACCTGGGTTCTAATCCCGTCTTCACAACTTGATTGCCGTGTGACCTTGGGCAAGTCACTTCACTTCACCATGCCTCAGTGTCCTCGTCTGTAAAATGGGGATTAAGACCGCGAGCCCCACGTGGGACATTGTGTCCAACCTGATTACCTTGCATCTGTCCCAGTGCTTAAAATAGTGTCTGGCACAGTGAAAGCACTTAACAAATACCCTTAAAAAAGGGCGGGGTGGGAGACACGTTTCAAGCAGGGGGAAGGAAAAGATGGCTTAGGGAAGGCCTCTTGGAGGAGATGTGCCTTCAATAAGGCTTTCAAGGGTGGGGAGAGAAATTCCCTGTCGGATACCAAGAAAGAGGGCGTTACGGGCCAGAGGCAGGACATGGGCGAGACGTCGGTGGTGAGATTGGCGAGATTGCGGTACAGCGAGTGGATTGGTGTTCGAGGAGCGAAGTGTGTGGGCTGGGCTGTTGTAGATTAATAATAATAATAATAATAATGGCATTTATTAAGCGCTTACTATGTGCAAAGCACTGTTCTAAGCACTGGGGAGGTTACAGGGTGATCAGATTGTCCCACGGGGGGCTCATAGTCTTCACCCCCATTTTGCGGATGAGGTAACCGAGGCACAGAGAAGTTGAGTGTCTCGCCCAAAGTCACACGGCTGACAAGTGGCGGAGCCGGGATTTGAACCCCGTGACCTCTGACTCCAAAGCCCGGGCTCCTTCCACTGAGCCATGCTGCTTCTCGTAATTAATGAGATGATGGAGCACCTTAAAGCCAATGGTTTGGAGTTTTTGTCTGATGCAGAGGTGGATGAGTAACCGCTGGATGTTCTCAAGGAGTGGGGAGACTTGGACTAGGAATTGTTTTTAGAAAAATGACTGTGCCCTTTAAGTGCTGAGTGCCTTTAAAAGAACATATCCATCCTCCTAGGATATGAAGTTCATTCAGTCGTATTTGAGCGCTTGCTGTGTGCAGAGCACTGTACTAAGTGCTTGGGAAGAACAAGTTGGCAGCATAACGTGAAGTGTTCTGTCCTTGATCCTACGAGTCTGCCTTTATTCATAAAAAGCCTCAGCCCACCCACACACCACTATTATTGCCACCCTCAAACTTATGTGTTGTGGCTAGGTCACTGAACTAAGTGCCTAGGTGTGGCAGGAGGGGTTGACATACAGAATCAATCAATCGTATTGATTGAGCACTTACTGTGTGCAGAGCACTGTACTAAGCGCTTGGGAAGTACAAGGTGGCAACACATAGAGACGGTCCCTACCCAACAGTGGGCTCACAGGCTAAAAGAAGAAGAAATGGGAGGTAAGCTTGTCTTGAGCAGGGTATCATCATCATCAATCGTATTTATTGAGCGCTTACTGTGTGCAGAGCACTGTACTAAGCGCTTGGGAAGTACAAATTGGCAACGTATAGAGACAGTCCCTACCCAACAGTGGGCTCACAGTCTAAAAGAAGAAGAAATGGGAGGTAAGCTCGTCTTGGGCAGGGTATGCGTCTGCCAACTCGGTTGAATCGTTCTCTCCCAAGTGCTTAATTCAGTGTTCTGCCCTTGGTAAATGCCATTGATGATGCTAAGAGCCGTCCTTTTGAGAAGGTCACAGGCTAATGGGGGAAGACAAGCGGACAGAACTCAGGGAACATCAAACGACAAATATAAAGAAATCCTCACCACAGTTCGAAATACCTAAAAGCACTGAGTTGACCGAGGGGAGCGGACAAGGCCGAGCAGGTGGAAATGAGTTAGGAGATGGTTTCTGGGGAAGTGGGTTTCTTTTTAGAAAGGTTATGAAGGAGGGGCTTAGTCTGGGGGGAAGGAATTGGCATCGTGATTGGAGCGGGCTGGAGTCCCGAAGGCAGTACAGGTGAGAGGCTTCTTTGGGAGTCAGGAAGAGCGCAGCGTGCGAGGGAGCAGATGAGGAACGTAACCTCCGCTCCTCCACCGCTAATCTCCTCACCGTACCTCGTTCTCGCCTGTCCCGCCGTCGACCCCCGGCCCACGTCATCCCCCGGGCCTGGAATGCCCTCCCTCTGCCCCTCCGCCAAGCTAGCTCTCTTCCTCCCTTCAAGGCCCTGCTGAGAGCTCACCTCCTCCAGGAGGCCTTCCCAGACTGAGCCCCTTCCTTCCTCTCCCCCTCGTCCCCCTCTCCATCCCCCCATCTTACCTCCTTCCCTTCCCCACAGCACCTGTATATATGTATATATGGTTGTACATATTTATTACTCTATTTATTTATTTATTTTACTTGTACATTTCTATCCTGTTTATTTTATTCTGTTGGTATGTTTGGTTCTGTTCTCTGTCTCCCCCTTTTAGACTGTGAGCCCACTGTTGGGTAGGGACTGTCTCTATGTGATGCCAATTTGTACTTCCCAAGCGCTTAGTACAGTGCTCCGCACATAGTAAGCGCTCAATAAATACGATTGATTGATTGATTGATTGAACGGCTGTGGAAAAGAGATCCCGTGGTTGGGGTCTCCGGAGAGAAACAGTCTCCGCTGGCTGGGGCGACCCCCTTCTTCCCCCCTACCCTATGGGGGTCAAGCCTCAGTCGTATGAGCCGAGGCAGGCCCACCGCCCACCTGGCACGCGGCCATGAAGTGGGTGGGGGTCGTTGGTCCGTGCCTGAAGTTGTGAGGAGACCTCTCCCCACCCCGACCCCCCACCCGCCATATCCAGCCAGGGAAGCAGAGCCCGGGCCTGGGATTCAAGTCATGGGTTTTAATCCCAACCCTGACACTTAATGATAATAATAATGGCATTTATTAAGCGCTCACTGTGTGCAAAGCACTGTTCTAAGCGCCGGGGAGGTCACAAGGTGATCGGTTGTCCCACGGGGGGCTCACGGTGTTAACCCCCATTTTA
Source organism: Tachyglossus aculeatus (assembly GCF_015852505.1). Lineage (NCBI taxonomy): Eukaryota > Metazoa > Chordata > Mammalia > Monotremata > Tachyglossidae > Tachyglossus > Tachyglossus aculeatus. The sequence continues at coordinate 58,367,230 of NC_052070.1, read as the reverse complement.
CAGATGAGGGAACTGAGGCATAGAGAAGTGAAGCGACTTGCCCAAAGTCACGCAGCTGACAATTGGCGGAGCCGGAATTTGAACCCATGACCTCTGACTCCAAAGCCCGGGCTCTTTCCAAGGAGCCACGCTGCTTCTCGAGGCCGTTTATGCGGCCTCGGGATGGAATACAGGCAATCGTTTCAGTTGTTATTTTTTTTTAATCCCATTTGCTCTTTTCCAGTCTGAAGCACCAGATTTTATGGTGCTGTCCTCAGACTCGGAGACAAATGCAGTATGAACCTTGAAGCGTCTTTAGCGGGTCTGGACCTAAGTGATTTAAGTTGAGGACACATCTTTTAAAAATTTATTGAAAATAAGAATAAAGAGGTCCTAAACGCTTCCGGGCCCTGGAAATTCACTTCTACAAACCACTGATTAATGGGAATCACCCCTAAAAAGACAAACCCAACATCCCCCCCAAATTGGAGGGGTTAAGTTGTTCTTAACTTGTCTGCTGTGTACCTTGGATAAGTCATTTTACTCCTCTGTGCCTCAGTTCCCTCATCTGTAAAATAGGGATTAAGACTGTGAACCCCACATGCGACAGGGACTGCGTCCAACCCGATTATCTTGTATAAACCCCAGCACTTTGAACAATATCTGGCACATTATGGCACTGTCCTAAAACTCGGAGACAAATACAGTACGAACCGTGAAGCGTCTTTAGCTGGTCTGGACCTAAGTGATTTAAGTTGAGGGTGCGTCTTTTAAAAATTTATTGAAAATAAGGATAAAGAGGTACCGTCCTAAATGCTTCTGGGCCCTGGAAATTCACTTCTACAAACCACTGATTAATGGGAATCACCCCTAGAAAGACAAACCCAACATCCCCCCAAATTGGAGGGGTTAAGTTGTTCTTAACATGTCTGCTGTGTACCTTGGGCAAGTCATTTTACTCATCTGTGCCTCAGTTCCCTCATCTGTAAAATGGGGATTAAGACGGTGAGCCCCACATGGGACAGGGACCACGTCCAACCCAATTATCTTCTATAAACCCCAGCACTTTGAACAGTGCCTGGCACATTATGGTGCTGTCCTAAAACTCGGAGACAAATACAGTATGAACCTTGAAGCGTCTTTAGCGGGTCCGGACCTAAGTAATTTAAGTTGAGGGTACGTCTTTTAAAAATTTATTGAAAATAAGGGTAAAGAGGTACCATCCTAAACGCTTCCGGGCCCTGGAAATTCACTTCTACAAACCACTGAATAATGGGAATCTCCCCTAAAAAGACAAACCCAACATCCCCCCAATTGGGAGGGGTTAAGTTGTTCTTAACTTGTCTGCTGTGTGACCTTGGGCAAGTCATTTTACTCCTCTGTTCCTCAGTTCCCTCATCTGTAAAATGGGGATTAAGACGGTGAGCCCCACGTGGGACAGGGACTGCGTCCAACCCGATTATCTTGTATAAACCCCAGCACTTTGAACAGTGCCTGGCACATAGTAAGTGCTTAACAAAAACCATAATTATTGTACCTGACAGGTCACCATTCTCCCTACTTTCAAAGCCTCATTAAAGGACATCTCCTCCAAGAGGCCTTCCCTCACTACGCCCTCATTTCGCCTCTCGCCCTCCTTTCTGCAGCACCTGTGCACTGGGATCCATACCTCTTAAGCTCTTTTTTTTTTAATGGCATTTATTAAGCGCTTATCATGTGCAAAGCACTGTTCTAAGCGCTGGGGGGATACAAGATGATCAAGTTGTCCCACGTGGGGCTCACAGTCTTCATCCCCATTTTACAGATGAGGTAACTGAGGCTCAGAGAAGTTAAGTGACTTGCCCAAGGTCACACAGCAGACGTGGCGGAGTCGGGATTCGAACCCATGACCTTCGACTCCAAAGCCCGTGCTCTTTCCACTGAGCCACGCTGCTTCTCTCTTGCTATTCACCCCTCCCACAGTGCTTATATATATGCCTTTGTACTTTCCTTATTATTATTCCCTTATTATTATTATTCCCTTATTTCACTGTCTGCCTCCCCCTGTAGACTTGTATCTACCCCAGTGCTTAGAACAGCACCTGACACATAGTAAGCGCTTAACAAATCCCACAGTTATTATTATTATTAGGCTGTGAGTTTTATTATTATTATTATTAGACTGTGAGCTCCTCATGAGCCTGGAACGTGTCTAGCAACCCTACTGTATTCTTTCCCAATCACCGGGTACAGTATCTGAGTCACAGTAAGCTCTCAATAAGTACCATTGATTGATTGATTGACTAGCCCCTCTAGGTAGCAATCATTGGGATTTTTACCTTTTCCTTTTTAAATTAGTGTATTAGTGTATTAGCTTGTTTCCACCCTCACTCTCCCTCCCCTTTTAGATTGACATGGGACTGCATATAAATAATTGTTTCTGTGTTCTTCCCCGCAGTTAGGACTGGGCACTTAGGTATTTAATAAATGCAGTTGATTGATGGAGACTTGAGTCAATCAATCAATCGTATTGAGCGCTTACTGTGTGCAGAGCACTGTACTAAGCACTTGGGAAGTCCAAGTTGGCAACATCTAGAGACGGTCCCTACCCAACAGCGGGCTCACAGTCTAGAAGGGGGAGGCAAACAACAAAACAAAACATATTAACAAAATAAAATAAATAGAATAGTGGTGAGGTGTTTGGTTGTTTTGTTTTTTTATTAATTTTGTTTTCATGTAAGAAGCAGCAGGGAGCTAAAAGAGATTTTTGAAGGATGGTTAGTATTTTATTTATTTTACTTGTCCATATCTATTCTATTCTATTTTATTTTGTTAGTATGTTTGGTTTTGTTCTCTGTCTCCCCCTTTTAGACTGTGAGCCCACTGTTGGGTAGGGACTGTCTCTATGTGTTGCCAACTTGGACTTCCCAAGCGCTTAGTCCAGTGCTCTGCACACAGTAAGCGCTCAATAAATACGATTGATGATGATGATGATGATATCTTGAAAGCGTGGTTCTGGCAGCTTATAAGTGAGGTACATACTGAGAGGCTGGAGGCTGGGATATTTTAATCAATCAATCATATTTATTGAGCGCTTACTGTGTGCAGAGCACTGTACTAAGCGCTTGTACTATTTTAAGAACTGAGGGCAATAAGTGTGCTTTACCTTTATATGGTAAGTAAGGTATTCTGCCTCCTCTGGGTGTAGTCATCTTAGTGAAGATGAGCAGGCCTGGTAAAGTGGCTATTGAGAGCAGCGTGGCCGAGTGGAAAGCGCAAGGACCTGTGAATCAGAAGGACCTGGGTTCTAATTCTGGCTCCGCCACTTGTCTGCTGGGAGAACTTGGGCAAGCCACTTCACTTCTCTGGTCCTCAGTCACCTCGTCTGTCAAATGGGGATCGAAACAGTGAGCCCCACGTGGGTCAGGGGCTGTGTCCAACTCAATTTGCTTGTATCCATCCCACGCTTAGTACAGTGCCTGGCACGTAGTAACAAATAATAGTAATATATAATAATAATGGTAACAAATACAGTAATAATATAGTATAGTATAAAATATAGTATAGTAATAATATAATTACTATAATATAATATATAGTAATAATATAGTATAGTATAAAAATATAGTATAGTAATAATAGTAACAAATACTATTATTATTAGAGGGCCTAGAATTGAGTGTTGAGGTACAACAGGTGAGGAAAGGAAGGGGAGCCATTCATTCATTCAGTCGTATTTATTGAGCACCTACTGTGTGCAGAGCACTGTACTAAGTGCTTGGGAAGTCCAAGTTGGCAACATATAGAGACGGTCCCTACCCAACAGTGGGCTCACAGTCTAGAAGGGGGAAACAGAGAACAAAACATATTAACAAAATAAAATCAATAGAATATGTACAAGTAAAATAAATAAGTAAATAGAGTAACACATACGTAAAAACATATATACAGGTGCTGTGGGGAAGGGAAGGAGGTAAGACGGTCCCTACCCAACAGTGGGCTCACAGTCTAGAAGGGGGAGACAGAGAAAAAAACATATTAACAAAATAAAATAAATAGAATATGTACAAGTAAAATTAATAAGTAAATTGAGTAATACATACGTAAAAACATATATACAGGTGCTGTGGGGAAGGGAAGGAGGTAAGACGGTCCCTACCCAACAGTGGGCTCACAGTCTAGAACGGGGAGACAGAGAACAAAACAAAACATATTAACAAAATAAAATCAATAGAATATGTACAAGTAAAATAAATAAGTAAATAGAGTAATACATACGTAAGAACGTATATACAGGTGCTGTGGGGAAGGGAAGGAGGTAAGACGGTCCCTACCCAACAGTGGGCTCACAGTCTAGAACGGGGAGACAGAGAACAAAACAAAACATATTAACAAAATAAAATCAATAGAATATGTACAAGTAAAATAAATAAGTAAATAGAGTAATACATACGTAAGAACATATATACAGGTGCTGTGGGGAAGGGAAGGAGGTAAGACGATCCCTCCCCAACAGTGGGTTCACAGTCTAGAAGGTGGGCTCACAGTCTAGAGCCTGTAAAGGCATCAGTTAATGGTAATTATTGATTGTTTACTGCACGCAGAGCACTGTACTAATCACTTGGGAGAGTACAACAGAGTACTCACTTAGGAACTTACAGTACGCAAGGGGAGACAGACATTAAAATAGATTAGGGATAGGGGAGATAAAAGCTGTGGGGCTTGGGGGGAGTACCGATGTAATTAAGGGGCACACAACTAGTCGAACCAGAGGACAGGGCGGATTGGGAAAAGCAAGGGCTCAGTCTGGAAAGGCCTCTTAGAGGAGTTGGGATTTTAGGAAGGTTTTGAAGCGGGGGAGAGTGGGGGATTGTCCGATGAGAAGGGGGAGGGAATTCCAGGCCAGAGGGAGAAAGAGGACAAGGGGTCACTGGTGGGACAGATGAAATCAGAGTACAGTGAGCAGGTGGTGGTTAGAGGTGCGAAATGTGGGGGCTGGGTTCACTGATTCAGTCATTCAGTCGTATTTATTGAGCGCTTACTGTGTGCAGAGCACTGTACTAAGCGCTTGGGAAGTGCAAGTTGGCAACATATAGAGATGATCCGTACCCGACAGTGGGCTCACAGTCTCGAAGGGGGAGACAGACAGCATTGTAATAAGAGATGTCATTCATTCATTCAGTTAATCGTATTTATTGAGCGCTTACTGTGTGCAGAGCGCTTGGGAAGTACAAGTTGGCAACATATAGAGATGGTCCCTACCCAGCAACGGGCTCACAGTCTAGAAGGGAGAGACAGACAGCAAAACAAAACATGTGGACAGGTGTCAAGTCATCAGAATAAATAGAAGTAAATCTAGATGTGCATCATTGACAAAGTAAATAGAATAGTAAATATGTACAAATAGAGTAAAAAATCTGTACAAACACATGCAGGTGCTGTGGGGATGGGAAGGAAGTAGGGCGGGGGGGATGGGAAGGGGGAGAGGAAAAAGGGGGCTGAGTGTGGGAAGGCCTCCTGGAGGAGGTGAGCTCTCAGTAGGGCTTTGAAGGGAGGAAGAGAGCTAGTTCGGCGGATGGGCAGAGGGAGGGCATTCCAGGCCAGGGGAAGGACGTGGGCCGGGGGTTGACGGCGGGACGGGAGAGAACGAGGCCCAGTGAGGAGGTTAGTGGCAGAAGGCGGGAGGGAGCTCCTGAGAGGAGGGAGGAGATCTCATGTGCTGATCCTGCTGGGAAGGATGGGAAAGTATGAGAAGCAGCGTGGCTCAGTGGAAAGAGCCCGCTCTTTGGAGTCAGAGGTCATGGGTTCAAATCCCAGCTCCGCCACTTGTCAGCTGTGCGACTTTGGACAAGTCACTTCACTTCTCTGTGCCTCAGTCACCTCATCTGTAAAATGGGGATTAAGACTGTGAGCCCCCCGTGGGACAACCTCATCACCTGGTGACCTCCCCAGCACTTAGAACATAAGCGCTTAGCAAATGCCATTGTTATTATTATTATTAAGTAGAGGAGGGGGTTGAGAGCAGGGAGGGATGGAGAAGGGGGACAGGTGAGTTTGGGGAGCTCAGACCTGATGGTGTTAGTTTTACTAATGAAATAGGTGGCCAGATTGTTGGGGGTGAGGGATCAATCAATCAATCAATCGTATTTATTGAGCGCTTACTGTGTGCAGAGCACTGTACTAAGTGCTTGGGAAGTACAAGTTGGCAACATAAGTTGGAGGGATGGATGAGCGGGAGGAGCAGGGGCCCTGAGGAGGGAGTTAAATGTCCAGAACAGCTGACGCCAGCTATTAGAACAATGCCTGGCATATAGTAAGTGAGTAACAAATACCCCCCACCAGATAAATAAATTACAGTCTCATTTTGCTCTTATACATTTCGTACCCCACCCACCTCCCACCACCCAATCTTGTATCTCGATCCACTTAATAGATTCCTAAATTTTCCATGGGGAACAACAAGTCCCGTAAAGGGAATGCCTATATTTGGTTCAGAGTCATCCTTGGTACATGTCTGTACTCATCGTTTCCCCTTTTCAAAAGGAAATCCATCAGTGAAAGCCGGAATGCAGTCGTCAGTGGAATAAGCCCTTGATTAATTCAGAATGTTCAGTTTTTCAAAACTGAAGAGTTGCTCAGGCCGGGCTTGCCTGCGAGCTCTTCAGAGGTACAAGTTAGTCTCCTGATCTTGCCCAAACACAGCCCGGTGTTAAAACAGACAACTTGAGTCGGTTTCCATTTTGAAGGCGACTGTAGTATTTCAAAAATTTTGCAGCCGCCTTAGTCGTCCTAATTCTTTTGTGGGGGCTTCTTTTTAGCAGTTGTGTTCAACCCAGTTCATCTCTGGGCATCTATATTACTCTCCCCCTCGTCCCCCTCTCCATCCCCCCCATCTTACCTCCGTCCCTTCCCCTCAGCACCTGTATATATGGATACATGTGTGTACAGATTTATTACTCTATTTTACTTGTACATGTCTATTCTATTTATTTTAAACCAAACATACTAACAAAATAAAATGAATAGATATGTACAAGTAAAATAGAGTAATAAATCTGTACACACATGTATCCATAGTTAGTGTGTTTGGTTTTGTTCTCTGTCTCCCCCTTTTAGACTGTGAGCCCACTGTTGGGTAGGGACTGTCTCTATGTGTTGCCAACTTGTACTTCCCAAGCGCTTAGTACAGTGCTCTGCTTACAGTAAGCGCTCAATAAATACGATTGATTGATTCCCCCTCGTCCCCCTCTCCATCCCCCCCATCTTACCTCCTTCCCTTCCCCACAGCACCTGTATATATGGATATATGTTTGTACAGATTTATTACTCTATTTTCCTTGCACATATCTATTCTATTTATTTTATTTTGTTAGTATGTTTGGTTTTGTTGTCCGTCTCCCCCTTTTAGACTGTGAGCCCACTGTTGGGTAGGGGCTTCCCAAGCGCTTAGTACAGTGCTCTGCACACAGTAAGCGCTCAATAAATACAATTGATTGATTGATTGAAGATGGTGCTTGTAGGGCCTGTTGTACATCACGCGTGCTGATCTTTTAGAGGCTAGAAATGTACTTTGCCTCAGTGTCTAGATGAGGGAATGCGCGGAAGTCAACCAAGACAGCAGGTCGTATCGAGGAACACCATGTGCTTAGCAGGTGCACGTATCCCCTTGAGACTATAAGCTCCTCGTGGGCCGGGATTGAATCTGTCTTCAGTTGTTTTATTGTACTCTCCCAAGTGCGTAGTACAGTGCTCCGCTCATTAAGGCAACACGGTCTAGTGAATGAGCACGGGCCAGTCAATAAGTCGTGTTTATTGAGCGCTTCCTATGTGCCGAGCACTGTCCTAAGTGTTCGGGAGAGTACAAGAGACACATCCCCTGCCCACCACGATCTTACAGCCTAGAGAGGGAGGCAGACATGGCATAATAAATTGTTTATACACCAGTCGGAATCAGAGAAGCTGGGTTCTACCCGTGGCTCCGCCACTCATCTGTCGTGTGACCTTAGGCGAGTCACGTTGCTTCTCGGCGCCTCAGTTCCCTCATCTGTAAAATGGGGAGTAATGCCGAGAGACCCACGTGGTGCATGGATTGGGTCCAATTTGATTAGCTTGTACCTGCCCCAGTGCTTAGTTAAAGTGCTTGGCACGTAATCAGTGCTTTACAAATACCATTTAAAGGAAGGTTTTTTTTAAAAAAAAATTATTATCGATGGAGAGGCCCACCCTAGTTGTGGAACAGGCCTCCGCCTTGCCGCCTCTTAGGCAAACATAGCTTCCTGAGATTTGGACATGTTGCCAGCAAAAGGCAAAACGGGGTAAAGGGTTCTGGGAGGGAAAAGAAAACGTTTCTTTTCGTTTCCTGAGATTTGGACATGTTGCCAGCATTCACTCATTCATTCAATCGTATTGATTGAGCGCTTACTGTGTGCAGAGCACTGCGCTAAGCGCTTGGGAAGTACAAGTCGGCAACATATAGAGACGGTCCCTACCCAACAGTGGGCTCACAGTCTGGAAAAAGGCAAAATGGGGCAAAAGATTCTGGGAGGGAAGAGATATGGTTTCTTTTCGTTTGAAGGGGCCTTCGTAGCCATACAGACGGATGAGATGAATCCAGAATTATCAAGAGTTTAATGGGGATCCATCAGGTTGCTAAAGAGCTGAAACTGCTTCCTGTGTGAACTACTAAGGCTTGGTTTTTGCAAGCCTGGCAAAAAAAAAAAAAAGTCTTCCCACATTACGAAGCTTCTACAGAATAGTGGTTTCCTGTGTAATGGTGCAGTCTTTGGATTTTGGCGTTATCAGTAATAGTTGAATGTCTAATATAGGGTTATATTTACCCAGTCATATCAGGAATATTTGCTAATAATAATGGTGGTATGTGTTAAGCGTTTGCTCTGTGCCAAGCACCGTAATAAGCGCTGGGGTAGGTACACCATAATCAGATCAGACCCAGTCCCTGTCCGTCATCGGGCCCCCAGTTAAAATAGGAAGGAGACCAGGTATTCAGTCCCCGTTTTACAGATGAGGAAACTGAGGCCTAAGGTCACACAGCAAAGTGGCGGAGCAGAGATGAGAACCCAGGTACTCTGATTCCCAGGCTTGTGCCCTTTCCCCAAAGCCACACTGCTTCCCACACAGTTTACAAATAACTCCTTTTCTCTGAACCATTTTTAGGAGCTTGCAAGCATTCTCCATGGCACAGTCAGGTCACATCCCTTGAAAACGTGGCTGTTCTGAGTGACTGTCTCGCGGGGTCTGTTTTCTCCTGTATTTATGTGTGGTTCATGAAGGTCCATTCCAAAACTAGCCCCCAAATGATGACTGAGCCGTAAAGTACTGAATTTCTTGGGAGCTGTCTGCCTTTCCCCACCCCCTGAATTAGGCCCCCTCCTCTCCTGTCTCCGTAGGACCCCAGAGAAACAGCCAAGCGCTTAGTACAGTGCTCTGCACACAGTAAGCGCTCAATAAATGCGACTGATTTATTTTAAAAGCGCATGGGCTTGTGAGTCAGAGGTCGAGGGTTCTAATCCCGGCTCTGCCACTTATCAGCTGGGTGACTTTGGGCAAGTCACTTCACTTCTCTGGGCCTCAGTTACCTCATCTGGAAAATGGGGGGTGAAGACTGTGAGCCCCACGTGGGACAACCCGATTACCGTGTATCTACTCCAGCCCTTAGAACTGTGCTTGGCACGTAGCGCTTAACAAATGCCATCGTTATCATTATTATTATTATTATTCTTATTTTTTCCACTGTGCAAACTTCCAGAACTACTGTGAGCTCACTGTGGGCAGGGACTGTGTTGGTTGTTGTATTGTACTTTCCCAAGCGCTTAGTATAGAGCACAGTGAGCAATAAATAAATATGATTGACTGGATGCATAAGTGAGCCCACTGTTGGGTAGGGACTGTCTCTATATGTTGCCAATTTATACTTCCCAAGCGCTTAGTACAGTGCTCTGCACACAGTAAGCGCTCAATAAATACGATTGATGATGATGATGATGATGATGATGATGATGATGATGAATATTAGCGCCAATGTGTATCCCCTCCAGAACCAGCTGTTGATGACCGGCTGAGGAGGGGAAAGGACGGGAGGAGAAGGAAGTGACAGGATTGACTCTCCTGGAACTCCAGTCTCTCCCGGTCCCCGTTCCCATGGCCGAGGCCAGGATGGGGACGTGGAGTTACAAGCGGGAAGGGGAAGTCTGGGGAGCCGGAGCAGGCAGAATACATGGGGGGAGGATGGGAAAAGTGCAAAAAACTGGGGAGGGTGGGAAGGGATTGCCAAAAGAGGGGAGAGGAAACTGATTTCCCTCCAGCAATTACATTTATAATTACATTTTGGCGTATGTCTGCCAAAAGCGGTAGCACATATTGAGAAGCAGCTCGGCCTAGCTTGACCGTGGGCAAGCCATTAATTACCTCCTCAGTCTTCTCATCTGTAAAAATGGGGATAATAATGAGGCCTGCGTGGAACAGGAACCGTGCCTAATCTGCTTATACTGTATCTACTCCGGTGCTTAGTACAGGGCTTGGCACGGAGCGCTTTAGCCGTTCCACAGTTGTCGTTATTAGGTGTTCACACGTGGCTTATGCCCGTATTTGGATTTGTTCTAGTTCGGGCTGCGAGGGAATGAATTAGGGTTAGAATTGGAAGAAAGCACTCAAGCCAAATGGGGAGCGGGACGGGGTCCGGGACTGTATTTGTTTGGTATTAGTCCAGGAGTGGCGTTGGAATTCATCCTGATGTCAGCAGAGGTGATGCATGTGACACCGCCTTAGCTGATGGATGGATGTTGGCTAAAAAAACCTGGGAAGGATGTGGTACGCCTGGCCGGCGCAGGCTCTGCTGGAGGCTTCCAGCCAGCAAAACAAGCTCTGTGTTTTGTAAGGCTGATGGTAGTTGGGTCCTCTTAAGAGCAATATTTGCCCCGATAGAACGGAAGAATGAAAATCCAAGCTAGGAAAGTTTTAGTCGCATGGTCACGTGCTCTTGAGGCGCCAAAAATCGAAGTTGTCCAGGTTAGTCCATTGTGTGGGGTGTTCAGAGATTATTAAGTGAATCTCTGTTCCGTCCCAATCTCCTATTAGATCCCCAAGTGTCCGGAGGTACTTGCCGAAACTGTATTCCTGTCCATACCAGATATGGAATTTCCCGATATTTTGGCACGTATCCTCCAGGCTCTTTTCGTCTTTGCTTTGGAATCTAGAAAATGCTCTGGTTGACACCCGAGGAGACCTAAACAGACACCTCGTTTTCTGGCTTTAACCGGCGTTTTTGTTTGCTGTCCCTCAGCCTGTTACCATGAACAGATTGAGGTAATGAGCTTGGGTCTAAGTGACGGATGTTAGTCATGCTGTAATTTAGTCAGAAAGCTGACCGTCCTTGGAAACTCAGCTCCCACTATCAATCAATCGTATTTACTGAGCGCTTACTGTGTGCAGAGCACTGTACTAAGCCCTGTCTCCCTAGTAGCACTTATTTTCATATCGTTGAAGTCCGTGGCTTCCCCCTACTTCTTGTTGGCTTTTTTTTTTTCTTTGCTTGGGTCTCTCCTACCAAATTGCACGAACCTCGAGGTCAGAGATCACATCTACTAACACTGTTGTACTGTAGTATATAGTTAGAGAGCTTACTGAGCTCTTGCTGTGTTCCAGGCACTGTACTAAGCGCTGGGAAAGAATACACATGGGCTCTTGAAGCTCACAATCTAGGAATAATGGTGGTGGAAAGACTGGATTGGCGGTAGGCTGCTAAGCACCTGAGTACCATTCATTGTTCTGACCATTTGTTGTAAAGTAACTAAAAAGCTCAGAACAGGGTCTTGTTCACACCGTACACAGATCGAAGGATTTCGTCACTCTACTCGTTGATTGATATGCACTTTGAGCGAACAGCGGTGGCCAGCCACTAAGCTCCACTTCTCTCCCTAGCCTCATCAGTCGATGATATTTATTTTAAGTGCTTATGGCGTGCGGAGCACTGGATTAAGCGATTGCGAGGAGGATACAATAGAGTCAGTAGACCTGGTCCTCATCCAGAAGGAGCTTGAGGTATAGAGGGTGAGGGAGACATTAAAATAAAGTTTGGATGTATGTGTTCGTTCATTCAGTCATATTTATTGAGCGCTTACTGTGTGCAGAGCACTGTACTGAGCGCTTGGCAAGTACAATTCGGCAACATGTAGAGACGGGCCTTACCGAACAGTGGGCTCACAGTCAGAAATGCTGTGGGGCTGAGGGTGGGGTGAAAGGGCTTGAGGATACCGGGCTTGGGAGTCAGAGGTCGTGGGTTCTAATCCCTGCTTGCCCACTTGCCTGCTGTGTGACTTTGGGCAAGTCACTTCACCTCTCTGTGCCTCAGCTCCCTCATCTGTAAAATGGGGATTAAGACTGTGAGCCCCACATGGGACAACCTGATCACCTTGTATCCCCCCTAGCGCTTAGAACATAGTAAGCGCTTAACAAAAAACGTCATTATTATTTATTATATTAAGGCACTCAACCACCTCTTCTCCCACTCCACCCCAGCTCGCACTCCTCAATCAATCGATGGTATTTATTGAGTGCTTACTGTGTGCAGAACACTGTTCTAAGTGCTTGGGAGAGTACAGTATAACAGAGTTGGTAGACACGTTCCCTGCCCACAATGAGCTTATAGTCTAGAGGGCAAGACAGATGTTAATATAAGTAAAAGAATTATGGATATTTATTCAATCATATTTATTGAGCGCTTACTGTGTGCAGAGCACTATACTAAGCAGATATGTACATAAGTGCTGTGGGGCAACTGCCGTTTTTACGGATTTATTACTCTATTTTATTTGTGCATATTCTATCCATTTTATTTTGTTAATATGTTTTGTTTTGTTGTCTGTCTCCCCCTCCTAGACTGTGAGCCAGCTGTTGGGTAGGGACCGTCTCTATATGTTGCCAAATTGTACTTCCCAAGCGCTTAGTACAGTGCTCTGCACACAGTAAGCGCTCAATAAATACGATCGAATGAATGAATGAATACAGATCCAATTGCAGAAGCGACACAGAAGGGAAAGGGAGGCCACAGTGTGGCTTAGTGGCAAGACTCCGGGCTTGGGAGTCAGAGGCTGTGGGTTTTAATCCTGGCTCCACCACTTATCAGCTGTGTGACTTTGGGCCAGTCACTTAACTTCTCTGTGCCTCAGTTACCTTGTCTCCTCCGGGAGGCCTTCATTCATTCATTACTGAGCCCCCAGACTGACCTCGCCTCCTCCGGGAGGCCTTCATTCATTCATGACTGAGCCCCCTCCTTCCTCTCCCCCTCGTCCCCCTCTCCATCTCCCCCGTCTTACCTCCTTCCCTTCCCCACAGCACCTGTATATATGTATATATGTTTGTACAGATTTATTACTCCATTTATTTTACTTGTACTTATCTATTGTATTTATTTTATTTTGTTAGTATGTTTGGTTTTGTTCTCTGTCTCCCCCTTCTAGACTGTGAGCCCACTGTTGGGTAGGGACTGTCTCCATATGTTGCCAACTTGTACTTCCCAAGCGCTTAGTACAGTGCTGTGCGCACAGTAAGCGCTCAATAAATACGATTGATTCATTCATTCATTCATTCACTCAATCATATTTATTGACCGCTTACTGTGTGCAGACCACTGTACTTACCGCTTGGGAAGTCCAAGATGGCAACATCTAGAGACGGTCCCTACCCAATAGCGGGCTCACAGTGTAGAAGGGGGAGACAGAGAACAAAACAAAACATATTAACAAAATAAAATAAATAGAATAAATATGTACAAGTAAAATAAATAAATAAATAAACAGAATAATAAATCTGTACAAACATATATACATATATACAGGTGCTGTGGGGAGGGGAAGGCGGTAAGGCGGGGGGGGGGGTCTGGGGAGGGGGAGATGCTTCCCACCAAGACCCACTTCCTAAGCTTCCCAACATACCATTTGGAAAGTAGTGCCTTCCAAATGGCATTTGAGTACAAAGTAACAAAGCAAAAACAGCAAAAACTACACTGAGCCCCCTCCTTCCTCTCCCCCTCCTCCCCACCCCCCCCCTGCCCTGCTTCCTTCCCCTCCCCACAGCGCCTGTGTGTGTGTTTGTACAGATTTATTGCCCTATTTTACTTGTGCATATTTACTATTCTGTTTATTTTATTTTGCTAATATGTTTTGTTGTCTGTCTCCCCCTTCTAGACTGTGAGCCCGCTGTTGGGTAGGGACCGTCTCTATATATTGCCAACTTGGACTTCCCAAGCGCTTAGTCCAGTGCTCTGCACATAGTAAGCGCTCAATAAATACGATTGAATCAATGAATGAATCAAATGGAGATTGAGACTGTGAGCCCCCCGTGGGACAACCTGGTTACCTCGTATCTACCCCAGCGCTTGGCACATAGTAAGTGCTTAACAAATACCATCAAAAAAAAATGAGGGGTTTGTCAGGGGAGGCCTCTTAGACCATAAGCTCCTGGTGGAAATCAATCAATCAATCAATCGTATTTATTGAGCGCTTACTGTGTGCAGAGCACTGTACTAAGCGCTTGGGAAGTACAAGTTGGCAACATATAGAGACAGTCCCTACCCAACAGTGGGCTCACAAGGGAACGTTTACCAACTCTGTTGTATAGTACTCTCCCAAGCGCTTAGTACAGTGCTCAGCAGATAGTAAGTGCTCAGTAAATATGACTGACTGGAGGAGATCCCCAGGATTCATCTTTCTTCTGGCTCCCTTTGTCTCATAATTTGGCTCCCGGGGAGCCGAATGAACAGGTGTTGGGATATTTTACTGAACGCCAGTTATGTCTTAGGGAAGAACCAGGTCCACACTCCTCGGTTATTTGCCCAGCAAAGGCTCCAGCTTGGCGTTTAGAGCTAGACTGTTCTCTTCCCACCGCGTTAGGAAGTAACTTGTACTTCCCAAGCGCTTAGTACAGTGTCTGCATACAGTAAGCGCTCAATAATTTCCTCCCTTCAAGGCCCTACTGAGAGCTCACCTCCTCCAGGAGGCCTTCCCAGACTGAACCCCTTCCTTTGTCTCCCCCTCGTCCCCCTCTCCATCCCCCCATCTTACCTCCTTCCCTTCCCCACAGCACCTGTATATATGTATATATGTTTGTACATATTTATTACTCTATTTATTTATTTTACCTGTACATATCTATTCTATTTATTTTATTTTGTTAGTATGTTTGGTTTTGTTCTCTGTCTCCCCCTTTTAGACCGTGAGCCCACCGTTGGGTAGGGACCGTCTCTATATGTTGCCAATTTGTACTTCCCAAGCGCTTAGTACAGTGCTCTGCACACAGTAAGCGCTCAATAAATACGATTGAAGATGATGATGATGACTAAATACGATCGATGATGATGATGAAGTAGACTGGGCGGGCAGCGTTATTAGATGTTTTGGGCCTGCGGCTCTGAGCGTTATTAGATGTTTCGGGCCTGCGGCTCGCATCGAGAGCCTTGGGGAGGAAGATTGCACCGCGCAGTCTGTCCGAGATCAAATCCTGCTGCTTTTTGACATGCTTCTTGACGCACAGCCTGTCTGAGATCAAATTCGGCTGTTTAGATGGTGGCATGCTTCTTGAAAGCGGATCTGAAGCCAGCTTTTTGGACATGGGCGACCACACGCGAAAGAGTTGTGTTACAGTGCTTTGAACGCGCCACGTGGCAGTGGTGACTTGGGAAAAATCTGTTTTCCGTACTTGAAGGAAGTGAGTAATCAGCGTGTGTCCTTGCCTTCGCAGAGTGACCAGCAGCTGGATTGTGCCTTGGATTTAATGAGGCGTCTGCCTCCCCAGCAGATCGAGAAGAACCTCAGTGACTTGATTGATCTGGTGAGTACGCAGGGCCCGTTTAGAGCCCAGTCAGATATGCCGGTTCCGTAGCACTTTCTCTGCTTTCTCTTGGTGAGCTAAAAGTACCTCAGTAAATTCTTCCTCATTAGAGCCTGCGAGGAAGGCCTGACTCCCCAAGTGATCTATCACTGAATCCTATTTAATAATAATAATAATAATAATAATGATGGTATTTGTTAAGCTCATCCTATGTGCACTGTTCTAAGTGCTGGGGAGGTTACAAGGTGATCAGGTTGTCCCACGGGGGGCCTCACAGTCTTCATCCCCATTTTACAGATGAGGTAACTGACGCCTAGTGAAGTGACTTGCGCAAAAAGTGGCGGAGCCAGGATTTGAACCCACGATCCCTGACTCCAAAGCCCGGGCTCTTTCCACTGAGACACACTGCTTTATTAAGCGCTTACTATGTGCAAAGCACTGTTCTAAGCGCTGGGGAGGTTACAAGGTGATCAGGTTGTCCCACGGGGAGCCTCACAGTCTTCATCCCCATTTTACAGATGAGGTAACTGACGCCTAGTGAAGTCACTTGCCCAAAGTCACACAGCTGACAAGTGGCGGAGCCAGGATTTGAACCCACGACCCCTGACTCCAAAGCCCGGGCTCTTTCCACTGAGACTCGCTGCTTCTCTATTAATAATAATAATAATAATAATGGCATTTATTAAGCGCTTACTATATGCACAGCACTGTTGTAAGCGCTGGGGAGGTTACAAGGTGATCAGGTTGTCCCACGGGGGGCTCACAGTCTTCATCCCCATTTTACAGATAAGGTCACTGAGGCCCAGAGATGTGAAATGACTTGCCCAAAGTCACCCAGCTGACAAGTGGCGGAGCCGGGATTTGAACGCACAACCTCTGACTCCAAAGCCCGGGCTCTTTCCACTGAGCCACGCTGCTTACTGTGTGCAGACCATGCTACTGAGCACTTGGAAGAGTAAACTCTAACAGAGTTGGTAGTCACGCTCCCTGCCCACAAGGAGCTGACAGTCCAGATGGGGAGACGGACATTAATATTCATAAATAAATTTTGGGTGTGATACTACTACTACTACCACTAATAATAATAATAATGGCATTTATTAAGCGTTTATTATGTGCAAAGCACTGTTCTAAGCGCTGGGGAGGTTGCAAGGTGATCAGGTTGTCCCACGGGGGACTCACAGTCTTCATCCCCATTTTACAGATGAGGTCACTGAGGCCCAGAGAAGTGAAATGACTTGCCCAAAGTCACACAGCTGACAAGTGGCGGAGCCGGGATTTGAACCCACGACCTCTGACTCCAAAGCCTGGGCTCTTTCCGCTGAGCCACGCTGCTTCCCTAAAGCATTCCCAAAGCATTCCTTTGTACACTTGGGTAAAACAGTGTGGCTGGGAAGATAAAGAGAAGCAGCATGGCTCAGTGGAAAGAGCGCGGGCTTGGGAGTCAGAGGTCATGAGTTCAAATCCCGCCTCCCCCACATGTCTGCTGTGTGACCTTGGGGAATCACTTCACTTCCTCTGTGCCTCAGTTCCCTCATCTGTAGAATGGGGATTAAGACTG
This sequence comes from Tachyglossus aculeatus, assembly GCF_015852505.1. Taxonomy (NCBI): domain Eukaryota; kingdom Metazoa; phylum Chordata; class Mammalia; order Monotremata; family Tachyglossidae; genus Tachyglossus; species Tachyglossus aculeatus. The sequence goes on along the minus strand of NC_052070.1, from coordinate 58,349,868 downwards.
TGAGCCCCACATGGGACAACCTCATCTCCTTGTGTTCCCCCCAGCGCTTAGAACAGTGCTTTGCACATAGTAAGCGCTTAACAAATACCAACATTATTATTATTATTATTATTATTATTATTATTATTATTATTAATTATATGGGTGGCCGGGGGAGGGAAGGATGTGATCAGCAGTGTAGTAACATGCGGCCTATGCCCTGGCCCAACTCAGGAGAGACTCAGTCCCACGTAAGGGAATGTCACTGGGCACACCGCTTTGTTCCAGTAATCAGGGGAAGCCCGCTGCGGAGAGCCAAACCGAGTAATAATAATTATTATGGTATTTATTATTAATAATAATAATGATGATGGTAGTTGTTCAGCGCTTACCATGTGCCAAGCACTGTTCTAAGCACTGGGGGAGAACCTGATCACCTTGTATCTATCCCAGCGCTAAGAACAGTGCTTTGCACATAGTAAGCACTTAATAAGTGTCATTATTATTATTATTATTATTATTATTATTATTATTCTCTGGGCCTCAGTTACCTCCTCTGTAAAATGGGGGTTAAGACTGTGAGCCTCCCCGTGGGACAACCTGATCACCTTGTATCTACCCCAGCGCTTAGAACAGTGCTTTGCACATAGTAAGTGCTTAATAAATGCCATTATTATTATTATTATTATCATTATTATCATTGTTATTATTCTCTGGGCCTCAGTTACCTCCATGTAAAATGGGGGTTAAGACTGTGAGCCTCCCCGTAGGACAACCTGATCACCTTGTATCTACCCCAGCGCTTAGAACAGTGCTTTGCACATAGTAAGTGCTTAATAAATGCCATTATTATTATTATTATTATCATCATTATTATCATTATTATTATTCTCTGGGCCTCAGTTACCTCCATGTAAAATGGGGGTTAAGACTGTGAGCCTCCCCGTAGGACAACCTGATCACCTTGTATCTACCCCAGCGCTTAGAACAGTGCTTTGCACATAGTAAGCACCTAATAAGTGTCATTATTATTATTGTTATTATTATTATTATTATTATTATCATCATTATTATTCTCTGGGCCTCAGTTACCTCCTCTGTAAAATGGGGGTTAAGACTGTGAACCTCCCCGTAGGACAACCTGATCACCTTGTATCTACCCCAGCGCTCAGAACAGTGATTTGCACATAGTAAGCGCTTAATAAATGCCATTATTATTATTATTATTATTATTATTATTATTATTATTCTCTGGGCCTCAGTTACCTCCATGTAAAATGGGGGTTAAGACTGTGAGCCTCCCCATAGGACAACCTGATCACCTTGTATCTACCCCAGTGCTCAGAACAGTGCTTTGCACATAGTAAGCGCTTAATGTGTCATTATTATTATTATTATTATTATTATTATCATTATTATTATTCTCTGGGCCTCAGTTACCTCCATGTAAAATGGGGGTTAAGACTGTGAGCCTCCCCATAGGACAACCTGATCACCTTGTATCTACCCCAGTGCTCAGAACAGTGCTTTGCACATAGTAAGCGCTTAATAAGTGTCATTATTATTATTATTATTATTATTATTATCATTATTATTATTCTCTGGGCCTCAGTTACCTCCATGTAAAATGGGGGTTAAGACTGTGAGCCTCCCCGTAGGACAACCTGATCACCTTGTATCTACCCCAGTGCTCAGAACAGTGCTTTGCACATAGTAAGCGCTTAATGTGTCATTATTATTATTATTATTATTATTATCATTATTATTATTCTCTGGGCCTCAGTTACCTCCATGTAAAATGGGGGTTAAGACTGTGAGCCTCCCCATAGGACAACCTGATCACCTTGTATCTACCCCAGTGCTCAGAACAGTGCTTTGCACATAGTAAGCGCTTAATAAGTGTCATTATTATTATTATTATTATTATTATCATTATTATTATTCTCTGGGCCTCAGTTACCTCCATGTAAAATGGGGGTTAAGACTGTGAGCCTCCCCGTAGGACAACCTGATCACCTTGTATCTACCCCAGTGCTCAGAACAGTGCTTTGCACGTAGTAAGCGCTTAATAAATGCCATTCTTCTTCTTCTTCTTCTTCTTCTTCTTCTTCTTCTTCTTCCTTCTTCCTTCTTCCTTCTTCCTTCCTTCTTCCTTCTTCCTTCTTCCTTCTTCTTCTCCTTCTTCCTTCTTCTTCTTCTTCTTCTTCCTCTCCCCCCTTCCCCCTTCCCCCTTCCCCCTTCCTTCTTTCTTCTTCTTCTTCTTCTTTCCCACGCAGGGCTCACAGTCTTAATCCCCATTTTACAGGCGGGGGAACTGAGGCCCAGAGACGTGGCTCGCCCCAGGTTACATAGCAGACAAGTGGCCGAGCCGGGATTAGAACCCACATCCTCGGACTCGGGGGGAGGGGGGGCCACGCTGCTTCCGCACTCATGCAGGAGTCGTAGTCTCCTACTGGAGGTTCTGGATTTATACAGAAAGCCTTGATTTTTGAACTCGGGAGAAAAGGGAGAGGGATCTTGGCTTTTGACTCGCACTCCTCACCCGCCCGCCCTGGGATCTCTTCCCACCCAAGCCCAGATTCCTAGTATCTGTTTGCAGGCCAAGAGCCGAGGAGCAGTGTAGCCTAGTGGAAAGCGCTCCTTTCTAGACCGTGAGCCCACCGTTGGGTAGGGACCGTCTCTATATGTTACCAACTTTTTTTTTTTAATGGCATTTATTAAGCGCTTACTATGTGCAAAGCACTGTTCTAAGCTCTGAGGGGTTACAAGGTGATCAGGTGGTCCCACGGGGGACTCACAGTTTTAATCGCCATTTTCCAGATGAGGGAACTGAGGCACAGACAAGTTAAGTGAGCGGCCCAAAGTCACACAGCGTACAATTGCCGGAGTCGGGATTTGAACTTGGACTTCCCAAGCGCTTAGTACAGTGCTCTGCACACAGTAAGCGCTCAGTATGTACGATTGAATGACTGAATGAAAGAGCTCGAGCTTGGGAGACCTAGGTTCTGATCCCAGCCCCGCCACTTGCCCACTGGGTGACCTTGGACAAGTCACTTCACTGTTCTGTGCCTCAGTCTTCGCATCTGTCAAACGGGGCTCCGATACCCGTTCTCCTTCCTCCTTGTCTCCCCCTTTTAGACTGTGAGCCCACTGCTGGGTAAGGACCGTCTCTATATGTTGCCAACTTGTACTTCCCAAGCGCTTAGTACAGTACTCTGCGCACAGTAAGCACTCAATAAATACGATTGATGATGATGAAGATGATGACTGTCTCTATATGTTGCCAACTTGTACTTCCCAAGCGCTTAGTACAGTGCTCTGCACACAGTAAGCGCTCAATAAATACAATTGATTGATTGAACAGAGCGCCCATGTGGAACAGGGGCTGTGTCTAACCCATAGCTACCCCAGGGCGTAGTGCAGCGTTGGGCACATAGTAGACACTTAAGTACCAGAATTATTATTATTAGAAGCTTTTTAGACTGTGAGCCCACTGTTGGGTAGGGACTGTCTCTATATGTTGCCTTCCCAAGCGCTTAGTACAGTGCTCTGCACACAGTAAGCGCTCAATAAATACGATTGATTGATTGATTGAAAGCCGTGAGTCTTCCAAACGTCTGTAATCCTTTGCCCATCCCTAGAGAAACTCATTGTTGTAAACTGTGAGCATTCCTTACTTAAAAACTGGCCTAAAATAATAAAATAGAGATTTTTTTTTTCAGTTCACTTTTATGTTTCTAAACAGACAAGAATTTCAGGGAATTGCCAGCATTCCCCATGATTCCAGAGGCGTTGCTTAGATCTTTCGGCCAGGTATCTGTGCAGGAATTTGGTCCATGAATGTTCCAATTCCACAGTGGCTTTGTGCAGAAAAGTCAAACACTCTTAACTGCCGAGGCTTTTCTTGTTTATCAATCAACCAAACGTATTTATTGAGCGCTTACTGCGTGCAGAGCACTGTACTAAGCGCTTGTAAGAGCTCTGTGTATCTGTGATTTGGTGTTGTGACTTAACCGTGGATGCAGATGGTCATAGACCGTCATAGACTGTGAGCCCACTGTTGGGTAGGGACCGTCTCTATATGTTGCCAATTTGTACTTCCCAAGCGCTTAGTACAGTGCTCTGCACATAGTAAGCGCTCAATAAATACGATTGATGATGATAAACGGAGTCTCCCAATCAGTCAGGCATTCGGGCTGACGCCACGTCTAACGAAAAAGCACGCACGGAGAAGTCGTACACACCACCAAATATTTGTGTTGGCAACACAGAACTAGATGCTCCCTTTAGACTGTAAACTCACTGTGGGCAGGGCTTGGGGTTTTTTTTCGTGTTGTTTTGTGCTCTCCCCGGTGCTTAGTACAGTGCTCTGCACACAGTAAGCGCTCAGTAAATAGGATTGACTGACCGGCCGACAGAAGTCTGTTATCTATTCAGCATTCTATTTATTTTATTTTGTTAATACGTTTGGTTTCGTTCTCCGTCTCCCCCTTCTAGACTGTGAGCCCACTGTTGGGTAGGGCCCGTCTCTAGATGTTGCCAACTTGGACTTCCCAAGCGCTCAGTACAGTGCTCTGCACATAGTAAGCGCTCAATAAATACGATTGATGATGATAAACGGAGTCTCCCAATCAGTCAGGCATTCGGGCTGACGCCACGTCTAACGAAAAAGCACGCACGGAGAAGTCGTACACACCACCAAATATTTGTGTTGGCAACACAGAACTAGATGCTCCCTTTAGACTGTAAACTCACTGTGGGCAGGGCTTGGGGTTTTTTTTCGTGTTGTTTTGTGCTCTCCCCGGTGCTTAGTACAGTGCTCTGCACACAGTAAGCGCTCAGTAAATAGGATTGACTGACCGGCCGACAGAAGTCTGTTATCTATTCAGCATTCTATTTATTTTATTTTGTTAATACGTTTGGTTTCGTTCTCCGTCTCCCCCTTCTAGACTGTGAGCCCACTGTTGGGTAGGGCCCGTCTCTAGATGTTGCCAACTTGGACTTCCCAAGCGCTCAGTACAGTGCTCTGCACATAGTAAGCGCTCAATAAATACGATTGATGATGATAAACGGAGTCTCCCAATCAGTCAGGCATTCGGGCTGACGCCACGTCTAACGAAAAAGCACGCACAGAGAAGTCATACACACCACCAAATATTTGTTTTGGCAACACAGAACTAGATGTTCCCTTTAGACTGTAAACTCACTGTGGGCAGGGCTTGGGGTTTTTTTTTCGTGTTGTTTTGTGCTCTCCCCGGTGCTTAGTACAGTGCTCTGCACCCAGTAAGCGCTCAGTAAATAGGATTGACTGACCGGCTGACAGAAGCCTGTTATCTATTAAGCATTCTATTTATTTTATTTTGTTAATACGTTTGGTTTCGTTCTCCGTCTCCCCCTTCTAGACTGTGAGCCGACTGTTGGGTAGGGCCCGTCTCTAGATGTTGCCAACTTGGACTTCCCAAGCGCTCAGTACAGTGCTCTGCACACAATAAGCGCTCAATAAATACGATTGATTGATTGATTGTACTTCCCAAGCACTTAGGACAGTGCTCTGCACACAGTAAGCACTCAATAAATACGATTGATTGATTGATTGATCAGGTTGTCCTAAGGGGGCTCACATTCTTAATGCCCATTTTACAGATGAGGTCACTGAGGCCCAGAGAATAATAATAAATAATAATAATAATGATGGCATTTATTAAGCGCTTACTATGTGCAAAGCACCGTTCTAAGCGCTGGGGAGGTTACAAGGTGATCAGGTGATATTTATTTTACTTGTACATATCTATTCTATTTATTTTGTTTTGTTAATATGTTTGGTTTTGTTCTCTGTCTCCCCCTTCTAGACTGTGAGCCCACTGTTGGGTAGGGACTGTCTCTAGATGTTGCCAACTTGTACTTCCCAAGCGCTTAGTACAGTGCTCTGCACACAGTAAGCGCTCAATAAATACGATTGATTGATTGATTGTACTTCCCAAGCGCTTAGGCGACGCCCTGACTCGTTCCCTTCATTCATCCTCCCTTCCAGCCCCCCAGCGCAGATGTATATCTCTCTGATTTATTTATTTAATCCTTATTAATGTCTCTCTCCCCCTCTAGACTCCGAGCTCGATATGGGCGGGGAGTATGACTGTTTGTTGCTGTAGTGTACTCCCCGAAGTGCTTAGTACAGTGCTTTGCACATAGTAAGCGTGCAGTAAATCTGAATGAATGAGTGAATGACCAAATCACGGTCAGCGCATCCTGTGGGTGACTGTCAAATAATAACAATGGCTTTATTAATAATAATAATAATAATAATAATAATAATGATGGTATTTGTTAAGCACTTACTATGTGCAAAGCACTGTTCTAAGCGCTGGGGACGTTACAAAGTGATCAGGTTGGCAGTTAAGAGTGTTTGACTTTTCTGTACAAGCGCTTAGTACAGTGCTCTGCACATAGTAAGCGCTCAATAAATACGATTGATGATGATGATGATATACAGAGCCATTGTGGAATTGGAACATTAATGGACCAGGTAAATTCCTGCACAGATACCTGGCCGAAAGATCTAAGCAATTCATTCAATCGTATTTATTGAGCACTTACTGTGTGCAGAGCACTGTACTAAGCGCTTGGGGAGTCCAAGTTGGCGACATCTAGAGATGGTCCCTACCCAACAGCGGGCTCACGGTCGAGAAGGGGGAGACAGACAACAAAACATATTAACAAAATAAATAGAATATGTACAAATAAAATAGATAGAGTAATAAATGCGTACAAGCATATATACATATATACAGGTGCTGTGGGGAGGGGAAGGAGGTAAGGCCGGGGGGTAGGGAGGGGGAGACTGTACTAAGCGCTTGGAAAGTACAATTCGGCAACAGATAGAGACCAGAGAGGCAGCGTGGCTCAGTGGAAAAGAGCCCGGGCTTTGGAGTCAGAGGTCATGGGTTCAAATCCCGGCTCCACCACTTGTCAGCTTTGTGACTTCGGGCAAGTCACTTCACTTCTCTGGGCCTCAGTTCCGTCATCTGTAAAATGGGGATGAAGACTGTGAGCCCCCCGTGGGACAACCTCATCACCTTGTATCCCCCCAGCGCTTAGAACAGTGCTTTGCACATAGTAAGCGCTTAATAAATGCCTTCATTATTATTATTATTATTATTATCTAGACTGTGAGCCCACTGTTGGGTAGGGACCGTCTCCATATGCTGCCAACCTGCACCTCCCAAGCGCCCAGCACAGTGCTCTGCACACAGCAAGCACTGCCTTTGGAATCATGGGGAATGCTGGCAATTCCCTGAAATTCTTGTCTGTTTAGAAACATAAAAGTGAACTGAAGAAAAACCTCTCTATTTTCTCATTTTGGGCCAGTTTTTAAGTAAGGAATGCTCACAGTTTACAAAAATGAGTTTCTCTAGGGATGGGCAAGCTGTGGTTGGCCCACAGTCTTAATCCCCATTTTCCAGGTAAGGTAACTGAAGCCCAGAGAAGTGAAGTGACTTGGCCAAAGTTCCGCAGCGGACAGTTGGCGGAGCCAGGATTTGAACCCAGGACCTCTGACTCCAAAGCCCGGGCTCTTTCCACGGAGCCATGCTGATTTTCTGGCGGGTAACAGAGGGTAATAGCAGGATCCTGACCCAGCTAAAGGCTGGCAGAGGTGTAATAATAATAATAATAATGGTGGTTTTTGATGCCGTCCAGCCTACTCCCCAGGGCTGGGAGACCCACACCTCTCACCAGCTCTACCTCGGGCTCCTGGTCCACCCGTATCATTTCCAGAGAAACATCGTGACTCAGTGGAAAGAACCCCGGCTTGGGAGTCAGAGGTCGTGGGTTCGAATCCCGGCTCCACCGCTTGTCAGCTGTGTGACTTTGGGCAAGTCACTTCACTTCTCTGGGCCTCAGTTACCTCATCTGGAAAATGGGGATTGACTGTGAGCCCCACATGGGACAACCTGATTGCCTTGTATCCTCCCCAGCGCTTAGAGCAGTGCTTGGCACATAGTAAGCGCTTAACAAATACCAAAATTATTATTATTATTATTATTATTAATGCCGGCTCCGCCACTTGTCAGCTGGGTGACTTTGGGCAAGTCACTTCACTTCTCTGGGCCTCAGTTACCTTCTCTTTCAAATGGGAAGCAGCATGGCTCAGTGGAAAGAGCCCGGGCTTGGGTACTTCCCAAGCGCTTAGTACAGTGCTCTGCACACAGTAAGCGCTCAATAAATACGATTGATTGATTGATTGAATGCCGGCTCCGCTGCTTATCAGCTGTGTGACATTAGGCAAGTCACTTAACTTCCCTGGGCCTCAGTTCCCTCATCTGTAAAACGGGGATGAAGACTGTGAGCCCCACGTGGGATAATCTGATTACCTTGTATCTACCCTAGTGCTTGGCACATAGTAAGCGTACATGTCTGTACATACTTATTACTCTATTTATTTACTTATTTATTTTACTTGTACATATCTTTTCTATTTATTTTATTTTGTTAGTATGTTTGGTTTTGTTCTCTGTCTCCCCCTTTTTGACTGTGAGCCCACTGTTGGGTAGGGATCGTCTCTATATGTTGCCATCTTGTACTTCCCAAGCGCTTAGTACAGTGCTCTGCACACAGTAAGCGCTCAATAAATACGATTGATTGATTGATTAACGAATACCAACATTATTATTATTATTATCAGTATTATTAAAATGGAGGTTAAGACCTTGAGCCCCATGGGGGACAACCTGATTATCTGGTATCTACCCCAGTGCTTAGAACAGTGCCTGGCACATAGTAAGCGTTTAACAAATACCAACATTCATTCATTCAGTTGTATTTATTGAGCACTTACTGTGTGCAGAGCGCTGTACTAAGCGCTTGGGAAGTACAAGTTGGCAACATATAGAGACGGTCCCTACCCAAATTATGATTATTATATTTAAAATGGAGGTTAAGACTTTGAGCCCCATGGGGGACAACCTGATTACCTGGTATCTACCCCAGTGCTTAGAACAGTGCCTGGCACATAGTAAGTGTTTAACAAATACCAACATTCATTCATTCAGTTGTATTTATTGAGCACTTACTGTGTGCAGAGCGCTGTATTAAGCGCTTGGGAAGTACAAGTTGGCAACATAGAGACGGTCCCTACCCAAATTATGATTATTGTTATTAAAATGGAGGTTAAGACTTTGATCCCCATGGGGAACAACCTGATTACTTTGTATCTACCCCAGCGCTTAGAACAGTGCCTGGCACATAGTAAATGTTTAACAAACACCAACATTCATTCATTCAGTTGTATTTATTGAGCGCTTACTGTGTGCAGAGCGCTGTACTAAGCGCTTGGGAAGTGCAAGTTGGCAACATATAGACATGGTCCCTACCCAAATTATGATTATTGTTATTAAAATGGAGGTTAAGACTTTGAGCCCCATGGGGGACAACCTCATTACCTGGTATCTACCCCAGCGCTTACAACAGTGCCTGGCACATAGCAAGCATTTAACAAATACCAACATTCATTCATTCAGTCGTATTTATTGAGCGCTTACTGTGTGCAGAGCACTGTACTAAGCGCTTGGGAAGTACAAGTTGGCAACATATAGAGACGGTCCCTACCCAAATTATGATTATTGTTATTAAAATGGAGGTTAAGACTTTGAGCCCCATGGGGGACAACCTGATTACCTTGTATCTACCCCAGGGCTTAGAACAGTGCTTGGCTTAACAAATACCATCATAATCATCATCTTAGTATCAAATGCCAAGACATCCGAAACAGTGAAGTTCCGGGGCCAAGGCAGTCAGTCAGTGGTATTTACTGAGCGCTTACCAAATGCAGAACCTTTTCTGGCTGGGAGAGTATCCATTCAACCGATTTGGGGGACACGATCCCGGCCCTTAAGGAGTTGTCTCCTAGCATCAAAGCCGTACTCGGCTCCACTGGGCGGGATGCCTGAGAATGAAAGAGAACAAGATGCCCAAACAACTGCCGGGTGGGATGCTCCAAGTAGGAAACCGAAAGCAAAGAGGGCAGAGGCAACATTTTAAGTACGCGGTAAAAACAACGCCCCAGGCAGTGGTGTCTTCCGACCGCAAAATGGGAGCCGCAGGGTGTCCTGCTGTCGAGAAAAATCAAGGAAAGCAGCGTGGCCTAGTGAAAAGAGGAGGGGCGGGCCTTGGAGTCAGAGGACCTGGGTTCTAATCCCAGCTCTGCCAATTGCTTGCTGCCTGTACCAAAGGCAGGCAGGAGGCAGCTGTGGGAAGAGGCGATTTGTAGATAGCCAAAATGCAATTTAGTTGCATATTTGTTCATCCTCTGGTACTGCTGAGCCTTGCTGACATCAGCTCCGTAATATATGCAGACACTCATGCCTTTTCGAACAAAAACACACTGTAGGTAAATTTCCCCATTTTTGGTGTATTCTTCAAATACCAAAGGCAGGTAGGAGACAGCTGTGGGAAGAGGCAATCTGTAGATTGCCAGAATGCAATTTAGTTGCATGTCGGTTCATCCTCTGGTACTGCCGAGCCTTGCTGACATCGATTCAGCTCCGTAATATATGGAGGCACTCATGCCTTTTCGAACAAAAACACACTGTGGGTAAATTTCCCCATTTTTGGTGTATTCTTCAAGTACCAAAGGCAGGTAGGAGGCAGCTGTGGGAAGAGGCAATCTGTAGATTGCCAAAATGCACTTTAGTTGCATATCTGGTACTGCTGAGCCTTGCTGACATGGATTCAGCTCCATAATATATGGAGACACTCATGCCTTTTCGAACAAAAACGCATTGTAGGTAAATTTCCCCATTTTTGGTGTATTCTTCAAATACCAAAGGCAGGTAGGAGGCAGCTGTGGGAAGAGGCGATCTGTAGATTGCCAAAATGCAATTTAGTTGCATACGGTTCATCCTCTTGTACTACCGAGCCTTGCTGACATCGATTCAGCTCCATAATATATGGAGACACTCATGCCTTTTCAAACAAAAACGCACTGTAGGTAAATTTCCCCATTTTTGGTGTATTCTTCAAATACCAAAGGCAGGTAGGAGGCAGCTGTGGGAAGAGGCGGTCTGTAGATTGCCAAAATGCAATTTAGTTGCATACGGTTCATCCTCTTGTACTACCGAGCCTTGCTGACATCGATTCAGCTCCGTAATATATGGAGACACTCATGCCTTTTCGAACAAAAACGCGCCGTAGGTAAATTTCCCCATTTTTGGTGTATTCTTCAAATACCAAAGGCAGGTAGGAGGCAGCTGTGGGAAGAGGCGGTCTGTAGATTGCCAAAATGCAATTTAGTTGCATATCGGTTCATCCTCTGGTACTGCCGAGCCTTGCTGACATGGATTCAGCTCCGTAATATATAGAGACACCCATGCAGCCCGTGAGTACAGGTCAAGGTTTTAAGGTACGCGTTTGGCCTTCTGCATTTCAGAATTTCTAAATCTGAATCAGCCGTCGGCCGGGAGATTCAGATCTGTTTTGGCGCCGGTGTGCTTGGGTTCAGAGCCTTAGGAGGCCCCTTGAAAGTTTGGCACGTAAAAGGCCGTGAGGCTCTTTTTGGTGTTTTAAAGCCGAACTAAAAGTAGTCCCAGTCGAATGGACTGTTTTTAAAAGTCGCCCATCCGCATCGAGAGCCCACTGGTGAGGAGTTAGAGGGGGGAAAACGGTCATTGGCAGTGTCCTTGAAAATTTAGTGGTCTTAATGGGGAGGACGGACAAGCACAAATTAAATAGCTTCTCCTGGAACATGGGGGTTGAGGAAAACCTGTGTTAGAATGCCGGTATCCTGTCTGATGTGAACCCCACATGGGACAACCCGATAACCTTGCGTGGCTTTAGTGGAAAGAGCACAGACCCTCGAGTCAGAGGTCGTGGGTTCTAATCCCGACCCTGCTACTTATCAGCTGTGTGACTTTAGGCAAGCCACTTAACTTCTCTGTGCCTCAGTTACCTCATCTGTAAAACGAGATTAAGACTGTGAGTCCCACGTGGGACAACCTGATGACCTTGTATCTACCCCAGTGCTTAGAACGGCGTCGTCCCCCTCTCCAACCCCCATCTTACCTCCTTCCCTTCCCCACAGCACCTGTATATATGTATATATGTTTGTACATATTTATTACTCTATTTATTTATTTATTTATTTTACTTGTACATATCTATTCTATTTATTTTATTTTGTTAGTATGTTTGGTTTGTTCTCTGTCTCCCCCTTTTAGACTGTGAGCCCACTGTTGGGTAGGGACTGTCTCTATATGTTGCCAATTTGTACTTCCCAAGCGCTTAGTACAGTGCTCTGCACATAGTAAGCGCTCAATAAATACGATTGATGATGATGATGAGTAAGCACTTAACAAATATCATCATTATTGTTATTATTACCTCAGCGCCTAGAATAGTGATAATAATAATAATGATGATGATGGCCTTTGTTAAGCCCTTACTACGTGCAAAGCACTGTTCTAAGTGCTGGGGGGGATACAGTGTGATCAAGTTGTCCCACGTGGGGCTCACAGTTTTAATCCCCATTTTTACAGATGAGGTCACTGAGTCTCAGAGAGGTTAAGTGACTTGCCCAAGGTCACGCAGCAGACTTGTAGTGGAGACAGGATTCAAACCCATGACCTCTGACTCCAAAGCCCGTGCTCTTTCCACTGAGCCACGCTTAACCAATACCATTATTATTATTATATAAGGTGCGCTTTGCCTGTATCTTCTGATTCATTCATTCATTCATTCATATTTATTGAGTGCTAACTGTGTGCAGAGCACTGTACTAGGTGCTTGGGAAGTACAAGTTGGCAACATATAGAGACGGTCCCTACCCAACAGTGGGCTCACAGTCTAGAAGGGGGAGACAGAAAACCAAACAAAACATATTAACAAAATAAAATAAATGGAATAGTAAATATGTACTAATAAAATAAATAGAGTAATAAATACAAACATATATACATATATACAGGTACTGTGACATGTTCCATCCAGGCAGGTGTGCTTTGGCAGAAGAATGCTCCTGAGTTTTGTTGGTGTATTCTGTCCAAAACAGATAGTGAAAGCACACGCTCTGGCAAAACTGACGAGAAATAAGCTTTTAAAAATCTAAAGCCCACACATTAACAAAAACGATAGAAGAGTCGTAGAAACGCATGGCGAGGTCTGTGCGGCGGCAGGGGATAAATGAAGTAATCGGAGTCAGGGAGAGGGGCTGACTTGATAAAGAGCGGGGGGGATTAAGATTGTTAGCCCCCCGTGGAACAACCTGATCACTTTGTAACCTCCCCAGTGCTTAGAACAGTGCTTTGCACACAGTAAGTGCTTAATAAATGCCATTATCATTATTATTATTATTATTATCTCCCCCCTTTTAGACTGTGAGCCCACTGTTGGGTAGGGACTGTCTCTATATGTTGCCAATTTGTACTTCCCAAGCGCTTAGTACAGTGCTCTGCACATAGTAAGCGCTCAATAAATACGATTGATGATGATGACTGAACAAGGTTTTGTAGGAGTTGTCGGGGAGCAATCTTGTTAAGTAAAGAGAGGTCGGGGGGAAGGACATTTTAGGGTGGGGAAATGGCAGAGGCGGTGACAAGATGTTGGAGTCCCATGAAGTTAAGAGGTTAATTTGGCTGGGCCTCACGGCCAAAAATATGGGATCTCACCTGAACTGAACCCATAGCAGATCCCTCAGTCAGTGGCATTATCAATCGATCAATCAATCGTATTTATTGAGCGCTTACTGTGTGCAGAGCACTGTACTAAGTGCTTGGGAAGTCCAAGTTGGCAACATACAGAGCCGGTCCCTACCCAGCAGCGGGCTCACAGTCTAGAAGGGGGAGACAGAGAACAAGACAAAAACATATTAACAAAATAAAATAAATAGAATAGATATGTACAAGTAAAATAAATAAATAGAGTAATAAATCCGGACAAACATCTGTAGATATATACAGGTGCTGTGGGGAAGGGAAGGAGGAAAGAGGGGGCTCAGTGTGGGAAGGCCTCCTGGAGGAGGTGAGCTCTCAGTAGGGCCTTGAAGGGAGGAAGAGAGCTAGCTTGGCGGATGTGGGGAGGGTATTGATGGAGAGCTTCCCACGTGCAGGGCTCTGTACTAAGCACTTGGGCCAGGACAATACCCCAGAGTCGGGAGACTGGTTCCTGCCCACAGGGAGCTTACAGTCTCGAGGGGGAGTCGGCCTTGGGGGGGATAATGATTAGAAGTTTTGGCGGCGGTACCTCAGTGTCCGGAGGAGAGTGGGAGCCACTTGGGCTCAGTCTGCGGACCATCGCCAGCCCAGGCCGCAGCGGAGAGCATTCATTCAATCAGTCGTATTTATTGAGCGCTTACGGTGTGCAGGAGCACTGTACTAAGCGCTTGGGAAGTCCAAGTTGGCAACATCTAGAGACGGTCCCTACCCAACAGCGGGCTCACAGGCTAGAGCACTTGGGCGTGCACTTCAAGGGGAGGGGAGGCCAAGAAGAAAGGAGAGTTTAAAGCCCATCCACAGATGCTCGCCACCCACCTTCAAAGCCTTATTGAAGGCTCATCTCCTCCGAGAAGCCTTCCCTGACTAAAACCCCCCTTTCCCGTGTGCAGAGCACTGTAGAAAGCGCTTGGAAAGTAATTATCAACTGTAGATAATTGTACAATAGCGTGGCTCGGTGGAAGGAGCCCGGGCCTCGGAGTCCGAGGTCGTGGCTTCAAATCCCAACTCCGCCACTTGTCAGCTGTGTGACTTTGGGCGAGTCACTTCACCTCCCTGGGCCTCAGTTACCTCATCTGGAAAATGGGGATTGAAACTGTGATATTGCTCTGTTGTAGTCTCCCGAGTGCTTAGTACGGTGCTCCGCATTCAGTAAGCCCTCGGGAAATTCCCCCAAGCGAGTCCTGCAGAAAAAAAAATGACCAGCCCAAAGCCCCCGCCGGCATATTTTAATGAAGTCCATCCCTTGGAAAGTTGTGGTGAGCCTTTTCAGGCGAGCACTTAGCTGTCTGAATAGGCTGCAGCTGTTTTAATGAGAGTCCGGGAGAGCAAATCAATCAATCAATCGTATTTATTGAGCGCTTCCAGTGGGCAGAGCACTGTACTAAGCGCTTGGGAAGTACAAGTTGGCAACATATAGAGACGGTCCCTACCCAACGGTGGGCGCAGCAGTGGAGCAGAGCTTCCACGGATTTTCCCGAGTGGTCTCTCTTTCCGTTCCTGGGCGGTTTTCCCGAAGGGGATTGTGCATCCAGTCACTGTTTAAAGGCAAGACCTCTCTCTCCAGTCTGAGCCCTGAAGGGGGGTAGCTCGACTTCCTCCGGTAAAGGAGGAGCAGCGTGGCTCAGTGGAAAGAGCCCGGGCTTTGGAGGCCGAGGTCACGGGTTCAAATCCTGGCTCCGCTACTTGTCAGCTGTGTGACTTCGGGCAAGTCACTTCACTTCTCCGGGCCTCAGTTCTCTCATCTGTAAAATGGGGATTAAGACGGTGAGCCCCCCGCGGGACAACCTGATCACCTTGTAACCTCCCCAGCGCTTAGAACAGTGCTTTGCACCTAGTAAGCACTTAATAAATGCCATCATTATTATTATTCTCTGGGCCTCAGTTACCTCATCTGTAAAATGGACATTAAAACGGTGAGCCCCCCATGGGACAACCTGATCACCTTGTAACCTCCCCAGCGCTTAGAACAGTGCTTTGCACATAGTAAGCGCTTAATAAATGCCATTATTATTATTATTATTATTATTATTATTATTATTCTCTGGGCCTCAGTTCCCTCATCTGTAAATTGGGGATTAAGACTGTGAGCCTCCCGTGGGACAACCTGATCACCTTGTAACCTCCTCAGTGCTTAGAACAGTGCTTTGCACATAGTAAGCGCTTAATAAATGTCATCATTATTATTATTCTCTGGGCCTCAGTTACCTCATCTGTAAAATGGGGATTAAGACTGTGAGCCCCCCGTGGGACAACCTGATCACCTTGTAACCTCCCCAGCGCTTACAACAGTGCTTTGCACATAGTAAGCGCTTAATAAATGCCATCATTATTATTATTAATAAAGAAAGTGGGGGTGGGAAGGTCCTTCATGGGGCTTGACTTGCTCTGCTTAATAAGAGAAGATTGGCAGATTGGTATTTGGATGCCTTGTAGGTGAGTTGAATGTGCAAAGCCTTTTTGCTTCATCCAGTTTTGGGGGGGGGCGGGGGGTTTAAGCACTTACTATGTGCCAGGCACTGTACTGAGCGCTGGGACAGATACAAGCTAATCAAGTTGGATGCAGTCCCTGTCCCACACGGGGCTCACAGTCTTAATCCCCATTTTAGAGATGAGGGAACTGAGGCACAGAGAAGTTGAGTGCCAACTTGGACTTCCCAAGCGCTTAGTACAGTGCTCTGCACACAGTAAGCACTCAGTAAATACGATTGATTGATTGATTGAGTGACTGCCCAGGGCCGCGCAGCAGATAAGTGGCCAAACTGGGATTGGAACCCATGTCCTCCTGTATCCACCAGGAACACACTGCTTCCCAGTGCCAGGAGAGTTGAACTAATTTCTCCATTTCCAGTCCTATTTGCTGATTCGTTCCAAGGAAGAAAGGGTTGGGTGAAGTGGTTAGATTTCTTTTTATATTTTTGGTGCTTTCTTTGTGAGCATGCCCGGGGATGAGCGAATACTTTCGGGGGTCCAGTTAGTCTCTGTTCATTCTTCAGAGTGGCCACCGTGAACTACCTGCCTATCCTATGGAATGCTTTTCTGTTATCCCCGAAACAAAAGGCGTGCAAATATTAGCTTACAGCCGAGGTTTGGGATTTCCGAAAAGTTACAGCAGAGGTTTTGGATTTCCGAAAAGTAAGGCATTTTGAAGGCCTGGTTCTCCTCCTCCCCTCCCCATCCCACCCCACCAGGTCTAACTCGTCCCCCTGGGGTATTATGTTATATTGTAGTTAGGACTGCTCGTGGACTTTGAGTATGTCTGCTGTTTCCACTTGCACACAACTTCCCTGAAAGTTTGGGCTGGAAGTTGTCTTTATTTGGTCTCAATCCCAGTGTGTTTCTGTACTTCCCCTTCTCTTGTAAGTGTCCTGTGAAAAACCCATTTGAGTGCAAATGCTTTTATCCCCCGGCCTAGAATGCCCTCCCTCTGCCCATCCGCCAAGCTAGCTCTCTTCCTCCCTTCAAGGCCCTACTGAGAGCTCACCTCCTCCAGGAGGCCTTCCCACACTGAGCCCCTTCCTTCCTCTCCCCCTCGTCCCCCTCTCCATCCCCCCATCTTACCTCCTTCCCTTCCCCACAGCACCTGTATAGATGTATATATGTTTGTACAGATTTATTACTCTATTTATTTATTTATTTTACTTGTACATATCTATTCTATTTATTTTATTTTGTTAGTATGTTTGGTTTTGTTCTCTGTCTCCCCCTTTTAGACTGTGAGCCCACTGCTGGGTAGGGACTGTCTCTATATGTTGCCAACTTGTACTTCCCAAGCGCTTAGTACAGTGCTCTGCACACAGTAAGCGCTCAGTAAATACGATTGATTGATTGATTAATTGATCCATCTCCCCCTGCCCCCACCCCGCCTCTCTTTTTTCCCCCGCCCTCCAACTTGGACTCTAGAAACCTTCCATTTTTTTGCAAGGATTTATGTTTGGGATTGCCACTTTCAAATGAAATGGGTTTTTTTGTTGTTGTTGTTGTTTTTTCTTTTAAAATCTGCTTTGGAAGTCACTCGATAGTTTAAATGAGCCTAGCAGGTACTACTAGCCAAACCAGATCAATCAATCAATCAATCAGCCAGTCGTATTTATTGAGCGCTTACTGTGTGCAGAGCACTGGACTAAGCGCTTGGGAAGTACAAGTTGGCAGCATATAGAGATGGTTCCTACCCAACAGTGGGCTCACAGTCTAAAAGGGGGAGACAGAGAACAAAACCAAGCATACTAACAAAATAAAATAGAATAGATATGTACAAGTAAAATAAATAAATAAATAGAGTAATAAATATGTACAAACATATATACATATATACAGGTGCTGTGGGGAAGGGAAGGAGGTAAGATGGGGGGGATGGAGAGGGGGACGAGGGGGACCAGAGTAACATTTCAGGTTAGAACTCACTTTCTTTTCAGTCAGGCATATTTACTGAGTGCTTACTGTGTGCAGAGCACTGTACTAAGTGCTTGGGGACAGTACAATGTAATAACAAGCAGACACATTCCCTGCCCACAATGAGCTTACGGTCAAGAGGGGACCCATAACCAATCCATTGATCTAGGGAGATTTTAAACTCCTAGTTTAAGTGGGAATGCTTCCTTGACTCTTAATGTTTTTCAGCGAAACATTGAAACTGTTCTCGTGCAGAGCTGAAGGTATAAAGCGTGCATGTTCAGGGATGTGAAATATAAGGTGTTTGTGGTAACGAAGTCTGCAAAACACCATAGTTAATTTATTGCCTGAAAGGCTGTGTGGCAGTTGAAAATTCTACTTGCCATACCACCAAATTACAGTGCTGGGAGAGCCATTACCCTTTTGTTTCCTGTTTCCTGTCGAAAATTGGTAACTCTGAAATGGCGTAGGGTGGGATTAATTTTTCAGCGCCCAAAGTTGCTCAAGAACTGCAACTTCTGGCTGGCACATTTGAAGCATGAGTGGCATCTCAAAAGAGGCTTCCCTTCTGCGTTTGAAGTATTGAACATTGAAATACAGCGTAGAGCACATCAGACTCTAACTCGAGGAACATCGGGGATCAAGAGCGTAGGCCACAAGTCAAAGTCAATCAATCAATCAATCGTATTTATTGAGCGCTTACTGTGTGCAGAGCACTGTACTAAGCGCTTGGGAAGTACAAGTTGGCAACATATAGAGACAGTCCGTACCCAACAGTGGGCTCACAGTCTAAGGTCCCGGGTTCTAATTCCGGCTCGGACACTTGTCTGCTGTGTGACCTTGGGCAAGGCACTTCACTTCTCTGTGCCGCAGTTCCCTCATCTGTACGATGGGGATTAAGACTGAGCCCCATGTGGGACAGGGACTGTGTCCAACCCAATTTGCTTGTATCCACCCCAGCGCTTAGTACCGTTTCTGGCACATAGTAAGCGCTTAACAAATGCCACAGTTGTTGTTATTCTTTTATGTCACAGTAAAATGGGCGTAGCAGTGGGTGCTTCCTCTTACCTCATGGGGCTATTCTAAGAAAAATTTAAATGCACTGTAAGAATCAGTGAAGACGTTGAACTTCCTGTGAGAGTGAGAAAAGAGTCTGCCATTGGTAGGAAAGAGAGTCTTTATAAAGTCAAGAGTGTGTTATTGTTTATGTTTTCCTGGACTTCAGACTTAATGCCCAGTGAATAACATAACATCTAGTTGCTAAAGCGCTTAGTACAGTGCTCTGCACACAGTAAGCGCTCAATAAATACGATTGATGATGATGATGATGATCTAGTTAACTCCTCACTCTCGGCTTCAAGGCTGTCCATCCCCTCACCTCCCTTCTCTCCTTCTCCAGCCCAGCCCGCACCCTCCGCTCCTCTGCCGCTCACCTCCTCAGTGTACCTTGTTCTCTCCTGTCCCGCCGTCGACCCCCGGCCCACGTCCTCCCCCTGGAGTGTGCCCCAGCTTGTACTTCCCAAGCGCTTAGTCCAGTGCTCTGCACACAGTAAGCGCTCAATAAGTACGATTGAATTGAATGAATGAATCTGCCAAGCTAGCTCTCTTCCTCCCTTCAAAGCCCTACTGAGAGCTCACCTCCTCCAAGAGGCCTTCCCACACTGAGCCCCCTTTTTCCTCCCCATCCCCCCCGCCCTACCTCCTTCCTCTCCCCACAGCACCTGTATATATGCTTGTACAGATTTATTACTCTATTTCACTTGTACATATTTACTATTCTATTTATTTTGTTAATGATGTGCATTTAGCTTTAATTCTGTTTGTTCTGATGACTTCATCATCATCATCAATCGTATTTATTGAGCGCTTACTATGTGCAGAGCACTGTACTAAGCGCTTGGGAAGTACAAATTGGCAACATATAGAGACAGTCCCTACCCAACAGTGGGCTCACAGTCTAAAAGACTTGACACCTGTCCATATTTTTTGTTTTGTTGTCTGTGAACCCCGTCTAGACTGTGAGCCCGTTGTTGGGTAGGGACCGTCTCTATATGTTGCCAACTTGTATTTCCCAAGCTTTTAGTACAGTGCTCTGCCCACAGTAAGCGCTCAATAAATATGATTGAATGAATGAGTGAATGAATCTAGAACAGTGGTGAGCCCCCTTCTAGACTGTGAGCCCGCTGTTGGGTAGGGACCGGCTCTATGTGTTGCCAACTTGTACTTCCCAAGCGCTTAGTCCAGTGCTCTGCACACAGTAAGCGCTCAATAAATACGATTGAATGAATGAATGAACGCTCAGTCATATTTATTGAGCGCTTTCCCTGTGCAGAGCACTGTACCAAGTGCTTGGGAGAGGATGAGCCTGCAGAGTTAGTAGACACGTTCCCCGCGTGGCTCAGTGGAAAGAGCCCGGGCTTTGGAGTCAGAGGTCATGGGTTCAAATCCCGGCTCCGCCAACTGTCAGCTGTGTGACTTTGGGCAAGTCGCTTCACTTCTCTGGGCCTCAGTGACCTCAGCTGTAAAATGGGGATTAAGACTGTGAGCCCCCCGTGGGACAATCTGATCACCTTGTAAGCGCCCCAGCGCTTAGAACAGTGCTTTGCACAGAGTAAGCGCTTAATAAATGCCATCATTAATTAATTAATTACGAAGCTGATAGTCTGAATGGTCTGTCTCACTGAATATCTTCCTACGGGGAGGGCCGGCACTGAGTTATATCCATCCCAGTTGCCTCTTTGGCTCCATCAATGTCACGTTCTGAATTTTGGCCATCATCATCATCATCATCAATCGTATTTATTGAGCGCTTACTATGTGCAGAGCACTGTACTAAGCGCTTGGGAAGTACAAATTGGCAACACATAGAGGCAGTCCCTACCCAACAGTGGGCTCACAGTCTAAAACAGTCAATGATTAGTAGTGTGTCTCAGTGGAAAAGACCCAGGCTGGACAGTCAGCGGACCTGGGTTCTCATCCCGGCCCCTCCATTAGCCTGTAGTGTGTCCATGGGCAAGTCGTTTCACTTCCGTGCTGCAGTTTCTTTCATTCAATCGTATTTATTGAGCGTTTACTGTGTGCAGAGCACTGTACAAGCGCTTGGGAAGTACAGGTTGGCAACATATAGAGACGGTCCCTACCCAACAGTGGGCTCACAGTCTAGAAGGGGGAGACAGACAACAAAGCAAAACATATAAACAAAATAAAATAAATAGAATAAATATGTACAAGTAAAATAAATAGAGTAATAAATACGTACAAACATATTTACATATATACAGGTGCTGTGGGGAGGGGAAGGAGGTAAGGTTGGGGGGATGGGAAGGGGGAGGTAAATGAGGCACGGAGAAGTGAAGCAGCCTGCCCAAGGCACCACAGAGGGCAAATGGAAAAGCCAGGATTGGAATCCAAGTCCTCTGATTCCTAGGCCCACATTCTTTCTGCTAGGCCATGCTGCTTCCTGATTTAATAATAATAATAATAATAATAATAATAATAATAATAATAATAATAATAACAATAGTGTCATTTATTAAGCCATTAATAATGGCATTTATTAAGCCATTAATTATGGCTTAATAAATATATTTATAAATTAATTTATTTTTGGCTAAATTTATTTATTTAGCCAATAATAATATTATTATTATAACAATGGCATTTATTAAGCATTTATTAAGTGCAAAGCACTGTTCTAAGCGCTGAGAGGTTACAAGGTTATCAGGTTGTCCCGTGGGGGGCTCACAGTTTTCATCCCCATTTTACAGATGAGGTAACTGAGGCACAGAGAAGTTAAGTGACTTGCCCAAAGTCACACAGCTGACAGTGAGCCCGCTGGTGGGTAGGGACCATCTCTATATGTTGCCAACTGTTTCCTCATCTGTTAAATGGGGACTCAATATCCATCCTCCCTTCCCGTTAGACGGTGAACCTCTGGTGGGCCAGGGAGCGTGGCTGACCTGATAATAGTGTAACTACCCCAGTCCTTGGCACATAGTAAGTGCTTAATTTATATGTATATATGTTTGTACATATTTATTACTCTATTTTACTTGTACATATCTATTCTATTTATTTTATTTTGTTAGTATGTTTGGTTTTGTTCTCCGTCTCCCCCTTTTAGACTGTGAGCCCACTGTTGGGTAGGGACTGTCTCTATATGTTGCCAACTTGTACTTCCCAAGCGCTTAGTAGAGTGCTCTGCACACAGTAAGCGCTCAATAAATACGATTGATTGATTGATTGATACCCACCTGCCTGAAACGAGGCACTAATAAGGAGGGGTTAAGAGTCTAGAGGGGTCAAGACAAACTTAATCGATGGTATTTATTGAGCGCTTACCATTCTTTCCTTCATTTATTCAATCATACTTATTGAACGCTTGCTGTGTGCACAGCACTGTACTAAGCACTTGGGAGAGTACAATACAACAATAAGCATTCCCTGGCCGCAGCGAGCTCACAGTCTAGAGGAGGGGCGACGGACATAAATAGAAATTAAAAAAAATTACAGCTATGTACCTAAGTGCTGTGGGGCTGGGAGGAGGGAACAGAACAAAGGGAGCAAGTTAGGGTGATGCAGAATTCATTCATTCAATCATATTTATTGAGCACTGGAGCGCAGAGCACTGTACTAAGCGCTTGGGAGAGCACAGTACAGCAGAATTAGCCAAAACGCTCCCTGCCCGCAACGAGCTCACAGTCTCAAGGGTGATGCAGAACTCGTTCATTCAATTCAGACAGGGCTCTGCACACAGTAAGCGCTCAATAAACACGATTGATTGATCGATTCAATCATATTTATTGAGCACTTGAGTGCAGAGCACTGTACTAAGCGCTTGGGAGAGCACAGTACAGCAGAATTAGCCAACACACTCCCTGCCCACAACGAGCTCACAGTCTCAAGGGTGATGCAGAATTCGTTCATTCAATTCAAACAGGGCTCTGCACACAGTAAGCGCTCAATAAACACGATTGATTGATTGATTCAATCATATTTATTGAGCACTTGAGTGCAGAGCACTGTACTAAGCGCTTGGGAGAGCACAGTACAGCAGAATTAGCCAACACGCTCCCTGCCCTCAACGAGCTCGCAGTCTCAAGGGTGATGCAGAACTCGTTCATTCAATTCAAACAGGGCTCTGCACACAGTAAGCGCTCAATAAATACGATTGATTGATCGATTCAATCATATTTATTGAGCACTTGAGTGCAGAGCACTGTACTAAGCGCTTGGGAGAGCACAGTACAGCAGAATTAGCCAACACGCTCCCTGCCCGCAACGAGCTCACAGTCTCAAGGGTGATGCAGAACTCGTTCATTCAATTCAAACAGGGCCCTGCACGCAGTAAGCGCTCAATAAATACGATTGATTGATTGATTCAATTATATTTATTGAGCACTTGAGTGCAGAGCACTGTACTAAGCGCTTGGGAGAGCACAGTACAGCAGAATTAGCCAACACGCTCCCCGCCCGCAACGAGGTCGCAGTCTCAAGGGTGATGCAGAACTCGTTCATTCAATTCAAATAGGGCTCTGCACACAGTAAGCGCTCAATAAATACGATTGATTGATCGATTCAATCATATTTATTGAGCACTTGAGTGCAGAACACTGTACTGAGCGCTTGGGAGAGCACAGTACAGCAGAATTAGCCAACACGCTCCCTGCCCGCAACGAGCTCACAGTCTCAAGGGTGATGGAGAATTCGTTCATTCAATTCAAACAGGGCTCTGCACACAGTAAGCGCTCAATAAATACGATTGATTGATTGAGTCAATCATATTTATTGAGCACTTAAGTGCAGAACACTGTACTAAGCGCTTGGGAGAGCACAGTACAGCAGAATTAGCCAACACGCTCCCTGCCCGCAACGAGCTCACAGTCTCAAGGGTGATGCAGAATTCGTTCATTCAATTCAAACAGGGCTCTGCACACAGTAAGCGCTCAATAAATACGATTGATTGATCGATTCAATCATATTTATTGAGCACTTGAGTGCAGAGCACTGTACTAAGCGCTTGGGAGAGCACAGTACAGCAGAATTAGCCAACACGCTCCCTGCCCGCAACGAGCTCACAGTCTCAAGGGTGATGCAGAACTCGTTCATTCAATTCAAACAGGGCTCTGCACACAGTAAGCGCTCAATAAATACGATTGATTGATCGATTCAATCATATTTATTGAACACTTGAGTGCAGAGCACTGTACTAAGCGCTTGGGAGAGCACAGTACAGCAGAATTAGCCAACACGCTCCCTGCCCGCAACGAGCTCGCAGTCTCAAGGGTGATGCAGAACTCGTTCATTCAATTCAAACAGGGCTCTGCACACAGTAAGCGCTCAATAAATACGATTGATTGATCGATTCAATCATATTTATTGAGCACTTGAGTGCAGAGCACTGTACTAAGCGCTTGGGAGAGCACAGTACAGCAGAATTAGCCAACACGCTCCCTGCCCACAACGAGCTCGCAGTCTCAAGGGTGATGCAGAACTCGTTCATTCAATTCAAACAGGGCTCTGCACACAGTAAGCGCTCAATAAATACGATTGATTGATCGATTCAATCATATTTATTGAGCACTTGAGTGCAGAGCACTGTACTAAGCGCTTGGGAGAGCACAGTACAGCAGAATTAGCCAACACGCTCCCCGCCCGCAACGAGGTCGCAGTCTCAAGGGTGATGCAGAACTCGTTCATTCAATTCAAACAGGGCTCTGCACACAGTAAGCGCTCAATAAACACGATTGATTGATCGATTCAATCATATTTATTGAGCACTTGAGTGCAGAGCACTGTACTAAGCGCTTGGGAGAGCACAGTACAGCAGAATTAGCCAACACGCTCCCTGCCCGCAACGAGCTCGCAGTCTCAAGGGTGATGCAGAACTCGTTCATTCAATTCAAACAGGGCTCTGCACACAGTAAGCGCTCAATAAATACGATTGATTGATCGATTCAATCATATTTATTGAGCACTTGAGTGCAGAGCACTGTACTAAGCGCTTGGGAGAGCACAGTACAGCAGAATTAGCCAACACGCTCCCTGCCCACAACGAGCTCGCAGTCTCAAGGGTGATGCAGAACTCGTTCATTCAATTCAAACAGGGCTCTGCACACAGTAAGCGCTCAATAAATACGATTGATTGATCGATTCAATCATATTTATTGAGCACTTGAGTGCAGAGCACTGTACTAAGCGCTTGGGAGAGCACAGTACAGCAGAATTAGCCAACACGCTCCCCGCCCGCAACGAGGTCGCAGTCTCAAGGGTGATGCAGAACTCGTTCATTCAATTCAAACAGGGCTCTGCACACAGTAAGCGCTCAATAAACACGATTGATTGATTGATTCAATCATATTTATTGAGCACTTGAGTGCAGAGCACTGTACTAAGTGCTTGGGAGAGCACAGTACAGCAGAATTAGCCAACATGCTCCCTGCCCGCAACGAGCTCGCAGTCTCAAGGATGCGCTTCAGCGGGTTTTAGCCAGAGAGCTGTACAAGTTCAACGGAGTTCAGGACCGTATTCATTCATTCCTTCAGTCGTATTTATTGAGCGCTTACTGTGCGCAGAGCACTGTACTATATGCCGGCACCTGTGCCACACTAGCGGAGAAGCCTGAGTTTGTGGCCCGCCTGCCCCCCAAGCATCCTTCCTGCCTGTGTTTTCACAGGTGAAAACAGTCACAGTTCTTGGCTTTCCACAGTAGTGTATTATGACCCGATGAGAGATCGCCAATCCCCACTTCATTTAGCCTGGGAGGGAGAAGAGTTAGCCGGCTCTCGACGGAGGAATTTTAGACGATAACGAAAACCGAGCGGCGGCTCCCCCGCCCTCCTTTTCTTCATCATCACCATCATCAATCGTATTTATTGAGCGCTTACTGTGTGCAGAGCTAAGCGCTTGGGAAGTACAAATTGGCAACATATAGAGACAGTCCCTACCCAACAGTGGGCTCACAGTCTAAAAGGGGGAGACAGAACCAAACCAAACGTACTAACAAAATAAAATAAATCGTCATCATCATCAATCGTATTTATTGAGCGCTTACTGTGTGCAGAGCACTGTACTAAGCGCTTGGGAAGTACAAATTGGCAACATACAGAGACAGTCCCTACCCAACAGCGGGCTCACAGTCTAAAAGGGGGAGACAGAGAACAAAACCAAACATACTAACAAAATAAAATAAATAGAATAGATATGTACAGGTAAAATAAATAAATAAATAGAGTAATAAATATGTACAAACATATACATACATACAGGTGCTGTGGGGAAGGGAAGGAGGTAAGATGGGGGGGACCCTGACCGGTAAAGCAAAGGGGTCCCCTCAATGCGACGACAGGAAATACCCCTCGGCTCAACACGGAGGCAACCTGGGGAATTCACTGCCGCGGGAGGTCAGAGTCAAATGCCGCGGCCAGGTGACTTTATGACTACTAATAACATTTGTTATAAGCGCTTAGTACAGTGCCCTGCACATAGTAAGCGCTCAATAAATCCGATTGATTGATTTGTAGTTTGGGCCGAGATAAGGGTAATCGAATCTCACGCTTGGTATCCTGCCCTGGCAGGGGGACGGACCTCTTGGCTCCAGCGGGTCTTTTCCGCGTCTTCTCCTGACCGAAGCGGAGGTCCCAGAGGCCTGCTCCGATCCGGTTCATGAGTCCCTCCCCCGGGGACCCCCAGGAAAATCGCAGCAAGGTTGAGGTTCCCGGGGGTGGGGGTCCCTGTGGCGAAGCCTGGCCCCAGAATTAGCCCGCTCCGTAGTGCACAAGTTCTCAACCCAGAGAACAGTCCCCCAGTTATAATTAATTAGCTTAACTTTTGCCATCGGGGTGCTGTTTTCTAGTCCGATTACCTTGGAGCCATCCTGGTGCGGAGCATGGAGATTGGTCCCTCGACAGTGCTCAATAAGTGTTGTAACAGTAATAATTATTATTATTAACATTGCACCTGAGAAATGATAGCTCCTGGAGGGAAGGGATTGGGTCTACCATTCATTCATTCAGTCATATTGATTGAGTGCTTACTGTGTGTCATTCATTCATTCATTCAGGCGTATTTATTGAGTGCTTACTGTGTGCAGAGCACTGTAATAATATTAAATATAAATGTATTTATTTTACTTGTACATATCTATTCTATTTATTTTATTTTGTTGCCAATTTTATATGTTGCCAAGTTGTACTTCCCAAGCGCTTAGTACAGTGCTCTGCACATAGTAAGTGCTCAATAAATACGATTGATGATGATGATGATTTTGTTAGTATGTTTGGTTTTGTCTCCCCCTTTTAGACTGTGAGCCCACTGTTGGGTAGGGACTGTCTCTATATGTTGCCAATTTGTACTTCCCAAGCGCTTAGTACAGTGCTCTGCACACAGTAAGCGCTCAATAAATACGATTGATGATTGATGATAATAATAATAATGATGTTGGTATTCTTTAAGCGCTTACTATGTGCAAAGCACTGTTCTAAGCGCTGGGGTAGATAGAAGGTAATCAGGTTGTCCCACGTGAGGCTCACAGTCGTCATCCCCATTTTCCAGATGAGGGAACTGAGGCACGGAGAAGTGAAGTGACTTGCCCAAAGTCACCCAGCTGACAAGTGGCGGAGCTGGGATTTGAAGCCACGACCTCTGAGTCCAAAGCCCGGGCTCTTTCCACTGAGCCACGCTGCTTCCCAACTAAGCGCTTGGGAAGTGGCAGCCATCCTGGGCTCTCCCAAGCAGTTAGACCAGTGTCCAGCACGCAGTAAGTGCTTGATAAATTCCATCGATTGACCCAACGGTCTTCCAGTGAGTGCAGGAATAATTTATTTATCCAAGTTCACTGACTAGACGCCTTTCTGAACCAGAAGTGGTGCGTTTTCGTCCCTAGGCTGTAAACCCGTTGTGGGCCGGGAACGTGCCTACCAACTCTGTCGCACTGTCCCAAGCGCTTAGTCCAGTGCTCTGCACGGAGTAAGTGCTCGATAAATGATATCGATTGAGCGAGAGTCAACTCACCGGGTACTCATCATCATCATCATCATCATCAATTGTATTTATTGAGCGCTTACTATGTGCAGAGCACTGTACTGAGCGCTTGGGAAGTACAAATTGGCAACATATAGAGACAGTCCGTACCCAACAGCGGGCTCACAGTCTAAAAGGGGGAGACAGAGAAGAAAACCAAACATACTAACAAAAAATAAATAGAATAGATATGTACAAATAAAATAAATAAATAAATAGAATAATAAATATGTACAAACATATATACATATATACAGGTGCTGTGGGGAAGGGAAGGAGGTAAGATGGGGGGATGGAGAGGGGGACGAGGGGGAGAGGAAGGAAGGGGCTCAGTCTGGGAAGGCCTCCTGGAGGAGGTGAGCTCTCAGCAGGGCCTTGAAGGGAGAGAGACACGGGTACTGATGTTAAGAGAGCAGCCGATACCGAAGGGTAGGTTGTTGGAGTAGCGGGTAGCCAAGACCAGAAACGAAAATCCTAGAGGGGATGGGAAGAGCGTAGTAGCGCTTAGTACAGTGCTCTGCACATAGTAAGCGCTCAATAAATACGATTGATGAAGAGCGTAACTGCCGGGCAGGGGCAAAGTGACTAATAATAATAATGATGGTATTTGTTAAGCGCTCACTATGTGCACAGCACTGTTCTAAGCGACTGTGAGCCCGTTGTTGGGTAGGGACCGTCTCTATATGTTGCCAACTTGTACTTCCCCAGCGCTTAGTACAGTGCTGTGCACACTGTAAGCGCTCAGTAAATACGACTGAATGAATGAATGAATGAGGTGAATCCAGAACGGAGGGGCCCAATTTGGTGTGGCTTCTTTGGCTGCAAGAATAATAATTAATAATTGTGGTACTTGTTAAGCGCTTACTATGGGCCAAGGACCGTTCTAAGGGCTGGGGCAGATGCAAGGTAATCAGGTTGGACACAGTCCCTGTCCCACGTAGGACTCCCAGTCTTAATCCCCATTTTACAGATGAGGGAACTGAGGCCCAGAGAAGTGAAGGGACTTTTTTTAATGGCATTTATTAAGGGCTTACTATCAATCAATCAATCAATCAATCAATCATATTTATTGAGCGCTTACTATGTGCAGAGCACTGTACTAAGCGCTTGGGAAGTACAAATTGGCATCACATAGAGACAGTCCCTAGCCAACAGTGGGCTCACAGTCTAAAAGGGGGAGACAGAGAACAGAACCAAACATACCAACAAAATAAAATAAGTAGGATAGAAATGTACAAGTAAAATAAATAAATAAATAAATAGAGTAATAAATATGTACAACCATATATACATATATGCAGGTGCTGTGGGGAAGGGAAGGAGGTAAGACGGGGGGATGGAGAGGGTGACGAGGGGGAGAGGAAAGAAGGGGCTCAGTCTGGGAAGGCCTCCTGGTGGAGGTGAGCTCTCAGCAGGGCCTTGAAGGGAGGAAGAGAGCTAGCTTGGCGGATGGGCAGAGGGAGGGCATTCCAGGCCTGGGGGATGACGTGGGCCGGGGGTCGATGGCGGGACAGGCGAGAGCACTGTTCTAAGTGCAAAGCACTGTTCTAAGCGCTGGAGAGGTTACAGGGTGATCAGGTTGTCCCACAGGGGGCTCACGATTTTAATCCCCATTTTACAGATGAGGTAACTGAGGCACGGAGAAGTTAAGGGGCTCACGATTTTAATCCCCATTTTACAGATGAGATAACTGAGGCACAGAGAAGTGAAGTGACTTGCCCAAAGTCACACAGCTGACAGAGGCGGGATTTGAACTCATGACCTCTGACTCCAAAGCCCGGGCTCTTTCCACTGAGCCACGCTGCTTCTCCAAGGTCACACAGCCACGTGGTAGAGCTGGGATTGGAACCCATGACCTTCTGACTCCCAAGCCCACTGGAGAATAGAAGCAGTGTGGCCTAGTGGATGGAGCACGGTCTTGGGAATCAACGTGGCTTAGCGGTTTAGACTGTGAGCCCACTGTTGGGTAGGGACCGCCTCTATATGTTGCCAACTTGTACTTCCCAAGCGCTTAGTACAGTGCCCTGCACACAGGAAGCGCTCAATAAATACGAATGAATGAATGAATGAATGGAAAGAGGATGTGAGTCTAATCCTGGATCCACCATTCGTCTGCAGTGTGGCCTTGGGCAAGCCACTTAACTTCTCTATGCCTCAGTTACCTCATCTGTAAAATGGGGATTAAGACTGTGAGCCCCCCGTGGGGCAACCTGATTTCCTTGTACCTATTTAATAATAATAATAATGTTGGTATTTGTTAAGCGCTTACTATGTGCCAAGCACTATTCTAAGCACTGGGGTAGATACAAGGTAATCAGATTGTCCCACGTGGGGCTCACAGTCTTCATCCCCATTTTTACAGATGAGGGAACTGAGGCCCAGAGAAGTTAAGTGACTTGCCTAAGGTCACACAGCTGACAAGTGCCAGAGCGGGGATTTGAACCCATGACCTCTGACTCCAAAGCCCGGGCTCTTTCCACTGAGCCACGCTGCTTCCCCAAGCAGTGCTTAGACCAGTGCTTAGATTTCAGCACTTAGACCAGTGCTTGGCACATAGTGAGCCTTTAAATGCCATCATTGTTGTTATTATTATTATTATTATTATTATTATTATTATTATTATTATTATGGACCTGGGTTCTAATCCCGGCTCTGCCACTCATCTGCCGTGTGACCTTGGGCAAATCACAGCAATTCTCAGTTACCTCATGCAGAAAAGTGGAGAAAAGACTTTGAGCCCCATGTGGCATATGGATTGTGTCCAACCCGATTAACTTGTCTCTACCCCCGCGCTTAGTACAGTGCCTGGCACATAGTAAGCCCTTATCAAATACCTTAAAAAAATAGACAGTGGCCTTGGGTGAGAACCTGTAATCAGTCCTACAGGGTGGCCATTAAAGATCTCATCCTGGTTCTATTTCATAAATCAATAGGTTTTCTGACTAGCCTAAAGTTACATAGTTCCTGTTCTGAGATTACAAAACAGATGACCCAACTAATAATAATAATAATAATGGCATTTATTAAGCTCTTACTATGTGCAAAGCACTGTTCTAAGCACTGGGGAGGATACAAGGTGATCAGGTTGTCCCACAGGGGGCTCACAGTCTTCATCCCCATTTTACAGATGAGGTAACAGGCACAGAGAAGTTAAGTGACTTGCTCAAAGTCACACAGCTGACAGTTGGCGGAGCCAGGATTTGAACTCATGACCTCTGACTCCAAAGCCCGTGCTCTTTCCACTGAGCCACGCTGCTTCTCAACCAATATGGACATTTATGCAATAAACATTTTAATTACGCTCTTCATTTAAAATGGTTTCCTAAGTAAAAACACTTTTCCCTTTTGGTCTACCTTTCTTTATTCTTTCTATCCCCCGCTGCAAAAATAATAATAATAATAACCAACTTGTTTGCAAGTCATCGTTTCCTAGTTGAATGTTTTCAGTATGAAGTGGCAGTGTAAGAATCTTGCATTTTTGATGTCCTGTTTTCCGTTTGATCTTCGGCGTGACTTAAGCCGTGGGCCCGTTAGGTGGTATGGGTATCTCAGCACACGTTGGCCTCCGTGGAGGATTGTTTAGACAAGTTGCCAAATCGAGAGCATCCCGTGCCGTTCTTTCTTTCCCCACCGGCTTTCCACGCTTGAATCCCATCCTGAACTGGACTGTTCAGTACTTGCCCCGCGACTTCCCTCGGCTTCCAAGCCATTTTGCCATCTTCCGAAACTCCGAAGTACACAGTTTGTGCTTCTGGGACCCCATTCCAAACTCCCCGTTGCCATCCGGGGGCGGGGAATAGGTCAACCAACTCTGTTGTACTCTCCCAAGCACTTGGCACAGTGCCCTGCACACAGTAAGCGCCCATTGATCGATTGATTGATGTGCATAGAGCTTTAATTCTGTTTATTCTGACGACTTTGACACCCGTCTACATGTTTTGTTTTGTTGTCTGTCTCCCCCCGTCTGGACCGTGAGCCTGTTGTTGGGTAGGGACCATCTATATGTCACCAACTTGTACTTCCCAAGCGCTTAGTACAGTGCTCTGTGCACAGTAAGCGCTCAATAAATACGATTGAATGAATGAATGAATGAGTGATGGAGCCCCATTTTGCACAAGCAGAAATCCCAGGAGGGCTGAACCTAATACAAGCCAAGGCTGGTCAATGTGAGTCATTTGTCTAACCTGACTTCTCTTTTTCCTTTTGGCTGCCGCCCCCCACCCCACCTTTTTTTTTTTTAACCTCAGGGGCTATGGGGAGGGAGTAAGTGGCTATCATTGGGCTGTTTGAATTTGCCATTCCATTCATTCATTCCCCTGTGGCTCCTGAGAACCTTGGCCCCTCCTGGCCTGACAGCAGTGGGGCGTGAGCAAGCGTAGTGTCATCCCGGGGAGGAAAATATAATAATGATAATTGTGGTATTTGTCAAGCGCGTACTATGTGCCAGGCACTGAACTCCTTCCCCTCCCCGCAGCACCTGTATATATATTTGTACAGATTTATTACTCTATTTTACTTGTACATATTTACTATTCCGTTAATTTTGTTAATGATGTGCATACAGTTTTAATTCTATTTGTTCTGATGACTTTGACACGTGTCTACATGTTTTGTTTTGTTGTCTGTCTCCCCCTTCTAGACTGTGAGCCCGTTGTTGGGTAGGAACCGTCTCTGTATGTTGCCGACTTGGACTTCCCAAGCGTTTAGTACAGTGCTCTGCACACAGTAAGCGCTTAATAAATGCGATTGAGTGAATGAATGAATGGAGACTAAATACCGTGTCTGGTTCTGTGCTGGCTAATTTTTCTGAGCTGAGACTGAACAGGTTTTTTTGAAAACGGTCAGGCCAGCAAACTAAAGTGTGGACCGGAGAGCAGAAGTTCGAGGAGACCGACGCAGCAATCAAGGTGGAGTCAGACGAGTGCTTGGAAAGTGGGGGGTTCTAGAGTTGGTGCAAAGGTAATAATAATGGTGGTATTTGTTAAGCGCTTTCTATGTGCAAAGCACTGTTCTAAGCGCTGGGTAGAATCGACAGGATTTGGTGACAGACTGAATGTGTGGGTTGAATGAGAGAAATGAGTCCAGGACAATGCCGGGCTTATGGGCTTGAGAGACAGGGATGATTGATAGAGATAGTAAGAATGTTGAACGGGGTTTTGGGTCGCCCGTCTACAAGTGTTTTATAATAATCATGATGATGGCGTTTGTTAAGCGCTTACTATGTGCAGAGCACTGTTCTAAGCGCTGGGGAGGATACAATCAATCAATCAATCAATCATATTTACTGAGCGCTTACTGTGTGCAGAGCACTGGACTAAGCGCTTGGGAAGTACAAGTTGGCAGCATATAGAGACAGTCCCTACCCAACAGTGGGCTCACAGTCTAAAAGGGGGAGACGGAGAACAAAATCAAACATACTAACAAAATAAAATAAATAGAATAGAGATGTACAAGTAAAATAAATAAATAGAATAATAAATATGTACAGACATATATACATATGTACAGGTGCTGTGGGGAAGGGAAGGAGGTAAGATGGGGGGGATGGAGAGGGGGATGAAGGGGAGAGGAAGGAAGGGGCTCAGTCTGGGAAGGCCTCCTGGAGGAGGTGAGCTCTCAGTACAAGGTGATCGAGTTGTCCCACTTGGGGCCCACAGTCGTCATCCCCATTTTACAGATGAGGGAACTGAGGCCCAGAGAAATGAAGTGACTTACCCAAAGTCACACAGCTGACAAGTGGCAGAGTCGGGATTAGAACCCATGACCTCTGACTCCCAAGCCCGGGCTCTTTCCACTGAGCCACGCTGCTTCTCGTCTTAGTGGAAGCAACGTGGCCTAGTGGATATTTATGTTAATGTCTGTCTCCCCCTCTAGACTATCAGCTCATTGTGGGCAGGGAATCATCATCATCATCAATCGTATTTGTTGAGCGCTTACTGTGTGTAGAGCACTGTACTAAGCGCTTGGGAAGTACAAGTTGGCAACATATAGAGACAGTCCCTACCCAACAGTGGGCTCACAGTCTAAAAGGGGGAGACAGAACAAAACCAAACATACCAACAAAACAAAATAAACAGAATAGATATGTATAAATAAAATAAATAAATAAATAGACTAATAAATATGTACAAGCATATATACATATATACAGGTGCTGTGGGGAAGGGAAGGAGGTAAGATGGGGGGATGGAGAGGGGGACGAGGGGGAGAGGAAGGAAGTGTTTGTTATTGTTATATTGTCCTCTCCCAATGCTTAGTGCGGTGCTCTGCTCACAGTAAGCACTCAATTAATACGATTGACTGACTCATAGAGCACAGGCCTGGGAGTTAGAAGGACCTTTGTTCTGATCCTGACTCCGCCACTTGTCTGGTCACTTTCTTTTTTTAATGGCATTTATTAAGCGCTTACTATGTGCAAAGCACTGTTCTAAGCGCTGGGGAGGTTACAAGGTGATCAGGGTGTCCCACGGGGGGCTCACAGTCTCAATCCTCATTTTCCAGATTCACATTCATTTTTCACTTCACTTCATTGTGCCTCAGTTCCCTCATCTGTAAAATGAGGGGGGGGGGGGGATCCCTTTGTGGGACGGGACCGTGTCCAACCTGATAAACTCCTGTCTACCCCAGTGCTTAGGACGGTGCCTGGCACATAGTAAGCGCTTAACAAATACCCCCCGCCCCCCCAAAATTTTTTAAAAAATGGCCATTCCTGTCCCTCTTGTTGTCATCTCACAGTTGTGACCATATTACCAGATTTGGGGACTCTTCTGGGGCGTTTTGTCCATTTCCACTACAGCGTCCGCGCACTTTCTGTTGACTGGTTTCAAGGAACTTCGGACCTCGACTGTAGAAGGGAAGGGAGTGAGAGAGAAGTTGGCGCTTTTTAACGGGTCACTGGGCCTCATTAAACCAGACGCTTTTCCTTCATTAGTCAAACGGTTTACGGTTTGCCCTTCCAACACATTTTATTTCCGCTTCCTTGGGTCCTCCGAGCCCGCAATTAGAGTTCATTAACGACTCCGTCAGTCACGGCCCCCCGAAAATCCCGCCTCCCAGAAGCCACCGACGGGGACGGGGCAGTTTGCCTTGCCCCAGCCCGCCCAGTTCGGCCCTTAGCCGGCAATTAGTCTGTTGGCAAATAACGTCTAATTAAATTCCGGCTCCGAACACGTGAAAGAAACGGCCCGGAACTCTCTTGGGGTCAATCCAGATTTTTGTTCCATGGGGAACCGGTTACCTTTTCAGGCAGTGAAGACTTTTACAGACAGTGGGAGTGGGAGTTCAGTCAGAGGGAAGCTTTGGAATGAGTATCTGACAGCAGGCAACTCCGAGGAGAGATTAGATGCCAAATACAAGGGGGGTTAATTGCTGTTAATTATTTTTTCCTCCCTCTCTTTCCTGGAATGTACACGGGCATTTAATTGCTGTTGACTGGAAAGTGAAATCGCACGGTGGTTGTTCAAAAGGAAACTCGGGAGGGGTTCAGAATAATAATAATAATGACGATGGCATTTGTTAAGCACTTACTTATGTGCAAAGCACTGTTCTAAGCGCTGGGGAGGATACAGGTTGTCCCAGGAGAGGCTTGGCCTTAGGCTGGAAATGCCCCGGAATGCAAGTAGATCTTTTTTTGTATCCCCACTTTTCATTTTGTTGTCCGTAATTAATTGGCTTGTGGTTTTGCAAGTTCAAATATTCTGCACCTTGAAATTCTTGCCTTTTCGTTGTTTCCTTTTACCTTCCCCTTTTCTTCCTCAGACACCGCCCGTTGAGAGACCACATGCTGTAAGGTGACCCAGTTAATGGGGGGCTTCCCTAGTGCCCTGTCTTAAAGGACAGCTACTTTAAGGGGGCCAGAGAAGCAGCGTGGCTCAGTGGAAAGAGCCCGGGCTTTGGAGTCGGAGGTCGTGGGTTTGAATCCCGGCTCCGCCACGAGTCTGCTGTGTGACCTTGGGCAAGTCACTTAACTTCTCTGAGCCTCAGTTCCCTCATCTGTAAAAATGGGGATTAAGACTGTGAGCCCCACGTGGGACAATTTGATCACACTGTATCCCCCCCAGCGCTTAGAACAGTGCTTTGCACATAGTAAGCGCTTAACAAATGCCATCATCATTATTATTATTATTATTATCTAGTAGTTAACACTGTATCAACCTTGTAACTGGCAATTTTAGCCCTGCTGAAAATCTATGGAAGGTGAATGACAGCCTCACTCTCTGTGGGGCAGGGGCATTGTTACGACTGGTAACACGAGGCAGGCTGCTTGAGGCCACAAAGCAATCTAGGCCGGAGCTTTTTTTTAAGGCATTTGTTAAGCACATACCACATACTGGACACTGTACTAAACGCTGGGGTAGATGCAAGCGAATCAGGTTGGACACAGTCCATGTCCCACCCAGGGCTCAGTTTTAATCTCCATTTTACAGATGAGGCAACTGAGGGACAGAGAAGTGAAGTGATTTGCCCAAGGTCCCCCAGCAGGCGAGTGGCAGAGGCAGGATTCGAACACGGGTCCTTCTAGAATTAAATCCCGGTGTCCTCAGCCCCTCTTTCCATTGGAAGGAAGATAGCCTAAAAACACGTGGCTTGGACTCCTGGTCTCTATGGCAGGGTACGTGGGTGATGAGCCAACCGACTTGAAAGGGAGGAAAAGTTCAGAATCCAAAGTAACTCAAATATATCCCGTTTCCGTTATGATTCAGCGAGCCCTTCAAAGTAGTGACGCACTATCCCTTGGTCAGCGATGACCTTTCTGATGGGGGTTTTTTTTTCCCCTTTCAGCCTATTCCAAGATAGAAAATTCTTGATGGGTTTTTTTTTTCCCCTTTCAGCCTATTCCAAGATAGAAAATTCTTGACTAGCCTGTGAACGGTGGCTTGCCACCTTCAAAGTAGGAGTGGGTCAGTGAGCCTTGCAAGCTCTACTTTCACAATAATGAGTATCTCTTTAATTAAATTCCTTTGATCACACTTTGATGTGTATCCTTCTTTTCCCCCTCTCACCGCGCCCTCCACCCCAGAGGAGGAGAATTCTCTAAGCTCCGTCTAAGAACATTCTGGAGCCGAGCCCACAGCCTTTAGAGCAAATTTCAAGAATTTCATGCAGGAATTCAGTAGTAGTCTCGAATTTTTCCAAGCCAGTCTTTTTTAGACCTTTGGTACACTCTCCTGTTCATTCATTCAATTCATTCAGTCGTATTTATTGAGCGCTTACTGTGTGCAGAGCACCGTACTAAGCGCTTGGGAAGTCCAAGTTGGCAACATCTAGAGACGGTCCCTACCCAACAGCGGGCTCACAGTCTAGAAGGGGGAGACAGAGAACAAAACAAAACATATTAACAAAATAAAAGAAATAGAATACAGGAATTCTATAGAATAGAATAGAAAAAAACAGAATGCAATATATAAGTACAGAGTACAAGTAAAATAAGTAAATAGAGTAATAAATATGTACAAACACGTATTCATTCATTCAATCGTATTTATTGAGCGCTTACTGTGTTGCACGTAACTGCTCTTATGGGGACAAGAGGAGCAGCCTGCCGTAGCGGAAAGAGCAACGGCTTGGAAGTCAGAGGGTCCGGATTCAAATTCCAGTTCTGCCGTGTGCCTTGGCCACATCACTTCTCCATGCCTCAGTTACCTCAGTTGATGGCGCTTATTGAGCGCTTACTGTATTCAGAGCACCATTGTGAGCGCTTGGGAGAGTACAGTACAAGAGAGTTGAGAGTCACATTCCCTGCCCACAACAAGCTTACGGTCTAAAAGGGGAGCTTTGGTTAACCCTCAGAAGGACTTGCTTGCAAACAAAAATCCCTCAAAATGGGGAAGTGGCCTGGAAAAAGGAGGAAGGCCCCTCCCAGCCCAGCTGTGAGCAATTAATGGTATTTATCGAGCACTCACTATGTACAATCAATCAGTGGTATTTATTGAGCGCTTACTATGTACTAACAGCTTGGGAGAGGACAGTACAACAGAGTTGGCAGACACGTACCCTGCCCACATCAAGCTTACAGTCTAGAGGGGGAGACAGATATTGATAGGAATAAATAATTTAGAATATATATAATTTAAGGATACGTACATAAGTTCAGCATGGCCTAGTGGATAGAGCTTGGGCCTGGGAGACAGAAGGTCTTGAGTTCTAATTCCGCCTCTGCCACGTGTCTGCTGGGTCACTTAACTTCTCTGTGCCTCAGTTCCCTCATCCGTAAAAGGGGGATTAAGACTCAGAGCCCCGTGTGGGACAGGGACTGTGTCCAACCCAATTATCTTGTATCTACCCCAGTGCTTGGAACAGCGCCTGGTGCATAGTAAGCACTTAGCAAATACTATTATTATTATTATTATTCTGTGCTGTGGGGTTGAGGTTGGGGCAGGTATCAATGCTTAAAGATCACGGATCCAAGTGCAGTTGAGGTCCTTGAATGAACTGGTGTCAATGGCGTGGCTCAGTGGAAAAAGCCCGGGCTTTGGAGTCAGAGGTCATGGGTTCAAACCCCGTCTCCACCAATTGTCAGCTGTGTGACTTTGGGCAAGTCACTTCTTTGTGCCTCAGTTCCCTCATCTGTAAAATGGGGATTAAGACTGTGAGCCCCCCTGGGACAATCTGATCACTTTGTAACCTCCCCAGCACTTAGAACAGGCTTTGCACATAGTAAGCACTTGATAAATGCCATCATTATTATTATTATTATTATGGACCTAGGAATATTAGGCTCTGTGGAAGGACATAGTAAGCACTTAATAAATGCCATCATTATTATTATTATTATTATTATTATGGACCTAGGAATATTAGGCTCTGTGGAAGGACTTGGGAATTTTTTAGGGCTATCAATCAGTCAGTTGTATTTATTGAGCCAATATTGCCTGTGTTAAAGGATGCCAAATTCAGTCCCTAAACTTGACCCATTTGGCTGGGCCATGAGGTTTTGGGGTAGAAGGGAAGGAAGGAGTTTGTTGGATGGATTTCTCAATCATCATTTTTATCTTGGTGTATTTGTCATTGTAGGAGGCAGTCAGGCAAAAGTTGAATTCTTCGTGTCTTTACAGAGGGAAAAAAAGAGGCTGTACCAAAAAAGTCCTGGATGGGTCTAAGTAGTTGCGTAGAACGACTGCTTCTGCCCAGGGGAAGAGAGACTAAGACAGGCAGACCTTTCATCTGTGAATATCAGAGGCTCTTCCTCTGTTTCGGTGTCGTGGGACACAAATACTTGTGGCATTTAAGCGCTTACTATGTGCCAAGCACTGTACTAAGGGCCGTGGTAGATGCAAACTAATCAAGCCGGACAGGGCCCCTGCCCCAAATAGGGCTCACGGTCTTGATCCCCATTTTACAGATGAGGGAACTGAGGCCCGGAGAAGTGAAATGACTTGCCCACGGTCACACTACAGACAAGTGATGGAGCTGGGATTAGAACCCAGGTCCTTTTGATTCCCAGATCCACGCTCTTTCCATTAGGCCACATCACTGAACAGTCCATAGTTTATCTAGTTGCGTCCCCCTAAATTCTCCAAACGATTCAATATTTGGTGACCTTTTTGAAGGAGTGGAGATTTTCTGCCTAGGACCCGCACCCCAAGAAGTTATTAGACCAAATTGGAAGCCGTGTTTCCGCGTTTTACTTTGCAAGTTAAAGCACCTCACTCACCGATTGCAACCCAACCCGCACACAAATGGATGCAAACAGCCAGAATTAGGGGACCCAGGATTCTGAGTGTAGCGTCCCTTTTCTAGGTTAACCTGATTTTCGGGTGTCTGACGGGCGGTTCATCCAGAGGAAAGAGAGGAATCGGCCCGCCTGCCTCCCTCCTCATCCCGGGCTCGCCTTGAGTCGAGCAGTTACCGGGTCTCGTGAGAAGGTGGCCACGCGGTCCGATAGGCTCCTCCGTTCCCAGAATTAGGACTCGGTGATTGCACCACCAACATTCCTTTCCATTCCAAAGGCCAAGGGCAGATTTACCACTCCGCAGGGTTTGCATGTCTTTCCCTAATTAAAGGGCCGCCCAGCTGTGTTCATAGATCCTCTGCTGCAAATCATCACTTCTTTTGTGTTTGTGTTTAATTTCCTCCCCCCACCCCCAGCCCCCCATCTCCAAAAGTCTCCCAGCAGACTTGAAAGCAGGAGCCGCTTTGGGGGGGGAGTGGGATGGGGTGAGTTTCCCCTTCCAGTTAGGCCCAGGAAACCCGTTCCTCCTTGGAATGTTGCTGGGATATTTATTCAACATAAACGCGTACGTCCACAGCGGTGAGCAGTCCACAGCGGTTAGGCCGATTGATATTTGGCATGGGGAGGCTGTTGGTGACTACATCATTCCTTTTTTCTTATGGTATTTGTTAAGCCCTTACTACGTGGCAAACGCCGTTTTGAGCCCTGGCGTAGGTACAAGTGAGTTAGGTTGGACACAATCTCTGCCCCGCGTGGGGCTCACGGTCTAATTAGGAAGGAGAACTGAGGCAGGGAGACGTTAAATGTCTTGCCCCGCGTCACACAGCAAGCATTTGGCAGAGCCGAAATTAGAACCCAGGTCCTCCGATTCCCAGGCCCGGGCTCTTTCCTTTGGGCCACGCTGCTTTCGTTGGCATTTCCGAGCTGACGCTCAAAGGCCAGGGGACCCAATCAGACTGATGAGGGGGGGACACGAACCACAGTATTTGCTAATTATCTCGGCCTGTCTAGAGCCTGGCTAATGAGCAGCACTGTGGGGAGGTTAATTGGTAGTCAGAAAGGGCCCTTGAACAAGTCGACCTTCCTCTTCCTCCTTCCCTTTTCTCTCCCCCCTCCCGCCCCCTTTGCCCTCTCCACCCCTCTTCTCAAAGCTGAGCTTTTTTTTTAACGTTGAGCTGGTGCTGTTTTGCTCAGATATAAGAGCTGCTTGGGAGAAAATTTGCCGGCCTTGAGTTCTAGAGAGCTACTGTGGCAATTCCCAGAGAGCTTGCATTGAGCCCGGAAAGAGTGGCTCTCAAACAGGATGTGTCTTTGGTTAATAATAGTAATAATAACTTTGCTATTAAGCGCTTACTGTGTGCCAAGCACTATTCTAAACGCCGGGGGAGATGCAAGGTAATCAGGCTGTCCCACACGGGGCTCACAGGCTTTATCCCCATTTTACAGATGAGGTCACTGAGGCCCAGAGAAGTTTAGTGACTTGCCCAAAGTCACACAGCTGATCATTCATTCATTCAGTCGTATTTATTGAGCGCTTACTGTATGGAGAGCACTGTACTAAGTGCTTGGGAAGTACAAGTGGGCAACATATAGAGAAGGTTCCTACCCAACAACGGGCTCACAGTCTAGAAGGGGGAAACAGACAGACAGACTAGACTGTGAGCCAACTGTTGGGTAGGGACCGCCTCTATATGTTGCCAACTTGGACTTCCCAATGCTTAGTACAGTGCTCTGCACACAGTAAGCGCTCAATAAATACGATTGAATGAATGAATGAAGGAACATATCGAGACGGTCCCTACCTGACAACAGGCTCACGATCTAGAAGGGGGAGACAGACAGAGTAGACTGTGAGTCCACTGTTGGGTAACGACCGTCTCTATATGTTGCCAACTGTACTTCCCAAGTGCTTAGTACAGTGCTCTGCACACAGTAAGCGCTCAATAAATACAATTGAATGAATGAATGAACAAAACAAAATATATTAACGAAATAAAATAAGTAGACTAGTAAATATGTACAAGAATGGAGCCGGGATTAGAACCCCTGACCTCTGACTCCCAAACCCGCGCTCTTTCCACTGAGCCACGGTGCTTCTCTAAGCTCATCGTATGCCCCGTTGAGATTCGAACTCACGACCCCTGGTTTACAAAGACCAGTGCTCTAACCGCTGAGAGTGCTAAGATTTGAGCGAGTTGCGGGCAAGTTTCTTAAATACTTTCATTTGCGCCGTTACCAGGTTACCAAAAAGTTCTTCCCCATCTCCCCACTTTCTGCTAACAGTTGTTCTGCGTGTGTGTTTTTAATCATAATTAGCCCTTCCCTTTTGGCTGGGGCACATCCTGTGGGAAGGGTGTCTGCATTTACATCTGGTGCAGAGTCAAATGAGAAATACTTGAAATGAGGGACAGACGCGGACTGGGTTTGTTTCTCCCAATCCTGTTACGGAGCCTGGGAAATAAGGCTTATGCCCCGCAATCATAGCCATAAGCTGCATCTTCTTCCCCAGTCCCTAATGTCGGTTATCTCTCCCCCCACCTTTTTTTTTTCCAGCTTGCCACTTGCACAGTCCCGTAAAACGAATGATGACAGTCACCAGTAATAATAATTATGGTGTTTGTTGAGCGCTTACTACGGGCCAGGCACTCTGCTAAGCACTGGGGTGGATAGAAGTCGGGTTGGACACAGCCCCTGCCCCACATGGTGCTCACAGTTTCAATCCCCATTTTACAGCAGAGGTAATTGAGGCACAGAGAAGTAAAGTGACTTTGCCCGTGGTCACACAGCAGAGAGTGGCGGAGCCGGGATTAGAACCCATGACTCCTGTGATCTATCCATTATGCCATGCTGCTTCCCTAATGTGATTCTCGATGAGGTGGGTGTCATAGGACTTGTAGCTGAGAGGAACTAAT
Source organism: Tachyglossus aculeatus (assembly GCF_015852505.1). Lineage (NCBI taxonomy): Eukaryota > Metazoa > Chordata > Mammalia > Monotremata > Tachyglossidae > Tachyglossus > Tachyglossus aculeatus. Next base: position 58,307,197 of record NC_052070.1, on the reverse strand, counting down.
CAATCAATCAATCAATCGTAATTATTGAGCGCTTACTGTGTGCAGAGCACTGTACTAAGCGCTTGGGAAATACAAGTTGGCAACATATAGAGATGGTCCCTACCCAACAGCGGGCTCACAGTCTAGAAGGGGGAGACAGAGAACAAAACCAAACATATTAACAAAATAAAATAAATAGAATAGATATGTACAAGTAAAATAAATAGAGTAATAAATATGTACATATCATCATCATGAATCGTATTTATTGAGCGCGTACTGTGTGCAGAGCACTGTACTAAGCGCTTGGGAAGTACAAGTTGGCAACAAATAGAGACAGTCCCTACCCAACAGTGGGCTCACAGTCTAAAAGGGGGAGACAGAGAACAAAATCAAACATACTAACAAAATAAAATAAATAGAATAGATATGTACAAGTAAAATAAATAAATAAATAAATAGAGTAATAAATATGTACAAGCATATACATATATTCAGATATATATATACATATATACATATATACAGGTGCTGTGGGGAAGGGAAGGAGGTAATCAATCAAAAGTATTTATTTAGCACTTACTATGTGCAGAGCACTGTACTAAATGCTTGCAAGAGTACAGTACAACCAAATTAGCAGACATAATAATAATAATAATAATGATGATGGCATTTACTAAGCGCTTACTATGTGCAAACCACTGTTCTAAGCGCTGGGGAGGTTACAAGGTGATCAGGTTGTCCCACGGAGGGCACACAGTCTTAATCCCCATTTTCCAGATGAGGTCACTGAGGCCCAGAGAAATCAAGTGACTTGCCCAAGGTCACACAGCTGACAGTTGGCAGAGCTGGGATTTGAACCCACGACCCCTGACTCCTTTTAGTACAGTGCTCTGCACACAGTAAGCGCTCAATAAATACAATTGATTGATTGATTTCCAGTGAGACATGTTCCCTGCCCCAAAAGAAATGCAGCATATCGTACCGCAGAGAAAGCATTCCAGTCCTTAGCGCACCTGAGCTCAGCTGTATGATAATGATGGTGTTTTTTAAGCGCTTACTATGTGCCAGGCGCTGTACTAAGGGCTGGATACGAGCAAATGGAGTTGGACCCAGTCCATGTCCCACATGGGGCTCACAGTCTCAATCCCTATTTTGCAGATAGGGTAACCGAGGCATAGAGAAGTGAAGTGACTCACCCAAGGTCACACAGCAGACAAGTGGAGGAGCCGGAATTAGAACCCATGACCTTCGGGCCCGTGCTCCTCTACTGTGCCATGCTGCTTCTTTTACGTGGTAGGAAAAACTTGGCCGCCTAAGAGTGGAACAAATCAAGGGTAATGGAAGAGGAGGAATCCGTGACCCAGTTTAATAAAACAACCTAAATCAATCCACCGTATTTATTGAGCTCTTACTTTGCACAGAGCTCTGTGCTGAGCGCTTGGGAGAGTATTATATAACAGAATCAGTAGATGGTTTCCCTGCCCACAAGGAGCTTACACGACTCCCTACAGATCAAGGAGGCTCCGGTCTTGATAAGGGTTTGAAGCCATTTCCTTTGGTCATTTCCTCGGGCTTCTGGCTGCTCCAGAAGCTTTTTCTCGTGACCTGATGGGTTTTTAGACTGGACTCCTCCCATCACTCCTCCCCTTCCTCCACAGAGCCTGAGAGATTCGAAACAGGGCTGAAAAGATCGAAACAGGACTGAAAAAATCGAAACAGGGCTAAAAAATCGAAACAGGACTGAAAAAATCGAAACAGGGCTGAAAAAATCGGGTCTCTTTGACCTGCTACCTCTTCGAAGCTTGGCCACTTGGCAAAGCTCTCACTCTGTTTGCCCTGCTCCAATAATCCCTACTCCCTTTAATAATAATAATAATAATAATAATAAGACTGTGAGCCCACTTTTTAGGCTGTGAGCCCACTGTTGGGTAGGGACTGTCTCTATATGTTGCCAACTTGTACTTCCCAAGCACTTAGTCCAGTGCTCTGCACACAGTAAGCACTTAATAAATAGGATTGATTGATTGATTAATAATGATGGCATTTGTTCATTCATTCATTCAATCATATTTATTGAGCGTTTACTGTGTGCAGAGCACTGGACTAAGCGCTTGGGAAGTACAAGTTGGCAACAACTTTGTTAAGCGCTTACTATGTGCACAGCACTGTTCTAAGTGCTGGGGGGGGGGGGATACAAGGTGATCAAATTGTCCCACGTGGGGCTCACAGTCGTAATCCCCATTTTACAGATGAGGTGACTGAGGCTCAGAGAAGTTAAGGGACTTGCCCTCGGTCACACAGCAGACATGTGACGGAGTGGGGATTCGAACCCATGACCTCTGACTCCAAAGCCCGGGCTCTTTCCACTGAGCCACGCTGCTTCTCATTCATCTCCACTTTCATCTCCACATTCATTCATTCATTCAGTCGAATTTATGGAGCGGTTACTGTGTGCGGAGCACTGTACTAAGCGTTCCTCTGTACTCACAGAAAAAGAAATCTCCTGTGGGGAAAGTAACGCCCACCGGCTTCAGTACCTTATCCTAGCGATTCAAACCTGTTCTCCCTCCCACTTCAGACCGTTGGTCCCACTTGGGACAACGGCTGTGTCTGACCTCGTTGACTTGTATTCATTCAATCGTATTTATTGAGCGCTTACTGTGTGCAGAGCACTGTACTAAGCGCTTGGGAAGTACAGGTCAGTAACACACAGAGACGGTCCCTACCCAACAGCAGGCTCACAGTCTAGAAGAGGGGAGACGGACAATGAAACAAAACATGTAGACAGGTGTCAAAATCGTCAGAACAAACCCCAGCACTTGACACGTAGTAAGCGCTTAACAGGTACCATAAAACAACAAACAAGTACCATTAATTGATTAAAAATTAGCAGAAGACATTGAGAGAGGTGAGTGATAAAAGCAGCCTAAGACACAGTTGAAGCGAATTGGTCTCTAGACTGTAAACTCATTATGGGCGGGGAATGTGTCCGTTATATTGTACTCCCCCAAGCACTTAGTACAGTGCTCTGTGCACAGTAAGCGCTCAATAAATACAGTTGGTTGACTGGCGATCTAGCTTGCTCGGTATTTCTTTTATACGAATAATGATTAAGAAGGACCCAGAATGCTGAACTCAATGTACGGGGTCTAGAATCTGGATTACTCTGGAGCCCCAAGCTTTGGATGCTCTTTAGGAAAAGGGAAAACTCGAAATGGGTTGCATCCCGAGACCAAATTCAAGGGAATGGCATGTGTTTTTTGGATGGGATTCTCCGATTATGAGCAATACAACCCAGAGTGGATTCAGCTTCCCCTTCCCAGAGTTTTCCAGCATGTCATTGAGGTAGTGGCCATTTTCTATATATGACTCAGTGGAATTACAATAAAATCTGAGGCGATCCGGGACCAAAATGGAAGGAACCTAATCCAGAATGTTATAGCATGTCGGAGTTATCTTCCTGTTAAAGAGGTGGGGAAATATACTCGTCCAACCTGTTCATAGTCAACTGACCCTCTGATCTGGGTGGTACGCTTTTGTTTCACACAGACTGACTCTGAAATGCATTTCTGCCATTCCTTTTGTACCAGTGAAGACATTGGGGTTGGGGACTGCCACGGAAATCCCGGCACCGAATTGGAAGGGGCAGATTCCCTAAGTACACAAGCCTCTGACTTTTAAAATATAATCAAGTAACGCTCAGTGACGGTTGACAAAATTCCTCCTGTTCGAAGGGAATTGTCTGCCTGCTTTCCCAAGTCAGACGAGCGTTAGGTCTGCTCCTGCAGCTAGTTATTTACGGGAAAAATGGTACAGAGAGATGCAGGATGATGATTGTGATGATGGTGGCATTTATTAAGCACTTTCTCCGTGCCAAGCAATGTGCTAACGGCTGGGTCGGTAGAAGATAATCAGATCGGTTCCACAGGGAGCTAACAACACAAGCGTCGTTAGCTTAGATCAGGTATTGTATCCGATTTTGGCTTGTCTTATGCTGTCAAATCGTCTCCGACCCATAGCGACTCCATGGACCCATCTCTCCCAGATCGCCCCAGTCGTTGTGGGAGTGTATCCAGAGAGTTTTCTTGGTGAAAATCCAGAAGTGGTTCACCATTGCCTTCCTCTGGGCAGTCAACTTGAAACTCCACCCTCGACTCTCTCGCGTGCCGCTCCTGCCCAGCACGGGGGGAGTTTTGACTTGTAGCCGATTGCCTTCCACTCGCTAGCCACTGCCCAAGCACGGAACGGGATGGGTAGGACTCTCCCTCTTGTAGCCGAGACTGGTAGAGAACTGGAAACACGCCGGGTGCCATCCTGAGAGGGGATTCCCATTTTACAGTTGGAGATGCGTAGGTTTTCCTTACAGAGTTTGGATAATAACATGAAGGAATGGAGAAGCCCCTTCCTTCCTCTCCCCCTCGTCCCCCTCTCCATCCCCCCACCTTACCTCCTTCCCTTCCCCACAGCACCTGTATATATGTATATATGGTTGTACATATTTATTACTCTATTTATTTATTTATTTATTTATTTTACTTGTACATTTCTATCCTATTTATTTAATTTTGTTGGTATGTTTGGTTCTGTTCTCTGTCTCCCCCTTTTAGACTGTGAGCCCACTGTTGGGTAGGGACTGTCTCTATGTGTTGCCAATTTGTACTTCCCAAGCGCTTAGTACAGTGCTCTGCACATAGTAAGCGCTCAATAAATACGATTGATTGATTGATTGATTGATTGAGAACATCCCACAGCGAAAGTCGGGGCTGGGACAACGGGATCCACATGTTGGCACAAGTGGATTCGGCGTAAAAAGAAATGGCTGTGCACGTGGCATCGATCAGGACCCGATGCTGCCCAACTTTCCAGCCTCTCAGCCTTTCCGTTCCCATGCCAGATAACTGTGGGATGGTGTGTGTGTGTGTGTTTTTGCAGCTTTACCGATTTTAGTTCTGCAAATGCATGAGTGGCAAAGGTGAAAACCATTCTGGTAACGGTAATATAGGAAAATATACAGAAAAATGTCCATCCCGGGTGGTTCAGGGAAACTGCCATCCCAAATTCCATTCATTCGTTTTTTTTATCAGTGGTTCCGGTAACGCCGCGGTACCGTAACGTGAGGATCTTCGAGCACACAATCCCCTCACTAGAGGAGAAAACAGCCTCTATTGCAGATCAGTGAACCAGGGCTTTCTAATTAACTCCAGTTCCCCATTGTAGCCTTGGGAGGAGAGTCATCCACTGAACTCAGTCTGCTGGTGAATAGATTATCTGCTCTCCCTCGTGTTTTTCACCTGTTTAAATGTATTTATTACACCAGCGAAAAGACCTGAAAGTGCTTTCTTACCGCAGGCAACGGGAAGGATTTCTCAAAATTGGGCAGGCGTAACTTTGAATTGAGAGTGCTGGAGTGGTCAAGGCTTTGTGTTTCTCAGAGGCTACTTTTGAGTTGTCTGTCCCCTGCAGTGACTGGATGGGGTAATATATATGAAGAGCCACAGTAGTCTTTAACCCAAATTTATCCACAGGGACAGTCCCTTGTCTTTCATAAAGACTAAAAAAGTCATCCCAAGTTCAGATTGTGTTCAGAAAAATCCAGTGTGAAGATAATAATAATAATAATGGCATTTATTAAGCGCTTACTATGTGCAAAGCACTGTTCAAAGCGCTGGGGAGGTTACAAGGTGATCGGGTTGTCCCACGGGGGGCTCACAGTCTTAATCCCCATTTTACAGATGAGGGAACTGAGGCCCAGCGAAGTGAAGTGACTTGGCCAAAGTCACACAGCTGACAAGTGGTGGAGCTGGGATTTGAACCCATGACCTCTGACTCCAAAGCCCACATTCTTTTCCACTGAGCTACACTGCTTCTCTAACTATTGCAAGATGCCTTTTCCCGGTCAGTTAACTGTATTTATTGAGCCCACTGTTGGGTAGGGACTGTCTCTATATGTTGCCAACTTGTACTTCCCAAGCGCTTAGTACAGTGCTCTGCACACAGTAAGCGCTCAATAAATACAATTGATTGATTGATTATTGAGCGCTTACTGTGTGCAGAGCAGTGTACTACCGTCTCTATATGTTCCCAACTTGTACTTCCCAAGCGCTTAGTACAGTGCTCTGCACACAGGAAGCGCTCAATAAATACGATTGAATGAATTGAATGGATGAATACTAAGTACTTGGGAGAGTGCAGCACAACAATAAATAGACACTTTCCCTCCCCACAGTGAGCTTACAGTCTGAAGGGGAAGACAGACATTAATATAAATAAATTACAGATGTGTACATAAGTTCTGGGGGGGCAAAGGGGGTCTTCCTCCATTTTTCTGGCCTTTTCCCCATTCTGAGGGATTTTTGTTTGGAAGCAGGTCCTTCTGAGGATTAACCAGAGCTCCTCCTCTAGATTCATTCATTCAGTCGTATTTATTGAGCGCTTACTGTGTGCAGAGCACTGTACTAAGCGCTTGGGAAGTACAAGCTGGCAACACATAGAGACGGTCCCTACCCAACAGCTCGTCGTGGGCAGGGAATGTGTCTACGAACTCTTTTGTGCTCTCCCAATTGCTTAGAACGGTGCTCTGCACACAGTAAGCGCTCAGTAAATACCCCTGATTGATTTTGAGACCTGCACTGTAAGTTTGGTCAGTCGCCTTATGCGTATTCAGCGGGCTGCAAAGTGAAAGTATTTTGTGGCTTACTTTGTCATTTCCCCCATTATGTAGATGGAGAACTAAAGTAGAGCCAGCTATATTTAAGCAGCGTGGCTCAGTGGAAAGAGCCCGGGCTTTGGAGTCAGAGGTCATGGGTTCAAATCCCGGCTCTGCCAATTGTCAGCTGTGTGACCTAGGGCAAGTCACTTCACTTCTCTGGGCCTCAGTTCCCTCATCTGTAAAATGGGGATTAAGACTGTGAGCCCCCCGTGGGACAACCTGATCACCTTGTATCCTCCCAGAGCTTAGAACAGTGCTTTGCACATAGTAAGCACTTAACAAATATTATTATTATATTATTGTGAGGTAGTGGCACACAGGAGGATTAAGTGTGAAAGAAGGCACGCGTAGAGGTGTGGCCTAGTGGAAAGAGCGTGGGCCCAGAAGTCAGAGGTCCTGGGTTCTAATCCCAGCTCTGGCATTCGTCTGCTGTGTGACCCTGGGCGAGTCATTTTATGTCTCTGGGCCTCGGTTTCCTCAACTCTAAATTAGGGATTAAACCTACTCCCCCTACGTAGACTTCAAGCCTCCTGAGGGACAGGGACTGTGTCCACCCTGAGTGTCTCGTATCTACTCCAGGCCTTAGCACAGTGTGTAGCACCTAGTAAGCGCTTAACAAATACCATTCGAAAGTGCCATTCCCGGGTCAGACTAATGGCCTAAGAAGTCTGTGATTTTGACAGAGGAATACTTTGGGGAACCTTTTCTTTTCGTTCTTCTATGGTATTTGTTAAGTGCCTACCATGTGTCCGGCACTGAATAATGCGATACTAATACGATGGCATTTATTAAGCGCTTACTATGTGCAAAGCACTGTACTAAGCGCTGGGGAGGTTACAAGGTGATCAGGTGATAGGATCAAGGCCCTACTGAGAGCTCACCTCCTCCAGGAGGCCTTCCCAGACTGAGCCCCTTCCTTCCTCTCCCCCTCGTCCCCCTCTCCATCCCCCCATCTTACCTCCTTCCCTTCCCCACAGCACCTTGTATATATGTATATATGTACATATTTATTACTCTATTTATTTATTTTGCTTGTGCATATCTATCTATTCTATTTATTTTATTTTGTTTTGTTTTATTTTGTTAGTATGTTTGGTTTTGTTCTCTGTCTCCCCCTTTTAGACTGTGAGCCCACTGTTGGGTAGGGACTGTCTCTATATGTTGCCAACTTGTACTTCCCAAGCGCTTAGTACAGTGCTCTGCACACAGTAAGCGCTCAATAAATACGATTGATGATGATGATCAGGTTGTCCCATGGTGGGGGAAGGGGGGCTCGCAGTCTTAATCCCCATTTTACAGATGTGGTAACTGAGACCCAGAGAAGTGAACTAAGTAGTGGGGTAGATACAAGCTAATCAGGCTGGTAATAGCCCCTGTCCCACATGGGGCTCACAGTCTTAATCCCCACTTTACAGATGAGGTAACCGAGGCCCAGAGAAGTGAAGTGGCTTGCCCAAGTTCACACCACAGATAAGTGGCAGAGCCGGGATTAGGTCCCAGGTCCTTATGATTGTAGCCCTCCTAAACGCAGCTCGCCACCCGGACCCCTTGACTGCCACCTAAGCCCCCGGACTAGTCAGTCATTAGTGCTTAGAACAGTGCTTGGCACAGCGTAAGCGCTTAACAAAGACCATCATTATTATTATTATTATTTATTGAGCACTTACTGTGTGAAGAGCACGGTACTAAGCGCTTGGGAGGGGACAGTATAGCGATAAACAGACGCATTCCCGGCCCACAACGAGCTTACAGTCTAGAGGGTTAGGCAGTCATTGATATAAATAAATGAAATTACAGATAGGTACAGGAGTGCTGCGGGGCTGGGAGAGGGGAAGAAAGAAGGGAGCAAGTCAGGGCGACGCAGAAGGGAGTGGGAGAATAAGAGAAGAGGGCCTAATGAGGGAAAAACCCTCAGAAGGTGTTTTGGGGCTCTCGCCTTTGCGTTCGCTCCCGTGGCAGAAGCAGGACTCCGCAGGCGGTCACCAACTTCAAGCTAGTCCGCTGATTTTTTCCCCTCGGCGTTTTCCGAGTTGGCGTCTCCTGCAGTAAGCCCTGTCTCCGGGCAAAGCCCCCGACGAGAAAGAGCCAGCTGCCCTGGAAGGTATATGATTTCTCCCTCACACAGGTGATGGGTTGTGTTCCCGGCCTGGGAATTGTTCATTTAATTAAGCCCGGTAGCACTCGGCTCACCGTCTTCAGGGAGGCCCGCGGCTTCGGCGGACAACGGGATCCTTGTTTGCCGGTCATTTGCTCTTCAGGCGGCAATCTCCTTTTTTTCTTTTTCAATTTGTCTTCCCTTTGTACTGCTCCTTCCTTGCCCGCACTTTAGAAAGCGTGACCACCCGCTCCTTCCGGGCTGCTCACTGCCGAGTGGCCGAGCCATTCAATCCCGGGTTTGAATGACCGAAGTCAAGCCTAGAGAACCCCCTTTGTCTCTTATTTATTTTTGACTGTGGTCAGAGGACACCGGCACGGGGAGGGCGAAGCGTGGTTGTCTCTCCTCTTTGGAGCGTGACGTGAATGAACCTTTTGAAACTAGAACACGCTGTTTTGTTGGCCTAAAAAGATGTCCCCGGGGGTTGCATAAATGACCTTTATGACCAGGTCTGCTATCTGGATTTTAGAGGTCAATACCGTTTTCCACTTAAAAAAAGAAAACAAGGAACCCAAACCTTTTGGGGGACATGTCGAATAGGCTAGAGAGCTTGGGGGTTTTTAGGTGTCGTGGAGCCCAATAGTCACCGGGGAAAGATTTCTGTGGCCTCCCCTAAGTGCCCACATTTCCTCTTCTCCCACTCCTCCTGCGTGGCCCTGACTTGCCCCGTTTGTTCTTCCTCCATCCCAGCCCCACGGCACTTATGTACAGAACTGTCATTTATTTATCATCATCATCATCATCAATCGTATTTATTGAGCGCTTACTATGTGCAGAGCACTGTACTAAGCACTTGGGAAGTACAAATTGGCAACATATAGAGACAGTCCCTACCCAACAGTGGGCTCACAGTCTAAAAGGGGGAGACAGAGAACAAAACCAAACATACTAACAAAATAAAATTAATAGAATAGATATGTACTAAATAAATAAATAAATAAATAAATAAATAGAGTAATAAATATGTACAAACATATATACATATATACAGGTGCTGTGGGGAAGGGAAGGAGGTAAGATCGGGGGGATGGAGAGGGGGACGAGGGGGAGAGGAAGGAAGGGGCTCAGTCTGGGAAGGCCTCCTGGAGGAGGTGAGCTCTCAGCAGGGTCTTGAAGGGAGGAAGAGAGACATTTATATTAATGTCTGTCTCCCCCTCTCTAGCCTCTTAGCTCGTTGTGGGCAGGCAGTGTGTCTGTTTATTACTGCATTGTACTCTCCCAGGTGCTTGGTACAGTGCTCTGCACCGAGTAAGCACTCAATAAATACAATTGAAAGAATTTCCGAGTTCATATAGGGAGGCATTTCACTTCAAAAGGACTGAATTCTTGCAGCGGGGTTGATCCTTTCCTTAAGTCTTCCCGGCGTGGATGGCGGCGCGCGGCCGGGATCAGCGTTCCAGTCCATCCCGGCTGGCTCCCGTACTTTGTATGGGATGCCACTGGGCCGATTCCCCCTCTCCTTGCCTTCAGAGCTGGGAGTGTGCTTAGTACAGTCTCTGCACACAGTGAGCGCTCAATGAGAACCACTGATGGAGTGTGAGCTTCAAAATCGGTTTTGGCCGTGGATCCCATGGCTGGGATCAATCTTTTTTATTTTTTAAGGTGTTTGTTCAGCCCTTACTGTGTGCCAGGTACTGTTCTAAGCACTGGGGTAGATACAAGGTATCAGGTTGAACAGTCCCTGTCCCACATGGGACTCATATTAATAATCCTCAGTTTACAGGTGAGGTAACCGAGGCCCAGAGCAGTGAAGCGATTTGCCCCGCTGTTGGGAAGGGACTGTCTCTATATGTTGCCAACTTGTACTTCCCAAGCGCTTAGTACAGTGCTCTGCACACAGGAAGCGCTCAATAAATACGATTGATTGATTGATTGATTTGCCCAAGACACTGATTAGACAAGTGGCGGAGCCAGGATTAGAACCTGGGGCCTTCTGTCTCCCAGGCAGGCGCGCTCTCCACTAGGCCACACTGCTCCTCCCCACCTGTTTCCCGCCGCAGGGCCCGGAAACGTCACGCTTTCTGTTAAGAACGACCAAAGTAGCTTGAGTGATCCGGTCCGTCGGCCAGCGGGAGCCAGAAGTTCTGGATTCGGGGCCTCCGCGCGGGAGTTTCACCCACCAAATAGCCGTTGCGGGCTTACGGGCAGGATGAGGAGGTTAATGAAATCATTTCCTCTAAGCATTACGAAGGAGACCTTATCGTTGGGTTCGAAAAGAGAGTCTTACGGAAACACGTAGATGGAAACTAGCGGATTTCTTCTCTAACAGATAGAGAAGCGGCGTGGCTCACTGGAAAGGGCATGGGCTTTGGAGTCGGGTCAGGGGTTCGAATCCCCGCCCTGCCAATTGTCAGCTGTGTCACTTAATTTCTCTGTGCCTCAGTTCCCTCGTCTGTAAAATGGGGGTTAAGACTGTGAGCCCCCTGGGGGACAACCTGACCTCCTTGTAACCTCCCCAGCACGTAGAACAGTGCTTTGCACAGAGTAAGCGCTTAATAAATGCCATCATTATTATTAGTATTATTTCCCCCTCCGTAGTGTGAAATCAAATTCATTCATCCAATCGTATTTATTGAGCGCTTACTGTGTGCAGAGCACTTACTAAGCGCTTAATCGACTACAAATCGATTAATCAAATCAGCCGCATTTTCAGTAATAATAATAATAATGGCATTTGTTAAGCGCTTACTATGAGCAAAGCACTGTTCTAAGCGCCGGGGGGGGGGATACAAGGTGATCAAGTTGTCCCACGGGGGGCTCTCAGGCTTCATCCCCATTGTATCATCACCATCAATCGTATTTATTGAGCGCTTACTATGTGCAGAGCACTGTACTAAGCGCTTGGGAAGTACAAATTGGCAACATATAGAGACAGTCCCTACCCAACAGTGGGCTCACAGACTAAAAGGGTGGGCTCACAGACTAAACCTCATTGCACAGATGAGGTTAACTGAGGCTCAGAGAAGTGACTTGCCCAAGGTCACACAGCAGACAGGTTTGATCCCACGACCTCTGACTCCAAAGCCCGGGCTCTTTCCACTGAGCCACGCTGCTTCCCCGGACACCAAACTGTGGAGTCCGGGTATAATTATACCCCAAATAGCAGGGCTAAAGCAGTTTCTGAGGCTGTGACGGGTCGTGTTGCACAAAAAAAATCTCAATTTTGCGTTTTTTTGTTGGAAGGGCTGTAAAGAGAGACATCTGCCGGCAGTCAGGGACGTCCTAGCCCTTGGTCGCTGCTCCAAACCAAGAGAGCCGTCAGAGTGGAAATAAAGGGGAACTATGATCTCGGGGAAGAGGAAAAAAAAAAAGAATGATTTCCAAACTATGTTTTCACCAATATTACTCCTCATAATGGGTAACAGGATGACCAAAGTCTGGTTTTGATTCTTATCTCTTTGGCGATGGGCACTCGGCCAAGGCGCAGATCAAAAGATGGAATGTGTTCGTTTGGCCCTTGGAAGAAAAACAAAAAAAACCCAAGGTACAGAAAGCGCACTTCTGGAAGGCAGAGACGCCGTGGATTAGATTATCCATGGATCTGAACTGGTCGTTCCCTCTTATTTTTGTCGTTGCTGTTTGAAAGGGTTCATCTCAAGTTTCCTGTTCTGGTTGAACGGTATTTTTTTTTCAACATTAATAACTAATGGAGAAAAGGAAGAAACAAAGTAGAACCATATGGATGCGTAAATGCAAACCTCATTTGCGGCCGGAAACTTCTGATTTGTATCTCTTTTCATGGGATCAGCTGTTCGGCAAGATAGTGGAAAACTATTTTGTTTGTACAACAGCAAGAGCAGTAGAAAGCAGCGTGGGCTAGTGGATAGGCCTTTTAGACTGTGAGCCCACTGCTGGGTAGGGACCGTCTCTATATGTTACCAACTTGTACTTCCTAAGCACTTAGTACAGTGCTCTGCACACAGTAAGCGCTCAATAAATACGATTGATGATGATGATGATGATGATAGAGCCCGGGCCTGGAAATCAGAAGAACCTGGGTTTTAATCCTGGCTCCATCACTTGTCTTCCGTGTGACCTGGGGCAAGTCATTGGTGAAGCAGCGTGGCTCAGTGGAAAGAGCCCGGGCTTTGGAGTCGGAGGTCGTGGGTTCAAATGCCGACTCCGCCAACTGTCAGCTGTGTGACTTTGGGCAAGTCACTTCACTTCTCTGGGCCCCAGTTCCCTCATCTGGAAAATGGGGATTAAGACTGTGAGCCCCACATGGGACAACCTGATCACCTTGTATCCCCCCAGCGCTTAGAACAGTGCTTTGCACATGGTAAGCGCTTAACAAATACCATCATTGTTATTATTATTATTTGGAGTCAGAGATCATGGGTTCAGATCCCCACTCTGCCAACTGTCAGCTGTGTGACTTTGGGCAAGTCACTTCACTTCTCTGGGCCTCAGTTACCTCATCTGTAAAGTGGAGATTAAAACTGTGAGCCCCCAGTGGGGCAACTTGATCACCTTGTAACCTCCCCAGCGCTTAGAAAAGTGCTTTGCACATAGTAAGCGCTTAACAAATACCATCATCATTATTATTATTATTTCACTTCTCCTCCTCAGTTCCCTCATCTGGAAAATAGGGATTTAGGCTGCAAATCCCCTTGTGGGGCAGGGACTGCATCCAACCCGATTTGCTTGTATTGACCCCGGCGCTTTGTACAGTGCCCGGCACTTGATAAGCACTAACAAATACCACAATTATTATTATTATCAGAAGAGTTTCAGTGCTTTCTAGGAGTTGCTCCTAGAAGTTACTCTGTCTTTCTAGGAGTTGCTTTTTAATTGGACCCCTTTAGATAAAACCATCGTGAGAGAGTCACCTCTTGCGATTCCGACGATTGTACTCCGGTGATTGTACTCAGATTTGGATGGTTTAGTTTGGTTCTGGCAGACCTTTGCCCAGAAAATAATGCCAGCGCTTAATTGGAGTTGCTTGGGAATTTTCATCCCCTTTCAGCCAGAACAGCTGAAATCTATGGTTGGGTGTTTTGTGGGGGTTTTTTAATGGTGTTTTTTAATCGTTACTACGTGCCAAGCGCTGTTCTAAGTACCGGTATAGATCCAAGTTAATTAGGTTGGACACAGTCCCTGTCCCACACGGGGCTTACAGTCTTAATCCCCATTTTACAGATGGGGGAAACTGAGGCAGAGAAGTGGTTTGCCCAAAGTCACACAGCAGACAAGTGGAGGGAGCCGGGATTAGAACCCAGGTCCTTCTGACTCCCAAGCCTGTGCTGTACCCACTAGGCCAGTCTGCCTCTGTACCTAGTAATGAACAGCTCTCTATATGTTGCCAACTTGTACTTCCCAAGTGCTTAGTACAGTGCTCTGCACACAGTAAGTGCTCAATAAATACGACTGATTGATTGATTGAACAGCTCACTTTGGCAGACTTAGAATCCAGTGGGAGTTTAGGGTGTTATTCACATTCGCTAAAAATTTCGCCTTGTGTGAAGACGGGCCCCCCAAGTGTGGTGTTGTCTGGTGTCGACCTGACCTTCGTTTGATTTTATAAGAAGATCTGTAAGCTATGACTACACAGTACAAGTACAATAGACAGGACGAGTGTCCTGGCAAATTTTGATGCCTTTGCTTCTGATTTTGAGATTTCCCCCCAACACTTGCTTTTGAGAAGTTTTTTTGCTTGTCATTTTTTATGGTATTAAGCGCTTTCAGTGTGTCAAGTTCTGTCCTGAGTCGAGAAGTAGCTATAATTTAATCAGGTCGGGTACTGTCCCCATCCTACATGGGGCTCAACAACCTAAGTAGGAGAGAGAACCAGCACTGAAGCCCCCATTTTACAGTTGGGAAACTGAGGCACTGAGAAGTTTAGTGACTTACCCAGGGTCACCTAGCATGCAAGTGGCAGAGCCAGGATGCGAACCCAGGCCTTCTGACTCCGTGCTCTGTCCACTAAGTGTTGTGCCTTTTTCTTTTTTCCCCGGTGGCACAAGTCAAGCCGACTTACGGTCTCTCAGATGAAAGAAATCGCTTTTACCATCACTAAACAAAAAGCAAAATTTCAGCACACCGATCTGCGGAACGAACTGTTCAGTTCAAACTGTTATCATTGCCCGGGGCCTGGAGAACGATGTTGTCCCGGAGCAAATTTATCTTTGATCAGAGTAAGCGGAACCGGTGGATATAATGCACGACTCGGTCGTGATTTCTGAAGGCAAAACTCGATCAGCTCAGGTAACGGTAGACCAGCAGCCGGATCAAATCACAGATGCTAAAGAGGACAAATCATGATAACATTCAGGAATTATGAGTTACATATGTTCTTTCCAACACCTACCGGTTGATTGCCAAAAAGTTTGAGCGGCAGATTGCGTTCGTATTATTTGGAAGGGCACTAGGGCTTGGTTGTGGGATTCAAAAATGCTCTCCGGTAATTGCTGTAAAAAATGCAACACCCCCGAGTACCTAACAATAACGGCGTGTAGTCCGAAACAGAACTCCTTAACTGCGTACCCAGACCCTCCTCCCTTCGCCTGCCTCAGTTTCCTCATCTGTACAATGGGGGTTACCTCTGTGAGCCCCATGTGGAACAGGGACCGCGTCAAACCCGATTACCTTGTATCGACCCCAGCACTTAGTACAGTACCTGGAACGTGGTAAGCATTTAACGAATATTATTATTATCTGTGCCTTAGTTACCGCCTCTTTAAAATAGGGCATAAGACCGTGAGCCCCTGTCTAAAATAGCGTTGTCTGCTAATCTCATCAAAAAACCCCAGTGGTTGCCTCTCCATCACTCTTCCTGAGTGGAAACTCCTTATTTTAGGGTTTTAAAAACCCTAAAAGGGTCTCCCCCTTTTAGACTGTGAGCCCACTGTTGGGTAGGGACCGTCTCTATAAGTTGCCAACTTGTATTTCCCAAGCACTTAGTACAGTGCTCTGCACACAGTAAGCGCTCAATAAATACGATTGATTGATTGATTGATTGATTAAAGAACACCCTCCCTATATCTCCCTTCCAACACACAAACACACAACTGCGCTCCTCTCCCGCTACAACTCAGCCCACACCACACTCCCCTTCTGTAACGCAAACCCACCTACTGCTCCCCGATTTGAAGCAGCGTGGCTCAGTGGAAAGGAGCCCGGGCTTCGGAGTCAGAGGTCATGGGTTCAAATCCCGGCTCCGCCACTTGTCTGCTGTGTGATTTTGGGCAACTCACTTCACTTCTCTGGGCCTCAGTGACCTCATCTGTAAAGTGGGGATTTAAGACTGTGAGCCCCCCGTGGAACAACCTGATCACCTTGTAGTAATAATGATGATGGCATTTATTAAGCGCTTACTATGTGCAAAGCACTGTTCTAAGCGCTGGGGAGGTTCCAAGGAAATCAGTATGGGTGGTGGTTGTTTCCCATTTTGCTGAGGATAAGCTGAAGGATGGAAGAGCGATAACTTGCAGCTCGCAACCTCTGACGCACAGTTCTGAGGTAAAGGGCCAAGTAGTGCAGCGGAGTGGTTAGAGCACGGGCCCGGGATTCAGAAGGGCCTGGGTTCGAATCCAGGCTCCGCCAGTTGTCTGCTGTATCCCCTCGAGCAAGTCGACTAAACGTCTCTGGGCCCCGGTTCCCTCAATCTGTAAAATGAGAAGCAGCGTGGCTCAGTGGAAAGAGCCCGGGGTTTGGAGTCAGAGGTCATGGGTTCAAGTCCCGGCTCCGCCACTTGTCAGCTGTGTGACTTTGGACAGGTCACTTCACTTCTCGGGGCCTCAGTTACCTCATCTGGAAAATGGGGAATAATTAAGACTGTGAGCCCCCCCATGGGACAATCTGATCACTTTTTAACCTCCCCAGCGCTTAGAACAGTGCTTTGCACATAGTAAGCGCTTAATAAATGCCATCATTATTATTATTATTATTATGAGGGATTAAAACTGCGAGCCCCCTGTGGAACACGTGACTGTCCAACCCGACTAGCTTGTATCCACCCCAGCACTTAGTGCAGTGTCTGGCACAAAGTAAGTGCTTACCAAATACCCTGAAAAAGTAAAACAAATATTTTAGCTGCATACAGCTTTAAAAAATAGCCTCAACCAGTATTTCTTCACTTTTAGCTCATTAATAATAATAATAATAATAATAATAATAATAATGGTATTTATTAAGTACTTACTATGTGCAAAGCACTGTTCTAAGCTCTGGGGAGGTTACAAGGTGATCGATCGGGTTGTCCCATGGGGGGCTCACAGTCTTAATCCCCATTTTACAGATGAGGTAACTGAGGCGCAGAGAAGTGAAGTGACTTGCCCAAAGTCACCCAGCTGACAATTGGCGGAGCCGGGATTTGAACCCATGACCTCTGACTCCAAAGCCCGGGCTCTTTCCACTGAACCACACTGCTTCTCTGATTGTGAGCAGGAAATAGCTCCAACTCCATTATATTGTACTCTCCCAAATAGTACCATGCAGTGCACACAATAAGCGCTCAGTAAGTACTATCAGATTGACTTTTTTGCTTAGTAAATACCATTTACCATCAGTAAATACCATTTTTTTTATTTTTTATTTTTTTACAAACCCAGCAACAAAAGTTGTCATTGATAACTTTGTCAGTTTGAACTTCCCTCATGATACAGGGACTTTCTCTTGCGTTGGTAGTTTCACAATAGGCTCTCTCAGTGGTGACTGAAATGATTAAATTGCTCTCGAAGAAAACTTGCCTAAGCTTTTCAGTTCTCACATGGAAAACCTTAAACCAAAAGCTGCATTCGACTTGGCGAAGTTGGAATTAAATTTGCCTGGAAGGCCTAAAGGTGGAAAAAACTTGAATCTGACAGTAAGCCTCCTCTGTGGGGCCTGGTTCGCATAACTTTTTACATTTTCAGTTGATTTCAATTCTTGTTTTAATGTGTTACCCATTATCTTGGAAGTGGGCTGTTGTAGAGAGAACCTTTGGAGGGGAATTCAATTAAATATAATACCGCATAGGCCACTAATTCCCCGTCAAATCCCAAATGGACTAAAATGCGTCAGTCTCCTTGCAGACCTCCCTGCCTCCAATGCTTCCTTCCCTCCACCTCGATTCCAACCTTCAACCTTCTATAATCATTATATTATTACTGTGAGCCCCCCCATGGGACAACCTGATCACCTTGTATCTACCCCAGCGCTTAGAACAGTGCTTTGCACATAGTAAGTGCTTAATAAATGCTATCATTATTATTATTATTATTCTCTGGGCCTCAGTTACCTCCTCTGTAAAATGGGAGTTAAGACTGTGAGCCTCCCCATGGGACAACCTGATCACCTTGTATCTACCCCAGCGCTTAGAACAGTGCTTTGCACATAGTAAGCGCTTCATAAATGCTATTGTTATTATTATTACATACCATAATTATTATGTTACGGTATTATATTAGTATAATTGTATTGCAGATCATTATATTATTAGCTATTAATTATATACATATAAATTCTATAATCATTATATTATTACAGTGAGCCCCCCCATGGGGCAACCTGATCACCTTGTATCTACCCCAGCACTTAGAACAGTGCTTTGCACATAGTAAGCGCTTAATGTGTCATTATTATTATTATTATTATTATTACTCTCTGGGCCTCAGTTACCTCCTCTGTAAAATGGGGGTTAAGACTTTGAGCCTCCCCGTGGGACAGCCTGGTCACCTTGTATCTACCCCAGCGCTTAGAACAGTGCTTTGCACATAGTAAGCGCTTAATAAATGCCATTATTATTATGATGATTATTATTATTACTGCTGCCTGATCATTTTAATTCAGACATCATTCTGTCCACTCCTCCAAAGCCTGTACTAAGCACTGAAGTCAGTCCCACCAATAGTATTTATTGAGCGCTCACTGTTTGCAGAGCACTATACGAAGCGCTTGGGAGAGTACAGGGCCCAGTGGACAGAGCCCGGGCCTAGGAGCCAGAAGGGTCTGGGTTCGAATCCCGGCTTTGCCACTTGTCTGCTGCGTGACCTTGGCCAAGTCACTTCGCTCCTCTGGGCTTCGGTTCTCTCATCTGTGACACCAAGTATTTATTTCATTTATAGAGTCGAAGAAATGAAAGCGCTCTCATTCATTCATTTTCATATTTGAGCGCTTACTGTGTGCGGCGTGCTGTACTAAGCGCCTCTTGAAAGGGATCGCCAGACCAACTGGGCTTCCCCCTTACAGTCTGGTAAAGGAGAAGAATTGTGGTATTTGTTAAGCACTTACTACATGCACCTGGCACTATACTAAGCGCCGGGGTGGATACAAGCAAATCGGGTTGGACGCGGTCCCTGTCCAAGTGGGGCTCACACTGTTAATCGTCATTTTGCAGGTGAGGGAACCGAGGCATGGAGAAGTAAAATGACTTGCCCAAGGTCACACAGCAGACAAGCGGTGGGGACCAGCACTCAATAAATACAATTGAATGAATTTATCTATTTTGATGGTATTGATGCCTTTCTGCTCGTTGTTTTTTTTTTTTTGTCTGTCTCCCTGCTTCTAGACTGTGAGCCCGTTGTTGGGTAGGGACCATCTCTATCTGTTGCCGGCTTGTACTTTCCAAGCGCTTAGTACAGTGCTCTGCACACAGTAAGCGCTCAATAAATGCGATTGAACGAATGAATGAATTTATTTTGATGGTATTGACGCCTGTCTACTTTTTCGTTGTCTGTCTCCCTGCTTCTAGACTGTGAGCCTGTCATTGGGTAGGGACCGTCTCGATCTGTTGCCTATTTGTCCTTCCCAAGCGCTTAGTACAGTTCTCTGCACACAGTAAGCGCTCAATAAATACGATTGAATGAATGAATGAATGAATGAATGAATGTAAAATGAGCGTTAAGACTGTTAGCCCCACGAGGGACAGGGACTACGACCAGCCCAGTTTCCTTTTTTCCACCCCAACGCTTGGTAAAGTGCCCAGCACATAGTAAGCGCTTAGCAAATACCACTTCTTATAATTGTGATTATAGTTGGCAGACACGTTCCCTGCCCACAACAAGCTTCCAGTCCGAAGGACTACGAGTCCTGTGTAGTCTGGTGCCTTGACTCTTTTTTTTTTTGCTCCACCGATTATTCTGTTTGATTTAAGAAGCAGCGTGGCTTGATGGAAAGAGCACAGGCTTGGGAATCAGAGGATGTGAGTTTTAATCACTCATTCAATCGTATTTATTGAGCGCTTACTGTGTGCAGAGCACTGTACTAAGCGCTTGGGAAGTACAAGTCCCTACCCAACAGTGGGCTCTAATCTACTTATTTTACTTGTACTCTTACTCCCTCAATCAATCAATCATCAATCAATCAATCGTATTTATTGAGCGCTTACTGTGTGCAGAGCACTGTACTAAGCGCTTGGGAAGTACAAGTTGGCAGCATATAGAGACAGTCCCTACCCAACAGTGGGCTCACAGTCTCTCTCTTCTGTCGCCTAAGCCCCTGGATCTGAACCCACTTGATATTCACCCCACCCCTAAAATCAATAACCGTAATTTATTGTAATGTCTGTCCCCCCTGCCTAGACCGTAAGGAAACTTGTCTTCCAACTCTGTCATACTGTACCCTCCCAAGCGCCCGGTACAGTGCTCTGCGCACGGTAAGTGCTCAACAAATGGGTGGCTCAGTGGAAAGAGCACGGGCTTTGGAGTCAGAGGTCATGGGTTCAAGTCCCGGCTCTGCCAATTGTCAGCTGTGTGACTTTGGGCAAGTCACTTAACTTCTCTGGGCCTCAGTTCCCTCATCTGTAAAATGGGAATTAAGACTGTGAGCCCCCCGTGGGACAACCTGATCACTTCGTAGCCTCCCCAGTGCTTAGAACAGTGCTTTGCACATAGTAAGCGCTTAATAAATGCCATTATTATTATTATTATTATTATTATTATTATTATAACAAATACCACGGGCGGATTGAGTGGGAAGGAAAGGAATCGCAGTCGTGGCATCCAAAAGAGAGACCACGGAGTGAACTTCCACAAGAGTCAAAACTGTGCTGTCTCTAAGATAGACAAAAACCCTGGGCCGGTGAATGAATGAGTGAATGAAAGGGAATCATCATCACCATCAATCGTATTTATTGAGCGCTTACTATGTGCAGAGCACTCTACTAAGCGCTTGGGAAGTACAAGTTGGCAACATATAGAGACAGTCCCTACCCAACAGTGGGCTCACAGTCTAAAAGGGGGAGACAGAGAACAAAACCAAACATACTAACAAAATAAAATAAATAGAATAGATATGTAGAAGCAAAATAAATAAATAAATAAATAGAGTAATGAATATGTACAAACATATATCCATATATACAGGTGCTGTGGGGAAGGGAAGGAGGTAAGATGGAGAGGATGGAGAGGGGGACGAGAGGGAGAGGAAGGAAGGGGCTCAGTCTGGGAAGGCCTGAATGAAATGAAATGAATGAATGAAAGTGAGTCATCCCTGAGATAAGGTAACAAGGAAGCAGCTGGGATTACAGAGCCATTTAAAGCCACCTCTGGAGCCGATATGCTTGATTTTATTCACCGGCGTGGTAATGCTTGGCTGGCTGCCTGGAAAGTATTGGACACCCCACCCTGCTCGTGAACCTGCGGGAGTCCCGAAGCACGGACGGTTTATTCCTTCATCAGCTCTTTGGATTCCCGCGCGTTCGAAACGTTTAGTCTAACCTCCATCCTCCTCGTCCCGTGCGTGCTGATCCCGGCCCTCTCCCGACTTTGGTCCGCTAGACCGCCCCGGTGCCCGGATAATTAATGCTGAACTTATTGTGTGAGCCCGGTAGTTTTGGGAAGCGTGCTCTCCGCCCATTCAAGGACCGGTTTCTTGGTGGAGGACGCAGTTGATGTCAACGGTACATTTGGAGAAGCAATGAACGGGCCACTGTTTTTGGCAGGGGGACAAGAGGCCGGATGTTAAACACGCCGGCCACAATACAGCCTCAGTCCCTCAAGCCAAGTGGAACCCGGCGGGTCTTTTCTAACCCCTCGCCCTCCATCTTTCTTCCCCGGCAGGTCCCCAGCCTCTGCGAAGATCTCCTGTCTTCCGTCGACCAGCCGCTGAAGATTGCGCGGGATAAGGTGGTGGGAAAGGACTATCTATTGTGCGACTACAACAGAGATGGAGACTCCTATAGGTGAGCTAAGGCCCGAGACTACAGCCGTGACCCCTCGGGAGAAACCACCAAGTCCATTCATTCACTCGATCTTATTTATTAATAATAATGATGGCATTTATTAAGCGCTTCCTATCAATCAGTAGTATTTATTGAGCGCTTACTGTGTGCAGAGCACTGTACTAAGCGCTTGGGAAGTACAAGTTGGCAACACATAGAGACAGTCCCTACCCAACAGTGGGCTCCCAGTCTAAAAACTGTGTGCTATGTGCAAAGCACTGTTCTAAGCGCTAGGGAGGTTACAAGGCAATCAGGTTGTCCCTCGGGGGGCTCACAGTCGTAATCCTGATTTTACAGATGAGGTAACTGAGGCCCAGAGAAGTGAAGTGACTTGCCCGAAGTCCCACAGCTAGCTGACAATTGGCAGAGCCGGGATTTGAACCCATGACCTCTGACTCCAAAGCCCGGGCTCTTTTCCACTGAGCCACGCTGCTTCTTTATTGAGCGCTCACTGTGTGCAGAACACTGAACGAAGCACGTGGGAGAGTGCAGCATAGCAGTAGCCATCCCCTGCCCATAACGAGCGTACAGTCTAGAGGTAATTAAGCGTGGCTCAGTGGAAAGAGCGCAGGCTTGGGAGTCAGAGGTCATGGATTCGAATCCCCTCTCCGCCACTTGTCACCTGTGTGACCTTGGGCAAGCCACGTAACTTCTCTGTGCCTCAGTGACCTCATCTGTAAAATGGGGATTAAGACTGTGAGCCCCACGCGGGACAACCTGATCACCTTGTATCCCCCCCAGCGCTTAGAACAGTGCTTCGCACATAGTAAGCGCTTAAAAATCAATCGTGTTTATTGAGCGCTTACTGTGTGCAGAGCACTGTACTAAGCGCTTGGGAAGTACAAGTTGGCAACATATAGAGACGGTCCCTACCCAACAGTGGGCTCACAGTCTAGAACAAATAACAAATACCATTGTTATTATTATTATTAAATAAATAAATGACAGATAGGGACATAAGCCCTGTGGGGCTGGGAGGGGGAATGAATAAAGGAAGGAAGTCAGAGCGATGCAGAGGGAGTGGGAGAAGAGGAAGGGAGGTTTAGTCAGGGAAGTCCTCTTGGGGATGCGCTTTCAATTCATTCAGTCGTATTTATTGAGCGCTTACTGTGTTCAGAGCACTGTACTAAGCGCTTGGGAAGTACAAGTTGGCAACAGATAGAGATGGGGCGGGTCACTGTCAGATCTGAGGAGGGAGAGCAGCCCCCCACCTCTTTACCCCTCACCCTCCGCCTCCCCCAGACCACTCTGCTCAGGCCAGTAATGGACTGTTGGCATTTTGCTGCCTCCCCCTCAGCCTGATGAAATTTAGAGCCGGACGCGGGTCCCCAGAGCAAGTGGTACTTTGGGCTAGCAGCCAAAGAGGAGTCGGGGGGATGGTGGGTGAACTAGGAAGACGCCCAACTTTGGAATCGGGCGCTGCTTGAGGCCGCAGGGTGGGTGGTTTTCATGCTTGCCAGCTGGCACTCGTTCAGAGGGTTGGCGGAGTAGGTGATTAGTGCGTGTGGTCATCCCAGGGGAAGAGCCCTCGCTCGGGTTCATCCCCTTAACCTGAATGAACTCGGAAACCTGATCTCTGCCCTGGGCGCAGAGGTGTAGAAATCCAGTTATTTTTCTTCCTTAAATAGGTAGAATGGCTTAGGCTGCCGTGCGTGTCCTAATTTGTCCCGAGCAGTGTGATGGAGAGTGGGTGAGTGGAGAAGAATTTGCTTTGGGATTATTCAAGTATCCCTAGAGACCCGGTTATCTCCCGCCGTACTGGTAACAGAACACTTTGAGAGCTTTGGAGCGTCGGACACAAGCCTCTTCAGCCCCACGAAGAAGCGCGGAAAAGACATCGCCCCGGGAGTCAGAGGACCTGGGTTCTAGCCCGGTTTCTCCGCTTGCCCGCTGTGGGATCTTGGGCAAGTCACTTCTCTGGACCTCAGTTTCCTCATCTGTAAAATGGGGATTCAGTACCTGTTCTCCCTCCTACTTAGACTGTGAGCCCCGTGTAGCACAGGGACTGTGTCCAAACTCCTTGTCTGTGTCTACCGTAGTGCTCAGTACAGTGCTTGGCACATTGATTATCATTATTGGTATTTGCCGAGCACTTACTATGGGCAGAGCACTGTGCTAAATGCTTGGGGGAGGACAGTGCAACAGAGTTGGTAGCTTTGTTCCCTGTCCACAGTGCATTTACAGTCTAGATGGGGAGATAGACATTATTAGTAATAATAATAATGGCATTTATTAAGCACTTACTATGTGCAAAGCACTGTTCTAAGCGCTGGGGAGATTACAAGGGGATCAGGTTGTCCCACGTGGGGCTCACAGTCTTAATCCCCATTTTACAGATGAGGGAACTGAGGCCCAGAGAATAATAATAATAATGGCATTTATTAAGCGCTTACTATGTGCAAAGCACTGTTCTAAGCGCTGGGGAGCATACAAGGTGATCAGGTTGTCCCACATGGGGCTCACAGTCTTAATCCCCATTTTACAGATGAGGGAACAGAGGCCCAGAGAATAATAATAGTAATGACATTTATTAAGCGCTTACTATGTGCAAAGCGCTGTTCTAAGTGCTGGGGAGGTTACAAGGTGATCAGGTTGCCCCACGTGAGGCTCACAGTCTTTAATCCCCGTTTTACAGATGAGGTAACTGAGGCAAAGAGAAGTTAAGTGGCTTTCCCAAAGTCACCCAGCTGACAGGTGGCGGAGTTGGGATTTGAACCCATGACCTCTGACTCCAAAGCCCACGTTCTTTTCCACTGAGCCACACTGAATATACTAAATGTATAGCTATGTTTGCAATTTTATTTATATGTATGACTAGTAACCCAGAATTTTGAAAGGGAAGACCAGAGGAGTGACGAGAATCTGAAGATTTGAACAGCACATCACTCTAAAAAGCTGAAAACCTAACTCATCATCATCAGTTGTATTTATTGAGCGCTTACTTTGTGCAGAGCACGGTACTAAGCGCTTGGGAAGTACAAGTTGGCAACATATAGAGACAGTCCCTACCCAACAGTGGGCTCACAGTCTAAAAGGGGGAGACAGAGAACAAAACCAAACATACTAACAAAATAAAATAAATAGAACAGATATGTACAAGTAAAATAAATAAATAATTAGAGTAATAAATCCGTACAAACATATATCCATATATGCAGGTGCTGTGGGGAAGGGAAGGAGGTAAGATCGGGGGGATGGAGAGGGGGGCGAGGGTGAGAGGAAGGAGGGGGCTCAGTCTGGGAAGGCCTCCTGACTCAGTACTTTCACTTTTCCAGGGTAAAAGTGTGTCCATAACAGTTATTTTTCAAAGTGCAAGACATACTCATTTCAATCTGGAACCCACCCGCAAGAGTTTAGAGCCAGAGAACAATGAAGGTGCAAGGGAAGGGTTCAGCAAATTGTAGCTAGATTTCCATGCAGACTGTACCTCGTTCTCGCCTGTCCCGCCGTCGACCCCCGGCCCACGTCATCCCCCGGGCCTGGAATGCCCTCCCTCTGCCCCTCCGCCAAGCTAGCTCTCTTCCTCCCTTCAAGGCCCTGCTGAGAGCTCACCTCCTCCAGGAGGCCTTCCCAGACTGAGCCCCTTCCTTCCTCTCCCCCTCGTCCCGCTCTCCATCCCCCCATCTTACCTCCTTCCCTTCCCCACAGCACCTGTATATATGTATATGTGGTTGTACATATTTATTACTGTATTTATTTATTTATTTATTTTACTTGTACATTTCTATCCTATTTATTTTATTTTGTTAGTATGTTTGGTTCTGTTCTCTGTCTCCCCCTTTTAGACTGTGAGCCCACTGTTGGGTAGGGACTGTCTCTATGTGTTGCCAATTTGTACTTCCCAAGCGCTTAGTACAGTGCTCTGCACATAGTAAGCGCTCAATAAATACGATTGATTGATTGAATGATGGAAGCCAGAAGGATGGTTTTGGAGCCCCAGCTGCCAGTTTGGATGCTATTTTTATCTTGACAACTGTGGCCGCAGAAGTGTGACCTTGGGCTAAGGTTTATCTCTTGTTTCATTCATCTTCCCCGTAGACTTTCGTCCCATGGTCTGGGTGCATCCCTAAATTGAGTGGCACGTTCTGAGCATTTTCCTAAAGAATCACGGCCTGTTGGATGGAGGTCGGGCCTCGGAGTCAGAGGACCTGATCCCAGCCCTGCCACTTGTCTGCTGCGTGACCCTGGGCAAGTCACTTCACTTTGTGCTTCAGTTATCTCATCTGTAAAATGGGGACTGAGACTGGGAGCCCCGTGTGGGACGTTTACTGTGTCCAGCCTGTTGAGCTTGCAGATGCTTAGTACAGTGCCTGGCTCATAGGAAGCACTTAACAAATTCCATTACAAAAAAGAAAAAATCAGCTGGGGTCTCCTAAAAAACACAAAAACAGCACGGGCCTGAGGTTCTGTTCCTTGCTTCTGCTTTGTAGTCTCAGGCAAGTCACTTAACTTCTCTGTACCACATCTATAAAATGGGGATTTTTTTAGACTGTGAGCCCACTGTTGGGTGGGGACTGTCTCTATATGTTGCCAACTTGTACTTCCCAAGCGCTTAGTACAGTGCCCTGCACACAGTAAGAAGTCAGTAAATACGATTGATTAAATTCTTGTTCTTCCTCCCCCCCCTTAAACTATGAGCCCAGGTGGGACTGGTCAGACTTGATTATCTTATAGCTACCCCAGAGCTTACTACACAGTGCTTGACACACAAGTGCTTATTAACACATTTGGTATGCAGCACTTGCCACAAAAGTTTTTGACATACACCACAAATATTATTAACTTTAAATCACCCAAGGTTTATTCAGTGCTTAATTGAGGTCACCAAACTATTGTGTCGTGGCAGTCGTTCCCTTTCCTCAAATATCGTGCACATGTGTACACAATACAGAGAAGCAGCGTGGCTCAGTGGAAAGAGCACGGGCTTTGGAGTCAGAGGTCAGGGGTTCAAATCCCGGCTCCGCCAACTGTCAGCTGTGTGACTTTGGGCAAGTCGCTTTTCTCGGCCTCAGTTCCCTCATCTGTAAAATGGGGATTAAAACTGTGAGCCCCCCGTGGGACAACCTGATCACCTTGTAACCTCCCCAGCGCTTAGAACAGTGCTTTGCACATAGTAAGCACTTAATAAATGCCATCATTGTTGTTATTATGTGTATCTGCTCCCTGAGTGTATTCTAACACAACTCCAAATGGGGGGCAGGATTTAACCCTCTCCACCCCCCCCCCCCCCGGCCTTACCTCCTTCCCTTCCCCACAGCACCTGTATATATGTATATATGTTTGTACGGATTTATTACTCTATTTATTTTACTTGTACATATCTATTCTATTTTATTTTGTTAATATGTTTTGTTTTGTTCTCTGTCTCCCCCTTCTAGACTTTGAGCCCACTGTTGGGTAGGGACCGTCTCTATATGTTGCCAACTTGGACTTCCCAAGCGCTTAGTACAGTGTTCTGCACACAGTGAATGCGATTGATTGATTGACAAACCTATATCTTTGGGCTTTTTTGTTCTAGGTGCCCTTCCAAAGTGCCCCCAGGAGAGGTAATCAATGCCTTATACAATTGGTTAGCTTTAGCTGACTCCTTGCTTTCAGGGAGTGTAAATTATTTTCCTAGACCGAGGCTTTCATCCATACAGCAAGTAGTATGGTTTCCCTTTTCCAGAAACCGAGGCCGCATTAGGCTAGAGTTGAATTCCCCACAGAATGTCGGTTGTAGAGCCGGACTGCTCATTGTGGGCGGGGAACGTGTCGGTTTCTTATTGTAGCGTGCTCTCCCGAGCGCTTAGCACAGTGCTCTGCACACAGTAAGCACCCGATTAATGCGATTGATGGACTGACTTGCCTCCGGGCCTCCTGATTCTCACGGAGCATAGGCAGGACCATGGGGAATGCCTGAAGGGTAAAGGAGATGTGAAATTGAAAAGAAGGTTGGAGAAGTGGACCTACCTCTTGGAGTGCTCAGAAACTGCTCCCATCCATTAACATTCATTGCATTAGAGAAGCAGCACGGTGGACTAATAATAATGGCATTTATTAAGCGCTTACTATGTGCAAAGCACTGGTCTAAGCGCTGGGGAGGTTACAAGGTGACCAGGTTGTCCCACGGGGGGCTCACAGTTTTAATCCCCATTTTACAGATGAGGTCACTGAGGCCCAGAGAAGTGAAGTGACTTGCCCAAAGTCACACAGCTGACAATTGGCAGGGCCGGGATTTGAACCCATCACCTCTGACTCCAAAGCCCGGGCTCTTTCCACTGAGCCACGCTGTGTAGCGGACAGAGCACAGGCCTTGGGAGCTGGAAGGTCATGGGTTCTAATCCAGGCTCTGTCACTTGCCTGCTGTGTGTGACCTTGGGCAAGTCACTTCACTTCTCTGGACCTCAGTTACCTCATCTGTCAAATTCATTCATTCAGTCAGTCATATTTATTGAGCGCTTACTGTACTAAGCACTTGGGAAGTCCAAGTTGGCAACATCTAGAGACGGTCCCTACCCAACAGCGGGCTCACAGTCTAGAAGGGGGAGACAGACAACAAAACAACACATATTAACATAATTAAATAGAATAAATATGTACAAATAAAATTAATAAGTAGAGTAATAAATATGTACCAACATATATACATATATACAGGTGGCAACTGAGACTGTGAGCCCCATGTGGGACAGGGACTGTGTCCAATCTGATTAACTTGTATCTACCCCAGAGCTTAGAATAGTGCTTGGCACATAATAATAATAATAGCATTTATTAAACACTTACTATGTGCAAAGCACTGTTCTAAGCGCTGGAGGTGGATACAAGGTGTTGAGGTTGTCCCACATGGGGCTCACAGTCTTCATCCCCATTTTACAGGTGAGGGAACTGAGGCACAGAGAAGCGAAGTGACTTGCCCAAAGTCACACAGCTGGCAAGTGGCGGAACCGGGATTCGAACCCATGACCTCTGACTCCGAAGCCCGTGCTCTTTCCGCTGAGCCACGCTGCTTCTCTACTAGTAAACTCTTAACAAGTACCAGAATTATTATTATTGCATTAATATAAAGTAGTGCCGAACAGCAACAGTCTCGACCCTCAGAGCTGTACTTAGGCTGCAAAAGAATGAAACTGTAAAAGAATGAAACTGTAAAAGAATGAAATCCGCAAGCACTGGTTTGCCAAAGGAGTGTTCGTTTCAGCCACAGCTGGTCTGTACCAGAGCCCGAGAACTGCCATGATGCTAATTAAACTGATACTAGCCCAGAGACACTGGCCTGCTGTGCTTAATGAGCCCTTTGTCAAATCCACTTAACTGCAAAATTTCAGGCTTCGTAGCCCATTAGACGTGTACTTTGTACGTGTGAATGAAACAAACCAAAAACAACCCTCTTCTGTCATTAGGACCCTGAAACAAGGTAATGAGACTGAACCGCAGTCGGTTCTTGATAAACGGCAGTCCTTGCTTCACCTCGTTTTCCAGGCCGGGAGCAGGAAAGGTGGAGCAAATCCGACACCGACACGCAGTTGCGTTCTGGCTCGGAATCCACGCGGGGAATTTTCTGTCTGTTTGAAGGGAAGGACTTGGATTTAGACTCTCAGGCAGGGGTTGGAGCTTGGGGTACCTAGCAACATACATTAATTTTCACGCCTTGCCGCTTGTGCTTGGGAACTCTGAAAATTCGGAGCCGCCAGGAACTCCCCAGTTGTGCTACTCTGAAAAGTAATGACAGGTCATCGAGTGCTACGTTTTCCCTTTTCTTACTTTCCAAATTTAACTCTGCCATTTTGGGATTGGAAGGGACCATTAGGCAACTTCTCCTGCCTTCACGCAAGACTGCCGTTTAACCCTTCTAGACGTTGGAGAATCCATCCCACTTTTAGAGGCCTCTGTGAGAAGAAAATAGGGGGAGTGCTTTAGAACTGGTGTGCATTTTTTTTAAACTCCATCAGAAAGTATCACAGTTATTCATAGAAGCCTGACATGGGCAAAACATTGTACTAAATGCTCAGGAGAGTAAATTAGAGTTAAAGACACAATTTCTGCTCTTGGAGAGTTTGCTGGATTCCCCTTTTCTTTTAACTTTTTCTCTTCCCTATCCTACCATTCCCCGTCCTCCAAGAAAAGAACAAACAGACCCAAGGAAGCAATCAGTCATCAGTTGTGTTTATTCTGGGATTTATCGGGTGCAGAGCGATTGGAAGAGTACGCGACAGTAGCACAGCAACTCCCAAACCCCTCTTCTCTCACTAGAGAATTTGATAAAGATGCTTTGGACACTAGAATAGTGATGATAATAATAATGATGGTATTTGTTAAGCGCTTACTATGTGCCAGGCACTATTCCAAGCGCCGGGGTAGATACAAGATAATCGGGTTGGACACAATCCCTGGCCCACATTGGGCTCACAGTCTTAATCCCCAATTTACGGATGAGGGAACTGAGCCCCAGAGAAGTGAAGCGGCTTGCCCAAGGTCACACAGCGGACAAGTGGCTGAGCCGGGATCAGAACCCGTGACCTTCCCAGCCCGTGCTCTATCCACTGGGCCATGCTGTGATAATAATTGGGGTATTTGTTAAGCACTTGCTCTGTGTCACGCACTGTACTAAGCGTTGGGGTGGATACAAGGAAATTGGGTTGGATACAATCCCTGTCCCCCTTAGGGAAGTGTGGATGAGATGACTAGGTAAGAGATCATCCCCTCCATCTGGGTCCATGGTGAGTAGTAATACCTACCAGAGAAGCAGCGTGGCTCAGTGGAAAGAGCCCGGGCTTTGGAGTCAGAGGTCATGGGTTCGAATCCCAGCTCTGCCACTTGTCATTTGTGTGACTTTGGGCAAGTCACTTCACTTCTCTGCGCCTCAGTTACCTCATCTGTAAAATGGGGATTAAGACTGTGAGCCCCCCCGGGGGACAACCTGATCACCTTGTAACCTCCCCAGCGCTTAGAGCAGTGCTTTGCACATAGTAAGCGCTTAATAAATGCTATCATTATTATTATTACCTACCTCCCAGCGAGCTCCGATTGTCCTCCTTCAGTCCCAACCAAGATGGCTGGGGCATCTCAACAGACTGCAGACTCCAGAGCGTCAAGGCAGGACATTTTTCTGTCTTCCTTTCTTTTTGTCCTTGGTCTGAAACTTCAAGGCTTCTGACTTTCTCCACACATTTCCATCCTGACTGTGTTTGATCGCTCGCTTAAATGGGATCCTTATGGAGCAGCCGTTGCCAGCAACGCTGTTTGAAACCTGTTAGGCGAAACAGAAAGCATTCTCTTTGAGGGAAATGAAAGGCCTGACTTTTGAAATCTAAGCGCTCTTGTCCATCTGTCTTTTTTCAAATTGCCTCCATTTAAGCTCTTAAATGTGTTTCAGTACCACTCCCCCCCTCCACTAAAAATATTTTGGGTAGTGTTATGAATCTTGTTGTGTTTTTTTTTCTAACTACAATTACTCCTGGCTCCACCACTAACAGTCTGAAATGCTGTGGTCTGCAAGCCTGGAGAAACATAAGTTATAGGCTCTTCTTAAAAAAAATTCCAGCCCTGCAGTCTGCAGAAGGGACCGGCTCTTCCCCATCTAATCAAGCCTCCTTTAATAAAAAGCCAACTGGGGAGATTCGGCAGAGGTTAGCATCTTTCTGAAGTCACACGAAGAACCTTGGGATGGTTGGTGAGCTTCCCTCCACCCAAACTTATGGGCGAAGGGTAAAGCTGTCCTTTTGGGAAGGAAATAACAGCTTTGCCCGGAAGGGAAGTGTAGCACTAAATTCTCCTCCACTCCCCTCAGCAAACCGATAGGCTTAAGGTCTTGATTGTAGATAATCACAGGGGCAGAGCCTGGTTTCCTGCTGGTGCTTCATTTCTAAAGCCCGGGGTAAGAAGTCTTAAAAATGTTGGTTTCAAATGTCAGACAACAAGGAAATCAAAGAAAAGCTTGCCCCATCCTTGGGTTCATTTCAAGGGCTTCTATCCCAGAATTGCATTACAGATTTCAATATGGAGTAATGATTCTCTTCTTTCCCCTGACCCTCCTTCCTCTTTCCTCCACCCTGCTTCTCGCCCCTGAAAAGGTTTTTGCAGGGACTCGTGTACCAGGTACAGCCAGGGCTCTGATCTTCATCCTATCTCTCTTTTACCCATCCCATCCCCTGTTCTGGAATAATGGCGAGGGGAGAATAAAGATCTACAAAGCTTTGCTTCTCTTTATCATCATTAGTAACACAGGCTAAATGAGAAGCTGCCACTTGTCTGCTGTGTGACCTCGGGCAAGCCACTTCACTTCTCTGGGCCTCATCTGTTAGCAGATGAGGTTACCTTCTAGACTGTGAGCCCACTGTTGGGTAGGGACCGTCTCTATATGTTGCCAACTTGGACTTCCCAAGTGCTTAGTACAGTGCTCTGCACACAGTAAGCGCTCAATAAATACGACTGAATGAATGAATCTGTGAAAGGGGGATGGAGACTGCGAGCCCCATGTGGGGCATGGACTGTGTCCAACCTGATTAGCTTTTGTGTACATCAGGGTTTTATAGAGTGCCTGGCACACAGTGAGCGCTTAACAAATAAAAAAAAAATCATCAGAGGAGGTTCTTAGGTTGAGGGCACACCATTTCACGGCACTGCCATGTAGCTTTATAGAGTGCCTGGCACATAGTGAGTGCTTAACAAATTAAAAAAAAATCATCATAGGAGGTTCTTAGGTTGAGGGCACACCATTTCACAGCACTGCCATGTAGCATTGTTCTGGGCACTCCAAATTGTAGGAATGGGTCCGTGCACGCGTAATGGTGTTAAAGATGATGGCTGTGCCAAATTTCCTAGCACACTTATAATAATGACAATACTAATGACTGTAGTATTTGAAATCTACCAATCACTGTGCTAAGCCCAGAGCAAGATACAAGGTAATCCAATCAGACCCAGTCCCACACAGTCTAAGTAGGAGGGAAAATAGACTGAATCCTCATTTTACAGATGAGGAAACCGAAGCCCAGAGAAGTAAAGTGAGTTGCCCAAGGTCCCACAACAGGCACGTGGCAGAGCCAGGCCCCCCGGCCCTCTGGCTCCCAGGCTCTTGCTCTTTCCAAGAGGGCATGCCATCTTCCAAGAAGTTTGCCCAAGGCCCACAGATGTGGCAACAAACACACAGATGCGGGAAGTCCTGCTCTGTAGCCAGATTGTCTGGAAAAGATTACAAGTTTTGGGCTAGCAAACTTTCTCCCCCCTCCCGACCTACCAGTGAATGAACTGAATGTTGTAAGAAAGCCTATTCCCAGAGATTATCCAGTGCAGTGATTCCCTAATTTTGGTGTCTTCTCCCCATTCCGAATAGCTCCTACATGATGTGACTTTCAGCATCAGAGGCTTTCATTGAGACCTGCTGTGTGCCAAGTATTTTCCTGGGCACGCGGGAAGCATACCATCTGTCCTCAGCTGTACAGACTATGGGGACAGGCTAGTGGAGCAAATGGCCAAATGTGCAATAAGCAAAATAGGTGGAAACGGCCCAAAGGACACCTTAGAAAGGAGATAATAAAGAGACATAAACTTAAGTGCTGAAGTAGTTCATGGGTGAGCTGGATGAGGAAATTGGGGAATTAGGAAGTACAGAACTAACCTGTGCTGGGCAACAGTGGCACGGGGGAGACCCGAGGGCAGAAACTCAAGGTTACTGTGTGGAAGGCGGCAATGGTAAACCACTTCTGTATTTTTACCCGGAAAACTCTAAGGATACACTACCAGGATGATTGCAGATAGAGAGTGGGAGGTTCTGGGAGAGATGTGTCCATGGCGTCATTATGGGTCGGAGACGACTCGACAGAGTCAAGGCAAGACAGGCTTCATGGAGGAGGTGTTTCCACCATTTGCAAATCCCTCAAACTGCTCTGAAGTCCTTGAACTCAGGAAGCCTCCCCCCACCCCCGGCCTCCCATCAAGCTGGCTTAGGATCAGGTACCCGATGAGCCTTTGCCGGAGTGTGTGTTTTTTGTCTTTTTGCTATTTATGGTATCTGTTAAGCACTTACTATGTGCCAGGCACTGTGCTGAGCGCTGAAGTTAGATACAAGCTAATCAGGTTGTACACAGTCTCTGTTCTACATAGGGCTCACAGTCTTAATCCCCATTTTACAGGTGAGGGAACTGAAGCCCAGAGAGGTCAAGTGACTTGCCCAAGATCACACAGCAGACGTGGCAGAGTCAGGATTAGAACTCGAGTCTTCTGTCTCCCAGGCCCGTGCGCTATCCACTAGGCCAGGCTGCTATGGGACAGTCCAGGATACGGGGTTCAGGTGACCGTCCAGAACTCCCTCATGTAGTTGGGTGTGCTTCCTAAATTGGTTCATTCAACCACATTTATTGAGTGCTTACTGTGTGCACTTACTTTTAGACTGTGAGCCCACTGTTGGGTAGGGACTGTCCCTATATGTTGCCAACTTGTACTTCCCAAGCGCTTAGTACAGTGCTCTGCACACAGTAAGCGCTCAATAAATACGATTGATTGATTGATTGCAAAGCACTGTTCTCGGCGCTTGAGCACTGTACTAAGCGCTTGTTAGCGAGGAGTGCCAATCCGGCAGCTGGTTTACTAAAAGGCAGGGGAATCTCTCCCATCTCATTCTTTTCTGCGCTTTGGCTGTTGGCACCATTTGTGCCAGGCTTGTGGTAAGCAGACCAATGATAGTCTGTCAGAAAGTTTCCCCGGGCCCAGCTTCTAGGCACTGCAACCCTAAAAATGCCACCCGGCCCCGGGACCTGACCAAAGGAGCCCCGGCGGACCGAGGCGAGACAAGGAAAAATTGACCCGAGTGGAAAGGAGGCGGGAGGGCCGACCGAGACGCTCGACATTGTGCATTAAATTAGACTGGTAGGTGACTCACAGAGCAATTAGTAATGAATGGCTACTAGATGGAAAAGCCTCTCGGGCACGGATTGAATTAAAGCCTAGGTTAGGCAGATTGAAAAAAGAGAGTGTGTGTACACGCTCCCACACGTGAACACTCGTATTTGTTCCCTGCTGCTTCCTTCCCCTTCAACCTTCTCCCTTCGGAAAAAAACCAGAGCCTGAAAGAAAGCTGAGGACACTGGAACAAGCAATGATATATATGTAGGTTTGTTGCCCACAAGGGAAATGAAGAAGGGAATGCAGGTTTTATACCATGGTGACTCTAAAGATCCTGCAATACTAGGCTAAGGGACTCCTTGAAAATTCCTTATTGTTCTCTGCTTCCTCCTCCCCCCTCCCCTCTTTTTTAATACTTGTTTCTTTTCCCTGAGCTTGCCGCTCTGAGCCCCACCTGCAAGAATTAACGAGTAAGCCTTCTACTTACAGACCCTTTTTAATTCCTTCTCTGAGGTTAAATGCTTTCCTGATGTGGCCCAGTCCGTTTGGAAAAGCTCGGCCAGCGTCTGCGCTTGAGAAGGAGGAAAGCTGGTTTTCATTACATCAAAGGAGCCTGGGTTGGTGGGTGGGAAAAGCTTCCCTGGTAATGTGCTGTGTGGAGTTTCCGAGGATGGTGAATCAAATTGGCCACTTGGGACTAAACCGTGTGTTTGGCGGTGGATGTGAGGGAACGAGTATCACTTAGATTATGCAGGACTCACTTTGAAGGCAAAGCTACCCAAGCACCGTCAGGGGAAAAAGGGGTCAGTGTATTCCTCGTGGTGACTGCGCTGAGGGAAAGTTTTTAGTCAAAAACAAAAGTTTTCAAGAATCTGACTTCCTTGCCTGCAGATATTCAGAAGCCTTGGATCCCGACCGACTCTGAACCATTAATAAAGACACCGTTTCCGTGGTTCGGAGACCTGGGTCTTGGGCGTACTGCTGCTGAGCTCCCAACCTTTTCTTTTAAAGGTATTTGTTAAGTGCTTACTATGTGCCAGGCACTGTCCTAAGCACTGGGGAAGATACTGTAAGCCCCGTATGGAACGGAGCCTGTGTCCAACTCGATTGGCTTTTATCCGTCCCAGCACTTAATACATTCATTCATTCAGTCAGTCATATTTATTGATCGCTTATTGTGTGCAGAGCACTGTACTAAGCGCTTGGGAAGTACAAGTTGGCAACATATAGAGGCGGTCCCTACCCAACAACGGGCTCACAGTCTAGAAGGGAGAGACAGACAACAAAACAAAGCGTATTAACAAAATAAAATAAATAGGATAGTAACTATGTACAAGTAAAATAAATAGAGTAGTAAATCTGTACAAACATATATACAGGTGTTGTGGGGAGGGGAAGGAGAAAGTGGGGGCTCAGTGTGGGAAGGCCTCCTGGAGGAGGTGAGCTCTCAGTAGGGCTTTGAAGGGAGGAAGAGAGCTAGCTTGGCGGATGTGTGGAGGGAGGGCATTCCAGGCCCGGGGGATGACGTGGGCCGGGGGTCGATGGCGGGACGGGCGAGAACGAGGCCTAACGGTGAGGAGGTGAGCGGCAGAGGAGCGGAGGGTGCGGGCTGGGCTGGAGAAGAAAAGAAGGGAGGTGAGGTAGGAGGGGGCAAGGGGATGGACAGCCTTGAAGCCGAGGATGAGGAGTTTCTGCCTGATGTGTAGGTTGACTGGTAGCCACTGGAGATTTTTGAGGAGGGGGGTAACATGCCCAGAGCGTTTCTGCACAAAGATGATCCGGACAGCGGCGTGAAGTATAGACTGAAGTGGGGAGAGACAGGAGGATGGGAGATCAGAGAGGAAGCTGGTGCAGTAATCCAGTCGGGGTAGGATGAGGGATTGAACCAGCAGGGTAGCGGTTTGGATGGAGAGGAAAGGGCGGATCTTGGCGATGTTGCGGAGGTGAGAGCGGCAGTTTTTGGTGACGGATTGGATGTGAGGGGTGAACGAGAGAATACAGTGCCTGGCACAGAGTAAGCGCTGAAATACCACAATTATTATTATTATTACAAGCTAATCAGGTTGGACACAGGCCACGTCCCACATGGGGCTCCCAGTGTCCCATGTTTACTTGGCTGGATTTGTTGAAACATTCTCCTTTGTCTCTTCTGCCTCCGCCAGGTCACCATGGAGCAACAAGTATGACCCGCCTTTGGAAGATGGGGCCATGCCGTCCGCTCGCCTTCGGAAACTGGAGGTGGAAGCCAACAATGCCTTTGACCAGTACCGAGACCTGTGAGTTCAAACTTGGTCTGTCTTGGATGGAAATCTTCACCCCTGTCCCTTCATCTCCTTAAGGGTCACGAAATTAGCAGTCAGTGAAACAGATGGAGCGATCCTGCTCTTTGAGCACTGTGCCTTCTTCTCAATCAGAGGAATACCACTA
Source organism: Tachyglossus aculeatus (assembly GCF_015852505.1). NCBI lineage: Eukaryota > Metazoa > Chordata > Mammalia > Monotremata > Tachyglossidae > Tachyglossus > Tachyglossus aculeatus. The sequence goes on along the minus strand of NC_052070.1, from coordinate 58,269,961 downwards.
TGGTTGTCCTTTCGGCTGAATGCAGCAGAAACTGAACAATTATAATCCCTGTGGTCTTTGTTCAGCAGTTACTATATGCCAAGTAATGTTCTAAAGGCCAGGGTATCAGGTTGGACAGTCTCTGTCCCACATGGAGCTCACGGTCATAAAATGGGAGGGAAAATGGGTGTGGAACCCTCTTCTTAGAGATGAGGAAACTGAGGCTCAGAGAAGTGAAGTGACTTGCCCAACGTCACCCAGCAGGCAGGTGGTGAGGCAGGATTAGAACCCCGGTGCTCTGTCTCCCAGGGCTCTTTCCACTAGATCGTGATGAATTACTAGCTCGCTAGCTGAAGAGATCACCAAGTGTTCACCTGGACTGATTGGCATTCTCGCTGCTCAGTCATTTACAGAGATTGGTGTTAAGTTTGTTTTGTGGTTTGGTCTTTAGTCTCCTTACCCCTGATCTCTTCTTAATTTTTTGATGCACCGAGCCAAGACTTCCCAGGCAGGGGCGCATAGTCCCTTTCAAAATCAGAAGCAAACCATTAAGGAATAAACTTCACTGGGGGTCTCCCATATGCTGTTAATGTTAAAAGAGATAGTGTACGTTGAAGGATTTTAGGGCCGAAAGGGAGAAAAGGTTGTTCTGTCGATTACTTCTGAGAACCGTCTTTCTTTGAGAGTTCCAGCGGGGCATCCAAAGGGCCTCCAGTGTGTAGACGACCTTCCCCATCTCTCAAACCTGTGACCTTCAGCAACGTCCTCAACTCCTCCCTCTCTTTTAACCCCCCTGTTTTGTCTATCATCAAATCCTGTCGATTCTTCCACCGCAACACCTCCAGAATCCACCTCTTCCCCCTCCGTCCCAACTGCCAGCACATCAATCCAGTCACGTGTCACATCGCCCAATTGTCGTCCCGCGTCCGCTTTTTCACCCATCTCCCTGCCTGTGGAAAAAGCTCTCCACTAAGCACTTGGAAGGACACAATCCACACCCTCCCAAAGCTCACAATCTAACAGGATATTAATTCCCTTTTCTATATAAGCCAAAGATCACCTCTTCTAAAGTATGGGCTTAATATCAGTCAGGCGCTTAGTATAGTGCTCTGCACACAGTAAGTGCTTAATAAATACGACTGACTGAATGAATCAATCGTTGGTATTTGTTAATAACTTATAATCATAATTATTGTATTTCTTAAGTGCTTATTATGTGCCAAGCGCTGTTCTAAGCCCTAGGGGTACACTCAAAACCATGGGAAGCAGCGTGGCTCAGTGGAAAGAGCCCGGACTTTGGAGTCAGACGTCATGGGTTCAAATCCCGGCTCCGCCAATCGTCAGCTGTGTGACTTTGGGCAAGTCACTTAACTTCTCTGTGCCTCAGTTCCCTCATCTGTAAAATGGGGATTAAGACTGTGAGCCCCACATGGGACAACCTGATCACCTTGTATCCCCCCAGCGCTTAGAACAGTGCTTTGCACATAGTAAGCGCTTAACAAATACCATCATTATTATTATTATTAAAACGATAATAATGATGATAATAATTTTGGTATTTGTTAAGTTCTTACTGTATGCCAGCCACTGTAGTGGGAACCCAGCCCCTGTCCCACTTGGGGCTCACAGTCTTTAAAATCCCTATTTTACAGATGAGGTCACTGAGGCCCAGACTTGCCCAACATCACCCACAGACAAATGGTAGGGCCGGGATTCGAACCCAGGTCCTTCCTACACTCTATGCACGAGGCCACACCTAGATTGTAAGATCGCTCACTCATTCAGTCATTCGTCTCTATCGAGCGCTTACTGTATGCAGAGCACTTGGGGGCAGGTAATGCGTCTAGCTCGTTGTGTTATTTTCTCCCAGGCTCCTAGTACAGTGTTGTGCACAAAACACTCACAGTAGAGTGCTGTTATCAATTTGGACCCGATCCCTGTCCTGCGTGGAGCTCACAGGTAGGGGAGAAGGAGGAGTTAATCCCCATTTAACAGATGAGGAAACTGAGACCCAGAGACATTAGAAGACTTGCCCAAGGTCACACAGCAGACAAATGGCAGAGCCGGGATGAGAACCCAGATCCTCCGACTCTCAGGCGCATGCTCTTTTTTTTTTTAATGGCATTTATTAAGCACTTACTATGTGCAAAGCACTGTTCTGAGCGCTGGGGTGGTTACAAGGTGACGATCAGATTGTCCCACGGGGGGCTCGCAGTCTTAATCCCCATTTTACAGCTGAGGTAACTTAGGCACAGAGAAGTGAAGCGACTTGCCCAAAGTCACACAGCTGACAATTGGCGGAGCTGGGATTTGAACCCATGACCTCTGACTCCAAAGCCCCTTCTCTTCCCACTAGGCCACACTGCTTCTGTTTATTGAGCACCTACCGTGTGCCTTCTAGACTGTGAGCCCGTTGGTGGGTAGGGACCGTCTCTATATGTTGCCGGCTTGTACTTCCCAAGCGCTTAGTTAGTGCTCTGCACACAGTAAGCGCTCAGTAAATGTAATGGAATGAATGAATGAATGCAGAGCGCTGTATTATGCTCTTGGGAGAGTACAACAGAGTTGGCAGCCACGTCCCCGGCCCACAATGGACGTAATCTAAAGCGAAAGACTCGATGTCCCTCGAGACTGTCTCTTCTCTACTACTGATGAGATTCTCATGTTCACATCCGCGTGTCCCTTTTTTTTTTCCACTTAAACCCCATCTCCATTCAGATCTGGTCATCAAACACCTCATAACCCACTCGGTCACGAAGCCCAGAATTGTGTTTCTGCCTCTAAAAACTTTTCAAAGCTAAATCACAAGCAGAGTTTATATAGTCCTCGAGTTAGCCGGTAGGACTCTTGAACCCAGCCCATTAGTCAACAGAATACCAGCTGTGTTTAAATTTTTCAAAGGAGAAGAATCCAAATACTGATGAACAGTCCGTGCTAGGAAATAACCGCACGTTATTGCAGTTCATGCAGTTGAAATGTATTTTCTAGATAAACTCAATTCTCCCCGAGTGGTTAAGGATGGCGAAGAGGATTTACGGGAGGAATAGGGGCCAACTAGTTAATCCGCTCTTCAGAAACCCTGACCTTTTAAGTTTAAATATAGGGGGGAAGGCCAATAAGCATGATGAAAATTAGGTTAGGATTCAGTATTAGGACTGGATCTGTACAAGGAAAGGAACATTGGTGTTAATCTAAATCACGTGAAAATGGGTTAAGTGTTCGCAACCACCTGGATTGGTCTGGCTCTGTTGGAGGTAGTTTATAAGAGTTTTATACAAATGTCATTTGTAAAAACAGATTAACTCCATGTAGAGATTTTGTTTAGGTTGTTACTCACCTGTGATGATGATGATGATTTTTGTATTAAGCATTTATTATGTGCCAGGCACTGTACTAAGCACTGTACTGGACACAACCTAATCAGGTTGAGTCTCACACAGAGCTTATAGTCATAATCCCCGTTTGGCAGATGAGGCAACTGAGGCACAGAGAAGGAAAATGACTTGCCTGTAGTCTCACAGCAGACTAACAATTTAAACGATTTCACGTGTAAAAACAGATTAACTCCGTGTAGAGATTTTTTTTTAGGTTGTTACCCACTTGCGATGATGATGATGATTTTTGTATTAAGCATTTATTATGTGCCAGGCACTGTAGTAAGCACTGTACCGGACACCACCTAGTCAGGATGGGTCTCACACAGGGCTCACGGTCATAATCCCCGTCTTGCAGATGAGGCAGCTGAGGCACAGAGAAGGAAAATGACTTGCCCAGGGTCACACAGCAGACTTAGTAACTACTCCTAACAATTTAAACTGGACTTGACTTTTTTCTGATCACCCAGGTATTGTAGAGGATTATTTGAGTTTTAAATGCACTGATGAAGTGTTCTAATGCAAGATGGTGACCCTTTAGTATGTCGAAACCTGGACTGGATCGATCCTCAGTCAGACCCAATTTAGCATTGCTTATTTTTGTGGCCTGAAATGTTAGTTTGAAACTTTCCCTTGTTAGAAGCCTCCGGGGTCTAAAGTGAGTACTGGAGAGATTAATTCTGTTTGAGTTTCGGGGGGTTTGGGGTTTTGTTTTTTCTTCCTCAGGAGACTCAGGTTGCTGTGTGATAGTGTGACAGGATGGAATTTGGATCTGAAGTTACAGAGCTCTCCATTGCAAAATGAAAATGTTGACTCTGTGATTTTAACAAATGGCCATCACGAAAGAATACATTGTTAGAAGACATTTCATCCAGCATCACATCTTTTTCATGTCAGCCATCCGAAATTACTCTGGGCCGTTAAATGCTGACACGCCGAGCCGTTGGACAAGATAAGAGAGGCTGTGAGGACAGGTCTAGTGACAGGGTTAGTGAGAGACGGCAAGTTCTCTCGGAAGACTCACCGGAAAGAGGAAAAAGAACGCTGAAAAGTTCGTGACTTGAGTAGGACAAAAATGCTTTTGTGCACAGGAGGAATTCAGAAATGGGGCTTGGGGGTAGGGCTCGGTCAGCGAAGAGTGGTCATTCATTCATTCAGTCGTATTGAGCGCTTACTGTGCACTGTTCTAAGCGCTTGGGAAGTACAAGTTGGCAACATCTAGAGACGGTCCCTACCCAACAGCGGGCTCACAGTCTAGAGGGGTGAGAGAGAAAACAAAACAAAACATATTAACAAAATAAAATAGAGTAATAAATATGTACAAACATATATACATATATACAGGTGCTGAGGGGAGGGGAAGGAGCTAAGGCGGGGGGATGGGGAGGGAGAGGAAGGAGTGGCGGTCCGTCTGGGAAGGCCTCCTGGAGGAGGTGAGCTCGGAAGAGAGCTAGCTTGGCGGATGTGCGGAGGGAGGGCATCCCAGGCTAGGGCGAGGACGTGGGCCAGGGGTCGACAGCGGGACAAGCGAGAACGAGGCACAGTGAGGAGATTAGCGGCAGAGGAGCGGAGGGTGCGGGCTGGGCTGGAGAAGGAGAGAAGGCAGGTGAGGTAGGAGGGGGCGAGGGGATGGACAGCCTTGAAGCCCATGGGGAGGAGTTTCTGCCTGATGCGTAGGTTGATTGGTAGCCACTGGAGATTTTTGAGTGTTCTCGTAGTTGGAGTTGTTCGTCCCACTCCAGAGTAGATTTGGCCAAAAATTGGGTGGCTAGGGCAGGAGTGGAACAGAGGACCACTGACCGTCATTGGTCCGTCCTTTGGTTTTCTTCTTGTGGTTCTCAAGTGGTCCTGCCTTTGTGGTTTGGGGTTTTTTGATGTTGTTGTTGTTGTTGAGACTGTTATAACAGTCTGTGCTTTTTCCCTTCCCTTCCTTTTCTCTCCCCTCCCTCCCCCCACCCGCCCTTTCGCCAGTGACAGAACTATATATCTACATCATGTACATTATGGGTTCAGTAGTACGTGCTGGAAAGGAGACAACCATCTCTTCAACTGTCTACCCTTTCCTCCTGCTAGAGCCCACCTTGCTCTCTTGGCTTCTTCCAAGCCAAACTCCTATTTGTACCTCATTTTCCTTCTCCAGTCTCCTCCCCATGGCATGGAATGGTCTCTCCCAAGTGCTTCTTGTAGTGCTTAGCACTCAGGAAAAACCATTTGATTGATTGGTTTAAAGTATCATCTTTGGAATTGGCCTACACAGGTGCCAAACTCAGGATTTCTTCACATTTTTGCCGTGCTTCATCTACTACAGTTTGGTGGTTTCTGCGAGCAGCAATTTTTCTCATAAAACCGTCGACTGTCAAGGAACACTAAAGTGTTGTATCGTTTGGGGATCAGAGACTTGAAAGAAACTGTAACTCTAGCGTGGCTTTTCTTCAGGAAAATTATCCTGTCCGTGAAAGAGGAGCCCGGAGTTTGGATGTGCCCAAATCTCCTCATCTTTTGTCAGTTGAGTGCTGATTCGCCCTGCTCCTTCGTTTGTAGCCTAAACCGGGGACCCTGTTATTTTGGTCACTTTTCTCTGTGGCAGCCCCCCTCAATCAGAAGGCAGTGGGTTTGAGGGGGGCTGCCACAGAGAAAAGTGACCAAAATAACAGGCAATAACCAAAAGGCAGTGGGTTCTAATCCTGGCTCCACCGTGACAGGTGGGTTTACTTCATTCTAAGCAGTATATGCACCAAGCAAGTCTGATGTCCACCCCCCCGGGGCCTGTTAACTTCTATCCTCTATTCTACCTGAGTACTTTGGCTTTGTAGAGGCATCATAATTAGAAACCCACAGGGTAATAAATATAGTCACTAGGGAAGGGAGTGGGCTTTTCAAACTCCGGGTTTGAAAAGCAAAGTGTGTGAATCCCGGGTGCAGATTTATTCTTGGTTTTGTCACCAGAAGAATGTCAACCTATTCCACCTCTTCCCAAGCGTTTTATGACTGGATGAAAGCTGTAAGAAGTTGATGAGGTGGATTAATACCGTTCCGTTTGGGGAGAGGGCAGGGAAGTGATAGGCCAGAGTGTAATGAGGAGGGTGAAGAGAGTCTGCTTGAACCTGCCAGGTGTGTATTTATCCCTGTTCCTCACACGTGTCTTTTCCCCTGTTAACATTCTCTCTTTTAAGCATTCATCACCTACCTTTTCTGTTATCATCAGAGGAAGAAGAGTTTGATGGTCACTTTTTTCTCCCCCTCTCTAAAAGAAGGCGTATCAAGGAACTGTTGAGAGTGTGTCCCCGTCAGCCCTGATTTTCATATTTGAAGAGTCAGTTTGCAGACAGGCTGTGCTGAAAATTCCTGTAGGATGAAAGACCCATTTAGAACAGAGATAAGCCCTAGGAGGCTGCGAAACCGTCCCGAATCTCATCACTTTCTCCCCGTACATCCAGGCTGCTGTGGATTTTTTAGCTTCCCAGGGCCCAGTTGATGGGGCCTGTTGTGTCCTCCCAGTGAACCCTCCTGGCCTGGGGAGGGGGACGGGGTGTCACAGAGTGTAGAATCCAGGAGAAAGGCTGGCACAGAGGACTCATGTTCGTCACCACTCGGGTTAGGAAGGAAGACCAGTTTGGGTTTGGTAAACTGTGATTCCAGTAGACCCAAAGCCACATCAGTTGGGTAGAGTGATCCATCTCGTTTAGAAGAGGCTCCGGGGTAGTCAGAATCAAGGTTTTGGGAAACCACTGGCTGGGTCACTTGAACCCCAAGATGAACTCTTTAATTTTGAAGCCCCCAAGGCAAACCCAGACCTCTCCCAGCTAGGAAGTTCTGCGTCAGAGGCTTGCCGCGGAGGCCCTGACTCCCCGGGGCTGCCTGCGGCCAGATGCTCTGAACCGAACGGGGCCGGCCTAGCTTTCTTCCGAAGATGATTGCTCCCATCTGCCCCGGACATCTACCCCATATGCTGCGATTCTTGGCTTTCGGCTCTGCCCCGATAGTGCTTTCAGACATGCGGTTGCAATTTATTGGCTTTCTTGGTTAATTTTAGTGGGTGTGCAATCGATTGAAATCAAAGCTTAACGAGGGCCAGAGCCTTCGGGGCGGAGGTGAGAGGGGGATGGGGAACATTATTGTGCGTTCGTTTTCGCTTGGGTCCGAGAGAATCTTCAAAAGCTTTAATTAGCTTCTCTAATCAGCCCTAGAGGCCTGGAAAGAGAGGCTTGCAAAAGGAAGCTGGGTTGGCCTTCCTCGGTGACGTCTGCTCCCTTCCCACTCAGGCGGCATTTGAACTCGTGAGCTGGCTTGGTGGGGGGGTGGGAGGGATGCTGCTCCTCTCTGTTAATTAATCAATCAATAGTATTTATTGAACAGTAACTGTGTACAGAGTACTGTACTATACTTACTATATAGTAATATTAATGATAATCGTGGTATTTACTATATGACATGACCCCTACTGAAAGCTCCCTTCCTCCAGGAGACCTTCCCAGACTAAGCCCCCTTTTTTCCCTTGCTCCCCCTCTCTGTTGCCCCGACCCCCCTCCCCGCCCCACAGCACTTGTTTATATATGTGCATATTTATAATTATAATTCTATTTATTTTTATTAATGATGTGTATAGATCTATAATTCTGTTTATTTATAATGAAGATACTGATGCCTGTTTACTTGTTCTGATGTCTGTCTCCCCTCCTTCTAGACTTTGAGCCTGTTGAGGGCGGGGATTTTCTCTATTTGTTGCTGAATTGTACTTCCCAAGCGCTTAGTACAGTGCTCTGCACACAGTAAGCACTCAGTAAATACGATTGAATGAATGAATGAAATGAATGAATGACAGGCACTGTCATAAGTGCTGGGGTGGATACAAGCAAGTCGGGTTGGCCAGAGTCCCTGTCCCACATGGGGTTCAGTCTTAATCCCCATTTTACACGAGGGAACTGAGGTGAAGTGACTTGTCCAAGGCCACACAGTAGACAAGTGGTGATGCCAGGTTTAGAACCCATGACCCTCTGACTGCCAGCCCAGTGCTCTATCCAATAGAATTAGCGGACACGAATCCTGCCCTCATGGATCCCTTATTCCTCCCACCCCTCTGCAATTTTAGAAACCTTGTCTAAGCCTTTCTCACTGTTCTTCCTCATTGCTTTCTTAGTGGGCTCTTGGATAAGGCTGAGCCCTTTTTTTATTAGTCTCCAAAGGGACACTTAAAATGCTAGGCCCGGCCCAGGGGGGCCTGTGACCCCCATCCCCTTTGAGTTGAATGGATCGGGTCTCTCTTCCTTTCCTTAAGCCCATTTTTCCATTTCAGGGTTTTGGGGTTATAGAAACTTTGGCACAGGGGCTTGAGTGCAGCTGCCCACGCATGGATCTTCCCCAAGATCAATCAAGCAATTGGTGGTATTGATTGAGCACTTACTCTGTGCAGAACACTGTTCTGAGTACTTGGAAGAGTACACTGCTGTGAATTTGGTAGATCTCTGATCTCTGCCCAGAATGGTATTTCAGTCTAGAGAACTAAAAGGTCATAGAGGAGCTTAACTCCCAGCAGCCTCATAGCCATCCCCCAGAACCGAGTCTGGACCTGTATATATGTATATATGTTTGTACATATTTAATACTCTATTTATTTATTTTGCTTGTACATATCTATTCTATTTATTTTATTTTGTTAGTATGTTTGGTTTTGTTCTCTGTCTCCCCCTTCTAGACGGTGAGCCTGCTGTTGGGTAGGGACCGTCTCTATATGTTGCCAACTTGTACTTCCCAAGTGCTTAGTACAGTGCTCTGCACACAGTAAGCGCTCAATAAATACGATTGATTGATTGACCCCCTTCTGGTTCATATTAGACATGGAGGACTGGGCCGGAAGTATGGACCGTCCAGTCCATACTGCACCCTGCTGCCGGGATCATTTTTCCTCAAAGAGCATTCAGTCCTCATCTCCCCACGCCTCAGAAACCTCCAGTGGTTTCCAGTCTGTGTCCACAATAAAGTACCTTTTATGATGATTTTATTTTGTTAATATGTTTTGTTGCCTGTCTCCCCCTTCTAGACTGTGAGCCCGCTGTTGGGTAGGGACCGTCTCTATATGTTGCCAACTTGGGCTTCCCAAGCGCTTAGTACAGTGCTCTGCACACAGTAAGCGCTCAATAAATATGATTGAGTGAATGAATAAAGAGAAACTCCTTACCTTTAAGGCTTTAAGGCACTCAATCAGTTGTCCCCTTCCTGCCAGCACTCAGAACAGTGCTTGGCACATAGTAAGCGCTTAACAAATGCCATCATTAGTATTATTACCTAACTTTGCAAGTCCCTCACCCTAATCCAGCCCACACACTTTGCTCCTCCAACACAAACCTGCTCACTGGACCTCGATCTCATCCATCTGGCCAGCAGCCTCTTGCCCATATCCACCTCTGGCCTGACTGTGAGCCCACTGTTGGGTAGGGACTGTCTCTATATGTTGCCAACTTGTACTTCCCAAGCGCTTAGTACAGTGCTCTGCACACAGTAAGCGCTCAATAAATACGATTGATTGATTGATTGGAACTTTTTCCCTCTTCATAGTTGGCAGACCACCACACTCCCCACTTTCAAAAGCCTCCTGAAGTCACACCTCCTCACAGAGGCCCTCCATGATTCACCCCTCATTTCCCCAGCTCTGTACCCTTCCTTCTCTCCTGCGTACGCACTCAGATCTGTACTCCTTAAACACTTCGATTCTCTCCCCACTCCAGCCCCTAATAATAATAATGAAGGTATTTGTTAAGCACGTACTCTGGGCCAAGCACCGTTCTAAACGCCGAGGTAGATGCAAGGTAATCGGCTTCTCCCACGTGAGGCTCACGGTTTTAATCCCCATTTTGCAGATCCGGTTATTGAGGCACAGAGAAGTTGGGACTTAGCATGGCTCAGTGGAAAGAGCCCGGGCTTTAGAGTGAGAGGTCATGGGTCCACTTGTCAGCTGTGTGACTTTGGGGAAGTCATTTCACTTCTCTGGGCCTCAGTGACCTCATCTGTAAAATGGGGATGAAGACTGTGAGCCCCTTGTGACCTCCCCAGTGCTTTGCACATCGTAAGCGCTTTATATGTGCCATTATTATTATTCAATTTGTACTTCCCGAGCGCTTAGTACAGTGCTCTGCACACAGTAAGCGCTCAATAAATACGATTGATGGTGACTTGCCTGAAGTCACACAGCCGACAAGTGGCGGAGCCGGGATTAGAACCCATGACCCCTGACTCCCAAGCCCGGGCTCCTTCTATCTTTTATCTTTAAAGACGCGGTGATTCCACAACTACTTTCTCAAGTATTTGCTACCAAGGAATAGCCTCGATAAAGGCAAGGGAGCAGGTAATAAAGTACAGAATATTACGTCTGATATGCCTCAGTAGTTAAACCTCAGGCGTGGGAATCAAGAGGACCTGGGTTCTAATCCCAGCTCCAACACCGGTCTGCTGTGTGACTTTGGGCAAACCACTTCACCTCTCTGTGCCTCAGTTTCCTCATGCGCAAAATAGCGTTTAAGGCTGTAAGCCCCGTGTGGTCAAGCGCTTAGTACAGCACTCTGCACACAGTAAGCTCTCAATAAATATGATTAAATGAATGTGGGACACGGACTGTGTCCAACTTTTTAAGCTTGTATCTACCCCAGTGCTTAGTAGAGTGCCTGGCACATAGTAAGTGCTTAACAAATGCCATATTGAGAAAAAAAAGGGTATGATGAATATTTTTATGTGTGACTAGAATTGTTGCTTCTTCGGGCGTGTGTCAGAAAGGGGCCTTGGGAACACGGAAGACCCAGTGCTATATTTCCAGCTCTCCAAGCAAACTAGGCAACTGGAAGGTGGCAGGAAAGTGTGCCGTTGAGTGCCCAAACTAAAGCTACAAAACAGGCTCGCACTCAGTTCCCTTTCTTTGCCCTTCCCCTCCCCAGGAGGGAATCGGGGTTTCTGTCAGCTACCAGGTTCTTCAGGGGAGTTATACAGGTCTGTTATAACCGTTTGGTCGCTGGAGAAAGTTAGCTGTTGAAGCCTTCAGAGTCTCTGCCAGTTGAGTTATTTGGTGGCTTCACTTTAGGGAAAGCAGAGCTTTCAACCCCTCGGACTGCCCATGGGAACCGTGGAGCAGATTTCACTCTTAAGCCTTGAATCAATCAATCAATCGTATTTATTGAGCGCTTCCTGGGTGCAGAGCACTGTACTAAGCGCTTGGGAAGTACAAGTTGGCAGCACATCCTCCTTGAATGAGGTCTGGGATTCTGTGCCCCACCACTTTTGAGACTCCGGTACTCCGTCCAGGCCATTCGAGGGCACAGCAGGCCTGCTGAGAGGGAGGGTACAGAGGTTACCTGTTCCATGGCCACCGATCCCGCCTGCTTTGCCTGGGCACTAGGCAGTCGGTCAGTCATATTTATTGAATGCTTACTGTGTGTGGAGCACTGTACTGAGCGCTTGGGAGAGTACGACAGAACAGTAAACAGACACTTTCCCTGGCCACAAACAAGCTTACGGTCTGGAGGCCGTGAAGGCCTTAGGCACATCGATACTCCCCCCCCCCCCCACCCCCGCAAACCCCATAGCAGTTAGATTCGTATCCTAAAACCCTATTATTTCCCCTGTCTGTAATTGATTTTAATGCTCGTCTTCTTTAGGCAGAGATCACGTCTAACATCTCTATTTATTGTACTTTCCCAAGCGCTTAGTACAGTGGTCTGCACACGGAAGCATTCAGGGAATCCCGTCGATCGGTTGGTCCCACCTCATTTCCCAGCGGAGCCCCCAACGATCGGGAAGCAGCAAGGCCCAGCAGAAAGAGCACGGGCTTAAGAGTCAGAGGACCCAAGTTCCGATCCCTGCTCTGCCCCTTCCCTGCCTTGGGCGAGTCACTTAACTTCTCTGTGCTTGAGTTGCCTTGTCTGTCCTTAAATGGTGATTCAATTCCTGGTCTCCCTCCCGCTTAGATTGTGAGATTTATGCGGGGCAGGTATTTTGTCCAGCTGATTATCTGGCATCCACCCCAGTGCTCAGTACAGTGCTTGGCACGTGGTAAGAGGTTAACAAGACGTTAGTAAGAAGTCTAAACCAAAACCCAAAAAACAGCGGATGTGAGCCGCTCACTCAGCGATAGTGCATAAAGCACTAAGGGCACAGCAGGGCCTGCTGCTGCTAGGGCATACAGAGATAATTGTTGCCAACTTGTACTTCCCAAGCGCTTAGTACAGTGCTCAATAAATACGATTGAATGAATAAGATAAGCGGTTCCACAGCACAGATACCACATACCTAAAAGTGCACTAGAACAGAGTTGATAAGCATGTTTCTGGTCTGGTCTATTCTATTTTATTTTGTTAGTCTGTTTGGTTTTGTTCTCTGTCTCCCCCTTTTAGACTGATCCCACTGTTGGGTAGGGACTGTCTCTATATGTTGCCAACTTGGACTTCCCAAGCGCTTAGTACAGTGCTCTGCACACAGTAAGCACTCAATAAATACGATTGATTGATTGATTGGTCCACAAGGAACTTACAGTCCAGAGAGGGAAACCGACATCAATATAAATTGTGGATATGAACACAGGTCCAGTGGGGCAGAGGGGGGACGGTGAATGTTAAATGCTTAAAGGTTACAAATGGAAGCTCAAGGGCAATGCAGTTGGACGGAGGATTAGGGGGGATCATCATCAATCGTATTTATTGAGCGCTTACTATGTGCAGAGCACTGTACTAAGCGCTTGGGAAGTACAAATTGGCAACATATAGAGACAGTCCCTACCCAACATTGGGCTCACAGTCTAAAAGGGGGAGACAGAGAACAAAACCAAACATACTAACAAAATAAAATAAATAGAATAGATATGTACAAGTAAAATAAATAAATAAATAGGGTGATAAATATGTACAAACATATATACATATATACAGGTGCTGTGGGGAAGGGAAGGAGGTAAGATGGGGGGGATGGAGAGGGGGACGAGGGGGAGAGGAAGGAAGGGGCTCAGTCTGGGATGAGGGCCTAGTTGGGAAAGTTCTCTTGCGGTCGTGATTTTAATAATAATAATGATGATGATGGTATTTGTTAAGCGCTTACTATGTGCCAAGCACATAGTACGCATAGTACACATGTGCCAAGCACAGTTCTAAGCGCTGGGGGTGATACAAGGTGATCCAAGGTGATCCGGTTGTCCGAAGTGGGGCTCACAGTCTTAATCCCCATTTTACAGATGAGCTAACTGAGGCACAGAGAAATTAAGTAATAAGGCTGTGAAGGTAAGGAGAGTGGTGATCAGTCGGGTATGAAGGGGGAGGGAGTTCAGAGGCAGGATGTGGGCAGGGTGTTGGCGGCGAGATAGAACGAGATTGAAGTACAGGGAGCAGGTTGGCGTTGGAAGAGCGAAGCGAGCTACTGGATTATAGTAGAAAATCAGCGAGGTAAGATAGGAGGGGGCAAGGCGATGGAGTGCTTTAAAGCCGATGGTTTAAAGGAGTTTTTAAAGGAGTTTTTATTTAAGGTGGCGGTGGAGGGGCAGACATCGGAGGCTCTGATTTGGTCTCCCAGAATGATTGTGGTTTGAGGGGGCAGGTAAGTTTCTCACTGATAATAATAATGGTATTTATTAAGCGCTTACTATGTGCAAAGCACTGAAGTGGTATTTGTTAAGCATTTACTATGTGTCAAGCACTGTTCCAAGCACCAGGGTAGTTACAGGATGATCAGGTCAGACAGTGTCTCACAGTAGGCGTGGGGCATAGAAAAGTTCAGGCCTCCGAGCTGTCCCTGTTCGGGTGGGAGGGGTCGTGGAAGGAGGGGGACGGACAAAGAAGGGCCAAAACCCGCCAAGTTCAAATCGGTGGCCAAGGATGGTGAGAAATCCCAAACTTCAAGCCACCGTAGGGGCCAGGGGCGCAGCTCCAGCCGTCGTGGTGTTCGCCGAAGGCTGCTGCTTGTCGGATGGAGGGATTTGTTACTGCTCCTTAAAGAAAAATACAAGGCCGGCCTGCAAGGAGAGCCGTAAAGCCCCGCAGCCGGGGTCCAGATGTGCACTCCGAAGTGTAACTGGCATTAAAGTTACACATGCCTAAGCCGATCGGTATGTTTGCTCGGGGGATCGGTGCACCTGTGTGTGTATTGGAAAGAATTTCCAGTAAAATGCCCGTCCCTCAGCAGGCTCTGGGACACATTGGTGAAGCTGGCGGGAAGAGCCGAGCGACGCGCGCCGGCAACGCGGACCGTATTCCAGGGTCCGGTTTGGGGGACGGGAAGAGTTTTCTTCCTCCGCTGTCTCTGGGAGCGTGCCATCCGGGGGGCGTTCGTCCAACCGTGGCAAAGGAGCAGGAACGTGGTACTCCTAACTCTAATGGGTTCTAATCCCGGCTCCGCCACTCTGTGACCTTGGGCAAGTCACTTTGCTTCTCTGTGCCTCAGTTATGTCATTTGTAAAATGGGGGGGTCAGATCGTGAGCCCCATGTGGGACAGCCTGCTTGTGTTCATTCATTCAGTCGTACTTATGGAGCACTATGTTTTGTTTTGTTGTCTGTCTCCCCCTTCTAGACTGTGAGCCCGTTGTTGGGTAGGGACTGTCTCTATATGTTGCCGACTTGTACTTTCCAGGCGCTTAGTACAGTGCTCTGCACACAGTAAGCGCTCAATAAATGTGATTGAATGAATGAATGAATGAATGCAGAGCTCTGTACTAAGCACTAGGAAAGTACAATTCAGCAACCCCTACCCAACAGTAGGCTCACAGTCTAGAAGACTTGTAATAATAATAATAATGATGGTATTTGTTAAGTGCTTATTATGTGCCAAGCAGTGTTCTAAGCACTGGGGTAGATATACGGTAATCAGGTTGTCCCACTTGGGGCTCACAGTCTTAATCCCCATTTTACAGATGAGGTAACTGAGGCACCGAGAAGTTACGTGGCTCGGCCAAGGCCACACAGCAAAGTGGAGGAGCCAGGATTAGAACCCATGTCCTCCGACTCCCAAGCCCGGGCTCCTTCCCTTAAGCCACACTGCTTCTCAACTTCCCCAGTGCTTAGAACAGTGGTCGGCACATAGTAAGCGCTTAAGAGCTACCATCATCATTATTATTAGCATTAGTATTAATAATAATGTCAACGTGCCTCAGTTAACTCATCTGTAAAATGGGGATTAAGACTGTGAGCCCCACACGGGACAACCTGATAACCTTGTGTGTGCCCCAGTGCTTAGAACAGTGCTTGGCACATAGTAAGCACTTAACAAATACCATTATTATTATTATTATTATACTTAAAAGGCGGGACCCCCGCCCCGACTGACGGGATTGGCAGAATCTGGATCAGTCCTCAGATTAAAGAATACGACTACAGTTTCCCAGCCCTAGACACCACCAAGCTTGTGCTATGTATTAAAATGAGAAAGGGTGGGGTACAAGCAAGTCCCTGTTCCACAAGGGGCTCAGTCTGCGTTTTACATTTATTCACTCATTCGGTCGTGTTTATTGAGCGCTTACCGTGTGCAGAGCACTGGACCGAGCGCTTTTCCAGATGAGGTTACTGAGGCACAAAGAAGGACAGTGACTTGCCCAGGGTCGCACAGCAGACGAGTGGGAGAGCGGGGATTAGAACCCGTGACCTTCTGTCTCCCAGGCTCCTGCTCTATCCATTACGCCACGCTAGATTAATTGAAATGAACAGTCTCTTCTCTCAGGTCCCGGGGACCGTTCACTCTGGGCCGTATCTCCTGCTGTCACGTGACTTTCGAAGCTGCAGATGTATCTTAAAAATCACCCCAGTGAAACCTGAGGACAAGGAGCTTTTTAAACATCCCGGCTAGGGAAGCATTCCCAATTCACGGAGCAGGAAGGAGGGATCACTAGCTGTTTGGGTAGCGCTAAAGCTCGCCGCCATTCATTCACGGCCCACTCGTTCCCCTCCACCAAACGGTCAGTAAACTTAGCTCCATTAAAAAACCTCAAGTTTTCAACCCGGCACATTTAGCCTGAAAACATGTTATGGAATGAACCAGATGATTTCAGAATCTCTTCCGGCACATCATTCAACCTCCTTCCCTTCCCCACAGCACCTGTATATATGTATATATGTTTGTACATATTTATTACTCTATTTATTTTACCTGTACATATCTATTCTATTTTATTTTGTTAGTATGTTTGGTTTTGTTCTCTGTCTCCCCCTTTTAGATTGTGAGCCCACTGTTGGGTAGGGACTGTCTCTATATGTTGCCAACTTGTACTTCCCAAGCGCTCTGCACACAGTAAGCGCTCAATAAATACGATTGATTTGATTGATTGACAAAGAACTCTGAACCAGATGCTTAAGAAGCTGGAGAAGCAGCGTGGCCTCATGGAAAGTGCACGGCCTAAGAGTCCGACTCCCGGGGTGTTCATCCCAGCTCGACCAGTTGCCTGTTGTGTGACCCTGGCAAGTCACTTAACCTCTCGTGCCTCGGTTGCCTCATCTGTAAAAATGGGGATTGTATACCTTGTTCTCCCTCCTGTTTGGACCGTGAGCCCCATGCGGGGCAGGACCGTAGCCCACCTGATTGACCGATATCTGTCCCAATTCTGTGTTTAGAGGGGTGCTTAACACGTGGCTTGGTGGAAAGAGCATGGGCTTTGGAGTCAGGTCATGGGTTCAAATCCCGGCTCTGCCACATGTCTGCTGTAGCAGACTTAACTTCTCGGAGCCTCAGTTCCCTCATCTGTAAAATGGGGATTAAGACTGTGAGCCCCATGTGGGACAACCTGATCACCTTGTATCCCCCCAGAGCTTAGAACAGTGCTTTGCACATAGGAAGTGCTTAACAAATGCCATTATTATTATTATTATTATTAACAAATACCATTGAAAAATCAAAAGTTAAGCCACTGGAAGTCTCTGGGATCAGACTGGCAATTCCCAGGACCCCACAGTGCCGTTTTGGCCAAAAGACATCCTATTGGAGGACTAGTAAGCCACATAGTTTGTCGTGGTGTAGCACGTGATGGAAAGTTGGTCTCCCACACATTTATTTTCCTCTCTATTGTGTGGCATTTGACAGTATATCCAGGTTTACCCTTATTTCTTCGCCACGTTTTGTTTGTGTCAGAGAAAGAAATCCAACCATTCTGCTGTGGGACCGATTGGGAGGCAGAAGAGTTTGCTCCGTTCCCATCTGCCCCATCAGTTCCACCTCTTTCCTACCTAGTCATTCATTCATCCATTCAGTTGTATTTATTGAGCGCTTACTGTGTGCTGAGCACTGTACTAAGCGCTTGGGAAGTACAACCTGGGAACTGGGTAATTCCCAGTTACAGTTTGAAACAAATTTACATCATGGAAATCCTCGCACAACTCAACTTCAAACACTCTATAAAGCTTTCTGAGCCGAAATATTTTCCTTTCTTCCCACCTTTCTAAAGTAGGTCATTTTGAGTGTGAAGTTGGGGTGTGTTTTTTTTTTTTTCTTGCTGTTGTTTCTTCCAGGGGTTCTGTGGTTGAGGAGTAATGGATATCAAATCTGTGTACATTATTCAAACTGGGAAAGTGATTTCCAGTGAGAAATGACATTGCACTCCATTTGATAAAAGGAAAGTTCCTGGTGCATTTGATCCAATTGCAGGGTTCTAACTTGCCGGCTAGAATAAACCTCTCTAGCTGGTTAATTTGCAGGTGTATTGATAAGTAGATGCTTTTATCCCTTCTTGTTTTAGCCAAGGTGTCGGTATCCCCTAGCAGATACATCTCTGTGTCCTTATTTAGAGTATCCCTGGCCGTTTCAGTGAACACACTCTTTCTGGTTAGGGTATTGCACCATTTTGGCCCATCCGTTTGAGGCCCAGCCAAACTGCAGTGCTTCAAATCCTTTTAACCCCGGACATCTGACTTTTTTTTCTTTTCTAGCCGTTCCACGCAGCTTTTGAAATTTTATTCTTTGTTTGGAAAATCTTGCAAGTCACCAGAACCGTGTGTGGAAATGATGATGCCTGATTGGCATCTGCCCCAGAGCTGTCTTCAGAGAGGCAGATGCCGACGGTCGTCTGTCCTCAGCACCCCTGAGAGGATTCCCACTTTTCCCTGCGGGGCCCACCGACTCGGTCGGGTCCCTAACCAGGCTCTGGCCTGTCGTCTCACCCACTCACAACTCCCCACGTTATTTCAGGGCAGCGGTCATCACAGACGGTTTACCCGCTTTACGTCTGGGCTGCTTCTTGGTAGCAACTTTCCACCTGACTTGTCACACGCCCATTTACACGCCCCTTCCTGATGTATCGATGCTTCCACAGATATTGGGGCGCAATCCGTTGGTCTGAAGCGAAAGGCCTCTGGGATCACTGTGCTTCCGGGGCGCACACTGAAACCGGATTTGTGATGCGCCCTCTTCCCCCTTAGTCGGTTGTATTTGTTGAGCGCATACGGCGTACAAAACACTGTACTAAGCTCTTGGGAGAGTACAGTGTAGCAATTGAGCTGCTTGAGAAGCAGCGTGGCCCAGTGGAAAGAGCCCTGGCCTGGAGGTTGGAGGATGTGGGTTCTAATCCCGGCCCCGCAACGTGTCTGCTGTGTGACCTTGGGCGGGTCACTTCGCTACCCAGTTCCCTCATCTGTAAAGTAATAATTGTGGTATTTGTTAATCACTTACTATGTGCCAGGCACTGTACTCAGCGCTGGGGTAGATCCAAGCAAATCGTGTTGGACACAGTCCCCGTCCCACAAGGGGCTCACAGTCGTTCATTCATTCAATCGTATTTATTGAGCGCTTACTGTGTGCAGAGCACTGTACTAAGCGCTTGGGAAGTACAAGTTGGCAACATATAGAGACGGTCCCTACCCAACAGTGGGCTCACAGTCTCAATCCCTTTTTTACAGAAGAGGTAACGGAGGCCCAGAGAAATGAAGTGATTGCCCAGGGTCACACAGCAGGCATGTGGCAGAGCTGGGATTAGAACCCATGGCCCTCGGACTCTCAGGCCTGTGCTTCATGGGGATTAAGGCTGTGGGACAGGGACTGGATTGATCTGATTACTTTGTATCTAACGTAGTGCTTAGAACAGTTCTTGGCACGTAGTGGGCACTTAAATACCACAATTATTATGAATTATCATTGTTATTAAAAATTTTAAGCACATTTAGGCACTTAAATACCACAATTATTATGAATTATGATTGTTATTAAAAATTTAAAGCACATTCCCTGCCGGCAACGCACTTACAGTCTACTCTCCATCTCTTCCTCCTCTTCCCAGTTCTCTCTCACAGCAGGGAAACCCGTGCCTCCAGCACCTACCTTTTCCAAACCAGTCCCTAACGGTTGCGTTCCTCCGATCAGCGAGAGGCCTGCTCTCCACCCGTCCTCATCCTTGAGAGCCGGGGCATTTTGGGGACTATTGAGTATTGGCAAAGACCGTAGCGGGCTTGAGTTGACATCTGTCCCAGCATGCCCTCAACACATGGTTGCATTTGATCAACCTCATTGACGTGCGAGGCCCGAGAGCGAGGAGTCGGGGATGATGAGGTCGCCTTATTGCAATCGCATGTTAGCATTTAAACAATATTAATACTATTTGACTCGTTAAATATACAAAGGCGAGTTCAAGTGCTTCCATGTGTGTGCCGTTAGTTCTGGCGGGAGGCTCCTCGGATGGCTTTATGTGGTTTCGGACAGCATTTTAGCACATTCTTAGAATACCCACAAAAGCCTTTATGTAAAAACTCATAAACGTGAACCCCGTAAAAACGATTATTCCTTTCCCCCCTGTTTCATGTCACTCTGATCAAAGTAGGGTAGGTAAGCCGAAATCTCTAAAAAACTTGTCGAGGTCCCTTTTTAATTAACGCTTCCCGTGCAGAGCCAGCCTGTAAAGCGGGGTCCGGGGAAACAGGCCGAACGCGCTGTGACGATCGTGCGGCCGGGGCGTTCAGAGGGAGTTGGCTCACGACGCGGTACCGACGCCGCTCGCTGAGGTGGGAGATCGGGAAGGGGTTGGGGGAGCGGCCAGCCCGTAATCGCTCAGCCAGCCCATTGCTTCCTTTGTCTCGGAGTCGGGTCAGGTTGGGACTTGCCAGCCGCCAGCTCTCCAGCCCGCTTCTCGGGTCCCTGAGTCGCAAGCCCGTTCTTGAATAGCCGAGGGCTTCAGGAGCTCAACCCCGGCCCGGCCCGAGTTGGGGCAAGTTGGCTCCGCGGGAGTTGTCGCGAACGGGAGAGCCCTGATGAAACGCACCCTCTGACTCTGCTACAGTGGCTTCTCATCGGAAGGGCAGAGTGGTTGGTTTGAGAAGCAGCGTGGCCTGTCGGAAAAAAGCTCGGGCCTGGGGGCAAATCATGGCTCGGCCCCCTTGCTGGCCGTATCATCATCAATCGTATTTATTGAGCGCTTACTGTGTGCAGAGCACTGTACTAAGCGCTCGGGAAGTCCAAGTTGGCAACATATAGAGACAGTCCCTACCGAACAGTGGGCTCACAGTCTAAAAGGGGGAGACAGAGAACAAAACCAAACATACTAACAAAATAAAATAAGTAGAATAGATATGTACAAGTAAAATAAATAGAGTAATAAATATGTACAAACATATATACATATATACAGGTGCTGTGGGGAAGGGAAGGAGGTAAGATGCGGGGATGGAGAGGGGGACCTGGGGCGAGTCACTTAACTTCTCTAGGCCTCAGTTTCCTCATCTGTAAAATAATGATGGTATTTGTTAAATGCTTACTACTACTACTAATGATGGTGATGGCACTTATTAAGCGCTTACTATGTGCAAAGCACTGTTCTAAGCGCTGAACCTGCCCAAGTCACACAGCAGACAAGTGGTGGAGCCGGGTTTCGAACCCATGACACTTAGGCTCGTTCGACTCAGCCGTGCTGCTCCTCCCATCCTCCCTCCTACTTAGACGGTGAGCCCCATCTGCTGAGCTTGTGTCTACCCCAGCGTTTAGAACGGCGCTGGACACAATCGTAGACGCTTAACAAATACCACAAGTCGTTATCATTGTTACTGTTATTATGATAAACAATCAGACCTTTTAGGCCTTGAGCTTTTCTGGTTCCTGCGGCCTTCTAGATGTTCAGTGGAAAACAAGATCAGAGAGCTGCTGGGCAGAGGGCCGGAGGAAGTCTAGAATGGTGTGACCCACAGGCGACTGGCATACATCCTCCTCCCGGGGTTGGATTGTTTTCTGAATGAAGTCCGGGAATTTTTTTTTTTCCCTTTGCCAGGCCACAGGGTGGAGAATTGAGAAGGAAATGACCAATTGCACCTTATAAAGTTTTAATGCTGTTTTTTCTGGACATAAAAGAAACCAAGGGACAGGGCAACGGCGGGAAACATAAGCTACCTGAGGTTTGAGCTGGCCATTTGGAGTTGCCCAGGCCGCCAACCAACTGGGCAGTTTTTCCGGGTTTCCCGAGGTGGGGAGCGTCTGTCTCTGCCTCCGCCCCAGTTTTCCAGAGCACACCGACGTCGAAGCAGCTCACCAAGAACAATAAGACGCCGCCGTGTTTTCGGGTGAAGTGATCGGTGGCCCCAGAAGAGCCAGAGAGCTATGGCTGTGGCACTGTTTGGGGAACCGGCCGGTGGAAATGCCAGCCTGATTTTGGAGCCAACGGTCCCAAGCTGCCTTTTGATGCCTCTCGGGTTCTCGTCGGCTCTTTGACTTCCCCGGCGCATTTTAAAAGAAGCCAGAGTTTTAAAAAAGTTGTTTTCGAGCCGGGGTTGACGTGCCCACAATGAGATGGAATGAAAAGGGATGAGAGTTTGTGGCAAGTAGTCAGGAAAAAAAAGGGGGGGGGGCGGGGTGTTGTATAATAACAGCCGTCTGCTATGGCTTGATCCGCACTAATTTGGTGATTATCGTAGGCTTGACTAATTAGCTAGCTAGTTGAGTCATTAAAAAACGGTAAAATAAGCAGAAAAGGCTTGCTGAGCGGGGCCGGCTGGGCTCTCCGGGGCACTGTAAAATTCCAAGTCTCAGAATGCTTCGAGTTGGGAACTCTTATTAAATTTCTGTTGCGAGTGCCAGGAAAACAGGTGGCAAGTCATCTGAACACCTCGTGGACCAGTAGGTCCGCCCCGGGAAACCGAGCAAGGCAGGGCCGGCCTATGCGGGGTCAGAGGGAACCGATATTCCAGAGTCACTCTCGCGGGTCAGGGGCAACCCCAGGCAGTCTGTTCCAGGCAGGCAATGGGTCTGTTAATTCTCAGTGGTATTTTTTGAGTGCTTACTATGTGCAGAGCACTGTGCTGTGGGGCTCAGGAGGGTTCAGTGCAACAGAGCTAGCAGACACGTCCCCTGCCCGCAACGTGCTTAAAGTCCGGAATCCTCAGGAGAGTGAATGGTCCAAGGTATCCCAGAAAAGCCAACTTGGGACAGGGTGGCCTGGAGTGCCTAAAAGGGATCACTGTGTATTTATTTGTTCGGTTATTTATTCCTATTCCACTGTTTGTAAAAATTTTTATTACAGTCTTTTCTGATATGTTGTGGCCTCTCTGTGGACAAAAATCCTGTGCTATGCTGCTAAACTCGGTGTATGCTGGGTGGGAGGCACAAATGGTATCCCGGGGTGACCTTGGAGACTGGTCTGTAATTATCATCACCCATCATTTCATTCATTCATTCATTGTCGTATTTATTGAGCCCTTACTGTGTGCAGACCACTGTACTAAGCGCTTGGGAAGTACAAGTTGACAACAAAACATATTAACAAAATAAAATAAATAGAATAAATCATTTCCCTGTACGCCCCTCACATGGCCGCCAGCCTGCCTCGCCTCTGAGGAATACCTGGGTTGGGGAGAGGAAACCCTAAAATCCTGCCGCTCCGTCGCGGTCGGGGGCTGCTAAAGTCAAAGCTCCCTGCCTGAGGTGGTAAGCAGAAGAACTAATTTGTTGGAATTTGCAAATTTGCAAACTAATTTGCAGCAGGACAACCAGCCGGCGGGCAACAATCAGGAAAGGGTTCCCCTTTTCGATCAAGGCTTTGGGAAAGGCACCGTTCTAAGCGATAAAATGGAAAGTGATGCCGGACTGTGCAGGTAACAGACTATGGTTTGCCAGGCACACAGATATTAGATCATCAGGTCCCACGTGGGGCTCACGGTCTAAATTGGAGGGAGAACAAGAATTGAATCCCCATTTTGCCGGTGGGGGACCTGAGACCCAGAGAAGTGAAGCGACTTGCCCGAGGTCACACAGCAGGCAATGAATAATGGCATTTGTTAAGCACCTACTATGTGCAAAGCACTGTTCTAAGCGCCGGGGAGGATACGAGGTGATCAGGTTGTCCCCCGTGGGGCTCACAGTCTTAATCCCCACTTTACAGATGAGGTAACTGAGGCACAGAGAAGTGACTTGCCCGAGGTGTCACAGCTGACAACTGGTGGAGTCGGGATTTGAACCCATGACCTCTCCTCTCCCAGGCTCGAGCTCTTTCCACTAGGCCACGGTGCTTCTACAGACGTATCCGTCTGTGCATTTGCCTGGAGGGGAAGTGTCTGTCAGTCGCATGTGGGTTTTTCCAAGCACACCTGCATTCATGGGGAGAATTCACCATCGCTGGTGTCATCTCTGAACATGAAGGGAAACTATATATATCGTGGTATGTGGCTCCACAAACACTGATCTTGTCTGCACTCCTTGCCAGCCTAAAGTATGTGCTTAATATTAGGCTTGCCGGCTGCAGGCGCAGGCCAGAAAGAAAATTTTCAGCCGAAAAATTCTTTTCAAAAACATGTTTGCCCCGTGCCGACGCGGCCAGCGTTGGCAAAGCCCCGTGGAGGCGCGGGATCCAAAATATACAGGTGGGGCTGCATTCTGAGGAAAGGCGGCATCTGTGTCAAGTCCGCCGGTTTACCGAGCCGAGCTATTTATCAAGGGCAGTTATTGAACCGTCTTGGTGCCGAGCGCCCTCCGACCATTAAAGCCCTGCCCAGGTCGGAAATCTGGGGCCCGTTCCCGTCGCCACAACCTGTTTAGGCCTGACCTAATTTCCAGAAACAGGGTGGGACAGCATGTATGGGAATTCTTCGCAACTTCGCAAGAGCCCCGTCTGAGGGCTGGACCCTCCCAATCAATCAATCAATCAGTTCTGTTTATTGAGCGCTTACTGTGCAGAGCACTGTTCTAGGCCCTTGGGACAGTACAGTTTAACGTATAAAACAGGCATTCCCTGCCCACAACGAGCTTACAGTCCCAATCAGGGATGGTTGAAAGTGAAGCAGGGGAAGGAGGGAGAGGAATGGGGCACAGCTATAGTCATAGGTGCCGTGTGTGTGAGAGAGAGAGAATGGGATGGGGACAGAGAAGATATGAAATCATACACAAGAACATATAAAGACAACTAGAGAAGCAGTATGGCCTAGTGGATAGAGCAGGAGCCTGGAAGTCTGAAGGATCCGGTTTCTAATCCCGGCTCTGCCATCTGTCCGCTGTGTGACCTTGGACAACTCACTTCACTTCTCCGTGTCTCAGTTACCGCGTCTGTCAAATGGGGATTAATATCGCGAGCCCCACATGGGACATGGACTGCATCCAACCAGATTGCCTTGTATCTACCCCTGCGCTTAGTACAGCTCCCGGCACATAGTAAGTACTTAACAAATGCCATAAAAAAAACCTTAAAAGGAATACAGATAACAGGTAAATATACCCAAGAGTGTCGGAGACATACATGAGTGGTGGACTAACTGAAGTGGGTGACGTATGTGGTCTGGAGAAGAAAGTTCATTTTTGATGGCTTTCCAAGGGAAGGTGATTTTCCAGCTGTCATTGATGATTTTATTTATAATCCATCCTCAGTATTCGTGCACATAAGTGAATTTATATGTTTATTCCTATTCCACTGTTTGTAAAAATTTTTATTACAGTCTTTTCCGATATGTTGTGGCCTCCCTGTGGACAAAGAACCTGCCTTAGCCATCAGTGGTATTCTTGGAGCGCTCACCTTGTGCAGAGCACCGTACTAAGTGGATGAGAATGTACAATACCATAGAGTAGGTAGACACGATTCCTGCCCTCAAGGAGTTCAAGTCTGATGGGAGAGAGAGACATTAAAACGAATTTCAGATAGGGGAAAGGCAGAATGTAAGCCCGGCACAGGGTTACATGTTTTAAATTATTTGTTCATATTAACGTCTGTGTATTGCTCCAGACTGTAAGCTCGATAGGGTCAGGGAATGTATCTGCTGACTCTGTTGAATTGCACTCTCCCAAGTGCTCAGTACAGTAATAATAATAATAGCATTTATTAAGTGCTTACTATGTGCAAAGCACTGTTCTAAGCGCTAATGATAATAATAATGGCATTTGTTAAGCGCTTACTATGTGCAAAGCACTGCTCTAAGCGCTAGAGAAGCAGCGTGGCTCAGTGGAAAAAGCCCCGGCTTTGGAGTCAGAGGTCATGGGTTCGAATTCCGGCTCTGCCACATGTCTGCTGTGTGACCTTGGGCAAGTCACTTAACTTCTCTGAGCCTCAGTTGCCTCATCTGTAAAATGGGGATGAAGACTGTGAGCCCCACGTGGGACAACTTGATCACCTTGTATCCCCCCCCAGCGCTTAGAACAGTGCTCTGCACATAGTAAGTGCTTAACAAATGCCATTATTATAATTATTATAATACTTGTACTTCCCAAGTGCTTAGTACAGTGCTCTGCACTCAGTAAGCGCTCAATAAATACGATTGAATGAATGAGTGAATGATACAAGGTGATCAGGTTGTCCCACGTGGGGCTCACAGTCTTCATCCCCATTTGACAGAGGAGGGAACTGAGGCCCAGAGAAGTGAAGTGACTTGCCCCAGGGCACACAGCTGACATTTGGCGGAGCCAGATTTGAACCCATGACCTCTGACTCCCAAGCCCGGGCTCTTTCCATTGAGCCGCGCTGCTTCAATTCAATTCAATTCAGTCGTACTAGTTGAGCACTTACTGTGTGCAAAGCACTGTACTAAGCACTTGGGAAGTACAAGTTGGGGCAGATGTGTGGCTTCATTCTGCACACAGCGGGCTCTCAATAGATACCATTGTTTGTATCCTTCCTCTCCCCCTCGTCCCCCTCTCCATCCCCCCCATCTTACCTCCTTCCCTTCCCCACAGCACCTGTATATATGTTTGTACATATTTATTACCCTATTTATTTATTCATTTTACTTGTCCATATCTATTCTATTTATTTTATTTTGTTAGTACATTTGGTTTTGTTCTCCGTCTCCCCCTTTTAGACTGTGAGCCCACTGTTGGGTAGGGACTGTCTCTAGATGTTGCCAAATTGTGCTTCCCAAGCGCTTAGTACAGTGCTCTGCACACAGTAAGCGCTCAGTCAATACGATTGATTGATTGATTTTGTGTGAAAGTACCTTGGTTAAAAGTGCTGTGGAGCTGGGGTGAGGGTCAAAGTACATGAAGGGTACAGTCTGAAGTGCATTGGTAGCCCATTGAGGAGGGCCTATACGGTCTGATTTCTGTGGTACTTTTCCAAGCGTTCTAGGCACCCAATGGATCGCATTTATTAACCATTATTCCGCATAAAGGAGAGGAGCGATGGTTGACGATGGGAGGAGCTTTCCAAGCAAAATTGGGAACACTGAGTTGAGGGAGAGAAAAATCTGCCAATCTTGCATGAATGCCTATGAATGCATGAACGCAAACTGAAAGATGAATAACTACTGCATCCACTGGCAGATTTTTTTGGAAGATCAGTTTGGGGAGAGGGGAAGTGTTTCTGGGACGGTGTATCATTCATTCAGTCGTATTTACTGAGCGCTTACTGTGTGCAGAGCACCGTACTAAGCGCTTGGGAAAGTACAATGCAACAATAAACAGTGACATTCCCTACCCACAGTGAGCTCAGAGTCTAGAGTGGGAGAGACAGGCACCAATACAAATAAGTAAAATGACAGATATGCACATAAGTACATATCAATCAATCAGTCAATCGTATTTATTGAGCGCTTACTGTGTGCAGAGCAGTGTACTAAGTGCTTGGGAAGTACAAGTTGGCAGCATATAGACAGTCCCTACCCAACAGTGGGCTCACAGTCTAGACATAAGCTTTGGGGCTTGGAGGGAGGAAGAGGAAAGAGATAAATAAAATTACAGATATGTATCACTTGGGCTTAAGTTGTTGGACATTGAGGGTGTCACCCTCGTACTTGGATCCGTACCCTGTAAACACTTGATAGTCACCCCACTCTCAGCCCCACAGCACTTATTAATGTCAGTCTCCCCCTCTTGACTCTAAGCACTTTGTAAGCCGGGAACATGCCTCCCAACTCTGTTGTATCATACTCTCCCAAGTGTTTAGTACGATACCCTGCACACAGTAAGCACTCAATAAGTTATTATTATGTAGTGCCGTCGAGTTGTTTCCGATTCATAGCGACTCTGCAGATCTACTTTCTCCAGAACAGCCTGGACTCTGCAATAATCCACAACCTTTCTAACGGTTCTTCCGTTATCGTTGTTATGGTCTCTATCCGTCTAGCTGCTGATCTGCTTCTTCCAGGTTTTCCATGGACTTTTCCTAGCATTAGTGTCTTCTCCAGAGAATTAGTCGTCCTGATTATGTGTCCAAAACGTGCTCATCTAAGTCATTTGACCATTTTGGCTGAATTTGCTCCAAAATCCATTTGTTTGTTTTTCGGGCCATCCGCGGTATTCACAAAACCCTTCTCCAAAACCGCATTTTGAAAGAACAGATATTATTTCTATCCTGTTTTTTCACTGTCCAGCTTTCGGATCCATACACTGTCACTGAAAACACCACAGAATTGACAGTTTGTAGTTTTTGTGGCAGTTACATCAGCGCACTGAATAACTGATTGGGGGCACTTTTTACGATGGCTCTCATTTTCCTTGGAGCTTTTTCTTACCCTGAAATCCTGGGTAGTACTAAAAGTGATAAAGAGTTAAATTAGTAGCAGAGTAAGTGCTGAGATTGACAAGTTTACTAACAGGTTTTTTACAAATCTGAAACGAGTGGGGTTTTTTTTTTAAGCTTTTCAGTTTTTTCTCAGGGGTCTACTTGCTCAAGTTTAACTGGTGAACCTTTTCAGCCAGCAGCAGTAATTATTGAGTGCCTCCCTTATGCAGAATACCGCAGTAGGAGCTGTGGAGTATTAAACGGAGAAAAAGAAAAGGCTCGGGTTCAAGACTTCAGGGAGCTATCACTCTAAAGAGGGAGATGGGCCCAACACAATAAGACAGTGCAGTGAGATAAAGGGCCTAATGTTAAAAAATAAGAATCAAGTCCACCTTCCATTTTAGCTTCAGTGACAGTAAATTAAATTGACTTTATAGTTGTTGGTGAGTACCCTTCTCTTATCCTAATTCTGAAAAGCAGCATGGCTTACTGAAAAGAACCTCCCCCTCTGGATTCTAAGGTAATTATGGGCAGGGGAAGTGTCTGCTAACTCTATTGTGTTGTACTCTCCCAAGTGTGTGGAACAATGCTCTGCACATATTAAATTAACTTTATTGTTCTTGGTGAGTACCCTTCTCTTATCCTAATTCTGAAAAGCAGCATGGCTTACTG
The DNA here is from genome assembly GCF_015852505.1 of Tachyglossus aculeatus. NCBI lineage: Eukaryota > Metazoa > Chordata > Mammalia > Monotremata > Tachyglossidae > Tachyglossus > Tachyglossus aculeatus. The sequence continues at coordinate 58,241,109 of NC_052070.1, read as the reverse complement.
AAAAGAACCTCCCCCTCTGGATTCTAAGGTAATTATGGGCAGGGGAAGTGTCTGCTAATTCTATTGTGTTATACTCTCCCAAGTGTGTGGAACAATGCTCTGCACATATTAAATTGACTTTATTGTTCTTGGTGAGTACCCTTCTCTTATCCTAATTCTGAAAAGCAGCATGGCTTACTGAAAAGAACCTCCCCCTCTGGATTCTACAGTAATTATGGGCAGGGAAAGTGTCTGCTAATTCTATTGTGTTGTGCTCTCCCAAGTGTGTGGAACAATGCTCTGCACATAGCTAGCGCTCCATGAATACCATTGATTGATAACTAGGGCCAGGGAATTAAAGGGCCTGGATTCCCGGTTCCACCACTTGCCTGATGTGTGGCCTTGGGCAAGCCACTTAACACCTCTGTGTCTCAGTTTCCTCATCTGTAAAATGGGGATACAATACCTGTTCTCCCTCCCTCAGACAGTGAGTCCCATGGGGGTTAGGGACTATGTCCAATCTGCCTATCTCGGATCTACCCCAGCACCTGGTAGTGTTTGACCCATAGTAAGTGCTTAGCAAATGGTATTATTATTACATTATCATCATCGTCATTATCATCTACTGCAGCGTGACCTCCTGGAAAGGAGCACGGACTGGGAGTCAGAGGACCTAGATTCAAATCCCGTCTTTGCCACTTGTCTTCTGTGTGATCTTGGGCAAGTCACTTAACCTCTTTGACTCAGTTACCTTATCTGTAAAGTGGAGTTCATGATTGTAAGCCTCACGTGGGACATGGACCGTATTCAAATCCCGTCTTTGCCACTTGTCTTCTGTGTGATCTTGGGCAAGTCACTTAACCTCTGTGCCTCAGTTACCTTATCTGTAAAGTGGAGTTCATGATTGTGAACCTCACGTGGGACATGGACCGCATTCAAATCCCGTCTTTGCCACTTGTCTTCTGTGTGATCTTGGGCAAGTCAACCTCTATGCCTCAGTTACTTTATCTGTAAAGTGGAGTTCATGATGGTGAGCCTCACGTGGGACATGGACCGTATTCAAATCCCGTCTTTGCCACTTGTCTTCTGTGTGATCTTGGGCAAGTCACTTAACCTCTGTGCCTCAGTTACCTTATCTGTAAAGTGGAGTTTATGATGGTGAGCCTCATGTAGGACATAGACTGTATCCAACCTGATTATCTGGACTGTGAGCTCGGGATAATCCTGTAGACTGTAAACTCATTGTGGGCAGGAAACGTGTCCGTTCGTTAGTGTATTGTACTCTCCCAAGCACTCAGTACAGTGCTCTGCACACAGTAAATAATAAATACAGTTGAATGATTGATTCTTAGGGCAGTGTCTCTCACATAGTGAACACCTAAATATCAGTAAAACCCGGGTCCTCTGACTCCCGGGCTTATGCTGTTTCCACTAGGTTACACTGCAAGCAAATAATAATAATAATAACAATAATAATAATAATAATAATAATAATAATAATAATAATAATAATAATAATTGTTGCACAAATAAGAATTCAATAACTGTTCTCCCTCCTACTTTGACTTTGCCCCCCATGTGGGACAGGGATTGTTCGTATCAGTAAGCACTTCACAGATATCAACACCATTATTAATTCCTCACCTTTGTACATTTTCTATTTGTAACTGAAATCTAAGGATTAACCAGCCTGGCTCAAAAAAACCCCAAAAAACCCAGGTCTGAATCTCTGTTAGGGTTTTGGTTCAATTGTTAATATACAGCTGTTTAACCAACTGTCCCCATCAATTAGAGGAGTAGGTTTCTCACTGTAACTGATAAATAAATTTTCCCTCTTTTACCAGAAAATCTTTTTTCTCTCCCAAGATAAATGAAAAAACAAAATCTCGTCCAAGAAGCTTTCCCTGACTCATCCTTCATTTCCCCTCCCTATTTGCTCTCCGTCTGCGTCCCCTATGTATTTGTGTCTGGCCCTCTTAAGCACTCTTAACACTCACCCCAGCCCCCCAGCGCTTCTGCACGTATCTTTAAATTCTGCCATTACCTCTCTCTGTGACTTATTTTAATGTTTGTCTTCGCCACTAAACCGTAAGCTCCTTGAGGGCAGGGATCATGTCTACCAACTCTATTTTGCTGTATGGCCTAGCGGATAGAGCATGGTTGCCTGGAGGTTAGAAGGATCTGGGTTCTAGTCCCAGCTCTGCCACTTGTCTGCTGTGACAACTTGGGCGAGTCATTTAACATCTCCAGGCCTCAGTTACCTCATCTGTGAAATGGGGGTTAAGACTGTGAGTCCCCCGTGGAGCAGGGACCGTGTCCAACCTAATTTGCTTATATCCATCCCAGCACTTGAGAGTGCCTGGCACGTAGTAAGTGTGTAATAAATACCACAATTAGTACCATGCTGTACATTGGTGAAAATATTGCTTCGGTAACTCAGGTTGGTGAGATCCTTGGGCCTCTGAAGACTCGTTCAGCGACATAGTCAACGGGTTTTTCCTGAGGTTTCTGGGGAGGGAGCCGGGGGAGAGTTTTCCTGTGCCGTGATGCTCCATTTGATAGAGGGGCAGGCGGTTAGAAATTTCACTGCTAACAGATCCCCCTGGGCCTCCTTCCCGCAGGTATTTTGAAGGTGGCGTCTCCTCGGTCTACCTCTGGGATCTGGATCATGGCTTTGCTGGAGTGATCCTCATCAAGAAAGCTGGAGATGGATCAAAGAAGATTAAAGGCTGCTGGGATTCCATCCACGTGGTGGAAGTTCAGGTACAAACTCTGAGGCCACTGAAATCCTCCTTAAGATCCCAAAACGGGATCGAAACGGGGCAGCTCAGGACAGGGGCTGGGCCGCGCAGTGCGAGTCTGTGTGGCACGGCGACGGGGTTTTCTGTCGCCTTTCATCCTGCAAAGTGCGCCGACGCCTCCTGGAATAAAGCTAAGTTAGGATGTCAGTTGAAACTGAAAAAACAGCTGATGATCCCAGAGGGACTGTAAATATATTCCAGTGTGTTTGCGTGTACTTAGTGTAAAGGACCGCTACACATCCCTAATTAGGTAATAAAAAGCGGGTGGTGAGATATGTGGGAAGAAGAGGGCTCTGGTAAAATTGTTGCTGCTTTTCAAAGAAAACTGGCATACGCAGCTCTTCAGAGGGGACACCCCAGAGGGCGAATTCACATCAGCTCTGGGCTGGCTTTGGGACGGTCCTTCGTGGCTGAAGCCTCCACTTATTCTTCTGCCTCCAGGAGAAGTCCAGCGGTCGCACTGCCCATTACAAGCTGACCTCTACGGTGATGCTGTGGCTGCAGACAAACAAGACGGGGTCCGGGACCATGAACCTCGGAGGCAGCCTTACCAGACAGGTACTGTCCCCGTACAACGCCCCTTCCTGCAGCCCAGATTCCCGAAACCGCAACCAGTGGAATAAGCTAATGAGCGGTCCAAGCTCGGTGCCCAAACCTACGATCTCTGCAAATTTCAGAAAGAGGAAATGATAATAATCATCATCACAGTTGTACATTAAGCGCTGAATATTGTTCCAAGCGCTGGGTTGGACACAGTCCCCGTCCCACGTGGGGCTCACGCTCTTAATCGTCATTTTGCAGGTGAGGGAACAGAGAAGTTAAATGACTTGCCCAGGGTCACACAGCAGACGTGGCGGAACTGGGATTGGAAACCAGGTCCTTCCAACTTCCAGGTCCGTTCTCTATCCAGTAAGCCCTGCTGCTTCTTGGGCTGAAACGGGCAACGTAGCATTGAGCGGGATTTTAGATCTCCAGGCTAGTGCCCTCCGTGTTGGATTTAGGTATTCATTCAATCGTATTTATTGAGCGCTTACTGTGTGCAGAGCACTGGACTAAGCGCTTGGGAAGTCCAAGTTGGCAACATATGGAGACGGTCCCTACCCAACAGCGGACTCACAGTCTAGAAGGGGGAGACAGACAACAAAACAAAACATATTAACAAAATTAATTAAATAGAATAAATATGTACAAGTAAAATAGAGTAATAAATACGTACAAACATATATACATATATACAGGTGGGACTCACAGTCTAGAAGGGGGAGACAGACAACAAAACAAAACATGTTAACAAAATTAATTAAATAGAATAAATATGTACAAGTAAAATAGAGTAATAAATACATACAAACATATATACATATATACAGGTGATTGATATACATATATACAGGTATATATAGCTGAGTTTGCCCAGCCATCCGCTTCTTTTCCAGAAGAGAAGCAGCGTGGCCTAGTGGAAAGATTTCAGACCCGGGAGTCAGAAGACTTGGGTTCTCATCCCAGCTCTGCCAACTGCCTGCTCTGTGACCTTGGCCAAGAGCCCGGGCTTGGGAGTCAAGGGTCTTGGGTTCTAGTGCCGGCTCCGCCACTTAGCTGCCTGACTTTGGGCAAGTCACTAAACCTCTCTGGGCCTCAGTTACCTCATCTGTAAAATGGGGATTAAGATTGTGAGCCCCATGTGGGGCAACGTGATTACCTTGTATCTCCCCCAGTGCTTAATATAGTGCCTGGCACATAGCACCCAACAAATACCATCATCATTATTATTATTATTATTATTAATGAATACAACAATTTGTATTATTATTATTTATTTTTAGGCTAGGAGAAGGAGCCTCACCTCCACCACAGAGAACTCCTTTCCTGGCCACAACCCTTAGTTTACCTCCCCTGCCCCCTCACCTAGTTTCTCCTTCCCACTCCTAAGCCCAGCCACCTCGCTGCCGTAGTCTGCTTCCTTCCTCCCGCCCGTAACCCCGCGTGAGTGGGAAACCATCCCACCTCCTCCTCCCTCCCCACCCCGGTAAGTGGGGTGTCCTCAAGTTGATTGCTTTTAGCCTCTTCCCGGGAATGTGTTCGTGTCCCCTTCCCAGAAGCCGAGAATAGGGGAGGACGGGGACAGGACCACGGCCCTAGCCCTAAGGTGAGCCTCCTCCGTTGCCCGCTGAACAGGACAGCGGTGGCCACTGAAAAACAGGCCGCCGGAGGCCATTCCATCCCCCACATCACTCACCGCTCTTAACTGTTGATCCTAATCACGCCTGGTTTCCAGCGACCTGGGCAAATATTTAATCCTCAACCTTCCTAATAGTTTCAATCCGAGGGGGCAGGCCGCGGGCGCAGTCTGATTCCGGCGCTGGGCGGCCGATGCCAAACCAAACCCCGGGCTGATGAGTGGCCGTCCCCGGCGCACCTTGGCTTGGGCTGCTCGCCCTCGCTTAGCTCGCCTTTCACTCTCGAGGCTTTAATGAAGAAATTCATGCTCCCGTCATCATTTTCGCAGCCGATCCTAGAGTTCAGCTGCCACGCATTAAAGTCAGGGCCGGCTTCCAATGTAAGTAAGGTTGAAAGGAAAAAAAAGGGGGCGGGGAGGGGGAGATCCAGTAGAGTGATGCATGACTTCTGAACAAACAGTGGAAATTGGAGTTGGAGGGTTGAGCCGTGGGGATCGGATTTTTCTCCCCTGCAGAAACCGTAGCGGGGTCGGATGAGGAGGGTCCGCCAGCTCAGCACCTGGGCCGGTTGGACAAATCACTTACCCACCAAATGATTGAAAGGCGTTTACGTGGATTTCGGACGTGGTTTATAGGGGTCTTTCCATTTAGGAGGCAAGCTCCTAGAGGGCAACACCCGCCTTGTAAGTTCTGTAAGGAAGCTGGGTGATGTTCATTCATTCAATCTCGTATTTATTGAGCGCTTGCTCTGTGCAGAGCACTGTACTAAGTGCTTGGAAAGTACAGTTCAGGTCATAATAAACGGGCCCAGACTTTAGAAGCTGGCACGGGATGTACTGTAATCAATCAATCAATCGTATTTATTGAGTGCTTACTGTGTGCAGAGCACTGCACTAAGCACTTGGGAAGTGCAAGTTGGCAACATATAGAGATGGTCCCTACCCATCATCATCATCATCATCAATCGCATTTATTGAGCGCTTACTATGTGCAGAGCACTGTACTAAGCGCTTGGGAAGTACAAGTTGGCAACATATAGAGACGGTCCCTACCCAACAGTGGGCTCACAGTCTATTAGGTGTGTAGATCTCTGGCGGAGCAGCTTGTGTTTGCTTGGCACCTGGGGCCCTTTAAGCCTCCGTCACTTGTGGCGGTCGATGGGTTCTGGCGGTCCTGGTCGACTCCGGGATGAAGAAGACCTTCATTCCCGGGTTCGCTAGATTTATTCACGACTCCCCACAGAGATGCCCAGGCCGAGCAGAAACAGTGCTCCGTTCTCCCTAGGGTCTGCTCTAAAAACATGTTTAAATCGAGTGTTGCATCGGACTTTGCCCCTAGCATTTGCAGGGACAATTGAAACAGGCGCGTAAGGAACCTCGGATCATCAGGAAAGCGAATATAACGCTGCCCTGCCAGAATCCCCGTGTAGGGTTAGCGAGACGGGTTTGTTTCCCATTAAGCCCCGTTCTGGCTGTGTGCTTCCCACCCAGAATTCCCCCGGGAAGCAGCACGGCCTAATGGAAAGAGCATGGGCCTGGGACTCAGAGTGCCTGATTTCTAATCCCGGTTCTGACACTTGCCTGCGGGGTGACCTTGAGCAAGTCACTAAACTTCTCTGGGCCTCAGTTTCCTCACCTGTAAAGTGCCAAGTCAATACTGGATTTCCCTCCTACTCAGACTGCGAGTCTCATATGGGACTGGAACTGTGTCTGACCTGATTATCTTGTCTACCCCAGTGCTTAATACAGTGCTTGGCACAGGGTAGGAGCCTAACAAATATTATTATTATTGCTATCATTCTGATCCAGTCCTCTAGACTGTAAGCTCGTTGTGTGCAGGGAATGTGTCTAGGTATTGGAAGCAGCGTGGCTCAGTGGAAAAAGCACGGGCTTTGGAGTCAAAGGTAGTGGGTTCAAATCCCGGCTCCGCCACTTGTCAGCTGTGTGACTTTGGGCAAGTCACTTCACTTCTCTGGGCCTCAGTTTCCTCATCTGTAAAATGGGGATTAAGACTCTGAGCCCCACGTGGGACAACCTGATCGCCTTGTGCTCCCTTGTGCTGTAATTTAATTTTCTAAATAGTACCCTGGGGGGCTTGAGAAAATGAAAACCCCAACTAGAAATGATCTTTGAATGAAGGCCCAGCCTGCCCGTTGTCTATTATGCTTTGTCCAGGAGTCAGAATAGAAGCCCGGGGTGACTTGTGCTCCCCAGTGCTTAGAACAGTGCTTTGCACATAGTAAGCGCTTAACAAATACCAACATTATTATTATTATTGTATTCTCCCAAGCGTTTAGTACAGGGCTCTGCAAACAGTAAGCGCTCAAAAAATACGATTGACTGAATGATTGGTCCAGAACACAGCAAGGCGCTGTTAGATCCGTGAAACGAGGGCGCTTCCAGGCCAAAGGTCACCGCCTTTCAGCTTCATGCACGATGCCCTTCTCCCCATCCTTCCCCTGCTCCCTGTCCCCGCCTTCCAGAAGTATTTTTGGACTGGGGCCGACGCAGGCGGGGTGGTGGAGAAGTAAGATTTGGAACAGGGGAGGGTACTGATCAACTGGCCTTTGGACATCTGCCTGTTACGCCCGGTGAGGCGAACCTAGGGGTTTCCAGTGTCCGTGCCGCTATGGTTTAGACAACCGAAGGGCCTCTGTAAAGCCTTCCTCTCCAGGGATGCTCTGTCTCCTTGCTTGGTCTCGAAAAAGCGCTGGCAGAGTAGAGCGCCGTACGGTAGACGGCTGTCCAAACCCATCTTGCTCTTTTTCTGCTGGATATTCTCTGTCACTTTTTGGCAATCTGGACTTGGATGCCACAAGGTGGAAACACGCAGCTAACATTTTTTGGCCCGGGTCCGCACATAGACTTTGTTGGCGCTCTGCGGTTTATCCTTCGACGTAGAGGGGATGGGTAAAGTTTCGGGAGTTTACGTTCCGGGGCAGGGGGGTCTTGCTTGACTGCCAAGGACCGTTGTATATACGTGACTTGGAGCACCTGGGGGTGTCCACACTTGGTCAGCACTAAATGGGCTCCGTACCCTTGGGTTTCTAAGGAACTGATTACTGTATGGGCTCTTAGAATTTTCTAAATAATTCCCTGGGGGGCTTGAGAAAATCAAAACCCCAACTAGAAATGATCTTTGAATGAAGGCCCAGCCTGCCCGTTGTCTGTTACGCTTTGTCCAGGAGTCAGAATAGAAGCCCGGGGTGACTTGGACTGAAGCTGCTTTCTAGATTGTGATGGTAGGGACCGTCTCTATATGTTGCCAACTTGGACTTCCCAAGCGCTTAGTACAGTGCTCTGCACACCGTAAGCGCTCAATAAATATGATTGAATGAATGAATAGATTGTGAGCCTGCTGTTGGGTAGGGACTGTCTCTATATGTTGCCAACTTGGACTTCCCAAGTGCTTAGTACAGTGCTCTGCACACAGTAAGCGCTCAGTAAATATGAATGAATGAATGAAGGCCCGATTGCCATTTAGATGTCCGTTTATGTCGAGAACTTAAAAAAAAAAGTTTCCGTGTAATCTTGTGTTGATGGTGTTGATAAAGAAGTGCTTGTAATAGTAGTAGTAGTAATAATAATAATGATGATGGCATTTGTTAAGCGCTTACTAAAGCACCGTTCTAAGTGCTGGAGAGGATACAAGATGATCAGGTTGTCCCACGTGGGGCTCACAGTCTTAATCCCCATTTTACAGATGAGGTCACTGAGGCCCAGAGAAGTGAAGTGCCTTGCCCAAAGTCCCACAGCTGACAATTGGCGGAGCTGGGATTCGAACCCATGACCTCTGACTCCAAAGCCCGGGCTTTTTCCACTGAGCCATGCTGCTTCTCTTAAAATAACCTCTGGAGACCTGGGAAAGAAGCGAGAGCATAGACCGTAGATGTGTGTTTTATTTATATACTTATATCCATGTGTGTGTGTGTACGTCACCCCCATTCTCAGCCCCAAAGCGCTTATGTCCATATCGGTAATTTATTTATATTACTCTCTGTCTCCCCATCACAGCTGTGAGCTCCTTGCAGGCAGGGAACATCTCTATCAATTACGTTGTACTCTCCCAAGTGCTCAGTATCAATCAATCAGTCGTATTTATTGAGTGCTTACTGTGTGCAGAGCACTGTACTAAGCGCTTGGGTACAGTGTTCCGCACACAGTAAGCGCTCAATAGACACCATGGATGGATTTTTGTGTGTTTGTACGGCACACGCACATATAGCTCTAATGTATTTATTAGACTCTAAATATTTGGAAATGAAGGCGAAGCCGTTGGACTGACCCCTAATCCCCCAACTCAACAGTTAGAAAGCCAAACTCCCTCCCTGCTCCGAAAGAGCAGCCGGAGGTGATATATCGCCGGGCCGTAAAACACCGGTGGAGCCGCCCGACCGTTTATCGTGCCGGGAAAATCCACCCTGACCGGCGTGCGGCAATTAGGCCGAACCATATATTTTCATCAGGCTGGAGGAGCCCCTTGCCAAGTGCTTAATACAGTGCTCTGCACACAGTAAGCGCTCAATAAATACGATTGATGATGATGAGAGCTGGGGGAATGCCGCGGTCATCCAGGGGAGCCGAAGGGCTGCAGCTGTCGCCGTTGTGTATTTTGTGTTCCCCCAAAGCTGCCTCGCCGGTTCCGAGCTCCGGCAGGACGGGCCGGCCTCAGTGAGCCCCGCTGGGGGTCTAACCGTACTGAGACCCCCTCTGGGAATCCTGCTGGGGGGCTAGAAAAAGCACCCCCGCCGTGGCCGGCGGAGGAGAAAAAGCGGATTTCGGTGAGAGGAGAAGCAGCGTGGCCTAGTGGAAATAATAATAATAATAATGTTGGCATTTGTTAAGCGCTTACTATGTGCAAAGCACTGTTCTAAGCACTGGGGGGGCATACAGAGTGATCAGGTTGTCCCACGTGGGGTTCACAGTTTTCATCCCCATTTTACAGATGAGGTCACTGAGGCTCAGAGATGTGAAGTGACTTGCCCAAGGTCACACAGCAGACATGTGGCAGAGCCGGGATTCGAACCCATGACCTCTGATTCCAAAGCTCGTGCTCTTCCCGCTGAGCCACGCCGCTTCTCTAAAGAGCCCGAGCGTGGAAGTCAGAGGATGTGGGTTGTGATGCCGGCCCCGCCACGTGTCTGCTGTGTGACCTTAGGCAGGTCACTTCCCTTCTCCGTGCCCGTAACCTCATCTGTAAGCGCTTAGTACAGTGCTTTGCACACAGTAAGTGCTCAATAAATACAATCCATGTTCTGCATACTTATCGGTCTCCCTCGGTTCCAAGTCCCTTGGATCTGTCCCCTTTGGGAATTTGGTAATGATAATAATAATGATGGCATGTGTTAAGTGCTTACTATATGCCAAGCACTGTTCTAAATATTGGGATTGATACAAGCTAATCAGGTTGTCCCATGTGGGGCTCAGTCTTAATCCCCATTTTACAGTTGAGGTAACTGAGGCACAGAGGAGTGTGCTAGTGTGCTCCTCTGCCTCCCACCCCCTAACTGTGGGAGTCCTTCAAGGCTCTTGGTCCCCTTCTCCTCTCCATCTTTTTTTTAATGGCATTTGTTAAGCACTTACTATGTGTGAAGCACTGTTCTAAGCGCTGGAGAAGTTACAAGGGGATCAGGTTGTCCCACGGGGGGTTCACAGTCTTCATCCCCATTTTCCAGATGAGGTAACTGAGGCCCAGAGAAGTGAAGTGACTTTCCCAAACTGCACATCCTTTAACATCTTTCTCCTCCTCTAGAGTGTAAGCTCGTTGTGAGCAGGGAACGTGTCTACCAACTCCGTTGTGTTGTACTCGCCCAACCCCTCTTTTAATATAATTGGCTGATGGAGGCGGAGGCTCCAATTCTCTCCTTAATCCCTTCCAACCTGGCTTCCGCCCTCTTCAATCTATGGAAGCTGCCTTCTCAAAAGTTAGCAATGACCTCTTTCATCCTTTTTTTTTAATGGTGTTAAGCACTTTCAATGTGCCGGGTGCTAATCAGGTGGAACACAGCCCATTTTACAGATGAGGTAACCGAAGCACATAGAAGGTAAGTGACTTGCACAGGGTCACGCAGCAGACGAGTGATGGAGCCGGGATTAAAACCCAAGTCCTTCTGACTCCCGGGCCTGTAGTCTGTCCACAAGGCTTCTCTGCTTCTGCATTCATTCATTCATTCATTCAGTCGTATTTATTGAGCACTTACTGTGTGCAGAGCACTGTACTAAGCGCTTGGGAAGTACAAGTTGGCAAAATATAGAGACGGTCCCTACCCAACAGTGGGCTCACAGTCTTGCCAAATCCAGTGGCCTCGACTCCCTCCGAAGCCTCCTTGTCCTCTCCACCCCCTTCTCCTGGAAACATTATCCAACCTAGACTGTGAGCCCACTGTTGGGTAGGGACCGTCTCTCTATGTTGCCAACTTGGACTTCCCAAGCGCTTAGTACAGTGCTCTGCTCACAGTAAGCGCTCAATAAATACGATTGAATGAATGAATGAACCTCGGCTTCACTGACCCTGCCCTCTCCTGCTTCCCCTCTTGTCTCTATGGGCGCTCATTCTCGGTCTTTTCTGGGCTCCTCCTCTGCCTCCCACCTTCGAACTGGAGAAGCAGCGTGGCTCAGTGGAAAGAGCCCAGGCTTTGGAGTCCGAGGTCATGGGTTCGAATCCCGGCCCTGCCAATTGTCAGCTGGGTGACTTTGGGCAAGTCACTTCAATTCTCTGGGCCTCAGCTACCTCATCAGTAAAATGGGGATTAAGACGGTGAGCCCCCCTGGGACAACCTGATCACCTTGTAACCTCCCCAGCGCTTAGAACAGTGCTTTGCACATAGCGCTTAATAAATGTTGTTATTATTATTATTATCACTCTAGGGGCCTTGCACATAGTAAGCGCTTAATGTTGTTATTATTATTATTAAAACTCTAGGGGCCCATCAAGGCTCCATTCTGGGTTCCCCTTCTATTCTCCATCTACATCCATTCCTGCGGAAAATTCAGTTGCGCCCACAGCCTCAACAACTGTCTCTACATCGATGATTCCACATCTGCCTCTCCTATGCAGCCTCGCATTTCCTGCTACCTTAATGAGATCTCTACTTGCGTGTCCCCCCCGGATACCTCAAACTAAACACAGTCAGAACAGAATTACTCATCTTCCCACCCAAGCCCCATCCTCCCCCGGACTTTCTCATCACTGTAGACAGTACTACCAGCCTCCCCGTCTCACGAGCTCGTAACTTTGGAACAATCCTTGACTCATCACTCAAACTGATAACCAGATCCTGTCAGTTCCACCTTCCCAACATGGCTAAAATCCACCCTTTTCTCTCCATCCGGATTCCAGCTTTGTGGAATCTGAAGTATTGCCCGAAGTATGGCATCGGGCGCCTGTTTCTCATCCCTCCAGTCCAAACTTCCGCGGCGAACAGAAACTCCTTGCCTTAGTCTTTAATGCTCTCAGTCAGCTCACCCCCTCCCACCTGATTAAAATCACATTTCCCCCAAGAGGCCTTCTCTGATGAAACCCATCTCCCTCCTCCCTTCCGCGTAGCCTACGCCCTTAGCTCTGTACCCTTCAAGCACTCGATAGTTATGTCCATGTCCGTAATTTCTGCATATTAATGTCTGTCTCCCACTCTAGACTTTAAGCTTCTTGTGGGCGGGGAATGTTTAAACCAACTCTTTTGTATCGCACCATCGAGTGCTTAGTACGGCATCCGGTACGTGCTCAATAAATCCCGTTGATCGATGGATTAAAGCATTAAGTGGGTTGCCCCTGTGAATAAAATGAACGCTTTGCTCCACCGTGAGTCGCTCCCCAAGTAATCTGTAAGCGCGATGTGGGCAGGGCATGTCGCTGTTTATCGTTGTATGGTGCTTTCCCAAGCGCTCAGTACAGGGTACAGTACAGTAAGCGCTCAACAAGTACGATCGAATGAATGAATCATAATAATAATAATGGCATTTATTTGGTGCTTACTATGTGCAAAGCACTGTTCTAAGCGCTGGGGAGGTTACAAGGTGATCAGGTTGTTCCTCGGGGGCTCACAGTCTTCATCCCCATAATAATAATAATGGCATTTATTAAGCGCTTACTATGTGCAAAGCACTGTTCTAAGCGCTGGGGAGGCTACAGGGTGATCAGGTTGTCCCACGTGGGGCCCACAGTCTTAATCCCCATTTTACAGATGAGGTAACTGAGGCCCAGAGAAGTGAAGTGACTTGCCCAAAGTCATACAGCTGACAAGTGGTGGAGCCGGGATTCGAACCCATGACCCCTGACTGCAAAGCCCGGGCTCTTTCCGCTGAGCCACGCTGCTTTCTCACGAAAAGTTACATGGAGTAAACGAAGTCGTCGTTTTCGCCTCCGGACCCTTTGGAAGGAAGTGCCCTAAAAACGCTGCCATGAGGGCCCGGGTGGCTGGGCGCCGACTCCCCGCTTCACTGGCCTCACCTCCCTAAACATCTGGGCGGTTACGGCACATAAAACCGTTTCTCTGCTGGCAGCGGATTATGTCAGGATGTAATAATACACGCACGGCAAAAAAATCGCGCGGCTCTCGGCTGGCACGCATCGCCGGCGAGCTGACCCTGACCAGATGCGGAAGGCAGTTTGCAAGGGGTGTCCGGGGGGAGCGCCTGTGGAAACACGTTCCCGGGTGCCAAGGTTTCCTCCCAATTCCTTCTTCCCACCTTCCCTCCAACAAACACACACCTGGCCCCCAAACCCGGTCACCCCCTCCGCCTCTCAAGATGCTTGGGCTTTAAGGCCTGCTCCCCTCCCATCCACCTTTAATGCTAGAGGATATTGATCAACGTCCCTGGAAATGGAATATCCACCTCCGTTTTTCTCCCATCATCATCATTCGTATTTATTGAGCGCTTACTGTGTGCCAGAGCACTGTACTAAGCGATTGGGAAGTACAAGTTGGCAACATATAGAGACAGTCCCTACCCAACAGTGGGATCACAGTCTAAAAGTTGTCCTTTGCCTCCTTTGGACCGTTGGCCCAATTTTTGCACGCGTCGAGTTTTATCGGCCGTTTGATCGGCTCGATCGGGCCGTCCCCCGGTGTCATAGCTGTTTTTACATCCTCCCGCTGTCGCCTCACTGGGAGCATATGGCTTGGGCCTGGGCCTGGCCTGGCGGGCCGGCCTGTTAATAATAATAATAATAATGGCATTTATTAAGCGCTTACTATATGCAAAGCACTGTTCTAAACGCTGGGGAGGTTACAAGGAGATCAGTTTGTCCCATGGGGGTCTCAGTCTCAGTCCCCATTTTCCAGATGAGGGAACTGAGGCCCAGAGAAGTGACTTGCCCAAAGTCACCCAGCTGACATTTGGCAGAGCTGGGATTCGAACCCGTGACCCCTGACTACAAAGCCTGTGCTCTTTCCACTGAGCCACGCTGCTTCTCTAAGCCACTTAGAGAAGGCTCTATTTATTTTATTTTGTTAGTATGTTTGGTTTTGTTCTCTGTCTCCCCCTGTTAGACTGTGAGCCCACTGTTGGGTAGGGACTGACTCTATATGTGGCCAACTTGTACTTCCCAAGCGCTTAGTACAGTGCTCTGCACACAGTAAGCGCTCAATAAATACGATTGATGATGATGATGATGATGATCGGCCATTCACCTTGCGGGGAGTTTGTGATTTCGGAAGCTGGGGAAGAAGATGAAGGTGGAGGGTGAGCAGGAGAGGCGGCCTGATAGTTAGGTCCCTTTGCTGAGATTTTCATGTCTTGTCGCCATAGTGGCATTAAATGGAATCAGTCGATCGTGTTTTTTTAGCGTTTACTGTATGCCGAGCACTAGACTACGCTCTTGGGAGAGTACAATATGACAATAAACAGACGCATTCCCTGTCCACAGTGAGCTTACAGTCAGCTTGGCTCAGTGGAAAGAGCACGGGCTTGAGAGTCAGAGGTCATGGGTTCTTATCCCGGCTCCGCCACGTAATAATAATAATAATGATAGCATTTTTTAAGCGCTTACTATATGCAAAGCACTGTTCACTAAGTGGGTTGTCCCTGTGAATAAAATGAACGCTTTGCTCCACCCCGAGTCGCTCCCCAAGTAATCTGTAAACGCGATGTGGGCAGGGAATGTCGCTGTTTATCATTGTATGGGGCTTTCCCAAGCGCTCAGTACAGGGCCCTGCACACAGTAAGCGCTCAACAAGGACGATCGAATGAACAAATAATAATAATAATAATAATGGCATTTATTAGGCGCTTACTATGTGCAAAGCACTGTTCTAAGCGCTGGGGAGGTTACATGGTGATCAGGTTGTCCCACAGGGGGCTCACAGTCTTCATCCCTATTTTCCAGATGAGGGAACTGAGGTCCAGAGAAGTGAAGTGACTTGCCCAAAGTCACACAGCTGGCAATTGGCGGAGTCGGGATTAAGCCCGTGCTCTTCCCACTGAGCCACGCGGCTTCTCACACGCTGAGCCGCATGTCTGCTGTGTGACCTTGGGCAAGTCACTTCACTTCTCTGAACCTCAGTTACCTCACCTCTACAATGGGGATTAAAGACTGTGAGCCCCTCGTGGGACAACCTGATCACCTCGTATCCCCCCCAGCTCTTAGTGCTTCGCACATAGTAAGTGCTTAACAAATGCCATCATTATTAGTATTATTAGAGAGGGAGGCAGGCATTAATATAAATAAATTGGAGCGTGCATAAATGCTGTGGGGTTGGGAGTGTGAGGTGAATAAAGGGAGCAAGTGAGGGTGACATGGAAGGGAGTCGATGGGGTCATAGTGAGGGAAGATGTGCCTTCAATAAGGCTTTGAACTGGGGGAGAGTCGTTGTCCGTCAGCCATGAGGACTGAGGGCATCGCAGGATGTGAGAATCCTCTGAGCTCCGGAGCCTCGGCCCCTTCCCCAGGCGTGACCGTGACCGTGACCGTGAGTGGCCGCCGTGGGCACCGTCTGAGAAGGGGAAACTGATTTCTTTAGCCTCGTTCATGGGGCTGGATGCCGGCCTTTCTGTCGGACCAGTGCTTCCCCCTCCCGCGAGATGCCGTTCTCCGGGCAGAG
Source organism: Tachyglossus aculeatus (assembly GCF_015852505.1). Lineage (NCBI taxonomy): Eukaryota > Metazoa > Chordata > Mammalia > Monotremata > Tachyglossidae > Tachyglossus > Tachyglossus aculeatus. The sequence continues at coordinate 58,225,111 of NC_052070.1, read as the reverse complement.
TAACTGTTTCCACTCGGAAAAGGAGTCTGCAGCACCCGCCAATGCTGGCCAACAGCAGCTACTTTTAAAAATGGCCGGGTTGAACCCCTGCCTTCCTCGCCGCCGGCCTAGCGCGCTCAGTCACCCGTTGTCTTGGAAACCAGAGCTTTGCTCATCGGAAGCCTTTGGGGTTCCGACAAACACCCGTGGCCCTGCCGAGCGCGGAGCTGTCGGCCCGGACCAAACGCCGGTGGTTTTTTCCCTCTGTGAAGTCGCAGGATGTGCCCTCCTCCCGTGCGGTGCCGAGGGGCTGAATAATAATAATAATAATAATAATGGTAATTGTTAAGCGCTTACTATGTGCAAAGCACCGTTCTAAGCGCTGGGGAGGTTACAAGGTGATCAGGTTGTCCCACGGGGGGCTCACACAATTTTAATCCCCATTTTGCAGATGAGGGAACTGAGGCCCAGAGAAGTGACTTGCCCAAAGTCACCCAGCTGACAAGTGGCGGAGCCGGGATTTGAACCCATGACCTCTGACTCCAAAGCCCGGGCTCTTTCCACTGAGCCACGCTGCTTCTCTAACCCCTCCCCAGCACTTAGCGCTGGCTGTGAGGAGCCCCTGCAGAACGTCCTGCTCAGGGCATGCCGAATTCAAGGGATGCTTCCATCTTCTCCTCCAGAGCACGGAGAAGATACTCTCCCAAGTGCTTTAGACAGTGTTACACCGCTGATTCATTCATTCAATCGTATTTATTGAGCACTTACCGTGTGCAGAGCACTGGACTAAGCGCTTGGGGAGTCCAAGTTGGCCACACAGAGAGACGGTCCCTACCCAACAGCGGGCTCACAGTCTAGAAGGGGGAGACAAGGAAGGCCCGCGGGAAGGGCAGAGGAATCTGGAAGCGCCAAGAGCAGCAAGTAGACACGGCTTTGGCCTCTGGCCTCAAGGCCCTACTGAGAGCACACCTCCTCCAGGAGGCCTTCCCAGACTGAGCCCCTTCCTTCCTCTCCCCCTCGTCCCCCTCTCCATCCCCCCCCCCATTTTACCTCCTTCCCTTCCCCACAGCACCTGTATATATGTATATATGTTTGTACATATTTGTTACTCTATTTATTTATTTATTTTACTTGTACATATCTATTCTATTTATTTTATCTTGTTAGTATGTTTGGTTTTGTTCTCCGTCTCCCCCTTTTAGACTGTGAGCCCACCGTTGGGTAGGGACTGTCTCTAGATGTTGCCAACTTGTACTTCCCAAGTGCCTAGTACAGTGCTCTGCACACAGTAAGCGCTCAGTAAATACGATTGATAATGATGATGATGATGATGATGATGATGGTTGGAGGAATCACAAGCTAAGATTATGGCCAGACCCTGCTCCGGTGAGCCTGGAGGCGCTGGGAAATTCATCTTGCTAGAGCTAAGCCTGGCTCACCCTAGTGAGCAGGGAACCAGGAGACATTCAGATCAGTCAGTCCTATTTATTGAGGGCTCACTGTGTGCAGCGCAGCGTACTAAGCGCTTGGGTGAGTACAGTATAATAATATAGCAGAATTGGTAGGCACGTTCCCCGCCTAGCTAATTCTTCTCTTATGACCGCCTGAAATGTGAATGCCCCTTCTAAGTGAGGCCAAAAGCAGCTTAAATGGATTTTATCATCTGGGGCACAGCTTCTTTTGCCAAAAAACCCCCCACCAAAGAACCACCAGTAAAACTCTGCATCCCAAACCCCGTCCTCCTATTTCCGGCTCGTGAAATCCTTTGGGAGGAGAAGGGGAGCAGAGAGGAGCTGGACGGTTTAAAATGCATCCATCTGGTCCTTCTGGAGGAGTAGAGAAGCAGCGTGGCTCAGTGGAAAGAGCGTGGGCTTTGGAGTCAGAGGTCATGGGTTCAAATTCCGTTTCTGCCATTTGTCAGCTGTGTGACTTTGGGCATTCTCTGGGCCTCAGTTCCCTCATCTGGAAAATGGGGATGAAGACTGTGAGCCCCGCGTGGGACAACCTGATCACCTTGTAACCTCTCCAGCGCTTAGAACAGTGCTTTGCATGTAGTAAGCGCTTAATAGATGCCATTATTATTATTATCTGAGAGCCCGTGTGGCTCCTCTCAGGGAACAAGGCACTGGGCCTCGCTCTTCTGGTTTACGGGTTCATTCCTTAGCCATCCCTTTTAGACTGTGAGCCCACTGTTGGGTAGAGACTGTCTCTATATGTTGCCAATTTGTACTTCCCAAGCGCTTAGTACAGTGCTCTGCACATAGTAAGCGCTCAATAAATACGATTGATGATGATGATGATGATGATCCTGCTCATTCCTGGGTCCCCAGTCACTTCGCTTCTCTGTGCCTCAGTTACCTCATCTGGAAAATGGGGATTAAGTCTGTGAGCCCCATGTGGGACAACTTGATTACCTTGTACCTACCCCAGCGCTTAGAACAGTGCTTTGCACATAGTAAGCGCTTAATAAATGTCATCCTTATTATTACTAGTCCCCATTAAGCTTTTAATCGCCAGTGGCTCCGTTTGTGGCTCCGGGTTGCTGTGTCCTATGTCTGCTCTGGTTTTTTTTTTTTAATGGTATTTGTTAAGAGCTTACTAAGCAACTTGTACTTCCCAAGCGCTTAGTACAGTGCTCTGCACACAGTAAGCGCTCAATAAATACGATTGATTGATTGATTAAGCATCCAACCCGGTTCTAAGGGCTGGGGAGGATACAAGCTATTGAGGTTGGACACAGTCCCCGTCCCGCACGGAACTCCCTGTTTAAGTAGGAGGGAGAATAGGTCCAGGGAACAAGACCGAGGCACAGGGAAGTGAAGTGACTTCATCATCATCATCATCAATCGTATTTATTGAGCGCTTACTGTGTGCAGAGCACTGTACTAAGCGCTTGGGAAGTCCAAGTTGGCAACATATAGAGACAGTCCCTACCCAACAGTGGGCTCAACTTGCCCCCGATCACACAGCAGGCCACTGGCAGAGCCGGGATTAGAACCCAGGTCCTCGCTTTACCCCCGCGGCCGTGTGGCTTTGGAATATCTTTCTTCTTGAGGCCTCCCACAGATGCGCTCGGTCCGCGGGGAGCCGGCTCTTCTCCGGGGGGACCTTCCGTCCCAAATAACCGCAAACTATCAATCAATCAATCAATCGTATTTATTGAGCTCTTACTGTGTGCAGAGCACTGTACTAAGTGCTTGGGAAGTCCAAGTTGGCAACATATAGAGACCATCCCGACCCAACAGTGGGCTCACAGTCTGAAAGGGGCTCACAGCCCCGAGGAGTCTAGAGGGAGAGACAGACATTCGAATAAATTGCAAATATGGACATGAATGCTGTGAGGCTGAGGGAGGGGGCAGAAAGAAAAGCAGTGTGGCCTAGTGGATAGAGCATGGGCTTGGGGGGTCAGAGGACCTGGGTTCTTAACCCAGCCCCACCACCTGTCTGCTTTGCGACCTTGGGCAAGTCTCTTCACTTCTCTGTGCCTCGGTTGCCTCGTCTGTAAAACGGGGGTTGAGACTGTGAGCCCCATGTGGGACGTGGCCCGTGTCCAACTTGATTACTTTGTCTCTGCCCAATCGCTTAGCACAGTGCCTGGCACGTAGTAAGCGCTTAACAAGCGTGGCTCAGTGGAAAGAGCCCAGGCTTGGGAGTCAGGGGTCATGGGTTCTAATCCTGGCTCCCCCACATGTCTGCTGTGTGACCTTGGGCAAGTCACTTCACTTCCCTGAGCCTCAGTTACCTCATCTGTAAAATGGGGATTAAGACTGTGAGCCCCACATGGAACAACCTCATCTCCTTGTGTTTCCCCCAGGGCTTAGAACAGTGCTTTGCACATAGTAAGCGCTTAACAAATACCAACATTATTATTATTATTATTATTATGGATTCTAATCCCGGCTCCCCTACATGTCTGCTGTGTGACCTTGGGCAAGTCACTTCACTTCTCTGAGCCTCAGTTACCTCATCTGTAAAACGGGGGTTGAGACTGTGAGCCCCATGTGGGACGTGGCCCGTGTCCAACTTGATTACTTTGTCTCTGCCCAATCGCTTAGCACAGTGCCTGGCACGTAGTAAGCGCTTAACAAGCGTGGCTCAGTGGAAAGAGCCCGGGCTTGGGAGTCAGGGGTCATGGGTTCTAATCCCGGCTCCCCCACATGTCTGCTGTGTGACTTTGGGGAAGGCACTTCACTTCTCTGAGCCTCAGTTACCTCATCTGGAAAATGGGGATTAAGACTGTGAGCCCCACATGGAACAACCTCATCTCCTTGTGTTTCCCCCAGGGCTTAGAACAGTGCTTTGCACATAGTAAGCGCTTAACAAATACCAACATTATTATTATTATTATTATGGATTCTAATCCCGGCTCCCCTACATGTCTGCTGTGTGACCTTGGGCAAGTCACTTCACTTCTCTGAGCCTCAGTTACCTCATCTGTAAAATGGGGGTGAAGACTGTGAGCCCCACGTGGGACATTGTGATCACCTTGTATCCCCCAAACGCTTAGAACAGTGCTTTGCACATAGTAAGCGCTTAACAAATGCCATCATTATTATTATTATTATTATTATTATTATCATTATTATTATAAGTGCCATAAAAAAGATAGAGTGTAGAAATCCAAGTGCAATGCAGAAAGAGGCATCTGTTCCAAGTTTTTCTTCCCCTTCCTCCCTCCCGTGGCCGCGTGGAAATGGTGGAAAATCTTCTACGCCAGGGTCCCTCTCGGAGGCTGGGGCTAAGAAACCAGTGTGGCTAGTGGAAAGAGCACAGGGCCTGCGAGTCAGAGGCCCTGGGTTCTAATCCCAACTCTGCCAGTAGCCTGCTCTCCGACCTCAGGCAGTTCACTTCTCCGTGCCTCAGTTTTCTCATCTGTAAAATGGGGGCTCAATCCCTGTGTTCCCCTCTGCTTAGACCGTGAGCCCCAGGCGGGACAGGGACTGTGTCCAAAGTGCGCACGGCTGATGAGGTGGTGGCTTTGACCCAGTGTCCGGTTTCTCAGCTCAGGGAACTTGGGGTTCAAATAATAACGATGGCATTTATTAAGCGCTTACTATGTGCAAAGCACTGTACTAAGCACTGGGGAGGTCCTCATGGCTGACAGACAGTGACTCACTCCCTGTTCAAAGCCTCACCGAAGGCACATCTCCTCCAAGAGGCCTTCCCTGACTACGCCCGTATTTCAGTCAATCAATCAATCATATTTATTGAGCGCTTACTGTGTGCAGAGCACTGTACTAAGCGCTCAGGAAGTACAAGTTGGCAACATATAGAGACAGTCCCTACCCAACAGTGGGCTCACAGTCTAGAAGGGACTCGAAGTTCCTGTTCAACTCCCTTGTGTCACCCTGACTTGCTGCCTTTATTCATCTCCCACTCCCAGCATACCATCATTATTATAGAGAATAATAATAATAATAATAATAATGGCATTTATTAAGCGCTTACTATGCAAAGCACTGTTCTAAGCACTGGGGAGGTTACAGGATGATCTGGTTGTCCCACGGGTGGCTCACAGTCTTCATCCCCATTTTCCAGATGAGGTCACTGCGGCCCAGAGAAGTGAAGTGGCTTGCCCAAAGTCACACGGCTGACAAATGGCGGAGCTGGGAAGCAGCGTGGCCCAGTGGAAAGAGCCCGGGCTTTGGAGTCAGAGGTCGTGGGTTTGAATCCAGGCTCCGCCACATGTCTGCTGTGTAACCTTGAGCAAGTCACTTAACTTCTCTGAGCCTCAGTTACCTCATCTGTAAAATGGGGATTAAGATTGTGAGCCCCACGTGGGACAACCTGATCACCTTACACCCTCCCCAGCGCTTAGTACAGTGCTTTGCACATAGTAAGCACTTAACAAATGCCATCATTATTATTATTATTATGTACACTCTTTATTTATATTATGTCTGCCTCCCTCTCTAGACTGTAAGCTCATCGTGGGCAGGGAATGTGTCTGTTGTCATATTGTACTCTCCCAAGAGCTTAGTACAGTGCTCGGCACCCAGTAAACACTCAAAAAATACGATCGACTGATTCCACTTAATACCACTATGGCAACAAGACATGAAAATCTTAGCAAAGGGACCTATCAGGCTGCCTCTCCTGCTCATCCTCTACCTTCATCTTCATCTTCTTCATCACCATCATCAGGTGGTCCCACGGAGGGCTCACAGTCTTAATCCCCATTTTACAGATGAGGTCACCGAGGCACGGAGAAGTTAAGCGATTTGCCCCAAGTCACCCAGCTGACAATTGGCGGAGCCGGGATTTGAACCCTTGACCTCTGACTCCAAAGCCCGGGCTCTTTCCACTGAGCCACGCTGCTTCCCCAAGCAAATGGGGAAAGGCAAGTCCAGTGGTTCAAGTGGCAAGTCAACAAGTTTCCAACCTCTCAGTAAACCCACGGTAGCTCGGGGTTTATGTTTACGCCGCTCATAGCATTCCATGGTCCTTTAATGATGATGATTTATGATTATGGTACCGATTATCCCTGTGCTTAGAACCGTGCTTGACACATAGTAAACCCTTAATAAGTACCATGATCATTAATCATCATCATCAAGGGACCGTGGAATGCTCTGTTGAGTGGTGCAAACGTAAAGTCCAAGTCTACCCTGGGTTTACTGAGAAATTAATATCTCTTTGACTTGCCATTTGAAACCCAAGTCCCCCGAGCTGCCTGAGAAACTGGCAACTGGACCAAAATCACCACCTCATCCGCTGTGGGCACTTTGTCAGAGATGGGGGCCGGGAGAGCTCATCCTTGGTCACACGGTCTGACACCATATACCTCTAGACACCAATAATAATAATGATAATGATATTTGTTAAGCACTTACTATGTGCCAAGCACCGTTCTAAGCGCTGGGGGGGATACAAGGTAATCAGGGTGTCCCACGTGGGGCTCACAGTCTTAATTACCATTTTAAAGTTGAGGTACCTGAGGCACAGAGAAGTGAAGTGACTTGCCCAAAGTTACACTTTGGGCGGAGCCGGGATTAGAACCCACCACCTCTGATTCCCAAACCCGGGCTCTTTCCACTAGGCCACGCTGCTTCCACTAGCCCCCCCTCACCCACTCCCGGAATACTCTGCTCATCTGAGACGCCAAGAAGCTGGGAATCCCGGTCCGTTGGGATCCGTACCTCGGTTTCTCCATCCGTTGGTTGGGAAAGCGCGCCGGTCTACTGTGCGGGGATGAGGAAAGGGCGGATTGGAGCTCTTTGGAGTTTTCCTAGCTCTCCCTCCCTCTCTCCCCTCGGCCCTCATGGAAATTGAATATTTTTTTTTTGTTTCCCCAGATGGAGAAAGATGAGGCGGTGAGCGACTCCTCCCCACACATAGCCAACATTGGCCGTTTGGTAGAGGTAGGTATTTGCGGGGCGTCATCCAAACTCGAGCCTTCCTACCGGTTCAACTCCGTGGGCAGGAGTCAAAGAGGTTTCTATAACTTGCACTCAGGTGAGGAAAACCCACAGCCAGCTCCGGTAGCTGATGAGTGGCATCGGCTTCCGTCCATTGCAGTAATATTTTAGGGCTGATATTTGTTGGCCGATGGCTTAGGTCCCCTCCCTTGCTTTCTTCTTCTTCACGTCTCCCGTGAATAAACGACTCTTGCTTTACCGGCTGCCATAACCTTTTCCCTCCATCGTCGTTGCTCTGGTGGTTACTTGGATGCAGATGAAGCTCAGGTTGCCCTTTTCAGCCACCCCCAGGCCCCTAAATCTCTGTCTTCACTCGGCTCTAGGCAGAATTTGGCTTTGTCTTTCCCAGTCTGAGGGACGTTGACAGAGCCCAGAGGTGCTAACTGGTTACAGATGCCTGAATCAGACGCCCTTTTCGCTGCTCCTTATCTTCGGCGCCCTTCATCCGGTCAGATTTTTTGGACGAGTTGTCGGGGGGCTGTGCAACGCAAAAGCATTTGAGAAGAGAAAAACCCAACGGGGCGAGCTAGATGTCGGGGCTGATTTGGGGCCCGCTACGAAGATTGGCCCCAAGTTGACAGCGGTCGAGCTCACCTCCTCCAGGAGGCCTTCCCAGACTGAGCCCCTTCCTTCCTCTCCCCCTCGTCCCCCTCTCCATCCCCCCATCTTACCTCCTTCCCTTCCCCACAGCACCTGTATGTATGTATATATGTTTGTACATATTTATTACTCTATTTATTTATTTATTTTACTTGTACATATCTATTCTATTTATTTTATTTTGTTAGTATGTTTGGTTTTGTTCTCTGTCTCCCCCTTTTAGACTGTGAGCCCAATGTTGGGTAGGGACTGTCTCTATATGTTGCCAATTTGTACTTCCCAAGCGCTTAGTACAATGCTCTGCACATAGCGCTCAATAAATACGATTGATGATGATGATGATGGCCATTCTAAGGGGAGGGAAAGGAGGGCCTGTGTTCGAGGGGCCAGGGGAGCAGGCCCTGCCTGGGTTGGTGATCCGTTTGCCTTTCCCCCTGTGAGCCCGTTTTTCGGTAGGGATTGTTGCCAGATTGTACTTTCCAGGCGCTTAGTACAGTGCTCTGCACACAGTAAGCGCTCCGTAAATCCGATTCATTCATTCATTCATTCATTCAGTCGTATTTATTGAGTGCTTACTGTGTGCAGAGCACCGTACTAAGCGCTTGGGAAGTACAAGTTGGCAACGTATAGAGACGGTCCGTACCCAACAGCGGGCTCACAGTCTAGAAGGGGGAGACAGACGACAAAACAAAACATATTAACAAAATAAAATATGTAGCATAAATATGTACAAATAAAATAGAGTAATAAATACGTACAAACATATATACAGGTGCTGTGGGGAGGGGAAGGAGGTAAGGCAAGGGGGAGGAAGGGAAAAGGAAGGAGGGGGCTCAGTCTGGGAAGGCCACCTGGAGGAGGTGAGCTTTCAGTAGGGCTTTGAAGGGAGTAGGGCTATATATCTATATATATATAGATATATATATATGTATAGATAGATATAATTCTATTTATATTAATGCCTGCTTGTTTTGATGTGTATATATCTCTAAGTTTTTTCTATTGTTGCCTGTTTACTTGTTTTGATGTCCTTCTTGCCCCTTCTAGGCTGGAAGCCCGGTATGGGCAGGGATTGCCCCTCTTTATTGCTCAGTTGTACCTTCCCAGCGCTTAGTACAGTGCTTTTTATTTATTTATTTTATTTGTACATATTTATTCTATTTATTTTTTTTCGTTAATATGTTTTGTTTTGTTCTCTGTCCCCCCCTTTCTAGACTGTGAGCCTGCTGTTGGGTAGGGACCGTCTCTGTATGTTGCCAACTTGTACTTCCCAAGTGCTTAGTACAGTGCTCTGCACACAGTAAGCGCTCAGTAAATATGATTGAATGAATGAATAAATGAATGCTCTGCACATAGTAAGCGCTCAATAAATATGAATGAATGAATGAAAGCAGATAATAATAATAATAATAATGGCATTTATTAAGCGCTTACTATGTGCAAAGCACTGTTCTAAGCGCTGGGGAGGTTACAAGGTGATCAGGGTGTCCCACGGGGGGCTCACAGTCTTAATCCCCATTTTACAGATGAGGTAATTGAGGCCCAGAGAAGTTAAGTGACTTGCCCAAGGTCACACAGCAGACATGTGGCAGAGCCGGGATTCGAACCCACGACTTCTGACTCCAAAGCCCGGGCTCTTTCCACTGAGCCACGAATGACAACTTCTAGACTGTGAGCCCGCTGTTGGGTAGGGCCCGTCTCTAGATGTTGCCAACTTGGACTTCCCAAGCGCTTAGTCCAGTGCTCTGCACACAGGAAGCGCTCAGTAAATACGATTGAATGACCAGACTGAGCCCCTTCCTTCCTCTCCCCCTCATCCCCATCTCCATCCCCCTCATCTTACCTCCTTCCCTTCCCCAAAGCACCTGTATATATGTATATATGTTTGTACATATTTATTACTCTATTTATTTTACTTGTACCTATCTATTCTATTTATTTTATTTTGTTAGTATGTTTGGTTTTGTTCTCTGTCTCCCCCTTTTAGACTGTGGGCCCACTGTTGGGTAGGGACCGTCTCTATATGTTGCCAACTTGTACTTCCCAAGCGCTTAGTCCAGTGCTCTGCACACAGTAAGCGCTCAATAAATACGATTGATTGAATGAATGAATGATGAATGAATGAATGAAAAGGGATGCATGTAAATGTAGTCAGCAGGCTCCCCCTTGTGGCTCTGGAGGCAAATTACCAAGAGCTCCTCTGTCCCACACCTGGGAAGCATCCCTGCCTTTCCAACTACTTCCCGAAATATCTGACCTTGTTTCTTCTCCTAGGACATGGAAAACAAAATCAGAAGTACGCTGAACGAGATCTACTTTGGCAAAACAAAGGACATCGTCAATGGGCTGAGGTAACGTACCCTCCGTTCTGCCCTCCCCGTCCGGTCGGCCAAATGAGCTCACTCGCAGAAAAGCGGGCCGCCCCTGAGACGGAGTCTTCGGCCTCCTCGGAGAGAGCCCACCCCCCGCCGTCGGCGGGCCGGCCCCTCGCGAGTCGAGACTTCTCCTCAGGTAACTGCCGAAAGTGACACAGCCACCGCACGCTCCGGCTGGATCTGAGGGGCCCCCCCTCACTGCTCTCCCTCCCCCACCAACTCTGACTCCTGAGGATTTTTCTCTCCGCTCTCAATCGGAGGGAGGCACCTCCCGGTTTCCTCAGCTCTCGTTGTTCATCTGAGCCGGCCTCGTAGCGAGCCGAGTGCCTGGTCAAAATCGGGAGTCGCAAGGGATGGAAATTGGCCATTTTTTAGCTTGTTTTGCGTAGTAGTAGATGTGGCCCAGCCTGATAAGAAGTTCCCGGGAGCTGCAAATATTCCATCCTGTCCGGTGTAACTCACCGCCCTGCACGTTGGGAACCAGAAAGATTTCTCCTCAGCGCTCCCTTTGGCTCAGAAGTTCTGGGGAATACTGGGATGGGCTAGCCCCCGGATCTCACATGCTAGGAAGTTGTGCCTCAGCCTCCGGTTTTGCCACAGCGGTAGCTCTTGGTGGCTGCCATCGTTTGAGCTTCAGAGACCACCCTCCCACGAGGTGGAAGCTCCCTAGCCGCACCATTCGACCCAGACCGTGGACACAGGCGGGACCTGGCAACGTCTGGAGTTGCCGAAAGATGCCCAAACCCCAGTTGTCTCCTGCCGGGGTCCTCCCTGCCCAGATCTGACCCGTCGGCGGTCTGGCTGCCGTCGATGCTCGAGGGTTCCGGCCCCTCCACCCCCTGACGGTTGCCCAGACGGGAGCCGGCCCTGTCGTTTCTGTCACGGGGAGGCTGGTAGAGCCCCCCCGTTGAACTTAGTTTAGATCCGGTCTGACCTGGGGTTCCCGTGGGCGGCCCGGACCGGTTCCGTCCGGCCTGGCTCTGCAGACCCCGGACGAGGCAGGAGCTGTTTCCCAGGCCCAGGGAGACTCCGGGGGACTCGGCTCTGAAACGGCCGCCCTCACCCAGGCCTGGGCGGGTGACAGCGTGGTCTCCCCCTGGGCTCCTCAGGCCTGGGACTCTGCCCGAGCCCATCTAGCCCCCCACAAGGGGAGACACCTCCAGCCACCTCAGACTTGTTCCAAAAGCACCGGGAGGGAAGTAGTCTTCAGCGTTCGCTCCCACCCTCTCGGGATTGCGACCCAACTTACACGTGCCAGGAAATGCCAGGCTCAGTTAATGGAAACCGAAAAAGAGGGTCTCTGGTTTTCCCTCTCCTCTCCCCTGTGGTTGAGGTTGCCAAGTTTTCCCCTGAGATTCCTGCCCGGTAGGAACAACGTAGAGTCTTCGTGACCTTCTTGCCCAGGACTGCTCTGCCCTTGAGTTTCCCCGCTCTCTTCTCCCCCGTGACCTCTGACCTCCGTGTGTTTCCACTTTGTTCTTCTGCAGCTCACCCGAGTTCCTGGGCCTTTGTTGTTCCTTTCCTCCTTTGCTTCACTCATTTCTAAACTACTCTCTATAGATCTGTTGACGCTATCCCCGACAACCAAAAGTTTAAGCAGTTGCAGAGGGAACTCTCTCAAGTGCTGACCCAGCGCCAGATCTACATCCAGCCTGATAACTAAACCGATCCAGGTATTCTCCCGCCCGAGCGGTGTGAGACACCAGACTAAACCAGGACTTACTTACCACCCCGGCCGGCAGCCCGAGCCCCGCATGCCCCTTTAAACGACTAATCCCTCTCCTTGTCGAAGAATGTGCTGGTTGGCCGCTGTGTTCAATGATGGAGCCTAACGTGGTGGTTTCCAACTAACACCAGGATGGGACGTGTGTGTGTTTGTGTGTACATGCGTGCATGTCCGTCCTCTTCTCGCGGGGTGGAGATCCAGGCATTGAATTGCGGATGGGTCTAAGGTTCCGCGTTGCCCTGCAAGGAACGAACAGATTTAGTGGCAAAAAAAAACGCAGAAGCCCCGATCTGAGGCGGTGGGTTCTACTCTCCGCCTCAGCCAGACGAAGCAACGTTACAAACCACCCCCTCCCCACCCTGCAACTGTCCATTCCCCCCCTGCTCCCGCATCTTCCCAGTCCGGGCGAGGAAGAAAGGGAAGCCAAGCGGCCTCAGCGATGGATTTGTTGGTGGGGTTGGCCTCTCGGGGTAGACGGTTGAAAACAAGTTGCTACGGGAGAAGGCAGATTTCTGAGGCCGGTTCAAATCGGCAGTAGCCCGGTCAACCGAACTCACTTGGGTTTGACGGTCTCCAGCGCCTGCCCGGTTTGGTTCATATAGCGGAGTTTCCGCGTGATTTAGCCAAGGGAGCTTTGGTTCAGATGACGGGTCAGTTTGGAGAGCAGATGTTCACACGCTTGGCTTTCTCCTTGTTGCCTTTGGTCCGCGGCCTCTCCCGAGGTGGGCCTTACCCCTTGCTGGGCTGAGGCCGGAGCTCAGACTGGATGTCGTAACACACCTCGGCCTGCGCCCGAGTCGGGCTGGGGGCGGGAGAATCCGGGGCGATTCCCCCCTCGGCCCCTCTCCGAGCTCCGGTCGGGAAGCCTGGCAGTGACGGACCCTGGTCCGGTTGACCCATCCGCTCCTAATGAGCACCAGATGTGCCCTTCAACACGTTATCCTGACGGGAAGGAAAATAGCCTTGTTTGTTGATGGTGGCCAAGGACCATGACTTTAGCCTGTGACAAATGCAAATGTATGCATGCATGAAAGCGGTCGACGTCTCCGGAGAGGAGAGCGGAAACGTTGCAGAAAATGAAAGGATGAAGAGAGTGGGTGGGAGTGGCGGAGCACACAGAGTATCCAGAGTGGAGGATTCCCACTGAGAGGAGACGACGGGGGGTGGTCTCAGTCCACATGGCTCCCGGAGGAAGACTGGGAACAGTGCTTTGCACATAGTAAGCGCTTAATAAATGCCATTATTAATTAATTCTGGAACCTGGGTGGGAGCTGCTCTTTGGCAGTAGTCAGAGAGGGAGCGCATCAATCAGCATAGCTTGAGGTTCCCCCCGCCCCACTGCCACCCGGAGCACACACCCCACCCGCGTTTGAGCGTTCACATGCAGACTGTGAACCCACTTCCTCGGTCTCTGGGGCTCCAGCCGGCCTTATCGGGCTCATTCTGAGGCTTCCGCTTCCTATCGCGGCTTTGGCCAAAATCCCATTCGAGATGCGGCAGTCCAGAGGCGGCGGGATCCGCCGTCCCGCTCTGTCTCCGGGAGGTCCCGAAGCCTGTGGTGAGTCAAGGCCAGTCCACCTCTCGGCGCGGCTTTAAGAACCACCCGGGCCGCCCGGGCCTCAGACACCGTTTTCTAGCAACCAACGGTTGCGGCTGTCCCGTCCCGCTCTCTTCCCGGCCAGATTGCGTTCGTCACCCGTCAGCCCGGGCCCCGTCTGCCTCCCCTTTCCTTTGCCCGGGCTGTTTCCTGCCATCCCCGGGGCAGCAGACTGCGTTGGTTTTGACCATAAGCCCAGCGAGAATTGGATTCGTCCTGCCTTGGTTGTCTTTCTGTGGTCGCTCCGAGGACAACTGGCAGGATCGCTGCACCCGATTTCATATTTTCCCCTTTTCATGAAGGAAGACGAAATCTCCCGTCTCGTTCCTCCCTCTTCCGTACCCTCTCTGATTCCAACTCGCCCCCTCAAGACGCTGATAGAGCACCTCGCACTTTAATGCCTCCAGGTACTCCTGAAGCTCTCTACTAAATTAGGCTAGCCCCCAAAAGAGAAACTTAACTTGTTCCCCAAAGGGGTCTTCACTCTGTGGATTTTGGGTAAACTACAGGTTTTTGCCATCCCCATAAGGGTGGGTCCTTCCTGGGTGCTTTTTTCTGTGTTTTGTTTTTTTAATGGTATTTGTTAAGCGCTTACTATGTTCCAGGTACCCTTCTAAGCGCTGGGGTAGATACAAGCTACTCAGGTTGGACACAATCCATGTCCCACTTGGGGCTCCCAGTCTTAATCCCCATTTTACAGATGAGGGAGCTGAGGCCCAAAGAAATGAAGTGACTGGCCCAAGGTCCCCAGCAGACGAGGCGGAGCCGGGATTAGAACCCAGGTCCTTCTTACTCGCAGGCCCGGGCTCTATCTACTAGGCCTTGCTGCTTCTTGTAGGGGGAGGGATGGGGAGGTAGAGTGCTTCATGGTACCCCTCCCACACACACACTTACCCCATAGGCCTTTGGGGTCGTGTGGGGATGGCTCTCCGTTGCTCTCTCCACTTGATGTAGTGCGCTCTACTAGACGCTGGGTAAGTGCACCATAAAGAAGTGACACGATTCCCCCCGAGGAATTTACCCTGTAACGGAGCAGATGAGCATAAAAATACGGACAACTAGAGGGGGTCCAAAAAATGGATGCCCGTACATATATGGGCCCTAAGGAAAACCATTTCCTCGGTGATAGAGTTGGCTGAAGGGATGCTAGGGCTCAGGAGGAGGTGGGATTTTAGGAGGGATTTGAAGGAGGGAGATACCTGGGGTGGGGCCCATACGGGGAGGGAGGGAATTCCAAGCCAGGGGAATGGGGTGAGCTAGCTATAACCCTCCCCACACACTCCCCTCCTCTAGTGCCAACGGCTCAGTGGAAAGGGCCCGGGCTTTGGAGTCAGAGGTCATGGGTTCAAATCCCAGCTCTGCCAACTGTCAGCTGTGTCACTTCACTTCTCTAGGCCTCAGTTCCCTCTTCTGTAAAATGGGGATGAAGACTGGGAGCCCCCCGTGGGACAACCTGATCACCTTGTAACCTCCCCAGCGCTTAGAACAGTGCTTTGCACATCGTAAGCGCTTAACAAATACCATTATTATTATCATTATTTCTTACTGTGCCTCGCTCTCGCCTGTCTTTCTACCGACCCCTAGCCTCTGGCCTGTCATGCCTTCCATCCTCAGATCCACCAGACAATGACTCTCCCCCACTTCAAAGCCTTATTGACAGCACATCTCCTCCAAGAAGCCTTCCCAGACTAAACCCCACTTTTACTCCCTTCTGCATCCCCCTGACTTGCTCCCTTTTCTCCCGCCCCCAGCTCCACAGCACTTACGTACATATCTGTCATTTTATGTCCTTGTATTGATGATGTCCGTCTCCCCCCTCCAGACGGTAAGCTTGTTGTGGGCAGGGAATGACAGTTTATTGTTGTGTTGTACTTTCCCAAGCACTTAATACAGGGCCCTGCACACCATAAGCGCTCAGTAAATATGAATGAATAGGAGGATGGAGATGGAGTCAAGAATGGGGTTCATCTAGGCACAATGCAGACAGGGAGCTGGGGAACAGCAGACTTCTAGACTGTGAGCCCGCTGTTGGGTAGGGACCGTCTCTACATGTTGCCAACTTGTACTTCCCAAGCGTTTAGTCCAGTGCTCTGCACACAGTCAGCGCTCGATAAATATGATTGATTGAAGAGAACAGCGAGGTGAGATGGGGCCAGGCCTTCGAGAGGTTCGAAGCCGACAGGCGGGAGATTTTGCGCGATCCAGAGGCCCAGGAAACCAGGTTTTGGTGGACGAGATCAGGGCCAAGCCATTGCGCACCCTCCTTTGCCTATCCCTTGTTTCTTGCCGCGGGGCCGTGGAGGGCGATCACCCCACGGGATGGGGTGCGTGCGGGAACAGGTGACTAGTTGAGGGAAGCAGGGCCTGAAAGGCACCGATCCTCTGTGCTTCCAAGCCTCGAGGCGCGCTATCCCTGGGGAAGCGCCTCGGCCGTCCGGCGACGCGGTCTGCCCTGCCCTGCCCTGAGCCGGCAGGGATTAGATGTGGTCTGTCCGGTTCGGCGAGAGCCCGGAGCCGGAGCCTGCCCTCCGTGAGGAGCCCGGCCTTTGGGGCCTCCGTCGCCCGATTGCAGTCTCAGCCCGTCCAAGAGCTCCGGCACCCGGTTGGATCTTCTTTAATTCATTCCAGGAACCCTAAAGCCTGGCCGGTGCTTGCAACAAACCGGTGACTGTTCTCGGGCCGTCCCCTGGAAACTTGAGACAAGGCTGTAGACAAATGGAGAGAAGCGGCTTCCCCCCCACCCCTCACCCTCCGAGGAGGGAGCCCCGGGGGCTCCTCGGTGGTTCTTTTTTGGGGGTTCGGGAGCAGATCGAACAAGCTCCCCGGACCGCTTTGTTGACCAGCCCCTTGGAAACCACCAGGGAAAAGAAGGAAGCCGGTCAATTTAGAGGGAAGCCATCCAATTGGCATTTCAGATGGGGCCCACCGTGGGCAGCCTGCCGTCCGCCGTGTTCGGGAGGAGGTGTTTTGGGTTCTTGTCGCCAACCTCTCCGAGGAGGCCGGGGCCTGACTCCCCCTGGCCCGGGACCGCGGCCCTCCCTTCCTCTCTGTCCTCTCCATCCATCCCCCTCCTCCCTTAGCTCCTAACTCGGCCCCGCTGCTGCTCTTTCAGGCACAACCGAGAGGCCCGGCTCCCCCACCCCAGCCCCATCCCTTCCTCTCTTGAGCCTGCCTAACGCGTGTTCTCCTTCCCTCCCTACAGGTCTGTGCAGACTTTCGCAGACAAATCAAAACAAGAAGCTCTTAAAAACGACCTGGTGGAGGCTTTGAAGAGAAAGCAGCAAAGTTAAACTCCTCTTCATGCTAACAAGACATGCCATGCACTCTTAAATTCCTTTCTTAGAAAATTCATTTTCTGGCCCCCCCCCCACCCTCTCCCCTCCCTTTCTTTTTTCTTTCTTTTTCCCCCCCGTCATGTCCCATAACAGTTTGCATCAGATACTCTCCACGCAACGCCATCTCTCCCCATGAATAAAGCTGTATAAACCTTTTCAGTCTCTGAGGCCTACTTTCCACCACATTTTGCTTATCGAGACCTTCAATGTTTCCACGGAGACCATGCGCTTCTGTTGCCCGCTTCCAGCCCCTTCTCCCCTCCTCCATCTATAGGCATAAAACCCGTTCCACTCCCATTTTGTTTCCCCCCACCTCCGCCAACCTTCCCCTTCCACCTCCCACCTTTTTGTTACATTGGTGTAAAAAATGTAAAA
The DNA here is from genome assembly GCF_015852505.1 of Tachyglossus aculeatus. NCBI lineage: Eukaryota > Metazoa > Chordata > Mammalia > Monotremata > Tachyglossidae > Tachyglossus > Tachyglossus aculeatus. The sequence continues at coordinate 58,207,706 of NC_052070.1, read as the reverse complement.
CAAAAAAATTTTATTAAATACTGTGGTGTGTGAAAGATAGAGGAAAAACTGGAAATCCAATTCCACGTTGTGTGTGGGAGTTGCTTGCGGGTGGGGGGGGCGCGGGGGGCCGGGGAGGGATCGGGTCAGCTCCGGGACGGGGAGGAGAGGCGTTGGTTCTCCGCGGACTCAGCCCCGATCCCGAGGAAACTGCTATTTTTTGGGAGGGATCTGCTGACCATTCTGCTCTTCTAGCCTTGGGTCCGGCCGCTTTTCTGTCGATTTTTATGGAATGCGAAAGGGGTTGTTTTTTGTTTTATTTTGGTTTTTTTTTTTTTGTAAAGCTTAAACTGAAAGAAAAAAAAATCTACATCTTCTACTGGAGCCTCCATACTAAAAAAAAAATTAAGAAAACAATAAAAAAAAATAAAAAAAACTGGGAAGCAGTAAGCGTTGGTCTCTTGGTTTTATTTCCCTCTCTTCTCTTTCCCCCACTCAGGGGGGGGGGTCCAAAGAAAGTTTAAAAGGGGCTGCTACAGGTCAGCGACTCCTGGCCCGGTGCTGGTTTCCTCAGCCGGGTCCGATCCCACCCGAGAGGACCGGGAATGGCGGGATGCTGAGGGACCCTCATGGTATCGTCCTCTCCGCGCTCCCTTTCTGAACTTCCTCATTCGCTTGGTTTAGATTTTGGGATTTGAAACCTACCCCATCCACCTGCCCGCTTCCAGGGAGATGGAGGTTCACCCCATTCATTCATTCAGTTGTATTTATTGAGCACTTACTGGGTGCAGAGCACTGTAGCGTGGCTCAGTGGAAAGAGCCCGGGCTTGGGTGTCAGAAGTCAAGGGTTCAAATCCCAGCTCCGCTAACTGTCAGCTGGGTGACTTGGGGCAACTCGCTTCACTTCTCTGGGCCTCATCATCAATCGTATTTATTGAGTGCTTACTGTGTGCAGAGCACTGTACTAAGTGCTTGGGAAGTACAAGTTGGCAACATATAGAGACAGTCCCTAACCAACAGTGGGCTCACAGTCTAAAAGACTGTGGGCCTCAGTTACCTCATCTGGAAAATTGTATGTGGGTAAGGAATGTCACTGTTGATTGTGGTATTGTCCTTTCCCAGGTAAAATGGGGATAATAATACTGATGATGGCATTTGTTAAGCGCTTACTATGTGCAAAGCACTGTTCTAAGCGCTGGGGGGATACAAGGTGATCAGGTTGTCCCACGGGGGGCTCACAATCTTCATATCCATTTTACAGATGTCACTGAGGCCCAGAGAAGTTAAATGACTTGCCCAAAGTCACACAGCTGACAATTGGCGGAGCCGGAATTTGAACCCATGACCTCTGACTCCAAAGCCCGGGCTCTTTCCACTGAGCCAAGCTGCTTCTCTCATTCATTCATTCAATTGTATTTATTGAGCGCTTACTGTGTGCAGAGCACTGGACTAAGCGCTTGGGAAGCACAAGTTGGCAACATCTAGAGACGGGCCCTACCCAACAGCGGGTTCACAGTCTAGAAGGGGGAGACAGACAACAAAACAAAACATATTAACAAAATAAAATAAATAGAATAAATATGTACAAATAAAATATTCATTCATTCATTCAATCGTATTTATTGAGCGCTTACTGTGTGCAGAGCACTGTACTAAGTGCTTGGAAAGTACAAGTTGGCAACAAATAGAGGTGGTCCCTACCCAACAGTGGGCTCACAGTCTGGAAGGGGGAGACGGACAACAAAACAAAACATATTAACAAAATAAAATAAATAGAATAAATATGTACAAATAAAACATTCATTCATTCAATCGTATTGAGCGCTTACTGTGTGCAGAGCACTGTACTAAGCGCTTGGAAAGTACAAGTCAGCAACACATAGAGACAGTCCCTACCCAACAGTGGGCTCACAGGCTAGAAGGAGGAGACAGAGAACAAAACAAAACATATTAACAAAATAAAACAAGTAGAATAAAATAGAGTAATAAATACATGCAAACATATATACAGGTGCTGTGGGGAGGGGACGAGGGGGAGAGGAAGGAGGGGGCTCAGTGTGGGAAGGCCTCCTGGAGGAGGTGAGCTCTCAGTAGGGCCTTGAAGGGAGGAAGAGAGCTAGCTTGGTGGATGGGCAGAGGGAGCTGGGCATTCCAGGCCAGGGGGAATAATAGTATAATAATAATAATGGGAACTGAGGCACAGAGAAGTTAAGTGTCTTGCCCAAAGTCACACAGCTGACAATTGGCGGAGCTGGGATTTGAACCCATGACCTCTGACTCCAAAGCCCGGGCTCTTTCCACTGAGCCACGCTGCTTCTACCCGGTAACGGGCCTGGACCAGTCAGTGACTGCCATGCCCAAGGCGGAGAAAAGATGGTTGCTTGGCATCATCATCATCATCAATCGTATTTATTGAGCGCTTACTGTGTGCAGAGCACTGTACTAAGCGCTTGGGAAGTACAGATTGGCAACACATAGAGACAGTCCCTACCCAACAGTGGGCTCACAGAGGGGCCACCCGGGGGGTAGCAAGAGGGGCACGATGAGACACAGAGAGAAGCCAGCATTGGAGCTGCACTTGGAAGGAGAAAGCAGAAGCACTGGCCGAACAGTGAGCCCGCTGTTGGGTAGGGACCGTCTCTATCTGTTGCCATCTTGGACTTCCCAAGCGCTTAGTACAGTGCTCTGCACACAGTAAGCGCTCAAGAAATACGATTGAATGAATGAATGAACAGGCCTCTTTGACCAGCGCGGTGGAAAGAGCCCGGGCTTGGGGGGTCATTCATTCAATCGTATTTATTGAGTGCTTACTGTGTGCAGAGCACTGGGAGTCAGAAGTCATGTGTTCTAATCCCGACCCCGCCACTTGTCAGCTGTGTGACTTTGGGCAAGTCACCTCACTGTCAGCTGTGTGACTTTGGGTAAGTCACTTCACTTCCTCTGGGCCTCAGTTCCCTCATCTGTAAAATGGGGATTAAGACTGTGCGTCCCCCCGTGGGACAACCTGATCACCTTGTGTCTCCCCCCCCCACCCCGCCAGTGCTTAGAACAGTGCTTGGCACACAGTAAGCGCTCAACAAATACCATCGTTATTATTATTATTCTCTGGGCTTCAGTTCCCTCATCTGTAAAATGGGGATTAAGACTGTGAGCCCCCCGTGGGACAACCTGATCACCTTGTATCCCCCCCAGTGCTTAGAACAGTGCTCTGCACATAGTAAACACATAATAAATGCTATTATTATTATTATTATTATTATTCTCTGGGCTTCAGTTCCCTCATCTGTAAAACAGGGATTAAGACTGTGAGCCCCCCGTGGGACAACCTGATCACCTTGTATCCCCCCCAGTGCTTAGAATGGTGCTTTGCACATAGTAAGTGCTTAATAAATGCCATTATTATTATTATTATTATTATTATTATTATTATTATTATTATTCTCTGGGCTTCAGTTCTCTCATCTGTAAAATGGGGATTAAGACTGTGAGCCCCCCGTGGGACAACCTGATCACCTTGTATCCCCCCCAGTGCTTAGAATGGTGCTTTGCACATAGTAAGTGCTTAATAAATGCCATTATTATTATTATTATTATTATTATTATTATTATTGTTATTATTCTCTGGGCTTCAGTTCTCTCATCTGTAAAATGGGGATTAAGACTGTGAGCCCCCCCGTGGGACAACCTGATCACCTTATATCCCTCCAGCGCTTAGAACAGTGCTTTGCACATAGTAAGCACTTAACAAATACCATCATTATTATTATTATTCTCTGGGCCTCAGTTCCCTAATCTGTAAAATGGGGATGAAGACTGTGAGCCCCCCGTGGAATAACCTGATCACCTTGTATCCCCCCCAGTGCTTAGAACGGTGCTTTGCACATAGTAAACGCTTAACAAATACCATCATTATTATTATTATTTGACCACAGACTGCTATTGGGCCCCTGATGGAGTGAGTGTGTGTATGTGTTACTCTCTTGAACGCTGGTTAAAGTAAATTAAAAACTTTTCCCATTAACCTGGGTGATCAGAGGTGAGTTTTGAACTCTACTACGGGTCACTGAGGCTCCCTCGGGCCCAGAAAGGTCCTGGTTGGTTCCGACAGTTATGTTGCCAACTTGTACTTCCCAAGCACTTAGTACAGTGCTCTGCACACAGTAAGCGCTCAATAAATACGATTGATTGATTGACAGGGGAATTCAATACCTGTTCTCCCTCCTACTTAGACTGTGACCCCCACGGGGGAACTGATAATCTTGTATCTACCCCAGTGCTTGGCACTTAGAAGTGCTCAACAACTACCCCAACTACTAAAAAACCTCGCGAGGGTATATTACAGCAGAAAACCAGCGTGGCTCAGTGGAAAGAGCCCGGGCTTTGGCGTCAGAGGTCATGGGTTCAAATCCCGGCTCCGCCAATTGTCAGCTGTGTGACTTTGGGCAAGTTGCTTCACTTCTCTGAGCCTCAGTTCCTTCATCTGTAAAATGGGGATTAAGACTGTGACACCCCCCCCCCCACCGCGGGACAACCTGATCACCTTGTAACCTCCCCAGTGCTTAGAACAGTGCTTTGCACATAGTAAGCACTTAATAAATGCCATCATTATTATTATTTGGTAGAGACAATCCCCTCCTTCAAGGATCTTATAGCCAGTCTAATGGGAGAGGCAGACATGTAAGTAAAGTTCAGATAGGAGAAGTAGCTGAGTATTAGAACAGTGCTTTGCACATAGTAAGCGCTTAACAAATACCAACATTATTATTATTATTATTATTATTATTATTATTATTATTATTATTATTATTAGGATGCAGACACTAAGTGTTCTGGGATTGGGGAGAATAACAAAGTGCTTTGGCGGTACAGAGCCAAATGTAGAGGTGACAGAAGGGAGGGAGGGTAGAATTGACAGAAGGGTGATTGTAGGGGGAAGGAGAGTGGGTAATCAGGGAAGGCTTCTTGGAGGAGATATTCTAGTAGGGCTTTGATGATGGCGAGAGTGGCGGTCCATTGGATGCGGAAGGGAGCGGCCAGATGAGAAGCAGCGTGGCCTAATGGAAAGATCATGGGCCTGGGATTCAGAGGACCTGAGTTCTAATCTCCGGTCTGCCGCTTGTCTGCTGTGTGACCTGGGGCAAGTCACTTCACTTCTGTGGGCCTCAGTTACCTCATCTGTAAAGGGGGATTGAGACTGTGAACCCCATGTGGGACAGGGACTGTGTCCAACCCAATTACTTTATATCTATCCCCGCACTTAGAACAGCGCCTGGCCCAAAGTAAGCGCTTAACAAATACCACGATTATCATTATTATTATGTCTCAAAGTGACAGTTGACTCCTGAAGACCCATCTTTACAGCCCCTCCTCATACAAATTAGGTATGTGTTGAGTGTTGTACTGAACCGGGCGTGAGTCAGTCGACCATGAGTCAGTCCTTTTAGACTGTGAGCCCACTGTTGGGTAGGGACCGTCTCTATATGTTGCCAACTTGTACTTCCCAAGCGCTTAGTACAGTGCTCTGCACACAGTAAGCGCTCAATAAATACGATTGATGATGATGATGACCATATTCGAGGGCTTACTGTGTGCAGTACACTGTACTAAGTGCTTGGGAGAGTACAATATAACAACATAAGGCACATTCCCTGCCCACAACGAGCTTACAGTCTAGAGGGGGTGACAGACTTTTATATAAATAAAAAAATGACGGATATGTACGTAATTACTGTGGGGCTGGGAGAGGGGGTTGAATAAAGGAAGCAAGTCAAAGTGGTGCAGAAGAGTAGGTAGAAATCTCCACGCAATCCTTTTTCTTTTTTCTTTTATTTTTAAATGGTGTTTGTTCAGCACTTACTCTCTGCCAGGGAGTGCTCCACGCCCTGGAGTAGATATAAGGTAATTGGTGTGGACACAGTCCGCGTCTCACATGGGACTCAGTCTCAATCCCCATTTTACAGACGAGGTCACTGAGGCACAGAGAAGCAAAGTGACTTGTCCAAGGTCACACGGCTGACAAGCGGCAGAGCTGAGATTAGAACCCAGGGCCTGCGGACTCTTAGGCCCGTGCTGTATCCACCAGACCGCCTGCTTCTCTTTCTCCAGCCTCCGAAGCCCACTTCTCTCTTCTGAACTCGTTGCAAGGGATTCGTCTACGGGAGTTCACCTTTCCAGGCTCTGCTAGGGGTTTTCGAGCTACTTCTGCTTCTCCATGCTGGTCAGGAGGCCCTGGCTTTAGAAGGAACACATTGCCACTTCCCAGAGGGTAGCCGAAGTCCGTGGGTGTTGCCACAAAATGGATTTGGACTAGTGAGTCAGGACAAGGCCTTCAAGGCCCTGCTGAGAGCTCACCTCCTCCAGGAGGCCTTCCCAGACTGAGCCCCTTCCTTCCTCTCCCCCTCGTCCCCCTCTCCATCCCCCCATCTTACCTCCTTCCCTTCCCCACAGCGCCTGTATATATGTATATATGTCTGTACATATTTATTACTCTATTTATTTTACTTGTACATATCTATTCTATCTATTTTGTTTTGTTAGTATGTTTGGTTTTGTTTTTTTTTCTCTGTCTCCCCCTTTTAGACTGTGAGCCCACTGTTGGGTAGGGACAGTCTCTATATGTTGCCAATTTGTATTTCCCAAGCGCTTAGTACAGTGCTCTGCACATAGTAAGCGCTCAATAAATATGATTGATTGATTGATTGACATGAGTGGTTCTGTAAGGGAAACCCGTTTGAGGCGGCAGAGGAGGCAGCAGCTAACCCGTCACACCAATCAGCGGTATTTATTGAGCATCTACCGCGTGCAGAGCGCTGTACTGAGCACTCGGAGAGTTCAGTACGGCAGAGTTGGACGACCACTGTGAGCAGCAGAGTCAACTCCTTTAAACCATCATCATCATCATCAATCGTATTTATTGAGCGCTTACTTTGTGCAGAGCACTGTACTAAGCGCTTGGGAAGTACAAGTTGGCAACATATAGAGACGGTCCCTACCCAACAGTGGGCTCACAGTCTAAAAGGGGGAGACAGAGAACAAAACCAAACATACTAACAAAATAAAATAAATAGAATAGATATGTACAAGTAAAATAAATAAATAGAGTGATAAATATGTACAAACATATATACATATATACAGGTGCTGTGGGGAAGGGAAGGAGGTAAGATGGGGGGATGGAGGGGGGGATGAGGGGGAGAGGAAGGAAGGGGCTCAGTCTGGGAAGGCCTCCTGGAGGAGGTGAGCTCTCAGCAGGGCCTTGAAGGGAGGAAGAGAGCTAGCTAAACCAGAGCATTGTAACCCCTCTTCTGCGTTGCCCAGGCCCTTCCTTTTCCCCATTGACTAACTTGCTGCCCATCAGCTCCCCTGAGTCGATAAATCGTATTTATTCAGGGCTTATTGTGTGCAGAGCATTGTACTAAGCGCTTGGGAGAACACAATACAACAGAGGTGGTAGATGCTCTAGAGGATTGTGGGCAGGGGGGTGGAAAAGGCCACAGAACTCCATCCCGTCAGGCCTCCCTGTCCGCCGCACTGGAAAAAAGCTTGGTGGGAGAGGAGTTTGGAGCTGTTGGCCGAGATGAAGTGTTTTTGATTTTCTGTGGCCTTGGGTGACCCTGGCTGGCCCTGAGAAACCCAAGAGTTGACGGATTCTGTCTTTAACCCAGAGGATTTTCTGGATTTCCACTCTCTCTGTTCCCTTTGACCCAAGAGGTGGTTGCCCCTTTCCGTGTGGGCCTGATGAGTTTGCCTTCCCCGGAGTTGTTATCCCGAGTCTCCAAATCATCATCATCATCATCATCAATCGTATTTATTGAGCGCTTACTGTGTGCAGAGCACTGTACTAAGCGCTTGGGAAGTACAAGTTGGGAACATATAGAGACAGTCCCTACCCAACAGTGGGCTCACAGTCTAAAAGGGGGAGACAGAGAACAAAACCAAACATACTAACAAAATAAAATAAATAGAATAGATATGTAGAAGTAAAATAAATAGAGTAACAAATCTGTACAAACATCTATACATATATACAGGTGCTGTGGGGAAGGGAAGGAGGTAAGATGGGGGGATGGAGAGGGGGACTAGGGGGAGAGGAAGGAAGGGGCTCAGTCTGGGAAGGCCTCCTGGAGTAGGTGAGCTCTCAATCAATCAATCATATTTATTAAGTGCTTACTGTGTGCAGAGCACTGTGCTAGAGAAGCAGGATGGTATGGGGAGAGCACGGGCCTGGGACTCGGAAGGCCATGGGTTCTAATCTTGGCACCGCCGCTTGTCTGCTGTGTGACCTTGGGTAAGTCACGTCACTTCTCTGGGCCTCCATGACCTCATCTGTAAAATGGGTGTTGAGACTGTGAGCCCTGCATGGGACAGGGACTGTGTCCAAGCTGATTTGCTTGTGTCCATTGCAGTGCTTGGTACAGTGCCTGACACATAGTAAGCTCTTAAATACTACAACTATTATTACTACTATGATGCAATTGGGAGTGTACAATATAGCAGAGTTGGTACCTCCTTCCCCTCCCCACAGCACCTGTATATACGTACCTATGTCTGTACATATTTATTACTCTATTTATTTTATCTGTACATATTTATTCTATTTATTTTATTTTGTTAATATGTTTTGTTTTGTTCTCTGTCTCCCCCTTCTAGACTGTGAGCCAACTGTTGGGTAGGGACCATCTCTAGATGTTGCCAATTTGGACTTCCCAAATGCTTAGTACAGTGCTCTGCACACAGTAAGCGCTCAATAAATGCGATTGAATGAACGAGCTTACGGCCTAGAGGGGGAAACGGGCATTCATATACATAAATAAATTACGGATATGTGTTTAAGTGCTGTGGGAGGGGTGAATAAAAGGCACAGATACAAATGTGGAAATGTTGGCCTGCCAACCAAAGCGTTTGTCTTTCCCTGCGAAGCCGAGGAGATAGTGGGTCCTGGGAGCCCAGGCTGGCTCCTCTCGGGAGGAACGTAAGCGCTTAGCAAATTCTTTTGCTCTAGAAAGCGCCTGCATGTGTGGGCGAGTCGTGATTGCTTCCTGATGAGCATTACCCCGGAACTGAACCAAATCCTCTTTGCTCTTCCTTGGGGCAACCCTCCTGGGCTCTAATAAAAAAAAAATAATAATAATGTGGTATTTGTTCAGCGCTTACCATGTGCCAAGCACTGGAGTAGATACAAGCTAATCAGGTTGGACGCAGTCCCTGTCCCCAGTCTTGATCCCCATTTTCTAAATGAGGTAACCGAAGCACAGAGCAGTGAAATGACTTGCCCAGAGTCACACAGCAGACACGTGGCAGGGCCAGGATTAGAGCACATGTCCTTGGCTCCTTGGGTCCACGCTGCTTCTCAGGCCATGTCTAGGCGCCCTGAGCTGAGGGAAACCCGGGCCCCAAAGTCCCGGTCTGTGCCATTTCTGCCACGTCTCCGTCTCGGCGACGCTGTAGCCGGCCCCGCGGCTCCGACTGACTGGAGCGGCCGGCCCGCCGGGCATTCTCGGAAATGACTAGCCAAGCACACTGTGGTTTCCCAAGCCCGGGCTCTTTAAAGGTTTTATTTAAGAGGCACATACCACGGGGACGGAGCAAACCGGTGGCCCGATTCCAGACTCGGTGTTTGCTTCAGCGCAGCTGCGGGGAGGCAGAAATTCGCCGAGGTGAGCCAAGTTTTCCAACCGTCGGGTGCCGGGAAGGAGGGCCAGGGAGACCGTTCAACTCCGGTCTCGTGGTTCCAGTTGGAAGGAGTCTGGAAGGAGTCTCTCTCCCCCTTTTAGACTGTGAGCCCACTGTTGGGTAGGGACTGTCACTGTATGTTGCCAACTTGTACTTCCCAAGCACTTAGTACAGTGCTCTGCACACAGTAAGCGCTCAATAAATACAATTGATGATGATGATGATGGTTAAGGGTCCAGCCTGCCCCCGGTCCTCGGGGCTGGCAGCTCAGAGAGTGGCGCGTAGGAAAGGAGGTGGTTGAGAGACTTCACCCCGTAGTTCCAGTGAGTCCCGACGAGGCCTAGGCCGGACCCATCCCCAAGACCCTCCCTCCGGGGACCGGCGCCCTCCCAAACGCCCCGGGTGGGAAGCAGGATGGGAATCGGCCGTGGAGTTCGGACTGCGGCACCGAAGACGAGACCGCTCTTCCTCTGATGGTGCTTTTCTAACCTGACCCATTTAACACTTGGACATCTGCGACTCGTTAAGGCCCCGGACCTGGATGTTTATCCGGGGGCCTCGGGGGTCTCTCTGATTCATCTCAGATGAAAGGACGGGTCAGGGCGGAGGAAGAGACGGGGGCCGGGGGGGGGTGATGTGTGTGAATTTCCCCCTTCCTCAACGAAGAGGGCCAGAACGGAAAGTTGTGTTGTCTTAGCTGGGACTTCAAAAAGTTCCAGGTTAAAAAGAACCTAAATAAAACATCGGGGTTGTGATGGGGCACCGGGGCCGAAAGCAGGGGCGTTAAGAAACCGGGTCCGTGCCCAAGGATCGGTTGGTGACGTTAACCTACCCCTACCCTGACACCCCCAACCCCCTCCACCCCGGCCCTCGCTCATCTCCCTTCCTCCCCTCACTGGAGCTGTGGAAATTAGGAAAGGGATCGGCTTCCGCGGTAACCATCTCTTGTGTTCGGCCGGGGCCTTTTTCAAATCAATCAGTTGAATTTACTGAGCACTTGCTGTGTGCAGAGCACTGTACTAAGCACTTGGGAGGGTACAACACAACAATAGGACATATCCCCTGCCCACAGCAAGCTTTCAGTCTAGAGGGGGAGGCGATAATACAAATAAATTATGGATAGGTGCGTAAGTGCTGTGGGGCTGGGAAGGGGGTTGAATGAAGGGAGAGAGGTGGGTGACGCAGAAAGGAGAGGGAGAAGAGGAAAGTAGAGCTTAGTCAGGGAAGGCCTCTTGGAGGAGATGGGCCTTCTCTGACCTCCCTGCCTCCCGTCTCTCCCCACTCAAGTCCACACTTCACTACTTTCTGGATCATTTGTCTGCAAAAACGTTCAGTCCATAGTTCCCCACTCCTCAAGAGCCTCCAGGGGCCGTCCATCCAACTCCGCATTCATTCAGTTGTATTTACCGAGCACTTACTGTGTGCAGAGCACTGTACGAAGCGCTCGGGAAGTACAAGTCGGCAACGGATAGAGACGGTTCCTACCCAACAACGGGCTCACAGTCTAGAAGGGGGAGACGGACAACGAAACAAAACACGTAGACAGGTGTCAAAATCATCAGAACAAATAGAATTAAAGCTATAAGCACATCATTAACAAAATAAAAAGAATAGTAAATATGTACTAAACGTTTTCCAATGGCTGTTAACACTGTCCAAATATTTCCTAACATAGTGTTGTGATGACCCAGCCAAGAGGAAAAAACCTCAATTGTATTTTCAGCACAGTCTTATAGATGTCTCTTAAATATCTGCTGCAGAAAGAAATATTTGATACCACCAGCATCTGTTTATTTATTTTATTTGTGCATATTTATTCTATTTATTTTATCTTGTTACTATGTTTTGTATTCATCATCGATCATATTTATTGAGTGCTTACTGTGTGCAGAGCATTGTATTGTTGTCTGTCTCCCCCTTCCAGACTGTGAGCCCACCGTTGGGTAGGGACCGTTTCTATATGTTGCCAACCTGTACTTCCCAAGCGCTTAGTACAGTGCTCTGCACACAGTAAGCGCTCAATAAATACGATTGAATGAATCGAATGAATGAATGAATCTGAATCTTCCTTGCCCCATAGCAGGGCATTGGAGAACTTCATTGTTTGGGGAAAGTCTTGTAGACAGATAACCTCTACCTAGTCAATGAGTAACAACTATCCTATGAATTGTACAAACCAGTGTAAAAAAACAAACAAGCAAACAAACACTCCAGGTGGAGGGGCAGGGGGTTGGTAAAGAATTTGCACTTAATTACAAAGCTCTGGTACCTCATTTGCTCTCACACAGACTTGTTTTCGAAAAAGAATTAAGCTCAGAAATGAATTTGAAGTGCACCCTAGGCGGACAGGATCTGCACCAATGGAAGATTGAATTTATTGAGCGCTTACTGCGTGCAGAGCACTGTACTAAGAGCTTGGGAGAGTACAATGTAATAATAAGGAGACCCGTTGCCTGCCCACAAGCGCTTAACAAATAGCACTATTATTATCTTCCCATCCCAAGCAGCCCAGCTGCAGCCCCAGGATCCCTAGACCCGTCGGCCTCCTTTTCCATCCCCGGCCCGCTCCAGCACACCCGATCCCCATCTCTTAGAGGGAAAAGCTGAGGAAGTGTCTCTCTACACCGTAAGCTCGTTACGAGCAGGGAACATGTCTGCTAATTCTGTTGTATTGCACTCTCCCAATCGCTTTTTTTTTTAATGGTAGTTTTTCAGCACTTACTACGTGCCAGGCACTGTTCTAAGCTCTGGGATGGATATAAGGGAAGCATAAATACGATTGATTGATTGATTGATTGATTAGTACAGTGCTCTGCACACACTAAGTGCTCAATAAATACGATTGAATGAGTGAATGAATGATTGAATGAATGAAATCCCGTGAACAAGGAAGATACTTTGCAAAGCCACTGATGACTTTACCTGAAGCAGGTGATTGTTGGGCTGTGTGTAGCGGGGGCGTGGAGGGATGAGGAGCCTTCTCTCCCTGTTCTACCCGGTAACAGGCCTGAGCCAATCAAAAACTGTCAAGCAGAGCCCCAGCTGGACGCCTAAAGCAGATAAAAGGTGCTCGTTTTGAATTTCGTAGGCACAGAGGGGAGTAGCAGCAACAGGAGAACAGCACTTGGAAGCAGAAAGCAGAAACGCTGGCAGAATGGGCTCCTTTGACTACAGACTGGTATTGGACCCTTGGGTGGTGGAGTGTATGTGTCACTTCCTTGCATGTTGGTAAAACAAAGTAAAAAAAAAACCTTTTCACTTTAATAGTAATGATGGTATTTGTTAAGTATTTACTATGTGCTGAGCACTTCTAAGCACTGGGGAAGATACAAGGTAATCATGTTGTCCCATGTGGGGCTCACAGTCTTAACCCTCATTTTACAGCTGAGGTAACTGAGGCACAGAGAAGTGAAGTGACTTGCCCAAAGTCACACAGCTGACATGTGGCAGAGCAGGAATTAGAACCCACAGCTTCTGACTCCCAAGCCCGGGCTCTTTCCACTAAGCCGTGCTCCTACTCTTCCTGCCTCCATTCTCTCCCCTCTTCAGTTCATAGTTCACTCTGCAGCCTGAATAATAATAATAATGATGGTGTTTGTTAAGCGCTTACTATGTGCAAAGCACTGTTCTAAGCGCTGGGGGGATACAAGGTGATCACATTGTCCCATGTGGGGCTTATAGTCTTAATCCCCATTTTACAGATGAGGAAACAGTGCTTTCTTGAGCTTTTGGGTACCCGCCTCCCCTAGCTCATATACTCTATTGCTTCTTCCAGCTCGTAATGTCTTTTAGTGCCTGTCCTGCTAGATTGCAAGATCCCTGAGGACAGGGAGACAATCGATCAGTGGAATTTACTGAGAGCCTACTGTGCGCAGAGCGCTGTGCTAAGCACAATACAATGGAGCCAGCAGACACCTTCCCTGCCCTAGAGAAACTTAGTCTGGTGGGGGAGACAGAAATCAAAATAAACTACGGATATGTAATAATAATAATAATAACGTTGGTATTTGTTAAGCGCTTACTATGTGCAAAGACTGTTCTAAGCGCTGGGGGAGATACAAGGTGATCAGGTTGTCCCACGTGGGACTCAGTCTTCATCCCCATTTTACAGATGAGGGAACTGAGGCCCAGAGAAGTCAACTGACTTGCCCAAAGTCGCCCAGCTGACAAGTGGCAGAGCCGGGATTTGAACCACGGCCTCTGACTCCAAAGCCCGGGCTCTTTCCACCGAGCCACGTGTATTGACACATCTACTGACTCTATTGGACTCTCCCAAGCACTTAGTACAGTACCCAGTAAGGGCTCAATGAACGCCTTTGACTGAGAAGTCTTTAAAAAATGGAAAAGGTGTTTGTTTTTTTCTAGAAACCTGGGCTGGATGAGATGATCCTTATAGCTTTGACTGCATTGGCAGAGGCAACACAGAAACGGGCTTGGCCCCTCAGCTCTGCCCTGAGTTTTGCTACAGTGCTCTGCACACAGTAAGCGCTCAATAAATACGATTGAATGAATAATGGATGTCCTTTCCTGGGGAGGGGAGAAGAAAGGTCCCACCCAAGCCCCAGGGGCCCTCTCCTTCCCCGCAGAACATTCCCAACTCTTAAGGAATACCTTGTCCTCTCCCTGACTTTCCCATCTCTGTTGACGGCACTACCATCCTTCCTGTCTCACAAGCCCACAACCTTGGTGTCATCCTCGACTCCACTCTCTCATTCACCCCTCACATCCAAGCCGTCACCAAAACCTGCCGGTCTCAGCTCCGCAACATTGCCAAGATCCGCCCTTTCCTCTCCATCCCAACCGCTACCCTGCTCATTCAAGCTCTCATCCTATCCCGTCTGGACTACTGCACCAGCCTTCTCTCTGATCTCCCATCCTCGTGTCTCTCTCCACTTCAATCCATACTTCATGCTGCTGCCTGGATTCTCTTTGTCCAGAAACGCTCTGGACATATCACTCCCCTCCTCAAAAACCTCCAATGGCTACCGATCAATCTGCGCATCAGGCAGAAACTCCTCACCCTGGGCTTCCAGGCTGTCCATCCATCCCCTCGCCCCCTCCTACCTCACCTCCCTTCTCTCCTTCTACTGCCCAGCCCGCAACCTCCGCTCCCCCACCGCTAATCTCCTCACTGTACCTCGCTCTCGCCCATCCCGCCGTCGTCCCCCGGCCCACGTCATCCCCCGGGCCTGGAATGCCCTCCTCCCTCTGCCCCTCCGCCAAGCTAGCTCTCTTCCTCCCTTCAAGGCCCTGCTGAGAGCTCACCTCCTCCAGGAGGCCTTCCCAGACTAAGCCCCTTCCTTCCTCTCCCCCTCGTCCCCCTCTCCATCCCCCCCATCTTACCTCCTTCCCTTCCCCACAGCACCTGTATATATGTATATATGGTTGTACATATTTATTACTCTATTTTACTTGTACATTTCTATCCTATTTATTTTATTTTGTTGGTATGTTTGGTTCTGTTCTCTGTCTCCCCCTTTTAGACTGTGAGCCCACTGTTGGGTAGGGACTGTCTCTATGTGTTGCCAATTTGTACTTCCCAAGCGCTTAGTACAGTGCTCTGCACATAGTAAGTGCTCAATAAATACGATTGATTGATTGATTAAGGAATTCCAGCTTTCTGGACAAGAACAGCACACATTAAGCGCTCAGTAAATAGGACTGATTGATGGTCTGCCTTAACTGCCCTGGGTTAAGACATGAGCTAGGGAGGAGGAGTGGTAGGGACCATCTCTATATAATAATAATAATAATAATAATACTGGCATTTATTAAGTGCTTACTATGTGCAAAGCACTGTTCTAAGCGCTGGGGAGGTAACAAGGTGATCAGGTTGTCCCATAGGGGGCTCACAGTCTTAGTCCCCATTTTACAGATGAGGTAACTGACGCACAGGGAAGTTAAGTGACTTGCCCAAAGTCACACAGCTGACAATTGGCAGAGCTGGGATCTGAATCCATGACCTCTGACTCCAAAGCCCAGGCTTTTCCCACTGAGCCATGCTGCTTCTCTATATGTTGCCAACTTGTACTTCCCAAGCGTTTAGTACAGTGCTCTGCACACAGTAAGCACTCAATAAATACGATTGAATGAATGAGGAGCAGTAATCACCAGGGCTGGTCTCTTCCTCTTGTCTTCTCTTGAACCTGGCGCTTCTTCCGCCTCCAATCAATCAATCATACTGATTGAGAAGCAGTGTGGCTCAGTGGAAAGAGCCCGGGCTTTGGAGTCCGAGGTCATGGGTTCAAATCCCAGATCCGCCAATTGGCAGCTGTGTGACTTTGGGCAAGTCACTTCACTTCTCTGGGCCTCAGTGACCTCATCTGTTTATACAGTTGAGGGGATTAAGACCGTGAGCCCCCCATGGGACAACCTGATCACCTTGTCACCTCCCCAGCACTTAGAACAGTACTTTGCACATAGTAAGCACTTAATAAATGCCATTATTATTATTATTATTGAGTGCTTACTGGGTATAGAGCCCTCCACTAAACGCTTGGGAGAGTGCAATTCAACAGAGTTGGTAGACACGTTCCCTGCCCACAAGGAGCTTAGTCTGGAGGAGGCAGATAATATGTATTTATTAATATATTTTTATTAATATAAATAAATTATGGATGTGGACAGAAGTGCTGTGGGTCTGGCTTTGGGGGCCTTCTCCCACCCCAGTGTAATTTTGATAATAACCTCGAGCTGAGCTCAGCCTCATCTCTCCTGAAGCCTAGTTTGTTTATTCATTCATTCAGTTTATTTATTGAGCGCCTACTGAGTGCAGAGCACAATACTAAGCGCTTGGGAAAGTACAACACAACAATAAACGGCAACATTGGCTGCCCACAACGAGCTTACTTACAAGCCTGCGTTGCTTCAGACAGGAGCTGGGTGGAATTCCCTGGGGCGCAGGGAAAGTGTCTTACCAACTGTGTTGAACTCTCCCAAACCCTTAGTACAATGTTTCGCACACAGTAAGCGTTCAATAAATACCGTCGATTGATTGAGCCTCCTCCTCCGCCAACACTATAACCCCCTGGGCCAACTCTTGGTCTCCCCTTTCCCTCCCACGGCTCTGGGCCTTTAGGTTCTCAGGGCAACGCCAGGAGTCCCCACCTGATAAAGCAGCGTCGCTCAGTGGAAAGAGCCCGGGGTTTGGAGTCAGAGGTCATGGGTTCAAATCCCGGCTCCGCTACTTGTCAGCTGTGTGACTTTGGGCAAGTCACTTCACTTCTCTGGGCCTGAGTTACCTCAGCTGTAAAATGGGGATGATAATAATAATAATGATGGCATTTATTAAGCGCTTACTATGTGCAAAGCACTGTTCGAAGCGCTGGGGAGGTTACAAGGTGATCAGGTTGTCCCACGGGGGACTCACAGTCTTCATCCCCATTTTACAGATGAGGTAACTGAGGCACAGGGAAGTTAAGTGACTTGCCCAAAGTCAAACTGGCAGAGCTGGGATTCGAACCCATGACCTCTGACTCCAAAGCCCGGGCTCTTTCCACTGAGCCACGCTGAAGACTGTGAGCCCCCCGGGGGACAACCTGATCTCCTTGTAACCTCCCCAGCGCTTCGAACAGGGCTTTGCACATAGTAAGTGCTTAATAAATGCCATGATTATTATTATTATTAAGGTTGGGTGACTTGCCCAGAGTCACACAGTGGACAGGTGACAGAGCCGGGATTAGAACCCATGACCTCTGACTCCCAAACCCGGGCTCTTTCCACTGAGCCACGCTGTTTTGTTTCGTTGTCTGTCTCCCCCTTCTAGACTGCGAGCCCGTTGTTGGGTAGGGACCGTCTCTCTATGTTGCCGACTTGTACTTCCCAAGCGCTTAGTAGAGTGCTCTGCACACAGTAAGCGCTCAATAAATACGATTGAATGAATGAATGAATGAAAGTGGAGTTTACTCGGCTCAGCACCAGATAAAACGAAGAGGAGTGGGTTGGTCGAGCAGGGGCTCTGCGAGCCGGGCTAGGGAAAGGGCTGAGGTGATCGGCTTTTCCGGCTCGACCCAAGCCCGGCCTGCTCTCCCACAAGCGTGACCTGGCTCTGAGGGAAACCGAGGCGCAGGGAGACCAGCCCCCTTGTTGGGATTCATCCGGAGGCCGAGCTGCCGCCTTCGGCCTGATACTAGAATCGTCGAGAGCAGCTCTGGAGGTTCAGTCCCGGCTCCCTCCTGGGAGCGGTGAGTTCACAGGTGTGGTACGAAGCCGGGAGGATGCGGAAGAGTCTTCGTGTCTTTCGGCACCAGGACGGGCCCGGCCTGGGCTTCGATCGTGCCCTGATCCCTTCCCCAGCCTTCCCTTCTCCATCTCTGTTCCCTTGTCGTCCTCGGCTCGACTCCCGGGCTCCCGGTCAGCTTGCGACCTTGCCCAGGAGGGGTTCTCTCTCATGCTGCTCCAACCGGCTTTGCCGGTACGCCAAGAATTGCATTGAGATCTGGAGGGGTGCTCGTTAAGGAGGAATGCAAAATAGGAAGTGTGCTGACTTCCCCAGCATCCCGCAGGGCCACCTCGGCCCTTTCCCTCACTTAGGGAGACCCTGGTCTCTCCCTGCAGCGTAGGATTTCAAAGGATGTCCTTTTCCGAAGAGGCAGGAAGGTGTCCCCAAGCTCCGGGGGCCTTCTGCTGCTCACACTCCAGCTGTGCTCCCGGCAGAATATTCCCAATTCCTAAGGAATCCCAGCCTCCTGTTCATCCCCCTCTCCGCTGGCTGAGTGATTTTTGGCATTGGAGGGTGGAAGCTTTTGACCTCAGGGTGTAGCCCACACAGGCTGTCTTGGGGTTGGGAGGGAAGGAACAGGGTTTGTTTTACATAGCTAATTTCTGTCTTAAACTGTAAACTCCTAGAGGGCAGGGATCGGGGGGCTTTTTGTTTTGGTGGGGGCAGTACCATTAACTTCACCCCCAGTTCTGTGGGCAGGAAAATTTGAAAAATGAGTCCCAGCTGCCACCTCTTGGCCCCTTCCAGCTGGGGTGGGAGGCTTTATGGGAGCTGGGAGTGGGCGGGAGTGTTTTGAGCGCCAGCCAAGGGTGGTGTATGGGGTCTGGGGCTCTCGGGGCATGAGTGAGATGTGGAGTCCTCAGGACACGAGTTGGGTGTGGGTGTCAATGGGGTCGGCACCCTGGAGTCCTGGCAGCCATGGGGGCTGATCGGGTTGGGGCTGAGGCCAGTGGGTGGCCAGCTCTGGGATGGAGGTGAGCGCCATGGGCCATATAATAATGGCATTTATTAAGCACTTACTACATGCAAAGCACTGCTCTAAGCGCTGGGGAGGTTAAAGGGGGTTAGGTTGTCCCACAGGGGGGCTCATAGTCTTCATCCCCATTTTACAGATGAGTGAACTGAGGACCAGAGAAGTGAAGTGACTTGCCCCAAGTCACACAGCTGACAAGTGGTGGAGCTGGGATTTGAACCCATGACCTCTGACTCCAAAGCCCGGGCTCTTTCCACTGAGCCACGCTGCTTCTCTGAAGGTGATAGTGAAGACATACTGGGGGAAAGTGGGGGAGAAGGCACCCCCACTCCCGCCACCCACCTCTCTGCAATACCTTTCGATGTCCCACTCCCCCACTAGACTGTAAGCTCCTCGAGGGCAGTGATCATAATTACCGACTGTTATATTGTCCTCTCCCAAGTGCTTAGAACAGTGCTCGATATATATCACTTATTGATTCCTCTTCCTTTCCCTGTCTCTCTTCTTGTCTTCCTCCCTTCCCCTCCATTTCTCCCCTGCAAGCTCCCTCCCAAAGCTGCCCCTTCGTTCAAAAAGCAATGTTGCCTCCACTGCTTGATGGTGGCAGTGAAATGTGGGGCTTCCAGGAGAAGGGTAGGGGACAACATGAGGCCCAGGCGCAGAGTCTAGGGGAAGCAGACACCCAGGGGTGCACACCCCCAAGAGTCGGGGGGGGCGGGTCACACTGGGGGAAAAAGGGTAATGACACGGGCCAGCGTGAGGTCAGAGATGGGTAGAGCTTGTGAGGCTGCTCCGTGCTCGGGCTGCGGCGGGAGAAAGCCTCAGTCCGGAGCTCAATTTCAGCCCAGCTTCCTGCCAGCCTGCGGTCCCGGTTCCAGGGGCCCTCCCCTGCTCCGAGTCCTTCCCGAGGCCATCGGCTAACTCGTTCTGGAAAGGAGAGTGAGGGCTGGGGTCACCTTCTGGCTGAGAGGGAGAGGGGCCCTGACCCCGAGGCCCGCGGGGGAGAGGACAAGGGAGAATCCAGCCGAGCCGGCCTCGGGCAGAACACGGCCCCGGAGCGCTCTTCCGGACGGCTCTTATTGGGTCTTGGCCCGGCAGGTTGGCCGGCCCGGAGACCGTAGTGAAGGAAGGATACGATGGTGTCCAGCAGCAGCACGCCCAGGCTGCCAATCAGCCAGGGCAGGTGGTGGAGGACGTAGTTACCCTCGGCCTGCCCGGGCTCGGGGTTCTTGAGCAGCACGCTCAGCCCGTATAGGGTGTTCCCCAGCATCACCAGGGCGAAGAGCGAGTACGAGATGCCCTGGGTCGATCTCCTCTGGAACTGGAAGGGCACAAAGGGCGTCAGAGAGGGACAGGAGGCCCGTTTATCCCCATCGGGGGAGCAGGGGTCTGTGTGGGGGACTGTCCGGGTTCTCCTGGTCTACCCCAACCTACGCTGGCCCCTGAAGGACAACGGACAAGTCCACCAGGCCTCCTGGTCCCCCCATTCTGGGGTCAATCTCCTCTCCCTTAAGTCCGTCCCCAAGGCCTTGAAAAGTGGGCTGACCAACCCTCCGTAAGTGGTCTCTCCCAGGGCCGCCCGGCTCTAGGGGCGACGGCCCCCCGCGGCCTCTTGTCCCAGTCGTTCCAGAGCTGCGGACTGGTAAAGGGCAGAGCCGAGCGCCTTCCGCGGGAGGAGGTGGGGCTGGGGAAGGGTTGCCTCTGGGAAGCCCCTGGCCTGGTCAGGGGCGTCAGGGGCCACTGTGGCAGCACCGTACGCCAACCCGGAGCAGGGCCGCCCTCCCCCTTACGTTGGTGTAGATCTGCGGCAGGCGGGACAGCAGGTAGAGCATGCTGGAGATTGAGCCGATGGCGAAGCCAATGATCTCTTTCTGGGTGAAGGGCTGCAGGACAGGCAGGGAGAACACGGACATAGCAAAGGTCATCTCCTCCCTGCACCCCTTCCCGCATCCTCCCCATGGCCCCGAATGTCCTGTGGCCTTCCCCCACCCCCCGGCAATGCCCTCCCACCTTCTCAGTGCGATCCTGGCCCCCGGACCCCCTTTCACCACCCCCAAAGCTCCTCCCCGCAGTTCCCACCTCTCTGTCTATTTCACCACGACTGTTCTCCTGGCACCGGGCAGATGCGACAGTCGAGTCCCTCCCCCATCCCCGCTCCTTCCCCAAGGACTGACCTTATTGCCCGGCTCAGACCCGATGGCCAGGAGCGTCCGGCCCCTGAAGGAGGCATCTCCTAGGGCTGGGGGACTGGAGGTCCCCAGGAATGGGGCGGCTGATACGCTCCCCAAGAAGATGAACAGGAAGGCGGTGTTGATGGGCGCCGATCCTGGCCACGGAAAGAAGGGGTAAATAATAATAATAACAATAATAATAGCATTTATTAAGCACCTACTGTGTGCAAAGCACTGTTCTATGCGCTGGGGGGGCGGTTACAAGGTGATCAGGTTGTCCCACGGGGCGCTCCCAGTCTTCACCCCCATTTTACAGATGAGGGAACTGAGGCCCAGAGAAGTGAAGTGACTTGCCCAAAGTCACCCAGCTGGCAACTGGCAGGGCCCCCGACTGGCTCCTGAAGCGTTTTTCTGTCAGGGTGACCGAACGAGACCCCCAGGAAGGAGGGAGGGCTTGAGGATGGAGCCCCAAATGGTGATCAGAGGAAGGAAATCGGGGTGCTTCCCTTTCACCATTGCTCACTTGCTTTCTGAGCGTCCCTATCTTGGAAGATTAAGGGGCAGGACTCCAGATAAGGCCTTGCTGCCCAGAGGAAGTAGTTGTGGACTTTATCATTCCGAGACCCTGAAGATAGGCATCCGTCGGGCTCCTGTGGCTTGGAGGGACCCCTGTCACTGGCTCTGGGCCCACAGTCGCCTGGCTTTGAGATCAATCAATCGTATTTATTGAGCGCTTACTGTGTGCAGAGCACTGTACTAAGCACTTGGGAAGTACAAGTTGGCAACATACAGAGACAGTCCCTACCCAACAGTGGGCTCACAATTGAGATCCTTTCCTGCCCAGTTGTCCCTTCCTCTGGGCCAGGGAGGAGAATTTCTTGAGCTTTCTTTCTCCCTAGTCAGCTTACTCCAGAAGGTTTCCCTTAAAAAAAAAAAAATCTCACATATTTTGGTCTTCAACTCCAACCTGGGGGCTGAACCCAGGACGGTTTAGCCTTGAAAACCGGGCATGGTAGAAGGTAGGGGTGGGCCCCCTGTTTGGAGAAGCAGCGTGGTTTAATGGATTCCCCCCACCTTACCTCCTTCCCTTTCCCACAGCACCTGTATTTAGTAGTCTATTTTATTTGTACATGTTTATTCTATTTATTTTATTTTGTTAATATGTTTTGTTTTGTTCTCTGTCTCTCCCTTCTAGACTGTGAGCCCACTGTTGGGTAGGGACCGTCTCTATATGTTGCCAACTTGTACTTCCCAAGCGCTTAGTACAGTGCTCTGCACAGTAAGTGCTCAATAAATACGATTGAATGAATGAATGACAGAGCGTGGGCCCGGGAGTCAGAAGGACCTGGGTTCTAATCCTGGCTCCGCCATGTGTCTGCTGCGTGACCTTGGGCAAGTCACTTTGCTTCGGGGCCTCAGGTACCTCATCATAGGCTTAGTATAGTACTCTGCACACAGTAAGTGCTCAATAAATACGATTGCATGAATCTGTAAAATGGGGATTAAGCCCTATGTGGGACAGGGACTGTGTCCAACCTGACTAATGTGTATCTACCCCAGTGTTTAGAACAGTGCTTGGCACATAGCGCGTTCAATGGAAAGACCCCGGGCTTTGGAGTCGGAGGTCGTGGGTTCAAATCCCGGCTCCGCCACTTGTCAGCTGTGTGAATTTGGGCAAGTCACTTCACTCCTCTGGGCCTCAGTTACCTCATCTGGAAAATGGGGTTAAAGACTGTGAGCCCCCCGTGAGACAACCTGATCACCGTGGAACCTCCCCAGCACTTAGAACAGTGCTTTGCACATAGTAGGCGCTTAATAAATGCCATTATTATTATTATTGTTATTTTTGAAAGGCTTGAGCACTGGATGAGGGGCACTGGAATCCAATAATAATAATAATAATAATGATGATGGCATTTTTTAAGCGCTTACTATGTGCCAAGCACTGTTCTAAGCGCTGCTTCTGGCCTTAGTCTCTGCCCAGGTAATGATGATGATAATTGTGGTGAACACTGGGGTAGTTTGGACGCAGTCCCTGCCCCACATGGTGCTCATAATCTAGGGGGAGAGGGAGAAAAAGGTATCTCCTTTTCACAGATGAGGAAACTGAAGCCCAGAGAAGTTGAGTGACTTGTACCTTTTATTCACCTCATCCTCAGCCCCACAGCACTTATGTACCTATCTGTAATATTCATAATCTTCAAATATTACGATTTCTATTAACGTCCATCTCCCCCTCTAGACTGTTGTGGGCAGGGAACGTATCCACCAACTCGGTTGTACTGTACTCTCCCAAGCTCTTAGTCTAGTGTTTTGCATCCAGTAAGAGCTCACTAAATACCATCGATTGATTGATTGCCCAAGGTCAAGCAGCAGACAAGCGGCAGGGTCTGGATTAGCGTGGCTCAGTGGAAAGAGCCCGGGCTTGGGAGTCGGAGGTCATGGGTTCGAATCCTGGCTCCGCCGTTTGTCAGCTGTGTGATTTTGGGGCAAGTCACTTCACTCGTCTGTGCCTGTTACCTCATCTGTCAAATGGGGATGAAGACTGTGAGCCCCATGTGGGACAACCTGATCACCTTGTATCCCCCCAGCGCTTAGAACAGTGCTTCGCACATACTAAGCGTTTAACAAATACCATCATTATTATTATTAGAACCAAGTCACAGGTCACTTCCAGACCTGTGCTCTAGCCACTAGACCACCCTGGGCCGGCTTGCTCCGACGGCCCATCCCAGGCCCCCTCTGAGGTGCTGGGGGAACCCAGAGCCGCTGTTGGGTAGGGACCGTTGCCAACTTGTACTTCCCAAGCGCTTAGTACAGTGCTCTGCACACAGTAAGCACTCAGTAGATACGATTGAATGAATGAATGACTCGGAAGTCTTTGGACTTCCAGATCCCTTCAGGCGACAGGGAGGAAAGACCTTTCCCTCCCATACTTCCCGTTGGGTGCCCTGTTACCTAGAGCTGAGAGCTTTTTTCCCAGTCCCACCCACAATTCCCCAGCCCCTGCAGCCCCACGGCCCGGCACCGGCCAAAGATCCGGCTCCGCTGCGTCCCAAGGAGACGAAGCGGCCAACCGCACTCACGTGAGAAGCCCTGGTTCTTGAACTTGTAATAGAAGTAGAGGGACATCATGAGCAGGTCGGCCAGCACGTAGTACACAGCGGTGTATGTCTGCGAGAGCACAGGGTCGGACCGTGAGGTGCCCAGCCCCGGGCTCAGGCCTCGCCTCGTCAGGTGAGGGAAGGCGCGGACGCCTCGACTTTCAGCAGGCACCTTAAGGCGAGCGGCCCTGCCTGCTGGGACCCGTGATCCCCGTCCACCCTCCAGAAGGGCCCAGGTCTCCAGCTGGGATGCTGTCATTGCAAGAGGCTGGGACGGGCTGCTTCAGAGCCCCAGCAGCTCGGAGGCCTGCCGCCTGCAGCTGGTTCTCTTCTGACCTTGGGGCACAAGGGCCCCAAGGAGTCAGTCAGAGAAAGCAGCTCCATCCCAAAGCCACCCTTAGCCCCTCAGGAGATTCCCACCCCACGGTGGGCTCAGACGATGCCCGTACCTGCAGTGGCAGCTGATCGGCGAGGAAGGACCCAATGAGATTGCAGGAATCTCCACCCAGCCAGCCCAGGAGGAACCACACGGACAGGGCCTGGTCCATATTGCCCGTCTTGCAGGCCTGGAAGTACTGGCTGGAAGGCAAGAGGGACCGTTAACCCCGCCGCCAGCGGGCCGAGACCTTGCCTCCGAATCAGGTGCCATTCCATTTCCTCCTCCAGTCATCCGAGCTTTAAGGACTTTCGGTCCTTTGGGCCTCGCGTGAGCAACCCCTCTTGATTCTGCCACAGAGGCACTCCGGGTGGCTTCCCAGCAGCCGATCAGGCCCGGCCCTCCCCTCCTCCTGTCGGGGATGGGAGAGTGGTTCATTGCGATCCAGCTGGACAAACAGAGAGGGAGGGAGGACAGAGAGAGAGAAAGAGAGAGAGAGAGAGGAAAGGAGGGAGGGAGAAAGAAATGGAGGGAGGGAGAGAAGGGAGGAGGGAGAGGGAAGGGGGAAGAGAAAGGGGGAGAGGGGAAGAGAAGGGGAGAGGGGAAGAGGGAGAGAGGGGAAGAGAAGGGGAAGAGGGAGAGAGGGGAGAGGGGGGGGAAGAGAAGGGGAAGAGGGAGGGGAAGAGAAGGGGAAGAGGGAGGGGAAGAGAAAAGGGGGAGGGAGGGGAAGAGAAAAGGGGGAGGGAGGGGAAGAGAAAAGGGGGAGGGGGAGGGGAAGAGAAAAGGGGGAGGGGGAGGGGAAGAGAAAAGGGGGAGAGGGAGGGGAAGAGAAAAGGGGGAGAGGGAGGGGAAGAGAAAAGGGGGAGAGGGAGGGGAAGAGAAAAGGGGGAGAGGGAGGGGAAGAGAAAAGGGGGAGAGGGAGGGGAAGAGAAAAGGGGGAGAGGGAGGGGAAGAGAAAAGGGGGAGAGGGAGGGGAAGAGAAAAGGGGGAGAGGGAGGGGAAGAGAAAAGGGGGAGAGGGAGGGGAAGAGAAAAGGGGGAGAGGGAGGGGAAGAGAAAAGGGGGAGAGGGAGGGGAAGAGAAAAGGGGGAGGGGGAGGGGAAGAGAAAAGGGGGAGAGGGAGGGGAAGAGAAAAGGGGGAGAGGGAGGGGAAGAGAAAAGGGGGAGGGGGAGGGGAAGAGAAAAGGGGGAGAGGGAGGGGAAGAGAAAAGGGGGAGAGGGAGGGGAAGAGAAAAGGGGGAGAGGGAGGGGAAGAGAAAAGGGGGAGAGGGAGGGGAAGAGAAAAGGGGGAGAGGGAGGGGACGAGAAAAGGGGGAGAGGGAGGGGAAGAGAAAAGGGGGAGAGGGAGGGGAAGAGAAAAGGGGGAGAGGGAGGGGAAGAGAAAAGGGGGAGAGGGAGGGGAAGAGAAAAGGGGGAGAGGGAGGGGAAGAGAAAAGGGGGAGAGGGAGGGGAAGAGAAAAGGGGGAGAGGGAGGGGAAGAGAAAAGGGGGAGAGGGAGGGGAAGAGAAAAGGGGGAGAGGGAGGGGAAGAGAAAAGGGGGAGAGGGAGGGGAAGAGAAAAGGGGGAGAGGGAGGGGAAGAGAAAAGGGGGAGAGGGAGGGGAAGAGAAAAGGGGGAGAGGGAGGGGAAGAGAAAAGGGGGAGAGGGAGGGGAAGAGAAAAGGGGGAGAGGGAGGGGAAGAGAAAAGGGGGAGAGGGAGGGGAAGAGAAAAGGGGGAGAGGGAGGGGAAGAGAAAAGGGGGAGAGGGAGGGGAAGAGAAAAGGGGGAGAGGGAGGGGAAGAGAAAAGGGGGAGAGGGAGGGGAAGAGAAGGGGAGAGAGGGAGGGGAAGAGAAGGGGAGAGAGGGAGGGGAAGAGAAGGGGAGAGAGGGAGGGGAAGAGAAGGGGAGAGAGGGAGGGGAAGAGAAAGGGGGAGAGGGAGGGGAAGAGGAAAGGGGGAGAGGGAGGGGAAGAGGAAAGGGGGAGAGGGAGGGGAAGAGGAAAGGGGGAGAGGGAGGGGAAGAGGAAAGGGGGAGAGGGAGGGGAAGAGGAAAGGGGGAGAGGGAGAGGGAGGGGAAGAGAAAGGGGGAAGAGGGAAAGAGGGAGGGAGAGTTGCAAGGTACTCTCCCGTGCACTTAGGGCAGTGCTCTGCACAGCATAAGCGCTCAATAAGCACTGATTGATCGAACAGTTCAGCGGTTGTTCCATTCCTTTAGCAGGCTGGAGGCTCATGAGGAATAGGGCAAGTCCCGGAGACAAGGGCCCTGGGCCTCGAGGAACTCATTTGAAAGTGGGACTGACGAAAGAATGTAGTCCACCTTATCTTTTTCCGGAGGCTTTATTTACTGCTTATAATGGAGCTTCCCCAGTCATTTAGGAGCCACTCCCGGGTTGAAGAAGAATGGGGAGTAATGATTGGAGGAAGGAGTATAAACAACCTTCCTTATGCTGATGATACTACACTACTAGCAGAAAGTGAAGAAGATTTGAGGGGGTTATTAAAAGTTGAGCAGAGCGAAAAGATGGGCCTGTATTTGACTGTCAAAAAAAAAAAAAGGATCATGACAACTGGAAGTTTTAACTCATAGCAGATGGAGAGAAGATTGAAGAAGATGACAACTTTTCTCTCCTGGGATCGCTAATCAATAATAACCAGTAGTCAAGAAATATGTCGAAGATTAATGTTAGGAAGGTTTGCTATGAAAAAGCCTGGAAAAAACATCATGAAATGTGCTGAGGTAACAACTGCCACAAAAATACAAGCAATCAATTCTCCGGTGTTTCCAATGACAATGTATGGATCTGAAAGCTGGACAGTGAAAAAAACAGGCTAGAAAGAGCAACGATTGTGTTGAAATATGGTGTTGGAGAAGGCTTTTGTGCATACCACTGATCCGCCCGGAAAACAAATGAGTTTTGGAGCAAATTAAGCCAATGTGGCCTTTGGAAGGCCAAGTGGCTCGATTTAAGATTAGCATATTTTGGACACATCATCAGGAGGACTAATTCTCTGGAGAAGACAAGAAAAGTCTAGGGAAAACTTGGAAGAGGCAGACCAGGACCTAGAGGATAGAGACCATAATGACGATAATGGAAGAACCGTTAGCAAGGCTATGGATTATGGCAGAATAATAATAATAATGGCATTTATTAAGTGCTTACTACGTGCAAAGCACTGTTCTAAGTGCTGGGGAAGACACAAGCTGATCAGGTTGTCCCACGTGGGGCTCACAATCTTAATCCTCATTTTACAGATGAGGGAACTGAGGCCCAGAGAAGTGAAGTGACTTGCCCAAAGTCACACAGCTGACAAGCGGTGGAGTCAGGATTTGAACCCATGACCTCTGACTCCAAAGCCCGTGCTCTTTCCACTGAGCCACGCTGCTTCTCTTAATAACGTTGGTATTTGTTAAGTGCTTACTATGTGCAAAGCACTGTTCTAAGCGCTGGGGAGGATACAAGCTGATCAGGTTGTCCCACGTGGGGCTCACAATCTTAATCCTCATTTTCCAGATGAGGGAACTGAGGCCCAGAGAAGTGAAGTGACTTGCCCAAAGTCACACAGCTGACAAGTTGCGGAGCCGGGATTTGAACCCATGACGTCTGACTCCCAAGCCCGGGCTCTTAGGATGTTTTAGACTGTGAGCCCATTGCTGGGTAGGGACTGTCTCTATATGTTGCCAACTTGTACTTCCCAAGCGCTTAGTACAGTGCTCTGCACACAGTAAGCGCTCAATAAATACGATTGATGATTGATGTTCTGGAGAAAATCTATCCCTAGAGTTGCTATGAATTGTTAACTATAATAACTATAATAATACCCTTTGGGACCCAGACTCAGTAGCCCAGCGGAGGGAAGGAGGGAGGACAAACGCTAAGGCCACTGTGCAAGATGAGCCTGTTTTCAGGACACATTTCTTGCCCACAGTGAGCTTAGAAAATGAATCAGTCAATCGTGTGACCTTGGACGAGTCACTTCACTCGCCTTAGGGAAGCGGCGCCCCCTAGGGGAAAGAGCTCGGGGCTGGGAGTCGGAAGGACCTGGGTTCGAATCCTGGCTCTGCCACTCGTCGGCTGTGTGACCTTGGACGAGTCATTTCCCCTCTGTTACAGAAGCGGCGCCGCCTAGTGGAAAGAGACCGGCGCTGGGAGCCAGAGGTCCTGGGTTCTAATCCTGGGTCATCCAGGTGTCCACTGTGTGACCTTGGATGAGTCATAATAATAATGTTGTTATTTGTTAAGTGCTTACTATGTGCAAAGCACTGTTCTAAGCACTGGGGTAGATACAAGGTAATCAGGTTGTCCCACGTGGGGCTCACAGTCTTCATCCCCATTTTACAGATGAGATAACTGAGGCCCAGAGAAGTCAAGTGACTTGCCCAAAGTCACACAGCTGACAAGTGGCGGAGCCAGGATTTGAACCCGCGACCTCTGACTCCCAAGCTCGGGCTCTTTCCACGGAGCCACGCTGCTTCTCATGTTGCCAAATTGTACTTCCCAAGCGCTTCGTACAGTGCTCTGCACACAGTAAGTGCTCAATAAATACGATTGAATGAATGAATGAATTTATTGAGCGCTTACAGGGTGCAGAGTACTGTACTAAGCATCTAGGGAAAGTACAATATAACTTAGTTGGTAGATCTGATTCCTGCTCACAACTCTGTTGTACTGTAATAATAATAATAATGGTATTTGTTAAGCGCTTACTATGTGCAAAGCACTGTTCTAAGCGCTGAGGAGGTTGTCCCATGGGGGGCTCCCAGTTTTAATCCCCATTTTACAGATGAGGTAACTGAGGCACAGAGGAGTGAAGTGAGTTGCCCAAAGTCACACAGCTGACAGTTGGCGGAGCGGGGATTACAATAATAATAATAATAATGGCATTTATTAAGTGCTTACTATGTGCAAAGCACTGTTCTAAGCGCTGGAGAGGTTACAAAGTGATCAGGTTGTCCCACATGGGGCTCACAGTCTTTATCCCCATTTTACAGATGTGGGAACTGAGGCACAGGGAAGTGAAGTGACTTGCCCAAAGTCACACAGCTGACGGCGGAGCCGGGATTAGAACTCATGACCTCTGACTCTGAAGCCCGGGCTCTTTCCACTGAGCCACGCTGCTTCTGCTGTACTCTCCCAAGGCACTCATTTACTGAGCGCTTACTGTGTGCACACAGTAAGTGCTCAATAAATGTGATTGATTGATGGGTTGATTGATTCATTCATTCATTCAATGGTATTTATTGAGCACTTACTGTGTGCAGAGCACTGTACTAAGCGCTTGGGAAGTACAAGGTGGCAACATATAGAGACGGGCCCTACCCAACAGCGGGCTCACAGTCTAGAAGACTGTATTTATTGAGAAGCAGCGTGGCTCAGTGGAAAGAGCCCGGGCTTGGGAGTCAGAGGTCGTGGGTTCAAATCTCAGCCCCGCCACTTGTCAGCTGTGTGACTTTGGGCAAGTCACTTCACTTCTCTGGGCCTCAGTTACCTCATCTGGAAAATGGGGATTAAGACTGTGAGCCCCATGTGGGACAACCTGATTACCTTGGATCTACCCAGCGCTTAAAACAGTGCTTGGCACATAGTAAATGCTTAACAAATACCAAAATGATTATTATTATTATGGAGCGCTTACTGTGTGCAGAACACTGTACTAAGCACTTGAGGTTACCGTCTAGTCAGGGAACTACAGGGCAGGTGAGTGAGAAGCTGGGGTGGGCTGGCTCTGAGGTAACCAGGGGATGCTGGAAGAATCAATCAATCAATCAATCGTATTTATTGAGCGCTTACTGTGTGCAGAGCACTGTACTAAGTGCTTGGGAAGTCCAAGTTGGCAACATATAGGGACGGTCCCTACCCAACGGCGGGCTCACAGACTAGAAGAAGCGATGCCCGACGAGGCAGGGCTCCGCTAGACGTGAGCTGACAGTCCCCACAGCGTCGGATCTTGTCTGAGGCCTCCTCAGATCTCAACCTCCATCATCTTTTAGACTGTGAGCCCACTGTTGGGTAGGGACTGTCTCTAGATGTTGCCAATTTGTACTTCCCAAGCGCTTAGTACAGTGCTCTGCACATAGTAAGCGCTCAATAAATACGATTGATGTGTATCGCGCCGCTGACCTCTCGCCCAAGTCCTGCCTCTAGCCTGGAATATCCTCCCTCCTCAAATCCTCCCGGCAATTATTCTCCTCTCCTTCAAAACCTTACAGGATGAAAACTTCCTTTCCTCTTTCTCCACCCGCTTCGGCATCGCCCTGACTTGCTCCCGTTATTCATCCCCCCAGCCCCACAGTACTTAGGTAATTTATTCATTTAGTTACATTAATGCCTCCCTAGACCGTAAGCTTGTTATGGGCAGGTAATGTGTCAATTTTCTGTTATATTGTGATAATATATGTTAATATAATATGTTAATATAATATGTTAATATAATATAAATTAATATATTATATTACATATGATATATTACATATGATATATTACATATATTACATATATGATATGTGTTATAAGCGCTTAGTACAGTGCTCTGCACATAGTAAGTGCTCAATAAATATGATTGATGATAATAACAGTGATAATAATGATGGCATTATTATGATATATATGATATATGGTATATATAAGGATATAATGATGGCGCTTACTATGTGCCAAGCACTGTTCTAATAATAATAATAATAGCATTTATTAAGCGCTTACTATGTGCCAAGCATTGTTCTAAGCGCCGGGGAGGTTACAAGGTGATCAGGTTGGCCCATGGGGGAGCTCACAATTTTAATCCCTATTTGACAGATGAGGGAACCGAGGCCCAGAGACGTGAAGTGACTTGCCCAAAGTCACACAGCTAACAGTTGGCGGAGCCAGGACTTGAACCCACGACCTCTGACTCCAAAGCCCGGGCTCTTTCCACGGAGCCACGCTGTACTCTCCCAAGCGCTTAATACAGTGCTCTGCACACACTAAGCGCTCAATAGATGCGGTTGAATGAATAAATGAATCCTTCAGATTCAGCCAGCCCTAATAATAATAATAATAATGATGGTATTTGTTAAGCGCTTATTATGTGCAAAGTGCTGTTCTAAGTGCTGGGCACTGTTCTAATGATAATGAGTGTGGTATGTGCTACGTAAGCCCTGGGGTAGACGTGAGATAATCAAGTCGGACCCAATCCCTTTCCCACATGGGGGTCACAGTCTAAGAAGGAGAGAGATCGGATATTGAATCCCCATTTTACAGATGAGGAAACCCAAGTCCAGAGAAGGGAAGTGACTGGCCCAAGGTCACCCGGCAGGCCAGTGGCAGAGCCGGGATTAGAACCCAAATGAGAAGCAACATGTCTCTGTGGAAAAGGGCCTGGACTTTGGAGTCAGAGGTCACGGGTTCAAATTCTGGCTCCGCCACTTGTCAGCTGGGTGACTTTGGGCAAGTCACTTCAATCAATCAATCAATCGCATTCATTGAGCGCTTACTGTGTGCAGAGCACTGGACTAAGTGCTTGGGAAGTACAAGTTGGCAACATATAGAGACAGTCCCTACCCAACAGTGGGCTCACAGTCTCTGGGCCTCAGTTCCCTCACCTGGAAAATGGGGATGAAGACTGTGAGCCCCCCGTGGGACAACCTGATCACCTTGTAACCTCCCCAGTGCTTTGCACATAGTAAGCGCTTAATAAATGCCATTATTATTATTATTATTATAAATGATCTGACTCCCCAAGCTGTGATCTCATCCCTCGACCATACTGCTTCTCCTTCTGGGCTGTGACTCACTTTCCCCGGAGGAACCCACTCCCAGAGCGATAAAACAACTGGGACCCCCTTTGCTCTGCCCCTCCAGCTTGGTTGGGAAAATGAGGGCTGCAGAGGCCAGGGCGGAAAGGGGCTCTGAAATCACCCGGGTACCAGTTGGGACCCCGTAACCTCTCGGACCTGGTGCTCTGCACACAGTAAGCGCTCAATAAATACGATTGATTGATTGATTGATTGATTTACACCCGATCTGCTCCGCGCCCTGGAATTGCAGCCACTTTTAGAGGCCGGAGCAACACCGTTTGGGACAGGAAGTGGCGAAAGATGCTCCAGGAAGTGGCCTGCTACTGCGACCCCTTCTTCTTGTATATATGTTTGTACATATTTATTACTCTATTTATTTATTTTACTTGTACATATTTATTCTATTTATTTTATTTTGGTAGTATGTTTGGTTTTGTTCTCTGTCTCCCCCTTTCAGACTGTGAGCCCACTGTTGGGTAGGGACCGTCTCTAGATGTTGCCAACTTGGACCTCCCAAGTGCTTAGTACAGTGCTCTGCACACAGTAAGCGCTCAATACGATTGATTGATGGATTATTGTCTTTAAAGGGATTAAAAGGGAGGGAGGGAAGAATTGGGAAGGTCAAGGCCACACCCCAGGGCTGCTGGAAAATATCCAAACCAGACCCAGCCAGGCGGGAACCCCCCACGGTCACCTGGTCTAGTGGAAAGAGCAGCAGGAGCGAGGGAGTCGGGAGGACATGGGTTCTAACGTTGGCTCTGCCAATTGCTTGCTGAATGACCTGGGGCAAGTCACTTGACATCTCTGTGTGACCTTGGGCAAGTCACTTAACTTCTCTGAGCCTCAGTGACCTCATCTGAAAAAATGGGGATTAACACTGTGAGCCCCACGTGGGACAACCTGATCACCTTGTAACCTCCCCAGCGCTTAGAACGGTTCTTTGCACGTAGTAAGCGCTTAATAAATGCTATTATTATTATTAAGTCACTTCTGTAAAATAGGGATGAAGACTTTGAGCCCCCCGGGGGACAACCTGATCACCTTGTAACCTCCCCAGCGCTTAGAACGGTGCTTTGCACATAGTAAGCGCTTAACAAATGCCATCATTATTATTATTATTATTATCTCCGTGCCTCAGTTCTGTGTTTCCCCTCCCACTTAGAGTGTGAGTCCCATGCAGCACAGGGACTGTGTCCAACTTAATAATAATAGTGGTATTTATGAAGCGCTTACTCTGTGCAAAGCACCGTTCTAAGTGCTGGGGAGGTTACAAGGTGATCAGGTTGTCCCCCGGGGGGCTCACAGTCTTCATCCCCATTTTACAGATGAGGTAGCTGAGGCCCAGAGAAGTGACTTAATAATAATAATAATAGCATTTATTAAGCGCTTACTATGTGCAAAGCACTGTTCTGAGCGCTGGGGAGGTTACAAGGCAATCAGGTTGTCCCACAGGGGCCTCACAGTCTTCATCCCCATTTGACAGATGAGGGAACTGAGGCCCAGAGAAGTGAAGTGACTTGCCCAAAGTCACACAGCTGAGAACTGGCGGAGTCAGGATTTGAACCCATGACCTCTGACTCCAAAGCCCGTGCTCTTTCCACTGAGCCACGCTGCTTCTCTTATGAAGCTTCTCTTATGAAGTGCTTAAAATGTGCAAAGCCCTGTTCCAAGTACTGGGGAGGTTACAAGGTGATCAGGTTGTCCCCTGGGGGGCTCACAGTCTTCACCCCCATTTTACAGATGAGGTAGCTGAGGGCCAGAGAAGTGACTTAATAATAATAATAATAGCATTTATTAAGCGCTTGCTATGTGCAAAGCACTGTTCTAAGAGCTGGGGAGGTTACAAGGTGATCAGGTTGTCCCCCGGGGGGCTCACAGTCTTCACCCCCATTTTACAGATGAGGTAGCTGAGGCCCAGAGAAGTGACTTAATAATAATAATAATAGCATTTATTAAGCGCTTGCTATGTGCAAAGCACCGTTCTGAGCGCTGGGGAGGTTACAAGGTGATCAGGTTGTCCCCCGGGGGGCTCACAGTCTTCATCCCCATTTTACAGATGAGGTCACTGAGGCCCAGAGAAGTGAAGTGACTTGCCCAAAGTCATACGGCTGACAAGTGGCGGAGTCGCGATTTGAACCCATGATGTCTGACTCTAAAGCCCGGGCTCTTTCCATTGAGCCACGCTGCTTCCCCAGTGCCTAAGTCGCTGGGGAAGTAACTTAGTAACCTAAGTCATGTAAGGTTACTAGTAACTTAGTAACCTAAGTGACTTAGTAACCTAAGTCACCCCAGGGCTAAGAACAGTGTTTGACTTCCATTTTACAGATGAGGAAACTGAGGCCCAGAGAATAATAATAATGATGGCATTTATTAAGCGCTTACTATGTGCAAAACACTGTTCTAAGTGCTGGGGAGGTTACAAGGTGATCAGGTTGTCCCACGTGGAGCTCACAGTCTTAATCCCCATTTTACAGATGAGGTAACTGAGGTCCAGAGAAGTGAAGTGACTTGCCCAAAGTCACACAGCTGACAAGTGGCAGAGTCACGATTTGAACCCATGATGTCTGACTCCAAAGCCCGGGCTCTTTCCACTGAGCCACGCTGCCTCCCCAGTGCCTAAGTCACTGGGGAAGTAACTTAGTAACCTAAGTCACATAAGGTTACTAGTAACTTAGTAACCTAAGTCACCCAGTGCTAAGAACAGTGTTTGACTTCCATTTTACAGATGAGGAAACTGAGGCCCAGAGAATAATAATAATGATGGCATTTATTAAGCACTTACTATGTAACTTAGTAAGTAAGGTTACTTAGTAACCTGTCACCCCAGTGCTAAGAACAATGTTTGACTCATAGTAAGAGCTGTTTGACTCCCATTTTACAGATGAGGTAACTGAGGCCCAGAGAATAATAATAATGATGGCATTTATTAAGTGTTTACTATGTAACTTAGTAAGTATATAATAATAATGATGGCATTTATTAAGCTCTTGCTATATAACTTAGTAAGGTTATTTAGCAACCTAAGTCACCCCAGTGCTAAGAACAGTGTTGGACTCATAGTAAGAGCTGTTTGACTCCCATTTTACAGATGAGGTAACTGAGGCCCAGAGAATAATAATAATGATGGCACTGATTAGGTGTTTACTATGTAACTTAGTAAGTATATAACAATAATGATGGCATTTACTAAGCGCTTGCTATGTAACTTAGTAAGTAAGGTTACTTAGCAAGCTAAGTCACCCCAGTGCTAAGAACAGTGTTTGACCCACAGTAAGAGCTGTTTGACTCCCATTTTACAGATGAGGTAACTGAGGCCCAGAGAATAATAATAATTTTGGCATTTATTAAGTGCTTACTATGTAACTTAGTATATAATAATAATGGCGGCATTTATTAAGCACTTACTATGTAACTTAGTAAGTAAGGTTACTTAGCAAGCTAAGTCACCCCAGTGCTAAGACCAGTGTTTGACTCATAGTAAGAGCTGTTTGACTCCCATTTTACAGATGAGGTAACTGAGGCCCAGAGAATAATAATAATGACGGCATTTATTAAGCGCTTACTATGTAACTTAGTAAGCATATAATAATAATGATGGCATTTATTAAGCGCTTGCTATGTAACTTAGTAAGTAAGGTTACTTAGCAACCTAAGTCACCCCAGTGCTAAGAACAGTGTTTGACCCACAGTAAGAGCTGTTTGACTCCCATTTTACAGATGAGGTAACTGAGGCCCAGAGAATAATAATAATTTTGGCATTTATTAAGTGCTTACTATGTAACTTAGTATATAATAATAATGGCGGCATTTATTAAGCGCTTACTATGTAACTTAGTAAGTAAGGTTACTTAGCAAGCTAAGTCACCCCAGTGCTAAGAACAGTGTTTGACTCATAGTAAGAGCTGTTTGACTCCCATTTTACAGATGAGGTAACTGAGGCCCAGAGAATAATAATAATGACGGCATTTATTAAGCGCTTACTATGTAACTTAGTAAGCATATAATAATAATGATGGCATTTATTAAGTGCTTGCTATGTAACTTAGTAAGGTTACTTAGCAACCTAAGTCACCCCAGTGCTAAGAACAGCGTTTGACTCATAGTAAGAGCTGTTTGACTCCCATTTTACAGATGAGGCAACTGAGGCCCAGAGAATAATAATAATGATGGCATTTATTAAGCGCTTACTATGTAACTTAGTAAGTATATAATAATAATGATGGCATTTATTAAGCGCTTGCTATGTAACTTAGTAAGTAAGGTTACTTAGCAAGCTAAGTCACCCCAGTGCTAAGAACAGTGTTTGACTCATAGTAAGAGCTGTTTGACTCCCATTTTACAGATGAGGTAACTGAGGCCCAGAGAATAATAATAATGACGGCATTTATTAAGCGCTTACTATGTAACTTAGTAAGTATATAATAATAATGATGGCATTTATTAAGCACTTGCTATGTAACTTAGTAAGTAAGTAAGGTTACTTGGCAACCTAAGTCACTCCAGTGCTAAGAACAGCGTTTGACTCTTAGTAAGAGCTGTTTGACTCCCATTTTACAGATGAGGTAACTGAGGCCCAGAGAATAATAATAATGATGGCATTTATTAAGCGCTTACTATGTAACTTAGTAAGTATATAATAATAATGATGGCATTTACTAGGCGCTTGCTATGTAACTTAGTAAGTAAGGTTACTTAGCAACCTAAGTCACCCCAGTGCTAAGAACAGTGTTGGACTCATAGTAAGAGCTGTTTGCCTCCCATTTTACAGATGAGGTAACTGAGGCCCAGAGAATAATGATAATAATGATGGCATTTATTAAGCGCTTACTATGTAACTTAGTAAGTATATAATAATAATGATGGCATTTATTAAGCGCTTGCTATGTAACCTAGTAAGTATATAATAATAATGATGGCATTTATTAAGCGCTTGCTATGTAACTTAGTAAGTAAGGTTACTTAGTAACCTAAGTCACCCCAGTGCTAAGAACAGTGTTGGACTCATTGTAAGAGCTGTTTGACTCCCATTTTACAGATGAGGTAACTGAGGCCCAGAGAATAATAATAATGACAGCACTTATTAAGCACTTACTATGTAACTTGGTAAGTATATAATAATAATGATGGCATTTACTAAGCACTTGCTATGTAACTTAGTAAGGTTACTTAGCAACCTAAGTCACCCCAGTGCTAAGAACAGTGTTGGACTCATAGTAAGAGCTGTTTGACTCCCATTTTACAGATGACGTAACTGAGGCCCAGTTACGGATGAGGTAACTGAGTTGACTCACAGTAAGAGCTTAATAAATGCCTCACACCCCGAAAAAAAGCTTCTCCCCAAAAAGGCCCCCTGCCTTTCCCTCAAGTCCAGCCGAGCGAGCTCTACTTACGGAAAGGAGGCGCCAGCAAAGCAGAGGATGGAAGCCAGGCCCAGGACCACACTGGCGAAGTCCCGGCCGTCCCGAGCGCACTCTCTGAACACGTCCCACACCCACAGGGATCCGTTGGGGCAGTCGGAGAAGTTCCCGGCCGGGAGCGCGGAGCCGAGGGGCTTCCAGAACATGGCGGAGCCTCCCGGGGTGGGATCGAAGGGACGGCCGACGGGTGTCCGCGGCGGCTCTCTGGCCCTAGGAGCGAGCAGGATAAGGGAGGATTAGCCGAGCTCCCTGCCTTGCAACAGGGCCGGATCTCCTCTTCAGGGCTAAGCGCTTAGTACAGTGCTCTGCACACAGTAAGCGCTCAATAAATACGATTGATTGATTGATAAAGTCGAAGATAACATCTTCATCAAGGCCCTAACGTGCTCAAGCCACTTTCTTTGATGCTGACCAGAATCTGGGAAAGGGAATCACTCAGGTTTGCGTGGACGACGACGCTCTCGCCCTCCCACAGCCCAGGTCATCTGATCTCATCTATTTGAAGATAAAAAAAAAAGATCAGCCTTTGTCAATCAATGGTATTCATTCATTCATTTAATCGTATTGAGCGCTTACTGTGTGCCGAGCACCGTACTGAGCGCTTGGGAAGTCCAAGTTGGCAACATGAGAAGCAGCGTGGCTCAGAGGAAAGAGCCCGGGCTTTGGAGGCAGAGGTCATGGGTTCAAATCCCAGCTCCGCCAATTGTCAGCTGTGTGACTCTGGGCAAGTCACTTCACTTCTCTAGGCCTCAGTTCCCTCAACTGTAAAATGGGGATTAAGACTGTGAGCCCTCTGTGGGACAACCTGATCACCTTGTAACTTCCCCAGTGCTTAGAACAGTGCTTTGCACATAGTAAGCACTTAATAAATGCCATTATTATTATTATTATTATTATTATTATTATTATATAGAGATGGTCCCTACCCAGCAGCGGGGTCATTTATTCATTCATTCATTCAATCGTATTTATTGAGCGCTTACTGTGTGCAGAGCACCGTACTAAGCGCTTGGGAAGTCCAAGTTGGCAACATATAGAGACGGTCCCTACCCAACAGTGGGCTCATTTATTCATTCATTCATTCCATCGCATTTATTGAGCGCTTACTGTGTGCCGAGCACTGTACTAAGCGCTTGGGAAGTCCAAGTTGGCAACATATAGAGATGGCCCCTACCCAACAGCGGGCTCACAGTCTAGAAGGGGGAGACAGACAACAAAACAAAACATATTAACAAAATAAAATAAATAGAATAGTAAATATGTACAAGTAAAATAGAGTAACAAATACGTACATTCATTCGTTCATTCAATCGTATTTATTGAGCGCTTACTGTGTGCAGAGCACCGTACTAAGCGCTTGGGAAGAACAAGTTGGCAACATCTAGAGACAGTCCCTACCCAGCAGCGGGCTCACAGTCTAGAAGGGGGAGACAGACAACAAAACAAAACATATTAACAAAATAAAATCAATAGAATAGCAAATATGTACAAGTAAAATAGAATAATAAATATGTACAGTCATTCAATCATATTTATTGAGCGCTTACTGTGTGCAGAGCACTGTACTAAGCAGTTGGGAGAGTTTACTATAACGGAGCTGGTAGACACGATTCCTGCCTGTAAGGGGCTGTAAGGGGCTTCTAGACTGTGAGCCCACTGTTGGGTAGGGATCTTCTCTATATGTTGCCAGCTTGTACTTCCCAAGCGCTTAGCACAGTGCTCTGCACACAGTAAGCGCTCAATAAATACGACTGATTGAAGTCGAGAGCGCAGTTTTGTTCAAGGGCTTGCTGGGGGCCAAACTCTGGACAGAGTGCTTGGGTGACCTTTAGAAAAAGCACATTATAGGACGGCCTGGTTTTCCTCGAGGTGATCCCAGCCTTACCCACTTGAAAAACCTGGACAAAGACGGAAGATTCAGCCACATAAATGGGAAAAAAATGTTTTATTGGACCCTGCTACAATGAGAATCAATCAATCAATCGTATTTATTGAGCGCTTACTGTGTGCAGAGCACTGTACTAAGCGCTTGGGAAGTACAAGTTGGCAACATATACAATGAGAAGAGAAGAAGGTGTTGACTCTGATGGCACACTGCCTTTTTTATGGTATTAAGTTCTTACTAGGAGTCAGGCACTATACTATCTACTACAAGCTAATCACGTCGGACAAAGTCCACATCTCACATGAGGCTTAATCCCCAAATGAGGGAACTGAAGGGCAGAGAAGTGACATGACTTTCCTGAAACTGTGGGCAGGGAACTCGTCTGGATTGTATTTCCCAAGCGCGTAGTCCAAATCAAATCAAATCAATCGTATTATTGAGCGCTTACTGTGTGCAGAGCACTGTACTGAGCGCTTGGGAAGTACAAGCTGGCAACATATAGAGACAGTCCCTACCCAACAGCGGGCTCACAGTCTAGAAGGGGGAGACAGACAACAAAACAAAACACATTAACAAAATAAAATAAATAGAATAGATATGTACAAGTAAAATAGAGTAATAAATATGTACAAACACATATACATATATATACAGTCCAGTGCTCTGCACGCAGTAAGCGCTCGAGAAATACAACTGAACGACCGACTGAATGAAATCACACAATCGATCAATCAGTCGTATTTATTGAGCGCTTACTGTGTGCAGAGCACTATACTAAGCGCTTGGGAAGTCCAAGTTGGCAACATATAGAGACGGTCCCTACCCAACAGTGGGCTCACAGTCTAAAAGGGGGAGACAGACAACAAAACCAAACATACTAACAAAATAAAATAGAATAGATATGTACAAGTAAAATAGAGTAATAAATATGTACAAACATATATACATATATATACAGTCCAGTGCTCTGCACGCAGTAAGCGCTCGATAAATACTACTGAACGACTGACTGAATGAAATCACACAATCAGTCAATCGTATTTATTGAGCGCTTACTGTGTGCAGAGCACTGGACTGAGTGCTTGGGAAGTACAAGTTGGCACCATCTAGAGACAGTCCCTACCCAACAGTGGGCTCACAGTCTAAAACGGGGAGACAGAGAACAAAACCAAACATACTAACAAAATAAAATAAAGAGAATAGATATGGACAAGTAAAATAAATAAATAAATAGAGTAATATTCCGGCACAACAATCAAGTGCCGGAATCGGGATTGGAACCCAGGTCCTCTGATTGCCAGATTCCCAGTCCCGCGCTCCATCCACAAGGCCGCAATGCTTCTTCTAGACTGTAAGCCCACTGTTGGGTAGGGACCGTCTCTAGATGTTGCCAACGTGGACTTCCCAAGCGCTTAGCACAGTGCTCGGCACGCAGTAAGCGCTCAGTAAATACGATTGAATGAATGAATGCTTACTCAGAGCTGAAGATCGTTCTCCAAGAGGCCTCTGCAGGCCTCGCTGTTCCACTTCTCTTCCCCTTCCCGGTTATCTCTGCCGACGGCTTGGTTCTCTGATTCCCACAAATCAAGTCTTTTCGTTTCCTCTTTTTTTTTTCACTGCTTATTACCAAAAAGAAGAGGGAAGGGCGAGTCCGGAGCTTTCCTCGGGCAAACCGCTCTCTCTCTCTCAGAGGCTCAGCAGTTTCTGGTCAATCTCAAGACTCTCAGGCCCTCTGGCCCCCCTACACCCAGCTGTGTGATTTGGGGCCAGTCACTTCACTTCTCTGGGCCTCGGTTCCCTCATCTGTAAAATGGGGATTAAAACTGGGAGCCCCCCCCCGTGGGACAACCTGATTGCCTTGTAACCTCCCCAGCACTTAGAACAGTGCTTTGCATATAGTAAGCGCTTAATAAATGCCATCATTATCATGGTTATTATTATTGAGCACTTACTTTGTGGAGAGCACCGTACTAAGCACTTGGAAGAGTACAATTTTACTTGTACATATTTATTTTATTTATTTTATTTTGTTAATGTGCTTTGTTTTGTTCCCTGTCTCCCCCCTCTAGACTGTGAGCCCACTGTTGGGTAGGGACCGTCTCTATATGTTGCCAACTTGGACTTCCCAAGCGCTTACTACAGAGGTCTGCACACAGTAAGTGCTCAATAAATATGATTGATTGATTGTACATATTTACTATTCTATTTATTTTATTTTGTTAATATGTTTTGTTTTGTTGCCTGTCTCCCCCCTCTAGACTGTGAGCCCGCTGTTGGGTAGGGACCGTCTCTATATGTTGCCAACTTGTACTTCCCAAGTGCTTAC
Source organism: Tachyglossus aculeatus (assembly GCF_015852505.1). Classification (NCBI taxonomy): domain Eukaryota; kingdom Metazoa; phylum Chordata; class Mammalia; order Monotremata; family Tachyglossidae; genus Tachyglossus; species Tachyglossus aculeatus. The sequence goes on along the minus strand of NC_052070.1, from coordinate 58,165,832 downwards.
TACAGTGCTCTGCACACAGTAAGCACTCAATAAATTGATTGATTGTACATATTTACTATTCTACTTATTTTATTTTGTTAATATGTTTTGTTTTGTTGTCTGTCTCCCCCTTCTAGACTGTGAGCCCGCTGTTGGGTAGGGACCGTCTCTAGATGTTGCTGACTTGTACTTCCCAAGCACTTAGTACCATGCTCTGCACACAGTAAGTGCTCAATAAATACGATTAAATGAATGAATGAATAAATGCTTTGCACATAGCACTTAACAAATACCATCATTATTAGCAGCGCTTAGAACAGTGCTTTGCACATAGTAAGCACTTAACAAATGCCATTATTATTATTATTATTAGCTGGGTCTCCCCCTTGGCGAACCACACCTCATCATGTTTCAGACTCAGACTCAACATCCTATTTCTAACCCCGTGCAGTAAGAGCTCAATATAGTGCAAGCGCTTAGTACAGTGCTCTGCACACAGCATTCATTCATTCATTCAATCGTATTTATTGAGTGCTTACCGGGTGCAGAGCACTGTACTAAGCACAAGTTGGCAACATCTAGAGACGGTCCCTCCCCAACAGCGGGCTCACAGTCTAGAAGGGGGGAGACAACAAAACGTATTAACCAAATAAACAGAATAAATACGTACAAATAAAATAAATGATGATGATCATCATCATCAATCGTATTTATTGAGCGCTTACTATGTGCAGAGCACTGTACCAAGTGCTTGGGATGATGATGATGGCATTTATTAAGCGCTTACTATGTGCAAAGCACTGTTCTAAGCGCTGGGGAGGTTACAAGGTGAGCAGGTTGTCCCACGGGGGGCTCCCAGTCTTAATCCCCATTTTCCAGATGAGGGAACTGAGGCCCGGAGAAGTGAAGTGACTTGCCCAAAGTCACCCAGCTGACAGCTGGTGGAGTCGGGATTTGAACCCATGACCACTGACTCCCAAGCCCGGGCTTTTTCCACTGAGCCATAATAAATCCGTACAAACATCTATACAGGTGCTGTGGGGAGGGGAAGGAGGTAAGGCGGCGGGGATGGGGAGGGGGAGGAGGGCTCAATAGCCCAAGCAGTACAGTAAGCGCTCAATAAGTACGACTGAATGAATGAATAAACACCACTGACCGACTAATTGGCAGGCTTGGCGCATCTACAAGGGTTGTGGTGGGTAGATGGGAGGAGGCGGGCGCCTCTGAACTTGGGAAACCCGGCTCCCTTTCCTCTTGGGCAGGATAGTTAGGGGCCCTGGGTTTGAACTCCAAAGGCCGGGTCTGTGGGATGAGCGCGCTCAAGGGTGACTTTTTTGGACGAGGGACGAAGCTCACCTCTATCAAGCAGGAGTCTAGCTGGACACGGTGTCCCGTGGGCCTATTAGTCAAGACCGGTCCTTGTTTCCGCCCAGGAGGCCCCGGCACGGGACCATTTATAAAACAGCTGATGCCACCACTCCTTGTAGGAGACGCCAAGCTCAAGTCTAACCCCAGAGCGCTGTACTAAGTGCTTGGGAGGTACAACTTGGCAACATATAGAGACGGTCCCTACTCAACAGTGGGCTCACAGTCTGGATGGTCTCTATCTGTTGCCGAATTGTCCTTTCCAAGCGCTTAGTACAGTCTCCCCCTCCCCATCCCCCCCGCCTTACCTCCTTCCCCTCCCCACAGCACCTGTATCTATATATAGATGTTTGTACGCATTTATTACTCTATTTATTTTATTTGTACATATTCTGTTTTATTTTGTCAATATGTTTTGTTGTCTGTCTCCCCCTTCTAGCCTGTGAGCCCGCTGTTGAGTAGGGACCGTCTCTATCTGTTGCCAAATTGTACTTTCCAAGCGCTTAGTACAGTCTCCCCCTCCCCATCCCCCCCCGCCTTACCTCCTTCCCCTCCCCACAGCACCTGTATCTATATATAGATGTTTGTACGCATTTATTACTCTATTTATTTTATTTGTACATATTCTGTTTTATTTTGTCAATATGTTTTGTTGTCTGTCTCCCCCTTCTAGCCTGTGAGCCCGCTGTTGAGTAGGGACCGTCTCTACCTGTTGCCAAATTGTACTTTCCAAGCGCTTAGTACAGTCTCCCCCTCCCCATCCCCACCGCCTTACCCCTTCCCCTCCGCACAGCACCTGTATCTATATATAGATGTTTGTACGCATTTATTACTCTATTTTATTTGTACATATTCTATTTATTTTATTTTGTCATTATGTTTTGTTTTGTTGTCTGTCTCCCCCTTCTAGCCCGTGAGCCCACTGTTGAGTAGGGACCGTATCTATCTGTTGCCGAATTGTACTCTCCAAGCGCTTAGTACAGTCTCCCCCCCATCACCTCCTTCCCCTCCCCACAGCACCTGTATATATGTATATATGTTTGTATGCATTTATTAATCTATTTTATTTGTACATATTCTATTTATTTTATTTTGTCAATATGTTTTGTTGTCTGCCTCCCCCTTTTAGCCTGTGAGCCCGCTGTTGAGTAGGGACCGTCTCTATCTGTTGCCAAATTGTACTTTCCAAACGCTTAGTACAGTCTCCCCCTTCCCAGTGCTTAGAACAGTGCTTTGCACATAGTAAGGGTTTAATAAATGCCATCTTCATCATTATTATTATTATTAAATAGAGAAGCAGCATATCTCAGTGGAAAGAGCCCGGGCTTTGGAGTCAGGGGTCGTGGGTTCAAATCCCGGCTCCGCCACTTGTCAGCCGGGTGACTTTGGGCAAGTCACTTCTCTGGGCCTCAGTTCCCTCATCTGTCAAATGGGGATGAAGACTGGGAGCCCCCCGTGGGCCCACCTGATCACCCTGCAACCTCCCCAGCGCTTAGAACAGTGCTTTGCACATAGTAAGCACTTCGTAAATGCCATCATTATTATTATTAAATAGAGAAGCAGCGTGCCTCAGTGGAAAGAGCGCGGGCTTTGGAGTCAGGGGTCGTGGGTTCAAATCCCAGCTCCGCCACTTGTCAGCTGGGTGACTTTGGGCAAGTCACTTCACTTCTCTGGGCCTCAGTTCCCTCATCTGTAAAATGGGGATGAAGACTGTGAGCCCCCCGTGGGCCCACCTGATCACCTTGCAACCTCCCCAGCGCTTAGAACAGTGCTTTGCACATAGTAAGCGCTTCGTAAATGCCATTATTATTATTATTAAATAGAGAAGCAGCGTGTCTCAGTGGAAAGAGCCCGGGCTTTGGAGTCGGGGGTCGTGGGTTCAAATCCCGGCTCCGCCACTTGTCAGCTGGGTGACTTTGGGCAAGTCACATCTCTGGGCCTCAGCTCCCTCATCTGTAAAATGGGGATGAATCAATCAATCGTATTTATTGAGCGCTTACTGTGTGCAGAGCACTTGGGAAGTGCAAGTTGGCAACATGAAGCCTGTGAGCCCCCCGTGGCCCAACCTGATCACCTTGTAACCTCCCCGGCGCTTAGAACAGTGCTGTGCACATAGTAAGCGCCTAATAAAGGCCATCATTAAATCCTCCCAGTATTTGTTCTTCTGATTACCGTGGTTGTGGTTGTTCGCTGAGGCGGAGGCCCGAGGATGGGGGGGTGAGGATGATGATGGGGGGTGAGGAGGAGGAGGAGGAGGAGGAGGATGATGATGGGGGTCCAGGACGGGCCCAGCTGCTCCTCGACGGGCGCCCCTCCCTCGCGCGCATGCGCCGGCTTGCACCGGCATCGCCCCCTCCCGGCTAAGAGGAGGACACGCCCCCTCGCGGACGGCCCCTCCCACCGTTCCGGGCCTCTCCGCGCATGCGCAGAAGTCAGTCTGGGTGCGCGCTGTCGAGCACTAGCCCGCCCCCTCGCGGACGGCCCCGCCCACAGTTCCGGGCCTGTCGGCGCGGGCGCAGAAGTCAGCCTGGGCGCGCGCGCGCGCGCGCGCTGTCGAGCATTAGTCCCGCCCCCTCGCAGACGGCCCCGCCCACCGCTCCGGGCCTCTCCGCGCAGGCGCAGAAGTCAGGCCGGGCTTGCTGTCGAGCATTAGTCCCGCCTCCTCGCAGACGGCCCCGCCCACCGCTCCGGGCCTCTCCGCGCAGGCGCAGAAGTCAGTCTGGGCGCTCGCGCTGTCGAGCATTAGTCCCGCCCCCTCGCGGACGGCCACGCCCGCCGCTCCGGGCCTGTCGGCGCAGGCGCAGAAGTCAGTCTAGGCGCGCGCGCTGTCGAGCATTAGTCCCGCCCCCTCGCGGACTACTGCACCAGCCTTCTCTCTGATCTCCCATCCTCGTGTCTCTTTCCACTTCAGTCCATGCTTCATGCTGCTGCCCGGATTATCTTTATCCAGAAACGCTCTGAGCATATTACTCCCCTCCTCAAAAACCTCCAGTGGCTACCAATCAATCTGCGCATCAGGCAGAAACTCCTCACCCTGGGCTTCAAGGCTGTCCATCACCTTGCCCCCTCCTCCCTCACCTCCCTTCTCTCCTTCTCCAGCCCAGCCCGCACCCTCTGCTCCTCCGCCGCTAATCTCCTCCCCGTACCTCGCTCTCGCCTGTCCCACCGTCGACCCCCGGCCCACGTCATCCCCCGGGCCTGGAATGCCCTGCTCCCTCTGCCCCTCCGCCAAGCTAGCTCTCTTCCTCCCTTCAAGGCCCTGCTGAGAGCTCACCTCCTCCAGGAGGCCTTCCCAGACTGAGCCCCTTCCTTCCTCTCCCCCTCGCCCCCCTCTCCATCCCCCCATCTTACCACCTTCCCTTCCCCACGGCACCTGTATATATGTATATACGGTTATACATATTTATTGCTCTTTGTTTATTTATTTATTTTACTTGTACATTTCTATCCTATTTATCTTATTTTGTTGGTATGTTTGGTTCTGTTCTCTGTCTCCCCCTTTTAGACTGTGAGCCCACTGTTGGGTAGGGACTGTGTCTATGTGTTGCCAATTTGTACTTCCCAAGCGCTTAGTACAGTGCTCTGCACATAGTAAGCGCTCAATAAATACGATTGATTGATTGATTGACGGCCCCGCCCACCGCTCCGGGCCTCTCCGCGCAGGCGCAGAAGTCAGGCCGGGCGCGCGCGCGCGCCGTCGAGCATTAGTCCCGCCCCCTCGCGGACGGCCCCGCCCACCGCTCCGGCCCTCTCCGCGCATGCGCAGACGGCAGGCCGGGCCCGCGCCCAGTCAATATAGACACGCATTAGTCCCGCCCCCTCCAGAAGGCCCCGCCCACCGGTCCGGGCCCGTCGGCGCAGGCGCAGAAGTGAGGCCGGGCGCGTCTCGGTCCCGCCCCCTGGCGGAGGGCGCAGCCCACGGGTCCGGGCCCGTCGGCGCAGGCGCAGAAGTCAGGCCGGGCGCGCGCGCGCGCTGTCGAGACGGACGCGCCTTAGTCCCGCCCCCTCCAGAAGGCCCCGCCCACCGGTCCGGGCCCGTCGGCGCAGGCGCAGAAGTCAGACCGGGCGCGCGCACGCGCGCGCGCAGTAGATATGGGCGCGCACTAGTCCCGCCCCCTCGCGGACGGCCCCGCCCGCCGGCCCGGCCCTCTCCGCGCAGGCACAGAAGTCTGTCGGCGCGCGCAGTCAATATAGACGCGCATTAGTCCCGCCCCCTCCAGAAGGCCCCGCCCACCGGTCCGGGCCCGTCGGCGCAGGCGCAGAAGTGAGGCCGGGCGCGCCTCAGTCCCGCCCCCTCGCGGAGGGCGCCGCCCACGGGTCCGGGCCCGGCGGCGCAGGCGCAGAAGTCAGGCCGGGCGCGCGCGCGCGCGCGCTGTCGAGACGGACGCGCGTTAGTCCCGCCCCCTCCAGAAGGCCCCGCCCACCGGTCCGGGCCTGTCCGCGCAGGCGCAGAAGTCAGTCGGCGCGCGTAGTCAATATAGACGAGCATTAGTCCCGCCCCCTCGGGGACGGCCCCGCCCACCGGTCCGGGCCCGTCGGCGCAGGCGCAGAAGTGAGGCCGGGCGCGCCTCAGTCCCGCCCCCTCGCGGAGGGCGCCGCCCACGGGTCCGGGCCCGGCGGCGCAGGCGCAGAAGTCAGGCCGGGCGCGCGCGCGCGCGCTGTCGAGATGGACGCGCGTTAGTCCCGCCCCCTCCAGAAGGCCCCGCCCACCTGTCCGGGCCTGTCCGCGCAGGCGCAGAAGTCAGGCCTGGCGCGCGCGCGCGCAGCAGATATGGGCGCGCATTAGTCCCGCCCCCTCGCGGGCGGCCCCGCCCGCCGGCCCGGCCCTCTCCGCGCAGGCGCAGAAGTCAGTCGGCGCGCGCCGTCAATATAGACGCGCATTAGTCCCGCCCCCTCGCGGACGGCCCCGCCCACCGGTCCGGGCCCGTCGGCGCAGGCGCAGAAGTCAGGCCGGGCGCGCGCGCGCGCAGTCGAGACGGACGCGCCTTAGTCCCGCCCCCTCCAGAGGGCCCCGTCCACCGGTCCGGGCCCGTCGGCGCAGGCGCAGAAGTCAGACCGGGCGCGCGCACGCGCGCGCGCAGTAGATATGGGCGCGCATTAGTCCCGCCCCCTCGCGGACGGCCCCGCCCGCCGGCCCGGCCCTCTCCGCGCAGGCGCAAAAGTCTGTCGGCGCGCGCAGTCAATATAGATGCGCATTAGTCCCGCCCCCTCGCGGACGGCCCCGCCCACGGGTCCGGGCCCGTCGGCGCAGGCGCAGAAGTGAGGCCGGGCGCGCCTCGGTCCCGCCCCCTGGCGGAGGGCGCCGCCCACGGGTCCGGGCCCGTCGGCGCAGGCGCAGAAGTCAGGCCGGGCGCGCGCAGTCAATATAGACGAGCATTAGTCCCGCGCCCTCCAGAAGGCCCCGCCCACCGGTCCGGGCCCGTCGGCGCAGGCGCAGAAGTCAGACCGGGCGCTTGCAGTAGATATGGGCGCGCATTAGTCCCGCCCCCTCGCGGACGGCCCCGCCCGCCTGTCCGGCCCTCTCCGCGCAGGCGCAGAAGTCAGGCCGGGCGCGCGCAGTCAATATAGACGCGCATTAGCCCCGCCCCCTCGCGGACGGCCCCGCCCACCGGTCCGGGCCCGTCGGCGCAGGCGCAGAAGTCAGGCCGGGCGCGCGCGCGCGCGCGCTGTCGAGACGGACGCGCCTTAGTCCCGCCCCCTCCAGAGGGCCCCGCCCACCGGTCCGGGCCCGTCGGCGCAGGCGCAGAAGTCAGTCCGGGCGCGCCTCGGTCCCGCCCCCTGGCGGAGGGCCCCGCCCACGTGTTTGGCCCGTCCGCGCAGGCGCAGAGGCGATGCAGCGCGTGGCGGCGGCGGCGGCAGTGTCGGTGTCGTCGCGCGCCATGTCGGTCCCGGTGCCGCTGCCGCTGTCGGTGCTGGGCACGATGGAGCTGGGCCGGCGGCTGGACGAGTCCGGCAGCGGGTCGGCCGTGCGGGCCTTCCTCCGCGGGGGGCACCGACACCTGGACACCGCCCTCCTCTACGGGCACGGGCAGTCCGAGGCCATCCTCGGCCGCCTAGGCCTCGGCCCGGAAGGTAAGGCCGCACCATCACCAACATTAGCACAGCAACAACAACAGTCACTTCATCATCATCATCAATCGTATTGATTGAGCGCTTACTACGTGCAGAGCACCGGACTAAGCGCTTGGGAAGTCCAAGTCGGCAACATCTAGAGACGGTCCCTACCCAACAGCGGGCTCACGGTCTAAAAGTCCCTTCTAGCCCGTTAGTTTGTCAATATGTTTTGTTCTGTTGTCTGTCTCCCCCTTCTAGTCTGTGAGCCCGCTGTTGGGTAGGGACCGTCTCTAGATGTTGCCAACTTGTCCTTCCCAAGCGCTTAGTACAGTGCTCTGCACACAGTAAGCGCTCAATCAATACCACTGATTGATTGATTGATTGGTGGTGGCCTCGGACAGCGAGGTACTAATAATAATAACAATACTGACACCGCCGGGGACCTCTGTGAGAGCTCACCTCCTCCAGGAGGCCTTCCCTGACTGAGCCCCTTCCTTCCTCTCTCCCTCGCCCCCGTCTCCATCCCCCCATCTTACCTCCTTCCCTTCCCCACAGCACCTGTATAGATGGATATATGTTTGTACATATTCACTACTCTATTTATTTTACTTGTACATATCTATTCTATTTATTTTATTTTGTTAGTATGTTTGGTTTTGTTCTCTGTCTCCCCCTTTCAGACTGTGAGCCCACTGTTGGGTAGGGACTGTCTCTAGATGTTGCCAATTTGTACTTCCCAAGGGCTTAGTACAGTGCTGTGCACACAGTAAGCGCTCAATAAATACGATTGATGATGATGATGGAATGCCTTCCCTCTGCCCATCCGCCAAGCTGACTCTCTTCCTCCCTTCAAGGCCCTACTGAGAGCTCACCTCCTCCAGGAGGCCTTCCCAGACTGAGCCCCTTCCCTCCTCTCCCCCTCGTCCCCCTCTCCATCCCCGCCCGTCTTACCTCCTTCCCTTCCCCACAGCACCTGTATAGGTGGATATATGTTTGTGCATATTTATTACTCTATCTTGTCCATATCTATTCTATCTATTTTATTTTGTTAGTATGTTTGGTTTTGTTCTCTGTCTCCCCCTTCTAGACTGTGAGCCCGTTGTCGGGTAGGGACCGTCTCTCTATATGTTGCCGACTTGTAGTTCCCAAGCGCTTAGTACAGTGCTCTGAATACAGTAAGCGCTCAATAAATACCACTGGTTGATTGATTGGTGGTGGCCTCGGACAGCGAGGTACTAATAATAATAACAATACTGACAACGCCGGTGGCATCTATGAGAGCTCACCTCCTCCAGGAGGCCTTCCCTGACTGAGCCCCTTCCTTCCTCTCCCCCTCGGCCCCCTCTCCATCCCCCCGTCTTACCTCCTTCCCTTCCCCACAGCACCTGCATATATCTATATATGTTTGTACAGATTTATTACTCTATGTATTTATTTTACTTGTACATATTCTGTTTATTTTATTTGGCTTATGTGTGCTGTTTTGTGGTCCGTCTCCTCCCCTCTAGACTGTGAGCCCGCTGTTGGGTAGGGACCGTCTCTAGATGTTGCCGACTTGGACTTCCCAAGTGCTTAGTACAGTGCTCTGCACACAGTAAGCGCTTAATAAATACGATTGAATGAATGAATGAATGAAAGACCTCCTCCAGGCGGCCTTCCTAGACTGAGCCCCCTCCTTCCGCTCCCCCTCTCCGCCCCGCCTTACCTCCTTCCCGTCCCCACAGCACCTGTATAGATGTATGTACAGATTTCTTATTCTATTTATTTTACTTCTACGGACTTATTCTATTCATTTTATTCGGTTAATATGTTTTGTTTTGTTGTCCGCCTCCCCCTTCTAGACTGGGAGCCCGCTGTTGGGTAGGGACCGTCTCTACATGTTGCCGACTTGGACTTCCCAAGCGCTTAGTACAGTGCTCTGCACACAGTAAGCGCTCAATAAATACGATTGAATGAATGAGTGAACGAATGAAGTGACTTGCCCAAAGTCACACAGCTGACAAGTGGCGGGGCCGGGATTTGAACCCATGACCTCGGACTCCCAAGCCCGGGCTCTTTCCACTGAGCCACACCTGCCGCTACTTAATAATAATAATAATAATGATAGTAATGCTGTTTGCTAAAACACTTACTCTGTGCTAAGCACTGCGTTTAGAGAAGCGGCATGCCTCAGTGGAAAGAGCCCGGCCTTGGGAGTCATCATCAATCAATCAATCGTATTTATTGAGCGCTTACTGTGTGCAGAGCACTGTACTAAGCGCTCGGGTAGTACAAGTTGGCAACATCTAGAGACGGTCCCTACCCAACAGTGGGCTCACAGTCTAAAAGAGTCAGAGGTCATGGGTTCGAATCCCGCCTCTGCCACTGGTCAGCTGTGTGACCTTGGGCAAAACTGTGAGCCCGTTGTTGGGTAGGGACCGTCTCTATATGTTGCCGACTTCTACTTCCCAAGGGCTTAGTAATAATAATAGTAATAATGGCATTTATTAGGCGCTTACCACGTGCCAAGCACCGTTCTAAGCGTCGGGGAGGTTACAAGGGGATGAGGTTGTCCCACATGGGGCTCACAGTCTTAATCCCCATTTTCCAGACGAGGGAACTGAGGCCCAGAGAAGCGAAGTGCCTTGCCCGGAGTCACCCAGCTGACAAGTGGCGGAGCCGGGATTTGAACCCAGGACCTCGGACTCCAAAGCCCGAGCTCTTTCCACCGCTTCTCCGCTGTGGCTAAGCAGGCTGAGTCACTGTCCTTGGGATGTTGTCGGGGACGAAGTTCACCCTCCGTGTCACGCGGGCTCAGTCCGTTGGCCGGGCTGATCTCGGATGGGGCCCGGCCCCTCTCGATCAATCGTATTTATTGAGCGCTTACTGCGTGCGGAGCACTGTACTAAGCGCTTGGGAAGTCCAAGTTGGCAACATCTAGAGACGGTCCCTACCCAACAGCGGGCTCACAGTCTGAAAGGGGGGGACAGAGAACAAAACCAAACATGCTAACAAAATAAAATAAATAGAATAGATAGGCACAAGTAAAATAAATAAATAGAGTAATAAATATGTACAAACATATATACAGGTGCTGTGATTTGGATTCTGGCCCTCTCAGTTCTGCTGCGAAGCAGCGTGGCTCAGTGGCAAGAGCCCGGGCTTTGGAGTCAGAGGTCATGGGTTCAAATCCTGGCTCTGCCAATTGTCAGCTGGGCGACTCTGGGCAAGTCACTTCACTTCTCTGGGCCTCAGTTTCCTCATCAGCAAAATGGGGATGAAGACTGTGAGCCCCCCCCCCGTGGGACAACCTGATCACCTTGTAACCTCTCCGGCGCCTAGAACAGTGCTTTGCACACAGTAAGCGCCTAACAAATGCCATTATTATTATTATTATTATTATTATTATTATTATCATTATTATTATTATCATTATTATTATTATTATTATTATTATTATTATTATTATTATTATTATTATTATTATCCCCCACCTGGCTGGACTGACCCGGCACCTGGATAGATGTTTGTACGGATTTATCACTCTGTTGATTTTACTTGGACTTTACTTCCTATTCTATTGAATTTTGTTAATGATTTGTGTTATGATAATGATAACAAGTCTTCTAGACTGTGAACCCACTGTTGGGTAGGGACCGTCTCTATATGTTGCCAACTTGGACTTCCCAAGCGCTTAGTCCAGTGCTCTGCACACAGTAAGCGCTCAATAAATACGATTTGATCGATTGATTGATGTGCAGTATGATAATGATAACAGTCTTCTAGACTGTGAGCCCACTGTTGGGTAGGGACCGTCCCTATATGTTGCCAACTTGGACTTCCCAAGCGCTTAGTACAGTGCTCTGCACACAGTAAGCACTCAATAAATATGATTGATTGATTGACCGTCTCTATATGGTGCCAACTTGTACTTCCCAAGTGCTTAGTACAGTACTCTGCACACAGTAAGCGCTCAATAAATACGATTGATTGATTGATTGACCGTCTCTATATGTTGCCAACTTGTACTTCCCAAGCGCTTAGTACAGTGCTCTGCACTCAGTAAGCGCTCAGTAAATATGATTGATTGATTGATTGATTGACCGTCCCTATATGGTGCCAACTTGTACTTCCCAAGCGCTTAGTACAGTGCTCTGCACACAGTAAGCGCTCAATAAATATGATTGAGTGATTGATGTGAGAAGCACCGTGGCTCAGTGGAAAGAGCACAGGTTTTGGAGGCCGAGGTCATGGGTTCAGATTCCAGCTCCGCCACTAGTCAGCTGGGTGACTTTGGGCAAGTCACTTCACTTCTCTGGGCCTCAGTTCCCTCATCTGTAAAATGGGGATGAAGACTGTGAGCCCCACGGGGGACAACCTGATCACCTTGTATCTCCCCCAGCGCTTAGAACGGTGCTTGGCACATCTAGACTGTGAGCCCACTGTTGGGTAGGGACCGTCTCTATATGTTGCCAACTTGTACTTCCCAAGCGCTTAGTCCAGTGCTCTGCACACAGTAAGCGCTCAATAAATACGATTGAATGAAGAACAAATACCAACATTATTATTATTATTTAGCTTTAATTCTATTTGTTCTGACGACACCTGTGTACGTGTTTTGCTTTGTTGTCCGTCTCCCCCTTCTAGACTGTGACCCCGTTGTTGGGTAGGGACTGTCTCTATATGTTGCCAATTTGTACTTCCCAAGCACTTAGTACAGTGCTGTGCACATAGTAAGCGCTCAATAAATACGATTGATTAATAATAATAATGATGATGATGGTATTTAAGTGTTTACTATGTGCCAAGCACCCTTCTAAGCGCTGAGATAGATACAAGGTGGAGCTCACAGTCTTAATCCCCATTTTCCAGAGGAGGTGACTGAGGCCCGGAGAAGTGAAGGGACTTGCCCAGAGGCACACAGCAGATAAGTGGCGGAGGCGGGATTAGAACCCAGGCCCTCTGACCGCCAAGCCCGGGCCCTGTATGGGCCAAGCACCGTTCCGAGCACCGACGCAGATACCAAGTAATCAGAGTGGACACAGTCCCTGCCCCACCTGGGGTTCACAGTCCCGATTTACGGATGAGGGAACAAGCCCGGAGAAGTGAAGTGACTTGCTCAAGGTCACACAGCCGCCACGGGGGATGGATCGGGTCTAATCTGATTACCTTGTATCGATCCCAGCGCTTAGAACAGTGCTTGGCTTATAATAAGTGTTTTAACGAATACCATAATTATTATTATTATTATTATTATTATTCTCCCTTCCCTCAAAACCAGCCACACCACCTGTATATATGTTTGTACAGATTTATCACTCTATCTGTTTTCCTTATACATATTTACTATTCTATTAATTGTGTTAATGATGTGCATTTGTCTTTAATTCTGTTTGTTCTGACGACCAGACACCCGTCTCCATGTTTCGTTTTGTCGTCCGTCTCCCCCTTCTAGCCTGTGACCCCGTTGTGGGTAGGGACCGCCTCTCTATGTTGCCGACTTGTAGTTCCCAAGCGCTTAGTACAGTGCCGTGCACACAGTAAGCGCTCAATAAATATGATTGAATTTAAATTTTCACTGTGCCTCAGTAACCTCGCCTGTAAAATGGGGATAAAGTACCGATCCTCCTTCCCTCTCAGGTGCATGTGTGTGACTCCCCAGTTTACCCCCGCCTCGGGTTGGGCCCAGGTGGACTTGAGTGGGGGGATCTTTGGGACCCCACAAAGCCAGAGAAGCAGCATGGCTTAGTTGGAAAGAGCCCAGGCCCGGACGTCGGAGGCCCTGGGTTCTAATCTCTGCCGCTTGTCTGCTGTGTGACCTTGGGCGAGTCATTTAGAATCCCGGTCCCTCAGTTTCCTCATCTGTAAAATGGCCTGTGAGCCCCATTTGTGATACGGACTGTGTCCAACCTGATAATAATAATAATAATAATGGCATTTGTTAAGCCCTTACTATGTGCAAAGCACTGTTCTAAGCGCTGGGGAGGTTACAAGGTGATCAGGTTGTCCCACATGGGGCTCCCAGTCTTCATCCCCATTTACAGATGAGGGAACTGAGGCCCAGAGAAGTGAAGTGACTTGCCCAAAGTCATCCAGCCGACAAGTGGCGGAGCCGGGATTTGAACCCACGACTTCTGACTCCAAAGCCCGGGCTCTTCCCACTGAGCCACACTGCTTCTCATCTACCTGATCTACCTCAGGGCTTGGTAACGAAAAAACCCCAATTATTATTATTGCAGTGCCTGGCACATAGTAAGTGCTTAACGGAAAGAGCCCGGGCTTTGGAGTCAGAGGTCATGGGTTCAAATCCCGGCTCTCCCCAACTGTCGGCTGTGTGGCTTTGGGCAAGTCACTTAACTTCTCTGTGCCTCAGTTACCTCATCTGGAATATGGGGATTGAGACTGTGAGCCCCCCGCATGGGACAACCTGATCACCTTGTAACCTCCCCAGCGCTTAGAACAGTGCTTTGCACATAGTAAGCGCTGAATAAATGCCATCATTATTATTATTATTAACAAATATCATTAAAGACAGATGGAGGCCTTCCCAGACTGAGCCCCCTCCTTCCTCTCCTCCTCCGTCCCCCCTGCCTTACCTCCTTCCCCTCCCCACACCACCTGTATAGTTGTATATATGTTTGTACGGATTTATTACTCTATTTATTTTATTTGTACATATTTATTCTATTCATTTTATTTTGTTAATATGTTTTGTTGTCTGTCTCCCCCTTCTAGACTGTGAGCCCGCTGTTGGGTAGGGACCATCTCTAGATGTTGCCGACTTGGACTTCCCAAGTGCTTAGTACAGTGCTCTGCACACAGTAAGTGCTCAATAAATACGATTGAATGAATGGAGAAACTAGCAGGATCTTCCTTTAAAAGGAAAATTGCTAAACTTGTCTGGAAGCTGTATGTGTTAAGCCACTAACTCTCTTCTGAGTCTGAGTGAACTGTCCATTAGGGGATTTAAAAAGAGCGGCGAGAACACAACCAGATTGGTTCAGTGGGTTCAAATCCCGGCTCATTCATTCATTCAGTCGTATTTATTGAGCGCTTACTGTGTGCCGAGCACTGGACTAAGCGCTTGGGAAGTCCAAGTTGGGAACATATAGAGACGGTCCCTACCCAACAGCGGGCTCACTCTGCCGCTTGTCAGCTGTGTGACTTGGGGCAAGTCACTTCACTTCTCTGGGCCTCACTTCCCTCACCTGTAAAATGGGGATGAAGACCGTGAGCCCCCCGTGGGACAACCTGATCACCTTGCATCCTCCCCAGCGCTTAGAACAGTGCTTTGCACATAGTAAGCGCTTAACAAATGCCATCTTTATTATTATTGTTGGTTGAAATCATCTTGCGTTCCCGAAGGGGAGGTGGCTTCGGTTTACTTTGAAGAGGTTTGGAAGGGCCCCAGAGAGAACACAACCAGATTGGTTCAATGGGTTCAAATCCCGGCTCCGCCACTTGTCAGCTGTGTGACTTTGGGCAAGTCACTTCACTTCTCTGGGCCTCACTTCCCTCATCTGTCAAATGGGGATGAAGACCGTGAGCCCCCCGTGGGACAACCTGATCACCTTGCATCCTCCCCAGTGCTTAGAACAGGCTTTGCACATGGTAAGCGCTTAATAAATGCCATTATTATTATTATTATTATTATTATTATTATTATTATTATTATTGTAAGTGCTTAACAAATGCCATCATTATTATTCATTCATTCCTTCATTCAATCGTATTTATTGAGCGCTTACTGTGTGCAGAGCACTGGACTAAGCGCTTGGGAAGTACAAGTTGGCAACATATGGAGTTGGCAACTGACAGCGGGCTCACAGTCTAGAAGGGAGACGAACAAAACAAAACATTAACAAAATAAAATAAATAGAATAAATATGCACAAATAAAATAGAGTAATAAATTCTTACAAACATCTGTACATCTACATTCACTCATTCAGTCGTAGTTATTGAGCACTTATTGTGTGCAGGGCACCGGACCAAGCGCTTGGGAAGTCCAAGTTGGCGACATATAGAGATGGTCCCTACCCGACGGCGGGCTCACAGTCTAGAAGGGGGAGGCGGACAACAAAACAAAACATATTAACAAAATAAAATAAATAGAATAAATATGCACAAATAAAATAGAGTAATAAATTATTCCAAACATATATACATCTATATTCATTCATTCAATTGTATTTATTGAGTGCTTATTGTGTGCAGAGCACCGGACTAAGCACTTGGGAAGTCCAAGTTGGCGACATATAGAGACGGTCCCTACCCGACGGCGGGCTCACAGTCTAGAAGGGGGAGACAGAGGACAAAACAAAACATATTAACAAAATAGAATAAATATGCACAAATAAAATAGAGTAATAAATTCTTACAAACATATATACATCTATAGTCATTCATTGATTCATTCAGTCGTATTTATTTAGCGCTTACTGTGTGCAGAGCGCTTGGGAAGTCCAAGTTGGCAACGTATAGAGACGGTCCCTACCCAACTGCAGGCTCACAGTCTAGAAGGGGGAGACGGAGAACAAAACATATGAACAAAATAAAATAAACAGAATAAATATGCACCAATAAAATAGAGTAATAAATTCTTCCTAACATATATACATCTATAGTCATTCATTCATTCAGTCGTATTTATTGAGCGCTTACTGTGTGCAGAGCGCTTGGGAAGTCCAAGTTGGCAACACATAGAGACGGTCCCTACCCGACAGCGGGCTCACAGTCTAGAAGGGGGAGATGGAGAACAAAACGTATGAACAGAATAAAATAAATAGAATAAATATGCACCAATAAAATAAAGTAATAAATTCTTCCAAACATACATACATCTATAGTCATTCATCGATTCATTCAATTGTATTTATTGAGTGCTTACTGTGTGCAGAGCACTTGGGAAGTCCAAGTTGGCGACATATAGAGACAGTCCCTACCCGACAGCGGGCTCACAGTCTAGAATGGGGAGACGGAGAAGAAAACATATGAACAAAATAAAATAAATAGACTAAATACGCACCAATAAAATAGAGTAATAAATTCTTCCTAACATATATACATCTATAGTCATTCATTCAGTCATATTTATTGAGCGCTTACTGTGTGCAGAACGCTTGGGAAGTCCAAGTTGGCAACATATAGAGACGGTCCCTACCCGACAGCGGGATCACAGTCTAGAAGGGGGAGACGGAGAACAAAACATATGAACAAAATAAAATAAATAGACTAAATACGCACCAGTAAAATAGAGTAATAAATTCTTCCTAACATATGTACATCTATAGTCATTCATTCATTCAGTCATATTTATTGAGCGCTTACTGTGTGCAGAGCGCTTGGGAAGTCCAAGTTGGCGACATATAGAGACGGTCCCTACCCGACAGCGGGATCACAGTCTAGAAGGGGGAGGCGGAGAACAAAACATATGAACAAAATAAAATAAATAGACTAAATACGCACCAGTAAAATAGAGTAATAAATTCTTCCTAACATATGTACATCTATAGTCATTCATTCATTCAGTCATATTTATTGAGCGCTTACTGTGTGCAGAGCGCTTGGGAAGTCCAAGTTGGCGACATATCGAGACGGTCCCTCCCCGTTCCTTTAGGCTTCTCCCCCGGCGTCATCCAAAGAGGGGCAGCAGAGGAGGGTGAGGCTCTGGTCAATCAATCAATCGTATTTATTGAGCGCTTACTGTGTGCCGAGCACTGTACTAAGCGCTTGGGAAGTCCAAGTTGGCAACATATAGAGACAGTCCAGGCAGTGACGCGGACTCTCTTTCCCCCTTCCCGGCCCGCGTCCCTTCTCCCCTAAGTGAAAATCGCCACGAAGGCCAACCCTTGGGAGGGGAATTCCCTGCATCCCGACAGCCTCCGCTCCCAGCTGGAGACGTCCCTGGAGCGGCTGCAGAGGAGCCAGGTGGACCTGTTCTATCTGCACGCCCCCGACCACGACACGCCCGTGGAAGAGACGCTGCGGGCCTGCCACCGGCTGCACCAGGAGGTGGGGGGGCTGCCCGCTCCGGCCTGAGGACCACCGGGCTGGGGAGGGGGCGGGAAAGCCGCATCCCGGGGGACGTCGGCCGCATTCCCAACCAGGGCTTTTCCGAGGTCCGCCCCGTCCCTCTGCCATTTGGGTGACTGAGGGGCGGGAGGGAGAGAAGCAGCGCGGCGCAGTGGAAACCGCTCGGCCTTCGGAGTCCGAGGTCAGGGGTTCAAATCCCGGCGCCGCCAAGTCACTTCTCTGGGCCTCGGTCACCTCATCTGGAAAACGGGGATTAAGACGTGGGACAACCTGATCACCTTGTATCCCCCCCCCCCAGCGCTTAGAACAGTGCCGTGCACATAGTAAGCGCTTAACAAATACCATCGTTAGTATTGTGGGTTCAAATCCCGGCTCCACCGCTTCTCAGCTGGGTAGCTTTGGGCAAGTCACTTCTCTGGGCCTCAGTTGCCTCATCTGGAAAATGGGGATGAAGACTGGGAGCCCCACGTGGGACAACCGGATCACCTTGTATCCCCCCCCCCCCCAGCGCTTAGAACAGTGCCGTGCACATAGTAAGCGCTTAACAAATACCATCGTTAGTATTGTGGGTTCAAATCCCGGCTCCGCCGCTTCTCAGCTGGGTGACTTTGGGCAAGTCACTTCTCTGTGCCTCAGTTACCTCATCTGGAAAATGGGGATGAAGACTGTGAGCCCCACGTGGGACAAGCTGATGACCTTGTATCCCCCCCAGCGCTTAGAACAGTGCTTTGCACATAGTAAGCGCTTAACAAATACCATCATTAGTATTATGGGTTCAAATCCCAGCCCTGATGCTTCTCAGCTGGGTGACTTTGGGCAAGTCCCTTCACTTCTCTGGGCCTCAGTTACCTCATCTGGAAAATGGGGATGAAGACTGGGAGCCCCACGTGGGACAACCTGATCACCTTGTATCCCCCCCAGCGCTTAGAACAGTGCTTCGCACATAGTAAGCGCTTAACAAATACCATCATTAGTATTATTAGTATTATGGGTCCAAATCCCGGCTCCGCCGCTTCTCAGCTGGGTGACTGTGGGCAAGTCACCTCTCTGGGCCTCAGTTACCGCATCGGTAAAATGGGGATGAAGAGTGGGAGCCCCCCGTGGGACAACCTGATCACCTTGTAACCTCCCCAGCGCTTAGTACAGTGCTTGGCACGTAGTAAGCGCTTAATAAATGCCATCGTTGCTGTGAAGTGGGAGCTGGGCTACTGGGCTGTTTCTCCCCGCAGGGCAAGTTTGTGGAGCTCGGCCTCTCCAACTACGCATCCTGGGAGGTGGCCGAGATTTACACCCTCTGCAAGAACAACGGCTGGATAGTGCCAACGGTGTACCAGGTGAGGGGCTGCCTAGCGGGTGGCCACACAAAGAGTTGTGTGTGTGTGGTATAAGGTATTAATAATAATAACAATAATTTGGTACACAAAGAGTTGTGTGTGTGTGGTATAAGGTATTAATAATAATAATAATGTTGGTACACAAAGAGTTGTGTGTGTGGTATAAGGTATTAATAATAATAATAATAATAATAATAATGTTGGTACACAAAGAGTTGTGTGTGTGTGTGGTATAAGGTATTAATAATGATAATGTTGGTACACAAAGAGTTGTGTGTGTGTGGTATAAGGTATTAATAATAAGAATAATAATGTTGGTACACAAAGAGTTGTGTGTGGTATAAGGTAATAATAATAATAATGTTGGTACACAAAGATTTGTGTGTGTGGTATAAGGTATTAAAAATAATAATGTTGGTATACAAAGAGTTGTGTATGTGGTATAAGGTATTAATAATAATAATGTTGGTACACAAAGACGTGTGTGTGTGTGTGGTATAAGGTATTAATAATAATAATAATGGTACACAAAGAGGTGTGTGTGGTATAAGGTAATAATAATGATAATGTTGGTACACACAGATTTGTGTGTGTGTGGTATAAGGTATTAATAATAATAATAATGTTGGTACACAAAGAGGTGTGTGTGTGGTATAAGGTATTAATAATAATAATAATAATGTTGGTATTTGTTAAGCGCTTACTACGTGCCAAGCACTGTTCTAAGCGCCGGGGGAGATACAAGGTAATCAGGTTGTCCCACGTGGGGCTCACAGGCTTCATCCCCATTTTACAGATTCATGCGTTCATTCAGTCGTATTTATTGAGCGCTTACTGTGTGCAGAGCACTGGACTAAACGCTTGGGAAGTCCAAGTCGGCAACATCTAGAGATGGTCCCTATCCAACAGTGGGCTCAGAGTCTAAAAGTAGTGGGGCTAATCCGGAAAGAGAAAGGAACCTTTTGGGGGCCCGAGTGGCACTCCCCCCCGCCCCCAGCCCACCTTTATTCCCTTCAATCATTCATTCATTCATTCAATTGTATTTATTGAGCGCTTACTGTGTGCAAAGCACTGAACTAAGCGCTTGGGAAGTCCAAGTTGGCAACATATAGAGACGGTCCCTACCCAACAGCGGGCTCACAGTCTAGAAGGGGGAGACAGACAACAAAACCAAACATATTAACAAAATAAAGTAAATAGAATAAATGTGTACAAATAAAATAGAGTAATAAATCTGTACAAATATATATACATATATACAGGTTCTGTGGGGAGGGGAAGGAGGTAAGATGGGGGGGATGGAGAGGGGGACGAGGGGGAGAGGAAGGAGGGGGCTCAGTCTGGGAAGGCCTCCTGGAGGAGGTGAGCTCTCAGTAGGGCTTTGAAGGGAAGAAGAGAGCTAGCTTGGCGGATGTTGAGAGGGAGGGAGGGCGTTCCGGGCCAGGGGGAGGACGTGGGCCGGGGGTCGATGGCGGGACAGGCAGGAACGAGGCCTAACGGTGAGGAGGTGAGCGGCAGAGGAGCGGAGGGTGCGGGGTGGGCTGGAGAAGGAGAGAAGGGAGGTGAGGTAGGAGGGGGCCAGGGGATGGACAGCCTTGAAGCCCAGGGTGAGGAGTTTCTGCCTGATGCGCAGATTGATTGGTAGCCACTGGAGATTTTTGAGGAGGGGAGTGACATGCCCAGAGCGTTTCTGGACAAAGATAATCCGGGCAGCAGCATGAAGTATGGATTGAAGCGGGGAGAGACACGAGGATGGGAGATCAGAGGAGGCTGATGCAGTAATCCAGTCATTCATTCATTCATTCAATCGTATTTATTGAGCGCTTACTGTGTGCAGAGCACTGAACTAAGCGCTTGGGAAGTACAGCTCGGCAACATACAGAGACAGTCCCTACCCAACAATGGGCTCACAGTCTAGAAGGGAGAGAGATTGAACGAGCAGGGTAGTGGTTTGGATGGAGAGGAAAGGGTGGATCTTGGCAATGCTGCGGAGCTGAGACCGGCAGGTTTTGGTGACGGCTTGGATGTGAGGGGTGAACGAGAGAGCGGAGTCGAGGATGACACCAAGGTTGCGGGCTTGTGAGACGGGAAGGATGGAAGTGCCGTCAACAGAGATGGGAAAGTCAGGGAGAGGGCAGGGTTTGGGAGGGAAGATAAGGAGTTCAGTCTTGGACATGTTGAGTTTTAGATGGCGGGCAGACAGCCAGATGGAGATGTCCTGAAGGCAGGAGGAGACGCGAGCCTGAAGGGAGGGAGAGAGAGCAGGGGCAGAGATGTAGATTTGGGTGTCATCGGCGTAGAGATGATAGTTGAAGCCGTGGGAACGAATGAGGTCACCAAGGGAGTGAGTGTAGATTGAGAACAGAAGGGGACCAAGAACCGAACCTTGGGGAACCCTCACAGTAAGGGGATGGGAGGGGGAGGAGGAGCCTGCAGAAGAGACTGAGAATGAACGACCGGAGAGATTAGAGGAGAACCAGGAGAGGACGGAGTCTGTGAAGTCAAGGTCGGATAGCGTGTTGAGGAGAAGGGGGTGGTCCGCAGTGTCGAAGGCAGCCGAGAGGTCGAGGAGGATTAGGACAGAGTAGGAGCCGTTGGATTTGGCAAGCAGGAGGTCATCGGTGACCTTTGAGAGGGCAGTTTCCGTGGAATGTAGGGGACGGAAGCCAGACTGGAGGGGGTCGAGGAGAGAGTTGGCGTTGAGGAATTCGAGGCAGCGCGTGTAGACGACTTGTTCAAGGAGTTTAGAAAGGAATGGTAGGAGGGACATAGGGCAATAACTAGAAGGTGAGGTGGGGTCAAGAGAGGGTTTTTTTTAGTACGGAAGAGATGTGGGCATGTTTGAAGGCAGAGGGGAAGGAACCAGTGGGGAGTGAACGATTGAAGATGGAAGTTAAGGAGGGGAGAAGGGACGGAGCGAGAGATTTCATAAGATGAGAAGGAATGGGGTCAGAAGCACAGGAGGCCGGAGTAGCACTTGAGAGGAGGGAGGAGAGCTCCTCTGAGGACACTGCTGGGAAGGATGGGAGAGTAGCGGAGAGGGTTGAGAGCCAGGGAGTTGGAGAAGGGTGGGGGGGGGTGACTTTGGGGAGCTCAGACCAGATCGTTGGGGGTGAGGGAAGGGGGAGGGGGAGGAACCGGGGTCCTGAGAAGGGAGTTAAATGTACGGAAGAGCTGATGGGGATGATGGGCATTGGTGTCAATAAGGGAGGAGAAGTAGTTTTGTCTGGCAGAGAAGAGGGCTGAGTTAAGGCAGGAAAGGATGAACTTGAACGAGGTTGGCAAGGCGTTTAGACTTTCGCCAGCAGTGTTCGGCAGCTCGAGCAAAGGAGGCGGACAGTGGCAGTGATCCAGGGCTGTGGGTTAGTGGTACGAGAGCGGCGGAGGGAAAGGGGAGCGAGTGAGTGTAGCTGAGTAGAAAGGGTAGAGTTGAGAGCAGCAATCTGATCATCAAGACTGGGCAGAGAGGAGAGGGAGGCGAGGTGGGATGTGAGGCACTCCGAAAGATGGATGGGGTCAAGAGAGCGGAGATCTCTGTGAGGAAGTAATATGGATTTGCAGGGGAAAGGAGTGTGAGTGAGGAGGCAGGTGAGAAGTTTATGATCAGAGAGAGGGATTTCAGAGTTGGGGAGGGTGGACACAGTGCAGTGATAGGAGATGATGAGGTCCAGGGTGTGACCAAGTTGGTGAGTGGGTGAGGTGGGGTGGAGCAAGAGGTGGGCAGCGTCGAGGAGAGATAGAAGGCGGGCGGCAGAGGAGTCACCAGGGACATCCATGTGGATGTTGAAGTCTCCGAGGATCAGAGTGGGCATGGAGAAGGAGAGAAGGAAGGTGAGGAAGGGGTCAGAATCGTTGAAGACTTTATGTAGCGGGGCTAATCCGGAAAGAGAAGGGAACCTTTTGGGGGCCCGAGTGGCACTCCCCCCCGCCCCCAGCCCAGCTTTATTTCCTTCCCTCCACCCCCACCTCGAGGGCCGGACCGTGGCTGCCGGCCGTCCAACCCATCCCTCTCTCCACAGGGCATGTACAATGCCACCACCCGACAAGTGGAGACCGAACTGCTCCCCTGTCTGAGGCACTTTGGATTGCGGTTCTACGCTTACAACCCACTGGCCGGTAATAATAATAATAATAATAATAATAATAATGGCATTTGTTAAGCGCTTACTATGTGCAAAGCACTGTTCTAAGCACTGGGGGGATGCAAGGTGATCAGGTTGTCCCGCGGGGGGCTCACAGTCATCATCCCCATTTTACGGATGAGGTCGCTGAGGCTCCGAGAAGTTAAGTGACTTGCCCAAGGTCACACAGCAGGCATGTCGCCTAGCCGGGACTCGAACCCACGATCTCTGACTCCAAAGCCCGGGCTCTTTCCACTGAGCCATGCTGCGGGGTGGCGGGCCGGTCCCCTGAGCGTCTGGGCTGTTCCCTGACCCGATTCCCCCTGGGATGTCGTTCTGCCCACGGGTCGCTCCGATCACACAAAATTGTGGCATTTGTTAAGCACTAACTTTGTCCCAGGCCGGACACTGAGCTCTGGAGTAAATGCAAAATAATCAGGTCGGACCCTGGCCTCGTCCTACGTGGGGCTCACGGTCTCTGTGGGAGGGAGAACGGATACTCAATCCCCGTTTTACAGATAAAGAAACTGAGGTCAGGGAAAGTAAATGTGATGTACACAGCAGGCAAGTGATGGAGCTGGGATTCGAACCCAGATCCCGTGACTCCCAAGCCCACAGACTTCCCACTAGGCCACAGCGCTTCGCACCGACCCGAGGTCAGTGACGGATATGTATATATGTATATGTTTGTACATATTTATTACTCTATTTTACTTGTACATATCTATTCTATTTATTATTTATTTTATTTTGTTGGTATGTTTGGTTTTGTTCTCTGTCTCCCCCTTCTAGACTGTGAGCCCACTGTTGGGTAGGGACTGTCTCTAGATGTTGCCAACTTGTACTTCCCAAGCACTTAGTACAGTGCTCTGCACACAGTAAGTGCTCAATAAATATGATTGATTGATTGATTGGTTGGTCCATGTCAAGGACAGGGCGTTCCACTGGGGATAATACTAATGATGGCGTTTGTAAAGCGCTTACTATGTGCAAAGCACTGCTCTAAGCGCTGGGGAGGATACAAGGTGATCAGGGTGTCCCATGGGGAGCTCACGGTCTTCACCCCCATTTTCCAGATGAGGTGACTGAGGCCCAGGGAATCAATCAGTCAATCATTCAATCGTATTTATTGAGCGCTTACTATGTGCAGAGCACTGTACTAAGCGCTTGGGAAGTACAAATTGGCAACATATAGAGACAGTCCCTACCCAACAGTGGGCTCACAGTCTAAAAGGGGGAGACAGAGAACAAAACCAAACATACTAACAAAATAAAATAAATAGGATAGATATGTACAAGTAAAATAAATAAATAAATAAATAAATAGAGTAATAAATATGTACAAATATATATACATATATACAGGTGCTGTGGGGAAGGGAAGGAGGTAAGATGGGGGGATGGAGAGGGAGACGGGGAGAGGAAGGAAGGGGCTCAGTCTGGGAAGTGAAGGGAAGTGAAGTGACTTGCCCCAAGTCACACAGCTGACAAGTGGCCGAGCGGGGATTTGAACCCAGCGCTTCGAACGGTGCTTTGCCCATATTCATTCATTCAATTCAGTCGTATTTATTGGGCGCTTACTGTGTGCGGAGCACTGTACTAAGCGCTTGGGAAGTACAAGCTGGCAACATATAGAGACGGTCCCTGCCCGACAGCGGGCTCACAGGCTAGAAGGGGGAGACGGGCAACAAAACAAAACATATTAACAAGATAAAATCAATAGAATAGTAAATGTGTACTTAATAAATGCCGTAATAAAAAAACCCACCCATGACCTCTCCCAACCCCGGGCTCTTCCGACTGAGCCACGCTGCTTCGCCTGGGGATTTTTCCTGGCCAGGGGGAATCAATCAATCAATCAATCGTATTTACTGAGCGCTTACTGTGTGCAGAGCACTGTACTAAGCGCTTGGGAAGTCCAAGCTGGCAACAGATAGAGACGGTCCCTACCCAACAGCGGGCTCACAGTCTCGAAGCGGGAGACGGGCAACAAAACGGAACATATTAACAAAATAAAATCAATAGGATAGTAAATATGTACTTAATAAATGCCGTAATAAAAAAAAAAAAAACCACTCATGACCTCTCCCAAGCCCGGGCTCTTCCCACTGAGCCACGCTGCTTCGCCTGGGGATTTTTCCCTGGCCAGGGGGAATCAATCAGTCAATCAATCAATCGTATTTACTGAGCGCTTACTGTGTGCAGAGTACTGTCTAAGCGCTTGGGAAGTCCAAGTTGGCAACATCTAGAGACGGTCCCTACCCGACAGCGGGCTCACGGTCTAGAAGGGGGAGACAGGCAACAAAACAAAACATATTAACAAAATAAAATCAATAGGATAGTAAATATGTACTTAATAAATGCCATAATAAAAAAAAAAACCACCCATGACCTCTCCCAAGCCCGGGCTCGTCCCACTGAGCCACGCTGCTTCGCCTGGGGATTTTGCCCTGGCCAGGGGGAAATCAATCAATCAATCAGTTGTATTTACTGAGCGCTTACTGTGTGCAGAGCACTGTACTAGGCGCTTGGGAAGTCCAAGTTGGCACCGTGCACAACAGGGGGATGCCGCCCAGCCTGTACCCTCCCTCCCAGCCTCGGTTTATCCGACTTTTTCGGTTTCCCTTCTGCCCACGCCGCAGGGGGCCTGCTGACCGGCAAGTACAAGTATGAAGACAAGGACACCAGCCAGCCCGCCGGACGGTTCTTCGGAAATGACTGGGCCGAGGTCTACAGGAAGCGGTGAGGGCCGGTCTGCGGCCGTGGCTGGGAGGAAGCGGGCGACCGGGGGGGCGATTTGGTGGCCCGGGAGGGGCCTTTCTGCCCATCCCTGGGTGAAATACCAAACTAGGAGGAAACTGATCAATCAATCAATCAATGTCGTATTTATTGAGCGCTTACTGTGTGCAGAGCACTGTACTAAGTGCTTGGGAAGTACAAGTTGGCAACATCTAGAGATGGTCCCTGCCCAACAGTGGGCTCACAGTCTAGAAGGGGGAGACAGAGAACAGAACCAAACATACTAACAAAATAAAATAAATAGAATAGATATGTAGAAGTGAAATAAATAGAGTAATAAATATGTACAAGCATATACAGATATACAGGTGCTGTGGGGAAGGGAAGGAGGTAAAATGGGGGGATGGAGAGGGGGACGAGGGGGAGAGGAAGGAAGGGGCTCAGTCTGGGAAGGCCTCCTGGAGGAGGTGAGCTCTCAGTAGGGCCTTGAAGGGAGGAAGAGAGCTAGCTTGGCGGATGGGCAGAGGGAGGGCATTCCATCATCATCATCATCATCATCATCATCAATTGTATTTATTGAGTGCTTACTGTGTGCAGAGCACTACTAAGCGCTTGGGAAGTACAAATTGGCAACATATAGAGACAGTCCCTACCCAACAGTGGGCTCACAGTCTGAAAGGGGGAGACAGAGAACAAAACCAAACATACTGACAGAATAAAATAAATAGAATAGATATGTACAAGTAAGATAAATAAATAGAGTAATAAATATGTACAAACATATACACATATATACAGGTGCTGTGGGGAAGGGAAGGAGGTAAGATGGGGGAATGGAGAGGGGGACGAGGGGGAGAGGAAGGAAGGGGCTCAGTCTGGGAAGGCCTCCTGGAGGAGGTGAGCTCTCAGTAGGGCCTTGAAGGGAGGAAGAGAGCTAGCTTGGTGGATGTGCGGAGGGAGGGCATTCCAGGCCCGGGGGATGATGTGGGCCGGGGGTCGATGGCGGGACGGGCGAGAACGAGGCCTAACGGTGAGGAGATTAGCGGCGAAGGAGCGGAGGGTGCGGGCTGGGCTGGAGAAGGAGAGAAGGGAGGGGAGGGAGGAGGGGGCGAGGGGATGGATGGACAGCCTTGAAGCCCAGGGGGAGGAGTTTCTGCCTGATGCGCAGATTGATTGGGAGCCACTGGAGATTTTTGAGGAGGGGAGTAACATGCCCAGAGCGTTCCTGCACAAAGACGATCCGGGCAGCAGCGTGAAGTGTGGATTGAAGTGGGGAGAGACAAGAGGATGGGAGATCAGAGAGAAGGCTAGTACAGTAGTCCAGACGGGATAGGCATGAAGGAGAAGACCTGTCCCCCCAGTGTCCTGCTCGGTGGTGGCCTCAGACAGCGAGGTACTAATAATACCTGTATATATGTATATATGTTTGTACGTATTTATTACTCTATTTTATTTGTACATATTCTATTTATTTTATTTTGTTAATATGTTTTGTTCTCTGTCTCCCCCTTCTAGACTGTGAGCCCGCTGTTGGGTAAGGACCGTCTCTAGATGTTGCCAACTTGGACTTCCCAAGCGCTTAATACAGTGCTCTGCACACAGTAAGCGCTCAATAAATACGATTGAATGAATGAATGAATGAATAATAATAATAACAATACTGATAATGCTGGTGGCATCTATGAGGCGCTTCCCTCCTCCAGGAGGCCTTCCCTGACTGAGCCCCTTCCTTCCTCTCCCCCTCATCCCCCTCTCCATCCCCCCCATCTTACCTCCTTCCCTTCCCCACAGCACCTGTATATATGTATATATGTTTGTACAGATTTATTACTCTATTTATTTATCTTGTGCATATCTATTCTATTTATTTAATTTTGTTAGTATGTTTTGTTTTGTTGTCTGTCTCCCCCTTCTAGACTGTGAGCCTGCTGTTGGGTAGGGACCGTCTCTAGATGTTGCCAACTTGTACTTCCCAAGTGCTTAGTACAGTGCTCTGCACACAGTAAGCGCTCAATAAATACGATTGAATGAATGAATGAATAATAATAATAATACTGATAATGCCGGTGGCATCTATGAGGCGCTTACCTCCTCCAGGAGGCCTTCCCTGACTGAGCCCCTTCCTTCCTCTCCCCCTCATCCCCCTCTCCATCCCCCCATCTTACCTCCTTCCCTTCCCCACAGCACCTGTATAGATGTATAGATGTTTGTACAGATTTATTACTCTATTTATCTTGTACATATCGATTCTATTTATTTTATTTTATTAGTATGTTTGGTTTTGTTCTCTGTCTCCCCCTTCTAGACTGTGAGCCCACTGTTGGTTAGGGACTGTCTCTATGTGTTGCCGACTTGTACTTCCCAAGCGCTTAGTACAGTGCTGTGCACATAGTAAGTGCTCAATAAATACAATTGATTGATTGGTTTTGTTCTGTCTCCCCCTTCTAGACTGTGAGCCCACTGTTGGGTAGGGACCGTCTCTAGATGTTGCCAACTTGGACTTCCCAAGCGCTTAGTCCAGTGCTCTGCACACGGTAAGCGCTCAATAAATACGATTGATTGATTGATTGATTGCTCTCCCCATTGAACTTGCCCAGCTTCTGGAGGGAGCATCACTTCGAAGCTATCGCTGTAGTGGAGAAAGCCCTGAAGGCGACCTACGGGGCGGATGCCCCCAGCATGACTTCCGCTGCCCTTCGCTGGATGTACCACCATTCCCAGCTCCAGGTAACCCCCGGCCCGCTCACCCGGCTACCATTTGGATGCCACGCGGCAGGGCTGCGTCCCCAGCTCGTCGGCTCCCTTTGTAAATCATCTTCCTGGTGCTTGGCTGCTTCACCAAATGACAGGAACTGGGGGAAATAATAATAATAATAACTTTGGTATTTGTTAAGCGCCTACTATGTGCTGGGCGCTGCTCTAAGCAGAGGTGCTAAGGAAACAGGAAGCCAAACTCCGGCTACTCCGTCCCCGTAAATCCTCCTTTTCTAAATTCGCCTCTTGAGAAGCAGCGTGGCTCAGTGGAAAGAGCCCGGGCTCTGGAGTCAGAGCCCACTGTGGACCGTCTCTCTATGTTGCCAACTTGTACTACCCAAGCGCTTAGTACAGTGATCTGGACACAGTAAGCGCTCAATAAATACGATTGATTGATTGATTGAGTCAGAGGGCATGGGTTCAAATGCCGGCTCCGCCAATTGTCAGCTGGGTGACTTTGGGCAAGTCACTTCACTTCTCTGGGCCTCGGTTACCTCATCTGGAAAATGGGGATTAAGACTGTGAGCCCCACGGGGGACAACCTGATCACCTTGTATCCCCCCAGCACTTAGAACAGTGCTTGGCACATAGTAAGCGCTTAACAAATACCATCATTATTATTATTATTATAGAGAAGCAGCGTGGCTCAGGGGAAAGAGCCCGGGCTTTGGAGTCAGAGGTCGTGGGTTCAAATCCCGGCTCTGCCACTTGTCAGCTGTGTGACTTTGGGCAAGTCACTTCACTTCTCTGGGCCTCAGTGACCTCATCTGTAAAATGGGGATGAAGAGCCCCATGTGGGACAACCTGATCACCTTATATCCCCCCAGCGCTTAGAACAGTGCTTGGCACATAGTAAGCGCTTAATAAATGCCGTAATTATTATTATCTTCCACACATGCTTTCAACCCCCAATAATAATAGCATTTATTAAGCGCTTACTATGTGCAAAGCACTGTTCTAAGCGCTGGGGGGATACAAGGTGATCAGGTTGTCCCACGGGGGGCTCACAGTCTTCGTCCCCATTTTACAGATGAGGTAACAGGCACAGAGAAGTGAAGTGACTGGCCCAAAGTCACACAGCTGACAATTGGTGGAGCCGGGATTTATCCCGGGCTTTGGAGTCAGAGGTCATGGGTTCAAATCCCAGCTCCACCACTTGTCAGCTGGGTGACTTTGGGCAGGTCACTTCACTTCTCTGGGCCTCAGTTACCTCATCTGTCAAATGGGGATTCAGACTGGGAGCTCCACGTGGGACAACCTGATCACCTTGTATCCCCCCAGTGCTTAGAACAGTGCTTGGCACATAGTAAGCGCTTAATCGATGCCATTATTAGTATTATTATTATCTTCCACACACGCTTTCAACCCCCAATGCCACGAGAGTGTGAGGCAGACTCCACGTGGCCCACTCTCGGGAGCTGGGGGTGGATGGCGGCGACGGATCGTGGGCCCGCGTCCCAGCTGAGTCCGCCCGCCAGTCGCGGCT
Source organism: Tachyglossus aculeatus (assembly GCF_015852505.1). Classification (NCBI taxonomy): domain Eukaryota; kingdom Metazoa; phylum Chordata; class Mammalia; order Monotremata; family Tachyglossidae; genus Tachyglossus; species Tachyglossus aculeatus. The sequence continues at coordinate 58,135,987 of NC_052070.1, read as the reverse complement.
GACCCTTCCGCGGTGTGGCAGGGTCCCCTGGGCGACGCCGTCATCTTGGGCATGTCTAGCCTGGCGCAGCTGCAGCAGAATCTGACAGCCGCGGAGGAGGGCCCGCTGGAGCCGCCCGTGGTGGAGGCCTTTGACCGCGCCTGGCACATGGTGGCACACGAGTGTCCCAACTATTTCCGCTAAGGCCTGCCCCGGCGTTGGGGGGGCGGGCGGGGTCCCAACCTCGATTCACCCACTTCCGTACCGTCTTTACCTCCGTTTACCTTCCCTCCACCCTACTCAGAAACAAAACTTTTCTGTGTCACACCCGAACCTCGATTCACCCACTTCCGTACCGCCTTTACCTCGGTTTACCTTCCCTCCACCCTACTCAGAAATAAAACTTTTCTGCGTCACACCTGGGCTTTCCTGTCTCCTGCATCTTGAACGACGAGTCTGCCCCGACTCTCCTTCCCTGTAATCAAAGTAACGACGGTTTGAATCAAGTGCACTTCTTTCTCAATCAATCAGTCGTATTTGATTGAGCGCTTACTGTGTGCAGAGCACTGTACTAAGCGCTTGAGAAGTACAAGTTGGCAACATATAGAGATGGTCCCTGCTCAACAGTGGGCTCACGGTCTCCTGTTGCCTTGTTGTCTCCCCCTTCTAGCCTGTGAGCCCGCTGTCGGGTAGGGACCGTCTCTATACGTTGCCAACTTGTGCTTCCCAAGCGCTTAGTACAGTGCTCTGCACACAGTAAGCGCTCAATAAATACAATTGAATGAATGAGTAAATGAACCCGCTGTTGGGTAGGGACCGTCTCTATATGTTGCCAACTTGTGCTTCCCAAGCGCTTAGTACAGTGCTCTGCACACAGTAAGCGCTCAATAAACACGATTTATTGATTCTGGAGTTTTTGGAAGGAGGCTTTCTGCCCCCATCCCTCCCCTGCTTCTTACGGGCTGGGATCGCATCTACCGATGCTACCGTATTGTACTCTCCCCACTGACTGACTATTCATTCATTCAGTCGTATTTATTGAGCACTTACTATGTGCAGAGCACTGTACTAAGCGCTTGGGAAGTACAATTGGCAACATATAGAGACAGTCCCGACCCAACAGTGGGCTCACGGTCTAGAAGATTGGCTGCATTAAGACCAAGCCTCTTCCCAGGCTTCTGTCCAAATCATGTTTTATAATAATAATAATAATAATAATAATAATGATGATGGCATTTATTAAGCGCTTACTATGTGCAAAGCATATACCACAAACCACTGTGTGGATCCCATTTCTAAGGGAGCTGGAACTGTTTCTCCACACCCCCCACCCCTCCAAAATGCTGGAGGGGCAGGGACTCAATCCTGTTCTCCTAGAGTTCTGGCCAGAGTGGTTCTCTTTCATTCAATCGTATTTATTGAGCGCTTACTGTGTGCAGAGCACTGTACTAAGCGCTTGGGAAATACAAGTTGGCAACATCTAGAGACGGTCCCTACCCAACAGCGGGCTCACGGTCTAGAAGTCGCTCTTAACGTACAGAAGCAGTGTGGTCTAGTGGATAGAACTAAGCCCAGCTCTACCACTTTTCTGCTGTTTATGGACATATCTTTAATTCACTTGTATCGATGTCTACCTCCCTCCCTCTAGACTGTAAGCTTGTTGTGGGCAGGGAGTGTGTCTATTGTACAGGGCCGACTACGTACGTGCTTAACAAACCTCATCCAGGGGCTGCTCAAGGAAGGAGAGGCTGGGGTTGGATGCGGGGAACCAGACACCAGTCGCCCATTTTGCTTCAAAATCCCACCTGTGGCTCCGACTCAAACAGCTATTTCCCCCAAACTACATCAAGTTGGAACCCATTTTCTCTTCCGGTCATTAATGCATGGGAGGTAGGCTATGTGACCTTGGTATACGCACCAATCTTTTCATTGAAATTGGTCGATTGTGTAGTCAGTTATAGCGAAGCAATTTAGCTACATTAAGTCTGGAGTTGAATAGTCAACTGTAATGGCGGTGAAATGGGTGTGCTGACCCTCCCTGGTGATCAGGTAAGCACTACCCCACGTCTACACTTTTTCCCCCACCCTCCCTCTCCTTCCCCATCACGATCTTCTTTCCCATTTTTCCCTTTCCCGGTGGCTCCCGAGACAACCCCCTCCCACATCTGCACTTTTTCCCCCCTCTCCCTCTCCTTCCCCATCACGATCTTCTTTCCCATTTTCCCCTTTACTGGTGGCTCCCGATACAACCCCCCCCACGTCTACGCTTTTTCCCCACCCTCCCTCTCCTTCCCCATCACGATCTTTCCCATTTTCCCCTTTCCTGGTGGCTCCCGAGACAACCCCCTCCCACTTCTACACTTTTTCCCCACCCTCCCTCTCCTTCCCCCTCACGATCTTCTTTCCCATTTTCCCCTTTCCTGGTGGCTCCCGAGACAACCCCCTCCCACATCTACACTTTTTCCCCACCCTCCCTCTCCTTCCCCATCACGATCTTCTTTCCCATTTTCCCCTTTCCTGGTGGCTCCCGAGACAACCCCCTCCCACATCTACACTTTTTCCCCACCCTCCCTCTCCTTCCCCATCACGATGTTTCCCATTTTCCCCTTTCCTGGTGGCTCCCGAGACAACCCCCTCCCACATCTACACTTTTTCCCCACCCTCCCTCTCCTTCCCCATCACGATGTTTCCCATTTTCCCCTTTCCTGGTGGCTCCCGAGACAACCCCCTCCCACATCTACACTTTTTCCCCACCCTCCCTCTCCTTCCCCATCACAATCTTCTTTCCCATTTTCCTTTCCTGGTGACTCCCGAGACAACCCCCTCCCACATCTACACTTTTTCCCCACTCTCCCTCTCCTTCCCCATCACGATCTTCTTTCCCATTTTCCCCTTTCCTGGTGGCTCCCGAGACAACACCCTCCCACGTCTACACTTTTTCCCCACCCTCCCTCTCCTTCCCCATCACAATCTTCTTTCCCATTTTCCCCTTTCCGGGTGGCTCCCGAGACAACCCCCTCCCACCGTGCGGTGGGCGTTACACAGTCAAAATAGCGTGTAAATTCGAACTTCAGTACAATTTGAAGATTGCGCTGTAGGTCGAGGAGCACCTGGGCTGTTTTGTTTGCTTTTGTGAGGAAGCGGTGGCCCTAACCAGCCTCCAAGCTTCAAGGGTGGGCTTGGGGTGTGGCTTAGTGGGTCATGCCAGTTTCAGGCCCTTACGGAGCTCCCACAGAGGGCACAGTGAGAGGAGGCTGTAAGCTCCTTGTGGGCAGGCACCGTGTCTACCAACTCCGTTGTACTGTGCTCTCCCAAGTGCAGGAAGCGCTCGGTAAGTGGAATACGGCTGTACCATCTGCGAGCGTGGGCAACAGCCGACTTTACGCACCCCTCCGCTTCCCCTCAGGGAGGACCCGGATGTCCAAGTAAGCTCTATTTAATTAAAAAAATTAAATCCCCATTCCCACCCTGCCTCTTTTAACAGTTTATGGAAAAATAAATATTTGCCTCTCAGCCCCAAGGAAGACCATAAAGAGTTCTAAATGGCCAAGGTCAGCGAGAGAGCCCTCCTGGATTGAGGGGGCATCCCGCAGTCCACCTCCGAGACCTCCAGTTACTCTTCGTCCTCATCCTCATCTTCCTCTTCCTCCTCCTCATCTTCATCTTCATCTTCCACCACCATGGTGCTGTCCGCGGTCTCCTTCCCCAGATGTTCAAAGTTTCCTGTCTCGGCGTGCCACACGGACTTGATGGTCACCCGGAATTCGGCCATCTCAAAGCCTAGCAGCTTCTGCGAGAGGCAGAGAGGAGGAGGAGGAGGAGGGGGTCAAGCTGGAGGACGGGGAAGCCCGGTGGGCTGCCTCCCTTCTGGGTTGCCTGAACGCTTGGGTCTGTATCCCCTCATCATAATGATGGCCTTTATTAAGCGCTTACTATGCGCAAAGCACTGTTCTAAGCGCTGGCGAGGTTACAAGGTGATCAGGTTGTCCCACGGGGGGGCTCACGGTCTTAATCCCCATTTTCCAGATGAGGTCACTGAGGCACAGAGAAGCTAAGTGACTTGCCCAAGGTGACTCGCACAGCAGCGATTAGGCACTTGAGATTCACCCCCACCCGCGATACCAGACCCTGCCATCTCCCCTATCTGCGATTGATTTTAATATCCGTCTCCCCGTCTACACTGTAAACTCCGCGAGGGCAGGAACTGTGCCTATCAAGTCTATTATATATCATTCTCTCAAGTGCTTAGTACGGTACAGTGCACATAGTAAGCACTCGATAAATCCTATTGAGTGACCGCGGGAGGAAAAGGGAGGGTAAACTCCGCGAGGGCAGGAACTGTGCCTATCAAGTCTATTATAGTTCATTCTCTCAAGTGCTTAGCACAGTACTGTGCACATAGTAAGCGCTAGATAAATCCTATTGAGTGACCGCGGGAGGAAAAGGGAGGGTAAACTCCGCGAGGGCAGGAACTGTGCCTATCAAGTCTATTATATTTCATTCTCTCAAGTGCTTAGTACGGTACTGCGCACATAGTAAGCACTCGATAAATCCTATTGAGTGACCGCGGGAGGAAAAGGGAGGGTAAACTCTGCAAGGGCAGGAACTGTGCCTATCAAGTCTATTATATTTCATTCTCTCCAGTGCTTAGTACAGTACTGCGCACATAGTAAGCACTCGATAAATCCTATTGAGTGACCGCGGGAGGAAAAGGGAGGGTAAACTCCGCGAGGGCAGGAACTGTGCCTATCAAGTCTATTATATTTCATTCTCTCAAGTGCATAGTACGGTACTGTGCATATAGTAAGCACTCGATAAATCCTATTGAGTGACCGCGGGAGGAAAAGGGAGGGTAAACTCCGCGAGGGCAGGAACTGTGCCTATCAAGTCTATTATATTTCATTCTCTCAAGTGCTTAGTACAGTACTGTGCACATAGTAAGCGCTCGATAAATCCTATTGAGTGACCACGGGAGGAAAACGGAGGGTAAACTCCGTGAGGGCAGGAACTGTGCCTATCAAGTCTATTATTTCATTCTTTCAAGTGCTTAGTATGGTACTGTGCACATAGTAAGCACTCATAAATCCTATTGAGTGACTGTGGGAGGAAAAGGGGAGGGTGAACAGGGCGAGCATCCAGTCTCAGGGCCGAAGTGACCAAGGCCGGGGCTCTGGTAGAGACGAGAACGCTGGACTGCCGAGGAGGGGTTGCGGGGTGGGAGGGTGAGTTTACCCACCAATTGTTTGCTCCACCAATTGTCAGCTGTGTGACTCTGGGCAGGTTACTTAATTTCTCTGTGCCTCATCATCATCATCAATCGTATTTATTGAGCGCTTACTATGTGCAGAGCACTGTACTAAGCGCTTGGGAAGTACAAATTGGCAACACATAGAGAGAGTCCCTACCCAACAGTGGGCTCCCAGTCTAAAAGGGGGAGACAGAGAACAAAACCAAACATACCAACAAAATAAAATAAATAGGATAGATATGTACAAGTAAAATAAATAAGCAAAATAAATAAGTTCCCTCAGTTCCCTCATCTGTAAAATGGGGATTAGGACTGTAAGCCCCCCCGTGGGACAACCTGATCACCTTGTAACCTTCCCAGTGCTTAGAACAGTACTTTGCACCTAGTAAGTGCTTCATAAATGCCATCGTCATTATTATGATTATTACCCGGCTTTTCAATCCCCCCGGCGACTTACCAGGACCCGGGCCTGTTCGGGGTTCAGCACGTCGCCTTCCTTACAGACCTCGTAATCCGACAGCAGGGTGACCACACCTAAGGAGAAGGGGGCGGAGGAGGTCAAGCGCGGGCCGGACCCCGGGAGACCCGGCCTCAAGCGATCCCCTCCCTCCCCCGGCACCTTTCTTGAGCGCGGTGGGCAGGCCCAGCTGCCGCAGCTGAGGCTCCATCGAGTGGGGGAACTGCTCCAGCGGCCCCCTGTCCAGGCTGACGGTGAAGGCGGCCTTGTTGCCAGCCCGAGCGTAGTCCATCTCTGAGTACCGCTTGAACCACCTTGGGGGCGGGGGAAGAGCGACGAGTTCGGGATTCGGTTGCCCCAGTGGGGCTCCTCACCCCGGGAAGCCTCATCAGTCCAGTTCCCACCCCTTCCTAGCCGCCGAGCCAGGCGGCTCTGTCCCACTCCGTTCCCTGCCACGGCGAACCCTTCTCCGTGGGCACCAAGCCTCGGGGGAGGCCGAGCGGGAGTGAGGGCTGTGGGACGGAACAGCACCAAAAGGGACTGTTCCTGAGGCGAGAGGGGCACGTGCCCAGGAAATCCGCAGTAAACGATAACAGTAATACTTGGGGTATTATTGGAGGTGAGAGCTCACCTCCTCCAGGAGGCCTTCCCAGACTGAGCCCCCTCCTTCCTCTCCCCTCCATCCCCCCCGCCCTACCCCCTTCCCCTCCCCACAGCACCTGTATATATGTTTGTACACATTTATTACTCTATTTTACTTGCACATATCTATTCTATTTTATTTTGTTAGTATGTTTGGTTTTGTTCTCCGTCTCCCCCTTTTAGACTGTGAGCCCACTGTTGGGCAGGGACCGTCTCTGTATGTTGCCAATTTGTACTTCCCAAGCGCTTAGTACAGTGCTCTGCACACAGTAAGCGCTCAATAAATACGACCGATGATGATTTTTCAGCACTTGCTACGTACCAAGCCCGACAAAGGAAGATCGTACCCTACCTCTGTCCCATCATCATCATCAGTCGTATTTATTGAGCGCTTACTATGTGCAGAGCACTGTACTAAGCGCTTGGGAAGTACAAGTTGGCAACATATAGAGACAGTCCCTACCCAACAGTGGGCTCACAGTCTAAAAGGGGGAGACAGAGAACAAAACCAAACATACTAACAAAATAAAATAAATAGAATAGATATGTACAAATAAAATAAATAGAGTAATAAATAGGTACAAACATATATACATATATACAGGTGCTGTGGGGAAGGGAAGGTGGTAAGATGGGGGGATGGAGAGGGGGACGAGGGGGAGAGGAAGGAAGGGGCTCAGTCTGGGAAGGCCCACCTGGGGCTCACAGTCTGAGGGAGGACAGGGATCGCAAATCCTGTTTTTCAAACGGGACTGGGCCCCCTCCACCCCCAACTCTAGCCACACTTACTCATTCACTTCTTTCTTGGTGCGGTTGGTGAACAGGAGACCGACTTCCCCTTTCAGCCGTTTGCTGACCTGGAAAATCAATCAATCAATCAATCGTATTTATTGAGCGCTTACTATGTGCAGAGCACTGTACTAAGCGCTTGGGAAGTACAAATTGGCAACACATAGAGACATTCCCTACCCAACAGTGGGCTCACAGTCTAAAAGACTGTGAAAACAAGGGCCGAGTGGCCTCGGCTACATCCTGAAACCCGGGCACCTGAGCGGGGCGCGGACAAGGCAACCACTTCGGGCCCCGCGGGCTTAACCGAAGCTGCCGGTCCTTGTCGGGAGGACTCGCGCTCCCTGCTTAGATCCAAACCGGTCCCGAAAAGATTTCAGGTGAAGGGGTGCGGACTTCAGAGAGAGGGGCCGGCCGGCCCCGGAGAGCAGGATGCCACGTCCGAGTGCCAAGGGATGGATGGGCACAAACTCACCTGGTATAGGTTGTCTTTGTACTCCTCAGCTGGGCCTCGTCCCAACGCCACCATCATGACCTTGTTTTTTCCGAAGAAAATCCTGAAAGGGAATCAGGGGTGAATCCCTTCCCTTGGTGGCACTTCCCACATGTGCTACGGTCGGCCAAGTCAGTTTTACTCCCGCTGGGAAGGGGGTAGGGACGCTCTAAAGACCAACTAGGCTGGTCCCTCGGGGAACCAAGAGTTGGCAGAAGAACCCAAGCAGCAAGACCATCTCCATCTTGCACAGCGGCGGGCCGTCTGCCAGGCAGTCACATGCCGGGTCAGTCGTGGGGCTGAAAGGGGCGGTGGGAGAGAACGGACTGGACACCGGGGCAGGCTCAGCATGGATTTTCCTCAATAATTAACATGCTCAGCCTGGCCGTAACTTGTTTGCACTCTGTGCTTTGGATGGGATTCATTCATTCATTCATTCAATTGTATTTATTGAGCGCTTACTGTGTGCGGAGCACTAGACTAAGCGCATGGCAACATATAGAGACGGTCCCTACCCAACAGCGGGCTCAGTCTAGAAGGGGGAGACACAGAACAAAACATATTAACAGAATAAAATAAATAGAATATGTACCGGTAAAATAAATAGGGTAATAAATCCGTACAAACATATATCCATATATACAGGTGCTGTGGGGAAGGGAAGGAGGTAAAGCGGGGGGGATGGAGGGGAGAGAGGATGCAACCGTGGGATCGGGAAGCATTTTTCTGCCAATACGAGCGATGCCACCCACTGAACGCTGAGGCTCGCCAGCTAGAAGCTGCCATGAGGTTTAGAAGCTTGGGCCTGGGTCTGTACATCTGTGTATATCTATAATTAATCAATTAATCTATGTATTTCTATTAATGTCTGTCCCCCCCTCTAGACTGTGAGCTCGTCGTGGGCAGGAACGCATCTGTTAGCACAGTAAGAGCTCAACAAATATGACTGAATGACTACGGATCACAAGGTGAGGGACCCTCATCCATTCATTCATTCAATCGTATTTATTCATTTCACTCATTCAATTTGTATTTGTTGAATACGGTCAATATGCCCAGTAAGCGCTCAATAAATACGATTGATTGAATTGAGCGCTTATTGTGTGCAGAGCACTGTACTAAGCGCTTGGGAAGTACAAGTTGGCAACGTACAGATTTATCCATCCCCACCGTCTTACCTCCTTCCCTTCCCAACAGCACCTGTATATATATGTTTGTACAGATTTATTACTCTATTTTACTTGTACATGTCTATTCTATTTATTTTATTTTGTTAATATGTTTGGCTTTGTTTTCTGTCTCCCCCTTCTAGACTGTAAGCCCACTGTTGGGTAGGGACTATCTTTATATGTTGCCAACTTGTACTTCCCAAGCGCTTAGTACAGTGCTTTGCACACAGTAAGTGCGCAATAAATACAATTGATTTACGCTTGGGAAGTCCAAGTTGGCAACATACAGAGACGGTCCCTACCCAACAGTGGGCTCACAGTCTAGAAATGGGGTTGAGAGTCTAAATCCAACCGCTTAGTACAGTGCTTTGCACACAGTAAGCGCTCAATACAGTGTTCTGCACACAGTAAGTGCTCAATAACTACGACTGAATGAATGAATACGAGGGAGAACAGGCACTGAACCCCTATTTTGCAGATGAGGGAACTGAGGCAGAGAGGTTAATCAATCAATCATATTTATTGAGTGCTTACAGTGTGCAGAGCACTGTACTAAGCGCTTGGGAAGTCCAAATTGGCAACATATACAGTCCCTACCCAACAGTGGGCTCACAGTCTAGAAATGGGGTTGAGAGTCTAAATCCAAGCGCTTAGTACAGTGCTCTGCACGCAGTAAGCGCTCAATAACTATGACTGAATGAATGAATACGAGGGAGAACAAGCACTGAACCCCCATTTTGCAGATGAGGGAACTGAGGCAGAGAGGTTAATCATCAACCGTATTTATTGAGCGCTTACTGTGTGCAGAACACTGCACTAAGCACTTGGGAAGTCCAAGTTGGCAACATATAGAGACGGTCCCTACCCAACAGCGGGCTCACAGGCTAGAAGGTTAAGTGGCTTGCCCAAGACCACCCAGCAGGCGAGTGGTGGAGGCAGGATTAAAACCCGGGTCCTCCGATTCCCAGGCGCTTTCCACTAGACCACCCTGCTCTCCTAGGGCTTTGAATAAGGGCAGAACCTTCCCATTTCTAGTAATTCAGCAAAATCACCCGCCCCGCCGCGGGCATTAGAAGCAGCGTGGCTCAGTGGAAAGAGCCCGGGCTTTGGACTCAGAGGTCATGGGTTCGAATCCCGGCTCTGTCACATGTCTGCTGTGTGACCTTGGGCAAGTCACTTCACTTCTCGGAGCCTCCGTGACCTCATCTGTAAAATGGGGATGATGACTGTGAGCCCCACGCGGGACAGCCCCTTCCTTCCTCTCCCCCATCTTACCTCCTTCCCTTCCCCACTGCACCTGTATATATGTTTGTACATATTTGTTACTCTATTTATTTATTTATTTTACTTGTACATATCTATTCTATTCTGTTTTATTTTGTTAGTATGTTTGGTTTTGTTCTCTGTCTCCCCCTTTTAGACTGTGAGCCCACTGTTGGGTAGGGACTGTCTCTAGATGTTGCCAACTTGGACTTCCCAAGCGCTTAGTACAGTGCTCTGCACACAGTAAGCGCTCAATAAATACGATTGATGATGATGATAGCCTGATCACCTTGTATCCCCCCAGCGCTTAGAACAGTGCTTTGCACATAGTAAGCGCTTAACAAATGCCATTATTATTATTATTATTATTATTATTATTATTATTATTCCCCACTCCTCCCCTCAAGGGCCGCTCACCGGCTATGCTTCCAGGCACTGCGGATGTCTTTCAGTTTGCTGTTCCTCATGTTTGCCACCGAGAAGATGTAGAGGTACTTGTAGGTGTCCACACATTTCCGCAGCTGGGGGGAAATTCACTGGAGTCAAGGACGGGCTGGGAAGCGCCCAGCTTCCAGAGAGCTGCTGGGGGCTGGGGAGGGGGGATGACGGCCGGCTTGGGGGTCCCGTTTGCGCTATGGTACGTTACGTTCATTCCATCGTATTTATTGAGCGCTTACTGTGTGCAGAGCACCGGACTAAGCGCTTGGGATGTACAAGTTGGCAACATCTAGAGACGGTCCCTACCCAACAGCAGGCTCACATTCATTCATTCATTCATTCAATCATATTTATTGAGCGCTTACTGTGTGCAGAGCACTGGACTAAGCGCTTGGGAAGTCCAAGCTGGCAACATCTAGAGACGGTCCCTACCCAACAGTGGGCTCACATTCATTCATTCATTCAATCGTATTTATTGAGCGCTTACTGTGTGCAGAGCACTGGACTAAGCGCTTGGGAAGTCCAAGTTGGCAGCATATAGAGACGGTACCTACCCAAGAGCGGGCTCATTCCTTCATTCATTCGATTCATTCAATCGTATTTATTGAGCGCTTACTGTGTGCAGAGCACTGGACTAAGCGCTTGGGAAGTCCAAGTTGGCAACATCTAGAGACGGTCCCTACCCAACAGTGGGCTCACATTCACTCATTCATTCATTCAATCGTATTTATTGAGCGCTTACTGTGTGCAGAGCACTGGACTAAGCGCTTGGGAAGTCCAAGTTGGCAGCATATAGAGACGGTACCTACCCAACAGCGGGCTCATTCCTTCATTCATTCGATTCATTCAATCGTATTTATTGAGCGCTTACTGTGTGCAGAGCACTGGACTAAGCGCTTGGGAAGTCCAAGTTGGCAACATCTAGAGACGGTCCCTACCCAACAGCGGGCTCACAGTCTAGAAGGGGGAGACGGACAACAAAACAAAACATATTGACAAAAGAAAATAAATAGAATATGAACAAATAAAATAGAGTAGTAAATATGTACAAACATATATACATATATTCATTCATTCAATCATATTTACTGAGCGCTTACTATGTGCAGAGCACTGGACTAAGCGCTTGGGAAGTCCAAGTTGGCAACATCTAGAGACGGTCCCCACCCAACAGTGGGCTCACAGTCTAGAAGGGGGAGACAGACAACAAAACAAAACACATTGACAAAATAAAATAAATAGAATAAATATGCACAAATAAAATAGAGTAGTAAATACGTACAAACATATATACATATATTCATTCATTCAGTCGTATTTATTGAGTGCTTACTGTGTGCAGAGCACTGGACTAAGCGCTTGGGAAGTCCAAGTTGGCAACATATAGAGACGGTCCCTACCCAACAGCGGGCTCACAGTCTAGAAGGGGGAGATGGACAACAAAACATATTAACAAAATAAAACGTATTCCGGACCAGGTCACGGCCCCTCCGGTTGATTCCCATTTGCCGCTTCTACGGGAAGCTCCCAGGGGCACGAGACATTAACTCCACAACTCCCAGCCGGAATCCCCTTCTCCGGGAGTGGGAGATGGCTTAGCGGAAAGAGCACGGGGTTGGGAGTCGGAGAACGCGGGTTCTAATCCCACCTCCAACACTTCTCTGTGCCTCGGTTACCTCATCTGTAAAATGGGGATTAAGGCTGCGAGCCCCATGTGGGACAATATGATTACCGTGTATCTACCCCGGCGCGCAGAACGGTGCTTGGCGCGTAGGTGCTTAACAATACCATAAGCAGCGTGGCTCAGTGGAAAGAGCTCGGGCTTTGGAGTCAGAGGTCATGGGTTCGAGTCCCGGCTCTGCCAACTGTCAGCTGTGTGACTTTGGGCAAGTCACTTCACTTCTCTGTGCCTCAGTTACGTCATCTGTGAAATGGGGATTAAAACTGTGAGCCCCCTGTGGGACAACTTGATCACCTTGTAACCTCCCCCAGCGCTTAGAACAGTGCTTTGCACATAGTAAGCGCTTAACAAATGCCATCACCATCATCATCATAAGAATAATAATTTAGGAGCAAAAAGCCTGACGCGTACATCTCTTAGCCCCGAGGGCATCAGCCCTAGACACACTGCCTAAGTGATTTGTTCTTAGAACGGTGTTTTGCACATAGTAAGCGCTTAACAAATACCAACATTATTATTATTCTTATTATTATTATTATTATTATCGTTGCCACTCTGCCCCTTTTCGAAAGGGAAAGAAAGAGATGTGGCAGCTTGGGCTTCATTTTTAAACCCGCCCATTGAGGATCAATTGTCCCACAGAGCCCGCTCTGGATCGTCGAGGGAAAGTGGCGCACTTACCTCATCTATCAGGTTCTGTTTAACTTCTAAGCCTTTCTTGGCGGTTTTGGTTAAGGAAACTGCAAAGAAGCAAACACACCGACCCATCAACAGCAGCCCAAATCTGACGTGGCGAACAAATCACCCAAATAACGGGCGATTCACGGAAACCTCACTGGCTGTGAAGACGGCCCGGTGGAAACCCGTGTTTCAAGTCAGGCAAGGCCTTTGGGAGAAGCGGCGTGGCTCAGTTGAAAGAACCCGGGCTTTGGAGTCAGGGGTCGTGGGTTCAAATCCCGGCTCCGCCACTTGTCAGCTGGGTGACTTTGGGCAAAGTCACTTGACTTCTCTGGGCCTCAGTTACCTCATCTGTAAAATGGGGATGAAGACTGTGAGCCCCCCGTGGGACAACCTGATCACCTTGTAACCTCCCCAGTGCTTAGAACAGTGCTTTGCACATAGTAAGCGCTTAACAAATACCAACATTATTATTATTTGGGGAGACGCGAATGAGTCTGAATGCAGTTCCCAGTAGCCCAGGCTACTGTTTTTTTTTTAATAATAATAATAATAATGATGGCATTTATTAAGCGCTTACTATGTGCAAAGCACTGTTCTAAGCGCTGGGGAGTTTACAAGGTGAATAGGTTGTCCCACGGGGGGCTCACAGTCTTAATCCCCATTTTACAGATGAGGTAACTGAGGCCCAGAGAAGTGAAGTGACTTGCCCAAAGTCACACAGCTGACAAGTGGCGGAGCTGGGATTTGAACCCATGACCTCTGACTCCAAAGCCCGGGCTCTTTCCACTGAGCCACGCTGCTTCTCTTTCACAACTTCTTTTATTCATTTGTTCAATCGCACTTATTGAGAGTACGTGTATGTTTTGTTTTGTTCTCCGTCTCCCCCTTCTAGACTGTGAGCCCGCTGTTGGGTAGGGACCGTTTCTAGATGTTGTCAAATATGTGGTCAGGTGTCGTCAGAATAGAGGTAAAGGGGGCAGAGGAAGGGGGAGACAAGACAACAAAACCAAACATGTGGTCAGGTGTCAAGTCGTCAGAATAAATAGAGGTGAAGGGGGAGACAAGACAACAAAACCAAACATGTGGTCAGGTGTCAAGTCATTCATTCAATCGTATTTACTGAGCGCTTACTGTGTGCAGAGCACTGTACTAAGCACTTGGGAAGTCCAAGTCGGCAACATATAGAGACAGTCCCTACCCAACAGCGGGCTCACAGTCTAGAAGGGGGACACAGACACCAATCAATCAATCAATCGTATTTAGTGAGCGCTTCCTGTGTGCAGAGCACTGTACTAAGCGCTTGGGAAGTCCAAGTTGGCAACATCTAGAGACGGTCCCTACCCAACAGCGGGCTCACAGTCTAGAAGGGGGAGACAGACAACAAATCAAAACATACTAACAAAATAAAATAGAATAGATATGTATAGAGTAATAAATATGTACAGGCATATATACATATATATAGGTGCTGTGGGGAAGGGAAGGAGGTAAGATGGGGGATGGAGAGGGGAACGAGGGGGAGAGACAAAACATAGTGACAGAATAAAATAAATAGAATAAATATGCACAAGTAAAATAAATAAATAATAGAGTAATAAATCTGTACGTATATACAGGTGCTGTGGGGAAGGGAAGGAGGTAAGACCGGGGGGAGAGACAAAACATATTGACAGAATAAAGTAAATAGAATATGTACAAGTAAAGTAAATACATAATAGAGCAATAAATCTGTACAGGCATATATCTATATATACAGGTGCTGTGGGGAAGGGAAGGAGGTAAGACGGGGGGAGAGACAAAACATATTGACAGAATAAAATAAATAGAATAAATATGTACAATTAAAATAAATAAATAGTAGAGTAATAAATACGTACAGGCATATATCCACATATACAGGTGCTGTGGGGAAGGGAAGGAGGTAAGACGGGGGGGGATGGAGAGGGGGGCGAGGGGGAGAGACAAAACATATTGACAGAATAAAATAAATAGAATAAATTTGTACAAGTAAAATCAATAAATAATAGAGTAATAAATCTATACGTATATACAGGTGCTGTGGGGAAGGGAAGGAGGTAAGACCGAGGGGAGAGACAAAACATATTGACAGAATAAAATAAATACAATAAATATGTACAAGTAAAATAAATAAATGAGTAATAAATACGTACAGGCATATATCCATATATACAGGTGCTGTGGGGAGGGGAAGGAGGTAAGACGGGGGGAGAGACAAAACATATTGACAGAATAAAATAAATACAATAAATATGTACAAGTAAAATAAATGATAGAGTAATAAATACGTACAGGCATATATCCATATATACAGGTGCTGTGGGGAAGGGAAGGAGGTAAGACGGGGGGGGATGGAGGGGGGGCGAGGGGGAGAGACAAAACATATTGACAGAATAAGAGAAACAGAATAAATATGTACAAGTAAAATAAATAAATAATAGAGTAATAACTATGTGCAGGCATATATCCATATATACAGGTGCTGTGGGGAAGGGAAGGCGGTAAGACGGGGGGGATGGAGAGGGGGGCGAGGGGGAGACACAAAACATATTGACAGAATAAAATAGAATAAATATGTACAAGTAAAATAAATAATAGAGTAATAAATACGTACAGGCATATATCCATATATACAGGTGCTGTGGGGAAGGGAAGGAGGTAAGACGGGGGGGATGTGGAGGGGGGAGAGACAAAACATATTGACAGAATAAAATAAATAGAATAAATATGTACAAGTAAAATCAATAAATAAGTCGTCAGAATAAATCAAGGTAAAGGGGTCCCGGGGGGGGGGTCGGGGTTTCTCGGGCTTCTCACCCTTCTTGTCCCGCTTGGATTTGGGCATGGCGACGCGTGTAGGCCAAAGCGGCGCAAAGGCTTCTGGGCCCAGGCCGAGGCCAGACGGGCCTCACTTCCGGTTCGCTGGTGGGGGGGGGGGGGGGGGGGGACAGGCGGCGCGCGCCGGGCCTCACCACCGAGTCGGGCGTCGGCGCGCATGCGCGGGGCGTGGAGCCGGGCCCCTGCGCCCGGTGCACGCCGGGCCGGTGGCGGTCCTTCTTCTCCCTCCCTCCTTCTCCCTCCTTCTCCGTTCGTCCGTCCGTCATGGCGGCCCCGGCCCGGTTTGGGCCGTGGCTGTGGCTGTGCCTGTGTCCCGCCCTGTTGTCCCCGGCCG
Source organism: Tachyglossus aculeatus (assembly GCF_015852505.1). Taxonomy (NCBI): domain Eukaryota; kingdom Metazoa; phylum Chordata; class Mammalia; order Monotremata; family Tachyglossidae; genus Tachyglossus; species Tachyglossus aculeatus. The sequence continues at coordinate 58,119,957 of NC_052070.1, read as the reverse complement.
CCGCGGTGTACGAGGACCAAGTGGGCAAGTTTGACTGGTGCGTTCCCGGCGGCCCGACGGCCAACATCCGGGTCTCTCCAGCTGAGGGGGGGACACGGCCTGAGGGCCGGCCTTGCGCGCGGGGTCAAAGGTCACCGGCCGGCCCAACTGGGCCCCGGGGTGGATGACAGTGATAGTAATGATACTAATAACGGCATTTATTAAGCGCTCACTATGTGCCAAGCGCTGTTCTCAGCGCTGGGGAGGTTACAAGGCGATCGGGTGGTCCCACATGGGGCTCACAGTCTTCATCCCCATTTTCCAGATGAGGTCACTGAGGCCCAGAGAAGTGAAGTGACTTAATGATAGCATTTATTAAGCGCTTACTACGTGCCAAGCGCTGTTCTCAGCGCTGGGGAGGTACAAGGCGATCGGGTGGTCCCACATGGGGCTCACAGTCTTCATCCCCATTTTACAGATGACAGAACTGAGTCCCAGAGAAGTGAAGTGACTTAATAATAGCATTTATTAAGCGCCTACTATGTGCCAAGCACTGTTCTCAGCGCTGGGGAGGTTACAGGTTGTCCCACATGGGGCTCACAGTCTTCACCCCCATTTTCCAGATGAGGTCACTGAGGCCATCATTATTATTACGGGGAACCGGCCTTGCGCGGGGTCAGAGGTCACCGGGCAGCTGATGTGGGCCCGGGTAATTTTTTATGGCATTTATTAAACACTTACTATGTACAAATCACTGTTCTAAGCGCTGGGGAGGCTACAAGGTGATCAGATTTTCTTGGGCGGGGGGGTTGTGGCATTTATTAAGTGCTTACTGTGGGCAAAGCACTGTTCTCAGCGCTAGGGAGGTTACAAGGTGTCCATGGTTTTTTTTTTGGGGGGGGGGGGTTTGATGGCATTTATTAAGCGCTTATTACGTGCAAGTCACTGTCCTAAGCACTTACTATGTGCAAAGCACTGTTCTAAGCGCTGGGGAGGTTACAAGGTGACCAGGTTTTTTTCTTTTTTTGATGGCATTTATTAAGCGCTTACTATGTGCAAAGCACTGTTCTAAGCGCTTACTATGTGCAAAGCACTGTTCTCAGCGCTAGGAAGGTTACAAGGTGTCCATGGTTTTTTTTGGGGGGGTTTGATGGCATTTATTAAGCGCTTATTATGTGCAAATCACTGTCCTAAGCACTTACTATGTGCAAAGCACTGTTCTGAGCGCTGGGGAGGTTATAAGGTGTCCATGGTTTTTTTTTGGGGGGTGGGTTATGGCATTTATTAAGCGCTTATTATGTGCAAATCACTGTCCTAAGCACTTACTATGTGCAAAGCACTGTTCTAAGCGCTAGGAAGGTTACAAGGTGTCCATGGTTTTTTTTTGGGGGCGGGGTTGATGCCATTTATTAAGCGCTTATTATGTGCAAATCACTGTCCTAAGCACTTACTATGTGCAAAGCACTGTTCTAAGCGCTGGGGAGGTTACAAGGTGACCAGGTTTTTTTCTTTTTTTTGATGGCATTTATTAGGCGCTTACTATGTGCAAAGCACTGTTCTAAGCACTTACTATGTGCAAAGCACTGTTCTCAGCTCTGGGGAGGTTACAGGGTATCCATGTTTTTTTTTGGGGGGGGTTATGGCATTTATTAAGTGCTTATTATGTGCAAATCACGGTTCTAAGCACTTACTATGTGCAAAGCACTGTTCTAAGCGCTGGGGAGGTTACAAGATGACCAGGTCTTTTTCTTTTTTTGATGGCATTTATTAAGCACTTACTATGTGCAAAGCACTGTTCTAAGCACTTACTATGTGCAAAGCCCTGTTCTCAGCTCTGGGGAGGTTACAAGGTATCCATGGTTTTTTTTGGGGGGGGGTTATGGCATTTATTAAGCGCTTATTATGTGCAAATCACGGTCCTAAGCACTTTTACTATATACAAAGCACTGTTCTGAGCGCTGGGGAGGCTACAAGGTGATCAGGTTTTTTTGGGTTTTTTTATGGCATTTATTAAGCGCTTACTATGGGCAAAGCACTGTTCTCAGCGCTAGGGAGGTTACAAGGCGTCCATGGTTTTTTTTTGGGGGGGGGTTTGGGTGGCATTTATTAAGCATTTATTATGTGCAAATCACTGTCCTAAGCACTTACTATGTGCAAAGCACTGTTCTAAGCGCTGGGGAGGTTACAAGGTGACCAGGTTTTTTTTCTTTTTTTTATGGCATTTATTAGGCGCTTACTATGGGCAAAGCACTGTTCTAAGCGCTTACTATGTGCAAAGCACTGTTCTCAGCTCTGGGGAGGTTACAAGGTATCCATGGTTTTTTTTTTTGGGGGGGGGGTTATGGCATTTATTAAGCGCTTATTATGTGCAAATCACGGTTTTAAGCACTTACTATGTGCAAAGCACTGTTCTCAGCGCTGGGGAGGTTACAAGGTGACCAGGTTTTTTTTCTTTTTTTTGATGGCATTTATTAAGCGCTTACTATGTGCAAAGCACTGTTCTCAGCGCTGGGGAGGTTACAAGCTGTCCATGGTTTTTTTTTTGGGGGGGGGGGTTATGGCATTTATTAAGCGCTTATTATGTGCAAATCACGGTTCTAAGCAATTACTATGTGCAAAGCACTGTTCTCAGCGCTGGGGAGGTTACAAGGTGACCAGGTTTTTTTTCTTTTTTTGATGGCATTTATTAAGCGCTTACTATGTGCAAAGCACTGTTCTAAGCACTTACTATGTACAAAGCACTGTTCTCAGCTCTGGGGAGGTTACAAGGTGTCCATGGTTTTTTTGGGGGGGGCGGTTATGGCATTTATTAAGGCTTATTATGTGCAAATCACGGTTCTAAGCACTTGCTATGTGCAAAGCACTGTTCTAAGCGCTGGGGAGGTTACAATGTGACCAGGTTTTTTTCTTTTTTTGATGGCATTTATTAAGTGCTTACTATGTACAAAGCACTGTTCTCAGCGCTGGGGAGGTTACAAGGTGTCCATGGTTTTTTGGGGGGCGGTTATGGCATTTATTAAGCGCTTATTATGTGCAAATCACTGTCCTAAACACTTACTATGTGCAAAGCACTGTTCTAAGCGCTGGGGAGGTTACAAGGTGACCAGGTTTTTTTCTTCTTTTGATGGCATTTATTAAGCGTGCTTACTATGTGCAAAGCAGTGGTCTAAGCGCTTACTATGTGCAAAGCACTGTTCTCAGCTCTGGGGAGGTTACAAGGTGTCCATGGTTTTTTTGAGGGGGGTTATGGCATTTATTAAGCGCTTATTATGTGCAAATCGCAGTCCTAAGCACCTACTATGTGCAAAGCACTGTTCTAAGCGCTGGGGAGGTTACAAGATGACCAGGTCTTTTTCTTTTTTTGATGGCATTTGTTAAGCACTTACTATGTGCAAAGCACTGTTCTAAGCACTTACTATGTGCAAAGCCCTGTTCTCAGCTCTGGGGAGGTTACAAGGTATCCATGTTTTTTTTTTGCGGGGGGGGGGGGGTTATGGCATTGATTAAGCGCTTATTATGTGCAAATCACGGTTTTAAGCACTTACTATGTGCAAAGCACTGTTCTAAGCGCTGGGGAGGTTACAAGGTGACCAGGTTTTTTTCTTATTTTGATGGCATTTATTAAGTGCTTACTATGTGCAAAGCACTGTTCTCAGCGCTGGGGAGGTTACAAGGTGTCCATGGTTTTTTTGGGGGGTGGTTATGGCATTTATTAAGGGCTTATTATGTGCACATCACAGTTCTAAGCACTTACTATGTGCAAAGCACTGTTCTAAGCGCTGGGGAGGTTACAAGGTGAACAGGTTTTTTTTCTTTTTTTGATGGCATTTATTAAGCGCTTACTACGTACAAAGCACTGTTCCGAGCGCTGGGGAGGTTACAAGGTGACCAGGATTTTTTTTTTGTTTTTTTTTTGATGGCATTTATTAAACACTATGTGCAAAGCACTGTTCTAAGCGCTGGGGAGGCTACAGGGTGATCAGGGTTTTTGGGGGGGGGTTTTGATGGCATTGATTAAGCGCTTACTATGTGCAAAGCACTGTTCTAAGCGCTTACTATGTACACAGCACTGTTCTAAGCGCTGGGGAGGTTACAAGGTGACCAGGGTTTTTTTTTTTTTCTTTTTTAATGGCATTTATTAAACACTAAGCGCTGGGGAAGTTACAAGATGACCAGGGTGGGGTTTTTTTGTTTTTTTTTATGGCATTTATTAAGCGCTTACTATGTGCCAAGCACTGTTCTCAGCGCTGGGGAGGTTACAAGGCGATCAGGTTGTCCCACGGGGGGCTCACGGTCTTCATCCCCATTTTCCAGATGAGTTAGCTGAGGCCATCATTATTATTAAGGGGAACCAGCCTTTCGTGGGGTCAAAGGTCACTGGGCAGCTGAAGTGGGCCCGGGGGTGATAACAATAATAGTAATAATAATGATGGCATCTATAAGCGCTTACTATGTGCAAAGCGCTGTTCTAAGCGCTGGGGAGGTTACAAGGTGACCGGGTTTTATTTTTTGTTTTTTTTATGGCATTTATTAAACACTTACTATGTGCAAAGCACTGTTCTAAGCACCAGGGGAGGTTACAAGACGACCAGGTTTGGTTTTTTTTATGGCATTTATTAAGCGCCCTGTATATATGTTTGTACGTATTTATTACTCTATTTTATTTGTACATGTTTATTCTATTTATTTTAGTTTGTTAATATGTTTTGTTGTCTGTCTCCCCCTTCTAGACTGTGAGCCCGCTGTTGGGTAGGGACCGTCTCTGGATGTTGCCAACTTGGACTTCCCAAGCGCTTAGTACAGTGCTCTGCACACAGTAAACGCTCAATAAATACGATTGAATGAATGAATCAGCCTGTCCCGTGTGGGGCTCACAGTCTTCATCCCCATTTTACAGATGAGGTAGCTGAGGCCCAGAGAAGTTGTGACTTAATAATAATAACAGCATTTATTAAGCACTTACTATGTGCCAAGTACTGCCCTCAGCGCTGGGGAGGTTAAAAGACGACCAGGTTTGTTTTTTTTATGGCATTTATTAAGCTCCCTGTATCTATGTATATATGTTTGTATGTATTACTCTATTTTATTTGTACTTGTTTATTCTATTTATTTTATTTTGTTAATATGTTTTGTTGTCTGTCTCCCCCTTCTAGACTGTGAGCCCACTGTTGGGTAGGGACCGTCTCTAGATGTTGCCAACTTGTACTTCCCAAGTGCTTAGTCCAGTGCTCTGCACACAGTAAGCGCTCAATAAATACGATTGAATGAATGAATCAGCCTGTCCCGTGTGGGGCTCACAGTCTTCATCCCCATTTTACAGATGAGGTAGCTGAGGCCCAGAGAAGTTAAGTGACTTAATAATAATAATAGCATTTATTAAGCGCTTACTATGTGCCAAGTACTGCCCTCAGCGCTGGGGAGGTTACAAGGCGATCAGGTGGTCCCACAGGGGGCTCACAGTCTTCATCCCCATTTTCCAGATGAGGGAACTGAGGCCATCATTTTTATTACGGGGAAGCAGCGTGGTTCAGCGGAAAGAGCCAGGGTTTGGGAGTCAGAGGTCATGGGTTCTAATCCCGGCTCCCCCACAAGTCTGCTGTGTGACCTTGGGCAAGTCACTTCACTTCTCTGAGCCTCAGTTCCCTCATCTGTAAAATGGGGATTAAGACTGTGAGCCCCCCGTGGGACAACCTGATCACCTTGTATCCCCCCAGCGCTTAGAACAGTGCTTGGCACATAGTAAGTGCTTAACAAATGCCATCATCATTATTATTATTAGAGAGAAGCAGCGTGGCTCAGTGGAAAGAGCCCCGGCTTGGAAGTCAGAGGTCATGGGTTCTAATCCCGGCTCCCCCACGTGTCTGCTGTGTGACCTTGGGCAAGTCACTTCACTTCTGAGCTTCAGTTCCCTCATCTGTACAATGGGGATGAAGACTGTGAGCCCCCCGTGGGACAACGTGATCACTTTGTATCCTCCCCAGCGCTTAGAACAGTGCTTTGCACATAGTAAGCGCTTAACAATAGTCATTATTATTATTATTAATAGCTGTCCACAGTTTTGTTTTGTTGTCTGTCTCCCCCTTCTAGACTGTGAGCCCGTTGTTGGGTAGGGACCGTCCCTAGATGTTGCCGACTTGTACTTCCCAAGCACCTAGTCCAGTGCTCTGCACACAGTAAGCGCCCAATAAATACGGCTGAATGAATGAATGACTGAATAGCTACTGTATTAACGTTAACCTTGGCCTCCTGCCCTCTCTCTGCCCCTTCTCTGACCCTTAGGAGACAGCAGTATGTGGGGAAACTCAAGTTTGCCTCCTTGGAATTTGCCCCAGGAGCCAAGAAGCTGGTGGTGGCCACGGAGAAGAACGTGATGGCCGCTTTGAATTCCCGCACGGGGGAAATCCGTGAGTGACCCGTGGAAAGCGGGATGGCCTTGGGAAAATAGAGGCCCGGGGCAGAGTTGAAAATAACTAGAAGACCGTGGAGACTGGCCCCCGAGGAGCCGAGTTTCTAAATCCAGGGGGGGGGAAAAATCATCCTGATGGTGAAGCCCCTTTTCCATTCTTTAGTACTTACCTAGTAGGGTATGTAAGTCAGTAAGTACAGAACTGCTGGGGGTGCGTAAGTGTGTAATGGGCACAGCAAGGCGGTGACCTTGAGAAACGTGAAGAGGGCAAACTGGGGAATAGTGGGAAGTGAGAATGGATGAGAGAGAGAGAGAGAGCTTTAAATGCAGCGGTCAGAAGTTTTCCGAGTCTTCTGGCCAAATCCAACAGCCTCTACTCCGTCCTCATCGTCCTCGACTTCTCAGCTGCTTTCGACACTATGGCCCACCCTCATCATCATCAATCGTATTTATTGAGCGCTTACTATGTGCAGAGCGCTGTACTAAGCGCTTGGGAAGTACAAATTGGCAACATCTAGAGACAGTCCCTACCCAACAGTGGGCTCACAGTCTAAAAGGGGGAGACAGAGAACAAAACCAACCATACTAACAAAATAAAATAAATAGAATAGATCTGTACAAGTAAAATAAATAAATAGAGTAATAAATATGTACAAAGATATATACATATATACAGGCGCTGTGGGGAAGGGAAGGAGGTAAGATGGGGGGGATGGAGAGGGGGATGAGGGGGAGAGGAAGGAAGGGGCTCAGTCTGGTCAGGCCCTTGAGGGCCGTCGGCCAGTCCCACCACTGGAAGGGATCTAGGCTCGGTGCTTATTACTACTATTATAATAATAACAATGGTACTTGTTGAGCACCTACTATGTGCCAGGCACCGTACTAAGTGCTGGGGTGGATTCACGCAGATCAGGTCGGACCCAGTCCCTGTCCCACGTGGGGCTCACGGTCTCAGTGTCCATTTTCCAGGTGGAGTAACTGAGACCCAGAGAAGCAAAGTGACTCGCCCGGGGTCACCCAGCAGACAAGTGGCAGAGCCGGGATTAGAACCCACGGCCTCCTGAGTCTCAGGCCCAGGCTCTATCCCCTAATCAATCAATCAATCAATCGTATTTTTTGAGCGCTTACTATGTGCAGAGCACTGTACTAAGCGCTTGGGAAGTACAAATTGGCAACACGTAGAGACAGTCCCTACCCAGCAGTGGGCTCACAGTCTAAAAGGGGGAGACAGAGAACAGAACCAAACATACCGACAAAATAAAATAAATAGGATAGAAATGTACAAGGAAAATAAATAAATAAATAGGGCCGGATCGCTCCCAGTCAGCTTCCCCCGGACCCCACCCTAGGGGGTCGTCCCGCGGTCGTGGCGGGAGGCTTCGAGGATCCACGGCCCGATTCCTGCTCTGGGAGTGGGGCAAGACTCCCCTTCGCCACTCACCAGCCTCTCCTGACAGTTGCCCCAGAAGCTCTAAGCCGTAGAAGATGACAAGAGACGACCTTGCCTCCTTTAGGAGCCCTCAACCCCGGATCGGCCCGACTTACCCTCTGCTCCTGGAAACATCAATCAATCAATCAATCAACCGTATTTATTGAGCGCTTACTGTGTGCAGAGCACTGGAAGTCCAGGTTGGCAACATCTAGAGACGGTCCCTACCCAACAGTGGGCTCACAGTCGAGAAGGGGAAGAACAAAACCAAACGTATTAACAAAATAAGTAGAATAGAGGTAGGCTTGGTGGATAGAGCACGAGAGTCAGAAGGACCTGGGTTCTAATCCCGGCTTCTGCCACATGCCTGCCCTGGGACTTTGGGCAAGCCACTTCACTTCTCTTGACCTCGGTTGCCTCATCTGCAAAATGGGGATTAAGACTGTGAGCCCCATGTGGGGCAGGGACTGTGTCCAACCTGATTAACTTCTGTCTGCCCCAGCACTTAGAACAGTGCTTAGCACATCAATCAATCAATCAATCGTATTTATTGAGCGCTAACTAGAAGACCGTGTAGACTGGCCCCCGAGGAGCTGAGTTTCTAAATCCAGGGGGAAAAAAATCATCCTGATGGTGAAGCCCCTTTTCCGTGCTTCATTTTAGAAGATTTTTCCGTCATAATAATAATAATGGCATTTATTAAGCGCTTTCTATGTGCAAAGCACTGTTCTAAGCGCTGGGGAGGTAACAAGGTGATCGGGTTGTCCCACGGGGGGCTCACAGTCTTAATCCCCATTTTACAGATGAGGTAACTGAGGCACAGAGAAGTGAAGTGACTTGCCCAGAGTCACATAGCAGACAAGAGGCAGAGCCGGGATTTGAACCCGTGACCTCTGACTCCAAAGCCTGGGCTCTTTCCACTGAGCCACGCTGCTTCTCCGTAATAACAGTAGCGATGGCATTTATTAAGCACTTATTAGGCACTAAGCTTTGGGGGTAGGAGTCCTCGTCCCATTTGAGGCTCAGAATCCGGCTTCTCCCCATAATATAGATGTTGCCGACTTGTACTTCCCAAGCGCTTAGTCCAGTGCTCTGCACGCAGTAAGCGCTCAATAAATACAACTGAATGAATGAGCCCGCTGTTGGGTAGGGACCGTCTCTATATGTTGCCAACTTGTACTTCCCAAGCGCTTAGTCCAGTGCTCTGCACACAGTAAGCGCTCAATAAATACGATTGAATGAATGAATGCGTAGATGGGGGAAACTGAGGCCCAGAGAGGTGAACTGCCCTGCTCAAGGTTGTACAGTAAGTCAGTGGGATTTGAGAAGCAGCGTGGCTCAGTGGAAAGACCACGGGCTTTGAAGTCAGAGGTCATGGATTCAAATCCCGGCTCTGCCAATTGTCAGCTGTGTGACTTTGGGCAAGTCACTTCACTTCTCTGGGCCTCATCTGCAAAATGGGGATTAAGATTGTGAGCCCTCTGTGGGACAACCTGATCACCTTGTAACTTCCCCAGCACTTAGAACAGTGCTTTGCACATAGTTAAGTGCTTAATAGGTGTGATCATCATTATTATTATTCATTCATTCATTCAATCCTATTTACTGAGCGCTTACTGTGTGCAGAGCACTGTACTAAGCGCTTGGGAAGTCCAAGTCGGCAACATATAGAGACGGTCCCTACCCAACAGTGGGCTCACAGTCTAGAAGGGGGAGACAGACAACAAAACATATTAACAGAATAGAATAAACATGTACAAATAAAATAGAGCAATAAATACGTACAAACACATATACAGGGCGCTTAATAAATGCCATAAAAAAAACAAACCTGGTCGTCTTGTAACCTCCCCTAGCGCTTAGAACAGTGCTTTGCACATAGTAAGTGTTTAATAAATGCCATAAAAACACACACACACACACACAAAAACCCGGTCACCTTGTAACCTCCCCAGCGCTTTGCACATAGTAAGCGCTTATAGATGCCATCATTATTATCACTATTATTGTTATCAGCCCCAGGCCCACTTCAGCCGCCCGGTGACCTTTGACCCCGCGGAAGGCGGGTTCCCCGTAATAATAATGATGGCCTCGGCTTATCCTGTGTCTCCTGACCCCCATCCCGATTTCTTTCCACTCGGCCACCGTGCTTCCTTTCAAGTGCCACGGGTTGGAATAGATGTTTGATGAGATCAAGTGGCAGGGTCCTGCCATTTGCTTAACGTCCCCAGCGCTTAGAACAGTGCTTTGCAATCAGTCAATCAATCAATCGTATTTATTGAGCGCTTACTATGTGCAGAGCACTGTACTAAGCGCTTGGGAAGTACAAATTGGCATCACATAGAGACAGTCCCTGCCCAACAGTGGGCTCACAGTCTAAAAGGGGGAGACAGAGAACAGAACCAAACATACCAACAAAATAAAATAAGTAGGATAGAAATGTACAAGTAAAATAAATAAATAAATAAATAAATAGAGTAATAAATATGTACAACCATATATATATATATACAGGTGCTGTGGGGAAGGGAAGGAGGTAAGACGGGGGGATGGAGAGGGGGACGAGGGGGAGAGGAAAGAAGGGGCTCAGTCTGGGAAGGCCAGACTTTGCACATAGTAAGCGCTTAATAAATGCCATTATTATTATTATTATTATTATTTGCTTCTCTACAAATGAGACCCCCAAAACTGAGACTGTTCAGAGCTCAAGACAGGGCCTCTCTTGCCTTTTCCCCCTTGCCAAACTTTATACTCCTTGCCATTTGTAAGCGTTGGGCTTTCATTTCCCTTGTTTGGCAAAGTGATTTATTTTCGTGACCCCGTTTTCCCTCCTAAACCCTTATGTTTTTTGCCAGCAGCAGCTGCTTCATTTTCCAGAGGGACAAATGGCCCTTGAAGTGGTCTTGCCCAACTGCAAGTCATCCCAGGAGTCCCGTGGTTTATTCCCAGGGAAGAAACCCCAGGGCCCAGCAGCCTAAATCTTCGGCCTTCCACTAATCTGGGAGTTCAAACTATGTGGGGGGGTTTTTGTTTTATTTTAAGGGTATTTAAGCGCTTACAATGTGCCAGGCACTGTATTAAGCACTAGGGTAGATACAAGCAACACAGTCGCTGTCCCACGTGGCGCTCACGGTCTTAATCCCCATTTTACAGATGGGGTAACTGAGCCCAGAAAAGTGAAGTGACTTGCCCAAGGTCACCCAGCAAGCAAGTGGCAGAGCTGGGATCTCCTCCCCCTTCCCTTCCCCCCCTCACCTTACCTCCTTCCCCTCCCCACAGCACCTGTATATGTGTTTGTGCATATTTGTTACTCTATTTGTACAAATTTATTCTATTTATTTTATTTTGTTAACGTTTGTACGGATCTATTACTCTATTTTATTTGTACATATTTATTCTATTTATTTTGTTAATATGTTTTGCTTTTGTTGTCTGTCTCCCCGTTTTATCATCATCATCAATCGTATTTATTGAGCGCTTGCTGTGTGCAGAGCACTGTACTAAGCGCTTGGGAAGTACAAATTGGCAACATCTAGAGACAGTCCCTACCCAACAGTGGGCTCACAGTCTAAAAGGGGGAGACAGAGAACAAAACCAAACATACCGACAAAATAAAATAAATAGAATAGATAGGTACAAGTAAAAAAAATAAATAAATAAATAGAGTAACAAATATGTGCATACATATGTACAGGTGTATATGAGCCCGCTGTTGGGTAGGGACCGCCTCTAGATGTTGCCAACTTGTTCTTCCCAAGCGCTTAGTCCAGTGCTCTGCACACAGGAAGCGCTCAATAAATACGATGGAATGAATGAATCATCATCATCAAGCGTATTTATTGAGCGCTTACTATGTGTAGAGCACTGGACTAAGTGCTTGGGAAGTAGAAATTGGCAACACCTAGAGACAGTCCCTACCCAACAGTGGGCTCACAGTCTAAAAGGGGGAGACAGAGAACAAAACCAAACATACTGACAAAATAAAATAAATAGAATAGATATGTACAAGCAAAATAAATAAATAAATAAATAGAGTAACAAATATGTACATACATATGTACAGGTGTATATATACATATATCACAGTTCTAGACTGTGAGCCCGCTGTTGGGTAGGGACCGCCTCTAGATGTTGCCAGCTTGTTCTTCCCAAGCGCTTAGTCCAGTGCTCTGCACACAGGAAGCGCTCAGTAAATACGATGGAACGAATGAATCATCATCATCAATCGTATTTATTGAGCGCTTACTATGTCCAGAGCACTGGACTAAGCGCTTGGGAAGTACAAATTGGCAACACCTAGAGACAGTCCCTGCCCAACAGTGGGCTCACAGTCTAAAAGGGGGAGACAGAGAACAAAACCAAACATACTGACAAAATAAAATAAATAGAATAGATAGGTACAAGTAAAATAAATAAATAAATAAATAGAGTAACAAATATATATGTATATATACATATATCACAGTTCTAGACTGTGAGCCTGCTGTTGGGTAGGGACCGCCTTAGATGTTGCCAGCTTGTTCTTCCCAGGCGCTTAGTCCAGTGCTCTGCACACAGTAAGCGCTCAATAAATACGACGGAATGAATGAATGAACCCAGGATTCCCAGGCCCGGGCTCTTCCAACTAGGCCGCGCTCTTCCCATCGCCTTACGGTCTTTATCTCTAAACAGGGGCTCCCTTCCCGCTTTCCATTTCCACTGTCTTCCTCCCTCGCTCATAGCAGCCTCTGATTTTTGCGCTTCTCAGTGTGGCGTCAGGTGGACAAAGGCACCGCGGAAGGGACGATCGACGCCATGCTGCTTCAGGGGCAAGGTAAGCAGAGTTGTTCATCCCCACCTACTAGGGCTTCGCTCCCCGCCTCCTCCCGTTTCCCTGGGGGCCGGGTTTGAAAAAGGATGGGCCGCCCCGGGGTCTTTAACGGAAACGAAGGTCAAGAGGCTTGGAGACCTTTTCCGTTCTTTTTTTAATTTTTTATAAAGCGCTTACTATGTGCCGAGCACTGTTCTAAGCGCTGGGGAGGTTCCAGGGTGATCAGGTTGTCCCACGGGGGGCTCACAGTCTTCATCCCCGTTTTCCAGGTGAGGGAACTGAGGCCCAGAGAAGTGAGGACTGACTAGACTGTGAGCCCACTGGTCATTCTTTCAATCGTATTTATTGAGCGCTTACTGTGTGCAGAGCACTGTACTAAGCGCTTGGGAAGTACAAGACGGCAACATATAGAGACGGCCCCTACCCCACAGCGGGCTCATAGTCCAGAAGGGAAGGACAGACAATGAAACAAACCATATTAACAAAATAAAATAGTACTATATGTACTTCCCAAGTGCTTAGTATAGTGCTCTGCACACAGTAAGCGCTCAGTAAATGCGATTGAATGAATGAATGAAATGACTTGCCCAAGGTCACCCAGCTGACACGTGGCGTAGCCGGGATTTGAACCCCTGACCTCTGACTCCAAAGCCCGGGCTCTTTCCACTGAGTCTTGCTGCTTGGGGAATCGAGGGTATCCCATAGTCCCTGGGGAATAATAATAATAATAATAGCAGTATTTGTTAAGCGCTTACTATGTGCCAGGCACTGTACTGGGCGCTGGGGTGGATACAAGCAGATCGGGTTGGACACAGTCCCAGTCCCACATGGGGCTTTCAGGCTCAACCCCTATTTTCCAGATGAGGGAACTGAGGCCCAGAGAAGTGAAGTGACTTGCCCGGGGTCACACAGCAGCCGAGCGGCGGAGCTGGGATTAGAACCCGTGACCTCCCAACTCCCAGGCCCGTGCTCTAGTCACTACACCGTGCTGCTTTCGTACTTACTGAGCGCTTACTGAGTGCAGAGCACTGTCCTAAGTGGTTAGAAGGGTCCAGGACAACAGAGTTGATAGATAGACACATCCCCTGCCCACAAGGAGCTTCCAGTCTAGAGCAGGAGACGGACGGGACTGGAACTAAATAAATGACAGCCACGGATGGAGTTTTGGCCCGCTTCTCTCCAGACGCAATCACCGTGTCCAACGGAGGCCGGATCCTCCGTTCCTGGGAGACCAACATCGGAGGCTTGAACTGGGAGACGACGCTGGAGCCTGGCGCGTAGGTGGAGGGCCTCTTCCCTATCTGGGTCGATATTCCTGGGAGCGGGCGGGTATCATCTGGAGTATAACCTGGAATCTCCCCACATCCGCCAAGCTAGCTCTCTTCCTCCGTTCAAGGCCCACCTGAGAGCTCACCTCCTCCAGGAGGCCTTCCCACACTCAGCCCCCTCCTTCCTCTCCCCCTTTTCCCCCTCTCCATCCCCCCCGCCTTACTTCCTTCCCTTCCCCACAGCACCTGTATATTCATTCAATTCATTCAATCGTATTTATTGAGCGCTTACTGTGTGCAGAGCACTGTACTAAGCGCTTGGGAAGTACAAGTTGGGGACATATAGAGACGGTCCCTACCCAACAGCGGGCTCACAGTCTAGAAGTGGGAGACAGACAACAAAACAAAACATATTAACAAGATAAATAGAATAGTAAATTCATGGGCTTTGGAGCCAGAGGTCATGGGTTCGAATCCCGGCTCCGCCACATGTCTGCTGGGTGACCTTGGGCAAGTCACTTAACTTCTCGGAGCCTCAGTTCCCTCATCTGTAAAATGGGGATTAAGACTGTGAGCCCCATGTGGGACAACCTGATCACCTTGTATCCCCCCCAGCGCTTAGAACAGTGCTTTGCACATAGTAAGCGCTTAACAAATGCCATCATTATTATTATTATTATTATTATTATTCATTCAGTCGTATTTATTGAGCGCTTACTGTGTGCAAGCACCGTACTAAGCGCTTGGGAAGTCCAAGTTGGCAACATCTAGAGACGGTCCCTACCCAACAGCGGGCTCACAGTCTAGAAGGGGGAGACAGACAACAAAACAAAACATATTAACAAGATAAAATAAATAGAATCGTAAATGTGTACAAGTAAAATAGAGTTATAAATACGTACAAACATATATACGCTTAGAACAGTGAGCGCTTAGAACAGTGAGCCCGTTGTTGGGTAGGGACCATCTCTATATGTTGCCAACTTGTCCTTCCCAAGCGCTTAGTCCGGTGCTCTGCACACAGTAAACGCTCAACAAATACGATCGAATGAATGAATATACAGTAGATATGTTTGTACGGATTTATTACTCTATTTTACTCGTACATATCTATTCCATTTATTTTATTTTGTTAATACGTTTGGTTTGGTTCTCCATCTCCCCCTTCTAGACTGCGAGCCCGCTGTCGGGTAGGGACCGTCTCTAGCTGTTGCCAACTTGGACTCCCCAAGCGCTTAGTGCTCTGCACACAGTAAGCGCTCAATACACGCGACTGATTGATCGAGTAGACCCAAGCGGAACCGGTTCGTCTTAAGGCAGCTGTCGGGAAGGGCTCGGTGGGTCGTTCGGTGGGTGGGCAGTGTGTGAATCTGAATGCCGCTCGGTCAGCCGGCGGTCTCTGAGACCCCCGCGCCCCGCCGCCCTGTGCTCAGTTTCCAGATGGCCAACCTCGTGGGCCCGCAGGATGCCGTGAAGTACGTGGCGGTGCTGAAGAAGACCTCGCTGGCCCTCTATTACCTCTCCCACGGGCACCAGAAGTGGACGGACCACCTTCCGGAGAGGTAGGGGCCGGCGGCGGCCGCTCCTTTCTTCCAGCGGCGACTCCTCCTTTTCCCGAGCGGCGTCTGGCCTTTACCCGACACCCCCGGCGCGCTCCGGGACGTCAGGGCCTGCCTTCCCCGGGCTCCGCAGCAAGGACCGGCCCACGGTACTCTGTCCATCTTGGCTCTCCCGAAACTCCGCACAAGAGCAAGCGGCACCGTCTTGCGGGTTGGGAAATTGAGGCCGGCGCCCCCAGAATTCCCAGGACTCAACTGGAGGCGTCCGAATCCGCCCCACGCCCCCAGCCCTGGGGGACGAATTCTGTTCTAATTATGTTCCCAACTTGGACTTCCCAAGCGCTTCTGCACGCAGTAAGCGCTCAATAAATACGATTGATGATGTTCTGGCCTCTCAATCAATCAGTCGTATTTATTGAGCGCTTACTGTGTGCAGAGCACTGTACTAAGCGCTTGAACCAGTTTGGTGCCACGACTGAGTGGGAGGTTTGCAACCATCCTGGTCTACAGATGCTCCATTAGGACTTGTCGGGTGGAGGGTTGGAGAGAACCTCCTTTCTCTCCCCTGCCTTACCTCCTTCCCCTCCCCACAGCACCTGGATATATGTATATATGTTTGTACGGATTTATTACTCTATTTTATTTGTACACGTTTATTTTATTTTGTTAATACGTTTTGTTCCGTTGTCCGTCTCCGCCTTCTAGACTGTGAGCCCACTGTCGGGTAGGGACCGTCTCTAGATGTTCCCAACTTGTACTTCCCTAAGGGCTTAGTCCCGTGCTCTGCACACAGTAAGCGCTCAATAAATACGATTGAGTGAATGAATGGAGTTCACTGAAGCCTTAACCGTACGGTATTTGTTCCATTTCGGGGATTACTCCTTTCATAATAATAATCGTCGTATTTGTTAAATGCTTACGCTGTGCCCAGCCCCGCATTAAGATCTGGGGCAGGTACAAGGTAACCAGGTCAAGCGTGGTTTTCCTCCCACATGGGGCCGACGGTCTAAGGGGGAGGGAGAACAGGGATTTCATCTCCATTTTACAGGCGAGAAACTGAGGCCCAGTGAAGTGACTTGCCCAGGGTCACACCGCTGGCAGGTGGCGGAACTGGGATTAGAACTCGGGTCCTCTGGCCCCCAACCCCGCGGTCTTTGCTTCTCGACTAGGCCGTGCGGCCTCTGTTTAAGGCGAAGAGAAGCAGCGGGGCCTAACGGGAAGAGCACGGGCTTGGGAATCAGAGAACCTGGCTTCTAATAGCGGCGCCGCCAATTGCTTGCTCCCTCACCTTGGACGATCCACTTACCTTCTCTGTGCCTCAATCAATCAATCAATCAATTGTATTTATTGAGCGCTTACTGACCTTGGACGATCCACTTAACTTCTCTGTGCCTCAGTCAATCAATCGTATTTATTATATTACTCTATTACTCTATTTATTACTCTATTTATTTATTACTCTATTTTACTTGTACATATCCTATTTATTTTATTTTGTTAGTATGTTTGGTTTTGTTCTCTGTCTTCCCCTTTTAGACTGTGAGCCCACTGTTGGGTAGGGACCGTCTCTATATGTTGCCAATTTGTACTTCCCAAGCGCTTAGTACAGTGCTCTACACATAGTAAGCGCTCAATAGATACGATTGATGATGATTTATTGAACGCGTACTGTGTGCAAAGCCACAGTTTCGTCATCTATCAGACGGGGGTTAGATATCCGTTCTCCCTCCTACTCAGCCCGGGAATTCCACGTGGGACGGGGGCTCCGTCCAAACCGATTAACTTGCATCTTCAGCAGCGGTGCTTGATTGTCCAAACTGATTAACTGGTATCTCCCCCGGGGCTTACTACAGTGCCCGACACGTAGTAAGCAGTGAACAAATGCTGTGAAAATAAAAGTGAAGGGCCAGCATCCGGGGGGCTCTGATAAAGAGGCTCGACACCTCTGCCCCCTCCGTGGCACGGCCCCGAAAGTGACGGATTGGGAAGCGGCGTGGCTCGGTGGAAAGAGCCTGGGCTTTGGAGTCAGAGGTCATGAGTTCAGATCCCGACTCTGCCAGTTGTCAGCTGCATTCATTCATTCATTCATTCAATCATATTTATTGAGCGCTTACTGTGTGCAGAGCACTGCACTAATCAATCAGTCAGTCAATTGTATTTATTGAGCACTTACTGTATGCCGAGCACTGCACTAATTAATCAGTCAATCAATCGTATTTATTAAGCGCTTACTGTGTGCAGAGCACTGCACTAATCAATCAATCGTATTTATTGAGCGCTTACTGTGTGCCGAGCACTGCACTAATCAATCAGTCAATCAGTCGTATTTATTGAGCGCTTACTGTATGCAGAGCACTACACTAATCAATCAGTCAATCAATTGTATTTATTGAGCGCTTACTGTATGCAGAGCACTACACTAATCAATCAATCAGTCAATCGTATTTATTGAGCGCTTACTGTGTGCCGAGCACTGCACTAATCAATCAGTCAATCAATTGTATTTATTGAGCGCTTACTGTGTGCCGAGCACTGCACTAATCAATCAGTCAATCAATTGTATTTATTGAGCGCTTACTGTATGCCGAGCACTGCACTAATCAATCAGTCAGTCAATCAATCGTATTTATTGAGCGCTTATGGTATGCCGAGCACTGCACTAATCAATCAATCAGTCAATCAATCGTATTTATTGAGCGCTTACTGTGTGCAGAGCACTGCACTAATCAATCAGTCAATCAATTGTATTTATTGAGCGCTTACTGTATGCCGAGCACTTCACTAATCAATCAGTCAATCAATCGTATTTATTGAGCGCTTACAGTGTTCAGAGCACTGCACTAATCAATCAGTCAATCAGTTGTATTTATTGAGCGCTTACTGTGTGCAGAGCACTGGACTAAGCGCTTGGGAAGTCCAAGTTGGCAGCATCTAGAGACAGTCCCTACCCAACAGTGGGCTCACAGTCTAGAAGGGGGAGACAGAGAACAAAACAAAACATATTAACAAAATAAAATAAATAGAATATGCACAAGTAAAATAAATAAATAGAGTAATAAATACGTAAAAACATATATACAGGTGCTGTGGGGGACGTAAGGAGGGTAAGGTATGACTTTGGGCAAGTCACTTCACTTCTCTGGGCCTCAGTTCCCTCATCTGTCAAATGGGGATTAAGACTGTGAGCCCCCCGTGGGACACCTTGATCACCTTGTTACCTCCCCAGCGCTTAGAACAGTGCTGTGCACATAGTAAGCGCTTAATAAATGCCATCGCCGTCATTATTATTATTATTTTTAGATCTCGCCAGCCGTTTCAAGAACACTCTCTACTCTGGGGGCGGCCACCTGGCTTGAGGGTGGCCTTCCCAGACTGAGCCCCTTCCTTCCTCTCCCCCTCGTCCCCCTCTCCATCCTCCCATCTTACCTCCTTCCCTTCCCCTCAGCACCTGTATATATGGATATATGTTTGTACAGATTTATTACTCTATTTATTTTACTTGTCCATATCTATTCTATTTATTTTATTTTGTCAGTATGTTTGGTTTATGTTCTCTGTCTCCCCCTTTTAGACTGTGAGCCCACTGTTGGGTAGGGACTGTCTCTATATGTTGCCAGTTTGTACTTCCCAAGCTCTTAGTACAGTGCTCTGCACATAGTAAGCGCTCAATAAATACGATTGATGATGATGAGGGTACCAGTGCCACTTCCTGCTCTGTTCTTTCCTTGTTTCTTTCTTTTAAAGTCCGTGTCCCCCTCCAGCCTGGCAGCTCGTTGTGGGCGGGGGACGTGTCTGTTTATTGCTCCGTCGTACTCTCCCGGGCGCTTAGTACACGGGAAATGCGTCTGACCGCCCTTCCTCCCCTCCCGCAGCGACTCGGTCCGGTACCAGCTGGCGTACTCGCGTGGCACCGGTGCGGTGCAGGTCGTGGGAGCCGTCCCCCAGAGCCACGTGAACATCGTCACCGTCAACGTGGAAGACGGAGAGATCGTTCGGCAGGTCTGACCGGGTGTCCCGTCCGGTGGGGCCGGGAGACGGGGTTTGGGAGAAGGCAGGAGGGACGTCGGCCGCGCCGGGCCGGGCTCCCCGGGACGGCCGGACGCCCGGCCCCCTTCCCGTGGCCGTGACGGCAGGTTGGGCGGTACCCGGAGGCAGGGACCGCTTTTCCCGGCCTCCCATCGCGCCGCGTGTCATCTCCCAGGTGCGGGTAGCCGCCCCGTGGCTGAGGGGGCTGAAGGGGGCCTGCGGCGTGGTGGGCGAAGCCGTGTTGGTGTGCGCCGACCCCGGCACCCGCTCCCTCTACACCTTGGCCCTGGAGACGGAGGCGGAGGCGAAGCAAGTCCCGCTGAAGGTGACGGGTGCCCCCCTCTACGGCCTCCGCCGGGGGGAAGATGTCGCCCGGGGGGGAGGATGAACTCGCTGTGGGCGGGGAAACGTGGCCACCGACTCGGGTCAGTCATTCAGGTCTGGGAGTCGGAAGGACCTGGATTCTAATCCTGACTCCCCGTTTGTCTGCTGTGTGGCCTTGCGCAAGTCACTTAACTTCCCTGTGCCTCGGTTATCTCATCAATCAATCAATCGTATTTACAGTAGTACAGTGCTCTGTACTAAGCGCTTGGGAAGTACAAATTGGCATCACATAGAGACAGTCCCTACCCAACAGTGGGCTCACAGTCTAAAAGGGGGAGACAGAGAACAGAACCAAACATACCAACAAAATAAAATAAGTAGGATAGAAATGTACAAGTAAAATAAATAAATAAATAAATAAAGAGTAATAAATATGTACAACCATATATACATATATACAGGTGCTGTGGGGAAGGGAAGGAGGTAAGACGGGGGGATCTCATCTGCGAAACGGGGATTAAGACCGTGAGCCCCATGTGGCACGTGGACTGTAACCAGCCTGATTAGCTTGTGTCTATTTCAGCGCTTAGTACGGGACACGTAGTAAGTACTTAACAAGTGCCATCAAAAAAACCATGATCAATCAATCAATTGTATTTTTTGAGCACTTACTATGTGCAGAACGCTGTACTAAGTTCTCAGGGGAGTAAAATATAACAAAGTTGGTAGAGGTTTCCCGCCCACAATGAGCTTATTTGTACGTATTCTATTTATTTTATTTTGTTAATATGTTTTGTTTTGTTGTCTGTCTCCCCCTTCTAGACTGTGAGCCCGCCGTCGGGTAGGGGCCGTCTCTATGTGTTGCCGACTTGTACTTCCCAAGCGCTTAGTACAGTGCTCTGCACACAGTAAGCGCTCAATAAATACGATAGAATGAATGAATGAATTCATTCAGTCGTATTTATTTAGACTGTGAGCCCACTGTTGGGCAGGGACTGTCTCTATATGTTGCCAATTTGTACTTCCCAAGCGCTTAGTCCAGTGCTCCGCACACAGTAAGCGCTCAATAAATATGATTGATGATGATGATGATTTATTGAGTGCTTACTGTGTGCGGAGCACTGGACTAAGCGCTTGGGAAGTGGTAGTGCCCTCTCCCAAGCGCTTAATACAGCACACAGCAAGCGCGCGATAAATACCATGGATGAGGAGGAGGGCCCCGGTAGGAGGTCTGCCCAGATCCCTAGGGTGGTCATCTCACCTTCTTTGGGAATGTCGATGGGGTCCCTCTCGTTCACTCATTCATTCATTCAGCCGTATTTATTGAGCGCTTACTGTGTGCAGAGCACTGGACTAAGCGGTTGGGAAGTTGTAGTGCCTTCTCCCAAGCGCTTAATACAGCACACGGCAAGCGCGCGATAAATACCATGGATGAGGAGGAGGGCCCCGGTAGGAGGTCTGCCCAGATTCCTAGGGCGGCCATCTCGCCTTCTTTGGGAATGTCGATGGGGTCCCTCTCGTTCACTCATTCAGTCATTCAGTCGTATTTATTGAGTGCTTACTGTGTGCAGAGCGCTGTACTAAGCGCTTGGGAAGTTGTAGTGCCCTCTCCCAAGCACTTAATACAGCACACGGCAAGTGTGCGATAAATACCATCGATGATGAGGAGGGCCCCGGTAGGAGATCTGCCCAGATTCCTAGGGCGGCCATCTCGCCTTCTTTGGGAATGTCGATGGGGTCCCACTCATTCAGTCATTCAGTCGTATTTATTGAGCGCTTACTGTGTGCAGAGCACTGTACTAAGCGCTTGGGAAGTCCAAGTTGGCAACATATAGAGACGGTCCCTACCCATGAACGGGTTCACAGTCTAGAAGGGGGAGACAGACAACAAAACAAACCGAGAGATTTAGACTTGACATGGAGTGCGTCCATTCATTCTTTTATTCAGTTGTACTTATTGAGCGCTTACTCTGTGGAGAGCACTGTCCTAAGCGCTTGGGAAGGTGCAGTACAATGACAGATGCATTCCTGCCCACAACAAGCTCACAGTCTAGTGGGGGAGACACATTAATATAAATAAATACATTCAGTAAATAAGGTAATTATAGGTATATACAGATTTATACAGCTCTAAACTAAGCTCCTTGTGGGCAGGGAATGTGTCTGTAATACTGTTAGGTTGTACGCTCCCAAGCGCTTAGCATAGTGTTGTGCACATAGTAAGCACTCAGGTTGAGTGAAATGGAGTTGTCTGCACGTGGGTAAGGGGGAGCAAAGCAGGTCTGTGGAGAAGGGCTGTGAGCCCGCTGTTGGGTAGGGACCGTCTCTATGTGTTGCCAACTTGGACTTACCAAGCGCTTAGTACAGTGCTCTGCACACAGTAAGCGCTCAGTAAATACGATTGAAAAGGCCTGTTGGGGTCGTCATTCATTCATTCATTCATTCAATCGTATTTATTGAGCGCTTACTGTGTGCAGAGCACTGTACTAAGCACTTGGGAAGTCCAAGTTGGCAACATCTAGAGACGGTCCCTACCCAACATTCATTCATTCATTCATTTAATCGTATTCATTCATTCATTCATTCATTCAGATTTATTGAGCCCTTGCTGTGTGCAGAGCACTGGACTAAGCGCTTGGGAAGTCCAAGTTGGCAACATATAGAGATGGTCCCTACCCAGCACTCATTCATTCATATTTATTGAGCGCTTGCTGTGTGCAGAGCACTGGACTAAGCACTTGGGAAGTCCAGATTGGCAACATATCGAGACGGTCTCTACCCAACATAATTCATTCATTCATTCATATGTATTGAGCGCTTACTGTGTGCAGAGCACTGTACTAAGCGCTTGGGAAGTCCAAGTCGGCAACATATAGAGATGTCCCTACCCAACAGTGGGCTCACAGTCTAGAAGGGGGAGACAGACAACAAAACATATTAACAAAATAGAATAAATATGTACAAGTAAGATAAGTAAATGTGCACAAACATATATACATATATTCATTCAGTCAGTCGTATTTATTGAGCACTTACTGTGTGCAGAGCACTGGACTAAGCACTTGGGAAGCCCAAGTCGGCAGCATCTAGAGACGGTCCCTACCCAACAGCGGGCTCACAGTCTAGAAGGGGGAGACAGACAACAAAACTAAACCTATAAACCAAATAAAATAAGTAGAATAAATATGTACAAGTAAAATAAATAAGAGTAATAAATATGTACAAACATATATACATGTTCATACATTCAGTCGTATTTATTGAGCGCTTACCATGTGCAGAGCACTGTACTAAGCGCTTGGGAAGTCCACGTTGGCAACATCTAGAGACGGTCCTTACCCAACAGCGGGCTCACAGTCTGGAAGGGGGAGACGGACCACAAAACTATAAGCCAAATAAAAGAAATAGAATAAAAATGTACAAGTAAAATGAAAGCGCACAAATATGTACGGATGGAGCCGGGCATATATTTTGTTTTGTTGTCTGTCTCCCCCTTCTAGACTGTGAGCCCACAGGTGGGTAGGGACCGTCCCTAGATGTTGCCAACTTGGACTTCCCAAGCGCTTAGTCCAGTGCTCTGCACACAGTAAGCGCTCAATTAATATGATTGATTGATTGATTGATTTTCTTCCTCCCCCCAGACCCTGGAGCTGGACTTTCAGGATGGTTTCCAGCCGCGGATAGTGGCCACCCAGCCCAACCTGGCGGGCGCTTCCCGGGCCCAGTTCTTCGTCCAGCTGTCGCCCAGCCGGTTCGCCCTCCTCCAGTCCCGCCCGGGGGGCCTGAGCCTGCTCCGCCACTTCCCGCAGGTAACGCCCGGCGGCCCGCTCCTGCCCGTGGACTCGCCCCGGGCCCGGGTGGGTTGAGGGGCTACTGCTGGAGCGCCAGCCCGCTCTCTTGGAGCCGGAGGTGCCACCCCAACCCGTGCTCATCGGGCGTGGACGGGGTCCGGTCCTCTCCTTGCCAGCAGACGTTTTGGCAAGGCTGCCCCCCACCACGACTGGAAAACGCCCCCGTATCACCAGGCCCGAGGGGATAGCAATAATAATAATAATAATAATATTGGCATCGGGCGTGGGTGGAGTCTGGTCCTCTCCTTGCCAGCAGCCGTTTTGGCAAGGCTGCCCCCCGCCACGACTGGAAAACGCCCCCGAATCACCAGGCCCCAGGGGATAATAATAATAATAATAATATTGGCACCGGGCATGGATGGAGTCCGGTCCTCTCCTTGCCAGCAGCCGTTTTGGCAAGGCTGCCCCCCGCCACGACTGGAAAACGCCCCCGAATCACCAGGCCCAAGAGGATAATAATAATAATAATAATAATAATATTGGCATCAGGCGTGGATGGAGTCCGGTCCTCTCCTTGCCAGCAGCCGTTTTGGCAAGGCTGCCCCCTGCCACGACTAGAAAACGCCCCCGAATCACCAGGCGCGAGGGGATAATAATAATAATAATAATGATAATGATGACAATAATAATAATATTATTATTCGGTTCTCTCCTTGCCAGCAGCCA
Organism: Tachyglossus aculeatus; assembly: GCF_015852505.1. NCBI lineage: Eukaryota > Metazoa > Chordata > Mammalia > Monotremata > Tachyglossidae > Tachyglossus > Tachyglossus aculeatus. Next base: position 58,095,639 of record NC_052070.1, on the reverse strand, counting down.
TTTTGGCAAGGCTGCCCCCCGCCACGACTGGAAAATGCCCCCGACTCACCAGGCCCGAGGGGATAATAATAATAATAATAATGGCATTTGCTAAGCTCTTACTACGTGTCAAGCCGGGGTACATACAAGCTTGTACACAGTCCATACCCCGCATTCCTTCACTCAGTCGTATTTATTGAGCGCTTACTGTGTGCCAAGCACTGGCCTAAGCACTTGGGAAGTCCAAGTCGGCAACATCTAGAGACGGTCCCTACCCGACAGCGGGCTCCCGGTCTTCATCCCCATTTTACAGGTGAGGGAACTGAGGCCCGGAGAAGTGAAACGACTTGCCCAAGGCCACAATCAATCAATCAATCGTATTTATTGAGCGCTTACTGTGTGCAGAGCACTGTACTAAGCGCTTGGGAAGTCCAAGTTGGCAACGTATAGAGACAGTCCCTACCCAACAGTGGGCTCACAGTCTACAAGTGGCAGAGCCGGGATTAGAACCCGGGTCTTTCCGACTCCCGGGCCCACTCTGCTTCCCTGGGCTCGCTCTCAACTCTGCCACCTCCTCCATTCGTGAGAGGCCCGCGAAACCCCAACCCCCCCCCCCCCCCATGCCCCCTTTACCTCTATTTATCCTGACGACTTATTTATTTATTTTACTCATACATATTTATTCTATTTATTTTACTCTGTTAATACGTTTTGTTTTGATCTCCGTCTCCCCCTTCTAGCCTGTGAGCCCGCTGTTGGGCAGGGCCCGTCTCTCGATGTTGCCAACTTGGACTTCCCAAGCGCTTAGTCCAGTGCTCTGCACACAGTAAGCGCTCAATAAATACGATTGAATGAATGAATGGATTCCCTCCCTTACGCCCTCCACGCCTTCCGTCCGGGAGCCCGCAGCGCTCCCCGCCATCGGAGCCCTCGTGAAATCCCAGCTCTGACGATTTCCCCCATCAACTCCCAACCTGCCGAGTCCGACGACCCTCACCTGCGAACATTTTTCCGTCTGCCCTCTCCGTGAGCAGGGGACGGGCCCCGTGCTTCTCCGTACTTTCCAAGCGCCTAATACAGTGCGTCGCACCCGGGAGCGTTCAGTAAATACTTCTGTTACTGCCGGGGGGGGGGGGGCCGCTGTGTGTCCTGACGGTCTCCTCTCGTTCCTCAGGCTGCTCTGGTGAGCTTTGCCACCACGGGGGAGAAGACCGTAGCTGCCGTCATGACCTGCCGCGGTGAAACGGTGAGTACGGCATGGGAGACACCTAGGATTCATTCAGTCCTATTTATTGAGCGCTTACTGTGTGCTAAGCGCTTGGGGTAGTACAAGCTGGCAACATACAGAGGCGGTCCCTACCCAACAGTGGGCTCACGGGCTGGCAGATTTCCTAGACTTCCTAGATTTTCCGGGAGGATTTTCCTCCCAGCTCGCTCTCAGCCCCGAGGACCAGATATTTGTCGTGGGGAACCCAGGGTCTTGGATTCCAGCCCTGGTCCTACACTTGGAAGGGGTGGGCGGGAAGATCGAACCCTCTCATCAGGCTTAGTGGAATATATAGGTTGTATATGTTATATTGTATAATATACGTGTGTGTGTGTATGTATATGTATGCATGTGTATATATGTATATATGTATGCATGTATATGTGTATGCATGTACATGCATATATATGTATGTGTGTATGTATGAACGCATGTATGTATGTGTATATATATATATGTGTATGTATGTGTATATATGCATGTATGCATGTGTGTATATATGTGTGTGTATGTATATGTATATAGGTGTATGTGTGTGTGTGTATGTGTATGTATATATGTGTGTATGTATGTGTGTATATGTATATGTGTGTATGCATGTGTATGTGTGTGTATGTGTGTATATGTATATATTTGTGTGTATGTGTGTGTATGTGTGTATATGTATGTGTGTATGTGTGTGTGTATATGTGTGTGTGCATGTATGTATATGTGTGTGTATGTATGTGTATTTGTGTATGTGCATGTATGTATGTGCATATGTATGTGTGTGTATGTGTGCATATGTATATGTGTGTAGGTGCATGCGTATATGTGTGTGTGTATGTATGTGTATTTGTGTATGTGCATGTATGTATGTGCATATGTATGTGTGTGTGTGTGCATATGTATATGTGTGTAGGTGCATGCATATATGTGTGTATGTATGTGTGTATATGTATATGTGTGTGTATGCATGTGTATGTGTGTGTATGTGTGTATGTGTGTATATGTATATATTTGTGTGTATGTGTGTGTATGTGTGTATATGTATGTATGTATGTGTGTGTGTATATGTGTGTGTGCATGCATGTATATGTGTGTGTGTATGTATGTGTATTTGTGTATGTGCATGTATGTATGTGCATATGTATGTGTGTGTATGTGTGCATATGTATATGTGTGTAGGTGCATGCGTATATGTGTGTGTGTATGTATGTGCATTTGTGTATGTGCATGTATGTATGTGCATATGTATGTGTGTGTGTGTGTGCATATGTATATGTGTGTAGGTGCATGCATATATGTGTGTGTGTGTATGTGTATATATGTATATGCATGCACACACATATACACACATATATGTATATACACACACACATATATGTGTATATATATACATGCACACATATATATGTATGCATATATCTATCTATATACACATATACACACACATATGTATGTATGTATATATATATTGGCAATATCGGAGAAGCTGCGTGGCTCAGTGGAAAGATCACGGGCTTTGGAGTCAGAGGTCATGGGTTCGAATCCCGGCTCCACCACATCTCTGCTGTGTGACCTTGGGCAAGTCACTTAACTTCTCTGAGCCTCAGTTACCTCATCTGTAAAATGGGGATTAAGACTGTGAGCCCCACGTGGGACAACCTGATCACTTTGTACCCCCCCAGCGCTTAGAACAGTGCTTTGCACATAGTAAGCGCTTAACAAATGCCAACATTATTATTATTACTATTATTATTGCCAACTTGTACTTCCCAAGCACTTAGTACAGTGCTCTGCACATAGTAAGCGCTCAATAAATACGATTGATCGATTGATTGAGTGGGGGCTTTGAGCCAGGGGATCTGGGTTCTAATCCCGGCTCTACCCCCTGCCTTCTGGGTGACCTCGGGCAAGTCACCCAACGTCTCTGGGACTCAGTTTCCGCCTCTGTGAAAGGGGGATTCGGTACCTTTCCCCTTAGACTGTCAAACCCCCGCGGGACCGGGACTGTGTTCAGCCTGTCTTCTAACTATCCCAGCACCTAGTACGGTGCTTGGTACAAAGTAAGCGCTTTAACACTTATCACAGTATCATGGTGATGATGATGACGATGATGATAATTCATTCATTCATTCAAACGTATTTATTGAGTGCTTACTGTGTGCAGAGCACTGTAGTAAGGGCTTGGGAGAGTACAATACCACAATAAACAGGCACATTAATGATAATATTTGTTGTGTTGACTATATACCAAGCCCCTTACTAATCATGATGATCATTCATTCATTCATTCAAACGTATTTATTGAGCACTTACTGTGTGCAGCGCACTGTAGTAAGGGCTTGGGAGAGTACAGTACCCCAATAAACAGGCACATTAATGATGTTTGTTAAGTGTTGACTATATACCAAGCCCCGTACTAATCATGATGATCATTCATTCATTCATTCATTCAAACGTGTTTATTGAGCACTTACTGTGTGCAGAGCACTGTAGTAAGGGCTCGGTTAGAGTACAGTACCCCAATAAACAGGCACATTAAAGATAATATTTGTTAAGTGTTGACTATATACCAAGCCCCTTACTAATCATGATGCTCGTTCATTCGAACGTATTTATTGAGCGCCTACTGTGTGCAGAGCTCTGTAGTAAGGGCTTGGGAGAGTACAGTACCCCAATAAACAGGCACATTAATGATAATATTTGTTAAGTGTTGACTATATACCAAGCCCCTTACTAATCATGATGATCGTTCATTCAAACGTATCTATTGAGCGCTTACTGTGTGCACAGCACTGTAGTAAGGGCTTGGGAGAGTACAGTACCCCAATAAACAGGCACATTAATGATAATATTTGTTGTGTTGACTATATACCAAGCCCCTTACTAATCATGATGATCGTTCATTTATTCATTCAAACGTGTTTATTGAGCGCCTACTGTGTGCAGAGCACTGTAGTAAGGGCTTGGGAGAGTATAATACCACAATAAACAGGCACATTAATGATAATATTTAAGTTTTGACTATATACCAAGCCCCTTACCAGTCATGATGATCATTCATTAATTCAGTCATATTTATTGAGTGCCTACCGTGTGCAGAGCACTGTAGTAAGGGCTTGGGAGAGTACAGCACCCCAATAAACAGGCACATTAATAATATTTGTTAAGTGTTGACTATATACCAAGCCCCTTTCTAATCATGATGATCATTCGTTCATTCATTCAAACGTGTTTATTGAGCACTTACTGTGTGCACAGCACTGTAGTAAGGGCTTGGGAGAGTACAATACCCCAATAAACAGGCACATTAATAATATTTAAGTGTTGACTATATACCAAGCCCCTTACTTGTCATGATGATCATTCATTCATTCAATCGTATTTATTGAGCTCCTACTGTGTGCAGAGCACTGTAGTAGGGGCTTGGGAGAGTACAATAGCACAATAAACAGGCACATTAATAATATTTGTTAAGTGTTGACTATATACCAAGCCCCTCACTTGTCATGATGATCATTCATTCATTCAGTCGTATTTATTGAGCGCCTACTGTGTGCAGAGCACTTGTAAGGGCTTGGGAGAGTACAGTACCCCAATAAACAGGCACATTAATGATAATATTTGTTAAGTGTTGACGATATACCAAGCCCCTTACTAATCGTTATGATAATTCATTCAGACGTGTTTATTGAGCGCTTACTGTGTGCAGAGCACTGTAGTAAGGGCTCGGGAGAGTACAGTACCCCAATAAACAGGCACATTAATGATAATATTTCTTAAGTGTTGACTATATATCAAGCGGTAGATATAAGATAATCACTTCGGACACGATACCAGTCCCACGTGGGATTGGCAGTCCAAGTAGGAGAGAGTAGGATTTAGTCCCTATTTTACAGATGAGGAAAACTGAGACACAGTACGTATCATTAATAATGATGATAGTAATAATAATAACGGTATCGGTTAAGCGCTTACTGTGTGCCAGCACCGTTCTAAGAGCTGGAGTGGATACAAGCATATTGGGATGGATACAGCGTGGCTCAGTGGAAAGAGCCCGGGCTTTGGAGTCAGAGGTCACGGGTTCAAATCCCGGCTCCGCCACTTGTCTGCTGTGTGGCTTTGGGCAAGTCACTTCACTTCTCTGGGCCTCAGTTCCCTCATCTGTAAAATGGGGATTCATTCATTCATTCATTCAATCGTATTTATTGAGCGCTTACTGTGTGCAGAGCACTGGACTAAGCGGTTGGGAAGTCCAAGTTGGCAACATATAGAGACGGGCCGTACCCAACAGCGGACTCATTCATTCATTCATTCATTCAATTGTATTTATTGAGTGCTTACTGTGTGCAGAGCACTGGACTAAGCGCTTGGGAAGTCCAAGTTGGTAACATATAGAGACGGTCCCTACCCAACAGCGGGCTCATTCATTCATTCATTCATTCAATCGTATTTATTGAGCGCTTACTGTGTGCAGAGCACTGTACTAAGTGCTTGGGAAGTACAAGTCAGCAACATATAGAGACGGTCCCTCCCCAACAGCGGGCTCACAGTCTAGTCGTCGGCCCACGGCAGCTTCCTTTTGGAGAGTCCTGGGTTCTAGAGGCCGGGGTCTGGAAAACGATCAGCTTGCTGATTTCCCCGTCCCCCTCTCCCTCATCCCACGGCCCGTTTCCTTTCAGCAGAAGGCTGGCAGCGTCGAGGACGGACCAGCGGACAGCGCCGCGGACCTGCGGAGCGCACAGGTAAATGGGACCCCGGCCCGCTGGCCGGCAGCCGGGGGACCGGGGGACGGACGGAAGGAAGTAGCGGCGGCAACGGCGGCCCCCCAAGAGGATCTCACATTCAGTTAGAGAAGCAGCGTGGCTCAGGGGAAAGAGCCCGGGCTCTGGAGTCCGAGGTCAGGGGTTCGAATCCCGACTCCGCCACGTGTCAGCTGTGTGACCTTGGGCAAGGTACTTCACTTCTCTGAGCCTCGGTGACCTCATCTGCAAAACGGGGTTGAAGACTGTGAGCCCCCCGTGGGACAACTTGATCACCTTGTATCCCCCCTCAGCGCTTAGAACAGTGCTCTGCACATAGTAAGCGCTTAACAAATGCCATTATTATTATTATTACTATTACTATTATAATTTTTATATATATATTATGACATTTATTAAGCGCTTACTATGTGCAAAGCACCGTTCTAAGCTCTGGGGAGGTTCCAAGGTGATCAGGTTGTCCCACGGGGGGCTCACAGCCTTAATCCCCATTTTCCAGATGAGGGAATTGAGGCCCAGAGAAGTGAAGCGACTCGCCCAGAGTCACACAGCTGACAATCGGCAGAGCTGGGATTTGAACCCATGACCTCTGACTCCTAAGCTCGGGCTCTTTTCCACTGAGCCACGCTGCTTCTCAACTTATTAACTTCTTAAGTTATTATTCAGTTAACGGGGACGCGGTGGGTCCCAGGATATTATTATTCAGTTAAGGGGGACGCGGTGGGTCCCAGGAAGAAGTCCTGGGCTCTACTCCCCGGTCGCTCCTTCGACCGGGTCTCAGTTTCCCCCATCCGTGGAATGGAGCATGGCCGGCGTTGAGTCGCCGGTTGGGTGTGAAGGACCCGCCGGTGACCCACAACCCTCCAAGTCAGCCGGTAGTTGTCATTCATTGTTGTATTTATTGAGCGCTTACTGTGTGCAGAGCACTGTACTGAGCGCTTGGGAAGTCCAGGTCGGTAACGGATAGAGACGGTCCCTACCCGACAGCGGGCGTGGCTAGGAGAAGCGGCGTGGCTCAGTGGAAAGAGCCCGGGCTTTGGAGTCAGAGGTCATGGGTTCGAATCGCGGCTCCGCCGATTGTCGGCTGGGTGACTTTGGGCAAGTCGCTTCACTTCTCTGGGCCTCAGTGACCTCATCTGGAAAATGGGGATGAAGACAGGGAGCCCCCCGTGGGACAACCTGCTCACCTTGTAACCTCCCCAGCGCTTAGGACAGTGCTTTGCACATAGTAAGCGCTTAATAAATGCTATCATCATTATTATTATTATTATTATTATTATTGAGGACTTACTTTGTGGAGAGCACTGTACTAAGCACTTGGGAGAGTACAAAGAGATCCCAGTTATGTCCCCTTAGCCCTAGGGGATCGGGTCTACCAGCTGTACTGTATTGTACTCTCCAAGTCCATCAGTGGTATTTATTGAGCGCTTAATGCATGTAGAGCATTGCAGTAAGCACATAGGAGAGTAAGTTAGTGGCAAGAGCATATATATATATTTGTACGTATTTACTATATTTTATTTGTACATATTCTATTTTTTTTATTTTGTTAATATGTTTTGTTTTGTTCTCTGTCTCCCCCTTCTCGACTGTGAGCCCACTGTTGAGTAGGGACCATCTCTAGATGTTGCCAACTTGGACTTCCCAAGCGCTTAGTCCAGTGCTCTGCCCACAGTAAGCACTCAATAAGTACGATTGAATGAATTAATGAAGAGCATGGGCGTAGGAGTCAGAGGTCAAGGGTTCGAATCCCTGCTCTGCCGCTTATCAGCTGTGTGACTTTAGGCAAGTCACTTAACTTCCCTGGGCATTCAGTCAGTCAGTCAGTCAGTCAGTCGTATTTACTGAGTGCTTACTGTGTCCAGAGCACTGCACTAAGCGCTTGGGAAGTACAAGTTGGCAACATATAGAGACGGTCCCTACCCAACATCAGGCTTACATTCATTCATTCATTCATTCATTCAATCGTATTTATTGAGCACTTACTGTGTCCAGAGCACTGTACTAAGCGCTTGGGAAGTACAAGTTGGCAACATATAGAGACAGTCCCTACCAAACAGCGGGCTCACATTCATTCATTCATTTGTGTTTATTGAGCGCTTACTGTGTGCAGAGCACTGTACTAAGCGCTTGGGAAGTACAAGCTGGCAACATCTAGAGACGGTCCCTACCCAACAGCGGGCTCACAGTCTAGAAGGGGGAGACCGACAGCAAAACAAAACATATTAATCAAATAAAATAAATAGAATAAATATGTACAAATAAAATAAATCAGTTCCCTCATCTGTAAAATGGGGATGAAGACTGTGAGAAGGGGGAGACAGACACCAAGACAAAACATATTAATCAAATAAAATAAATAGAATAAATATGTACAAATAAAATAAATCAGTTCCGTCATCTGTAAAATGGGGATGAAGACTGGGCGAAGGGGGAGACAGCAAAAACATATTAACAAAGTAAAATGAATAAAATAAATATGTACAAATAAAATAAATCAGTTCCCTCATCTGTAAAGTGGGGATGAAGACTGTGAGAAGGGGGAGACAGACAGCAAAACAAAACATATTAACAAAATAAAATAAATAGAATAAATATGTACAAATAAAATAAATCAGTTCCCTCATCTGTAAAATGGGGATGAAGACTGTGAGAAGGGGGAGACAGCAAAAACATATTAACAAAGTAAAATGAATAAAATAAATATGTACAAATAAAATAAATCAGTTCCCTCATCTGTAAAGTGGGGATGAAGACTGTGAGAAGGGGGAGACAGACAGCAAAACAAAGCATATTAACAAAATAAAATAAATAGAATAAATATGTACAAATAAAATAAATCTGTTCCCTCATCTGTAAAATGGGGATGAAGACTGGGAGAAGGGGGAGACAGACAGCAAAACAAAACATATTAACGGAATAAAATAAATAGAATAAAAATGTGCAAATAAAATGAATCAGTTACCACATCTGTATCATGGGGATGACGACTGTGAGAAGGGGGAGACAGACAGCAAAACAAAACATATTAACAAAATAAAATAAATAGAATAAATATGTACAAATAAAATTAATCAGTTCCCTCATCTGTAAAATGGGGACAAAGACTGTGAGAAGGGGGAGACAGACAGCAAAACAAAACATATTAACAAAATGAAATAAATAGAATAAATATGTACAAATAAAATAAATCAGTTACCTCATCTGTAAAGTGGGGACGAAGACTGTGAGAAGGGGGAGACGGACAGCAAAACAAAACATATTAACGAAATAAAATAAATAGAATAAATATGTACAAATAAAATAAATCAGTTCCCTCATCTGTAAAATGGGGATGAAGACTGGGAGAAGGGGGAGATAGCAAAACAAAACATATTAACAAAATAAAATAAATAGAATAAATATGTACAAATAAAGTAAATCAGTTCCCTCATCTGTTAAGTGGGGACGAAGACTGGGAGAACGGGGAGACAGACAGCAAAACATATTAAGAAAATAAAATAAATAGAATAAAGATGTACAAATAAAATAAATCCATTCCCTCATCTGTAAAATGGGGATGAAGACTGGGAGAAGGGGGAGACAGCAAAAGAAAACATATTAACAAAATAAAATAAATAGATTAAATATGTACAAATAAAGTAAATCAGTTCCCTCATCTGTTAAATGGGGACGAAGACTGGGAGAAGGGGGAGACAGACAGCAAAACATATTAAGAAAATAAAATAAATAGAATAAAGATGTACAAATAAAATAAATCCATTCCCTCATCTGTAAAATGGGGATGAAGACTGGGAGAAGGGGGAGACAGCAAAAGAAAACATATTAACAAAATAAAATAAATAGATTAAATATGTACAAATAAAGTAAATCAGTTCCCTCATCTGTTAAATGGGGACGAAGACTGGGAGAAGGGGGAGACAGACAGCAAAACATATTAAGAAAATAAAATAAATAGAATAAAGATGTACAAATAAAATAAATCCATTCCCTCATCTGTAAAATGGGGATGAAGACTGGGAGAAGGGGGAGACAGCAAAAGAAAACATATTAACAAAATAAAATAAATAGATTAAATATGTACAAATAAAATAAATCAGTTCCCTCATCTGTAAAATGGGGGTGAAGACTGGGAGAAAGGGGAGACAGACAGCAAAACAAAACATATTAACAAAATAAAATAAATAGAATAAATATGTAGAAATAAAATAAATCAGTTCCCTCATCTGTAAAATAGGGATGAAGACTGGGAGAAGGGGGAGACAGCAAAACAAAACATTAACAAAATAAAATAAATAGAATAAATATGTGCAAATAAAATAAATCAGTTCCCTCATCTGTTAAATGGGGATGAAGACTGGGAGAAGGGGGAGACAGACAGCAAAACAAAACATATTAACAAAATAAAATAGAATAAATATGTAGAAATAAAATAAATCAGTTCCCTCATCTGTAAAATGGGGATGAAGACTGGGAGAAGGGGGAGACAGACAGCAAAACAAAACATATTAACAAAATAAAATAAATAGAATAAATATGTACAAATAAAATAAATCAGTTCCCTCATCTGTCAAATGGGGATGAAGACTGGGAGAAGGGGGAGATAGCAAAACAAAACATATTAACAAAATAAAATAAATAGAATAAATATGTACAAATAAAGTAAATCAGTTCCCTCATCTGTTAAATGGGGACGAAGACTGGGAGAAGGGGGAGACAGACAGCAAAACATATTAAGAAAATAAAATAAATAGAATAAATATGTACAAATAAAATAAATCAGTTCCCTCATCTGTCAAATGGGGATGAAGACTGGGAGAAGGGGGAGATAGCAAAACAAAACATATTAACAAAATAAAATAAATAGATTAAATATGTACAAATAAAATAAATCAGTTCCCTCATCTGTAAAATGGGGGTGAAGACTGGGAGAAAGGGGAGACAGACAGCGAAACAAAACATATTAACAAAATAAAATAAATAGAATAAATATGTAGAAATAAAATAAATCAGTTCCCTCATCTGTAAAATAGGGATGAAGACTGGGAGAAGGGGGAGACAGCAAAACAAAACATTAACAAAATAAAATAAATAGGATAAATATGTACAAATAAAATAAATCAGTTCCCTCATCTGTTAAATGGGGATGAAGACTGGGAGAAGGGGGAGACAGACAGCAAAACAAAACATATTAACAAAATAAAATAGAATAAATATGTAGAAATAAAATAAATCAGTTCCCTCATCTGTAAAATGGGGATGAAGACTGGGAGAAGGGGGAGACAGACAGCAAAACAAAACATATCCACAAAATAAAATAAATAGAATAAATATGTACAAATAAAATTAATCAGTTCCCTCATCTTTAAAATGGGGATGAAGACTGTGAGAAGGGGGAGACAGACACCAAGACAAAACATATTAACCGAATGAAATAAATAGAATAAATATGTACAACTAAAATAAATCAGTTCCCTCATCTGTAAAATGGGGATGAAGACTGGGAGAAGGGGGAGACAGACAACAAAACAAAACATATTAATAAAATAAATAGAATAAATATGTACAAATAAAATAAATCCGTTCCCTCATCTGTAAAATGGGGATGAAGACCGTGGGCCAATCTGATTACCTTGTATCTACCCCAGCGCTTAGAACAGTGCTTGGCACATAGTAAGCGCTTAACAAATACCAACATTATTATTATTATTTAGAGTTGGTAGAAGAAGATCCCTGGCCACCAGGAGTGTACAGTCGAAACGGAGAGATGGACATTAGAAAATATTTCAGGGAGAGGAAGAGGAAGAGTATAAGGATATGGGCATAGGTCTTGGGGATGGGGGGAATAACAAGAATATTAAGGTGTCCAGATTCAAGTGTCCAGGTGATGCAAAAAGGAGGGGAAATGAGGATTTAGTCAAGGAAGGCCTCTCGGTGGAGATGTCATTTTAGTGGGACTGTGAGCCCACTGTTGGGTAGGGACCGTCTCTATATGTTGCCAACTTGGACTTCTCAAAGCGCTTAGCACAGTGCTCTGCACACAGTAAGCGCTCAATAAATACGATTGATTGATTTGAGGGTGGGAAGAGTGGTGGTCTGACGAGACGGCTCCAAGACTCAGGCTTCCCAGACTGAGCCCCCCTTTTTCCTCTCCTCCTCCCCATCCCCACCTCCTTCCCCTCCCCACAGCACCTGTATATATGTTTGGACACATTTATTAGTCTATTTATTTTACTTGTGCACATTTGCCATTCTATTTATTGTGTTAATGATGTGCATTTAGACTGTGAGAAGACTGCATTTAGACTGTGAGCCCACTGTTGGGTAGGGACCGTCTCTATATGTTGCCAACTTGGACTTCCCAAGCGCTTAGTCCAGTGCTCTGCACACAGAAAGCGCTCAATAAATACGATTGAATGAAGGAATGAATGAATGAATTTAGCTTTAACGCTGTTTACTCTGACGACTTGACACCTGTCTATGTGTTTTGTTGTCTGTCTCCCCCTTCTAGACTGTGAGCCCGCTGTTTGGTAGGGACCGTCTCTAGATGTTGCCAACTTGGACTTCCCAAGCGCTTAGTCCAGTGCTCTGCACACAGTAAGCGCTCAATAAATACGATTGAATGAATGAACGAATGAATGAATTTAGCTTTAATTCTATTTACCCTGACGACTTGACACCTGTCCACGTGTTTTGTTGTCTGTCTCCCCCTTCTAGCCTGTGAGCCCGTTGTTGGGTAGGGACCGTCTCTATATGTTGCCAGCTTGGACTTCCCAAGCGCTTAACACAGTGCTCTGCACACAATAAGCGCTCAATAAATATGAATGAATGAATGAATGCATTTAATTTTAATTCTGTTTACTCTGACGACTTGACACCTGTCCACGTGTTTTGTTGTCTGTCTCCCCCTTCTAGACTGTGAGCCAGTTGTTGGGTAGGGACCATCCCTATATGTCGCTAACTTGTACTTCCCAAGCGCTTAGCGCAGTGCTCTGCACACAGTAAGCGCTCAATAAATACGATTGAATGAATGAATGAATGCATTTAGCTTTACTTCTATTTACTCTGATGACTTGACACCTGTCCACGTGTTTTGTTGTCTGTCTCCCACTTCTAGACTGTGAGCCCGTTGTTGGGTAGGAACCGTCCCTATATGTCGCCAACTTGTACTTCCCAAGCGCTTAGTACAGTGCTCTGCACACAGTAAGCGCTCAATAAATACAATTGAATGAATGAATGAACGTGGGCAAGTCGGCAGCAAAATAGAGGAGATAAAGAGAATAGAGAGAAAAGAGAAAATAGAGAAGCAGCGTGGCTCAGTGGAAAGAGCCCGGGCTTTGGAGTCAGAGGTCGTGGGTTCAAATCCCAGCTCCGCTAATTGTCAGCTGTGTGACTTTGGGCAAATCACTTCACTTCTTTGGGCCTCAGTTACCTCATCTGTAAAATGGGGATGAAGACAGGGAGCCCCCCTGTGGGACAACCTGATGACCTTGTAACCTCCCCAGCGCTTAGAACAGTGCCTTGCACATAGTAAGCGCTTAGTGAATGCCATTATTATTAAAGGTAGAGAGAGAAGGTTGCCATTAGAGGAGCAAAATCTGTGGGCCAGGTTGTGGTAAGAAGCACTTCATCCTTGCACTGTGCTCCGTAAGCAGCCTGGCCTAGGTGGTAGAGCACCTTTTCCGTGTGACCTTGGACGAGTCACTTCACTTCTCTGGGCCTCAGTTCCCTCATCAGTAAAATGGGGTTTAAGACTGAGCCGGACGTGGACATGGACTACGTCCAACGTGATTACCGTGTGTCTGCCCTGGTGATAAATCCAGTGTCTGGCACATAGGAAGGGCTTAACAAATACCCTAAAAACCAGAAGCGAGCACTCAATAAATACAGTTGGTTGATTATGGGATCATCATCATCATCAATCGTATTTATTGAGCGCTTACTATGTGCAGAGCACTGTACTAAGCGCTTGGGAAGTACAAATTGGCAACATATAGAGACAGTCCCTACCCAACGGTGGGCTCACAGTCTAAAAGGGGGAGACAGAGAACAAAACCAAATGTACTAACAAAATAAAATCCTTCTTTGGTCCCAGTCACCGGCCGGCCAGCTTCCGTCCAGGTGGCCATTAGAAACCGAAACGAGCCTCTGGTCAAGTAGAGTGGTCTAGCGGATAGAGCCCGGGCTTGGGAAGCAGCGTGGCTCAGTGGGAAAAGCCCGGGCTTTGGAGTCAGAGGTCATGGGTTCAAATCCCGGCTCCACCAACTGTCAGCTGTGTGACTATGGGCAAGTCACTTCACTTTGAGCCCACTGTTGGGTAGGGACTGTCTCTATATGTTGCCCACTTGTACTTCCCGAGCACTTAGTACAGTGCTCTGCACACAGTAAGCACTCAGTAAATATGATTGATTGAGTCTCTGGGCCTCAGTTACTTCATCTGTAAAATGGGGATTAAAAACTGTGAGCCCCCTGTGGGACAACCTGATCACCTTGTAACCTCCCCAGCGCTTAGAACAGTGCTTTGCACATAGTAAGCGCTTAACAAATACTGAAAAAAAAGGTCGTGTGCTAATTCCGGCTGCGCCACTTGTCTGCTGCGGGACCCTGGGCAAGTCACGTCTAGACCGTGAGCCCGCTCTTCTAGACTGTGAGCCCGCTGTTGGGTAGGGACCGTCTCTATATGTCCCAACTCGTACTTCCCAAGCGCTTAGTACAGTGCTCTGCACACAGCAAGCGCTCAATAAATACGACTGAATGAGTGAAAGTCACTTCAGTTCTCTGGACCTGAGTTCCCTCGTCTGTAAAATGGAGATTAAGGCTTGGGAATGCCCTCCGGGTTGTAGACCGCATCAGAATTCATTCATTCCTTCAATCGTATTTATTGAGCGCTTACTGTGAGCAGAGCACTGGACTAAGCGCTTGGGAAGTCCAAGTCGGCAACATCTAGAGACGGGCCCTACCCAACAGCGGGCTCACAGTCTAGAAGGGGGGAGATGGACAACAAAACAAAACATATTAACAAAATAAAAAAAATAGAATAGTAAATATGTACAGGTAAAATAGAGTAATAAATATGTACATTCATACATACATCCCAGTCTTGAATTGATTATCTTGTATCTGTAGCTTAGAACAGTGTCCGGCCCACGGCGAGCACTTAACAGGTAGACTGTGAGCCCACTGTTGGGTAGGGACCGTCTCTGTATGTTGCCAACTTGGACTTCCCAAGCACTTAGTACAGTGCTCTGCACCCAGTAAGCGCTCAATAAATAGGATTGATTGATTAACAGGTACCATAAGTAAACCAAGAAGAAAAAAATGCCACAATGTGCTAAGCACTGGCCCCGCAGTAAGCGGATCAGACTCGGTCCCCGGCCCTCCCCGCCCCACATCTCGGCGGGGCTCAGCGAGATCTCTTCGTTTGCAGCTGCCCCCCTCCCACCTGTCTCTCCCTCCGTCAGCTGCCTCGGTTTCCCCCTCTTTTAGACCGTGAGCCCACTGTTGGGCAGGGACTGTCTCTATATCAATCGTATTTATAGAGCGCTTACTGTGTGCAGATCACTGTACTAAGCACTTGGAAAAATACATGGGAGTGGGAATAGAGACGTAGGATTGGAAGGAACCTTGGGAATCTAATCCATTCCCCTGCCCCTGACCTCTAAGAAAACACAGTCTTTTTTCTCAAAAACCTCCGGAGGAAACTCCATCATCATACAGTCAGAAAGCTTTTCCAGCGACCTAACCACGGCCGGCAAATTGTTTTCAAAACTCTATTATTATGGTATTTAAGTGCTTACTATGTGTCAAGCCACCGTTCTTAGCGCTGAGTTAGATATAAGATCATCAGACCGGACACAGTCCCTGGCCCTCATGGAGCTCACAGTGTAAATAAGGAGGGAGAACACCTATTCATTCATTCATTCATTCAATCGTATTTATCGAGCGCTTACTGTGTGCAGAGCACTGTACTAAGCGCTTGGAAAAATACATGGGAGTGGGAATAGAGACGTAGGATTGGAAGGAACCTTGGGAAACGAATCCATTCCCCTGCCCCTGACCTCTAAGAAAACACAGTCTTTTTTCTCAAAAACCTCCAGAGGAAACTCCATCATCATACAGTCAGAAAGCTTTTCCAGCGACCTAAGCACGGCTGGCAAATTGTTTTCTAAACTCTATTATTATGGTATTTATGTGTCAAGCCACTGTTCTTAGCGCTGAGTTAGATATAAGATCATCAGACCGGACCCAGCCCCTGGCCCTCATGGAGCTCACAGTGTAAATAGGAGGGAGAACACCTATTCATTCATTCATTCAATCGTATTTATTGAGCGCTTACTGTGTGCAGAGCACTGTACTAAGCGCTTGGAAAAATACATGGGAGTGGGAATAGAGACATAGGATTGGAAGGAACCTTGGGAATCTAATCCATTCCCCTGCCCTCTAAGAAAACACAGTCTTTTTTCTCAAAAACCTCCAGAGAAAACTCCATCATCAGACAGTCAGAAAGCTTTTCCAGCGACCTAAGCACGGCTGGCAAATTGTTTTCAAAACTCTATTATTATGGTATTTAAGTGCTTACTATGTGTCAAGCCACCGTTCTTAGCGCTGAGTTAGATATAAGATCATCAGACCGGACACAGTCCCTGGCCCTCATGGAGCTCACAGAGTAAATGGGACGGAGAACACCCATTCATTCATTCATTCATTCATTCAATCGTATTTATCGAGCGCTTACTGTGTGCAGAGCGCTGTACTAAGCGCTTGGAAAAATACATGGGAGTGGGAATAGAGACATAGGATTGGAAGGAACCTTGGGAATCTAATCCATTCCCCTGCCCCGACCTCTAAGAAAACACAGTCTTTTTTCTCAAAAACCTCCAGAGGAAACTCCATCATCATACAGTCAGAAAGCTTTTCCAGCGACCTAACCACGGCCGGCAAATTGTTTTCAAAACTCTATTATTATGGTATTTAAGTGCTTACTATGTGTCAAGCCACCGTTCTTAGCGCTGAGTTAGATGTAAGATCATCAGACCGGACACAGTCCCTGGCCCTCATGGAGCTCACAGAGTAAATAGGAGGGAGAACACCTATTCATTCCTTCATTCAATCGTATTTATCGAGCGCTTACTGTGTGCAGAGCACTGTACTAAGCGCTTGGAAAAATACATGGGAGTGGGAATAGAGATTTAGGATTGGCAGGAACCTTGGGAATCTAATCCATTCCCCTGCCCCTGACCTCTAAGAAAGCACAGTCTTTTTTCTCAAAAACCTCCAGAGGAAACTCCATCATCATACAGTCAGAAAGCTTTTCCAGCGACCTAACCATGGCCGGCAAATTGTTTTCAAAACTCTATTATTATGGTATTTAAGTGCTTACTATGTGTCAAGCCACCGTTCTTAGCGCTGAGTTAGATATAAGATCATCAGACCGGACACAGTCCCTGGCCCTCATGGAGCTCACAGTGTAAATAGGAGGGAGACCACCTATTCATTGATTCATTCAATCGTATTTATCGAGCGCTTACTGTGTGCAGAGCGCTGTACTAAGCGCTTGGAAAAATACATGGGAGTGGGAATAGAGATTTAGGATTGGCAGGAACCTTGGGAATCTAATCCATTCCCCTGCCCCTGACCTCTAAGAAAGCACAGTCTTTTTTCTCAAAAACCTCCAGAGGAAACTCCATCATCATACAGTCAGAAAGCTTTTCCAGCGACCTAACCACGGCCGGCAAATTGTTTTCAAAACTCTATTATTATGGTATTTAAGTGCTTACTATGTGTCAAGCCACCGTTCTTAGCGCTGAGTTAGATATAAGATCATCAGACCGGACACAGTCCCTGGCCCTCATGGAGCTCACAGAGTAAATGGGACGGAGAACACCCATTCATTCATTCATTCATTCATTCAATCGTATTTATCGAGCGCTTACTGTGTGCAGAGTGCTGTACTAAGCGCTTGGAAAAATACATGGGAGTGGGAATAGAGACATAGGATTGGAAGGAACCTTGGGAATCTAATCCATTCCCCTGCCCCGACCTCTAAGAAAACACAGTCTTTTTTCTCAAAAACCTCCAGAGGAAACTCCATCATCATACAGTCAGAAAGCTTTTCCAGCGACCTAACCACGGCCGGCAAATTGTTTTCAAAACTCTATTATTATGGTATTTAAGTGCTTACTATGTGTCAAGCCACCGTTCTTAGCGCTGAGTTAGATGTAAGATCATCAGACCGGACACAGTCCCTGGCCCTCATGGAGCTCACGGTGTAAATAGGAGGGAGAACACCTATTCATTCATTCATTCAATCGTATTTATTGAGCGCTTACTGTGTGCCGAGCACTGTACTAAGTGCTTGAAAAGTACAATTCTTTGAGGAAACTGAGGCACAGAGAGGTGCCTTGCCCAAGGCCACATAGCATATGTTGCCAGCTGGTACTTCCCAAGCTTAGTCCAGTGCTCTGCACACAGTAAGCGCTCAATCAATACGATTGATCGATTGATTGATTGTTGCTCGGCCACCAAGCCCCCGCTTCGTGCCTCCCTGCAGGACGCCGCCGCCTGTCCCAACCAAACCTACAGCATCAACCTCTACTTGGTGGAGACGGGCCGCCGGCTGCTGGAGACGACCATCACCTTCAGCCTGGAGCAGAGCCAAGCCCGGCCGGAGCGAGTGAGCCGCTTCCCGCCGCCGGGTCGGATGATTCCCAGCCCCGGGAACCAGGGATCAGTGGGAACACGTGGTCCGGCTTCTCCGGGAAAGCCACGGGATGCGTGGGGCGGGGGGATTTGAGGCGAGCACCGGTTTGGAAGTCAGTGGGCCGTGCTCCCCCTCGCCCTACATACTCAAGCGAGCCCCTTCCTCTCACTGGGCCTCCGCTGTAGAAGCAGCGTGGCCCAGTGGAAAGAGCCCAGGCTTTGGAGTCGGAGGTCACGGGTTCAAATCCCGGCTCCGCCAACTGTCCGCCGGGCAAGTCACTTCGCTCCTCTGGGCCTCGGTGACCTCATCTGGAAAATGGGATGAAGACTGTGAGCCCCCCCCCAAAGTGGGACAACCTGCTCACCTTGTAACCTCCCCAGCCCTTAGAACAGGGCTTTGCACATAGTAAGCGTGGAGAAGCAGCGTGGCTCAGTGGAAAGAGCACGGGCTTTGGAGTCAGGGGTCATGGGTTCGAATCCTGGCTCCGCCACCTGTCTGCTGTGTGACTTTGGGCAAGTCACTTAACTTCTCTGAGCCTCAGTTGCCTCATCTGTAAAATGGGGATTAAGACTGTGAGCCCCACGTGGGACAACCTGATCACTTTGTATCCCCCCAAGTGCTTAGAACAGTGCTTTGCACATAGTAAGCGCTTAACAAATGCCAACATTATTATTATTATTATTAATAATAATAATAATAAATGCCATCATCATCATAGAGCGGGGGCCTGGGAGCCACAAGGACCTGGGTACTAATCCTGGACGCCGCCCCGGGTCTGCTGGGTGACCTTGGGCGAGTCACTCCACTTCTCTGGGCCTCAGTTTCGTCCCCTGCAAAATGGGGATTAAAACCATGAGCGCTGTGTGGGACATGGAGTGTGTCCCACCTGCCTCGAATCTACCCCGGTGCTTAGAACGGTGCCTGGCACGTAGTGAGTGCTTAATAAATAAATTAAAAATGGTTTCATGCTCTGTGGCAGAAAGATGCTGGATTGGTTCAAGGGACTAAGGACATTCTTGCCCTCGTGGCCCGTCACCATCATCATCAGTGGCACTTATTGAGCACTTACCGCGTGCCGAGCACTGTACCGAGTGCTCGGAAAAGTACAGTGCAGCAGAATTGATAGACGTGGTCCCTGCCCATGATGAGCTTTAATGCTCAAAGCTCATCGTTGTTGTCCTGATGTGGAAACAGCCTCTTGCAGATGCTCGTGTCGCTTAGAAAGGACCTGGCTTCTAAAACCAGCTCCGCCACTTGTCGGCTGTGTGACCTTGGGCAAGGCACTTAACAAGAATAGTAATAATAATGATGGTGGCATTTATTAAGCGCTTACTATGTGCAAAGCACTGTTCTAAGCTCTGGGGAGGTTACAGGGTGATCAGGTTGTCCCACGGGGGGCTCACAGTCTTCACCCCCATTTTACATATGAGGTAATTGAGGCACAGAGGAGTTGTGACCCGCCCAAAGTCGCACAGCTGACAGTTGGCGGAGCCGGGATTCGAACCCATGACCTCTGACTCCACTGAGCCCCGCTGCTTAACGTCTCCGTGCCTCAGCGACCTCATATGTCAAATGGGGATTAAATTCTACTCCCTCGTACTTGGACTGTGAGCCGCACGCGGGACGGGAACTGCGTCCAACCTGATTATTCTGTAACTACGCCGGTACTTAGTAGTTACAGCCTCCCCCTCTAGACTGGAAGCCCGTCGCGGGTAGGGAACGTGTCTGCCAACTCTGTTGTGTTGGACTCTCCCAAGCGCTTAGTACAGCCTGCGCCCTGCCCACAGTAAAGCGCTCCGAAACCACCATCGATTGAATGGTCAGCACGGGGCTTGGGACACAGTAACTGCTTCATTCATTCATTCAATCGCATTTATTGAGCACTTACTGTGTGCAGAGCACTTGGGAAGTCCAAGTTGGCAACATCTAGAGACGGTCCCTACCCAACAGTGGGCTCACAGTCTAGAACTGCTTAACAAATACAAATACAATAATAAAAAAGCCAATAAACTGGCGGGGGAAGAGAGGCTTCCCAACGGGTGGACGTGGAAGAGCCCTAATGACTCGTCTCGCCCCCGTCTCCCAGCTTTACATCCAAGTATTCCTGAAGAAGGACGACTCGGTGGGCTACCGGGCCCTCGTGCAAACGGAAGACCACGTTTTGCTGTTCCTGCAGCAGCTGGGTGAGCCGCCCCCGCTCCTTATTCATTCACTTCCTTATTCATTCAATCGTATTTATTGTGCACTTACCGTGCACTGTACTAAGCGCTTGGGAAGTTCCTCATCCGGCCCGAGGGCTCCCGGCTCCCGCTCCTGCAGCTTGTCTGGGCTGAGGGAAGGGAACGGGAAGGGCGCATGCCGGAGTTCCCCTCCCGGAGTCTCCCCGTCCCCAAAATGCCGCCTGCATTCGGTCTCCGCCTTTGGTTTCGGTGCCTCCGGACAGCTCGGAGCTGAAGCCGCACCTCCCATTTCTCCCTCCGCCCCCATGCTTCATTCACTCAGGCGTTCATTCAGTCGTATTTATTAAGCGCTTACAGGGTGCAGGGCACCGTACTAAGCGCTTGGGAAAGAACTGTACAGCAATAAAAGGTGACAGTCCCTGTCCACAACGAGCTCTCCTCCTCAGGGCTGCCACTCCCGTCCCTTGTCCAGGCGGAGGGACGGGCTTCGGCTGGGAACTCGGTCCCCCGGAGCCCTCCCACCCGGTAACGTCTCCTGCCATTGATATTCGGTCTCTGCCTTTGGTTTCGGTGCCACTGCACGGCCCTGAGCTAAAGCTCCGATTCTCTCCCGTACTTGGCCGTCCCTCCTCGGCCCCCTCGGAGGCGGCGTGCCCTCTCAGACCCCCCTCTCCCGCTTCCCTGGGGCTTTCTGTAGCGGGGAGAGTGCAGCTGTGGAGCCGTGAGGAGTCCCTGGCCGAGGTGGTGTGTCTGGAGATGGTGGACCTACCTCTGACGGGGGCCCAGGCTGAGCTGGAGGGAGAATTTGGCAAGAAGGCAGGTGAGACCCGAGTCGGCCGTGGAGCGGAAGAGCTGGCGGGTCGGGGAGGAGGCGAAACTTTTCCAAACCGGGAGCCCGCGTTTCCCGGAGAGAAAGCACCAGGAGCTGACGCCGTTTGTCATTTACCCTCGTTCCCCGATTTCCTGGCCAGGAAGAGGCAGTCGTCGGAGTTCCCGACTAAGCGTCCTATCTCCTGCGTTCTGGGCCCAGCTCGGCTACTGACTCCCCTATGGGATTCTGGCCGCTTTCTTAGCCTCTTGCCATCTTTCTCCCCCGAGCCGAGTAGACTGGGAGAAAGAGAGGCCAATTTTCCCTTTCCCGTGCCTCCCCCCCGACTGATTCCCGGGATCGAGCGGGGGGAAAGGAGAGGCCCTGGGTCTTCGGCCAACCAGCGGGTGACGTTGACACCCACCTCCCCAGTTGGTGGCCGCATCTAGGTCAGGTCCAGCCGTGTGGCCTTCTGCCTCTCCCCGACTTGTTCCCGGGCAGTGGCTAGGACAGGCTCCGATTCCACTCCCCCCAAAGCAAACACACCCCCAGGTGCGCGCTTCTCTCTCCCTGGAGCTTTCCCCCGTGGCTCTCCCAGCCCGCCCCAGCTCTGCGCCCGCTCCCTGGTGGGATGGTCCGAACCCAAGGATTAATCTGCCTTTACCGTTTATTTCCGCTACCCGGATCCAGCCATTCAAGGTAAAAGCCACCTCGCCGTTCCGTGCCGCGGTCTGCCTGCCCTGCCACGGTAGCTTTCCTGGCCGCTCCCCTCCCCGAGTGCTTTCCACCTGATGGGCACAGCTCTCGCCCTGCACAGCGGCTTGGGGCGACACTCACTGCTTGCCCTGCTTGCACCCCATCCACCCACCCACCCCCCATTGGTGGCCGCCCACGTGTTTTCTGTGGGCCGAGAGCGGACGAGTAAGATAAGCAGACCTGCCTCCACCCGACCGTCCGGCCCAAGCCGTCAGGGGGAATCGGCGGGGAGTCGAAGGTAGAAAGAGCCGCGGCTCTAGTCAGATCGGGTGGCGGAACGCCACCTGAATGAGGGGATGGCAGAAGAAGCAGCGTGGCTCAGGGGAAAGAGCCCGGGCTTTGGAGCCAGAGGTCATGGGTTCAAATCCCGGCCCCACCAATTGTCAGCTGTGTGACTTCGGGCAAGTCATATCTCTGGGCCTCAGTGACCTCATGTGGAAAATGGGGATTAAGCCTGTGAGCCCCCCGTGGGATAACCTGATCACCTTGTAACGTCCCCAGCGCTTAGAACGGTGCTTTGCGCATAGTAAGCGCTTAATAAATGCCGTCATTATTAATTATTATTAAGAAGCCAAAGTAGCGGCATCCAAGCCGGGGGGGCAAGAGCGAGGAACTGGCCGCGGACGACGACTCGGGCTCGGGAGCAGCGGAGTCGTCGCGGGGCGTCCGCGATCCCGCACGGCTGTCCTCTCGGGCCTCCCCGCCGTCCCCGGGCAGGCGAAATCCCCGTGGAAGTTTCGGGAGGTTCCCGCATGGCTTCGGCACACCGGGTCGGTAGGTTAGGAAGTAAGCTTGGAGTGAGCACGGCCGCGGCTTTCCAGAGGAGGGTGGGGAGGAGGTTTCTCGCCGCCCGCACCCGGGCACTGCCGCCTCGGGGCCAGGCCCAGCTCCGGTCCGCTCTCCTTGTCGGCAGACGGCCTGCTGGGGATGTTCCTGAAGCGCCTGTCCTCCCAGCTCATCCTGCTGCAGGCCTGGACCGCCCACCTCTGGAAGATGTTTTACGACGCCCGCAAGCCCCGCAGTCAGATCAAGAACGAGATCAACGTCGACAACCTGGCCCGAGACGAGTTCAACCTCCAGAAGATGATGGTGATGGTCACCGCCTCGGGCAAGGTGAGGAGGGGCGGGGAGGGGGAAAGGCCCGGAGGCCGGCGGCCGGGCGGTGACGAGGGGTTATTAATAATAATAACGATGGCATTTATTAAGCGCTTACTATGTGCAAGGCGGTTACAAGGCAATCAGGTTGTCCCACGGGGGGCTCGCAGTCTTTATCCCCGTTTTACCGATGAGGCAACTGAGGCCCAAAGAAGTTAAGTGACTTGCCCAAAGTCACACGGTTGGCAATTGGCGGAGCCGGGATTTGAACTCATGACCTCTGACTCCAAAGCCCCTGCTCTTTCCACTGAGCCACGCTGCTTCTCTCTATATGCTTGTGTATATATGTACGTAGTTATAATTCTGTTTCTTTATATTAATCATGTGTATACATCTATAACTCTATTTATATTGATGCTATCGATGCCTGTTTACTTGTTTTGATGTCTGTCCTTCCCCTTTTAGACTGTGAGCCCACTGTTGGATAGGGACTGTCTCCATATGTTGCCATCTTGTACTTCCCAAGCGCTTAGTACAGTGCTGTGCACACAGTAAGCGCTCCTTCCTCTCCCCCTCGTCCCCCTCTCCATCCCCCCATCTTACCTCCTTCCCTTCCCCACAGCACCTGTATATATGTATATATGTTTGTACATATTTATTACTCTATTTATTTATTTATCTTACTTGTACATATCTGTTCTGTTTATTTTATTTTGTTAGTATGTTTGGTTTTGTTCTCTGTCTCCCCCTTTTAGACTGTGAGCCCACCGTTGGGTAGGGACTGTCTCTAGATGTTGCCAATTTGTACTTCCTAAGCGCTTAGTACAGTTCTCTGCACATAGTAAGCGCTCAATAAATACGATTGATGATGATGATGAATAAATGCGATTGATTGATTGATTGATTCTAGACTGTGAGCCTGTTGTGGGCAGGGACTGTCTCTATTTGTCGCGGAATTGCACCTTCCAAGCACTTAGTACGGTACTCCATACACACTCAGTGCTCAATAAATACGACTGAACTGACTGAATAAGGGAGAGCAGGTACTTAATTCCCCATTTTACAGCCAGGATTAGAACTCGGGTCCTCCAGCTCCCAGGCCGGGAATCTTTCCGCTAGGCTTCTCACTGTTACTAACCGTCTCTTCCTCAGCTGTTCGGCATCGAGAGCAGCTCCGGCACCATCCTCTGGAAGCAGTTCCTGCCTGACGTGAGGCCGGAGGCCTCCTTCAAGCTGGTTGTCCAGAGAACCACGGCTCACTTCCCCCACCCGCCGCAGTGCACCCTGCTCGTCAAGGACAAGGCAAGGCTTCTCCCCGTGCGTTCTCGCCGCGCTGCTGGAGTTGTGGGGGAAAATTTCACCCCGTCGGGCCCGTGGGGCGGTCCGGAAACAGGGGCAGGGGGCTGCCGCGGCGTGGGTCCCAGAAGAAGCCTTTTCCGGGATCCTCTGGGCTGCCTACGATCGGAGACTTGCGTTCCCCGTCCGGGTGGAGCGGAGCGGCCAGATCCCAGGGAAACAAACTCATCTGCTTTGTCTCTATATGTTGCCAATTTGTACTTCCCAAGCGCTTAGTACAGTGCTCTGCACACAGTAAGCGCTCAGTAAATATGATTGATGATGATCTGCTTCCCAGCTGGGTCCCGAGGGTGATGGTGGCGGTGTCTGCTTCTTGCCCAGCTTGCCGGCTGTTTTCCTCGGCATTCAGTCAGCTGTATGTACTGAGCGCTGACTGTGTGCAGAGCACCGAACTAAACAGGGTCTGCTTCTTGCCCAGCTTGCCGGCTATTTTCCACTGCATTCAGTCAGCTGTATGTACTGAGCGCTGACTGCGTGCAGAGCACTGAACTAAACAGGATCTGCTTCTTGCCCAGCTTGCCCGCTCTTTTCCTCTTCATTCAGTCAGCTGTATGTGCTGAGCGCTGACTGTGTACAGAGCACCGAACTAAACACTTGGGAGAGTACGACGACGTAACAGAGTTGGTAGGCGTGTTCCCCGCTCCCAGCGAGCATACAGACTTTCCGCACATAGAGGAAGGAGGGCGGTCAGGGCTTCCGAGAAAAACAGGGTTATATGCGGAAGGCGTAAAGTCCAGCATCTTCCAACAGGAGCTGGGGATTGGGAAGAGCAGAGGCTGAGAACAATCCAGTTCTTGGGCATGGGCAATCCCGGTTATCCAGTTCAGGAGGCTGTCTCTGGATTTGGGGGCCTTCAGTCGATCATTTATTTAGTTAAATATTTATTTATGAATAAATATCAGCTGACTGTGTGCGGAGCACCGAACTAAATACTTGGGAGAGTACGACGTAACAGAGTTGGTAGGCGTGTTCCCCGCTCCCAGCGAGCTTACAGACTTTCCGCACATAGAGGAAGGAGGGCGGTCAGGGCTTCCGAGAAAAACGGGGTTATATGCGGAAGGGGTAAAGTCCAGCATCTTCCAACAGGAGCTGGGGATTGCTGGGAAGAGCGGAGGCTGAGAACAATCCCGTTCTTGGGCATGAGCAATCCCGGTTATCCAGTTTAGGAGGCTGTCTCTGGATTTGGGGGCCTTCAGTCGATCATTTATTTATTTAAATATTTATTTGTGAATAAATATCAGTATTTATTGAGGGCCCACTGTGGGCAGAACGCTGTTCTCAGCGCTTGGAAGACTAGAGAAGCAGCATTTCTCAGTGGAAAGAGCCCGGGCTTGGGAGTCAGAGGTCATGGGTTCTAATTCCGGCTCCACCACTTGTCAACCGTGTGACTTTGAGCAAGTCACTTCACTTCTCCGTGCCTCTGTTACCTCATCTGTAAAATGGGGATTGACTGTGAGCCCCCCGTGGGACAACCTGATCACCTTGTAACCTCCCCAGCGCTTAGAACAGTGCTTTGCCCATAGTAAGCGCTTAATAAATGCCATCATTATTATTATTATTATTCTCTGTGCCTCAGTTACCTCATCTGTAAAATGGGGATTCATTCATTCAATCATATTTATTGAGCGCTTACTGTGTGCAGAGCACTGTACTAAGTGCTTGGGAAGTACAAGTTGGCAGCATATAGAGACGGTCCCTACCCAACAGCGGGCTCAAGACTGTGTGCCCCATGTGGGACAACCTGATCACCTTGTATCCCTCCCAGCGCTTAGAACGGTGCTTTGCAGATAGTAAGTGCTTAACAAATACCGCCATTATTATTATTATTATTCTCTGTGCCTGTTACCTCATCTGTAAAATGGGGATTAAGACTGTGAGCACCACGTGGGACAACCTGATTACCTTGTATCCCTCCCAGCGCTTAGAACAGTGCTTTGCACATAGTAAGCTCTTAATAAATACCATCATTATTATTACTATTATTACAGTAGAATTAATAGGCACGATCCCTCCTCTAGACCATAAACTCCTTGCGGGCAAGGAACATATTTATCAGTCATATATATTGAGGGCTCACTGTGTGCCGAACACTTTACTAAGCACTTGGAAGCGTACAGTGCAACAGAGCTGGTAGACACGTTCCCTGCCCGCGGTGAGCTTACAGTGTAGAAGGGGAGACAGATAATAATATAAATCAATAAATTACGGCCATGGGGTGAGGGAGGGGTGAATAGAGAGTGCAAATCCAAATGCAAAGGTGACCCAGAAGAGGAAATGAGGGCTTAGTCGGGAAGCCCTCTTGGAGATGTGCCTTCGATAAGGCTTCGAAGGTGCGGAGAGTGAGGGGATCCGGTGGAAGTGTTTCTTGCTTGTTGGAGAAGGAAGGGGATCGTCTGATGGGTACGAAGAGGGAGGGCATCCCAGGCCAGAGGCAGGACGTGGATGAGAGGTCGGATGAGATGAAGGTACAGTGAGTAGGTTGGCGTTGGAGGAGCCAAGCGTGCAGGTTGGGTTTTAGTAGCAAATCAGGGAGGTAAGGTAGGATGGGGGGCAAAGCCACTGAGTGCTTTAAAGCCAAGGAGGAGGAGTTTCTGTTTTATGTGGAGGTGGACAGGCAACCATTAGAGGCTCTTTGAGGGGAAACGTGGACTGAACAGTTTTGTAGAGAAATGACCTGGGCAGCAGAGTGAAATATGGAATGGCAGGGAGGTCAGCAAGGAGGCTGACATAGTAATCAAGGCAGGAGAGGATAAATGCTTGGATTAAAGGGGTAGCAGTTTGGACGGAGAAGAAAGGGTGGATTTGAGGGATGTTCTGACAGGGAGGTCAGCAAGGAGGCTGACGTAGTAATCAAGGCGGGAGAGGATAAATGCTTGGATTAAAGC
Organism: Tachyglossus aculeatus; assembly: GCF_015852505.1. NCBI lineage: Eukaryota > Metazoa > Chordata > Mammalia > Monotremata > Tachyglossidae > Tachyglossus > Tachyglossus aculeatus. The sequence continues at coordinate 58,067,865 of NC_052070.1, read as the reverse complement.
GGGAGCAGTTTGGACGGAGAGGAAAGGGTGGATTTGAGGGATGTTCTGACAGGGAGGTCAGCAAGGAGGCTGACGTAGTAATCAAGGCAGGAGAGGATAAATGCTTGGATTAAAGCGGGAGCAGTTTGGATGGAGAGGAAAGGGTGGATTTGAGGGATGTTCTGACAGGTCATCAAGGAGGCTGACAGTAATCAAGGTGGGAGAGGATAAATGCTTGGATTAAAGCGGGAGCAGTTTGGACAGAGAGGAAAGGGTGGATTTTAGGGATGTTCTGACGGACGTCAGCAAGGAGGCTGGCATAGTAATCAAGGCGGGAGAGGATAAATGCTCGGTTTAAAGCGGGAGCAGTTTGGACGGAGAGGAAAGGGTGGATTTGAGTGATGTTCTAACGGAGGTCAGCAAGGAGGCTGACAGTAATCAAGGCGGGAGAGGATAAATGCTTGGATTAAAGCGGAAGCAGTTTGGACGGAGAGGAAAGGGTGGATTTGAGGGATGTTCTGACGGAGGTCAGCAAGGAGGCTGACAGTAATCAAGGAGGGAGAGGATAAATGCTTGGATTAAAGCGGGAGCAGTTTGGACGGAGAGGAAAGGGTGGATTTGAGGGATGTTCTGACGGAGGTCAGCAAGGAGGCTGACAGTAATCAAGGCGGGAGAGGATAAATGCTTGGATTAAAGCGGGAGCAGTTTGGATGGAGAGGAAAGGGTGGATTTGAGAGATCGATCAATCAATCAATCGTATTTATTGAGCGCTTACTGTGTGCAGAGCACTGTACTAAGCGCTTGGGAAGTACAAGTTGGCAACATGTAGAGACAGTCCCTACCCAACAGTGGGCTCACAGTCTAAAAGGGGGAGACAGAGAACGAAACCAAATATACTAACAAAATAAAATAAATAGAATAGATATGTACAAGTAACATAAATAAATAGAGTAATAAATATGTACAAACATATATACATCTATACAGGTGCCGTGGGGAAGGGAAGGAGGTAAGATGAGGAGGATGGAGAGGGGGACGAGGGGGAAAGGAAGGAAGGGGCTCAGTGTGGGAAGGCCTCCTGGAGGAGGTGAGCTCTCAGTAGGGCCTTGAAGGGAGGAAGAGAGCTAGCTTGGCGGATGGGCAGAGGGAGGCCATTCCAGGCCCGGGGGATGACGTGGGTTTTAGTAGCAAATCAGGGAGGTAAGGTAGGATGGGGGATGTTCTGACAGGGAGGTCAGCAAGGAGGCTGACATAGTAATCAAGGCGGGAGAGGATAAATGCTTGGATTAAAACGGGAGCAGTTTGGACGGAGAGGAAAGGGTGGATTGAGGGATGTTCTGACGGAGGTCAGCAAGGAGGCTGACAGTAATCAAGGTGGGAGAGGATAAATGCTTGGATTAAAGTGGGAACAGTTTGGACGGAGAGGAAAGGGTGGATTTGAGGGATGTTCTGACAGGGAGGTCAGCAAGGAGGCTGACGTAGTAATCAAGGCGGGAGAGGATAAATGCTTGGATTAACGTGGGACCAGTTTGGACGGAGAGGAAAGGGTGGATTTTAGCGATGCTCTGACAGTTCAACATACAGGCTTTGGTGACGGATTGAATAGGTGGGTTGAATGAGAGAGATAGGTCGGGGATCACGCCGAGGTTACAGGTGTGTGAGACAGGGAGGATGGTGGTGCTGTCTACAGTGACAGGAGGGTCATGGGGAAGACAGGGTTTAGATGGGAAGATCTGTTTTGGACACGTCAAGTCCGAGGTGTTGTCGAGATATCCAGGTAGCGATGCAAGGAAATGTCTACCAACTCTGTTATATCATACTTTCCCAAGGGTTTAGTACTGTGCTCTGCACAGAAGCAGCGTGGCTCAGTGGAAAGAGCAGGGGCTTTGGAGTCGGAGGTCATGGGTTCAAATCCCAACTCCGCCAATTGTCAGCTGGGTGACTTCGGGCAAGTCACTTCCCTTCTCTGGGCCTCAGTGACCTAATCTGGAAAATGGGGATTAAAACTGCGAGCCCCACCTGATCACCTTGTATCCCCCCCCAGTGCTTAGAACAGTGCTTGGCACATAGCGCTTAACAAATGCCGTCATTATTATTATTATTAATACGATCGTTTGATCCCTGCCTTCAAGGAGTTTACAGTCTAGCCGGGGGCGGGAGGGGGACAGATGCGAAAATAAATTACAGGTAGGAGGAAGATTGATGGATCCTAATGGGTTTTGTTGCCCGGCTCAGGAATCTGGGCTGAGCTCCCTGTACGTCTTTAACCCCATCTTTGGGAAGTGGAGTCAGGTGGCACCCCCGGTTCTGAAGCGCCCCATCTTGCAGTCTCTACTGCTGCCCATCATGGACCAAGATTACGCCAAAGTCCTGCTGCTGATCGACAACGAGTACAAGGTAAGCCAGCCCGGGAGCTGAAGGAAGGGGGACAACTGACGGCAATAGCGTGCGGCTCGGAATGGTAATTCCAGAGCAGATCTGGACTCGACGGGTGGCCCCACGTCCCTGGATCACTCTGGGCCTCGGTTTCCCCACTGGGCCGTCCGCCCCTGAGGGGGTTCCCCCGAGGCCGCAAGGGGAAGATTTAAGGCCTCCTGTGGGGGGGGAAATGGGAGCCCAAGCCATCGGGAACACGGCAATTGCTAGCTTCCCATAAGCAGAGTGGATAGAGCACGAGCCTGGGAGTTAGAAGGTCATGGGTTCTAATCCTGGCTCCGCCACTTGTCTGCTGGGTGGCCTTGGGCATGTCACTTCACTTCTCTGGGCCTCAGTTACCTCATCTGGAAAATGGGGATTGAGCCGCACTTGGGACAGGGACTGCGTCCAACCCAATTTGCTTGTTTCCACCCCAGCACTTAGTACAGTACCTGGAATGCAGTAAGTGCTTAGCAAATACTACCATATATATACTATATTATGTATATACTATGTATATGTATATACACACATATATATGTATATATATACATGTATAGTATATACATACTATGGTATGTAGATGTAGCATAGGATATACTATGCTATAGTATGTATGTGCTATGTATATGTATATACACACATATATATGTATATATATACATGTATAGTATATACATACTATGGTATGTAGATGTAGCATAGTATATACTATGCTATAGTATGTATGTGCTATGTATACTATACTGTACTACATATTATACTATATATGTACTACTGTATATATGTTTGTACATATTTCTTACTCTATTTTACTTGTACATATTTATTCTATTTATTTTATTTGGTTTATATGTTTTGTTTTGTTGTCTGTCTCCCCCTTCTAGACTGTGAGCCCACTGTTGGGTAGGGACCGTCTCTATATGTTGCCAAGTTGGACTTCCCAAGCGCTTAGTACAGTGCTCTGCACACAGTAAGCGCTCAATAAATGCGATTGATTGATTGATTGATATGTGTACTACTGTATATATGTATTTATGCTTGTACATATTTATTACTCTACTTTACTTGTACATATTTATTCTATTTATTTTATTTGGTTTATATGTTTTGTTGTCTGTCTCCCCCTTCCAGACTGTGAGCCTGCTGTTGGGTAGGGACCGTCTCTATATGCTGCTGACTTGGACTTCCCAAGCGCTTAGTACAGTGCTCTGCACACAGTAAGCGCTCAATAAATACGATTGATTGAATGAATGAATGAATACTACTATATGCTATACTACATACTATACCATAGTATGTATATACTACATATAGTATACAGTACTATACACTATACTATATATAGTATATAGTACTACACACTACTATATATAGTATATAGTACTATAGTGCATATAGTATATACATACTATGGTGTGGTATGTAGTATAGTATATAGTATTCATTCATTCAATCGTACTTATATATTATATATATACTTTTATATATATATATATATATATATATATATATATATATATATATATATACATACAATAGTATATTTATGTGGGCTTTGGAGTCAGAGGTCGTGAGTTCAAATCCCAACTCCGCCTCTTGCCAGCTGTGTGACTTTGGGCAAGTCACTTCATTTCTCTGGGCCTCAGTTCCCTCATCTGTAAAATGGGGATGAAGACTGTGAGCCCCCCCGTGGGACAACCTGATCACCTTGTATCCCCCCCAGCTCTTAGAACAGTGCTTTGCACATAGTAAGGGCTTAACAAATACCATCATTATTATTATTATCATCATTATATATGTATATTCACACACACACATGCATAAGTATATATATATATATATGTATACACCTTACATCTGCCCCACAGGTGACAGCCTTCCCAGCCACAAGAAACGTCCTGCGCCAACTAGAAGACATCGCTCCTTCCATCTTCTTCTACTTGGTGGATGCAGAGCAAGGAAAGCTGTCTGGATTTCGGCTGCGGAGGGTAGGCGAGGGACTCTGGGGAAGGATCAGGCGCTCTCTCTTTACCGGCAGGAGTGGCAGTTGAAGGGACTGAAAAGCCGCTCAGTGATGACGATGATGACGGTATTTGTTAAGCGCTTACTACGTGCCACGTTTTCAAGCTCACGAGGAGATCAGCTCGACGCTAGAAGCAGCCCGGCCCCGCCGACGGAGCGTGGGTGGGAGAGTCAGGGGACCCGGGTTCTAATCCTGCCTCCACCCCCTGCCTGCTGGGTGACCCTGGGCAAATCACTTCACCTCTCAGTGCTTCCTCTTCCTCACCTGTAAGACGGGGATTCGTAACTGTCCTCCCTGTCCCGTAGAACAGGAGCCCCTTGCGGGGCAGGGACTGTGTCTAACCCGATTAGCTTGTATCAAACCCAGCGTTTGGTACTGATTTTAGTCAATCGATCAGTCATTGATTATTATTATTCCCGTTAGGATTGAGTCTCCTCAGGGTCTCCTTCGCAGGGGTCGGGAAGGAGACCCTTCCCTGTGTAGAGAGGCGGTTCCGAAGGGAAGAGGAGGCAACTCCTCCTCCGAGACCTCCTGAGTTTCTGGAAGCCGCACAGCTGCTCCCAACAGCGGGGGCCACGGAGACCGTTTTCCTTTCCTCAGTGAGGGGTGGAAAATCTTCCAGAAACAGCGTGGTGAGGCAGTGTGAGGGAGAGGAGCACTGTGGCCGAGTGGACAGACATGTGCCCGGGAGTCTGAAGGACGTGGGTTCTAATCCAGCCCGGAGCTGCTTGTCCGCACTGGGACCCTGAGCAAGTCACTTAACTTCTTTGGGCCTCGGTTCCCTCTTCTATAAAGTGAGGATTAAGACCGTGAGCCCCACGGGGGACAGGGGCCGTTTCCAACGTAATGAGCTTTATTTACCCCGGCGCTTTATGCAGTGTCTGGCGCATTGTAAGTGCTTAACGGATGCTATTAAAAAATAAAAAGTCAGGCTCTCCGCGAGAGGGAAAGAGGGCTTAACAGACAAGGGGGTAGTTTCCTGGTATTTCGGGTAGGAGCTAGATTGTAAACTGTTAAGTCCATTGTGGGAAGGGAATGTGCACGCCAAGATCGAGACTTGGCGGAGACTTGGCGGACTCCTCCAGGAGGCCTTCCCAGACTGAGCCCCTTCCTTCCTCTCCCCCTCATCCCCCTCTCCATCACCCCCATCGTACCTCCTTCCCTTCCCCACAGCACCTGTATATATGTATATATGTTTGTACATATTTATTACTCTATTTATTTTACTTGTACATATCTATTCTATTTATTTTATTTTGTCAGTATGTTTGGTTTTGTTCTCTGTCTCCCCTTTTAGACTGTGAGCCCACTGTTGGGTAGGGACTGTCTCTATATGTTGCCGATTTGTACTTCCCAAGCGCTTAGTACAGTGCTCTGCACATAGTAAGCGCTCAATAAATACGATTGATGATGATGATGATGACTTTGAGCCCCTCGTGGGATGGGGACTGTGTCAGGCCTGATTTACTCGTATCCGCCCCGGCGTTCAGTACATCGCCTGGAACACAGTAAGCGCTTAACAAATGCCACAATTGTTCTTTATTATTATTACTCTCACAAGTGCTCTGTCCACTGCTCCGCACCCAGTTAGCACTCAGTCGATACCCGCCGGTGGTGATGAGAGTCGATGATGACCGCGACTCTGGATCCTGGTATTTTGCGCTTCTTTTTAGCGATGACTTAGTATAGTTTAGTATAACTTTTATCGGTGAACACCGCGTCGAATGTTTTTTGAGATGAAGTGCGGGAGGTTTGTTTTGTTCTTCTTTATCCCACTAGTTCATCTAGTGTGGTTCAGTGGAAAGAGCACGGGCTTGCGAGTCAGAAGTCGTGGGTTCGAATTCCGACTCCGCCAGTTTTCAATTGTGTGACTATGGGCAAGTCACAGCGTGGCTCAGTGGAAAGAGCCCGGGCTTTGGAGTCAGAGGTCATGGGTTCAAATGCCGGCTCCGCCAGTTGTCAGCTGTGTGACTTTGGGCAAATCACTTCACTGGGCCTCGGTTACCTCATCTGTAAAATGGGGATTAAGACTGTGAGCCCCCTGTGCGACAACCTGATCACCTTGTAACCTCCCCAGCGCTTAGAACAGTGCTTTGCACATAGTTAGCGCTTAATAAATGCCATCATTATTATTATTATCCTCCGGGGAGCCGGGTCAAATTGTGGCACTCCCTCCTTCTCTTCTTCCCTCCTTCTCTTCTTCCCTCCTTCCCTCCGCTCCCAGGATCTGACGACGGAGCTGAGCTGGGAGCTGACCATCCCGCCGGAGGTGCAGCGGATCGTGACGGTGAAGGGGAAGCGCTCCAGCGAGCACGTGCACTCCCAGGGCCGCGTGATGGGGGACCGCAGTGTGCTCTACAAGGTGCCCCGCGGGGGACCGGGGCGGCGGGGCAGGGGGAGGAGGGCTCTCTGGCCCACCCAGGAAGGAGAGGGGGGCGGACTTGCCCCAAATCGCACCGCTGACGAGTGATAGAGCCAGGATTAGAACCCGTGACCTCTGACTCCCAAGCGTGGGCTCTTTCCACTGAGCCACACTGCTTCCCTTAGAAGAGCAGGGACTTCGGAGTCAAAGGACCTGGGTACTAATCCCGGCTCCACCACTTATCTATTGGGTGACCTTGGCAAGTCGCTTCTCTCTGCCTCAGTATCACCTGTAAAATGGGGATTCATTCAGTCGTATTTATTGAGCACTTACTGTGCTCAATCCTACCCAAGATACCAGGAAACTACCCCCTTGTCTGTTAAGCCCTCTTTCCCTCTCTCAGAGAGCCTGACTTCTGTTGTTTTTTTTTAATAGTACAGTGCTCTCACTGTACTAAGCACTTGGGAAGGACAAGTCCGCAACTTATAGAGACGATCCTTACCCAGCAACGGGCTCACAGTCTAGAAGGGGGAGACAGACAACAAAACAAAACACGTAGACAGGTGTCAAAGTTGTCAGAACAAATAGAATTAGAGGTAGATGCACGTCATTAACAAAATAAATAGAATAGGAAGGTGGGGGCTCAGTGTGGGAAGGCCTCCTGGAGGAGGTGAGCTCTCAGTAGGGCTTTGAAGGGAGGAAGAGAGCTAGTTTGGCGGATGGGCAGAGGGAGGGCATTCCAGGCCAGGGGAAGGACGTGGGCCGGGGGTCGACGGCGGGACAGGCGAGAACGAGTCACGGTGAGGAGATTAGTGGCGGAGGAGCGGAGGGTGCGGGCTGGGCTGGAGAAGGACAGAAGGGAGGTGAGGTAGGAGGGGGCGAGGGGATGGACAGCCTTGAAGCCGAGGGTGAGGAGTTTTTGCCTAATGCATAGGTTGATTGGTAGCCACTGGAGATTTTTGAGGAGGGGAGTAACATGCCCAGAGCGTTTCTGCACAAAGACGATCCAGGCAGCAGCGTGAAGTATGGATTGAAGTGGGGAGAGACAGGAGGATGGGAGATCAGAGGGGAGGTTGATGCAGTAGTCCATTCGGGATAGGGTGAGAGAGTGAACAAGCAGGGTAGCGGTTTGGATGGAGAGGAAAGGGGGGATCTTGGCGATGTTGTGGAGGTGAGACCGGCAGGTTTTGGTGCCCTTAACAAAGTAGGGCCATAGAAGGCCCTTAACCAATGCCATCATCAAGATTGGCAGCAACCAAGCGGGGCGGACACCGCCGACATCTTCCCACCGCGCGACCCGGCGGAGCAGTCGGCGGCCCGATCTGCCCTCCCCCTCCTCCTCTGATTCCCTCTCCGTGCGCCCCGCCCCGCAGAGCCTCAACCCCAACCTGCTGGCCGTGGTGACGGAGAGCACAGACCTGCACCACGAGCGCACCTTCATCGGCATCTACCTGATCGACGGCGTCACCGGCCGCATCGTCCACTCCTCGGTGCAGAAGAAAGCCAAGGGCCCCGTCCACATCGTGCACTCGGAGAACTGGGTGGTGGTAAGCGGCCGCCCGCACGCCGGCCCGGACTGCCGACGGCCCCGGGGAGGGAGGCGGGAGCCCGGGTGAAGGGATTCGCACCCGGCCCCGTAGCCCCGGTTCCTTGGTTGGGAAAGTCAGGCCTCCTTGACGTCAGAGAGGCGTCTGTTCCCCTGACTCCCGCTCCAATAATCCCCTTCAAGGGTTGCTCAGAAGCATCTGGCTAATAACAGTGATGATAATAATAGCTGTGGTATTTGTTAAGCGCTTACCGTGGGTCAGCTACTGTACTAAGTGCTGGCGCTTATACAAGGAGCAGCGTGGCTCAATGGAAAGAGCCCGGGCTTCGGAGTCAGAGCTCATCAATCAATCAATCAATCGTATTTACTGAGCGCTTACTGTGTGCAGAGCACTGTACTAAGCGCTTGGGAAGTACAAGTTGGCACCATTTAGAGACGGTCCGTACCCAACAGTGGGCTCACAGTCTAGAAGGGGGAGACAGAGAACAAAGCCAAACATATTAACAAAATAAACTAAATAGAATAGATATGAACAAGTAAAATAGAGTAATAAATATGTACAAACATATACACATATATACAGGTGCTGTGGGGAAGGGAAGGAGGTAAGGCGTGGGGGATGGAGAGGGGGGCAACATATAGAGATGGTCCCTATCAATCATCAGTCGTATTTATTGAGCGCTTACTGTGTGCAGAGCAGCTCATGGGTTCAAATCCCGGCTCCGCCGACTGTCAGCTGTGTGACTTCGGGCAAGTCACTTCTCTGGGCCTCAGTGGCCTCATCTGGAAAATGGGGATGAAGATTGGGAGCCCTCCCCCGTGGGACGACCTGATCACCTTGGAACCTCCCCAGCGCTTAGAACAGTGGTTTGCACATAGTAAGCGCTTAATAAATGCCATCATTAAAAAAAAAAAAACTGGAAAAGGCCTCTAAGCCTCTTGACCTTCATTTGATAAATGCCATTTTTTAAAAAAACAGTGCTTTGCACTTAGTAAGCACTTAACAATTGCCATCATCATTATTATTATTTAGTAAATAAGGTTGGACACAGTCTCTGTCCCACTAGTCCTCGTTTTACAGATGAGGGAACTGAGGCATACGGAAGTTAAGTGACTTGCCCGAGGTTACGTAGCAGACAAGTTGTGGAGCTGGGATTAGAACCCAACTTGTACTTCCCAAGCGCTTACTACAGTGCTCTGCACACAGTAAGCGCTCAATAAATATGATTGAATTAATGAGTGAATGTCCTGCTGATTTCCAGGCCCGTGCTCTAGTCGTTAAGCCATGCTGCTGCTTACCATGATAATGATCGTAGTCGCACCAATAATAATCGTAATGGCATTTGTTAAACGATATCTATGTGCCGAGCACTGTACTAAGCACCAGGATAGTCTTAGGTTGGGCAGAGTCTTTGTCCCACGTGAGGCTAGCAATCTAGGTTGGAGGGAGAGCGGGTATTTTTTCACCCCCGTTCTACAGAAGAGGTAACTGAGACACAGAGAAATGAAATGACTCTCCTAAGGTCACCCAGGAGATTAATAGCAGAGCCGGGACCAGAGAAGCAGCGTGGTCTAGCCGGAGGGGGCACGGGCCTGGGGACCGTCTCTACGTGTTGCCAACTTGTACTTCCCAAGCGCTTAGTACAGTGCTCTGCACACAGTAAGTGCTCAGTAAATACGATTGAATGAATGAGTTAGAGGATCTGGGTTCTAATCCTGGATCCGCCACCTGCCCGACGTTGGGTAAGTCACGTAACTTCTCGGTGCCTCAGTTACCTCGTCTGTTAAATGAGGATTAAATCCTCCTCCCTGTGACCTAGATTGCGAGGCCTATATGGGACAGGAACTGTGTCCCACCTGATTATCTTGTATCTACCCCAACTCTTAGAACAGTGCTTGACGCATAGTAAGCCCATAATAATAATAATAATGGCATTTATTAAGCGCTTACTATGTGCAAAGCACTGTACTAAGCGCTGCGGAGGTTACAAGGTGATCATGTTGTCCAACGCGGGGCTCACGGTCTTAATCCCCATTTTCCAGATGAGGGAACTGAGGCCCAGAGAAGTGAAGTGACTGCATTCATTCAATCGTATTTGTTGAGCGCTTACTGTGTGCAGACCACTGTACTAAGTGCTTGGGAAGTCCAAGTTGGCAACATATAGAGACGGTCCCTTCCCAACAGCGGGCTCACTGTCTAGAATTGCCCAAAGTCACACAGCTGACAAGTGGCGGAGCCGGGATTTGAACCCGTGTCCTCTGACTCCCAAGTCTTTCCACTGAGCCACGCTGCTTCTCTAACCCGTAATAAATACCATTAAAAAACCACAAAGCCCAGGTCCTCTGAGTCCCAGCCCGTGCTCTTACCACTAGGCCATACTGCTCCTGTGCTCTGTGGTGGCCCGTAACTCTTCAAACCCCTTGCCTGGCTCTGCCTTGGAGACTATTAAGAAGATTCACTTAATTGACCGTATAAAGAGCAACAGGTAGAGTGGGTTAGGGGCCCGGGATCACCCTTCCTGTCGCTCGATTCCCTCTGTAGCCCGAGAAAAGGAAACCGGAGGGGGATTGGGTTATTATGGGTCGTTTTCCTGGGCTGGACCGCTGAGATCAACCCTACCTCATCTCCCATTACCAATCGAATCAGAACTAGCAGCCCCCGAAGAGCAGGAATAATAATAATACTAATAATAATGGCATTTATTAAGCGCTTACTATGTGCAGAGCACTGTTCTAAGCGCTGGGGAGGTTACAAGGTGATCAGGTTGTCCCAAGGGGGCTCACAGTCTTCATCCCCATTTTCCACATGAGGTAAGTGAGGCCCAGAGAAGTGAAGTGACTTGCCCAAAGTCCCACAGCTGACAAGTGGCGGAGCCGGGATTTGAACCCATGACCTCTGACTCCAAAGCCCGGGCTCTTTCCATTGAGCCACGCTGAGCAGGGCTCACATCTCCCTGTGACTGGGAGACGGATTCTTCTCCTTGTCCTTTTTTTCCCTCCTCCTCCTCCTCCTCGCCCCTTTGAAAAATACCCTGGCATCGTGGAAAAAGCCCAGGCCTTGGAGTCAAAAGGTCATGGATTCTAATCCCGGCTCCGCCGCTTGTCTTCTGCGTGACCTTGGGCAAGTCACCTCGCTTCTCCGGGCCTCAGTCACCTCGTCGGCAAAATAGGGATCGAGACCGTGAGCCCCACGCGGGACGGGGACTGCGTCCAATTCAATTTGCCCATATCCACCCGAGCGCTTAGTACGGTGTCTCCCCCTTCTAGACAGTGAGCCCGCTGTTGGGTAGGGACCGTCTCTAGATGTTGCCAACTTGGACTTCCCAAGCGCTTAGTCCAGTGCTCTGCACACAGGAAGCGCTCAATAAATACGGTTGCATTCAATCGAATGATTGAATTGGATTGAATAATTGAATTCATTCAATCAATAATCGATTGAATGAATAAATGAATGGCACATAGTAAGCACCATGGCTATTATTATTTCCTCCTCCTCCTCCTCCTTCTCCTCTTCTTCCTTCCCCTCTTCCATCGTTATTATTTCTTCCTCCTCCTTTTCCTCTTCTTCCTTCCCCTCTTCCATCATTATTATTTCTTCCTCCTCCTTCTCCTCTTCTTCCTTCCCCTCTCCCATCGTTATTATTTCTTCCTCCTCCTTCTCCTTGTCTTCCTACCCCTCTTCCATCGTTATTATTTCTTCCTTCTCCTTCTCCTCTTCTTCCTTCCCCTCTTCCATCGTTATTATTTCTTCCTCCTCCTCCTCTTCTTCCTTCCCCTCTTCCATCGTTATTATTTATTCCTCCTCCTTCTCCTCTTCTTCCTTCCCCTCTCCCATCGTTATTATTTCTTCCTCCTCCTTCTCCTCTTCTTCCTTCCCCTCTCCCATCGTTATTATTTCTTCCTCCTCCTTCTCCTCTTCTTCCTTCCCCTCTCCCATCGTTATTATTTCTTCCTCCTCCTTCTCCTTGTCTTCCTACGCCTCTTCCATCGTTATTATTTCTTCCTCCTCCTTCTCCTCTTCTTCCTTCCCCTCTCCCATTGTTATTATTTCTTCCTCCTCCTTCTCCTCTTCTTCCTTCCCCTCTTCCATCGTTATTATTTCTTCCTCCTCCTTCTCCTCTTCTTCCTTCCCCACTTCCATCGTTATTATTTCTTCCTCCTCCTTCTCCTCTTCTTCCTTCCCCTCTTCCATCGTTATTATTTCTTCCTCCTCCTTCTCCTCTTCTTCCTTCCCCTCTTCCTTCTCCTCCTCCTCCTCCTCTTCCTCCCCGCCCCGCCGGCCCACTGCAGTACCAATACTGGAATACCAAGGCTCGGCGCAATGAATTCACGGTGCTGGAGCTGTACGAGGGCACGGAACAGTACAACGCCACGGCCTTCAGCTCCCTGGACCGCCCTCAGCTGCCTCAGGTCCTCCAGCAGTCATACATCTTCCCGTCGTCCATCAGCGCCATGGAGGCCACCATCACCGAGCGTGGCATCACGAGCCGCCATCTGCTCAGTGAGTGCCCCGCGGGAACCTGCTCGGCTCCCCTCGCGGGCCCGGGGGGGCCTGGAAAGGCAGAGTGGGAAGATTTTTTTTTTTTAAATGGCATTTATCAAGCGCTTACTACGTGCCAAGCACTGTTCTGAGCGCTGGGGAGGTTACGAGGTGATCAGGTTGCCCACGGCGGGGGCTCCCAGTCTTCATCCCCACTTTACAGGTGAGGGAACTGAGGCCCAGAGAAGCGAAGCGACTTGCCCAAAGTCACACAGCCGGGATTCGAACGCCAGAGTCCGGGCTCTTTCCACTGAACCACGCTGCTTCTCTAAGATTGGCAGGGAAAGCGGCCTTCCTTGGGGAGAAATAACCCCAGCATCACTTTCCCACCTGTAGAAGCTGATACTCTCTTCTTTTTCTTTTTCATTTTACCACACTCACTGACTGGGCTCACCCGTGTTCCCCCACCTCCGGCATTTCTCCTCCTTGGCTTCTCCCCAGGACTTGCCGTGGCCGTTGTCAGTTTCCTTTAGGGGCCTTCAGGCAGGCAGTCAGGAGACAGTGCTGCCGTTTATCTTCTATATAGGATGAACGTGCTGCTGTCCGTAATATTGGAAAAACGGAGATTCTCACCGTCGGTGGCCCTTGAGATGGAGGCTTGTCAGAAATGGGGCTTGTAAGCCTTCCTTGAGCTAGCCAGATGAAGTGATTGAGATAGTGTTCCAGGGGTGGAGGCAAACCCTGAGAAATGGTAAAGACGACGACGACAGGTGCTGAGCGAATGAGCGTGGCTGGCCCCTTTTTAATAATAATAATAATAATGATAGCATTTATTGAGCACTTACTATGTGCAGTGCACTGTTCTAAGCGCTGGGGAGGTGACAAGGTGCTCAGGTTGTCCCACGGGGGGCTCACAGTCTTCATCCCCATTTTACAGATGAGGGAACTGAGGCCCAGAGAAGTGAAGTGACTTGCCCAAAGTCACACAGCTGGCAATTGGGGGAGCCCGGGATTCAAACCCATGACCTCCGACTCCAAAGCCCGGGTTCTTTCCACTGAGCCACGCTGCTTCTCTTTTAGGGAGGGAGAGAGCCAGGTTGCCCCCCACGTTCCTCCATTGAATAGGGCACGTCACCTAACCAGAACTTCATTCCTCGCTGTGTGTTTCCCCGGGGTCTCCCATTCCTCGGAGCAATTCACCGGAAAACCTCAAGCTCCCGATGAATCGGTCATCTTTCAATAGGAGCTGTTACTGTGCACAGAGGACGGTGCGGAAAACAGTAGACACGTTCTCTGCCCTCAAGGAGCTTTGATTTTAGCCCGATCCCCCACTCACCTGAAGCGTTCTCTTCCTGTGCAGTCGGACTGCCCTCCGGGGCAATTCTCTCCCTCCCGAAGGCCCTGCTGGATCCTCGCCGACCTGAGATCCCCACGGAGCAGAGCAGGTGAGCCTGGGGTATCCATCAACGCCCTGGAAAGGGCCCTTAGCACTGGCCTTAATCTACAAAGTCACGTCGTAGGTCTTATCCAGGGTCTTCGAGACCTTGTCGATCGTCTGTGTACTACATACGCTCCAGCCCCCTGCTAGAGTCTGGACACCTAGGCCACGCTGCTTCTGTTTATATCATTTGCATTTAGGCTCTTAATCCTGAGTGCCTTTTTAAAATTTGGAAATGTATGTCTCCTCTGTCTCCTATGGATGGCATACTCCCTAAGGGCAGGAACTTCTATTTTCAGGGAATGTTCAGTTCTTTGCATCCGGGAGGCACTCAGGTGGTGTTATAGATAAAGATAATTAAAAGTGCAGTTGTTATATTACTATACTGTACTCTCCCAAGCGCTTAGTACGGTGTTCTGCACCTAGTAAGAGCTCAATCAATCAATCGTATTTATTGAGCGCTTACTGTGTGCAGAGCACTGGACTAAGCGCTTGGGAAGTACAAGTTGGCAACATAAATATGATTGATAGTAGAATGCCCTTCGGTGTCAAAGCACTGAGCTGCATGGACCATTGGTGATGACAATACTTTTAGAGGTTGAAATTAGGGGGCAAAGGGGTATTCATTCATTCATTCAATCACATTTATTGAGCGCTTACTGTGTGCAGAGCGCCGGACTAAGCGCTTGGGAAGTACAAGTTGGCAACATAAATATGATTGACTGATAGTAGAATGCCCTTGGGTGTCAAAACACTGAGCTGCATGGACTATTGGTGATGACAGTACTTCTAGAGGTCGAAATTAGGGGGCAAAGGGGTATTCATTCATTCAATCACATTTATTGAGCGCTTACTGTGTGCAGAGCACCGGACTAAGCGCTTGGGAAGTACAAGTTGGCAACATAAATATGATTGACTGATAGTAGAATGCCCTTGGGTGTCAAAGCACTGAGCTGCGTGGACCATTGGTGATGACAATACTTCTAGAGGTTGAAATTAGGGGGCAAAGGGGTATTCATTCATTCATTCAATCACATTTATTGAGCGCTTACTGTGTGCAGAGCGCCGGACTAAGCGCTTGGGAAGTACAAGTTGGCAACATAAATATGATTGACTGATAGTAGAATGCCCTTGGGTGTCAAAACACTGAGCTGCATGGACTATTGGTGATGACAGTACTTCTAGAGGTCGAAATTAGGGGGCAAAGGGGTATTCATTCATTCAATCACATTTATTGAGCGCTTACTGTGTGCAGAGCACCGGACTAAGCGCTTGGGAAGTACAAGTTGGCAACATAAATATGATTGACTGATAGTAGAATGCCCTTGGGTGTCAAAACACTGAGCTGCATGGACCATTGGTGATGACAGTACTTCTAGAGGTTGAAATTAGGGGGCAAAGGGGTATTCATTCATTCATTCAATCACATCTATTGAGCGCTTACTGTGTGCAGAGCACTGTACTAGGCGCTTGGGAAGTACAAGTTGGCAACATAAATATGATTGACTGATAGTAGAATGCCCTTGGGTGTCAAAACACTGAGCTGCATGGACCATTGGTGATGACAGTACTTCTAGAGGTTGAAATTAGGGGGCAAAGGGGTATTCATTCATTCATTCAATCACATTTATTGAGCGCTTACTGTGTGCAGAGCGCCGGACTAAGCGCTTGGGAAGTACAAGTTGGCAACATAAATATGATTGATAGTAGAATGCCCTTGGGTGTCAAAACACTGAGCTGCATGGACCATTGGTGATGACAATAAATAAATAATAATAAATAATGATGGCATTTGTTAAGCGCTTACTATGTGCAGAACACTGTTCTAAGCGCTGGGTACTTCTAGAGGTTGAAATTGGGGGCAAGGGGGTATTCATTCATTCATTCAGTCGCATTTATTGAGCGCCTACTGTGTGCAGAGCACTGTACTAAGCGCTTCAAGTTGGCAACATGCAGAGACAGTCCCTACCCAACAGCGGGCTCACAGTCTAGAAGGGGGAGACAGACAACAAAACAAAGCATATAAACCAAATAAAATAAATAGAATATGTACAAGTAAGAGTAATAAATCTGTACAAACATATATACATATATCCAGGTGCTGTGGAGAGGGGAAGGAGGTATGGGGAGGGGGAAGGAGGGGGCTATTCATTAGTTGATTTTCCTCTCACACGCAAGAAAAGAATAAAACTCATCTCCCCATCACGTATTTATTTATAGTGATGTTTGTTAATTTGTATTGCTGTCCGTCTCCCCCACTGTAGACAGCGAGCTTGTTGTGGGCAGGGACTGTCACTCTAACAGAGCCCTCCGGGCTGGCCCCGGAAAGATCGCTGAGCCTCCGGGCTCTCGGTTTCCTCATCTCTAAAATGGGGAGGACCCTCTCGGGGTGGCAGCCGTAGAGTTTCCAGGCCGCCACCCGTCTCGGCTGTGGGAGGGAGAGTCGAACAGGGGCCTACCCCTCCCGATCTGCCCCCCGGCCCACGTCATCCCCCGGGCCTGGAATGCCCCCAATCCCTCTGCCCATCCGCCAAGCTAGCTCTCTTCCTCCCTTCAAGGCCCTGCTGAGAGCTCACCTCCTCCAGGAGGCCTTCCCACACTGAGCCCCTTCTTTCCTCTCCCCCTCGTCCCCCTCTCCATCCCCCCGTCTTACCTCCTTCCCTTCCCCACAGCACCTGTATATATGTATATATGGTTGTACATATTTATTACTCTATTTATTTATTTTACTTGTACATTTCTATCCTACTTATTTTATTTTGTTGGTATGTTTGGTTCTGTTCTCTGTCTCCCCCTTTTAGACTGTGAGCCCACTGTTGGGTAGGGACTGTCTCTATGTGATGCCAATTTGTACTTCCCAAGCGCTTAGTACAGTGCTCTGCACATAGTAAGCGCTCAATAAATACGATTGATTGATTGCCATAAGTCTAAACTCACCTGCGCCAGGCAGCAGCGGCCTGGGAGAGAGAGTCGAGGGCGGAGACGCAGGTTGACTGCGTGGAAGGAGGCAATGGTAAACCCACCTCCATATTTCCACCAAGAAAACTCTGGATCAACTATTCATTCAATCATATTTATTGAGCGCTTACTGTGTGCAGAGCACTGTACTAAGCGCTTGGGAAGTCCAAGTTGGCAACATCTAGAGACGGTCCCTACCCAACAGCGGGCTCCCAGTCTAGAAGGGGGAGACAGACGACAAAACAACACGTATTAACAGAATAAAAGAAATAGAATAGGTGAATATGTACAAGTAAAATAAATAGAGTAATAAATCTGTACCAACATCTATACCGGTGCTGTGGGGAGGGGAAGGAGGTAGGGCGGGGGGATGGGGAGAGGAAGGAAGGGGCTGAGTGTGGGAAGGCCTCCCGGAGGAAGTGAGCTCTCAATATTCATTCATTCATATTTATTGAGCGCTTCCTGTGTGCAGAGCACTGTACTAGGCGCTTGGGAAGTACAAGTTGGCAACATTCATTCATTCAATCGTATTTATTGAGTGCTTACTGTGTGCAGAGCACTGTACTAAGCGCTTGGGAAGTACAAATTGGCAACATTCATTCATTCAGTTGTATTTATTGAGCGCTTACTGTGTGCAGAGAACTGTACTAAACGTTTGAGAAGTACAGGATGGCAACATCTAGAGATGGTCCCTACCCAAAGAGGGCTCCCAGTCTAGAAGGGGGAGACAGACAACAAAACAAAACATATTAACAAAATAAAGTAAATGGAATAGGAAATATGTACAAGTAAAATAGAGTAATACATTTATACCAACATCTATACAGGTGCTGTGGGGACGGGAAGGAGGTAGGGCGGAGGGAAGGGGGAGAGGCAGGAGGGGGCTGAGTGTGGGAAGGCCTTCTGGAGGAGGTGAGCTGTCAGGAGGGCTTTGAAGGGAGGAAGAGAACTAGTTTGGCAGATTCATTCATTCATTCAATCGTATTTATTGGGCACTGTGTGCAGAGCACTGTACTAAGCGCTTGGGAAGCACAAGTTGGCAACATTCATTCATTCAATTGTGTTTATTGAGCGCTTACTGTGTGCAGAGCACTGTACTAAACGTTTGGGAAGTACAAGTTGGCAACATCTAGAGACGGTCCCTACCCAACAGCGGGCTCACTGTCTAGAAGGGGGAGATGGACGACAAAGCAACACATATTAACAAAATAAAATAAATAGAATATGTAAATATGTACAAGTAAAATAAATAGAGTAATAAATCTGTACAAACGTCTATACAGGCGCTGTGGGGAGGGGAAGAAGGTAGGGCGAGGGGGAGGGGAAGGAGGGGGCTGAGTGTGGGAAGGCCTCCTGGAGGAGGTGAGCTCTTAGGAGGACTTTGAAGGGAGGAAGAGATGGCGGCTGTGCGGAGAGAGGGCATTCCAGGGCTACCAGAACGATGGCAGATGGAGGTGGGGCGTTCTGGAAGAGATGTGTCCGTGGAGTCGCTATGGGTCGGACGTGACCCAACAGCCTATGACAAGACAAGCATGTGAACAGAAGATGATGTGGTTTTCGGGGAAGTCGGGGGTGTGGGAGAGGTGTTGTTGGGGGGAAAAGAGAAGGGACTGGAAGAATTCGGGAAATAACCGTAGGCTTCGTGGACCGGGTGGCTCTCGGGGGGCAGAGGGGTCAAGAAAGCCCCCCGAGTGGTGCCTCGCCAGGCGTGGCGGAAGCTTTCAGCGGCTCTTCCTCTAACCTCGGTGCTTCGCAGGGAGGAGAACCTGATCCCGTATTCTCCGGACGTGCAGATCCACGCAGAGAGGTTCATCAATTACAATCAGACCATCTCCCGCATGAGGGGCATCTACACAGCTCCCTCGGGCTTGGAGTCCACTTGTCTGGTGAGTGGCGTCCAGGCTTCTCCAGTCACACGCGCATCACCGGAGGCCCCATCTAACCTCCCGGTGTCGCGTACTGGCGAGAATCGGCTCTTCGGTCGGGGCCGGGGAGGGGAACGACGGTCCCCCGTCCCCGTCTGCCTCCTTGGGCCCGAACCGGAGGGCTCTGGGAGCTCAGGACGGGTAGGCGTCGATTCCTCGGTAGAAATCCTGATCGTATTCCTCTGACTTCCCCAGGTCGTGGCCTACGGGTTGGACATTTACCAGACGCGAGTCTATCCGTCCAAACAGTTCGATGTGCTGAAGGACGACTACGACTACGTGCTGATCAGCAGCGTCCTCTTCGGCCTGATCTTCGCCACTATGATCACCAAGAGGCTGGCCCAGGTCAAGCTGCTGAACCGGGCCTGGCGGTAAGGAACGGAAAGCCGCGGGCGGAGAGGTGGAAGTCCGAGGGCGACCCTGTCTTATCTCCAGTGAGGAGCCGCCGTCGGGATTGCTGGGAGTTGATGGATCGGGGAGAGGATGCGAGAGAAGCAACTGCGGTTCTCATCTCCGATGGGGCCCGTGGGAGCCCCGGCCGGGATGGAAGAGAGAACGTGGTTGCCGTGAAGATGCCGTGAAGACGGCCTCCCCGCGGTGCCCCGTGGGCAGAGATTAATCAAAAACTTCAGGTGTCCCGAAAGACCTTTGGATTTTTCCCGGCCTTCCCTCTTTCACTTTTATCCCCGGCCACCTCCGTCTCTTTCCAGTTCTCTTCAGATTATCCCACCGGGAGCTGGGTGGAGAAGGGAGCCCCGTCAGATCCCAGCCCTCTCCCGTTCCCTGTCGGCTCACTCCCTCACCCCCCTGGATGTTCCCTGCTCCTCTTCCCTGAGAATCTTAGGTAGGAAGTCCTTGAATTGGTTCCCACAATTGTTCAGAAACCCTCATAGTAAGCGCGGTAGCTACTGTCCGGTGGGGATGGGAATGGAAAAATGACCTGCTCAAAAAAGGCGTTGACCCCACCCTCCCATTTCTTTCTCCCTTCCAGGGAATTGGGAGGAAAACAAGCATGTTGATTTTGCGACGTTACTTATCACGACCTTGTTTCCTTCCACCTTTTTTTAATTTATTATGGTTAGTCCATACATTTTTTCATCCTTCCCTACTCAAATGTCAGACCCACAAATATATCCCGTGTAGCTTATTCCCAGCAGCCTAGAGAGGCTTCATTGGCCATTCCCTCGCCTGAAACGGGTTTGGAGACAAATCCGTCGATGGAAAATCCAGCCCCTCCTTGTTGGAAATGATCATTTTGGGGACCTTAAAGTTCATTTTCTGGGTTGAGGTTGCCAGCTTCACTGATCCTTTTGTTCTCCCCAGTAGAGTCGTGTCTCTTGAAGGGGCTGGCTAGGGAAGACATCCTCTACGCTACTTCCCAGCTCCGGAGAGATTGGGGCTTGGTTTAGTTCTTATTTTTTTCTTTTTCTTCTAAGGAGAGGCAGGCGTGCAGCCTGAGATTGAGCAGGGGCTGGCTATCTCAGCTCCTTAGGTGGAAATATGTCCGGTGGATCCGAATAAAAGTGATGGATCGAATGGCATTATCGTCTTTCTTTTGCGGATTTGCCCCCTGCATGCAAGATAGAGACAGCAGAAAAGAGACCGTGGTTGCGGAAAAGAGAATCAATCAGTCAATCAATGAATTGTATTTATTGAGTGTTTACTGTGTGCAGAGCACTGGACTAAGCGCTTAGCAGCGTGGCTCAGTGGAAAGAGCCTGGGCTTGGGAGCCAGAGGTCATGGGTTCTAATCTCGGCTCTACCACTTGTCAGCTGTGTGACTTTGGGCAAGTCGCTTCACTTCTCTGGGCCTCAGTTCCCTCATCTGTAAAATGGGGATTAAGACTGGGAGCCCCCCCCGTGGGACAACCTGATCACCTTGTATTCATTCATTCAATCGTATTTCTTGAGCGCTCACTGTGTGCAGAGCACTGTACTAAGCGCTTGGGAAGTACAAGTTGGCAACATATAGAGATGGTTCCTACCCAACAACGGGCTCATGGTCAAGAATGGGGAGACAGACAATCCACCCCAGCGCTTAGAACAGTGCTTTGCACATAGTAAGCGCTTAACAAATGCCATCATTATTATTATTATTATTAAGAGGCAGCATTTCCTAGTGGATAGAGCACGAGCTTGGGAGTCAGAAGGACCTGTGTTCTAATCCCAGCCCTGCCGCTTGTCTGCTGTGTGACCTTGGGCAAGTCACTTCTCTGTGCCTCAGTCCCTCACCTGTAAAATGGGGATTAAGGCTGTGAGCCCTATGTGGGACAGGGATCGGGTCCAACCCCATTATCTCGCGTCTACCTCAGCGCTTAGAACAGTGCCTGGCACATAGTAAGCGCTCAACAAATACCGCAGTTGTTGTTATTAAAGGAAGGGGAAAGTTCTGGTTTCAAATATTTCAATTCCGTAGCTGGGTTTGGAACATTCATTCATTCAATCGTATTTATTGAGCGCTTACTGTGTGCAGAGCACTGTACTAAGCGCTTGGGAAGTACAAGTTGGCAACATATATATATATATATATATAATATATAAAACATAAGATATATATAGATATAGAAGATAGTGCTTAGTACAGTGCTCTGCACACAGTAAGCGTTCAAGAAATACGATTGAATGAATATAGATATATAAGATATATAGATTGATATTTGATTTATATATGATATATATCTTGATATATATCATATATAATGTTCATATATATATATATATGTATATATAAGAACATTCTTATCTTTCCTCCCACATGCTAGCCGTATTTCTCCCATGCGGGAAGCGGTTGGCATTCATCGCACCACCTCCAGACTACAGTCTTCGGAAATCATCATCATGATGATGATGATGATCATCATCAATCGTATTTATTGAGCGCTTACTATGTGCAGAGCACTGTACTAAGCGCTTGGGAAGTACAAATTGGCAACATATGGAGACAGTCCCTACCCAACAGTGGGCTCACAGTCTAAAAGGGGGAGACAGAGAACAAAACCAAACATACTAACCAAATAAAATAAATAGAATAGATATGTACAAATAAAATAGAGTAAAAAAATATGTACAAACATATATACATATATACAGGTGCTGTGGGGAAGGGAAGGAGGTAAGATGGGGGGGATGGAGAGGGGGAGAGGAAGGAAGGGGCTCAGTGTGGGAAGGCCTCCTGGAGGAGGTGAGCTCTCAGCAGGGCCTTGAAGGGAGGAAATTGATTGCAGTAGCTCAGTTTTATCACCTGTGATAAACCGAGATGTTTCTTCCCCGGTTAATGGAACCCAAGGTGGATTGTTTAGAGTGATCCGAACCGAGAAAGTACTGTCCCAACCGCTCAATCGAACAGTGGTATTTACTGAGCGCTCGCTGGTGCTCCAGGAGGCCTTCCCAGACTGAGCCCCTTCCTTCCTCTCCCCCTCGTCCCCCTCTCCATCCCCCCCGTCTTACCTCCTTCCCTTCCCCACAGCACCTGTATATATGTATATATGTTTGTACGGATTTATGACTCTATTTTATTGGTACATATTTATTCTATTTATTCTATTTTGTTAATATGTTTTGTTTTGTTCTCTGTCTTCCCCCTTCTAGACTGTGAGTCCACTGTTGGGTAGGGACCGTCTCTGTATGTTGCCAACTTGTACTTCCCAAGCACTTAGGACAGTCCTCTGCACACAGTAAGCGCTCAATAAATATGATTGAATGAATGAATGAATATGATTGAATGAATGAATGGTGGCAGAGCACTGTAGTAAGCGCTTGAGAAGTTAGCAGCGTGGCCTAGTGGATAGAGCACCAATCTGGGAGTCGAAAGGTCATGGGTTCTAATCCCGGCTCTGCCACTTGTTGGCTGTTTGGCCCTGGGCGAGTCACATCACTTCTTGGTATCTCAGTTATCTCATCTGTAAAATGGGGATTGAGACTGTGAACCCCACATGGGACAGGGAGTGTGTCCAACTTGATTCGCTGGTACCCACCCCAGCGCTTTTCATTCATTCATTCAATCGTATTTATTGAGCGCTTACTGGGTGCAGAGCACTGGACTAGGAGCTTGGGAAGTACAAGTCGGCAGCATATAGAGACGGTCCCTACCCAGCAGCGGGCTCACAGTCTAGAAGGGGGAGACAGACAACAAAACAAAACATATTAACAAAATAAAATAAATAGAATAGTAAATATGTACAAGTAAAATAAATAGTAATAAATTTATGTACAAGCATAAATATTCATTCATTCAATCGTATTTATAATAATAATAATAATAATGACATTTATTAAGCACTTACTATGTGCAAAGCACTGTTCTAAGCGCTGGGGAGATACAAGGTGATTAGGTTGTCCCACGTGGGGCTTACAGACTTAATCCCCATTTTACAGATGAGGTTACTGAGGCATAGAAAAGTTAAGTGACTTGCCCAAGTCACACAGCTGACAATTCGTGGAGCTGGGATTTGAACCCATGACCTCTGACTCCAAAGCCCTGGCTCTTTCCACTGAGCCACGCTGCTCCTCATTATTGAGCGCTTACTGTGTGCAGAGCACTGTACTAAGCACTTGGGAAGTCCAAGTCGGCAACATCTAGAGACGGTCCCTACCCAACAGCGGGCTCACAGTCTAGAAGGGGGAGACAGAGAACAAAACAAAACATATTAACAAAATAAAATAAATAGAATAAATATGTTCAAGTAAAATGGAGTAATAAATATGTACAAACATATACATATTCATTCAATCGTATTTATTGAGTGCTTACTGTGTGCAGAGCACTGTACTAAGTGCTTGGGAAGTCCAAGTTGGCAACATATCGAGACGGTCCCTACCCAACAGCGGGCTCACAGTCTAGAAGGGGGAGACAGACAACAAAACAAAACATATTAACAAAATAAAATAAATAGAATAAATATGTACAAGTTAGAGTAATAAATATGTACAAACATATACATATTCATTCAATCGTATTTATTGAGCGCTTACTGTGTGCAGAGCACTGGACTAAGCGCTTGGGAAGTCCAAGTTGGCAACATCTAGAGATGGTCCCTACCCAACAGCGGGCTTACAGTTTAGAAGGGGGAGACAGACAACAAAACAAAACATATTAACAAAATAAAATAAATAGAATAAATGTGTACAAGTAAAATAAATGAGTAATAAATATGTACAAACATATATACATATTCATTCAATCGTATTTATTGAGCGCTTACTGTGTGCAGAGCACTGTACTAAGCGCTTGGGAAGTCCAAGTCGGCAACATCTAGAGACGGTCCCTACCCAACGGCAGGCTCACAGTCTAGAAGGGGGAGACAGACAACAAAACAAAACATATTAACAAAATAAAATAAATAGAATAAATGTGTACAAGTAAAATAAATAGAGTAATAAATCTGTACAAACATATATACAGGTGCTGTGGGGAGGGAAAGGAGGTGGGGGAGAGGAAGGAGGGGGCTCAGTCTAAGTCAGCGCTTAGTATAGTGCCAGGCACATAGCGCTTATCCAATACCGTTATTATTACAATACAATAGAGTTGATAGACAGAATTCCTGTCCACAAGGAGCTTGTAGCTGACCGAAACGCAAGCTTTTTTATTTTCCAAAAGTACTAAAAATCCATCTCTTCCATGAAGTGTCCCCTCAAAGGAAGGGCCAGGGTCTGGCCGACTCCAACAGTCATCTGGTGTCTCTCCCTTCTGCGTTTTATATTAACTATTCTTCCGGTTTTAGGTTTAACGGTACCTTGGTTTCCATCCTCGATCAATCGGTCGTATTTATTTAGTGCTTACTGAGCCCAGTACCGAACACCTGGGAGAGTACGAGATAACAGACGTATTTCCTGCCAACAGTGAGCTTACAGTCTAGAGGGGGAGGCAGACATTAAGGTACGTAAGTAAATTAAAGATATAGGTGCGTAAGTGCTGTGGGGCCGGGGCGGGGTGTGAAATAAAGGGAGCAAATCAGGGTGAATCGGAAGGAAATGGGTGAACAAAATGAGGACTGAGTCAGGGAAGACCTCTTGGAGGAGGTGTGCCTTCATTTAGGCTTTGAAGGTGGGGAGAGTAGTAATTATCTGGCAGATATGAAGAGGGAGGGCATTCCAGGCCAGAGGCAGGAGGTGGGCGAGAGGTCAATCAATCAATCAATCAATCAATCGTATTTATTGAGCGCTTACTGTGTGCAGAGCACTGTACTAAGCGCTTAGGGAGTCCAAGTTGGCAACATATAGAGACAGTCCCTACCCAACAGTGGGCTCACAGTCTAAAAGGGGGAGATGGAGAACAAAACCAAACATACTAACAAAATAAAATGAATAGATATGTACAAGTAAAATAAATAAATAGAGTAATAAATACGTACAAACATATATACAGGTGCTGTGGGGAAGGGAAGGAGGTAAGATGAGGGGGATGGAGAGGGGGCGAGGGGGAGAGGAAGGAAGGGGCTCAGTCTGGGGGCTAGGTTGGCATTAGATGAGAGTTTTTTTGCCTCGAGGGTAAGAACCATGTCAAGCTCTCAGTTTTTATTCTGTGTTTGAATCCTGTATCTAATGGGAGCTTAGTAGACGCTGATCTGTAGTAATTGAGTGTCTAGTGTGTGCAGAACACAGTAGTAAGCGCTTGGGAAATGTGATTCTTCTCGACTGTGAGCCCACTGTTGGGTAGGGACCGTCTCTATGTGTTGCCAACTTGTACTTCCCAAGCGCGCTTAGTACAGTGCTCTGCACACAGTAAGCGCTCAATAAATATGATTAGAACAGTGCTCCAGGGCTTAGAACAGTGCTTTGCACATAGTATGCACTTAACAAATGCCATTATTATTATATGATTGAATGAATGAAGGAATGATTCCCTGCCCTCAAGGAGCTGGCAATCTAGCCAGGGAGACAGACACTTAAATGGAAAGGAGGAGAAAGCAGTAAGGAATAAAGATCTGTACTAGGGATTGTCTCTATGTGATGCCAACTTGTACTTCCCAAGCGCTTAGTACAGTGCTCTGCACACAGGAAGCGCTCAATAAATATGATTGAATGAATGAAGGAGTGATTCCCTGCCCTCAAGGAGCTGGCAATCTAGCCAGGGAGACAGACACTTAAATGGAAAGGAGGAGAAAGCAGTAAGGAATAAAGATATGTACTAGGGACCGTCTCTATGTAATGCCAACTTGCACTTCCCAAGCACTTAGTACAGTGCTCTGCACACAGGAAGCGCTCAATAAATACGATTGAATGAATGAAGGAATGATTCCCTGCCCTCAAGGAGCTGACAATCTAGCCAGGGAGACAGACACTTTAATGGAAAGGAGGAGAAAGCAGTAAGGAATAAAGATCTGTACTAGGGATTGTCTCTATGTGATGCCAACTTGTACTTCCCAAGCGTTTAGTACAGTGCTCTGCACACAGGAAGCGCTCAATAAATACGATTGAATGAATGAAGGAGTGATTCCCTGCCCTCAAGGAGCTGGCAATCTAGCCAGGGAGACAGACACTTAAATGGAAAGGAGGAGAAAGCAGTAAGGAATAAAGATATGTACTAGGGACCGTCTCTATGTAATGCCAACTTGCACTTCCCAAGCACTTAGTACAGTGCTCTGCACACAGGAAGCGCTCAATAAATACGATTGAATGAATGAAGGAATGATTCCCTGCCCTCAAGGAGCTGACAATCTAGCCAGGGAGACAGACACTTTAATGGAAAGGAGGAGAAAGCAGTAAGGAATAAAGATCTGTACTAGGGATTGTCTCTATGTGATGCCAACTTGTACTTCCCAAGCGTTTAGTACAGTGCTCTGCACACAGGAAGCGCTCAATAAATACGATTGAATGAATGAAGGAGTGATTCCCTGCCCTCAAGGAGCTGGCAATCTAGCCAGGGAGACAGACACTTAAATGGAAAGGAGGAGAAAGCAGTAAGGAATAAAGATATGTACTAGGGACCGTCTCTATGTGATGCCAACTTGGACTTCCCAAGCGCTTAGTACAGCGCTCTGCACACAGGAAGCGCTCAGTCAATACGATTGATTGATTGATTGATTGATTGATGTACTCCAGGGCTTAGTAAGCACTTAACAAATACCAGCATTATTATTGTTATTATTATTATTATAGGGAACTAGGTAGGGGATGTGAATAGTCAAGTGCCTGAGAGCTGAAGTGGGAATTGAGGAGGATGTAGGGAGGGAACATTAGAGTTTAATTAGAACAGGCCTCCTGATGGAGATGTGATTTCAGAAGGGCTTCGAAGATCATCATCATCATCAATCGTATTTATTGAGCGCTTACTATGTGCAGAGCACTGTACTAAGATCAGGGCGGGGGCCTGTTGGATGGGAAGAGCCAGAGAATTTCTGGCAGAAAGAAGGGTGTTTTAGCCCGAGTTTGACAGTGGGAGAGATGAGAAGGAGGCACAGTGAACAGGTTGGCCTGTGAGGAAAGAAGCGTGAAAAGTGAACTGCAGCGTAGATAGAGAAGGGGATGTTGCCAACTTGTACTTCCCAAGCGCTTAGTACAGTGCTCTGCACACAATAAGCGCTCAATAAATACGATTGATTGATTGATAGGATAAGTGGGAGGGAGGGAGTTGATGGACTGCTTTAAATCTTGCGGTCAGGAATTTCTTTTTGATAATAATAATAGTTACAGGAAGCAGCGTGGCTCAGTGGAAAGAGCCCGGGCTTTGGAGTCAGAGGTCAGGGGTTCAGATCCCGGCTCCGCCAGTTGTCAGCTGGGTGACTGTGGGCAAGTCAGTTCACTTCTCTGGGCCTCAGTTACTTCATCTGTAAAATGGGAATTAATAATAATGATGGTATTTGTTAAGCGCTTACGGTGTGCAAAGCACTGTTCTAAGCGCTGGGGGATACAAGGTGATCAGGTTGTCCCACGGGGGGGCTCACAGTCTTAATCCCCGTTTTACAGATGAGGGAACTGAGGCACAGAGAAGTGAAGTGACTTGCCCACAGTCACACAGCTGACAATTGGCGGAGCTGGGCTTTGAACCCGTGACCTCTGACTCCAAAGCCCGGGCTCTTTCCACTGAGCCACGCTGCTTCTCTAATTAATCCTCCTCTAATTAAGACTGTGAGCCCCCCATGGGACAACCTGATCACCTTGTAACCTCCCCAGCGCTGAGAACAGTGCTTTGCACATAGTAAGTGCTTAATAAATGCCATCATTATTATTATTATTATGTCAAATGGGGATTAAAACCGTGAGCCCCTGGTGGGACAACCTGATCACCTTGTAACCTCCCCAGCGCTTAGAACACTGCTTGGCACATAGTAAAAGTGCTTAATAAATGCCAGCATTATTATTGTTATTATCTGTCAAATGGGGATTAAAACTCTGAGCCCACCGTGGGACAACCTGATCACCTTGTAACCTCCCCAGCGCTTAGAACAGTGCTTTGCACATAGTAAAAGTGCTTAATAAATGCCATCATTATTATTATTATTACCTGTCAAATGGGGATTAAAACTGTGAGCCCAAGGTGGGACAACCTGATCACCTTGTAACCTCCCCAGCGCTTTGAACAGTGCTTGGCACATAGTAAGTGCTTAGTAAATGCCATCATTATTATTATTATTATCTGTCAAATGGGCATTAAAACTGTGAGCCCCCCGTGGGAAACCTGATCACCTTGGAACCTCCCCAGCGCTTAGAACAGTGCTTTGCACATGGTAACCGCTTAATAAATGCCATCATTATTATTATTATTATCTGTCAAACGGGGAGTAAAACTGTGAGCCCCCCGTGGGACAACCTGCTCACCTTGTAACCTCCCCAGCGCTTAGAACAGTGCTTTGCACATAGTAAGTGCATAATAAATGCTATTATTATTATTATTATTGGCATCTGTGTGACTTTGGGCAAGGCACTTCACTTCTCTGGGCCTCAGTTCCCTCATCTGTAAAATGGGGATTAAAAATAATAATAATGTTGGTGTTTGTTAAGCGCTTACTATGTGCCAAGCACTGTTCTAAGCGCTGGGAAGGTTACAAGGTGATCAGGTTGTCCCACGGGGGGCTCACACAATTTTAATCCCCATTTTACAGATGAGGTAACTGAGGCCCAGAGAAGTGAAGTGACTAGCCCAAAGTCACACAGCTGACAGTTGGCAGAGCAGGGATTTGAACCCATGACCTCTGACTCCAAAGCCTGGGCTCTTTCCACTGAGCCACACTGCTTCTCTTGATTAAGACTGCGAGCCCCCCGTGGGATAGCCTGATCACCTTGTATCTCCCCCAGCGCTTAGAACAGTGCTTTGCACATAATAAGCGCTTAATAAATGCCATTATTATTATTATTATTATTATTATTATTGCTATTCTATTTATTTTATTTTGTTAATATGTTTTGTTTTGTTCTCCGTCTCCCCCTTCTAGACTGTGAGCCCGCTGTTGGGTAGGGACCGGCTCTATATGTTGCCAACTTGGACTTCCCAAGCGCTTAGTACAGTGCTCCGCACACAGTAAGCGCTCAGTAAATACGATTGAATGAATGAATGAAAGTAACCCTGCAAATGGGGAGCTGGGAGGCCGGGGACGTCTCCTTGGTCTGCTCTTTAATTTCCATCTGACTCTATTTATTTATTACTCTATTTATTTATTACTCTATTTATTTATTTATTTATTTTACTTGTACATATCTATCCTATTTATTTTATTTTGTTAGTATGTTTGGTTTTGTTCTCTGTCTCCCCCTTTTAGACTGTGAGCCCACAGTTGGGTAGGGACTGTCTCTATGTGTTGCCAATTTGTACTTCCCAAGTGCTTAGTACAGTGCTCTGCACATAGTAAGCGCTCAATAAATATGATTGATGATGATGATGATGATGTGGGGTTTAATAATAACTCAGCCCCACCGATGAAGCTTTGGGAGTTTGGGCAAGCCACCCACTGGACCTCAAATAACCCTATTGGGTCTCGACTTTTTCTTTTAACGGCATCTTTTAATCAATCAATCAATCAATCGTATTTATTGAGCACTTCCTGTGTGCAGAGCACTGGACTAAGCGCTTGGGAAGTCCAAGTTGGCAACATCTAGAGACGGTCCCTACCCAACAGTGGGCTCACAAGCGCTTACTATGTGATAGACACTGTAGTAAACACTGGGGTAATAATAATAATGATGGCATTTGTTCATTCATTCATTCAATCCTTTATTGAGCACTTATTCATTTTATTTGTGCATTTTTTTGCATATTTATTCTATTTATTTTATTTTGTTAATATGCTTTGTTTGGTTGTCTGTCTCCCCCTTCTAGACTGTGAGCCTGTTGTTGGGTAGGGACCGTCTCTACGTGTTGCCGACTTGTACTTCCCAAGCGCTTACTACAGTGCTCTGCACACAGTAAGCGCTCAATAAGAAGCAGCATAGCTCAGTGGCAAGAACAGGGGCTTTGGAGTCAGAGGTCAGGGGTTCGAATCCCGACTCTGCCACCCGTCTGCTGTGCGGCCTTGGGGAAGTCACTTCACTTCTCAGAGCCTCAGTTCCCTCAGCTGTAAGATGGGGATGAAGACTGGGAGCCCCACGTGGGACAACTTGATCGTCTTGTCCGTCCCTCCCCCAGCGCTTAGAACTGTGCTTTGCACATAGTAAGCGCTTAACAAATACCATCATTATTATTATTATTAATAATAATAAGTACGATTGAATGTCCACTGAGCCACACTGCTTCTAGACTGTGAGCCCGCTGTTGGGTAGGGACCGTCTTTACATGTTGCCGACTTGGACTTCCCAAGCGCTTAGTCCAGAGCTCTGCACACAGTAAGCGCTCAATAAATACGAGTGAATGAATGAATGGTATTTATTTTACTTGTACATATTTACTATTCTATTTATTTTATTTTGTTAATATGTTTTGTTTTGTTGTCTGTCTCCCCTTTCTAGACTGTGAGCCCACTGTTGGGCAGGGACTGTCTCTATATGTTGCCAACTTGTCCTTCCCAAGCGCTTAGTACAGTGCTCTGCACACAGTAAGTGCTCAATAAATATGATTGAATGAATGAATGGTATTTATTTTACTTGTACATATTTACTATTCTATTTATTTTATTTTGTTAATATGTTTTGTTTCGTTGTCTGTCTCCCCCTTCTAGACTGTGAGCCCGCTGTTGGGTAGGGACCGTCTCTAGATGTTGCCGACTTGGACTTCCCAAGCGCTTAGTCCAGTGCTCTGCACACAGTAAGCGCTCAATAAATACGATTGAATGAATGAATGAATGAATGAGTAGGTGAGGAAGTGGAGAAGATGGGTGTGTACAACTCTTGTCGGGGGTTCAGGCAGGGACAGGAGGAGGGCGATGAGATATTAGGTGGGTGGCACAGTCAAGTCATCATCACCATCATCAATCGTATTTATTGAGCGCTTACTGTGTGCAGAGCACTGTACTAAGCGCTTGGGAATTACAAGTTGGCAACATATAGAGACAGTCCCTACCCCACAGTGGGCTCACAGTCTAAAAGGGGGAGACAGAACAAAACCAAACATACTAACAAAATAAAATAAATAGAATAGATATGTACAAGTAAAATAAATAAATAGAGTAATAAATATGTACAAACATATATACATATATACAGGTGCTGTGGGGAAGGAAGTGCTGGGGGGAAGTCGCAGGGTGTGGAGAAGTGAAGCCCCTCCAAGTTTGCTTTTAAAGGAAACCCCAAGCCGGTGACCGTTAGAACACGTCTCTGCACTGGAGAAGCAGTGTGGCCTAATGGATAGAGCCCGGGCCTGAGCGTCCCAAAAGACTACGGGATCAATCAATCAATCGTATTTATTGAGCGCTCACAGTCTAGAAGGGGGAGACAGACAATCAATCAATCCATCGTATTGATTGAGCGCTTACTGTGTGCAGAGCACTGGACTAAGTGCATGCGAAGTCCAAGTTGGCAACATCTAGAGACGGTCCCTACCCAACAGCGGGCTCACAGGCTAGAAGGGGGAGACAGACAACAAAACCAAACATATTAACAAAATAAAATAAATAGAATAAATAGCCAAAACAAAACATTTATTGTGTGCAGAGCACCGTACTAAGCGCTTGGGAAGTCCAAGTTGGCAACACGTAGAGACCGTCCCTACCCAACAGTGGGCTCACAGTCTAGAAGGGGGAGACAGAGAACGAAACAAAACATATTAACAAAATAAAATAAGTAGAATAAAAATGTACAAATAAAATAGAGTAATAAATACATACACACATCTATACATATATACAGATGCTGTGGGGAGGGGGAGGAGGTAAGGCAGGGGGATGGGGAGGGGGAGGAGGGGGAGAGGAAGGAGGAGGCTCAGTGTGGGAAGGCCTCCTGGAGGAGGTGAGCTCTCAGTAGGGCCTTGAAGGGAGGAAGAGAGCTAGCTTGGCGGAGGGGCAGAGGGAGCAGGGCATTCCAGGCCCGGGGGAGGACGGGGGCCGGGGGTCGATGGCGGGACGGGCGAGAACGAGTCACGGTGAGGAGATCAGCGGCGGAGGAGCGGAGGGTGCGGGCTGGGCTGGAGAAGGAGAGAAGGGAGGTGAGGGAGGAGGGGGCGAGGGGATGGACAGCCTTGAAGCCCAGGGTGAGGAGTTTCTGCCTGATTATTTATTATTATTATTGCCTGTATATATGTATATATGTTTGTATGCATTTATTACTCCATTTATTCATTTTACTTGTACATATTTATTCTATTTATCTTATTTTGTTAATATGTTTTGTTTTGTTGTCTGTCTCCCCCTTCTAGACTGTGAGCCCGCTGTTGGGTAGGGGCCGTCTCTAGATGTTGCCGACTTGGACTTCCCAAGTGCTTAGTACAGTGCTCTGCACACAGGAAGCGCTCAATAAATACTATTGAATAAATGGATGAATGAATGAATGAATGCGTGAATGAACGAGTGAATGAATGAATAAGTGCTCAATAAATACGATTGAATGAATGAATAAGTGAATCCTCACCGTACCTCGCTCTCGCCTGTCCCGCCATCGACCCCCGGCCCACGTCATCCCCCGGGCCCGGAATGCCCTCCCTCTGCCCATCCGCCAAGCTAGCTCTCCTCCTCCCTTCAAGGCCCTGCTGAGAGCTCACCTCCTCCAGGAGGCCTTCCCAGACTGAGCCCCTTCCTTCCTCTCCGCTTCCTCCCCTCTCCACCCCCCTCGTCTTACCTCCTTCCCCTCCCCACAGCACCTGTATATATGTATAGATGTTTGTACAGATTTATTACTCTATTTATTTATTTATTTATTTTACTTGTACATATCTATTCTATTTATTTTATTTTGGTAGGATGTTTGGTTTTGTTCTCTGTCTCCCCCTTTTAGACTGCGAGCCCACTGTTGGGTAGGGACTGTCTCTATATGTTGCCAATTTGTACTTCCCAAGCGCTTAGTACAGTGCTCTGCACACAGTAAGCGCTCAATAAATACGATTGATGATGATGATGATAGAGTGAATGAATGAATGACTAAGGGCTCAATAAATGCGATTGAATGAATGAGTGAATAAATGAGTGAATGAATGACAGCACTCAAAAATATGATTGAATGAATGAATGAGTGAATGAATGAATAAATGAGTGAATGAATAAATGAGTGAATGAATGACAGCACTCAATAAATATGATTGAATGAATGAATGAGTGAATGAATGAATAAATGAGTGAATGAATGAATGACTAAGCACTCAAGAAATACGACTGAATGAATGAGTGAATGAATGAATGAGTGAATGACTAAGTCCTCAATAAATACGATCGAATGAATGAGTGAATGAGTGAGTGAATGAATGAATGAGTGAATGACTAAGTGCTCAATAAATACGATTGAATGAATAAGTGAATGAGAGAATGAATGAATGAGTGAACGAATGACTAAGTGCTCAATAAATACGATTGAATGAATGGGTGAATGAATGAATAAGAGAATGAATGAATGAATGGCTTAGCGCTCAATAAACACGATTGAATGAATGAGTGAATGTATGAATGAGAGAATGA
Organism: Tachyglossus aculeatus; assembly: GCF_015852505.1. Lineage (NCBI taxonomy): Eukaryota > Metazoa > Chordata > Mammalia > Monotremata > Tachyglossidae > Tachyglossus > Tachyglossus aculeatus. The sequence continues at coordinate 58,033,771 of NC_052070.1, read as the reverse complement.
ATGACTTAGCGCTTAATAAATACGATTGAATGAATGAGTGAGTGAATGAATGAATAAGTGGGTGAATGAAGGAATGAATGAATGAGTGAGTGAATGAATGAATAAGTGGGTAAATGAAGGAATGAATGAATGAATGAGGGAGGGAATGAGTGAGTGAGTGAGTGAATGAAGGAATGCCTCTCCCAGCCCCTTTCTGAGTGGGTCCACGGGGCAGCCGGCGGCAGCCGTCCCGCGCAGGCGCAGAGCGGGCCTCCTCCTCCCCCGCCCACCCCCCCCCCCACCGGCCCCGAGCAGCCGCCGATCCGCGCAGGCGCCCCGGGCAGCCCCGGCCCTCGGCGGCGGCGGCGGGCTCCCCAGCGGAGCAGGCGAGGGGCCGGCTAGAGCGTCGCTTCAACCGGCGCGGCTGACGTCACTTCCGGCCCTGCGGGGTGGGAGGGAGGGAGGGGGGAGGAGGCCGGTAGGAGGAGGCGGAGGAGGAGGGAAGATGGCGGCCAGCGGCGGCGGCGGTGAGGAGGAGGCGGCGGCGGCCGTGGCCGTCGTGTCCCCGTCCCCGTCCCCCCCGTCGGTGAGCGGCGTCCCGGGCTGGGAGGTGTCGGTGCGTCCGCTGCTGTCCGCCTCCTACTCCGCCTTCGAGATGAAGGAGCTGCCGCAGCTCGTGGCCTCGGTCATCGACAGGTACCCGCCCGGGGACCCTCAGGGTGGGAACCGCCATTCCTCCTCGTTCCCCTCAGCCTCCTCCTCCTCCTAGTGATGGCATCCGCTCAGCGCTTACTGTGTGCCAAGCGCTGTTCTAAGCGCCGGGGGAGGGATACAAGGCGATCAGGCGGTCCCCCGGGGGGCCCACAGTCTTCATCCCCATTTTACAGATGAGGTCACTGAGGCCCACAGAATAATAATAATAATAACAATGGCATTTATTAAGCGCTTACTATGTGCCACGCACTGTTCTAAGAGCTGGAGGGGGATACAGGGTGATCAGGTGGTCCCACGTGGGGTTTACAGCCTTAATCCCCATTTTACAGATGAGAGAATTGAGGCCCGGAGAATAATAATCATAATGATGGCATTTATTAAGCGCCTACTATGTGCCAAGCACTGTTCTAAGCGCTGGACGGGGATACAAGGTGATCAGGTGGTCCCCCGTGGGGCTCACAGTCTTCATCCCCATTGTACAGATGAGGGAACTGAGGCCCGGAGAATAATAATAATAGTAATAATAATGGAGTTTATTATGCACTTGCTGTGTGCCAAGCACTGCTCTAAGCGCTGGAGGGGGATACAAGGTGATCAGGTGGTCCCCCGTGGGGCTCACAGTCTTTATCCCCGTTTTACAGATGAGGTCACTGAGGCACAGAGAATAATAATAATAATGATAATGGCATCTATTAAGCGCTTACTGTGTGCCAAGCACTGTTCCAAGCGCTGGAGGGGGATACAAGGTGATCAGGTTGTCCCACATGGGGCTCACAATCTTCATCCCCATTTTACGGATGAGGTCACTGAGGCCCGGAGAATAATAATCATAATGGCATTTATTAAGCGTTTACTATGTGCCAAGCACTGTTCTAAGCGCAGGAGGGGCATACAAGGTGATCAGGTGGTCCCCCGTGGGGCTCACAGTCTTCATCCCCATTGTACAGATGAGGTCACTGAGGCACAGAGACTAATAATAATAATGATAATGGCATTTATTAAGCGCTTATTGTGTGCCAAGCACTGTTCCAAGCGCTGGAGGGGGATACAGGGTGATCAGGTGGTCCCACGTGGGGTTCACAGTCTTCATCCCCATTTTACGGATGAGGTCACTGAGACCCACAGAATAATAATCATAACGGCATTTATTATGCGCTTGCTATGTGCCAAGCACTGTTCTAAGCCCTGGAGGTCCCCCGTGGGGCTCACAGTCTTTATCCCCATTTTACAGATGAGGTCACTGAGGCCCAGAGAATAATAATCATAATGATGGCATTTATTAAGCGCTTACTATGTGCCAAGCACTGTTCTAAGAGCTGGAGGGGGATACAAGGTGATCAGGTTGTCCCATGTGGGGCTCACAGTCTTCATCCCCATTTTACAGATGAGAGAATTGAGGCCCGGAGAATAATAATAATAATAATGGCATTTATTAAGCGCTTCCTATGTGCCAAGCACTGTTCCAAGTGCTGGAGGGGGATACAAGGTGATCAGGTGGTCCCACTGGGGCTTACAGTCTTAATCCCCATTTTACAGATGAGAGAAGTGAGGCCCGGAGAATAATAATCATAATGATGGCATTTATTAAGCGCTTACTATGTGCCAAGCACTGCTCTAAGCGCTGGAGGGGGATACAAGGTGATCAGCTTGTCCCACGTGGGGCTTACAGTCTTCATCCCCATTTTACAGATAAGAGAATTGAGGCCCGGAGAATAATAATCATAATGATGGCATTTTTTAAACGCTTACTATGTGCCAAGCACTGTTCTAAGCGCTGGAGGGGGATACAAGGTGATCAGGTTTTTCCCCGTGGAGCGCACAGTCTTTATCCCCATTTTACAGATGAGGTCCCTGAGGCACAGAGAATAATAATAATAATGATAATGGCATTTATTAAGCGCTTACTGTGTGCCAAGCACTGTTCTAAGCACTGGAGGGGGATACAAGGTGATCAGGTTGTCCCCCGTGGGGTTCACAGTCTTCATCCCCATTTTACGGATGAGGTCACTGAGGCCCACAGAATAATAATCATAATGGCATTTATTAAGCGCTTACTATGTGCCAAGCACTGTTCTAAGCGCTGGAGGGAAATACAAGATGATCAGGTTGTCCCACGTGGGGCCCACAGTCTTAATCCCCATTTTACTGATGAGAGAAGTGAGGCCCGGAGAATAATAGTAATAACAATGGCATTTATTAAGCGCTTACTATGTGCCAAGCACTGTTCTAAGAGCTGGAGGGGGATACAAGGTGATCAGGTTGTCCCACGTGGGGCTCACAGTCTTAATCCCCATTTTACAGATGAGGGAACTGAGGCCCGGAGAATAATAATAATAATAATAATGATGGTATTTATTATGCGCTTACTATGTGCCAAGCACTGTCCTAAGCGCTGGAGGGGGATACAAGGTGATCAGGTGGTCCCCCGTGGGGCTCATGGTTTTTATCCCCATTTTACAGATGAGGTCACTGAGGCACAGAGAATAATAATAATGATAACAATAATAATAGTAATAATAATGGCATTTATTAAGCGCTTACTGTGTGCCAAGCACTGTCCCAAGCCCTGGAGAGAGATACAAGGTGATCAGGTTGTCCCACGTGGGGCTCACAATCTTAGTCCCCATTTTACAGACGAGAGAATTGAGGCCCAGAGAATAATAATAATAATGGCATTTATTAAGCGCTTACTATGTGCCAAGCGCTGTTCTAAGCACTGGGGGAGGGATACAAGGTGATCAGGTGGTCCCCCGTGGGGCTCACAGCCTTCATCCCCATTGTACAGATGAGGTCACTGAGGCCCAGAGAATAATAATAATAATGGTATTTATTATGCGCTTGCTATGTGCCAAGCACCGTTCTAAGCGCTGGAGGGGGATACAAAGTGATCAGATTGTCCCCCGTGGGGCTCACAGTCTTTATCCCCATTTTACAGATGAGGTCACTGAGGCCCAGAGAATAGTAATAATAATGGTATTTATTATGCGCTTGCTATGTGCCAAGCACTGTTCTAAGCGCTGGAGGGGGATACAAAGTGATCAGATTGTCCCCTGTGGGGCTCACAGTCTTTATCCCCATTTTACAGATGAGGTCACTGAGGCCCAGAGAATAGTAATAATAATGGTATTTATTATGCGCTTGCTATGTGCCAAGCACTGTTCTAAGCGCTGGAGGGGGATACAAAGTGATCAGATTGTCCCCCGTGGGGCTCACAGTCTTTATCCCCATTTTACAGATGAGGTCACTGAGGGCCAGAGAATAATAGTAATAATAATGGCATTTATTAAGCACTGACTGTGTGTCAAGCACTGTTCCAAGCGCTGGAGGGGGATACAAGGTGATCAGGTTGTTCCATGTGGGGCTCACAATCTTCATCCCCATTTTACAGATGAGGTCACTGAGGCCCAGAGAATAATAATAATAATAGTAAGCTCTCAATAAATATGATTGATTGATTATTAAGCACTTACTATGTGCCAAGCACTGTTCTAAGCGCTGGGGGGGATACGAAGTGATCAGGTTGTCCCCCGTGGGGCTCACAATCTTTATCCCCATTTTACAGATGAGGTCACTGAGGCCCAGAGAATAATAATCATAATGATGGCATTTATTAAGCGCTTACTATGTGCCGATCACTGTTCTAAGCACTGAACGGGTATACAAGGTGATCAGATTGTCCCACATGGGGCTCACAATCTTAATCCCCATTTTACAGATGAGGTCACTGAGGCACAGAGAATAATAATAATAATGATGGTATTTATGAAGCACATACTATGTGCCAAGCACTGTTCTAAGCAACAAGGTGATCAGATTGTCCCACGTGGGGCTCACAATCTTAATCCCCATTGTACAGATGAGGTCACTGAGGCCCAGAGAATAATAATGATAGTAATGATGGCATTTATTAAGCGCTTACTATGTGCAAAGCACTGTTCTAAGCACTGGAGGGGGGGGAATACAAGGTCATCAGGTTGTCCCACTCTATCGTAGTTATTAATAAGAATAATGATGGCGTTTGTTAAGTGCTTACTATGAGCAAAGCGCTGTTCTAAGCACTGGGGGGGATACAGAGTCATCAGGTTGTCCCACTCCATCGTATTTTTTAATATAATAATGATGGCATTTGTTAAGCGCTTACTATGTGCGATGCGCTGTGCTAAGCATTGGGGGGATACAAGGTCATCAGGTTGTCCTAGTCCATCGTATTTATTAATGTAATAATGATGGCGTCTGTTAAGTGCTTACTATGTGCGAAGCGCTGTTCTAAGCGCTGGGGGAATACATCGTATTTATTAATATAATGATGGCATTTGTTAAGCGCTTACTATGTGCGAAGCACTGTTCTAAGCGCTGGGGGAATATATTGTATTTATTAATATAATGATGGCATTTGTTAAGCGCTTACTATGTGTGAAGCACTGTTCTAAGCACTGGGGAATACATTGTATTTATTAATATAATGATGGCATTTGTTAAGCGCTTACTATGTGCGGAGCACTGCTCTAAGCACTGGGGGAATACATCGTATTTATTAATATAATGATGGCATTTGTTAAGCGCTTACTGTGTGCGAAGCACTGTTCTAAGCGCTGGGGGGAATACGAGGTGATCAGGTTGTCCCACTCCATTGTATTTATTAATACAATAATGATGGTATTAAGTGCTTACTATGTGCAAAGCACTGTTCTAAGCACTGGGGGGGATACGAGGTGATTACGTTGTCCAGCTCCATCGTATTTATTATAATAATGATGATGACGGTATTTGTTAAGCGCTTACTATGTGCCAACCAGTGTTCTAAGCGCCGGGGGAGATACAAGGTCATCAGGTTGTCCCACGCGGGGCTCACAGTCTTCATCCCCATTTTACAGATGAGGGAGCTGAGGCACAGGGAAGTTAAGTGACTTGCCCAAGGTCACACAGCAGGCAAGTGGCGGAGCCAGGATTAGAACCCGGGTCCTCTGACTCCCAAGCCCGGGCTCTTCCCACTAAGCCACGTTGCTATTAAAATGAAGTTAATCGCATTTTCTCCTGTTACATAAACTATGGTCTTTTTGATTAAATTGTTTTCGGTCAGACCCCCCCCCAACCCGAAAACTGGTAGGAAAAGCCTCAGCGGGTCGTTTAGCGTGAACAGTCGCTGCCATTTCACGATGGAAAAGATTCCCCCCCTTCCATAATGGGACTTTACGGGCAACATTGTTGCAACATTTTTCCAAAGCTTTATTTACGGAACGCCCCGCAATTACTCAGGAAGTTGTTGTTGTTGTTTAGTAACGGTCGGGAAAAAGCTGAACGCTCTCCGAAAAGGACTGAATAGCTATTGCTTGAGCGAAACCTCTACGGCCTGGTGAACTGGCAGCGGGCTTAGTTGGGAACCCCACTGTTGGGTAGGGACCGTCTCTATATGTTGCCAACGTGTACTTTCCAAGCGCTTAGTACAGTGCTCTGCACACAGTAAGCGCTCAGGAAATACGATTGAATGAATCAATCCTTCCCCCTTCCTTCCTCTCCCCCTCGTCCCCCTCTCCACCCCCCCCTTCTTACCTCCTTCCCTTCCCCACAGCACCTGTATATATGGATATATGTTTGTACAGATTTATTACTCTATTTATTTATTTTATTTGTACATATCTATTCTATTTATTTTATTTTGTTAGTATGTTTGGTTTTGTTCTCTGTCTCCCCCTTTTAGACTGTGAGCCCACTGTTGGGTAGGGACTGTCTCTATATGTTGCCAATTTGTGCTTCCCAAGTGGTTAGTACAGTGCTCTGCACATAGTAAGCGCTCAATAAATACGATTGATTGATTGATTGAATGAATGAATGAACTGAGGCACAGCAGATTTGGAGTTTTTCGTCCTAATAATCTGCCGCTTTGGTTTGGCGGTCGCGGTAACCGGGGCAGATCCTTGGTTTTATGATTATGTTGAAAATAGAGTGGTCTGAAGTAAATCCCTCCCATGCCCTAGGCCTTCCCATTTTGCTTTTCAGACTTTTGTGTTGTTTTTGCGCGGGGCCCTTTTACGGCCCAAAGGACCACCACGTTGGGCTGCTAATGTGCTCCACCGATGTGACCCGGCAGTTCACTGAGGTCCATTCTCCCTGTCATGTTAAACCAACTTTTCTTCCCCCCACGTGTTAGAACAACTTTTCTTCAGCTTCCTTGCAGAATGCTCTGGGTAGTTCTCAGGTCATCATCATCATCAATCGTATTTATTGAGCGCTTCCTATGTGCAGAGCACCGTACTAAGCGCTTGGGAAGTACAAAATTGGCAGCATATAGAGACAGTCCCTACCCAGCAGTGGGCTCACAGTCTAAAAGGTGGGAGACAGAGAACAAAACCAAACATACTAACAAAATAAAATAAATAGAATAGCTATGTACAAGTAAAATAAATAAATAAATAGAGTAATAAATATGTACAAACATATATACATATATACAGACACCTCCGTCGCCTCAGCCGACAGACCCTAGCATTGAACCCAATCCTCTTTGTACAGACCAATTGCAAGGTTGTGAGGTACAGACAGCCCCTTCTGCCTAGTTGCTCTCAGGAGCGTGTTGGAGAGAAGTCTCATTTTAACAGGAGAGCGTTCACTCTCTCCTCACCGACTGGTAGGGTGTGGATTATTACTCTATTTTATGTATTTTATTTTATTTTATTTTATTTTATTTTATTTTATTTTATTTTATTATTTTATTTTATTTTATATTTTATTTTATTTATTTTATTTTATTTTATTTTATTTATTTTATTTGTACATATTCTATTTATTTTACTTTGTACATTTGTACTTATTTGTTCTATTTATTTTACTTTGTTAATATGTTTAGTTTTGTTCTCTGCCTCCCCCTTCCAGACTGCAAGCCCGCTGCTGGGTAGGGACCGTCCCTATATGTTGCCAACTTGGACTTCCCAAGCGCTTAGTACAGTGCTGTGCACGCAGTAAGCGCTCAATAAGTACGATTGAATGAATGAATGAATGAGAGCCGACCTAAACTCAGGGAGTAGTAGTAGTAGTAGTAGTAGTAGTAGTAGTTGTATTTATTCAGTGCTACTATGTGCCGAGCTCCGTGCCAAGAGCTGAGAAAAAAATACACGGGGGAGAATTACACTGTCCCTGGCCCTCAAGGGGCTCGGGGTCTTAGTGTAAAACTGGGGAGAGGGAACTGGTGACCGCCACGAAACAGTAAAGATAATAAAACAAGGGCTGCACGCAAAGTAGACTGTGAGCCCACTGTTGGGTAGGGACTGTCTCTATATGTTGCCAACTTGTACTTCCCAAGCGCTTAGTACAGTGCTCTGCACACAGTAAGCGCTCAATAAATACGATTGATGATGAAAGTCGAAACAAACAGAAGGGGCCTGTAATGATTAACAGGCTTCTGAATTTCGAAGGACTGAGACTTGAGTGGCTGTCTGTACATTTTCCTCAGAGCTTGCATCAGGCCCGCCAGAGATGTCGAAGTGAGAACTGGTGACCACCGCGAAACAGTAAAGATACTAAAACAAGGGCTGCACCCAAAGTCAAAACAAACAGAAGGGGCCTGTAATAATAATAATAATAATAATGATGGCATTTGTTAAGCGCTTACTACGTGCAGAGCACTGTTCTAAGCGCTGGGGAGGTGACAAGGTGATCAGGTTGTCCCACGCGGGGTTCACAGTCTTCATCCCCATTTTACAGATGAGGGAACTGAGGCTCAGAGAAGTGAAGTGACTTACCCAAGGTCACACAGCAGACAAGTGGCGGAGCCGGGATTCGAACCCATGACCTCTGACTCCAAAGCCCGGGCTCTTTCCACTGAGCCACGCTGCTGTAATGATTAACAGCCTTCTGAATTTCGAAGGACTGAGACTTGAGTGTCTGTCTGTCTATACATTTCCCTGAGAGCTTGTTGCATCAGGCCCGCCAGAGATGTCGAAGTGAGAGATTGCTCCCTTTCCTGCAAAGGTGGCGGTAAAGAAGGTGGACTTGGACTCCCAAGAGTGGTTTAAGGGTCACTCCCTTCTTCTGCGTCTTTGTAGTTCCTGCTCTTGTTCCTGAGTGTCTGTCTATACATTTTCCTCAGAGCTGGCATCAGGTCCTCCAGAGTTGTCGAAGTGAGAGATTGCTCCCTTTCTTGCAAAGGTGGCGGTAAAGAAGGTGGACTTGGGCTCCCAAGAGTGGTTTAAGGGTCACTCCCTTCTTCTGCGTCTTTGTAGTTCCTGCTCTTGTTCCTGTCTATGCATTTTCCTCAGAGCTTGCATCAGGCCCTCCAGAGATGTCAAAGTGAGAGATTGCTCCCTTTCTTGCAAAGGTGGCGGTAAAGAAGGTGGACTTGGACTCCCAAGAGTGGTTTAAGGGTCACTCCCTTCTTCTGCGTCTTTGTAATTCCTGCTCTTATTCCTGTCTGTCTATACATTTTCCTGAGAGCTTGTTGCATCAGGCCCGCCAGAGATGTCAAAGTGAGAGATTGCTCCCTTTCCTGCAAAGGTGGCGGTAAAGAAGGTGGACTTGGACTCCCAAGAGTGGTTTAAGGGTCACTCCCTTCTTCTGCGTCTTTGTAGTTCCCGCTCTTGTTCCTGAGTGTCTGTCTATACATTTTCCTCAGAGCTGGCATCAGGCCCTTCAGAGATGTCAAAGTGAGAGATTGCTCCCTTTCCTGCAAAGGTGGCGGTAAAGAAGGTGGACTTGGACTCCCAAGAGTAGTTTAAGGGTCACTCCCTTCTTCTGCGTCTTTGTAGTTCCTGCTCTTGTTCCTGTGTCCCGATGCCCTTCTGCTGGCTGACTTTTCTCTGCCTCCCTTCCCGGGGCGGGGGGTGCCAGCTGCGCCCTCCCAAACAGCTTCCATCTCCCACACCGCCTGCCCTCCTCCCAGTCCCCGCTTCCCGCCCCCCAAGACTTAGTCTCTTAGGAATGAAGACACATTCATTCATTCAATCGTATTTATTGAGCGCTTCCTGTGTGCAGAGCACCGTACTGAGCACTTGGGAAGTCCAAGTTGGCAACGTATCGAGACGGTCCCTACCCAACAGCGGGCTCACAGTCGAGAAGGGGGAGACAGGCAACAAAATAAAATAAATAGAATAAATATGTACAGGTAAAATAAATAGAGTAATAAATATGTAAAAACATATATACATAGTGACTTGAATATAAATAGCACACCCCTCTAAATGTTTATCACAACCAAAAATTTGGTAACCCAGTTTTCTGGATATGCATAATGATATTAATAATGATGGCATTTATTACGCGCTTCCTATGTGCAAAGCACTGGTCAAAGCTCTGGGGAGGTTACAAGGTGATCAGGTTGTCCCACGGGGGGCTCACGGTCTTCATCCCCATTTTACAGATGGGGTAACTGAGGCACAGAGAAGGGAAGTGACTTGCCCGAAGTCACACAGCTGACAATTGGCAGCGCCGGGCTTTGAACCCATGACCTCTGACTCCAAAGCCCGGGCTCTTGCCACTGAGCCACGCTGCTTCTCATGCATATGCTAGGTATCTAAGCATGGGGACTTTCCTTTTTTCAGAGCAGTAGTTGCCCCAAATCAATCAATTAATCAATGATATTTATAATAATAAGAATAAGAGTGGCATGTATTAAGCGGTTACTATGTGCCCAGCACTGTTATAAGCGCTTAGGAGGTTACAAGGTGATCAGGTTGTCCCACGGGGGGCTCATAGTCTTAATATCCACTCCACAGATGAGGTAACTGAGGCACAGAGAAGCCAAGTGACTTGTCCAAAGTCATCATCATCATCATCAATCGTATTTACTGAGCGCTTACTATGTGCAGAGCACTGTACTAAGCGCTTGGGAAGTACAAATTGGCAACATATAGAGACAGTCCCTACCCAACAGTGGGCTCACAGTCTAAAAGGGGGAGACAGAGAACAAAACCAAACATACTAACAAAATAAAATAAATAGAATAGATATGTGCTAGTAAAATAGAGTAATAAATATGTACAAACATATATACATATATACAGGTGCCGTGGGGAAGGGAAGGAGGTAAAATGGGGGGGATGGAGAGGGGGACGAGGGGGAGAGGAAGGAAGGGGAAGGAAGTCACACATGCAGTGGGAGCTTTCCTAGAATTGTCATCGTAGTGCCCTTTTATTTTTTATTTCTTGGCCTGGCTGTTCGCAACCAGGTGGCTCTGACTTTTCTGATTTCCCCAGAGAGGTTAGGTGAACGATCACTAGGTTCAGTCACAGTTGATCGAGGACTCTGTCCAGTCTCACTTTGTACCTAGATCCCTGCTGAAGGGAAGGGAATGTAAATAGGGACCCGTCACCCCCAAAATACCGTTAAAGCCCAAAGGCCGGTTAGATGGTGCCAGCTAATCCGCGCGGGTTAGCTAAGCCAGGAAAGGAACACACGGCAATCTGACCTAGCATGTGCCTTGGGTGACATTCATTTCCGTAATTGCGGCGGAGAGGGGAGAGATCTTTTATTTTTAGGTAACATCAAAAGGAGAATTCCTTTCTTTCCTCTGTTGGGAGAAACCCCCTTGCGTGTAATCGTTATTAATAGAAGTAATCAATTAGCTTTTAATGTGCGCACTTCAAATTTGCCAACTTTCCCTTGAGCCATTCATTCATTCAATCATATTTATTGAGCGCTTACTTTGTGCAGAGCACTGAACTAAGCGCTTGGGAAGTACAAGTTGGCAACATTTAGGGACGGTCCCTACCCAACAGCGGGCTCACAGTCTAGAAGGGGGGGGACAGACAACAAAACAAAACATGTGGACAGGTGTCAAGTCATCAGAATAAAGAGAAATAAAGCTAGAGGCACATCATTAACAAAATAAATAGAATAGTAAATAGAATATTCCCCCCCCCCCCCGTGCACATAGTAAGAACTTCACAAATACCATAATTATTAATGATTACCATTATTTTGGATGCCCGCCCAAGTCAGGTCAACGCAGCCTTCCTGTATTTCTTCCGGGCCCTTTCCGCCCTTCTGGTGCTCTCCCGACCCCTCTGGAGAAGTCTTTTCTCATCCGGAGAAAGAAAAAAAGATGATGGCATTTATTAAGCGCTTACTATGTGCAAAGCACTGTTCTAAGCGCTGGGAAGCAGTGTGGCCTAGTGGCTAGAGTACAGGCCTGGAAATCAGACAGACCTGGGTTCTAATCCTGACTCCACCGTGTGTCTGCTGTGTGACCTTGGGCAAGACTCTTCTGTGCCTCGGTTACCTCTTCTGTAAAATGAGGATTAAGACTGTGAGCCCTATGTGGGACAGAGCCCAAATATCTTGTATCTGTCCCAGCTCTTAGTGCAGCTCCTGGCACATAGTAAGTGCTTAACAGGTACCGCACTTAGAGTTGTTGTTGTTAATGTCATTGCCAATGTTATAATAATAATAGTAATTATGGTATTTAAGCGCTTACTGTGTGCTGGGCACTGTACTAAACACTGGGGTGGATCCAAGCCACTTGGATTGGAACAGTCCCTGTCCCACGTGGGGTTCCCAGGCTCATTCACCATTTTACAGATCCTAAAGCCAAGAGGACCTGCAAGGCTTAGGAGGGGACCCAGCAATTCCGTCTCAGTTCTTGCAAATTCGTCTCCTAAAATAGAGAGGCAGCACCGTGGACCCCACAAGGTACAGGGGACACAGGGTCAGGAAATCAGACAGACCCGGGTTCTAATCCTGACTCCACCGTGTGTCTGCTGTGTGACCTTGGGCAAGACTCTTCTGTGCCTCAGTTACCTCTTCTGTAAAATGAGGATTAGGTTCTGGCCCAGCTCTGTCACTGGACTGGAGGGTGACCTGGGCAAGTCACTGCTCCTCTCCGACCCTGTTTTCTCATGGGTAGAATGGGGATGAGATCCCTGCTCTCCCAAACCTTAGTGAGGCCTTTCGGGGGGCGGCGAAGGTGCCCCATCAGATTATTTTGTACAGCGACGGTATCTGTTCAGTGCCTGTTCCCTTGGGTAGATAAGGCCAAACAGGGAGGGTCTGTCCAGTGAGCAGAGCCATAGCAGAACCAAAGGGGAGTATTGGAGAGGAAATAATTATTTTGAGATCGGGACCCTTGGAGATTATTCGCTGGGGGTCCTGAGGCATTTAACGGTCAGAGAACTCGATTTATCCACCGTTTAGAGCCCCGCCCAAGTCAGATTCGGCCTGTCCTAGGAACGCGGACACATGTGCATGACCCCCCCCCCCCCCATCCTGGCCAGAAGTCACGTCAGGCCTGGCCAAAAGAGAAACCGTGTCGGGCCGGTTTTGGACCCCGGAATTTTGCCCTGTTGGGAGGAGATGTGATCTATTAGAATTGGAGATCTGAGCGTGACCTTGGGCAAGTCATTTAACTTGTGTGCTGCATTTCTTCATCATTTATGTAATAGAATTGAAATCCCTCATCCCATGTCACAAGACTGTAGGGAGTAAGATGATGTGGATAGGTGCTATTCAGAAACAAGGGCTGATGTTTTTAAAAAACAGATTGAATTCCTTGAACATTGAGTACTCTTCCCTACCCATTGCTAACAAAGCTCTTTTCAGGGGGAACATCTTTAATGCTGCTGATTGGATGTCAAGATAACAATTTTTGTTTTTGACTTTGCTTGCTCAGTGGCACTTCCCAAACGGTCAGCTGGCTTCTTTGGCAAAAATGTCAGTACTACTATTAATAAAATTGCTGCCTAGGCCAGTAATGCCTCATAAGGCTGTTGAACTGTGCCCACCTTGTCAATAAAGGCTAATCATGATTTTAAATTGAATAGAGTTAATACAATTACAAAAGCTGGATTTGTTTTTCAACAGAATAGGATTTTTGCTCGATGATCTTGTTGGCGGCCGAACCAAGGCTACTGGGTGGCCGATCGAAGAATCACCGGACTAGGTAGAATGACAGTAGCCAGGGTGGGAGTTAATTAGGTCACGAAAGGAATAAGCTTCTCTGGGATCACTGTTGCACTTTTCTTCCAGCTTTCTCTTAACTCCTGGACCGTGGCTCTGGAGGAGTGTTCTCTTAGATTTAGACTGTTGGCTTACGTCACATGTTAAAGGAAAGCCAAAAAATTTGAGTTCCACATAATTTATATTTTGGAGGAGTCTTCCCCTGGAATAGCCGACACGAGGTACCTTGCAGCCCTAGAAGCAGCGTGGCTCAGTGGAAAGAGCACGGGCTTCGGAGTCAGAGGTCATGGGTTCAAATCCCAGCTCCAGCAATTGTCAGCTGTGTGACTTTGGGCAAGTCACTTCACTTCTCTGTGCCTCAGTTACCTCATCTGTAAAATGGGGATTAGGACCGTGAGCCCCCCGTGGGACAACCTGATTACCTTGTAACATCCCCAGCGCTTGAAACAGTGCTTTGCACATAGCACTTAATAAATGCCATTAAAAAAAAAATCATTTGATTGTTAACGTTGGCTTAGTGGGAAACAAGGACTCGTAATCCAAGTGTGATTCAGGCATAAATACCTTCCCGGGGAAAGAACCTGGCCTTTTAGTTTTTTAGTTGGTGGGGATTTAGGTGGTGCTCAATCTTGTTGCGAGATTTCTTGAAGGCGTGGTGGGGGGGGGTTTAATCAAAATGGGAACACGCTTTGCTTCAGAAGATTCCTATTCCTCTTTAGGGCTCCGTCACTCTGGATGGGCCTCTCTTTTTCAACTCCTCTACTCATTCCCATCCCTTTAGGTCAGGGCACCCGTTTGTCCCTTTTCCTCCCATTCATGCTTTTTATTTGCATTCCCCCACAATACCTTTGGCACCTGGAGCAACCTTCAGCCCTCAGTTCCATCGCCTACCTTCCTTTCTTCAGATCATCTTTCCGGGACAGCTTCCCAGTGGCCCAACCCGAGCCACCCGAGGATCCCTGAAAACGATAACCCGTCACTTGAAGCCCCAGCTCTCTCCTGACCTGTAGTCCAAACTGACGCTCATCTCTCCTCCGGTGCATTCCTATCCTTTCCCAGGCTCGTATTTCAGCTATCCAGTTGCCAGTTCAGTCCTGCCGGGAAAGGACCGTAGTCTAGCTCTGTCCGGCTACCACATTTTTGCACTCGGTAAACCTCGATGAGACCACGTCGGTTTGAGCATCCTGGTTTTGGCCCCGTCCGGATGGCTTATTTTTTCACTCTGCCCTCGATCGGCATTTGGGAGGTTCTTTGACAGGGTGAATGTGAGTGAGTCAGGAGAAACCTGCCCCTGGGTCAAGAGCTCGCTTCTTTCGGTTTTGCTAGCTTGGTTAGCCGCCTCCCGATGGAAATCCTCTTAAACCCAGGACCGGCAAAGAAAAGGAAAAGCCTAAGTTAGAACGGGAGTTCTCTGGGCAGGGAACGGGTCACTGTGTTATTCCCTACTTTCCAAGTTCCTAGATCAGTGCACTGTACCAAGTGGGGCTCAGAAATTTCCAGGACTCCGTTGCCAACACTGCCACCGACCGTGAAAACATAGTGAAAAAGGAAGGAAAGGTATCCAAGGAGCAGCTAAGGGATGACAGAGGAAGGGCTAAGGAAAAGTGAACACGGAGAGCGGCTCTGCCGATGGGCCGAAAGTTTGTTACCGCACACCCTACCCTCCCTGTAGTTAAAGATTCCGGTGTTCCAGCTCCCTGTTTATTCCCACAGGCCGAGGTGAAACGTCTGTGGAGAAAAAAGGATCACATTTGAATAATAATAATAATAATTGTGGTATTTGCTAAGTGTTAAGGCACTGTTGTAAGCCCAGGGATAGATATAAACTAATCAGATTGGAGAGAGTCCCTGTCCCGCATGGGACTCCTTGTCATCTCAACTGGCTCCCTTTGCTCTTCCCCCGCTTTCCCGCCCCACGGCACCTATGTGTATATGTATATATCTACAGTTCTAAGTATTTCTGTTGATGCCTGTTTACTTGTTTTGATGTGTATATATCTATAATTCCATTTATATTGATGCCTGTTTATTTTGTTGTCTGTCTCCCCCCTTCTAGACTGTAAGCCCGGTGTGGAAAGGGATTGTCTGTCTTTATCGCTGAATTTTACTTTCCCAGCTCTTAGTACAGTGCTCTGCACACAGTAAGCACTCAACAAATACGAATGAATGAATGAATGAATCCCTATTTTACAGATGAGGGAAATGAGGCGCAGAGAAGTTAAGCGACTTGCCCAAGGCCACACGGCAGACAGCCGCAGAGCCGGGATTAGACCCCAGATCCTTCTCACTCCCAGGCCCGTTCTCTGTCCACAAGACTAGGCTGCTGTCTTTGAAAGCCTTTCCGTTGCCTTGTCTTATGCCGTCGAGTCGGCTCCGACGCACAGCCGACACCATGGATGCATCTCTCCCAGAACGCCCCGCCTCCGTCTGCAGTCGTTCTGGTAGTGGATCCATAGAGGTTTCTTGGAAAAATACGGAAGCGGTTTACCATTGCCTCCTTCCGCGCAGTAAACTCGAGTCTCCGCCCTCGACTCTCTCCCATCCCGCTGCTGCCCAGCACGGGAGTTTTGACTTGTAGCCGATCGCCTTCCACTCGCTAGCCATTGGCCAAGCATGGATTGGAATGGGTAGGCCTCTGCTTGACTCTCCCTCATCATCATCGTCAATCGTATTTATTGAGTGCTTACTGTGTGCAGAGCACTGTACTAAGCGCTTGGGAAGTACAAATTGGCAACATATAGAGGCAGTCCCTACCCAACAGTGGGCTCACACTCTCCCTCCTGTATCCGAGACTCGTTGAGTACTGGAAACTCTCCAGGTGCGACCCTGAGTGGGGTTTCCATTGTAGAATCTGAAAATACGGAAGCCCTCGTGTTCCTTGGTCTCATGTTAGAGAAGCAGCATGGCCCAGCGGATAGAGCAAGGGCCCAGGAATCAGAAGGACCTGGGTTCTAATCCCGGCTCCCGGCTCTTTAGTTCTCTGTGCCTCAGTTACCTCTTCTGTCAAATGGGGATTAAGACCGTGCGTGAGCCCCATGTGGAACAGGGGCTGTGTCCAGTCTGATTTGCGTGTATCGATCCCAGTGATTAATAGAGTACCTAGCACATAGTAAGCGCCTAACAAATGCCATCGTTATTACTATTATTGTTATGTTCTGGGCTCCAGGTGATCTCTGCGGTTCCCAGCGCCATCCATGCGGGGTGATTATTTTCCCCGGGCATTTCCTTTATCTCCCTTTATGAAGAAGAGGCAAGCCCAGGATTGTTCTCATTTATCGTTTTCAACTGATAGGGCAGGAAGCCTTCTGGCGTATAGTAGTAGTAGTTCAGTGGTGGTGGTAATATTGATGAAGCATTTACTGTGTGTAATAAGCGCTGGGAAGGAAGTGCATGGATGAGCTACGCACATGGCCCCTTCCCCCTGAGGAGCTCCCAATCTAGTAATTGGGGGGTGAGGGTTTGGTGACGGACCCAGAGGGAAAGATGAAGCCAAAACTCAAAAGTCCAGGAAGACGACGAAGACGGCAAGAGCAGCAGGATTTCCAGCTCCTCAAGGGTCAGCCCCAGGGGCGCAGAAGTCCCAGGCGCAGCCGCTTGTTTGACTTGAGCCGAACGACTTGACTGTTCAGTCCCCAAGGAGGCCGTCAGTTGCAGGGGGCAGAGCGCTCTGAGTGAATAAACACTAGGTGAATCGAGTCAGGGAGGCACTTGGCCCGACGGAAAGAGCCCGGGGTACCTGGGTTCTGGTCCCGGCCGGGCCACTGATACCTTGGGTGACCTTGAGCAAGTTACTTAATCTCTAACAGTCCATCATCTCTAAAATGGGGATCAGATCCCTGCTCTTCCTAGCTCTTCGATTTGTGAACCCCAGGTGCCCTCCGATCTGTTATCTATGAACCCCAGCGCTTAGTCTGGTGCCTGGTATATTGTCAGCGCTTAACGAATAGGATTATTAGTCACTGACGATTTGGTCCTTTCAGCTCTGTACGATGTCCCGGACTCTGAGGTATAGTCAGCTTAGTGGAAAGAGCACGTTAATGTCCACAGCCCAGGGTGGGACTGATATCCACCTCTAGGTCTGAAATGGAAACTCCCAAGTTAGGAGGTTAGAAATTAATGGAAGGGATCCCCGGGGCCAAAGGGGTATGCCTTTAAATTATCTGGGGAGGGTAAGCGGAAGATCCCATGGCTCTTAAGTTGCAGTTCCCAGGGGTGAGTTCTCATCGTGGGGACTCGGTTATTATACCCCCTTCTCCTCAACATGCTATCCAACCTTGGCTTCGCGGACTCCGTCCTCTCCCGGTTCTCCTCTTATCTCCCCGGCCGTTCATTCTCAGTCTCTTTTGCGGGCTCCTTCTCCCCCTCCCATCCCCTTACTGGAGGGGTTCCTCAAGGGTCAGTTCTCGGTCCCCTTCTGTTCTGTATCTACACTCACTCCCTTGGTGAACTCATTCACTCCCATCGCTTCAACTATCATCTCTACGCCGATGACACCCAGATCTACATCTCTGCCCCTGCTCTCTCTCCCTCCCTTCAGGCTCATGTCTCCTCCTGCCTTCAGGACATCTCCATCTGGCTGTCTGCCCCAACTAAAACTCAATATGTCCAAGACTGAACTCCTTATCTTCCCTCCCAAACCCTGCCCCCTCCCTGACTTTCCCGTCACCGTTGACGGCACTACCATCCTTCCCATCTCACAAGCCCGCAACTTTGGTGTCCTCCTCGACTCCACTCTCTCGTTCACCCCTCACATCCAATCCGTCACCAAAACCTGCTGGTCCCACCTCCGCAACATCGCCAAATCCGCCCTTTCCTCTCCATCCAAACTGCTACCTTGCTGGTTCAATCTCTCATTCTATCCCGACTAGATTACTGCATCAGCCTCCTCTGATCTTCCATCCTCGTGTCTCTCCCCACTTCAATCTATACTTCATGCTGCTGCCCGGATCATCTTTGTGCAGAAATGCTCTGGGCATGTTACTCCCCTCCTCAAAAATCTCCAGTGGCTGCCTGTCAAACTATGCATCAGTCAAAAACTCCTCACTCTCGGCTTCAAGTCTGTCCATCCCCTCGCCTCCTCCTCCCTCACCTCCCTTCTCTCTTTCTCCAGCCCAGCCTGCACCCTCCGCTCCTCTGCCGCCACTCACCTCCTCACCGTACCTCGTTCTCGCCTGTCCCACCATCGACCCCCGGCCCACGTCCTTCCCCTGGCCTGGAATGCCCTCCCTCCGCACATCCACCGAGCTAGCTCTCTCCTGCCCTTCAAAGCCCTGCTGAGAGCTCACCTCCTCCAAGAGGCCTTCCCAGACTGAGCCCCCTTTTTCCTCTCCTCCTCCCCATCCCCCCCGCCCTACCTCCTTCCCCTCCCCACAGCACCTGTATATATGTTTGTACAGATTTATTACTCTGTTTATTTTACTTGTACACATTTACTATTCTATTTATTTTGTTAATGATGTGCATTTAGCTTCAATTCTATTTGTTCTGACGACTTGACACCTGTCCACATGTTTTGTTTTGTTGTCTGTCTCCCCCTTCTAGACTGTGAGCCCGCTGTTGGGTAGGAACAGTCTCTACGTGTTGTCTACTTGTACTTCCCAAGCGCTCAGTACAGCGCTCTGCGCACAGTAAGCGCTCCGTAAATACGATTGAATGAATGAATGAATACCCAGTCACCAGATTGCAAATCGGGTCTGTGTTTTCTTTGCAGCGAGTCAGAAATCCTGCACCACGACAAGCAGTACGAGCCCTTCTACTCATCCTTCGTCGCGCTTTCCACCCACTACATCACAACGGTCTGCAGCCTCAGTAAGTAGCTAGCTGCTGGTGCTTCCTGCCGCTGATTTGTGTCGGAGCGCGGAATTAATGAAGTCGTTGCTTGCTTTGGCGCTCTCAATAATAAAAATAATGATAATGTTGGTATTTGTTGAGCGCTTACTATGTGCAAAGCACTGTTCTAAGCGCTGAAGACATTGTCTCGGGGGATGAGAGGTAGCAGTGGAATCTTTTGAGTGCTTACCTGATGCAGAGCCCTAAACGCTCGGAGTACAATTCAGTCGAGTTGGTAGACGCGATCCTTGCCCTGGAGGAGTTGACAGGGGAGTGGAGGAGTTTCCATCTGTGAGATGGAAGATCCTAGAAGTCTGTAGGCGTAACCCAGGCCGGGAGAGTGAGCAAGCAGAAAATACCTTTTGCGTATGAGCATCGGCTTTCCGGCAGCCTGGCCACTAAGTTCTCGCTCCCTCACACGTGTGTTCTGCTGGAGGCTGCCAAAGTATTAAGTTCCCGGCAACCGTCTTTCCCCTGGCCCATGACTGTTGGGAGTTCTGCTCTCAGGGCTCGACTCTAGAGACCGTGATGTGGTTTTACTCTCTGATTCCCAAAGGAATTTTTTCCCACTGCATTCTTGGGGGTGGGCTGGAGGGAGTGGCTACTTCCTCTCCTGGCCCTCAGCATTTGACATTTCAACCTAACAGACGACAGATGCCTTGATTTGTGGCACCTTTTTACTCTCAAATTTAGGAGAAGGGTCCGGTAATCCTGGTTTTAGTCTTTGCTGTCCGTTGGCCTCCCAGAAGGTGCTAAAACTGTCGAGTCCAGATGTTTTACAGCGCTCTGCACACAGTAAGCGCTCAGTAAATGCAAATGAAGCAGCGTGGCTCAGTGGAAAGAGCCCGGGCTTTGGAGTCGGAGGTCATGGGTTGAAATTCCGGCTCCGCCACTTGTCAGCTGTGTGACTTTGGGCAAGTCACTTAACGTCTCTGTGCCTCAGTTACCTCATCTGTAAAATGGGGATTAAGACTGTGAACCCCCCGTGGGACAACTTGATCACCTTTGTAACCTCCCCAGCGCTTAGAACAGTGCTTTGCACATAGTAAGCGCTTAATCAATCAATCAATCAATCAATTGTATTTATTGAGCGCTTACTATGTGCAGAGCACTGTACTAAGGGCTTGGGAAGTACAAATTGGCAACACATAAATGGCATTAATAAATGCCATTATTATTATTATTATTATTATTATTATTATTATTATTATTATTAAATGAATTTATTTGCGGGATTAGCAAGCCATGAAGAGAGCAAGCTGCTGAGATCCCGCTGAGGTCGATCAACATTCCAAGGTTGTCATCCCAGCAAAATTCCTGCCCCTGCTGGCTTCCCAGACTCGATGCTTCCTGGGTTGCACATTTGCTCTCGCTTCGCTCCTACCAGAGGCCCGAACTCCAGAAAAACAGTGGTGATAGCTAACTACAGGAGCCGATTTTCCCCCTTCGCCATCGGTTTCTACCTTGCTTCTTGCTGGACTCCCCGGCAAGGGGCTCAGCAAGATGCAGCCCAGTCAGTGATATTTATTGAGCGTTTTCTGTGCGCAGAACACTGTACTAAGCCTGGGGAGAGTATAATGTAACGATGAACAGGCACGTTCCCTGCCCACAGCGAGCTTACCGTCTAGAGGGACAGGAGCAGTAATTGCTGCTAGCAAATGGGTCAGACCTCTGAGATTTGCGCAGCGGGAGCCAAATCCCTGGTCGAAAACCTTTGGCGTAGGTTTTGAAAGGGCTTTGGGACTTGCAAAACTGTTTTCCTTTGGGAGTGATTTATTTCTTCCCCCTGATGAAAACCTGCACTTCTGAGCCGGGAAAGGCTGTTGGATAAGAGTGGGGAAGCACCTGAAGGAAAAGAGGGCCTGGAAACAATATGTCTCCTGAACCCTCCCCTCGTCACGCGGAGCAGGTTCAGGGGAAAATAGCCACAGCAGAGGCTAGTTCTTGCAACGAAGAAGCTGCGACCCGCTTCTCTGGGTGCCAGGCCGAAATGAGCAGAGGCCTCGGGTGAAGGTCCCGTGGAGAGGTCCGCTTCTGCGAGGTTACAGAAAGGGGCTGTGGGATAGTCGGGGCGAGTAAAGCGTCTCTCTCCCGTTCCAGTTCCCCGGAATCAGCTCCAGTCGGTGGCGGCCGCCTGCAAGGTCCTGATTGAGTTCTCCCTCCTGCGCCTGGAGAACCCGGATGAGGCCTGCGCCGTATCCCAGGTGAGCCCGCCAGACGTGTTTTCGCGCCCAGGGCCCGGAGGGCTGAACTGGGAGAGGGGCTGCGGCGTGCGGGGCCGCCCATTCCCCGGCTCTTTTCCCGTCAGCTGTGGCCCCGGAGACGGGGGGCGGAGGAGCATTCCCGACCGGCCGGAATTGGTCCCGACGAGGTGCGTCCGAACGTTCCGGTTTCTTTTCTCTTCTTCGCTTCTCTCCAGAAACACCTGATCCTCCTGATCAAGGGCCTGTGTACCGGCTGCAGCCGGCTGGACAGAACCGAAATCATCACCTTCACGGCGATGATGAAGTCCGCCAAGCTACCCCAGACGGTGAAAACCCTGTCGGACGGTAGGTCCCCGCCCCGGCCGTTTGGCCCCCCCGTACGCGCCGTGGCCGTTGAGTCGCCGCCTGCCCGGCGAGCGAGTCGGGCCTTCCTCCCCTCCATTCCGTTGTGCTTCCCGCAGTGGAGGATCAGAAGGAGCTGGCCGTCCCGGTGAGCCCCGAGCTACGGCAGAAGGAGGTGCAGATGAACTTTCTCAACCAGCTGACGTCCGTCTTCAACCCTCGAGCGGCCACGGCACCGCCCCTCGTGCCTCAGGTGAAGGTGAGTGGCTTCGGCCTAACCGACGTTTGCGCTCCATCGCCCGCGATGGCAAGGGGCGTCAGAGGTCGTGCTGTGGGGACCCCCTCTCCAAATCACCCCATTAATTAATAACAATAATAGTTTTGGTATTTAAGCGCTTACTACTTGCAAAGCACCGTTCCAAGCGCTGGGGAGGATACAAGGTGATCGGGTCGTTCCATGTGGGGCCCACAATCTTAATCCCCATTTTCCAGATGAGGTCACTGAGACCCAGAGAAGTGAATTTATTTATTTATTTATTTATTTTATTTGTACATGTCTATTCTATTTATTTTATTTTGTTAGTATGTTTGGTTTGTTCTCCGTCTCCCCCTTTTAGACTGTGAGCCCACTGTTGGGTAGGGACTGTCTCTATATGTTGCCAATTTGTACTTCCCAAGCGCTTAGTACAGTGCTCTGCACATAGTAAGCACTCAATAAATACGATTGATGATGATGATGAAGTGACGTGCCCAAAGTCACACAGCTGACAAGCGGCGGAGCCGGGATTTGAACCCATGACCTCTGGCTCCCAAGCCCGGGCTCTTTCCACTGAGGCACGCTGCTTCTCTAATAATAATAATAATAATAATGGCATTTATTAAGCACTTACTATGTGCAAAGCACTGTTCTAAGCACTGGGGAGGTTACAAGGTGATCAGGTTGTCCCAGTTGGGGCTCACAGTCTTCATCCCCATTTTCCAGATGAGGTAACTGAGGCCCAGAGAAGTGAAGTGACGTGCCCAAAGTCACACAGCTGACAAGCAGCGGAGGCGGGATTTGAACCCACGACCTCTGACTCCCAAGCCCGGGCTCTTTCCACTGAGCCACGCTGCTTCTCTAATAGTAATAATAATGGCATTTATTAAGCGCTTACTATGTGCAAAGCGCTGTTCTAAGCACTGGGGAGGATGCAAGGTGATCAGGTTGTCCCACTTGGGGCTCACAATCTTCATCCCCATTTTCCAGATGAGGTAACTGAGGCCCAGAGAAGTGAAGTGACTTGCCCAGAGTCACACAGCTGACAAGCGGCGGAGCCCGGATTTGAACCCATGACCTGTGGCTCCCAAGCCCGTACTCTTTCCACTGAGCCACGCTTCTTCTCCAATAATAATAATAATGGCATTTATTAAGTGCTTACTATGTGCATAGCACTGTTCTAAGCTCTGGGGAGGATACAGGGTGATCAGGTTGTCCCACTTGGGGCTCACAGTCTTCATCCCCATTTTCCAGATGAGGTAACTAAGGCCCAGAGAAGGCCCTACTGAGAGCTCACCTCCTCCAGGAGGCCTTCCCAGACTGAGCCACCTCCTTCCCTTCCCCACAGCACCTGTATATATGTATATATGTTTGTACATATTTATTACTCTATTTACATATTTATTTATTTTACTTGTACATATCTATTCTATTTATTTTATTTTGTTAACATGTTAGGTTTTGTTGTCTGTCTCCCCCTTCTAGACTGTGAGCCCGCTGTTGGGTAGGGACCGCCTCTGTATGTTGCCAACTTGTACTTCCCAAGTGCGTAGTCCAGTGCTCTGCACACAGTAAGCGCTCAATAAATACGATCGATTGACTGATTGGAGTGACTTGCCCAAAGTCACACAGCGGACGATTGGTGGAGCCGGGATCTGAACCCATGACCTCCGACTCCCAAGCCCGGGCTCGTTCCCCCGAGCCACGCTGCTTCTCTGAGCTAGCTAAGGACTCATTCATTCATTCATTCGTATCTGTTGAGCGCTTACAGTGTGCGGAGCACTGTACTAAGCGCTTGGGAAGTCCAAGGTGGCAACATATCGAGACGGTCCCTGCCCAGCAGCGGGCTCACAGGGTAGAAGCTGTGGGATCGGTGTCCCGGGGGCCGCCTCTTCTTCACGGTGCCGGTCCAGGGCCTAACCCTCCCGGGAGAAAGCGGTCAAGCCGTGAACAGCCGCCTCAATGAATCAATCAGTCGATCGTATTTATTGAGCGCTTACTGTGTGCAGAGCACTGTACTAAGCGTTTGGGAAGTACAAATTGGCAACATATACCCAACAGTGGGCTCACAGGTCCCGGTTGTCCCGTGTTTTCCCCCCCCAGGTGGAAGGAGAAGCAGATGAGCAGTCGTCCCCGGATCAAGCGTCTGCCGTGAAGACCAAGAACGTGTTCATAGCCCAGAACGTGGCCAGCCTGCAAGAGCTCGGTAAGGCCTCGCCCGACGCCACCTGAAAGTCCGGAAACGGGCCGGGGGGCTCCGTCCTCCGTGGCAGACTCCGCCGGTAACGCCCGGGTCTCTCCCCCCGCCGCAGGAGGCTCGGAAAAGCTGCTCCGAGTGTGCCTGAACCTTCCGTACTTCCTGCGCTACATCAATCGGTTCCAGGATGCCGTGTTGGCCAACTCCTTTTTCATCATGCCGGCCACGGTGGCGGATGCCACTGCCGTCCGCAACGGGTAAGGAGTTAAAGCGTCCTGCCCACCGGTGCCTTGCTCTCCTCTCCCTGGCTGCCGCTGCCGTCTAACTCGCGCGCTCCCATCTGCCCGCCCTTTAGGACAGTGCTCTGCACACAGTAAGCGCTCAAAAAATACGATTGAATTGATTGACCGTCCGGGAACTTCAGAGCCCCGGTGACATCACCAGTGGCTCAGTGGAAAGAGCCCGGGCTTTGGAGTCAGAGGTCACGGGTTCACATCCCGGCTCCACCGCTCGCCAGCTGTGTGACTTTGGGCAGGTCACTTCACTTCTCTGGGCCTCAGAGACCTCATCTGTAAAATGGGGATGAAGGCTGTGAGCCCCACGTGGGGACAACCTGTTCCCCTTGTAACCTCCCCAGTGCTTAGAACAGTGCTTTGCACATAGTAAGCGCTTTATAAATGCTATTTATAGACTGTGAGCCTGCTGTTGGGGAGGGACCGTTTCTATATGTTGCCAATTTGTTCTTCCCAAGCGCTTAGTACAGTGCTCTGCACACAGTAAGTGCTCAATAAGTACGATTGAATGAATGAATGATAATGATGATTATTATTATTATTATCACATCTCCTCCAGGAGATGTACCCCTTAAACACTTGGTATTCATCTACCCCACCCCACAGCTCTTAGGTACCCATCCTTGCACTCTGCCATTTCCCCTATCTGAAGTGGATTTTAATGTCTGTCTCTCCTTCGAGGCTGTGAGCTTTTTTATTTATGTCATTTAAGCATTTACTATGTGCCAGGCTCTCTACTAAGCACTGGGGTTGATAATAATAATAATGGCATTTATTAAGCGCTTACAATGTGCAAATCACTGTTCTAAGTGCTAGGGGGTTACAAGGGGATCAGGTTGTCCCACGGGGGGCTCCCAGTCTTCATCCCCATTTTACAGACGAGGTCACTGAGGCCCAGAGAAGTGAAGTGACTTGCCCAAAGTCACACAGCTGACAATTGGCGGAGCCGGGGTTTGAACCCATGACCTCGGACTCCAAAGCCCGGGCTCTTTCCACTGAGCCACACTCTACAAGCAAATTAGGCTGGGCACAGTCCGTGTCCCACATGAGGCTCACAGTCTTAGTCCCCATTTTACAGATCAAGTAACTGAGGCACAGAGAAGTGAAGTGACCTGCCCATGTCAAGCAGACAAGTGGTGGGTCCAGGATTAGAACCCAGGTTCTTCTGACTCCTGGGCCAAATGCTCCGTCCACTAGGCCACGCTTCTTGTGGGCAGGAATTGTCTACTAACTCTTATTCTTGTTGTGTACTCTCCCAAATGCCTAGTATAACGTTCTGCACAAAGTAAGCACTCAGTAAATAATAATAATAATAATAATAATAATGGCATTTATTAAGCGCTTACTATGTGCAAAGCACTGTTCTAAGCGCTGGGAAGGTTACAGGGTGATCAGGTTGTCCCACGGGGGGCTCACGGTCTTCATCCCCATTTTACAGATGAGGGAACCGAGGCGCAGAGAAGTGAAGTGACTTGCCCGAAGTCACACAGCTTGACAAGTAGCGGAGCCGGGGCTTGAACCCACGACCTCTGACTCCAAAGCCCGGGCTCTTTCCACTGAGCCACGCTGCTTCTCTGATAAATACCGTTGCTTGATTGAGCGAAGCCTTCCCCAGTTAATCTGATGAGGGAATTTGGTGATGATGGTATTTAAGCGCTTATTATGATGATGATGGCATTTATTAAGCGCTTACTATGTGCAAAGCACTGTTCTAAGCGCTGGGGAGGTTACAAGGTGATCAGGTTGCCCCAAAGGGGGCTCACAGTCTTATGTGCCAAGCACTGGAGTAGATACAAGATAATCAGGGTGGACCCAGTCCCTGTCCCACATGGGGCCTCCAGTCTAAGTAGGAAGGAGGACAGGCGGATAACTTCCCCTTGTAACCTCCCCAGCGCTTAGAACAGTGCTTCGCACATAGCAAGCGCTTAATAAATGCCATCATCATTATTATTATTATTATTATTATTATTATTATTATAACATGAGCATTTCCTTTTAGCCATTTTTGCCGTGATTAGAGTTTGGCAGTAAAACTTAAAATACACACTGTCCAGTACAGAGTACTTACTGCTGCAAGTGTGCCGCATACTTCCCGTGGTATATCAGTGGGTTGCGTTGTTGGCCAAGTCATTTTTCATCCTCTCTGCCGCATCAGTCTCATCTCCCCGCTCTCTATCCATCCGTTCATTCAGTCGTATTTATTGAGCGCTTACTGTGTGCAGAGCACTGTACTAAGCGCTTGGGAAGTACAAGCTGGCAACATAGACGGCCCCTACCCAGCAGTGGGCTCCTTGGTCATGGGTTCAAATTCCGGCTCCACCACTTGTTAGCTGTGTGACTTTGGGCGAGTTGCTTCACGTCTCTGGGCCTCAGTTCCCTCATCTGTAAACTGGGGATGAAGACTGTGAGCCCCCCGTGGGACAATCTGATTGCCTTGTAACCTCCCCAGCGCTTAGAACAGTGCTTTGCACATAGTAAGCGCTTAATAAATGCTATTATTATTATTATTATTATTATTATTATTATTATTGTTATTATTATTGTTATTATTTTATTATTATTACCCCGGAAACTGCCACTTTCACCCGAGGACTTGGGTACACACGGACTCCTCCAGGGGCACCTACGTTGTTGTACTCCTACGATCCTTCTCCCATCTCTAATGTATTTTATTCTCCGTCACCCCTGCTAGACTCTACGCTCCTTGTGGGCAGGGATGCGAAGCAGGGTGGCCTAGTGGAGAGAGACCGACGTGAAAGTCCGGGGGCCCGGGTTCCGATCCCGGCTCCACCGCTCGTCGTCTTTGTGACCCATCTTGTACTTCCCAAGTGCTTAGTCCAGTGCTCTGCACACAGTAAGCGCTCAATAAATACGATTGATTGATTGATTGATTGATTGACCCTGGGCAAGTCACTTTGCTTCTGTGGGCCGCCTCTGTGAAATGGGGATAACATGCCCGTTCTCCGTCCCTCTTAGACCGGTGAGCCCTGGGTGGGACAGAGCCCTGTGCGTGCTTGTTTTGGGTCTTTCGCAGCGCTCAGTATAGTGCTCTGCACGTAGTAATCACTTATCAAATTAGAGAAGCAGCGTGGCTCAGTGGAAAGAGCCCGGGCTTTGGAGTCAGAGGTCATGGGTTTGAATCCCGGCTCCACCACGTGTCTGCTGTGTGACCTTGGGCAAGGCACTTCACTTCTGAGCCTCAGTTACCTCATCTGTAAAATGGGGATTAAGACATGGGACAACCTGATCACCTTGTATCCCCCCCAGTGCTTAGAACAGTGCTTTGCACATAGTAAGTGCTTAACAAATGCCATCATTATTATTATTATTATCAAATACAACAGTTATCATTATTATCCATTCATTTGTACTCTCCCGAATGCTTAGTGCAGGGCTGTGGTTTATTCCTAGGGAATAAACCCCAGCTCCCAGCAGCCTAAATCCTCTTCCTTACGGTAATCTGGGAGTTCAATCTATGTGGGTTTTTATGTTTAATTTTAAGGGTATTTAAGCGCTTACAATGTGCCAGGCACTGTACTAAGCCCTAGGGTAGATACAAGCTACACAGTCCCTGTCCCACATGGCGCTGACAGTGTTAATCCCCGTTTTACAGATGGGGGAACTGAGCCCAGAAAAGTGAAGTGACTTGCCCAAGGTCACTCAGCAAGCAAGTGGCAGAGCTGGGACCTCCCCCTCCTCCCCCTTCCCCTCCCCACAGTCCCTGTATATACGTATATATGTTTGTACGTATTTATTACTCTGTTTTATTGGTACGTATTTATTCCGTTTATTTTATTTTGTTAATATGTTTTGTTTTCTTGCCTGTCTCCCCATTCTAGACTGTGAGCCCGCTGTTGGGTAGGGACCGTCTCTATATTGTACTTCCCAAGCGCTTAGTACAGTGCTCTGCACACAGTAAGCGCTCAATAAATACGATTGAATGAGTGTGGAAACAGTCGATGCCAATAGATACTGTTGATCGCTCAGTTATAGCAAGAGAAACCGCCTCCATCCCTCTTTTCCCGGAGGGTTTTTTTTTTCCCGCCCAGGCAGCCGTACTAACCCAAGCTTCTCCGGTCCCGTAGGTTCCATTCCCTGGTGATTGATGTGACGATGGCCTTGGACACTCTTTCTCTCCCCGTCTTGGAACCCCTCAATCCCGCCCGTTTGCAAGATGTGACCGTGCTGTCCCTCAGCTGCCTGTACGCGGGTAAGTTCCGTGGCTCAGTGGAAAAGCGCCCGGGCTTTGGAGTCAGAGGTCACGGGTTCAAATCCCGGCTCCGCCGATTGTCAGCTGTGTGACGTTGGGCAAGTCACTTCACTTCTCTGGGCCTCGGTTACCTCATCCGTAAAATGGGGATGAAGACTGTGAGCCCTCCGTGGGACAACCTGATCACCTTGTAACCTCCCCGGCGCTTAGAACAGTGCTTTGCACGTAGTAAGCGCTTAATAAATGCCATCATTATTATTATCATTATTCTTTTAGACTGTGAGCCCACTGTTGGGTAGGGACTGTCTCTATATGTTGCCAACTTGTACTTCCCAAGTGCTTAGTACAGTGCTCTGCACACAGTAAGCGCTCAATAAATACGATTGATGATGATGATGATGATAATAAGTCCTCCAGGGAATTGGCTCCAGGTTTTGCCGGCTTTCTTCCTGGCACACGCCCATCCCGGCCCTCTTGAGCATCTCCTTAACTGTCTCCCTGCCTGAGGCCTTCAAGTGGCTCCCATCGGGCTGACCGAGGGAAGGACCCGACAGGCCTCTCGGAGAAACCGTTAGCACCTTCCTCGTCCAGCCCGGGGCCCACCGGGAATCGGGCCAAGTGGCAGATACAAGCGGGCGTTTAATTAAAATTGCTATTTTTGCCATTATTTAAGCGCTTAGTACAGTGCTCTGCACACAGTAAGCGCTCAGTAAATACGATTGAATGAATGAATGACTTTTTGGTGGTTGCTGAGCCTTCCCTCTTCTCATTCTCCTACTGCCTCCCTAGCTCCTTCTGGCTCGGGAATGAGCTGGACTTTTTTTTTCCCCCGAAACCAAGGCTACGGTGACCCAAGAAAATTGCTAATCCCCGGTTTCAAGTTCATCCGGTGTAAGCCACCAGAACGTTTTCGTAGCCCCAGAGGTGTTTTGCCCCGGCAGAAAGCCGTGGAAATCTGACCTTTAGTTACCCGAGAGTTGATTACCTTTCCCAGCGTGAGGTTGGTTCTGTTCCGTTGCTCAGCTGCTCCCGGCCTTGGTGCATTTTTTTATTTGCTGAGGTGTGGGGGTGGATTTTCAGGGAGAGTTATTTGGACAAATCGTACCTCATTCCAAATGGACCCCGGACCTTTCATTCATTCATTCAGTCATATTTATTGAGCACTTACTGTGCGCAGAGCACTGTACTAAGCGCTTAGGAAGTCCAAGTTGGCAACATAGACGGTCCCTACCCAACAGCGGGCTCACAGTCTAGAAGTAGTGTGGCTAGTTTAGAGAAACAGTGTTTCTCAGTGGAAAGAGCACGGGCTTTGGAGTCAAAGGTCATGGTTCAAGTCCCGGCTCCACCAATTGTCAGCTGTGTGACTTTGGGCATGTCACTTCACTTCTCTGGGCCTCAGTTCCCCCATCTGTAAAATGGGGATTAAGACCGTGAGCCCCCTGTGGGACGACCTGATCACCTTGTAACCTCCCCGGCGCTTAGAACAGTGCTTTGCACATAGTAAGCGCTTAATAAATGCCAACATTATTATTATTATTATTAGAAGGAGACACACAACAAAACACATTAACAAAATGAAATAGATAGAATAGTAAATATGTACAAATAAAATAAATAGAGTAATAAATACGTACAAACATATATACCTATATACAGGTGCTGTGGGGAGGGGAAGGAGGTAAGGCGGGGGCGATGAGGAGGGGGAAGGAGGACCCTGACTCGTGAGTTCAGATTCTAATCAATCTGTAGATTGGGTTGGGTTCTGAGCAAGGATTATACCGCAGTCGAGAGCGAGTTTCATTTTTGCTCAATAAATACGATTGAATGAATGAATTTTTGGAGATCGGCCAGAGAAAGCGGGCATGGTTCTTGGGGGTTTAGCCCTGGGACACTTCATGCAAGCCAATTCCGTGTTACGTGCGGGCAGCGGTGAATAACTCTGTCTCCTGTGCCAGGGGTGAGCGTGGCAACCTGCATGGCCATCCTCCACGTGGGCAGCACCCAGCAGGTGCGGACAGGATCCACAAGCTCTAAAGAGGAAGACTACGAAAACGACGCTGCCACTATCGTCCAGAAATGTGTAAGCCGAGGGTCCCGGGAGGCAGGTGCCAATCTGGAAGACCGAGGGGAGCGAAGCCAGGAGTCAGACCCTGGGCGGTAGGAAGGCCGGGTGGGCGGTGAGTCCTTGGCACCGACGGATGTTTCCCGTTGATGAATCCGTAGTTTGCCTGCCCAACCCTACCCCCACATTCAGGCTAACAGCGGCAGCTGTTGAGAGGTGGAATTCCACAGAAGGCAGGGGAGCCGGGAAGCCCCGAATCCTCCACTCCGTGGGGCGTGCAGGATTCGTGGGAGTTTGCGACGTGCCTAACTTACCCGGCGTGGCCGTTGTGTGTCCCGACAGCTGGAGATCTACGAGATGATTGGGCAGGCGATCAGCAGTTCCCGCCGGGCCGGAGGCGAGGTGGGTAGACGATCCCTCGACTAAAACCGTTATTATTGTTATTAAAACGTATCCCTCTGGTTGATGGAGGTTTGCCCCTCTGGACTTAACGCCTGATCGGTCCTTGCCTTGACAGCACTATCAGAATTTCCAGCTACTGGGAGCCTGGTGTC
Organism: Tachyglossus aculeatus; assembly: GCF_015852505.1. Lineage (NCBI taxonomy): Eukaryota > Metazoa > Chordata > Mammalia > Monotremata > Tachyglossidae > Tachyglossus > Tachyglossus aculeatus. The sequence continues at coordinate 58,002,249 of NC_052070.1, read as the reverse complement.
TGCTGAACAGCCTCTTCCTCATCTTGAATCTCAGCCCGACCGCCCTGGCTGATAAGGGGAAGGAGAAAGACCCTTTGGCCGCCCTCCGGGTCAGAGACATCATTGCTCGCACCAAAGAGGGAGTGGGCTCTCCCAAGCTGGGACCTGGGAAGGGGTAAGTGCCCATCCCGCCTAAGTTCCTCCTCGGCACCTGGAAGTAGCTTTCCGGTGGAAGCGGAAAGTGGCGGAGCGAGGAAGGAGGTCACTGTCTTTATGGAAAGTCTCCCCTTTCATTTCCCCCATCTTCGTTCTCCTGTCTTTTTAGAACAGGGAGATTGCTAATCCCAGCTAGTCTTTTCCATAGCCGGCATTTGATCTGTGAGTGAGCTCCCTCCCTGGCATTGGCACCCTTGTTGATCATCCGTTAGGAATTCGATGGCATCTGGATAGGAAGCAGGCAGATAACGGGGAGGAAGCGTGGTTTTTGAGATCTGGCTCCGTGCTGTCGAGACCTCGCTCGCTCGCTCTTCTTCCACCTTCCCCGGTCAGAGACTAGGTCATCTGGCCACGAGATCGCTTGGTCCCGGTCCGTTAGAGGAAGGCAGGGGTCGGGGTTACGATGGCATTTATTAAGCACTTACTATGTGCAAAGCACTGTTCTAAGCGCTGGTGAAGTTGCAGGGTGATCAGGTTGTCCCACACGGGGCTCACGGTTTTAATCCCCGTTTAACAGATAAAGGTAACTGTCAGGTTACCCGTTCCTGTTAATGAAGGCCTTTGTTTCTAGACCTGCATCTGCCCTCCCTTGGTCTGATTTTGATTTGATTGATCTTGATTTGATCTGATCTGATTTGATCCCTTGGTCTGGTCTGCTCTGATTCGGTCCTGTAAGTTGTTGGCTTTTTCCTCCCAGAGTTCAATTACTCTCCTAACATATGGGATTTGTGTGGCTTGACAAATCTCCTTGGGTCCCACCGGGGCGCCCGTTGGCACCGGGGCCGATGGCAGGTAGCTCCGCCATTCACCGCGTGACTGGGCGCCTTGAAGGCCGGCTCCTCTGATGTGCAACGGGACGTCCGGTGGTCGTGCAGCCGGAGGGATTTCCTCCCAGGGGCGCCGGCCCGGAGATGGTCATCTGGCAGCTCCCGTGTTTGCCTTTTCTCGGTAGACATCAAGGATTTGGGGTCCTGTCGGTCGTGTTGGCAAATCACGCCATCAAGCTCCTGACCTCGCTCTTCCAAGACCTGCAAGTGGAAGCGCTCCACAAGGTGAGGGGGTGATAAATTGGAGAGCGGAAGCATCTTGCCCCCCCGGGGTACCCGCGGGGCTGAAAGGAACTGACGTCTTGGTCGGCGAGCTTCGGCCGCGCGGCCCGGTTAATCCTCTCCCGCGGTTCTCCTCCAGGGCTGGGAGACGGACGGCCCTCCCGCGGCACTCAGCATCATGGCCCAGAGCACCTCCATACAGAGGATTCAGCGGCTGATCGACTCGGTTCCCCTCACCAACCTGCTGTTGACCTTGCTCTCCACTTCCTACAGAAAGGTGCCGGCAAGAGCCCGCCTCCGGGATTCGCAAGCTCTTGGGATCTGGGAAAGCTGGGAAGGCAAAATTAGGTTGTTTGTCAAGCACGGTGATTGTTCGTTCATTCATTCATTCATTCAATCGTATTTATCGAGCGCTTACTGTGTGCAGAGCACTGTACTAATCAATCGTATTTATTGAGCACTTACTGTGTGGAGAGTACTGTACTAAGCGCTTGGGAAGTACAAGTTGGCAACATATAGAGACAGTCCCTACCCAACAGTGGGCTCACAGTCTAAAAGGGGGAGACAGAGAACAAAACCAAACATACAACAAAATAAAATAAATAGAATAGATATGTACAGGTAAAATAAATAAATAAATAGAGTAATAAATCTGTACAGACATATAGACATATATTCAGGTGCTGTGGCGAAGGGAAGGAGGTAAGATGGGGGGATGGAGAGGGGGACGAAGCGCTTGGGAAGGACAAGTTGGCATCATATAGAGACTGTCCCTACCCAACAGTGGGCTCACAGTCTACAGAAAGGTGCGGGAAAGAGCCCACCTCCGGGATTCGCAAGCTCTTGGGATCTGGGAAAGCTGGGAAGGCAAAATTAGGTTGTTTGTCAAGCACGGTGATTGTTCGTTCATTCATTCATTCATTCATTCAATCGTATTTATTGAGCGCTTACTGTGTGCAGAGCACTGTACTAACCGCTTGGGAAGGACAAGTTGGCAACATATAGAGACTGTCCCTACCCAACAGCGGGCTCACAGACTAGAAGGGGGAGACAGACAACAAAACAAAACATATTAACAAAATAAATAGAATAAATATGTACAAGTAAAATAAATAAATAAATAGAGTAATAAATGCGTACTAACATATATACATACATACAGGTATATATGAATGCAGGTATTTTCCTTTGTAAGTCATTTTAAAACACTTGAATTCTATTCTTTAGAAGAGCAACCTCATTTATATCCTCCTTAGTTATGCTTCAGCAAAGTTGCTGTGCCCTCACAGAAATATTGGCCAGAGACACATTTTTAGATAGTGCTTGGCACATAGTAAGCGCTTAATAAATGCCATAAAAATTAGAGTTATTATTATTAAAATGGAGATGACGATTGTGAGCCCCACCTGGGACACCCTGATGACCTTGTATTCCCCCCGCCCCCAGCGCTTAGGACAGTGCTTGGCACACAGTAAGCGCTTAACAAATGCCATAAAAATTATAACTATTATTATTAAAATGGGGATGACGATGGTGAGCCCCACGTGGGACAACCTGCTGACCTTGTATCCCCCCACCCCAGCGCGTAGGACAGAACTTGGCACATAGTAAGCGCTTAATAAAAGCCATACAAATTATAGTTATTATTATTAAAATGGGGATTAAGGCTGTGAGCCCCACGTGGGACAACCTGCTGACCTTGTATCCCCCCACCCCAGCGCTTAGGACAGTGCTTGGCACATAGTAAGCGCTTAATAAAAGCCATACAAATTAGAGTTATTATTATTAAAATGGGGATTAAGGCTGTGAGCCCCACGTGGGACAACCTGCTGACCTTGTATCCCCCCACCCCAGCGCTTAGGACAGTGCTTGGCACATAGTAAGCGCTTAATAAAAGCCATAAAAATTATAATTATTATTATTAAAATGGGGATAAAGACTGTGAGCCCCACGTGGGACAACCTGATGACCTTGTATTCTCCCCCAGCGCTTAGGATTGTTGTCATCAAGACACTAAGTTCTAATAGGGTGAGTGAGACGGCATGTTAGGAAATTGGGCAGTCTGAGGCCCGGTCGAATGCTTTACCAATACGCAGCCCTCAGTGATCGCTCCGGTGTCCGTTGGAATCCGCCTCGACCCGCTCCCCCCCAAAAACACACACATGACCGACGGATAATCTCGGAAGCGAGACCCTGCACAGAAAAACTGATTAAAACTGAAGCGCTGTTGCATAGTGCCACCTACACTCCCTGCTCGTCACATTCTGGCTGGGACACGGAGTGTAGTGAGCGACTTAAGACCATTCGTACAGTGCTCTGCACACAGTAAGCGCTCAATAAATACGATTGATGATGATTATTATCCGTGACTCCATGGCGATTCTGGTCTCTAGCTTATTTTTGAAGTGGTATTTGTTAAGCGCTAACTGTGTGCCAGGTACTGTACTGAGCACTGCAGTAGAAACCGAATAATCAGGTTGGATGGAGACCTTGCCCCACATGGGGCTCACAGTCTTAATCCCTGTTTTCCAGAGGAGGTAAATAATAAGAATGGTATTTGTTAGGCGCTTACTATGGGCAAAGCACTGTTCTAAGCGCTGGGGGGATACAAGGTGATCAGGTTGTCCCATGGGGGGCTCACAGGCTTAATCCCCATTTTACAGATGCGGGAACTGAGGCACAGAGAAGTGAAGTGACTTGCCCAAAGTTGCACAGCTGACAAGTGGCGGAGCCGGGATTAGAACCCATGACCTCCGACTCCCAAGCTCGGGTTCTTTCTCCTGTGCCACGCTGCTTCTTTGAGGCACAGAGAAATGAAGTAACACAGAGAAGCAGCGTGGCTCAGTGGAAAGAGCCCAGGCTTGGAAGTCAGAGGTCATGGGTTCTAATCCCGGCCCCGCTACTTGTCAGCTGTGTGACTTCGGGCAAGTCACTTCTCTTCTCTGTGCCTCAGTTCCCGCATCTGTAAAAGGGGATTAAGACTGTGAGCCCCACGTGGGACAACCTGATCACCTTGTATCCCCCCAGCGCTTAGAACAGTGTTTGTCACGTAGTAAGCGCTTAACAAATAACATTATATTATTATTACAATGATGAAGTGACTTGTCTGAGGACACACAGCAGACACGTGGTGGAATTGGGATTAGAACCCAGGGCCTCCTGACTCTCAGCCCCGAGCTCTTTCCACTAAGCCACGGGGCTTCCTGGAAAACTCTTTCCCTCTGTCCAGAATGACAGTTGATGTGCTGAACAGGAAATGGGAAAAGGTCTTTTTCACGGCTTGTGACCAGAAACAACCGGTGCGTGTCTTTGCATGGAATCAGTCAATTAATCAGTGGCACTTATTGAGCACGTACTAAGCGCTTGGGAGAGTGCAGAACAACAGAGTCAGCAGTTACGTTCCCTGCCCGCAGTGAGCTTAAAGTCTAGAGGGAAGAGTCACGGGAGCCCTGTCCAAGGGGACAAATTAGGAGAAAAATGATCTGCTGTAATAAAGAGAATGTAAGTAGGATGCTAAGAGATCCAGGCTTTTACTTCGGGAGCAAGTGGCTAAGAGCAAGTGGAGATTTCTCTGTCCTTGGATAGCCCCACCCCTGGTGCCCTCGTCATTATCATCAGTGGTATTTACTATGTGCAGAGCACTGTACTAAGCGCTTGGGAGAGTACAACAGAATTGTTCTGACGACTTGACACCCATCCACATGTTTTGTTGTCTGTCTCCCCCTTCTAGACTGTGAGCCCGTTGTTGGGTAGGGACCGTCTCTATACGTTGCCGACTTGCACTTCCCAAGCGCTTAGTCCAGTGCTCTGCCCGCAGTAAGCGCTCAATAAATACGATTGAATGAATGAATCTGTAGTTCCCTTCTGTCATTTTAGGCTACAGCCCTGAATTTTACAGATTATGTGCCAAATACAGTGTGGCTTCGTGGAAAAAATCAATAAATGCAATTGAATGAATTGACAGACGTGCTTCCTGCCCACACTGAGCGAACAGTCTAGAGGGAGAGACGGGTATGGATGTAAATCGATAGTGTCTCTGCTGTTCCTTCAGGCCTGCGTCCTGCAGCGCCAGAGGAAGGGTTCCGTGAGCAGCGATGCCAGCGCCTCCACCGACTCCAATACCTACTATGAGGATGACTTCAGCAGTACGGAGGAGGACAGCAGCCAAGGTCGGGCCCCGGGAGCACCCCGTCCGGCTTGTCTCCCGCAGAGACGGGTGACGGGCTTGCAGGACTCCACCTCCCAAGCGGCGTCGTGCAAGCCGCTTTCCTTTTTATCCAGCTGTTTTGCATTATTCGCTTCTTAGCCCGCACGGGCACTGCCCGTCCCCCTCAGCGCTGATGGCTAATTGTGTCGAAAGCTACGTGATTACTGCCGTGCCTGAACCAAGCAAATAGGGCCCACCTCAGATTTAATTGAGCAGATTTTTCCCCGGGGCGTGAAACCGGTCAGGTCATAGCGATGGTGTCCTGGTGAACTGTTTGAGGATTGGGCATTAAAACCCTCAGACAGACGGGGTTCGCTTGGAAGGGGTCCGACAGCCAGGCCGTCCGGGTTCCTTGTCCCTGCTGTGGAGTTGGGGCGGGAGATTGGCGGTTTGAGATCCTCTTGTCCAGTACTCACGGCCTCTGGAACTGCTAGGGCTTCCCCTCATCCTTGTAGGGAATCGACCCGTGCTTGGTCCGTAGCTGGATCCCAAGGGAGCCTGAGGACGCCCCAGACCCTTCTGCAGGGGCAAGAGTGAGGATTCCACTGGCGTGTCGAGGACAGAGACGGGGAAGAGGAGAGTCATATCCTGCCCAGAGAGACTGGATCTGGCTGAGGGGGAACTCCCAGAGGCCCCGAGTCCAGTTGCATTTTGCCCTTTCATTAATCATACAGACCTTGACTCTAAACAGACTTAAGCCAAGCGCTTAGTACAGTGCTGTGCACACAGTAAGCGCTCAATAAATAGGATTGATTGATTCTGGAGGAGGGGCGGATTCATGTCTTTTCTGATAGATACTGCGCTTCCTAACTTCCAGACAACCTAACCGCTCTTCACTCTAATCGGGGGTGCTGAAATCTCTCTCCCTTCTCAGCTCCCCCAAATAAATCAACTCTCTGGGTTTCTTTACATTGTGCTCTCTGACAATAATAATAGTAATTATCGTGTCCGTTAAGCGCTTGTTATGCGCCAGTCGCTGTACTGAGCGCTGGGGTGGATACAAGCAAATGGGGTTGGAGGTGGTCCTTGCCCCATGTGGGGCTCACAGTCTCAGTCCCCGTTTGACAGATGAGGGAACTGAGGCCCAGAGAAGTGAAGGGACTTGCCCAAGTGGTAGAGTCAGGATTAGAACCCAAGACCTTCTGACTCCCGGGACTGTTGTCTATCCACTACGCCATGCTGCTTCTCTGTACTAATGGTACTTGTTAAGCACTTACTATATACCAAGCACTGTTCTGAGCGCCAGGGTAGATACAAGGTGATCAGGTTGTCCCACGTGGCGCTCACCGCGTTAATCCCCATTTGACAGAGGAGGTGACGGAGGCCCAGAGAAGTGAAGTGTCTTGCCCAGGGTCACACGGCAGACAAGTGGCGGAGTCAGGATTAGAACCCGGGTCCTCTGTCCACAAGGCCGGGGCTCCGTCCGCTAAGCCACGCTGCTGCTCGCTGAAGCGGGAGTCCCAGAAACAAGTGCTGCAGACAGGCTAGTCGATTCACTCACCCCCATTCCCCCCATTTTCCCTCCAGGCTGTCCAGATGGACAGCTATTCCACGCCCGTTCCCTTTGGATCCAGAATCCAAGTTATCGTTGTTTTTTTCAGAGAGCCTAAAGACAGTGGGTAGAATCCATCCATCAATCAGTCAATCGTATTTATTGAGCACTTACTGTGTGCAGAGCACTGTACTAAGCGCTTGGGAAGTCCAAGTTGGCAACATCTAGAGACGGTCCCCACCCAACAGCGGGCTCACGGTCTAGAAGCAGGAGACCGACAACAAAACCATGTTAACGAAACAAAATAAATAGAATAAATATGTACAAATATAGAAGTTGTCTCTTTGATAGCTAAATCTAGGGGATTTAGGGCATGGTTTCCCCAATATTTTTTGCACCCAAGTCCCACGCAAGGTCTGAGAGATGGTAACACTCTATGTAGGGAGAGAAAGTAAAGGGTTTTCAGGAAAAAGCAGAGGGAGGATTATGTTTTCATAATAATAATTACTGTAATTGCAAAATGTTCGGTTTCTACTAATTCGCCCCTCCCAGCATCGAGACTTGTGGCTTCACAGCTTGCAGCCAAAAGGCAAAACGTAATCTCAGTTGGAGGATGGACCGTGTCGTCTCCACCGGCCAAAATAAGACCGGTGTTATATCTGTTCTATTTATTTTATTTTGTTAGTATGTTTGGCTTTGTTCTCTGTCTCCCCCTTTTAGACTGTGAGCCCACCGTTGGGTGGGGACTGTCTCTAGATGTTGCCAAGCGCTTAGTACAGTGCTCTGCACATAGTAAGCACTCAATAAATACGATTGATGATGATGATGATGATGATTCCCTTTCGTTACGCCGCTTCGACGGGAGCCTTCCCTCGAAACGCTTACCTCCCCGGCCGTCTCTGTCTGTCCCTTGCCCAGACGATGACAGCGAGCCCATCCTGGGCCAGTGGTTCGAGGAGACCATCTCTCCGAGCAAAGAGAAAGTGGCACCACCCCCTCCGCCGCCCCCGCCGCCGCTGGAGAGCTCTCCCCGCGTGAAAAGCCCCAACAAGCAGGCCGCCGGCGAAAATGGCAACATCCTGGCCAGCCGCAAGGATCCCGAATTGGTAAGCCCCTTGGGCCGAGGATGCGTTTGTTGGGGGAAGAAGCCGGGACTAGCAGTGGCCCTTAATGGCCGGAAGCCAGTAGGTTGACATCTAAAAGTTTAAAGGGCTTGGCAGTGTATTGATCGTTACCGAATAGCCTGTAGTTTGTTGTTGTTTTTTTTTTTTTAATGGCGTTTGATAACTGCTTACTGCGTGCCAGGCGCTTTATTAATCACTGGCACGGATACAGAATATCAGGTTGGACACAGTCCAGGACCCACGGGGAATTCACAGTCTCAGTAACCATTTTACAGGTGAGGCAGCTGAGGCACGGAGGAGCCGAATGACTTACCCGAAGTCACTCGGCAGACAATAATAATAATAATAATAGTGATGATGATGGCATTTATTAAGCGCTTACTATGTGCAAATCAATCAATCCATCATATTTATTGAGCGCTTACTATGTGCAGAGCACTGTACTAAGCGCTTGGGAAGTACAAATTGGCAACATATAGAGACAGTCCCTACCCAACAGTGGGCTCACAGTCTAAAAGGGGGAGACAGAGAACAAAACCAAACATACTAACAAAATAAAGTAAATAGAATAGATATGTACAAATAAAATAAATAAATAGAGTAAAAAATATGTACAAACATATATACTTATATACAGGTGCTGTGGGGAAGGGAAGGAGGTAAGATGGGGGGGATGGAGAGGGGGACGAGGGGGAGAGGAAGGAAGGGGCTCAGTGTGGGAAGGCCTCCTGGAGGAGGTGAGCTCTCAGCAGGGCCTTGAAGGGAGGAAGAGAGCTAGCTTGGCGGATGGGCAGAGGGAGGAGGGCATTACAGGCCCGGGGGATGACGTGGGCCGGGCAAAGCACTGTTCTAAGCGCCAGGGAGGTTACAAGGCGATCAGGTTGTCCCACGGGGGGCTCACGGTCTTAATCCCCATTTTCCAGATGAGGGAACTGAGGCGCAGAGAAGTGAAGTGACTTGCCCAAAGTCACACAGCTGACAATTGGCGGAGCCGGGATTCGAACCCATGACCTCTGACTCCAAAGCCCGGGCTCTTTCCACTGAGCCACACTGCTTCTCTTAGAGCACAGAGTGGGGGAGTGGGGGGAGTGGCAGACAAGTGGGGGAGCTGGGATTAGTGAGTCAGTCAATCATATTTATAGAGTGCTTACTGTGTGCAGAGCATTCATACATTCAGACATACTTATTGAGCGCTTACTGTGTGCAGAGCACTGTACTAAGCGCTTGGGAAGTCCAAGTCGGCAACATGTAGAGACGGTCCCTACCCAACAGTGGGCTCACAGCCTAGAAGGGGGAGACAGACAACAAAACAAAACATACTAACAAAATAAAATAAATAGAATAGTAAATATGTACAAGTAAAATAAATATCATTCATTCATTGTCGTATTTATTGAGCGCTTACTGTGTGCAGAGCACTGTACTAAGCGCTTGGGAAGTCCAAGTCGGCAACATATAGAGATGGTCCCTACCCAACAGTGGGCTCACAGTCTAGAAGGGGGAGACAGAGAACAAAACAAAACGTATTAACAAAATAAAAGAAATAGAATAAATATGTACAAATAAAATAGAGTAATAAGTACGTACAAACATATAAAATAATAATAATAATAATAATAATGTTGGCATTTGTTAAGCGCTTACTATGTGCAAAGCACTGTTCTAAGCACTGGGGGAGATACAAAGTGATCAGGTTGTCCCACGTGGGGCTCACAGTCTTAATCCCCATTTTACAGATGAGGTAACTGAGGCTCAGAGAAGTTAAGTGACTTGCCCAAGGTCACACAGCAGACATGTGGCGGAGCTGGGATTCGAACCCATGACCTCTGACTCCAAAGCCCGTGCTCTTTCCACTGAGACAGACGACAAAACAAGTAGACAGGTGTCAATACTATCAGAATAAACAGAATGATAGCTGTGTAGACATCATTAATAAAATAGAGTAATGAGCACTTAGTACAGTACCCTGCACACAGTAAACACTTAATACATTTGAACTGAATACATATTCTATGGCACTCTTAGAGAAGCAGCGTGACTTGGTGGCAAAGAGCTCGGGTCACTTAGCTTCTCTGGGCCTCAGTGACCTCATCTGTAAAATGGGTAAGACTGTGAGCCCCACGTGGGCCAACCTGATGACCTCGTATCTCCCCTAGTGCTTAGAACAGTGCTTGGCACATAGTAAGCACTTAACAAATACCATCATTATTATTACTCTAGCGGTTAGAACAGTGCGTGGCACATAGTAAGCGCTTAACAAATGCCATCATTATTACTATTATTATTCCAGTGCTTAGAACAGTGCTTGGCACATAGTAAGCGCTTAACAAATACCATCATCATTAGTATTAGTATTCCAGTGCTAAGAACAGTGCTTGGCACATAGTAAGCGCTTAATAAATACCATCATTATTAGTATTAGTATTCCAGTGCTTAGAACAGTGCTTGGCACATAGTAAGCACTTAACAAATACCATCATTATTATCACTCTAGCGCTTAGAACAGTGCGTGGCACATAGTAAGCGCTTAACAAATACCACCATTATTAGTATTAGTATTCAGGTGCTTAGAACAGTGCTTGGCACATAGTAAGCGCTTAACAAATACCATCATTATTAGTATTATTATTCTAGTGCTTAGAACAATGCTTGGCACATAGTAAGCGCTTAACAAATACCATCATTATTAGTATTATTATTCTAGTGCTTAGAACAATGCTTGGCACGTAGTAAGCACTTAACAAATACCATCATTATTATTACTCTAGCGCTTAGTGCGTGGCACATAGTAAGCGCTTAACAAATGCCATCATTATTACTATTATTATTCCAGTGCTTAGAACAGTGCTTGGCACATAGTAAGCGCTTAACAAATACCATCATCATTAGTATTATTATTCTAGTGCTTAGAACAGTGCTTGGCACATAGTAAGCACTTAACAAATACCATCATTATTATTACTCTAGCGCTAAGAACAGTGCGTGGCACATAGTAAGCGCTTAACAAATACCATCGTTATTAGTATTATTATTCCAGTGCTTAGAACGGTGCTTGGCACATAGTAAGCGCTTAATAAATACCATCATTATTAGTATTAGTATTCCAGTGCTTAGAACAGTGCTTGGCACATAGTAAGCACTTAACAAATACCATCATTATTATCACTCTAGCGCTTAGAACAGTGCGTGGCACATAGTAAGCGCTTAACAAATACCACCATTATTAGTATTAGTATTCCATTGCTTAGAACGGTGCTTGGCACATAGTAAGCGCTTAACAAATACCACCATTGTTAGTATTAGTATTCCAGTGCTTAGAACAGTGCTTGGCACATAGTAAGCACTTAACAAATACCATCATTATTATTACTTTAGCGCTTAGAACAGTGCGTGGCACATAGTAAGTGCTTAACAAATGCCATCATTATTAGTATTATTATTCCAGTGCTTAGAACGGTGCTTGGCACATAGTAAGCGTTTAACAAATACCATCATTATTAATATTATTATTCTAGTGCTTAGAACAGTGCTTGGCACGTAGTAAGCACTTAACAAATACCATCATTATTATTGCTCTAGCGCTTAGAACAGTGCGTGGCACATAGTAAGCGCTTAATACCATCATTATTAGTATTATTATTCCAGTGCTTAGAACAGTGCTTGGCACATAGTAAGCACTTAACAAATACCATTATTATTATTACTCTAGCGCTTAGAACAGTGCATGGCACATAGTAAGCGCTTAACAAATGCCATTGTTATTAGTATTATTATTCCAGTGCTTAGAACAGTGCTTGGCACATAGTAAGTGCTTAACAAATACCATCATTATTAGTATTATTATTCCAGTGCTTAGAACAGTGCTTGGCACATAGTAAGCACTTAACAAATACCATCATTATTATTACTCTAGCGCTTAGAACAGTGCGTGGCACATAGTAAGCGCTTAACAAATACCACCATTATTAGCATTATTATTCCAGTGCTTAGAACAGTGCTTGGCACGTAGTAAGCACTTAACAAGTACCATCATTATTATTACTCTAGCGCTTAGAACAGTGCGTGGCACATAGTAAGCGCTTAACAAATACCATCATTATTAGTATTAGCATTCCAGTGCTTAGAACAGTGCTTGGCACATAGTAAGCATTTAACAAATACCATCATTATTAGTATTATTATTCCAGTGCTTAGAACAGTGCTTGGCACGTAGTAAGCACTTAACAAGTACCATCATTATTATTACTCTAGCGCTTAGAACAGTGCGTGGCGCATAGTAAGCGCTTAACAAATACCATCATTATTAGTATCAGCATTCCAGTGCTTAGAACAGTGCTTGGCACATAGTAAGCGCTTAACAAATGCCATTACTATTACAGTGCTTTGCACCCAGTAAGCACTCAATAAATGCCATGGCATGTTATTATTATAATGGCATTTATTAAGCACTTACTATGTGCAAACCAGTGTTCTAAGCGCTGAGCACTGTTCTAAGTGCTGAATACGTGACTATTATTACTTAATTACTATTACTATTATTATTACTGATTATTATTATTATTATTATTATTATTATTATTATTATTATTATTATTATTATTATTATTCATGGGCCTAGTCCCCAGGGAATCTGGGGTCCGATTCCGGCTCTGCCGTTTGCCTGCCGCCTGACTTTGGGCAAATCAGTTGAACTCCTCAGTGGTTCAGTTTCCTCATCTGGAAATTGGGGATTCCCATTCCAATTCCAAAGCCGCCTTACGTAGGCTTTGAACGCCATGTGGGACAGGGACTATATCCGGCCTGATTAGCTTGTATCTATTCCAGTGCTCAGAGCAGTGCTTGACACATAGTAAGTGCCTAACAGTTACCATAAAGGAAAAGAGGGCGGGCCAAAGAACTGACAACATTTTAAGGAGCAATAGCAGCTTTGTGGTAGACTACAACAGACGGATGTCAAGTACGGTAGAATCAATCAATCGTATTTATTGAGCGCTTACTGTGTGCAGAGCACTGTACTAAGCACTTGGGAAGTACAAGTTGGAATCAGCTGTGGGACCGAACGTTAGGGCTGCGCAGTCGGTAATCGGGCCCTGACCCTCGTTGCGGTGGATTTAATCGCAGAACGCAGTGCATTTCAGTACGGGGTGGGTTGGAACAATATTTTCCTAATCACCGTTTTCTGGAGGCTCCGGGGTTTTGGAACGTGTTCCAAGCGAGTCCTTTGTTCCTTTCAGTTCTTGGGTCTGGCCTCCAACATCTTGAACTTCATCACCTCCTCCATGCTGAACTCCCGGAACAACTTCATCCGCAACTACCTGAGCGTGTCTCTCTCTGAGCAGCATATGGCTACTTTGGCCAGCATCATCAAAGAGGTGGACAAAGATGGACTCAGGGGTGAGTCATCATCATCATCATCGACATCAATCGTATTTATTGAGCGCTTACTATGTGCAGAGCACTGTACTAAGCGCTTGGGAAGTACAAATTGGCACCATCTAGAGACGGTCCCTACCCAACAGTGGGCTCACAGTCTAAAAGGGGGAGACAGAGAACAAAACCAAACATGCTAACAAAATAAAATAAATGGAATAGATATGTACAAATAAAATAAATAAATAAATAGAGTAAAAAATATGTACATACATATATACAGGTGCTGTGGGGAAGGGATATGTACCAGCATATTTACATATATGCAGGTGCTGTGGGGAAGGGAGAAAAGAGTCTCCGTCTCTTTTCAATCAATCAGTCGGCTGGACCCTTGGCGGGAATTTGGGAATTTTTGGCCGTATCGGGGGGAGGTGGAACGGTGGCTCGGCCAGCCGGAGTAATTCTTCTCATTTACCTTCCAGGTTCATCCGATGAGGAGTTTGCTGCTGCCCTTTACCATTTTAACCATTCCTTAGTTACCTCGGACCTCCAATCCCCTACACTTCAGGTTAGTCTGTATAGGACATAACAACAACAACAACAAAAGATTGACCATCTCTACTAAAATGTGAATGCCCCCGCCGGTTAATTGAAAAGCATCAAGGGGCACGGATTGCGAGCGATGCGGCGAGGGGAAAGATTCTGAAAAAGCGAAAAGCAGCATGTGAAGCCAGTGGGTCCCTAACCTTTTTGCTTTCTGCTGACTCCTTTCCTTTCCTTTTCGTTAAGATGCGCCAGATGCTAACGGCCTTTTGTTACCTTTTGAGCGATCTCTTGAACAGCTGATTGCCCCCAAAGAGGCAAAACTCGTAGAGAAGCAGCGTGGCCCAGTGGATAGAGCCCGGGCCTGGGAATCAGGAGGACCTAGGTTCTAATCCTGGCTCTGCCACGTGTCTGCTCTGTGGCTTTGGGCAAGTCACTTCACTTGCCTGCCTCAGTGCCCTCTTCAGTAAAAAGGGGATTACGACTGTGAGCCCCCTGGTCTGTGTCCAGCCTGATTACCTTGTATCTACCCCAGCGCTTGAAATAGTGCCCGTCGTGTAGTAAGCTCTTAATGAATACCGTAAAAAAAAAACTCAAAAGAAAACTCATAAATCAGGATCAAGAGGTTTAAAATTGGTCCAAGACTATGAATTGATCAATCAATCAGCGTAGTTCAGTGGAAAAGAGCCTGGGCTTTGGAATTAGTGGTCATGGATTCAGATCCTGCTGATTATGCTTGCTTCTTCTAGACTGTGAGCACGCTGTTGGGTAGGGACCGTCTCTATATGTTGCCAACTTGTACTTCCCAAGCTCTTAGTACAGTGCTCTGCACACAGTAAGTAGTCAATAGATACGATTGAATGAATGAATGAATGAATGAAATCCCGGTCTGCCAGCTGTCAGCTGTGTGACTTTGGGAAAGTCACTTCACTTCTCTGGGCCTCATTTCCCTCATCTGGAAAATGGGGATGAAGACTGTGAGCCCCCCTGGGGACAACCTGATCACCTTGTAACCACCCCAGCGCTTAGAACAGTGCTTTGCACATAGTAAGCGCTTAACAAATGCTATTATTATTATTATTATTATGTGTGTGTTGATTGAGAGAGACGAGTCTACGGTAACGCCACATTTAGAGAAGCAGCGTGGCTCAGTGGAAAGAGCACAGGCTTTGGAGTCAGAGGTCATGGGTTCAAATCCCGCCTCCCCACTTGTCAGCTGTGTGAGTTTGGGCGAGTCACTTCACTTCTCTGGGCCTCAGTTACCTCATCGGTAAAATGGGGATGAAGACTGTGAGCCCCCCGTGGGACAACCTGATCACTTTGTAACCTCCCCAGCGCTTAGAACAGTGCTTTGCGCATAGTAAGCGCTTAATAAATGCCATTATTATTATTTACAAGCTAATGAGACAGGGAGGGTGGTGGTGCTGTCTACAGTGAGGGGAAAGTCATGGGGAAGGACAGGGTTTGGGTGGGGAAATGGGTTAGACATGTTTTGGACATCAATCAATCAATCAATCAATCAATCGTATTTATTGAGCGCTTACTATGTGCAGAGCACTGTACTAAGCGCTTGGGAAGTACAAATTGGCATCACACAGAGACAGTCCCTACCCAACAGTGGGCTCACAGTCTAAAAGGGGGAGACAGAGAACAGAACCAAACATACCAACAAAATAAAATAAGTAGGATAGAAATGTACAAGTAAAATAAATAAATAAATAAGTAAATAGAGTAATAAATATGTACAACCATTTATACATATATACAGGTGCTGTGGGGAAGGGAAGGAGGTAAGACGGGGGGATGGAGAGGGGGACGAGGGGGAGGGAAAGAAGGGGCTCAGTCTGGGAAGGCCTCCTGGAGGAGGTGAGCTCTCAGCAGGGCCTTGAAGGGAGGAAGAGAGCTAGCTTGGCGGATGGGCAGAGGGATTGGGGGCATTCCAGGCCCGGGGGATGACGTGGGCCGGGGGTCGATGGCGGGACAGGTGAGAGCGAGGTACAGTGAGGAGATTAGTGGCGGAGGAGCGGAGGGTGCGGGCTGGGCTGGAGAAGGAGAGAAGGGAGGTGAGGTAGGAGGGGGCCAGGGGATGGACAGCCTTGAAGCCCAGGGTGAGGAGTTTCTGCCTGATGCGCAGATTGATCGGTAGCCATTGGAGGTTTTTGAGGAGGGGAGTAATATGCCCAGAGCGTTTCTGGACAAAGATAATCCGGGCAGCAGCATGAAGTATGGATTGAAGTGGAGAGAGACACGAGGATGTTACGTTACGTGTTACGTTACGTGACATGTTACGTTAGAGGTGTTGACGAGGCAGGGAATATGTCTACCAACTCTGTTGTATTGTTATACTTTACTCCCCCAAGTGCTCTGTACAGTGCCGGCACTCAGTATGCTCTCAATAAATGCGATTGATTGATTGACACTCACGTTGAGATGTCCTGAAGGCAGGAGGAAGTTCGAGGCTGCGGCGAAGGAAGATCAGGGCTGGAGATGTAGGTTTGGGAATCGTCTTCTAGACTGTGAGCCCGCTGTTGGGTAGGGACCGTCTCTATATGTCACCAACTTGGACTTCCCAAGCGCTTAGTCCGGTGCTCTGCACACAGTAAGCACTCAGTAAATACGATTGAATGAATGAATGAATCCGTGTGGAGGTGGTAGTTGTGGCTTAAAGGAACAAATGAGTTCTCCAAGGGAATGGGGGTAGTTGGGAACCCAGAACTGAGCCTTGTGAAGGACTCCCACTGTGAGGGTGGGAGTCGGAGAAGGATCCTTTTAGACTGTGAGCCCACTGTTGGGTAGGGACTGTCTCTATATGTTGCCAATTTGTACTTCCCAAGCGCTTAGTACAGTGCTGTGCACATAGTAAGCACTCAATAAATACGATTGATGATGATGATGATGATGATGATCCTGCGAAGGAGACTGGAGAATGAGCATCCAGAGAGACAGGAGGAGAACCAGGAGAGGACAGTGGCAGGGAACCCAAGGTTGGATGTTTCCAGGAGATGGTGGTGGTCCACAGTGTCATTGTCAGCTCAGTGGTCAAGGAGGATTAGGATGGAGTAGAGGCCGTTGTATTTGGCCAAAAGGAGATTATTAGTGACCTTTGAGAAGGCAGTTTCAGTGGAGTGAAGGGGGGACGTAAATCGGATTGGAGGGGGTCAAAGAGAGATTTTGGAGGAGAGGACGTGGAGACAGCGGTTGTAGACAACTCACTCAAGGAGTTTGGAGAGGAACGGTAAGCGGGAGGTGGGGTGATAACTGGAGGGAGCCAAGGGAGGGTTTTTCTGGGGGTTAGGAGAGACAGGAGCGTGTTCAAAAGCAGTAGGGAAGAAGCCGTTGGAGAGGGAACAGTTGAAGATGGCGATCAGGGAGGAGAGAAGGGAGAGGTTTTGAAAAGGTACACAGGGATGGGATCGGAGGTGCAGGTAGAGGTGGTGGATTTTGAGCGGAGGTGGGAGATCTCGTGAGACACGGCTGGGAAGGATAATAATAATAATAATAATAATAATAATAAAAATAATAATAATAACGATGGCATTTGTTAAGCGCTTACTGTGTGCAAAGCACTGTTCTAATAATAATGATGATGGTATTTGTTAAGCACTTACTACGTGCAAAGCACTGTTCCAAGTGCCGGGGTTCGGGGGGGTGGCGTTTACAAGGTGATCAGGTTGTCCCACGGGGGGCTCACAGTTTTAATCCCCATTTTCCAGGTGAGGTAACTCAGGCCCAGAGAAGTTAAGTGACTTGCCCAGTCACACAGTTGACAGTTGGCGGAGCCGGGATTCGAACCCATGACCTCCGACTCCAAAGCCGGGGCTCTTTCCACCGAGCCACGCTGCTTCTCGTTGGAGAAGGATGGGAGGGTCCAAGGAGGGGGCAGGAGGAGGGGGCGACTGAAGAGGAGCCGGGGAGATTTTAGGGAGATCGCAACTGACGGTTTCAATTTTCTCAGCAAATTCCATGACCAGGTCATTAGGGGCAAGAGACGGAGGAAGTCGGAGGACAAGGGATTTGAGGAGGGAGTTAAATGTCCGAAACAATTGACGAAGGCCATGGGCACGGGAGTTAGTAACGATTGATCTACTCTGGGACCTGTAGTAGAAGTAATAATAGCTTTTGCCAAGTGCTGTGTGGTGTAATGCACTATACTAGGTGCTTGGGGAGTGTAGAAAATTTGATACGGGAAAAACTTCTGATGGTTTTTAACCTCTCTGTCCAGCATTCACCGTGTCCCATTTTCCCCCAGTGTTAAAACGAAACTCCCTTTCTTTTGAGTCCAATGGGGAAGTTACCCAGGGTGGGAAATAATGCCTATTTAGAGGAGGAAGAATGCCCCATTCAGGAGCCAGCCTGCAAACCCAAAGCAGTTGCTTTCTCAGACCCCACCGGGACAGACAGTCCTGCTGAGGTTATCAGCTCTTCCCTCGGATCGGAGATTGCTTCCGAAAGCCCCCGAAGGCTGGGCCCCTTTCAAGGTTTTCAAGGTCCGAGCGATAATAGGGAAAGCTCTGTTAGCTCATTGCCCGTCAGGTCTTTAGAAGATCCGAGTTGTTGCAGACTTTACGGCCCCTCTGTATCCGACAGTTTCGCTCTGCTTGGGCTAAGATCGTCCCCGGAGTCCCGAGCTCCCCAGGGGGAGGTTGGGTTGGATCCCGCCACCCATTTTTGGAATCGGAGACCTGGTGGGGAATAATAATTCCGGCATTTCTTAAGCGCTTACCGTGTGCCAGGTGCTGTGCTAAGCACTGGGTAGGTACAAGCAAGTCGGGCTGGACACAGTCCCTGTCCCACAATAATAATAATAATAATGATGGCATTTATTAAGTGCTTACCGTGTGCCAGGTGCTGTACTAAGCACTGGGTAGGTACAAGCAAGTCGGGCTGGACACAGTCCCTGTCCCACAATAATAATAATAATAATAATAATGATGGCATTTATTAAGCGCTTACTGTGTGCCAGGCGCTGTACTAAGCACTGGGTAGGTACAAGCAAGTCGGGCTGGACACAGTCCCTGTCCCACAATAATAATAATAATAATGATGGCATTTATTAAGCGCTTACTATGTGCAAAGCACTGGTCTAAGCGCCGGGGAGGTTACAAGGTGATCTGGTTGTCCCATGGGGGGGCTCACAGTCTCAATCCCCATTTTACAAAGGAGGTAACTGAGGCCCAGAGAAGTGAAGTGACTTGCCTGAGGTCGCACAGCCTAAGAGTGGCGGAGCCGGGATTAGAACCCATGACCTTCTGAATTCCAAGCCCACGCCCTATCCAGTATGCCATACTGGGGAAGCAGCGTAGCCCGGGAGTCAGAGGACCCGGGTTCCAGTCCTGGCTCCAGCACTTCCTTGCTGTGTGGCTGTGGGCAAGTCCCTTTCCTTCTCTGTGTCTGAATTGTAAAATGGGGATTCAGTAACTATTCTCCTTAGCCTGTTGCGCCCGTTGTGTGGGACGGGGACTGGGTCGTGCCGAATTAGCTTGCATTCATTCATCCAGTCGTATTTATTGAGCGCTTACTGTGTGCAGAGCACTGGACTAAGCGCTTGGGAAGTACAAGTTGGCAACATCGGGAGGCGGTCCCTACCCACAACAGTGGGCTCACAGTCTAGAAAACTTAGAAAAGCGCTTGACGTGTATTGAAGGCATAACAGATACCTTGCGAAGCAGGGAAGGGGACGAACGGAGCTACTGTCACTGCAACACAACTGTTGTGTCTTTGTACCTACATCTGGGCGTTCCCAGATGCTCCGGGGACCACGGTCAGGCCAGGTGGCCACCAAACTGGACGTCAGCCGTGGTAGAGCCGGTATTTTCAGTATTTGCAGGCCTCCCACAGACACCCTGCTCACGGTGTGTTGTAGGAGACCAGTTGTACATATCTGTAATTTATTCATATCCATGTCTGTCTCCTCTAGACAGTGGGCTTGGGAGCTGGGACTGTGTCTGTTACATTGTTGTGTTGTAATAATAATAATAATAATTCTTGGAACAGTGCTTTGCACATAGTAAGCACTTAATAAATGCCATTATTATTATTATGGTTATTGTTATTATTATTATTATTATAGTAAGCGCTTAATCCATTCATTCATTCATTGTCGTATTTATTGAGCGCTTACTGTGTGTAGAGCACTGTACTAAGCGCTTGGGAAGTGCAAGTTGGCAACATATATATATAGCCCCCTCCCCACCTTACCTCCTTCCCCTCCCCACAGCACCTGTATATATGTATATATGTTTGTACGGATTTATTACTCTATCTATTTTATTTGTATATATTTATTCTATTTATTTTATTTTGTTAATAGGTTTTGTTTTGTTCTCTGTCTCCCCCTTCTAGGCTGTGAGCCCGCTGTCGGGTAGGGACCGTCTCGAGATGTCGCCAACTTGTACTTCCCAAGCGCTTAGTACAGTGCTCTGCACACAGTAAGCGCTCAATAAATGCGATTGAATGAATGAATGGAGACGGTCCCTACCCAACAGCGGGCTCACAGTCTTAATAAATGCCATCATCATTATTATTTTTATCTGTGCCAGGCACGTGCTAAGGCCCGGGGTGGATGCAGGCAAATACCGTGTCCCATATGGGGCTTATAGTCTCAATCTTCATTTTATGAGGGTACTGAGGCCCAGAGAAGTGAAGTGACTTGTCCAAGGCCATACAGCAGACAAGTGGCGGAGCCGGGATTAGAACCCATGACCTTGCGATTTCGAGGCCCGTGCTCTATCCACTTCGCCCTGCCGCTTCCCATACTCTCCCAAGCGCTTGGTACAGTGCCCTGCACGCGGTAAGCGCTCAAGAAATACGACTGATTGATTGAGACATGAGCCCCGGGCCCGGCTGTAGCCTCGTGAGGAGGAGAAGGATGCCGTGCACGAAGCACTTGGCTGCTCTGTGATCTTGGGCAAGTTTCTTAACTTCTCTGTTCCTCTCTGAGCCCCGTGGGGGACGTGGACCGTGTCCAGTCCGATTAGCTTGTGTCTATCCTAGCGCTCAGTACAGTGCCTGGCACATAGTAAGCGCTTACTGAACACCGTTTAGAAAAAATTGCAGGTTAGGTAAAGTGATGGAACAGAACTCTGAAGAAAATCCGTTCTACAGACCCTAACTAAATAATAATAATAAGAAGAATGGCATTTATTAAGCGCTTACTATGTGCAAAGCACTGTTCTAAGCGCTGGGGAGGTTACAAGGAGATCAGGTTGTCCTGCGGGGGACTCACAGTCTTCATCCCCATTTTACAGATGAGGTAACTGAGGCACAGAGAAGTGAAGGGACTTGCCCAGGGTCACACAGCTGACAATTGACGGAGCCGGGATTAGAACCCATGACCTCTGACTCCAAAGCCCGGGCTCTTTCCACTGAGCCATGCTGCTTCTCTAAAGGCTGCCCAGTTACAGAGCTCCTTATAATAATATAATAATAGCATTTATTAAGCGCTTACTATGTGCAAAGCACTGTTCTAAGCACTGGGGAGGTTACAAGGAGATCTGGTTGTCCCACGGGGGGCCCACAGTCTTCATCCCCATTTTACAGATGAGGTCACTGAGGCACAGAGAAGTGAAGTGACTTGCCCAGAGTCACATGGCTGACAATAGACGGAGCCGGGATTAGAACCCATGACCTCTGACTCCAAAGCCCGAGCTCTTTCCACTGAGCCACGCTGCTTCTCAAAAGGCTGCCCAAATACAGAGCTCCTTGTAAGGTGCTTTGCCTAATAGTAGCTACTCAAGCACTGATGACGATAAGCCAATAATAATAATAATAATAATAATAATAATAATAATAATAGTGGTATTTGTTAAGTGCTTACTATGTGCAAAGCACTGTTCTACGCGCTGAAGCATAGCATTCTTTCAAAGAAGTCTTTGCTAGCTTTACTGTTCACTCCTTATAGCCTGCAATCATTCATTCATTCATTCATTCATTCAGTCGTACGTATTGAGCACTTTCTGTGTGCAGAGCACTGTACTAAGCGCTTGGGAAGTACAACTTGGCAACATCTAGAGACGGTCCCTACCCAACAGCGGGCTCACAGTCTAGAAGGGGGAGACAGACACCAAAACAAAACATGTTAACAAAATAAAATAAATAGAATAAATATGTACAAGTAAAATAAATAAATAGAGTAATGAATACATACAATCAACAGTTGGTGAGGCCTTTAGCTTGGCAACATATAGAGACGGTCCCTGCCCAACAGCGGGCTCACAGACTAGAAGGGGGAGACAGAGAACAAAACAAAACGTGTTAACAAAATAAAATAAATAGAATAAATATGTACAAGTAAAATAAATAAATAGATAGAGTAATAAATACGTACAGACAACAGTTGGTGAGGCCTTTAGCTTGGCAACATATAGAGATGGTCCCTACCCAACAGCGGACTCACAGTCTAGAAGGGGGAGACAGAGAACAAAGTAAAACATGTTAACAAAATCAAATAAATAGAATAAATATGTACAAGTAAAATAAATAGAGTAATAAATACGTACAAACAATCAACAGTTGGTGAGGCCTTTAGCTTGGCAACATCTAGAGACGGTCCCTACCCAACAGTGGGCTCAAAGTCTAGAAGGGGGAGACAGACAACAAATCAAAACATGTTAACAAAATAAAATGAATAGAATAAATATGTACAAGTAAAATAAATAAATAGAGTAATAAATACGTACAATCAACAGTTGGTGAGGCCTTTAGCTTGGCAACATCTAGAGACGGTCCCTACCCAACAGTGGGCTCACAGTCTAGAAGGGGGAGACAGACAACAAAACAAAACATACTAACAAAATAAAATAAATAGAATAAATATGTACAAGTAAAATAAATAAATGGAGTAATAAATACGAACAAACAATAAACGGTTGGTGAGGCCCTTAGCTTGTAATCAGGAGGCCTTCCCAAACTGAGCCCCTTCCTTTCTCTCCCCGTCGCCCCCCTCTCCATCCCCCCATCTTACCTCCTTCCCTTCCCCACAGCACCTGTATATATGTATATATGTTTGTACATGTTTATTACTCTATTTATTTATTTTACTTGTACATATCTATTCTATTTATTTTATTTTGTTAGTATGTTTGGTTTTTGTTCTCCGTCTCCCCCTTTTAGACTGTGAGCCCCCTGTTGGGTAGGGACCGTCTCTATATGTTGCCAATTTGTACTTCCCAAGCGCTTAGTACAGTGCTCTGCGCACAGTAAGCGCTCAATAAATACAATTGATTGATTATATATGTGCTTTCAAAAGAGCATTTGAACACCTTCAGCGTCTTGAGCTCCCGTTGAAGTTGTCTCTCCTCCCAGACCTCTCAGCTTCTCACGTCCCGCTCACCGAAAGCAGTTCTGCCGAGCGGACCCCCGGATCTACGTCTGCAGTGACGTTTCGTCCGCGGTCTCGTAGCCACAGATTGTGCGGCCCGAGAGAAGTTCGGTTTTGCCTTCCTTCACCCTGAGACATCCATGGTCGTCGTTTGGGCGCTTACGGGGCGTCGAGCGTTGTGCCGAGCGCTTGGGAGAGTACGATCCAGCACATTGGGCCGAGCCCCGCTTTTGTTTCATTGTCATTTTGACTGTAGCTCCGGTGAGGCAGAGAGAGAGCACAAGTTCTCTGGTTCCTAACCATCCTTTTTTTTTTTTCCTCTCTCTTTCTCTCTCTCTGTCTCTCCGCAGAACACCTTGTTGCAGCAGCTGGGAGTCGCTCCTTTCTCCGAGGGCCCCTGGCCCTTGTACATTCACCCCCAGAGCCTCTCCGTGCTCTCCCGCCTCCTACTCATCTGGCAACACAAAGCCAACGCCCAGGGGGACCCCGATGTCCCCGAATGCCTGAAGGTGTGGGAGAGGTAAAGGAACCCCAGGGAAACGCGTCCCTTCCAACTGTAAGCATGCGCGAGGTTGACCCCAAATTCCAGAAGTTTGGAGCGGTCGATCCAGTTGGCCCGGCTAGTCCTTGAAGCTGGGCTTTCTGCAGGGGCAGGAGACTGGAAGCCCACTGTTGCGTAGGGACCGTCTCTATATGTTGCCGACTTGGACTTCCCAAGCGCTTAGTACAGTGCTCTGCACTCAGTAAGCGCTCAATAAATACGACTGAATGAATGAATGAAAAGAAGAAAGGGAATGTGCTCGAGGCTTAGGATTTTCCCTTCCCCCTTAGATCAGTGGGAATTTGGATAGGCGGAATCCCAGATGAGCAGAACTGAGGTTCCCGAAGTTACCGTTCTTTTTAAAAGAAGAAAGTGAAGATGCTAGGAAAGCAGCATGGACCGGTGGATAGGGCCCGGGCCCGGGATTCAGAGGCCCTGGGTTTTAATCCCGTCTCCGCCACTTGTCTGCTGTGTGACTTTGGGCAAGTCAGTTCACCTCTCTGGGCCTCAGTTCCCTCATCTGCACAATAGGGGTTCAATACCCATTCTCCCTCCTTGTTAAAATGTGAGCCCCATGTGGGACCTGAGTATCTTGGATCTACCACAGTGCTTGGTGCATAAGAGATAACAATTATTATTATTCGGGCAAAGAGCATGGGCTTGAGAGTCAGAGGACCCGGTTGGTTTTTTTTTTAATGGTATTTGTTAAACACTTAGGTGCCAGAACTGTACTAAGCACCGGGATAGAAACGAGATAATCAGGTTGGACATAATCCCTGCCCCACGTGGGGCTCAGTCTCAATCTCCATTTAACAGATGAGGTAACTGAGGCTCAGAGAAGTGAAGCGATTTGCCCAAGGTCACACAGCAGACAAGTGGCAGAGCCGGGATTAGAACCCAGGTCTTTCTGGCTCCCAGGCCGGCTTCGTCCCCCAGGCCACTCTGCTTCTCTAATCCCGTCTCTGCCACTTAATAATAATAATAATGACATTTATTAAATGCCTACTATGTACACCTTCCCGCCAGACTGATGCTTCTTCCTGCCTTGCAGTCTAGAGAGAGAGACGTGAATATAAATAAATAAATTCCAGATAGTAAATGTGTACCTTCCGGCCAGACTGACGCTTCTTCCTCCTCGCGGGCAGGTTCGTAGCCACGGTGAAACAGAATGCCCTCCAGGGGACACTCCCTAATGACACGGAGGATTTGAACGTCGAGCACCTGCAGCTGCTGCTGCTGATCTTCCACAACTTTTCCGAGAAGGGCCGCCGCTCCGTTTTGGCCCTCTGCATCCAGACCATCCTGGAAATCGCGGCCAACATGGACTCTCAGCTGCGCTCCGTGCCCCTCCTCCTGGCCCGCCTGCTGCTGGTGTTCGACTACCTGCTCCATCAGTATTCCAAAGTCCCCACGTACCTCTTCGAACAGGTACAAGCCGGCTCTGTTTCAGCGCCGCAAAATGCCGAGCTTAACCCGATTCGGTCACGGCCAGGGCGTCTTGTCCGGTCCTCCGCTTTCAGAACAAACCAGTTCTCCCGCCTGAGTCGTTGACCTGGGTCTGGAATGGTTTGGAGTTCAGAGTTGGGCAGCGTGAGAAGTGAGAAGCGGCAATAATAATAATGATGGCATTTATTGCGCGCTTACTACGTGCAAAGCACCGTTCTAAGCGCTGGGGAGGTTGCAAGGAAATCAGGTTGTCCCATGGGGGGCTCGCAGTCTTAATCCCCGTTTTACAGATGAGGTAACTGAGGCCCAGAGAAGTTAAGTGACTTGCCCAAAGTCACACAGCTGGCAATTGGCAGAGCTGGGATTCGAACCCGTGACCCCAGACTCCAAAGCCGGGGCTCTATCCACTGAGCCACGGGGCCTCGTGGAAAGAGCACGGACCTGGATTCCAGTCCCGGCCCTGCCGCTTGTCTGCTGAGGGATCTCGGGCACCTCACTGAACCTTCTCTGTGCCTTGATTTCCCCGTCTGAGAAATGGGGAGTAAATCCTCCTCCCTGCAACTAGGACTGTGAGCCTGATGTGGGACAGGGGCTCTGTGCAACCAGATTATCTTGTATTTACCTCAGTGCGTAAAGATGTGAGCCTGATGTGGGACAGGGGCTCTGTCCAACCTGATTATCTTGCATTTACCTCAGCGCTTAGTTCGGTGCCTGGCGCACAGTAAGTGCTTAACAAACACCATTAAAGAAAGAGTTGGAGCAAAGTTAGATCTGGGGAGAAGCCAGGGTGGAAGCCTAGATCGTTGTGTGTTGTCCTTAGTGGTGGTCTTCAAGAATTTTCTGTTAAAAATAGGCCTCACAGGTAGCCAAGTAAATTTTCTCACTCGTTCCCTCTGAGTTAACACTGATAAAAGTTTTTTTAACATGTCCTTATGGGCAGCCAAGTGCCCAATTTATGCTGGGCCAGTTTTTTATGTTTGTTTCCAGGGCTCTGCTGTTTAAGGGGCAGACACGCTGGCCACCGTCTGTGGGTTGGCCAAATTTCTGGTTTTAGGATTACGGAATCCCAAGGTTAGAAGGGTCAGTAGTAGGTCATATAATCCTTTCCTCTTCTTAGTCCAGGGCTGAACCCATTACTAGTCCAGTCAGAGGAAAATCCAGTATCTAAGGCGTTTGAGAAAAGAGATTCTGCAACCGCAGTCAGTCAGCCCTCCGTCTGCGGCCTGAATTTCTCTTGCGGCCAATTAAACCCAATTCCTTGGCTTTTTGACCTCAGCGGGCCTGATTTAGCGCTTTGTCTTTGACCTTTGATGGATTTCCTGACAGTGGTCCCGCTGCATGTTAGTGAGGGGATTGTTTTATCCCAGCTCCCCTTGATGCTGTCTCTAATTCCTCAGGCTCTGAAATAGTGCAGGATCTGCCTCAATTGTGACTGCCTTTAACTTTGCTCCAAATGAGAACTTCTTCTTCAGTCGTATTTTTTGAGCGCTTACGGTGTTCAAAGCACTGTACTAACCGCTTGGGAAGTCCAAGTCGGCAACATATAGAGACGGTCCCTACCCAACAGTGGGCCCACAGTCTAGAACTTGCCATCACCCTCTGTTTCTGTCTCTCCTCCTCTCATAACCTGCACGGTTGTGTGTTTCACCAGGTGCAGTATAACCTGCTGAGCCCTCCTTTCGGCTGGGCAAGCGGGTCCCAGGACAGCAGCCGCCGTGCCACCCCGCCCCTCTATCATGGCTTCAGAGAGGTCGAAGAAAACTGGGCCAAGCACTGCTCATCAGGTGAGAGAAAACGTGACTCGCCGCTCAGTGCTCTGGCACATCGTGAGCGGAAGACAAATGCCGCGACAGAAGAGCCGAGCGAAGGTGAGGGGCAGGAGCTTAGGGTCGAAGATTTGGGAAGGACCTTAAGAGGCGCCTGGGCCAGACCCCCGCCCTCAGGCCGGCCGTCGGAAGTTGGGGCAGGTAGCCCACCACCTCCCTCGGTAGCCAGGCCTAACGGGAGGACCTTGCGGGTGGAACTGGGTTCTTCTCCGCCGATCTTGGCCGGCACTTGTCCTCTCCCCACTCGAAGGCAGCCCGAGGACCTCAGGTCTCTGCTTGTCAAGCTGAGTTCAACATTTCTCTCATTATAATAATAATAACGGCATTTGTTAAGCGCTTACTATGTGCCAAGCACTGTTCCGAGCGCCGGGGGAGATAAGGTAATCAGGTTGTCCCCCGTGGGGCTCACAGTTTTAGTCCCCGTTTTACAGATGTGGCAACTGAGGCGCAGAGAAGTGCAGGGACTCGCCCAGTGTCACGGAGCTGACAAGTGGCGGAGCCGGGATTAGAACCCGCGACCACTCTTGCGGTCGAGTCAGTCGTGTTTATTGAGCGTGTGCCTGCATGTCACCTGGTCAGCGGGAAGGTCTGAGTTGCCTTCTGTATCATCATCATCAATCGTATTTATTGAGCGCTTACTATGTGCAGAGCACTGTACTAAGCGCTTGGGAGGTACAAATTGGCAACAAATAGAGACAGTCGCTACCCGACAGTGGGCTCACAGTCTAAAAGGGGGAGACAGAGAACAAAACCAAACATACTAACAAAATAAAATAAATAGAATAGACATGTACAAATAAAATAAATAAATAAATAAATAGAGTAAAAAATATGTACAAACATACGTTGCCGACTTGTACCTCCCAAGCGCTCTGTAAGCGCTCAATAAATACGATTGAACGAAGGAAGGAATGCAGTCTACCCGGCCGGGCTTTTTGGGAATGTAAGATTGCCATGCGCTTCGGAGAAAGCCATCTTAAACGTCGGTTTCCCGAGATGTCAGTCTGTATTGATCCTCGTACGTTTTGGAAGCCACATACTATAGTAGCTTCAGTATTCCTAGACTGTAAGCTCCTTCTGGGCAGGGAAAGTGTCTACCAACTTTATATTCCACTCTCCTGAGCGGTCTGCACGCAGTAAGCACTAAATCGGCACCGTTGATTGACTGATTGATTTTTGGTGAAGTTTTTATGCCCCGGCAGCCAACTAGGGTTGCGTTTCAAACCGCTCATTTGTCGTCTGCTGTATTAAATCCCAGATGCGGCCCCGCAGCCCCGATTCTATTGCATCCTGTCGCCAGAAGCCTCGGAGGACGATTTGAACCGCCTTGATAATATGGTACTGGAAATTCTAAAATATCGTTTTAATCGGGGGGAAAAGTTTGATCCTAGGGCTCAACTCCTGTGGTCGCCGCCTCCTCCTAGCTTGTTGGCGGGTGGGAATGGCAAGTTTTTGGAGATTTTCAGGCTTTACAGGACAGACAGTCTTTGCAGGTTTATTTAGTTTGCCAGCATCAGCTCTTGAGACAGACTCTTCAAAGGGACTGATCATTCTTAATATCTGATAAAGAATTATGCTGTTGGCTTGAATTCCATTTGGGCCTTTTTATGGTATTTAAATGCTTACTATGTGTCAGACACCGTTCTAAGCTCTGGAAGTAGATAGAAGTTAATTAGGCCGGACCCAACCCCGTCCCGCACGGGGCTCACAGTCTAAGTAGGAGGGAAAACACATATTTAACCCTCAATTTACAGTTGAGGAAACTGAGGCACCGAGAAGGTGTGACTGGAGAAGCAGTGTGGCGCAGTGGAAAGAGCACAGGCTTTGGAGTCAGAGGTCATGGGTTCACGTCCCGGCTCCGCCACCTGTCAGCTGTGTGACTTTGGGCAAGTCACTTCACTTCTCTGGGCCTCTGTTCCCTCATCTGTAAAATGGGGATGAAGACTGTGAGCTCCCCGTGGGACAACCTGATCACCTTGTAACCTCCGCAGCGCTTAGAACAGTGCTTTGCACATAGTAAGCGCTTAATAAATGCCATTATTATTATTATTATTGTCCAAGGTCACCCAGCAAGCCATTGGCGGAGCTGGGGTTACAACCCGGGCCCATGCTCTTCCCACTAGGCCATGCTGCTTTTTAAGCTTCGTTGGTTTAGACACCTTCAGAGATATTGATTTATCAGGAACAGTTGTACTTGAATTTGACCCCAGGCTGCAAAGTGACTATGTCTTGAGTGGGAAGGAGACCACAGACCAGCGAGGCCTATATTATTACGCGGGAGTCATCAGCTTGGAGCGTAGGGAGTAGCGTCAAAGGGGTGTCAGTGTAAGTCACACCACCTTGTCTTTGCTTTAGGTCTGTGAAGTCCTCTTCTCCAGAGCTGTGAGATACAACGAGCTTTACGCTGCACTGACCTCTCTGGTTGCAGCTGGATCCCAGTTCGATACGGTCAGGAGGAAGGAAAGCAAGAACGTAACGGCGCTGGTAAGACTTCGAGGGGGCCGCTCGGCTGGGCCGGGCCAGCTCGAACCCCAGTGGGAGGAAGGGCTCGTGTTGGGGAGGGACCGTCTCTATATGTTGCCAACTTGTACTTCCCAAGCGCTTAGTCCAGTGCTCTGCACACAGTAAGCGCTCAATAAATACGATTGAATGAATCTAGGAAGTGGTTCTCGAAGCTGGCTTGTACGGCAAACCCTGAGACCAGTCAGATGACGATTTAACGGACGGGTCAGTGTTAGCCCTCTCTAGGAGTTTGGTTTTTATTATTTTATTCCCCCATTTTACTGGCCAAAAAGGGCAAGAAATGAAAAATGAAGAGCAGACCTTTGGGGACGGTCGATCTCGCAAAGTCTTGGTGACCCTAGATGGGTCTCCTTTGGCTTGTTGTATGGTATTTATTCTTTTAATGGTATTTGTTAAGCATTTGCTATACACCCGGCACTGTACTAAGCCCTGGGGGAGATCAGTCGATCAGTCGTATTTATTGAGCGCTTTCTACGTGCAGAGCACCGTACTAAGTGTTTGGGAGAGTACAACACCACAGAATTAGCTTTCATTCATTCATTCAGTCGTATTTATTGAGCACTTACTGCAGATCCCTTCCCTCCCCATAATAAAGGTATATACAAGCTACGGTCCCTGTCCCACATGGGGCGCGCAGTCTTAATCCCCATTTTACAGACAGCGGTAACTAAGGCCCGGAGCAGTGAAGTGACTCGCCCAAGGTCACGTTGGTGGCGAGGTGGAGCTGGGATTAGAACCTGGGTCCTTCTGAATCCCAGGCCTGTGATCTGTGCACTGTGCCACTCTCCTCCTTATTTATGGAGAAGCACTATGTATGGATAGTATGTATGTGTATGTATGTATAGAAGCACTATGCAGAGCACTATGCTAAGCACCTGGGGTAGTACAGTATAGTAGGTAGACCCGATCCCTGCCTACAAGGAGCTTGCAGACTAGAGGGGGGCCGCCGCGTTCAGTCCCTCACGCCGGCTCTGGTCACATCGAAGAAGGGAGCCTCGCAGTCTGAGTGGCAGCCGAGCACCGTCTTCTCGGATCTCTAATACTCCCTGTTTTGTTCTTGGATAAACGACTTGGGATTCTCTGTGTCTGAAACCAGAAAATGCTGATCATTGACCCGTAACGTAGCCGAGATGTCACTGATCTGTGTGTGTAGACTGGATTAATCTCAGATTCCGTTTTGGGGGGTCGGGGCTTCATCAAGATCCCGGTGAATTCAGCTCATGGCAACGACGGTGCCAGTGGGACAGCCTTTCGGCATTTAACACCGTCTTCTCGGATCTCTGATACTCCTTCCTGTTTTGTTCCTGGATAAACGACTTGGGGTTCTCTCTGTCTGGAACCAGAAAACGCTGATCATTGACCCGTAACGTAGCCGAGATGTCACTGATCTGTGTGTGTAGACTGGATTAACCTCAGATTCCGTTTTTGGGGGGTCGGTGCTTCATCAAGATCCCGGTGATTTCAGCTCACGGCAACGACGGTGCCAGTGGGGCAGCCTTTCGGCATTTAGCACCGTCTTCTCGGATCTCTGATACTCCCTGTTTTGTTCTTGGATAAACAACTTGGAGTTCTCTCTGCCTGGAACCAGAAAATGCTGATCATTGACCCATAACGTAGCTGTGATGTCACTGATCTGTGTGTGTAGACTGGATTAATCTCAGATTCCGTTTTGGGGGGGTCGGCGCTTTATCAAGATCCCGGTGAATTCAGCTCATGGCAACGACGGTGCCAGTGGGACAGCCTTTCGGCATTTAGCACCGTCTTCTCGGATCTCTGATACTCCTTCCTGTTTTGTTCCTGGATAAACGACTTGGGGTTCTCTCTGTCTGGAACCAGAAAATGCCGATCATTGACCCGTAATGTAGCCAAGATGTCACTGATCTGTGTGTGTAGACTGGATTAATTTCAGATTCCGTTTTGGGGGGTCAGTGCTTCATCAAGATCCGGGTGAATTCAGCTCATGGCAACGACGCGTTTAGACGGTGCCAGTGGGACAGCCTTTCGGCATTTAGCTTTAATTCTGTTTGTTCTGACGTCTTGACTTGTTTTGTTTTGTTGTCTGTCTCCCCCTTCTAGACTGTGAGCCCGTTGTTGGGTAGGGACTGTCTCTATATGTTGCCAGCTTGTACTTCCCAAGCGCGTAGTACAGTGCTCTGCACACAGTAAGCGCTCAATAAATACGATTGAATGAATGGTAACGAGGAGTCGGGTTGGGTCAAGCCGAATGCCATTTCTGTGCCTGTCGTTCCCTTTGATTCTTCCAGGAGGCTTGTGCCCTGCAGTATTATTTCTTAGTACTGTGGAGGATCTTAGGGATCCTGCCGCCATCCAAGAATTACATGAACCAGCTGGCAATGAACACCCCCGAGATGAGCGAATGTGATATTCTGCACACCTTGCGTTGGTCCTCCCGCCTCCGCATCAGCTCCTACGTCAACTGGATCAAGGTAAGGGCCGCGGTAATACGGTGACGGTTCTTGGCCTGGGCCGTTGGAGTCCGGTCCAGGAAATTCAAGGGTGTTGACGCGAGTTCCCCGCTACCGCGCGTGTGGAACACCCTGTGGGTGGTTGGGTGAGGCGCCCGAGGTAGACTCGGCCCCCCGTTATCCCAACAGGAGCACCTGATCAAACAAGGCATGAAAGCGGAACACGCCGGATCGCTCATGGAACTGGCCTCCACCAAATGCAGCTCGGTGAAATACGACGTGGAAATAGCAGAAGAGTATTTTGCCCGACAGGTACGCCGGCCCGCGAGGCCACCCCCGTTTGCGTGGCCGCCAGCCGGTCAGCAGTATCGACCGAGCGCTTACCGTGTGCTGAGCACTTGGCTAAGCTCTCGGGCAGGGGTAATGCAACAGAGGTGGTCGACGTGTAAGGAGATTACGTTCTACCAGAAAAAGAAGACATTCACTTTTGGCTGGGGGAAATAATGGAGTATAAAGATACGTCCATAAGTGCAGTAGGGCTGGAGTGAGTATCAAAATGCTCATTCATTCAGTCGTACTTATTGAGCGCTTGCTGTGTGCAGAGCACTGTGCTAAGCGCCTGGGAAGTACAAGTTGGCAACATCTAGAGACGGTCCCGCCCCAACAGCGGGCTCATCAGCGGTTCCCCGTATTTCAATCAATCAATCAATATCAATCAATCGTATTTATTGAGCGCTTACTATGTGCAGAGCACTGTACTAAGCGCTTGGGAAGTACAAATTGGCATCACATAGAGACAGTCCCTACCCAACAGTGGGCTCACAGTCTAAAAGGGGGAGACAGAGGACAGAACCAAACATACCAACAAAATAAAATAAGTAGGATAGAAATGTACAAGTAAAATAAATAAATAAATAAATAGAGTAATAAATATGTACAACCATATATACATATATACAGGTGCTGTGGGGAAGGGAAGGAGGTAAGACGGGGGGATGGAGAGGGGGACGAGGGGGAGAGGAAAGAAGGGGCTCAGTCTGGGAAGGCCTCCTGGAGGAGGTGAGCTCTCAGCAGGGCCTTGAAGGGTATTTCCGGTGTTTTGTCAAAGATCTCCTCCTTCTGTGGCATCGACTGCACCACCATCCTCCAGCTGCATGAGATTCCCAGCCTGCAGTCCATCTACACCCTCGACGCCGCGATCTCCAAAGTCCAGGTGTCCCTGGACGAGCACTTTTCCAAGCTGGCGGCCGAGACGGACCCCCACAAATCATCCGAGATTACCAAGAACCTGCTGCCGGCCACCCTGCAGCTCATTGACACCTACGCGTCGTTTACCAGGTGCGGCCCGGTCCTCGGAGCGGTGGCGGGCTGTCGGGAAGGGGCTCGGTCTCCGGGGTTTGCCCTGTCCCCTACGGAAATCGAAACCCCGCTCCTCTTTCCGCTCAATCCGGCCGTAATGTCGCACGCCCAGAATCGTCACTTTTGGCAGAGGCCAAGTGGCGTAGACCGCCCTTGACGTCTCATCATCATCATCAGTCGTATTTATTGAGCGCTTACTATGTGCAGAGCACTGTACTAAGCGCTTGGGAAGTACAAATTGGCAACATATCTCCCGTCTCCCCCGGGAGGCACGTCTCCCAGCTTCCAATCCCTTTGCTCATGTGAGAATTATTTTCCTTGTTCTGACATGCCTTCCTCTTAGCACAGAGCCTCGGTCTGTCTTGAATCAATCAATCAATCAATCAATCGGATTTATTGAGCGCTTACTGTGTGCAGAGCACTGTACTAAGCGCTTGGGAAGCGTCATGGCCTAGTGGTTAGAGCACAGACCTGAGAGGCGAAAGGTCCCGGGTTCTAATCCCGGCTCCACCACTTGTCTGCCCTGTGACCCCGGGCAAGTCACTTCTCTGGGCCTCAGTTACCTCATCTGTAAAACGGGGTTTGAGACTGTGAGTCCCCCCGTGAGACGGGGCCTGCGTTCAACCCGATTTTCTCGGTATCCACCCCAGCGCTTAGTGCAGTGCTTAGCACTGAGTAAGTGCTTAACAATTACCATAATTATTATTATTATTTTGAGGAATAAGTACATGGGCTTCATTTTTATGAACACAGGAATTGGACTTGTCTCCCCGTTTTTGACTGTGAGCCCAGTGTTGGGTAGGGACTGTATATGTTGCCAACTTGTACTTCCCAAGCGCTTAGTACAGTGCTCTGCACACAGTAAGCGCTCAATAAATACGATTGATGATGATGATGATGATGATGACTTGTATTGCTGTGAAAGGTAAAGTCAGCCCATAGACCCGCCAAGCCGTACTGCCCGATTCTAGTGGGCCAGTTAACGGTTCCCAGGACCATTCATTCATTCAGTCGTATTTATTGAGCGCTTACTGTGTGCAGAGCACTGTACTAAGCGCTTGGGAAGTCCAAGTTGGCAACATCTAGAGACGGTCCCTACCCAACAGCGGGCGCACAGTCTAGAAGGGGGAGACAGAGAACAAAACAAAACATATTAACAAAAGAAAATAGATAGTGGATTGGAGGGCCACTGGTCTTGGCTTTATTATTTTGCTGATGGGATGATGTTGTCATCGTGTGCTTCCTGACTGCTCACAAGCACGAAATGGTTGCCTGTCTCCATGCTAATAATGATAATCTTTGTGATATTTGGTAAGCGCTTACTGGGCGCTTACCTGTATATATATGTATATATGTTTGTACATATTTATTACTCTATTTTACTTGTACATATGTATTCTATTAATTTTATTTTGTTAGTATGTTTGGTTTTGTTCTCTGTCTCCCCCTTCTAGACTGTGAGCCCACTGTTGGGTAGGGACTGTCTCTATATGTTGCCAACTTGGACTTCCCAAGCGCTTAGTCCAGTGCTCTGCACACAGTAAGCGCTCAATAAATACGATTGATTGATTGATTGGGCGCCAATTACCAAGTGACGTGCTGGGGTAGATATAGGGTAAGAAGATCAGACGCTGTCCCTGGCCCATAAGCGGCTCATAGTCTCAGCGAGGAGGGAGAACAGGTATTGAATCTCAGAAGAGGAAGCGGAGGCCCAGAGAAGTGACGTGACTTGCCCAGTGTCACACAGCAAGCAAGCGGTGGAACCAGGATTCGAATCCCTGCCCTTCCCACTCCCAGGCCTGGGCTCTTTCCACTAGGCCAAGCTGCTTCCCCCCTTTTAACAGAATGGCAGAAATTTGGGGAAAAAGCACGTGGGAAAACTGTGACCGTACGGTAAGCGGCGTCCCAGCAAGTCAAGCGATTTGTCCTGGGTCTCTGGGCATTGCCTGTGGGCCTCAGTTACCTCATCTGTAAAACGGGGTTTGAGACTGTGAGTCCCCCCGTGAGACAGGGCCTGTGTTCAACCCGATTTTCTCGGTACCCACCCCAGCGCTTAGCACAGAGTGAGTGCTTAACAATTACCATAATTATTATTTTGAGGAATAAGTACATGGGCTTCATTTTTATGAGCACATGAGGCCCAGAGAATTTGTCCTGGGCATTACCCGTGGAGATGATAATAATAATAATAATGGTAGCATTTATTAAGTGCTTACTATGTGCAAAGCACTGTTCTAAGCGCTGGGGAGGTTAACAAGGTGATCAGGTTGTCCCACGGGGGGCTCACAGTCTTCATCCCCATTTTACAGATGAGGTAACTGAGGCCCAGAGAAATTAAGTGACTGGCCCAAAGTCACACAGCTGATAAGTGGTGGAGTCGGGATTTGAACCCATGACCTCTGACTCCAAAGCCCAGGCTCTTTCCAAGATAATAATAATAATAATAATGGCATTTATTAAGCGCTTACTGTGTGCAAAGCACTGTTCTAAGCGCTGGAGCACTGTTCTAAGATGAAATCAGCTGTAAAAAAAAAAAAAATCTTCTTGACCTCCGGTCTTCTCCCTCCTCTCGTCCTCTCTGCTCATGGAAAAAATTCTTCCCCGCTCCGGCCGTAGGTCTTACCTGCTGCAGAGCCTCTCCGAGGAGGGATCCGCTGAGAACAGACCAGCCGAAGAGAAGCTACGGGGCTACTCCGCCGTCTTGGCTATCGGCTCGAGCCGCTGCAAGTCAAATACCTTGGGTAAGGTCCCTCCTGGAGGCCGGATTCTCGCTTTTCCAAGGCGAAGCTCCCTTCTGGGACGAGACCTGGATCTTAGCCTCCGTGCCCACCAGCAAGCGGCTCCTCTTGCGTCGGAAACCTCCCTTGGGTGGGGAATGGCGGGGTGCCGTGCCGTGAAGCCGGCAGTTTTTGCAGTTTCCAAAGTCTGGAATCTCTTGGGGTGGGATTTTGTAGAACCGCTAAGGTTTTTGTTAATTACGCGCCGACGTGACTGTTGGGTTAAGGGGTCCTGATAATCCAACTCCCAACTAGTTGCGTCCAACCTGGGCCGAGTGCGGGAATGACATCTCCAAAGGTGACCCTTACACTAAAAAGGAGAGACGTCCACGTCGGGGGAAAGAGATGCTTTTGCGGTGACTCTCGTTTGGCCGGCACCCCGTGGGAAGAAGCACGTTTTCTTCCGGCCGTCTCGTCTCCATTCCTGTTTTCCTTGAAGGATTGGAGGGGAGGCAGCGTGGCCTAGTGAACGGAGGACGGGCCTGGGCGTCAGAAGGACCTGGGTTCTAATCCTGGTTCCGCCCCTTGTTCGCTGGGTGACCTTGGGCAAGTCATTTCAGTTCTCTGTGCCTCGGTTACCTCATCTGTAAAAAGGGGGCCAAGACTTGAGCCCCGTGCGGGACAGTGCTTGACACCGAGTAAGCACTTAACAAGTACCATTCGTTCATTGAGAAGCAGCTTGGCTCAGTGGAAAGAGCCAGGGCTTTGGAGTCAGAGGTCATGGGTTTGAATCCCGGCTCCACCAGTTGTTACCTGTGTGACTTTGGCCAAGTCACTTCACTTCTCTGGGCCTCAGCTACCTCATCTGTAAAATGGGGATTAAGACTGTGAGCCCCCCGTGGGACAACCTGATCACCTTGTAGCCTTCCCAGTGCTTAGAACAGTGCTTTGCATATAGTAAGCACTTAATAAATGCCATCATCATTATTATTATTATTATTATTCATTCGTTCATTCAGTCGTATTTATTGAGTGCTTACTGTGTGCAGAGCACTGTACTAAGCGCTTGGGAAGTACAAGTTGGCAACATATAGAGACAGTCCCTACCCAACAGCAGGCTCACAGTCTAGAAGGGGGAGACAGACAACAAAACAAAGCATATTAACAAAGTAAAATAAATAGAATAAATATGTACAAATAAAATAAATAAATGGAGTAATAAATCCGTACAAACACATATACATATATACAGGTGCTGTGGGGAGGGAAAGGAGGTAAGGCGGGGGGGGATGGGGAGGGGGAGGATCATTTGGCGAGTGAGCCTGATGGGACTTTTTTATGTTATTTAAGTGCTTAATAAGTTGCTGAGTGTCTTGCTTCTTTTGGAATTGCACAGTGACATTTTGCTGAATGGTAGAGCTCCGATTTAATAATAATAATAATAATGATAATTGCATTTATTAAGCGCCTACTATGTGCAAAGCACTGTTCTAAGCACTGGGGAGGTTCCAAGGTGATCAGGTTGTCCCACGGGGGGCTCCCAGTCTTAACCCCCATTTTCCAGATGAGGTAACTGAGGCCCAGAGAAGTGAAGTGACTTGCCCAAAGTCACCCAGCTGACAATTGGCGGAGCCGGGATTTGAACCCATGACCTCTGCCTCCAAAGCCCGGGCTCTTTCCACCGCGCCACGCTGCTTCTGATTTGGTATTGACCCGCAGAGGCCTATCTTCCTTTCCCCCTCTCGTGATAGCGTCTCGCCCTGTCTCTCGGCTTCAGGTCCCAGCCTCGTCCAGAACTTACCGTCGGCAGTGCAGACCCTGTGCGAGTCGTGGAATAACATTCACACCAACGAGTTCCCCAACATCGGGTCTTGGGTGAGTCCAGAGCCGCGGTCCGGGCGCTAACCGAATCCGAGCCTGCCGATCCCGTCTTTGCTCAGAGTTGTGACTTTGAGTCCAGTGCTTAATAAGCAGGGCGGCAAACCCAGTCGAGTTGCAAGGTTCATCATTTGCTAAGAGCTCAAAGGTGGATGGGTGGAAGGTGGGGGTTGATGGATTTTTTTTTTCTACCCCACCTCAAGGAGACCCTTTGGGGTTGGCTTCGGGGACTCGGGGTCGCCAAGTCGATCCTGAAGTCAGATATTACTTTATTACAGACAAAGTATGTATTTATTGAGCCCTACTGAGAGCTCACCTCCTCCAGGAGGCCTTCCCAGACTGAGCCCCCTCCTTCCTCTCCCCCTCCCCCTTGCCTTACCTCCTTCCCCTCCCCACAGCACCTGTATCTACGTGTAGATGTTTGTACGGATTTATTACTCTATTTTATTTGTACATATTTATTCTGTTTTATTTTGTTAGTATGTGTTGTTTTGTTGTCTGTCTCCCCCTTCTAGACTGTGAGCCCGCTGTTGGGTAGGGACTGGCTCTATATGTTGCCAACTTGTACTTCCCAAGCGCTTAGTAACAGTGCTCTGCACACAGTAAGCGCTCAGTAAATACGATTGAATGAATGAATGAATGAATCTGTATATTTATTACAATTACAGACTGAGCCCCCTCCTTCCTCTGTCCCTCCCCATCCCCCTGCCCTACCTCCTTCCCCTCCCCATCACACCTGTATATGTTTGTACAGATCTATTACTCTATTTTACTTGTACATATTTACTATTCTATTTATTTTGTTAGTATGTTTTGTTTTGTTCTCTGTCTCCCCCTTTTAGACTGTGAGCCCACTGTTGGGTAGGGACCGTCTCTATATGTTGCCAACTTGGACTTCCCAAGCGCTTAGTACAGTGCTCTGCACACAGTAAGCGCTCAGTAAATACGATTGAATGAATGAAGGAATGAATCTGTATATTTATTACAGATATTACAGACTGAGCCCTCTCCTTCCTCTCCCCCTCCTCATCCCCCCAGCCCTACCTCCTTCCCCTCCCCACAGCACCTGTATATATGTTTGTACAGATCTATTACTCTATTTATTTTACTTGTACATGTTTACTATTCTATTTTATTTTGTTAATATGTTTTGTTGCCTGTCCCCCCCCCTCTTCTAGACTGTGAGCCAGTTGTTGGGTAGGGACCGTCTCTAGATGTTGCCAGCTTGTCCTTCCCAAGCGCTTAGTGCAGTGCTCTGCACACAGTAAGCGCTCAATAAATACGATTGAGTGAATATTACGGCCTCTCGTCACTCCGTGCCATTCATCTGGTAAAGGCGCGAGAGCTATTTGGAATTCGAAAGCGGGGTTTCTGGGCGAGCGTGGGCGTGCACGTCGAAACAGCCGATGCTCCCAACCCCGTTGATTTCGGATCCCGGCGTCGTGCCCCAAGCCATCCGCCCCTTGGACCTGTGCTCCTCTGTTTCCCCTCAGCGCAACGCCTTCGCCAACGACACGATCCCCGCGGAGAGCTACATCAGCGCCGTGCAGGCCGCCCACCTGGGGACCCTGTGCAGCCAGAGCCTGCCCTTGGCCGCATCCCTGAAGCACACCCTCCTCTCCCTGGTCCGCCTGACTGGAGACCTCATCGTGTGAGTGCACGGTCCCAACTCCTCACCTCTCCCCCTTTTCTAACTGTTTGACCCGGCCCGCCGAGCCCCGAGAACAGCGTAGCAGGAAGGAACAGGGGGTCGGCAGATAATAATAATAATAATAGTGATAGCATTTATTCAGCGCTTACTATTTGCAAAGCACCGTCCTAAGCGCCGGGGAGGTTACGTGGTGATCAGGTTGTCCCATGGAGGGCTCACAGTCTTAATCCCCGTTTTCCAGGTGGGGGAACTGAGGCCCAGAGGTGTGAAGTGACTTGCCCAAAGTCACACAGCTGGTAATTGGCAGAGCCGGCATTTGAACCCATGACCTCTGACTCCAAAGCCCGGGCTCTTTCCACTGAGCCACGCTGCTTCTCTATACAGATGCGTAGACAGATTCCCAGACTGAGCCCCCACCTTCCTCTCCCCCTTGTCCCCCTCTCCATCCCCCCCATCTTACCTCCTTCCCCTCCCCACAGCACCTGTATATATGTATATATGTTTGTACATATTTATTACTCTATTTTACTTGTACATATCTATTCTATTTATTTTATTTTGTTAATATGTTTGGTTTTGTTCTCTGTCTCCCCTTTCTAGACTGTGATCCCACTGTTGGGTAGGGACTGTCTCTATGTGTTGCCAACTTGTACTTCCCAACCGCTTAGTACAGTGCTCTGCACACAGTAAGCGCTCAATAAATACGATTGATTGATTGATGTGTATTCGA
Organism: Tachyglossus aculeatus; assembly: GCF_015852505.1. Lineage (NCBI taxonomy): Eukaryota > Metazoa > Chordata > Mammalia > Monotremata > Tachyglossidae > Tachyglossus > Tachyglossus aculeatus. The sequence goes on along the minus strand of NC_052070.1, from coordinate 57,961,853 downwards.
AACACCCCGAGGTCTCCCTCCCACTCCTGCAGGCCAGGAAGCCTGGCTCTGTGGGGCTAAGGTAGTCATTGAACTCTGAAGGACAGGGGAAGACCTGAAGGGGATCCATTATTGCAATCAATCAGTCGTATTTATTGAGCACTTACTGTGTGCAGAGCACTGTACTAAGCGCTTGGGAAGTACAAGTTGGCAACATATAGAAGACGGTCCCTACCCAGCAGTGGGCTCACAGAAGTTCTCCCTTTCTGAACCAAGAATGCTCAAGAGGGTGATTTTTCAATCCATCAGTCATGTATAGTGAGTGCTTACTGTGTGCAGAGCACTGTACTAAGCTCTTGGGAGAGCATACTATAGCACAAGAGTTGGTAGACGTATTCTCTTCCTACAATAAGCTTGCAGTTTAGAAGGAGAGACAGACATTAATATAAATAAATTACGGATACGTGTGTAAGTATCGTGGGGCTGAGGGAGGGGCGAATAAAGGGAGCGGCTCAGGGGCGACGCAGATGGGAAAGGGAAAAGAGGAGTTGAGGGCTTAGTCAGGGGAGGCTTCCTGGAGGAGATGGGCCTTCAGTAAGGCTTTGCAAGTGGAGAGAGTAATTGTTGGACACGAAGCGGGAGAGTGGTCTAGGCCAGAGGCAGGATGTGGGTGAAAGATCAGCAAGCAAGAGAGGCGAGATGGAGGTGCGGTGAGTAGGTTGCCATTACACGACATTACCTGACAGTCTTGTACGTATTTACTATTTCATCATCATCAATCGTATTTATTGAGCGCTTACTGTGTGCAGAGCACTGTACTAAGCGCTTGGGAAGTACAAGTTGGTAACATATAGAGACAGTCCCTACCCAGCAGTGGGCTCACAGTCTAAAAGATCTATTTATTTTATTAATGATGTGTATATAGCCATAATTTTAGTTATTCTGATGTTATTGACACCTGTCTACTTGGTTGGTTTTGTGGTCTGTCTCCCCCTTCTAGACTGTGAGCCCGCTGTTGGGTAGGGACCGTCCCTACATGTTGCCGACTTGTACTTCCCTAGCGCTTAGTCCAGGGCTCTGCACACAGTAAGCGCTCAGTAAGTACGACTGAATGAATGAATTAGAGGAGTGAAGTGTGTGGGCTGGGTTATGAGAGGAGAGCAGCGAGATGAGGTCGGAGTGGGCAAGGGGAGCACTGCGAACAGGGGTTTGGGTTTGTAGAAGGTGGTGAATCAAAGCGTACGGTCAGGCATGATAATCTCAGACAGGCCTTTAATTGTCAGACAGAGAATTGCTCTCCCCCACTGAAGGCCCATCTCCTCCAAGAAGCCTTCCCTGGCTAAGCCCTCCTCTCCTCTTCTCCCACTCCCTTCTGCGCCACCCTGCCTTGCTCCCTCCATTCTTCCTCCCTCCCAGCCCCTCAGCACATATGTACATATAGCTCAGTGGAAAGAGCCCGGGCTTTGGAGTCAGCGGTCATGGGTTCAAATCCCGGCCCTGCCAACTGTCCACCGTGTGACTTTGGGCAAGTCACTTCCCTTCTCTGGGCCTCAGTGACCTCATCTGGAAAATGGGGATTAAGACTGTGAGCCCCCTGTGGGGCAACCTGATTGCCTTGTAACACAGTCTTCTAGACTGTGAGCCCACTGTTGGGTAGGGACCGTCTCTATATGTTGCCAACTTGTACTTCCCAAGCGCTTAGTACAGTGCTCTGCACACAGTAAGCGCTCAGTAAATATGATTGCTTGAAAAGAGATGGAGACTCTTTTCTCCCTTCCCCACAGCACCTGTATATATGTATATGTTTGTACATATTTATTACTCTATTTATTTATTTATTTATTTATTTATTTTACTTGTACATATCTATTCTATTTATTTTATTTTGTTAGTATGTTTGGTTTTGTCTCCCCCTTTTAGACTGTGAGCCCACTGTTGGGTAGGGACTGTCTCTATATGTTGCCAGTTTGTACTTCCCAAGTGCTTAGTACAGTGCTCTGCACACAGTAAGTGCTCAATAAATACGATTGGTGATGATGAAATACAATTGATTGATTGTAACCTCCCCAGCGCTTAGAACAGTGCTTTGCACATAGTAAGCGCTTAATAAATGCCATCATCATTATTATTGTATATATATATGAAATGTATTTGCTTATATATATATATATATTAATGTGCATCTCCCCCTCTAGTCTGTGAGCTCATTGTGGGACGGGAATATGTCTGTTTGTTGTTACATTGTACTCTCCCAAGCGCTTCGTACAGTGCTTTGCACACAGTAAGTGCTCAATAAATACGATTGAATGAATGAACGAATGAACTCAGTTGTGCCCAGGTGTGTACTTTCCTTCCACAAATAGAAATGTGACAGCAGAATCAGGGAGCCCTCTTTCGTTAATCTCGTTAGTAAGGAAGTCTGTAAAATGTACACCTGTCGTGGGCATGGAAGGTGACTACCTACTCCGTTTTATCGTACTCTCCCAAGCACGTAGTCCAGTGCTCTGCACACAGTAGGTGTCCAATAAATACTCTTGATTGATTGATTTGCCAGTCTGGATGCAGCACAGTGCGGCGTCGGGAGAAATTGTTGGGTTCCCCTGCACAGAGTCAGTTGGTCAGTTGTATTTATTGAGAGCTCAGTGTGTGTAAAGCACTGTACTGAATGCTTCGGAGGGTACAATAGAACAGACACATTCCCTGCCCACAGTGAGCTTCCAGTTTAGAGGGGATGTGATATTTGAATGCCACAGCGTGAGTTTGCCTTAACTGCAAGAACGCGACCGTGGCGTTGGAAATGGTTGGTATACTTTGAATTTGAGTTGAATTTGTATAATTTGAAGTATTTGGAGTGAGCATCCGTCAGGGAAGTGACTGAGAAGACAGAAGACGGGCGGGGAGATTGGCTCTTGTTCCCATTCAAGCCATCAGTCAGACAGTGGTATTTATTGAGTGCTTACTCTGTGCAGAGCACTGTACTAAGTGTTCGGGAGAGTACAGTACAACAGTTTTGATGGACAAGTTCCCTGTCCACACGGAGCTTTATTTCTAGAGGACCGTTCTTTTTGAAAAAGGGCTCCGGACCCCCAGAGGTGACTGTGAGCCCATCTCTTTGTTGCTGAATTGTACTTTCCAAGCGCTTAGTACAGCGCTCTGCACACAGTAAGCGCTCAATCAATACGCTTGAATACATCAGTCACTTCTTTGTGGCTGGGGTTTTTTTCTTTTGTGTTCCTGTAGACTGTGTCGTAGCGCATGAGGAAAATGAAGTTTCATAGAGAATCCATCAATCAATCAATCGTATTTATTGAGCGCTTACTGTGTGCTGAGCACCGTACTAAGCGCTTGGGAAGTACAAGTTGGCAGCATATAGAGACGGTCCCTACCCGACAGTGGGCTCACAGTCTAAAAGGGGGAGACAGAGAACAAAACCAAACATACTAAGAAAATAAAATAGAGAAGCAGCGTGGCCCAGTGGAAAGCGCACAGGCTGGGGAGCCAGAGGCCGTGGGTTCTAATCCCGGCCCCGCCCCTTGTCAGCTGGGTGCCCTTGGGCAAGTCACTTCACTTCTCTGGGCCTCAGTTCCCTCATCTGGAAAATGGGGATGAAGACTGTGAGCCCCATGTGGGGTAACCTGAGTACCTTGTATCTACCCCAGTGCTTAGAACAGTGCTTCGCACATAGTAAGCGCTTAACAAATGCCATCATTATTGTTATTATTACCCCAGTGCTTAGAACAGTGCTTGGCGCATAGCAAGCGCTTAACAAATGCCATCATTATTATTATTATTACCCCAGTGCTTAGAACAGTGCTTGGCACATAGCAAGCGCTTAACAAATGCCATCATTAGTATTATTAGTACCCCAGTGCTTGGCACATAGCAAGCGCTTAACAAATGCCATCATTATTATTATTATTATTACCCCAGTGCTTAGAACAGTGCTTGGCGCATAGCAAGCGGTTAACAAATGCCATCATTACTATTATTATTACCCCAGTGCTTAGAACAGTGCTTGGCGCATAGCAAGCGCTTAACAAATGCCATCATTATTATTATTAGTACCCCAGTGCTTAGAACAGTGCTTGGCACATAGCAAGCGTTTAACAAATGCCATCATTATTATTATTAGTACCCCAGTGCTTGGCACATAGCAAGCGCTTAACAAATGCCATCTTTATTATTATCATTACCCCAGTGCTTAGAACAGTGCTTGGCACATAGCAAGCGCTTAACAAATGCCATCATTAGTATTATTAGTACCCCAGTGCTTAGAACAGTGCTTGGCACATACAAGTGCTTAACAAATGCCATCATTATTATTATTAGTACCCCAGTGCTTGGCACATAGCAAGCGCTTAACAAATGCCATCATTATTATTATTATTACCCTAGTGCTTAGAACAGTGCTTGGCACATAGCAAGCGCTTAACAAATGCCATCATTATTATTATTATTACCCCAGTGCTTAGAGCAGTGCTTGGCACATAGCAAGCGCTTAACAAATGCCATCTTTATTATTATTATTATTACCCCAGTGCTTAGAACAGTGCTTGGCACATAGCAAGCGCTTAACAAATACCAACATTATTATTATCAAGTGAATAATAATTAATTATTTAATTATCATTTAATAATAATAAAAGGGATTCCTTTCAGGGAGGAACCCCATGGATTCCCTTCCCCGCGGTTAACCCCCGTCCCCTTTCTCTTCCCCCTTGCAGGTGGTCTGATGAGCTGAACCCACCCCAGGTGATTCGGACGCTGCTGCCCCTCCTCTTGGAGACCAGCACGGAGAGCGTTGCGGAGATCAGCAGCAACTCCCTGGAAAGGATCCTGGGCCCCGCGGAGTCCGACGAGTTCCTGGCTCGCGTTTATGAGAAGCTGATCACCGGGTGCTACAACATTCTGGCCAATCACCCCGACCCCAACAGGTGAGCTCACTTCACCCTCTGGGCCTCAGTTCCCTCATCTGTAAAATGGGGGGGGGTGACGACTGTGAGCCCCCCGTGGGACCACCTGATCACCTTGTAACCTCCCCAGTGCTTAGAGCAGTGCCTGGCACGTAGTAAGCGCTTAATCAATGCCGTTATCATCACTCTCCCGGTCGAACGGTCGCACCACAGCACCGTTAGGGAGGTCCGCTCCGCCTCTGCAAGGGACTCGGGGTGGGCTGCTCCCCGGGTGGGTCGCACCTTTTATCCAAACCAAGTTGAAGAGCTGGAGGGGGAAATCTTCCCAGACGGAGGCCGGGCTCTTGGGTGGCCTTCGCATTCCCGTAGAGAAGCGTCCGAGCCCTCCCGGCTTGAAGCCAGCGGAGGAATCGGGATTGTTCGGGCCTGCCGGCCTCGTGTGCCTCTGAACCGTGGAATCGAAATGGCGCTCGGCGTGAGCCCGTTGTTGGGTAGGGACCGTCTCTGTACGCTGCCGATTTGTTCCTCCCAAGCGCTTAGTATGGTGCTCTGCAAACGGTAAGCGCTCAGTAGATATGATTGAGTGAATAATAATGATATCATTTATTAAAGCACCGTTCCAAGCGCTGGGAAGGTTACAAGGTGATCAGGTTGTCCCCTGAGGGGCTCGCAGTCAATCCCCATTTTACAGATGAGGGAACTGAGGCACAGAGAAGTTAAGTGAGTTGCCCAAAGCCACACAGCTGATAGTCAGCAGGGCTGGGATTTGAACTCATGACCACTGACTCCAGAGCTCCACTGAGCCACGACGGGTCTTATTGTCTTTTATTTAAGGGCGCAGCTCTTCCAAATTACGGAGGGCGGTGGGGGTTAACGACACCCGATGCCCGCATTTTCATGAAGATGCTAGTGATCTCTGACGGTGTTGCTTCAAGCTGATCTGGTGTCACAGAACAAGAGCCAAAGCCCACTGGCTCGGTAACGGCAACGGGGCCACGTCGATGGGGCCACATCGATGGGGGTTTTTACATCAGAAGCACGAGTTGTTCATTCCTGGGTTCTCGCTTTTGACCGATCTTCTAGACTGTGAGCCCACTGTTGGGTAGGGACTGTCTCTATATGTTGCCAATTTATACTTCCCAAGTGCTTAGTACAGTGCTCTGCACACAGTAAGCACTCAATAAATACGATTGATGATGATGATGATTGGTTGCCGACGCATCAGCCGTAGTACTCTTCTGCTCAAAGCAGTGAATACGTGTGCCTCAGAGGCACGGGTCAGATTTACACTTTCAGAGCTCTCAAATGCCGGTTGGGTTATATTGAGCATTCATTTATTCAGTCGTATTTATTGAGCACTCACTGTGTGCGGGACACTGTACTAAGCGCTTGGGAAGTACAAATGGGCAACATATAGAGACGATCCCTGCCCAACAACGGGCTCATACCCCACCGTCACCCCCTCGGTAGCCGAACGCTAAGGTTGCTTGCCACGCTAGTAGCCCGAGTGGCTGCAAGTAGTGACCTGGATCTGTTCCCGTCTTTGAGACCGGAAACGTTTCTGCATTCATTCATTCAATCGTATTTATTGAGCGCTTACTGAGTGCAGAGCACTGTACTAAGCGCTTGGGAAGTACAAGTTGGCAACATATAGAGACGGTCCCTACCCAACAGTGGGCTTCCGAGCTCTCGGCTTTGGCTTCATTCATTCATTCCTTTAATCATATTCACTGAGCGCTTCGTGTGCGCACAGCACTGTACTAAGCGCTTGGGAACGTACAATATAGTAATAAAGAGAGACAGTCCCCGCCCACAAGGAGCTTACAGTCTAGAGGGGCTTTTCATGGCTCGGGAAACCGGCACTCGAAAAGGCTCTTTCTCTCTATATTTTCTCCTGGGGGTGACGGAATGATTGATTTCTCGGTGACTCATCGTGATCATTTCCACCGGCTGTCCGCTTTGGTCCTCAGTGGGCTGGATGAATCCATCTTGGAGGAGTGTCTGCAGCACCTGGAGAAGCAGCTGGAAAGCAGCCAGGCCCGCAAAGCCATGGAGGAATTTTTCTCTGAGAGGTGAATTGTGCTGGGGAGCTTGGGTTTTCCCCTTCCAGGGAGTCTTGGTTCGTGAAGTCCGAGGCGGTGGATGCACCCGGAGGAGGAGTCAGTTTTAATCTCCCGCTCTCCGAGGTCATCCGAGGGGGATTTGTTTCCTCTGCTCGCGGCAGCCCAAAGCCCCTGAATAGCTGGGGTCCCGTAAATGAATAGTTCCGTTAGGGGAAAAGAGATTGTGTGGAAATGGAGGCCTTTTGTGCGAGGCTTAACGTGCTCCTTTTCTCCTTTCTCTCCTACCGCCAGTGGCGAACTGGTCCAAATCATGATGGCGACGGCCAATGAGAACCTCTCTGCTAAATTCTGTAACCGCGTTCTGAAATTCTTCACCAAACTCTTCCAGCTGAGTGAGTGACAGCTCTTGATAATCTCCTTACGGGAAATTCGATGTCCGGCCAATACCGTGCTCCCCTCCTGCCCGAGTCGAACAGCCGCGTGCAAATGCTAACAAGCGGAGAGAATCCCGGGAAGTTCGGGAGGGGGCCTGAAAACCAAACCGCGGTTTCTCCCCGTTCCCGGTTTCCCCCTTCCCTTCCCTTGCTTCCCCCGGGTACGCTGACGAACTTTTTGGTCTGCCCTCAGCCGAGAAGAGCCCTAACCCCAGCCTGTTACATCTCTGTGGGTCCCTGGCCCAGCTGGCTTGTGTGGAGCCCGTGCGTCTGCAGGCCTGGCTGACCCGCATGACCACTTCACCCCCTAAGGACTCCGACCAGCTGGATGTGATTCAGGAGAACCGGCAGCTGCTCCAGCTGCTGACGACGTACATCGTTCGAGAAAACAGGTAAAGCGTAGCCCGTGACCTCCGCAGCCTCCTCTACCCGCTCGCTGTCTTGGTTTTCCCATCTGTCAGAAGCCACCGTTTCCCCCCCCGTCCCAGGAGCCCGGGACTTTGATTTCTTGCTTGGCTCCTCATTGTCTTTGTTCAGTCAGTGGTGTTTGTTAAGCGTTTACTGGGCACAGAGCTCTCTGCTAAGCGCTTGGGTGAGTACAGTTCAACAGAGTTGATAGCAGCGTGAAGCAGCGTGGCTCAATGGAAAGAGCCCGGGCTTTGGAGTCAGAGGTCATGGGTTCAAATCCCAGCTCTGCCAGTTGTCAACTGTGTGGCTTTGGACAAATCACTTCACTTCTCTGGGCCTCAGTTACCTCATCTGTAAAATGGGGATTAAGACTGTGAGCCCCATGTGGGGCAACCTGATCACCTTGTATCCTCCCCAGCGCTTAGAACAGTGCTTTGCACATAGCGCTTAGCAAATGCCATCATTATTATTATTATTATTATTATAAATAAGTTCCCTGTGCACAGGAGCTTGCGGTCTGGAGCGCTCTAAGAGTGCCCAAGGTCACACAACAGATAATTGGTTGAACTGGGATTGGAACCCAGATCCTATGACGGCCAGGCCGAGGTTTTTCTACGAGATCACTCTGCTTCCTATCTATCAATCAATAATTGGTATAGATTGAATGCTTACTGCGTGCAGAGCACTGTAATAAGTGGCTGGAAGAGTTCAATAGAGTACTCCCTCCCCAGATTCAGCAGAGCACCAATTCTCCCCATATTTAAAGCCCTCCTAAAATCCTGCCTCCTCCAGTAAGCCTTCCCCGATCAGACCCTGAGTCATAGAATCCCATCGGTCATCCCCAGCACTTACGTAAACACGTTTATTCGGCGGCACGTTCAATTACAGCGGCGCAAATTACCGCGTTTGCCGCCTTATATCGTGTATTTGACGGGTCTCTCTTCATGGGTTCTCAGAGTCGCGAAGTGCCCCGCTTTGCCCTTGGTCTTGTCCCCCAGTGCCTCCCCCAGTCCAACAGCTAGAACCCGAGTCCGACTCACCCCCTCTGGTCTTCTTTTTCCGCCAGCCAAGTTGGAGAAGGCGTGTGCGCTGTACTGCTGAGCACGCTGATCCCCATGGCAACAGAGATGCTGGCCAACGGCGACGGGTCGGGCTTCCCCGAGCTCATGGTGGTGATGGCCACGTTGGCCAGCGCCGGGCAAGGCGCTGGGCACCTTCAGCTGCACGGTGCCGCTGTGGACTGGCTGAGCAGATGGTATGGAGTGGGTCCGGAGGGTGGATGTAAGCTGTAATCAGTGGGTTGTCCCCGTTGCTGGGCTGGAAAGGACTGTGTTCTGCTCTCCGTCCGCTTAGGGGTCCAGAAGGAGACTGCATCAGGCTAGAGAGCGAACAGATGCTTTGCAATCAATAATCCTTCTGTAATAATAATAATTACGGTATTTGTTGAGCGCTTACTTTGTGCCCAGCACTGTTCTCAGCTCTGGGGCAGATACAAGGTAATCGGGTTGTCCCACGTGGGGCTGACAGTCTTAACCCCCATTTTGCAGCTGAGGTAACTGAGGCACAGGGAAGTGAAGTGGCTTGCTCAAGGTCACACAGCAGACAAGTGGCGGAGCCGGGATTAGAACCCGCATCCAGCCCGGGCTCTTTCTGCTAAGCCACTTCTATACTTGAAGTGTTTATTCTACCCTAAAAATCTTAAAGTTCATTCATGTGTATCCGCTTTAGGACGCTCCTCTGAGTTAGGGGGGGATTAAGTTTGCCCCTTTTTACTAATGGGTAAACTGAGCTCAGCACAGCCGAAAAAACGTGCTTCAGATCCCACTGTGTTAGATTTGAGACCAGAACCCGTATCTCCTGGCTTCCGGCTCAGTGTCTCCCACACTGTGGGCTTAAGTTCTTTTTATCCTCACAGTCTCCCAGGGAGTAGCCGGAATAAGCTACCTTCTGAAGGGGAGAGGCCAAGGGGAGAAAATGATTTGTTAAAAAGATTGTCCAAAGGATCAGTGGGGGATCCTGAGCCTCTCCCTCTCAGCCTTCCACTGGAACGTGCTATTCGGTGCCCCGGAATATGCACTCCTGTTAAATTGCCCTGTTCCCAGAAAAGGGGATTGGAAAGAAGGACTTCCTAGAGCAGTTTAGGCTGTGGAACTGGACTTCCCCAGCATCAGACTCCTTAGCAATTTTTTTTTTTTTCCCTTTTCCGCAGCAAGAAATATTTGTCCCAGAAGAATGTGGTCGAAAAAATGAATGCCAACGTAATGCACGGAAAGGTAAGCGAAACCTGAGGTGTGACTCTGTGTCGGGGAGGACGGCGGTTCTTTTGTCTGACTCAGAGGCACCCGGTGAGAATTGCTCCTTCTGAATATTGGTTGCTTCCCATCTTTCTTGTAGCAAATACGGGTTTTGCTTTAAAGCAGGGGAGTTTGTAATTGTGAGCCGCACGTCTCTTCCTGGTGGCATGGAGGAGATAGATTTTTGGTAACTGGCTCAAGATGTAGTTTCTCATTCCTTCCCCTTCTTCCCTCTTTCCTCCCTCCACCTGTCGTCTCATCTCCCTATTTTTCAGTCTTCCCATGGTTTGGAAAGCTGCTTCCCAAACTGTACACTGCAGTGGGACTCTGTGCTGGGTTGTAGGGCTCTCCTTGGACTGAAGTGACTCTCCCAAGGTCACACAGCAGACAAGCGTCGAATGTGGAAGTAAAATCCTGCTTCTTCCCACTCCCGGGCCCATGCTCTAGCCACTAGGCCGTACCGCTTTCCTTGCTTTGGCTGGGCTCTGCCTGCCACTTGGGAACTTCCAGTTACTTTATTTGCACGTAAACTGTAAGTCAACCAGTGTGTGGACTACAGTTTCCAGATTATGGGGCGTAAGTGATGTTGTGCACCGATCAACTCTCCGCAATTCCCTTGGCGAGAGGAGGGAGACTCGGGACATCCAGCACACTGGGAATGTAGACTTTCCTACCTGGGGCCGTGAAACCAATCAATCATCATCATCATCATCATCAATCGTATTTATTGAGCGCTTACTATGTGCAGAGCACGGTACTAAGCACTTGGGAAGTTCAAATTGGCAACATATAAATCATCAAAAGAGTTTATTGTGTGCTTGTTGGTGCAGAGCACTGTACCAAGTGATGGGGAAGAGAAGAATAAAAATCAGCGTGGTCCGTGCTCCTAAAGGAATTGCCAGTCTAGCAGTGGAGGCAGACCCTCAAATAAGGTACAGGCTCTATACTGTGAGCCTGTTGTTGGGTAGGGACCGTCTCAATAAGTTGCCAGCTTGTCCTTCCCAAGCGCTTAGTACAGTGCTCTGCACACAGTAAGTGCTCAATAAATACGATTTAAATGAATGAATGAAAGCAATGGATTGTAAAAATATGTACGTAAGTGCTGTGGGGGGGGTAGTGTGAGTGTCCCAAGTGCTTAAGTTGCATGGAAATGATGAAGTGTTAGTTAATAATAATAATAATGGCATTTGTTAAGCGCTTACTATGTGCAAAGCACTGTTCTAAGCGCTGGGGAGGATACAAGGTGATTAGGTTGTCCCTCGTGGGGCTCACAGGCTTCATCCCCATTTTACAGATGAGGTAACTGAGGCACAGAGAAGCTAAGTGACTTGCCCAAGGTCACACAGCTGGCAATTGGCGGAGCCGGGATTTGAACCCATGATCTCTGACTCCCAAGCCCGGGCTCTTTCCACTGAGCCACGCTGCTCCTCCATCAAAACCAAAAATGCCATTGCAAGACAGTTTTCCCCGAACAGGTTGTGGCGAGAGGTTCTCTTGTGGGAGATACAGAGTGGGGAGATGAGATATTAAAACTCGAATCGGTGAATTTTCCTGGATTGGCCACGCTTGGCAAGATGCCTCTTGGCCGTTCTGAGATTGCAGGTCTGAAACGTAGAAGCCTTGAGGCAGACTTTCCATCCCTGACAAATTCCAGAGCCTGGCATGGGAAACGGAGCCAATCTAATTCCAGAGCCAGTTCCCAAAAATGGGAAACAATGAGGCCGCCCTTCCGGGAGCCTTCAAATCCCAGCGAGGCGGCCATCTCGCCTTCCCTGCTCCACTGTCTCCGTAAACAAGGCCCGTGGAGTAAAATTGTCCGTGGGTTCCAGGCTTTCTTTCAGTGCGTAGTTGAGAAGGAAAAGCCATTGGGAAGGTTTGAAAGGAAGCTTGCCTTTGGCTCCTAAATGCCGTCTACCCGCTGACGGCGGTCCGAATCGAGCATCCAGGCCCGTCGCCCGGAGGCCGAAGGGTGCTCGCCAACAAACGTAAATTGCCCTCCCTGCGGGGAGTAAGATGGAGCTCAGGAACACCAACTACCAAGAAGGAAATCAGGGGCGCGGGGTGGGGAGGCTGGGCAAAAGTAGAGATAAAAGTTCAGAAAAGGACAGCTTTTGAAGATGAGACGTGTTTGGGCTAATTCACGCTTGAATGCGAATGAAGTGAAAAGGCACAGAGTGTGTTGGGGAGGAAGGGTGAGAGATTTGGAAGTGATTGTACTTGCAGCCTCACTTACTGCACATTTCATCTCTGCCAGTTCAATCAATCAGTCGTATCTACTGAGCGCTTACTGTGTGAAGAGCGCTGTACTAAGCCAATTATCAGCTGCGTGACTGGGCAGGTCACTTAATCGTATTTATTGAGCGCTAACTGTGTGCAGAGTACTGTACTAAGCGCTTGGGAAGTACAAGTTGGCAACATAACTTAAGTTGGCAACTTAACTTCTCTGTGCCTCAGTTACCTCACCTGGAAAATGGGGATGAAGACTGTGAGCCCCCCCCCCCCCCCCCCCCCACCGTGGGACCACCTGATCACTTTGTAACGTCCCCAGCGCTTGGAACAGTAAGCGCTTAATAAATGCCGTCGTTATTATTATTACTAGCAGCAGCGGGGCTCAGTGGAAAGAGCCCGGGCTTCGGAGTCAGAGGTCAGGGGTTCAAACCCCGGCTGTGCCAATTGTCAGCTGGGTGACGTTGGGCAAGTCACTTCACTTCTCTGGGCCTCAGTTACCCTATCTGTAAAATGGGGATTAAGGCTGTGAGCCTCACGGGGGACAACCTGATCAACTTGTATCTACCCCAGCACTTAGAACAGGGCTTTGCACATAGTAAGCGCTTAACAAGTACCAACGTTATTATTATTATTATTACTAGAAAAAAGTTGAACTTCTCCGGCCTCTAGACTCCCCAGATGCTCAGCACCAGCTTGTCTCTTGCAGCATGTGACCATTCTGGAGTGCACCTGCCACATCGTGTCTTACCTGGCCGACGTCACCAACGCGCTGAGCCAGAGCGGCGGGCAGGGCCCCAGTCACGTCTCCGTGGATGGAGAGGAGCGGGCCATCGAGGTGGACTCGGACTGGGTGGAGGAGCTGGCGGTGGAAGAGGAGGACTCTCAAGCCGAGGATTCAGTAAGTTTCATCTCCGGTCCTCCCCCCGCGTTGAGGCCCGAGCCCGAACGGAGCCGACGTCGCTCTCCCAGACTTGAGCGGCCGGATTTGCAACCCGGGAACCGTGGCAAGGAGGGAGGGAGGGAGGGAACTGGAGAATCCTTGAGGAGGGCGAGGGAGGCTTTGGGGGAGCGCGGGCTCCCGCCTCACCGCTCTGCGTGTGTTTCAGGATGAAGATTCGCTCTGCAACAAACTCTGCACCTTCACCATCACGCAGAAAGAATTCATGAACCAGCATTGGTAAGAACAGGCCTTCCTCCGTGTAGAGTCGGGCTTGCCGAGCCAGGACTCTCAACGTGACCACGGCTTGCTCTCCTTCCCCCGACAGGTACCACTGTCACACCTGCAAGATGGTCGACGGGGTTGGGGTGTGCACGGTGTGTGCTAAGGTGTGCCACAAGGACCACGAGATTTCCTACGCCAAGTACGGGTCGTTTTTCTGCGACTGCGGAGCCAAGGAGGACGGCAGCTGCCTGGTGAGGGATTCCGAGAGCAAATCGGGTTGGCGGCGGCTTGCCGGGGAGAGCCTGGGCTAGGCGGGAGGTTTCCCAGCGTAGGAGATCTTCCAGTAGGTGGTCTCTCCACGCTCCCTTAGAGCTGGGCAGCCTCATCAATCAGTCAATCAATCGTATTTATTGAGCGCTTACTGTGTGCAGAGCACTGTACTAAGCGCTTGGGAAGAGGTTGAGGTTTGTGGGGTGTACTGACGTGATGGGTCACTTCCCTCCTTACCATTTCTCCCAAACCCATCCGCATCAGTCCAGTCGATGGTATTCGTTATCAATCAGCCATTCACTCATTCAGTTGTATTTATTGAGCCCTTACTGTGTGCAGAGCACTGTACTAAGCGTTTGGCAAGTACAAGTTGACAACATATAGAGACGGTCCCTACCCAACAACGGGCTCACGGTCTGATTCATTCATTCAGTCGTATTTCGTGTGTCCGACCTGATTGATTTGTGTCTTCCCCAGCACTTAGAACTGTGCTTGACACACAGAAAGTGCTTAACAAATACCCCAAAAACGGTAGACCTAGATCAAAATCTAGTCGGAGAAGCAGCGTGGCTCAGTGGAACGAGCCCGGGCTTGGGAGTCAGAGGCCATGGGTTCAAATCCCGGCTCCGCCGCTTGTCAGCCGGGTGACTTTGGGCCAGTCACCTCACTTCTCTGGGCCTCAGTTCCCTCATCTGTAAAATCAATCAACCAATCAATCGTATTTATTGAGCACTTACTGTGTGCAGAGCACTGTACTAAGCGCTTGGGAAGTACAGGTTGGCAACATATAGAGACGGTCCCTACCCAACAGCGGGCTCACATGGGGATTAAGATTGTGAGCCCCACATGGGACAACCTGATCGCCTTGTATCCTCCCCAGCGCTTAGAACAGTGCTTTGCACATAGTAAGCGCTTAACAAATGCCAAAATTATTATTATTATTATTATTAAAGTTGTCCACCTTCAAATTCTGAAGTGCTGGAAGGTAAGGGGGTGGCAAAGACGTTACTGCCACGGAGTCGTACGTCGGATGTTTTGTATTCAGTGTGAGCTTGGCGATTCTGACATTCCCTCTCTTCGGTGGGGTGGGTCCCAGGCTTTGGTGAAGAGGACGCCCAGCAGTGGCATGGGCTCCACCCTGAAGGAGTCGGCATTCCAGAGCGAGCCCCGGGTAGCGGAGAGCGTGGTTCGCCACGCCAGCGGCTCTCCCGCCGACAAGGCCAAAGTGACCATCAACGACGGGAAGGCCGCCGACGAGGAGAAGCCCAAGAAAAGCAGCCTGTGCCGCAACGTGGACGGCTGCCGGGAAGAACTCCGCTCCCAGGTAGGGCCCGGGGCCAAGGAAATGATTCGTCACGAGGTTCGGATCGCCCGTTGCCCTGGCACTTCGATGCGAAAAAGCGGGAGGCAAGAGGAGGGCTTGGGGTGGGCTTTTTGGTTTCAATTTTAGAAACTCACACCCACTGCACAAAAACAGTGGAAACCGAACTTGGTGCCTCTGGTAATTTCAAAGCGTCATCAGACGGACGAAGGCTTTAACCAAACCTGCGTGGCTCAGTGGGAAGAGCCCGGGCTTTGGAGTCGGAAGTCATGGGTTCAAATGCCGGCTCCACCGACTGTCAGCTGTGTGACTCTGGGCAAGTCACTTGACTTCTCTGGGCCTCATCTGGAAAATGGGGATTAAAACTGTGAGCCCCCCATGGGACAACCTGATCGCTTTGTAACCTCCCCAGTGCTTAGAACGGTGCTTTGCACATAGTAAGCGCTTAACAAATACCATTATTATTATTACTATTATTATTTTTCATCAATCGTATTTATTGAGCGCTTACTATGTGCAGAGCACTGTACTAAGTGCTTGGGAAGTACAGATTGGCAACATATAGAGACAGTCCCTACCCAACAGTGGGCTCACAGTCTAAAAGGGGGAGACAGAGAACAAAACCAAACATACTAACAAAATAAAATAAATAGATATGCACAAATAAAATAAATAAATAAATAGAGTAATAAATATGTACAAACATATATACATATATACAGGTGCTGTGGGGAAGGGAAGGAGGTATGATGGGGAGGATGGAGAGGGGGACGAGGGGGAGAGGAAGGAAGGGCCTCAGTCTGGGATAATAATAATTATTATTATTATACTGCAAGCTCCCAGGGTGGCACCCGAGGCAATAATATTTTTTGAGCGCTCACTCTGTGCCGAGCATTCTATCAATCAATCAATCAATCGTATTTATTGAGCGCTTACTGTGTGCAGAGCACTGTCTAGACTGTGAGCCCACTGTTGGGTAGGGACCGTCTCTCTATGTTGCACAAGGAGCTCACAGTCTAAAGGGATTCCGGGGGAATGACTTCAGTTCTTTGAGTTTTAAAAGGGAAATGACGGGGTTAATGCAGCTTTAGATTCTAAAATTTGCAAGTAGTTAAAAAAAGATAGAAAGAACGTATGCTGTTTACATATTTTATGAATCCAAGTATCTCTATTGGGGTGGTTCTACCTTCATTAAAAAAAACGTTCCCCTGTGAGTACGGCGGTGTAGATGGGATCCCGGCTCTGAAAGAGCTCCCGATCGAGCCGGGGTGGAAGACGCTACGGTAAATTACAGCTAGCAAGGAGTAACAGGGCTGCGTACAGAAGGCCGAGAGAGGTCCGCAGATGCCGTGGAAGGGTTGAAGTGGCAGTTGGGTGCCAAAGTGGGTAGAAGTTGCGGGAGGTGAGAGATTCAACAGGGAAGGCCACCTGGAGGAGGTGGGATTTCAGAAGGGGACCGTCTCTCGTTGGTGGCTGAGGCCAAACTCATTTGGGAATCTTAGTACTGTGCCTGGCATATAGTAAGTGCTTAACAAATACCATTATTATTATTATCACTAATAATCATATTATAATATAATTATTATATCATATAATATAATTATATATTATAATATCATTATAGTCATTATTTAATTATTCTATATAATGTATCATTATATTATAGTATATAATATATAATATATTATTATATATCACATATAAATATATAATATATTATTATATTATAATATTATATTATGACTATTAGTAATAATAATAATGGTGTCTGATGCCCACCCACGGTGAGGACTGGAGGGCACACTGGGCAGAAAGCCATTTATTGGAGGAGGGAGAGCCACGAGGTATGACTCCTCTTTGGAAGAGTCACGAATGGCTCATATGCCTACGTTTGGCCAGCCCTTATCTAATGACGGGGAGTAACTACGTCCTCCTTTCGTTCATTCATTCAGTCGTATTTATTGAGCGCTTACTGTGTGCAGAGCACTGGACTGAGCGCCTGGGAAGTACAAGTTGGCAACACGAAGAGACGGTCCCTGCCCAGCAACGGGCTCACAGTTCTAGAAGGGGGAGACAGACAACAAAACAAAATGTGTTAACAAAATAAAATAAACAGAATGGTAAATATGTACAAGCAAAATAAATAGAGAAATAGATCTGTACAAACGTATACACAGGTGCGGTCCCAAGCAAAATAAATAGAGTAATAGATCTGTACAAACATATATACAGGTGGTGTGGGGAGGGGAAGGAGGTAGGGCGGGGGGGGGGGATGGGGTGGGGGAGAGGAAGGAGGGGGCTCAGTCTGTAATATCTGTAATAAATATGCAGATAAATACTTTGTCTTTAATAAAGTCATATCTGACTTTAGGATCGACTCGGCGACCACAAGTCCCCAAAGCCAACCCCAACGGGTCTCCATCCTCTCCCCCTCCCTATCCCCCCGCCTTACCTCCTTCCCCTCCCCACCGCACCTGTATATATGTTTGTGCAGATTTATTACTCTATTTATTTACTTGTACAGATTTATTCCATTTATTTTATTTTGTTAATATGTTTTGTTTCGTTGTCTGTGTCCCCCTTCTAGACTGTGAGCCCTCTGTTGGGTAGGGACCGTCTCTAAATGTTGCCGACTTGTACTTCCCAAGCGCTTAGTCCAGTGCCCTGCACACAGTAAGCGCTCAATAAATATGATTGATTGATTGATTGATATGCTTCCGCCTCGTACTTCCCAAGTGCCCTGCACACAGTTAGCGCTCAGTAAATACGGTTGAATGAATGAATGAATGATTGAATGAGTAACGGGTTAAGCTCCTGGGCCGAGCCGCCTCCACTGACTCTCTCTTCTCTCCCTGTGGCTTTGGGTTTCTTTCAGGCCAACTTTTCCTTTGCCCCCCTCGTGCTGGACATGCTGAGCTTCCTCATGGATTCCATCCAGATCAACTTCCAGCAGGCTTCGGCCATGGGCAGCAGCAGCCGGGCCCAACAAGCTCTCAACGAGTTGCACACCTTGGACAAGATGGTGGAAATGACGGACCAGCTGATGGTGAGGCCTGGCAGGAGGCGGACGGCGGGCGTCTGGGACGCCGCAGATTTTGGAGGGGCAGTACCCGCCATCTAGGAGTTTATTTTCCGGCGCGGCAGCCGTAACCCTAATTTAGGGCAGAGCACCGATTATGTAATCAGTGAGTGGTATTTGAGCACCTGCCGTATGCAGAGCTTGGAAGAGTACCAGGGCAACAGAGTCGGTAGACACGCTCCCTGCCGACATGGAGCTTACAGTCTAGAGGGGAAGGCAGACACTGATATAAATAAATAATAATAATAATAGCATTTATTAAGCGCTTCCTATGTGTTCTAAGCGCTGGGGAAGTTACAAAGTGATGAGGTTGTCCCACGGGGGACTCACAGTCTTCATCCCCTTTTTGCAGATGAGGGAACTGAGGCCCAGAGAAGTGAAGTGACTTGCCCAAAGTCACACAGCTGACAAGTGGTGGAGCCGGGATTTGAACCCATGACCTCTGACTCCAAAGCCCGGGCTGTTTCCCAGTGAGCCACGCTGCTTCTCTTATTATGGATGTGGACATAAGTGCTAGAGTGGCTCAGTGGAAAGAGCCCAGGCTTGGGAGTCAGAGGTCATGGGTTCTAATCCTGGCTCTGCCACGTGTCTGCTGTGTGGCCTTGGCCAAGTCACTTCTCTGAGCCTCAGTTCCCTCGTCTGTAAAATGGGGATTAAGCCCGCGAGCCCCACATGGGACAACGTGATCACCTTGTATCCCCCCGGCGCTTAGAACAGTGCTTTCACTCAATAAATGCCATTAAAAAAAAAAGTGCTGTGGAGCGGAGGGTGGGATAAATACCAAGTCCCCCGAGGGTACAGATCCAAATTCATAGACGAGGCAGAAGAGGGAGAGAGTCAAGGAAGAGAAGACTTAGTCAGGGAAGGCCTCTTGGAAGAGATGTGGCCGTAAACCACAACGCAACACGTTAAGTAATTCTACGTCTTTCTCCGCTGCGTGTTGTGGGGCAGGAGGTGGCCGGGGGTTCCGTTTCCAAGTTGTCATGGTTGGGCGGACTCCCTTCTCGTCCCACAACTTCCAGGTCCCCACGCTCGGTTCCCAGGAAGGAGCCTTCGAAAACGTGCGGATGAACTACAGCGGGGACCAGGGCCAGACCATCCGGCAGCTGATCAGTGCCCACGTGCTGCGGCGCGTGGCCATGTGCGTGCTGTCCTCCCCTCACGGCCGCCGCCAACACCTGGCCGTCAGCCACGAGAAAGGCAAGGTGAGCGGCTGCCCGTCTCTGTCTCTCTCTCTCCCTCCTTCCTCTCCCCTTCCCTTTCCTCCACCATCCTTCCCAGGGTCCGGACTCCAGACGGAGCCCTGCGGCGAGCCGGATGGGGATCAGGCGTGTTCCCCCGGAGCACCAAATCAGGGAGCCTGTCTCGTTTCCTTGCAGATCACGGTTCTGCAACTGTCTGCCCTGCTCAAGCAAGCGGATTCCAGCAAGAGGAAACTAACGCTGACCCGCTTGGCGTCCGCCCCAGTCCCCTTCACGGTGCTGAGCCTCACCGGAAACCCCTGCAAGGAGGACTACCTTGCTGTTTGTGGCCTGAAGGTAGGCGTCCCGGGCCAGGGGGTGCGGCCACCTTCTGCTGCTCAATAAATGCAGTTGATTGATTGATTGATTGACCCTGTCTTCTCCTCCCTTGCCTATTGATGAGACGTCATGGGTTCAAACCCCGGCTCCGCCGGTTGTCAGCTGTGTGACTCTGGGCAAGTCACTTCACTTCTCTGGGCCTCAGGGACCTCATCTGTAAAATGGGGATTAAGACTGTGAGCCCCACGTGGGGCAACCTGATCACCTTGTAACCTCCCCAGCGCTTAGAACAAGTGCTTTGCACATAGTAAGCGCTTAATAAATGCCATCATTATTATTATGAAAAGTTTGAGCATCTCCTGCCTAGGAGCAAACCGACTCCCTTCTCCTTTGCCTAAGTTCTTTTTATATTTAATAAAATAACTTAGGTCGTACTTGCATTTAGTTTGAGCATCCCCCGCCCAGGGGCAAACCGACTCCCTTCTCCTTTGCTTAAGTTCTTTTTATTTTTAATAAAAGAACTTAGGTCGTACTCGCATTTAGTTTGAGCATCCCCTGCCCAGGAGCAAACTGACTTCCTTCTCCTTTGCCTAAGTTTTTCTTATTTTTAATAAAAGAACTTAGGTCGTACTTGCATTCAAGTCATTCATTCATTCAGATCAGTCAGTCAGTCCTATTTATTGAGGGCTTACTGTGTGCAACGCAGTGTACTAAGCACTTGGGTGAGTACCATATAATAATATAGCAGAATTGGTAGGCACATTCCCCGCCTAGCTAATTCTTCTGTAATGACCCCCTGAAATGTGAGTGCCCCTTCTAAGTGAGGCCAAAAGCAGCTTAAATGGATTTTATCATCTGGGGCACAGTTTTTTTTTGCCAAAAGACCCCCCACCAAAGAACCACCAGTAAAACTCTGCATCCCAAACCCCGTCCTCCTATTTCCGGCTCATGAAATCCTTTGGGATGAGAAGGGGAGCGGAGAGGAGCCGTACAGTTTAAAATGCATCCATCTGGTCCTTCTGGAGGAGTAGAGAAGCAGCGTGGCTCAGTGGAAAGAGCCCGGGCTTTGGAGTCAGAGGTCATGGGTTCAAATCCCGGCTCCGCCAGTTGTCAGCTGTGTGACTTTGGGCAAGTCACTTCACTTCTCTCGGCCTCAGTTCCCTCATCTGGAAAATGGGGATTAAGACTGGGAGCCCTACGTGGGGCAACCTGATCACCTTGTAACCTCTCCAGCACTTAGAACAGGGCTTTGCATGTAGTAAGCACTTAACAAATGCCATCATTATTGTTATTATTATTAGTCCAGGCTCGAACGTAAACTTCTCTCCCTGTGCTTGTGATCCTTTCTTCCGGACCCCAGGACTGTCACGTGCTGACATTCAGCAGCTCCGGCTCCGTGTCCGATCACCTGGTGCTCCACCCTCAACTGGCCACGGGCAATTTCATCATCAAAGCCGTGTGGTTGCCCGGCTCACAGACGGAACTGGCCATCGTCACCGCCGACTTCGTCAAGGTAGGGTTCCCTGCCGAAAGAGACGTGGGGAGATTCCGGCCCTTTCATAGCCAACTTGGTGCTTCGTAGCGGCCTCTGTTTCCCCCTTTGCACTCCAGAGGAGGAGGATGGAGCCCTCGCAGATGCCCTCTTTTGTAGTAGCATCCCCAGGGATTTACAGATTATTCTTGCCTCGTTTTGTGTTTGCCAAGCATTTCTAGCGGAGCTGAAATGGAGTCCGAATCTTTTCTCACCTCCAGATCAGCAGGATGTTTCCTCAGAGAAAGTGTCTGTTTTGATCCTGCAGTGATCACTATTGTTGTTGTTGTTACCTGCTGTTTTTGTTATTAGCAACAGCAGTGATATTTTGAAAAACGTATTTGAGCGTTTAATATGTGCCAAGCACTATATTAAGTGCTGGGGTAGGGAAGCAGCGTGGCCCAGTGGAAAGAGCCCGGGCTTTGGAGTCAGAGGGCACGGGTTCAAATCCCGGCTTCGCCACTCGTCAGCTGTGTGACTTTGGGCAAGTCACTTCTCTTTGCCTCAGTTACCTCATCTGTAAAATGGGGATGAAGACTGTGAGCCCCCCGTGGGGCAACCTGATCACCTTGTAACCTCCCCAGCGCTTAGAACAGTGCTTTGCCCATAGCAAGCGCTTAATAAATGCTATCATTATTATTATTATTCCAAGATCAGACCCAGTCTCCGTCCCACATGGGGCTCTCAGGGTAAGTAGAAAGGAGAACAGGTATTTCAGAGTCTCATATCATCATCAATCATATTTATTGAGCGCTTACTATGTGCAGAGCACTGTACTAAGCGCTTGGGAAGTACAAATTGGCAACATATAGAGACAGTCCCTACCCAACAGTGGGCTCACAGTCTAAAAGGGGGGAGACAGAGAACAAAACCAAACATACTAACAAAATAAAATAAATATGGGACTGGAACGGTGTCTGACCTGATTATCTTGTCTACCCCAGTGCTTAATACAGTGCTTGGCACAGGGTAGGAGCCTAACAAATATTATCGATATTGCTATCATTCTGATCCAGTCCTCTAGACTGTAAGCTCGTTGTGTGCAGGGAATATGTCTATGTATTGGAAGCAGCGTGGCTCAGTGGAAAGAGCCCGGGCTCTGGAGTCAGAGGTAGTGGGTTCAAATTCTGGCTCCGCCACTTGTCAGCTTTGTGACTTTGGGCAAGTCACTTAACTTCTCTGGGCCTCAGTTTCCTTATCTGTAAAATGGGGATTAAGACTGTGAGCCCCCCGTGGGACAACCTGATCACCTTGTAACCTCCCCAGCGCTTAGAACAGTGCTTTGCACATAGTAAGCGCTTAACAAATACTAACATTATCATTATTATTATCTCTATTTCACACAGCAGACGAGGGGAGGAGCCGGGATTAGAACCCAGATCCTCTGGTTCCCCGGCCTGTGCCCTTTCCATGAGGCCCCCCTGCAGGGAATTACGGGGGGGAATGTTCAAAACCCTCTCTCTTCTCCCACCTCTTCTTCCTGGCAGATTTATGACCTGTCTGTTGATGCCCTGAGCCCCACTTTCTACTTTCTCCTGCCGAGCTCAAAGATCCGGGATGTGACTTTCCTCTTCAACGAAGAGGGGAAGAATATCATCGTCATCATGTCCTCGGCGGGGTACATATACACTCAGCTCATGGAGGAGGCCAGTAGCGCCCAGCACGGACCCTTTTATGTCACCAACGTGCTGGAAGTCAACCACGAGGAGCTGAAGGTCAGCAGATTTAATCTCCTGTCCCCCTTTTTAGCCATCTTAGAGGGGTCTTCAGTTAGTATAATGGAAATTTCCGTTATTGCCCTGCAGAGTCTATTTTAGCAAAGATAAATCTTCTAGCTCTCAGGGATGAAGTCAGTTCAACTTCCAAGTTCCTTCATCCCACCTTAAAATCGCAATTCCCGGGATTGGGTTATAGGTTTTGCCCACCTGCTAGCAAGGAGCTTGCAACCTAGTTGGGGGATTCAGGCACTAAATTACAGGGAGTAGGGAATATAAGGGAAGGAATATGAGTTAGGGTATATAAGATATGTTCAAGAGTGCTGTGGGGGAAGCTAAGTCAGTAGTATTTATTGAGCACTTAGTGGGTGGAGAGCAGCGTACTAAGAAGAACATAATACAACAGAGTTGGTATATCCCTGCCCACAAGGGGCTTTTAGTCTAGAGAGGCAGACAGACATTGAAATAAATTAAAGATAGGGGAAATGGCAGGGTATAAGGATATGTGTGTAAGTGCGGAGGAGCCAAGGCTGAGGGCAATATCAAGCGCTTAAAGGTTGCGGATAGAATCAGTCTTCCCTCTCAAATCATTGAAATAAATGAAAGATAGGGGAAATGGCAGGGTATAAGGATATGTGTGTAAGTGCTGAGGAGCCAAGGGTGAGGGCTTAAAGGTTGTGGGTAGAATCCATCTTCCCTCTCAGATCCTTTCCCCACAAAACTGTCACGTCCCACTTGACAATACCGCCGTCTCTGTGACTTTGAACACTTGCAACGAAGGAGATAGCTTCCATCGAATCGAAGGGCCCTTAAAGATGGTTTGGAGCTCGTGATGGCATCGGTAGAGTTCTTGACTCAGTCAGAGGCGTTGATTTGAGTGCTTACCGTGTGAAAGCACTGTACTAAGCGGGTGCTTGGGACAGTACGGTAGAATAGTGTTGGCAGACCTGATCCTTTAAGAAACTTCCCGGTCTACAGGACGCCTAGCGGATTGGGAACGTGTTACCTCTCTGTAGCTCCACGGATGCGTGACGTAGCTCGAATGTTTTGCCTCTGCCCCGGCAGGATAGCAACAGCCAAGTGGCCGGCGGCGGCGTCTCGGTGTACTACTCCCATGTGCTGCAGATGCTCTTCTTCAGCTACTGTCAAGGCAAATCCTTCGCAGCCACCATCAGCAGGGCCACCCTGGAGGTGCAGCGGCTCTTCCCCGTCAACATCAAGAGGTAGGAGCGAGCTCGGCCTTCCCGGATCACGCCCGCTGTGGCCGGTGATCGACAAGAAGCCCTGCTGGGCCTTCCCCCTCGGGTACATTTTCAGTTTCCCAGGCCTCCCCGTGGGCTGATGGTCTCCAGCTCACGGACGGATTCTCAGGACAATGGGCCGTCTGCTCGTCCCGCTTCCCCTCTCTCTTCAGAGATGTCCGAGAGCCATTTTTCTGCAGGGGCTATCTTCCATCGAGGACAGCAGTTGGAACGTGCCCTTGTCCTAACCTGCCCCTCCTTTGGCATTTTTGCCTTCCCACTGCGAGGGGCCGTCTGTCGAGACTACAGTCTCTCCGCGGGTGAAGGGAGGGAGGGTGGTTGGGCCAAACTGAAGAATAGAGCCTGCCCCCAACTTCAGTTGCCTCAGGAGAGTTGCTCCTCAGGTTTGGCTCCTTGCCCCAACACTTGGGCTCCTTCAATTAGGGATAAAACAGTGGGAATATCACAGTTCTCATTCATTCATTCATTCAGTTGTATTTATTGAGCGCTCACTGTGTGCAGAACACTGTACTCAGCGCTTGGGAAGTCCAAGTTGGCAACATCTAGAGATGGTCCCTACCCAACAGCGGGCTCACAGTCTAGAAGGGGGAGACAGACAACAAAACAAAACATACTAACAAAGTAAAATAAATAGAATAAATATGCACAAATAAAATAAATAAATAAATAGTGTAATAAATATGTACAAACATATATACATATATATAGTTGCCTCAGAAGAGTTGCTCCTCAGGTTTGGCGCCTTGCCCCAACACTTGGGCTCCTTCAGTTTGGGCTAAACTTCTAGACTGTGAGCCCACTGTTGGGTAGGGACTGTCTCTATATGTTGCCAACTTGTACTTCCCCAGCGCTTAGTACAGTGCTCTGCACACCATAAGCGCTCAATAAATGCGATTGAGTGATTGATTGATAAAACAGTGGGAATATCGCAGTTCTCGATTGGGATCCACTGCCTGTCGATGAACTCGGGATGCTTACAGCAGGCAGCTGCCCCCCCGGATGGCCTGAAATCCTGCTTCCTCTGGACAGGACTGCGGAATCGCCGAAGCCACCCGACGTCGACCTCCTGCCCCTTTCCGCAGGGGACCCCAGGGAGGCGGGCGGCATCAGGACAGCGTAGTCTTCTAGACAGTGAGCCCACTGTTGGGTAGGGACCGTCTCTATATGTTGCCAACTTGTACTTCCCAAGCGCTTAGTCCGGTGCTCTGCACACCGTAAGCACCCAATAAATGCGATTGATTGATTGACAGCGTATAGTGGTGGAGGAGCCCCAGGAATTCCCCGGAGGGAGAGCGTCCACTCGGGCTGGGGGGCCCTCAAATTGTCGCTCTTCTGAGATCCGATCTCTGGCCTTTGCAGTTCCAACGGAGGCAGTAAGACCACCCCTGCCCTTTGTCAGTGGTCTGAGGTCATGAATCACCCCGGCTTGGTGTGCTGCGTCCAGCAGACCACTGGCGTGCCGCTGGTGGTCATGGTCAAACCTGACACCTTCCTCATCCAAGAAATCAAGACCTTGCCAGCCAAAGCAAAGGTGGGTGCTGTGATTCCTCCTCCTCTCTTTCCCTAGTCCTCTAGTCTTGGTCCAAAAATTCCAACTCCCACCCCCCAGCCAAGTTCACGTGGATCTTCCCCGCTTCTGCTGCGGCCTGAAGCGTCAGCCTCGGCCTCACTGCCGCTGGACCGAGTGGCGTTTGCCTCTGGTGGCTAATTCCCTTCCTCCCCGTGGCCCCGTGCCTCAGATTCAGGACATGGTGGCAATCCGGCACACAGCCTGCAACGAGCAGCAGAGGACCACCATGATCCTGCTGTGTGAGGACGGCAGCCTGCGCATCTACATGGCCAACGTGGAGAATACCTCGTACTGGCTCCAGCCCTCCCTCCAGCCGAGCAGCGTCATCAGCATCATGAAGCCTGTGAGGAAGCGCAAGGCAACCGCCATCAGTAAGGCCACCCCCCTCTCATTTGGTGGGAGAAGGTGGGGCGAGCCAACGGCCTAGTTGGGTGGCGAGCTGGGCGCTGTACTTTTTAGAGCCCCACGTGAGGCCGGATCAAGTCCGTTTACCCGGTGATTACCGCATCACTCGGCCCTTAGGGAGTGCTCCCTGGTAGTTCCGGAGCAC
The DNA here is from genome assembly GCF_015852505.1 of Tachyglossus aculeatus. Taxonomy (NCBI): domain Eukaryota; kingdom Metazoa; phylum Chordata; class Mammalia; order Monotremata; family Tachyglossidae; genus Tachyglossus; species Tachyglossus aculeatus. The sequence goes on along the minus strand of NC_052070.1, from coordinate 57,935,553 downwards.
CTCTTGGTGATGATGATGATGGCATTTATTAAGTGCTTACTATATGCAAAGCACTGTTCTGAGCGCTGGGGAGATTACAAGGTGATCAGGTTGTCCCGCGGGGGGCTCCCAGTCTTCATCCCCATTGGACAGATGAGGGAACTGAGGCCCAGAGAAGTGAAGTCACCCAGCTGACAATCGGTGGAGCCGGGATTTGAACCCATGACCTCTGACTCCAAAGCCCGGGCTCTTCCCACTGAGCCACGCTGCTTCTCTTGCGTCCAGGGGACTGTACGAAGCACTTGAGGGAGTACGTTAGAGTCAGTGACCTGATCTTTGCCCTTCAGGAGAGCTGACCATCTAGCATGGGAGACAGGCACTGGAGTAGCTTTCAGGTAGGGCGAGGAAGGAAAGCTAATCCCTGATAGCCTGCTCTGACTTTTTTATAGTAAGTGCCACATTAGTAGTGTTTTGTTTTTTCTTCGGTTGAGTTAGAATGAAGATTAATTCAGATTTTTCCCTGCCCGGAAATGAAGATCCGTATTTCATTTCTGGTAAAGACGGCAAGGACTTAAACTGCAGAAATCCTATAAATTAGCATAAGCTTCTAGTTGCTCTTACCCAGAAGACCATGTAAATTTCACCTTGTCCATATTCTAGAGAGTTGTATTTTTAAACACTGACTGCCCAATATTTGTAACTATTGGGATTTATTTTTAATATGTAATCCAGGAAAATCCATGCCTTTTTCCCATTAAACGTATTAGATTAGGGATTGTTCCGTTCGTAGACTTGGCACATTCATAAATTCAACTTACACGTGGGGCTCGGAAGTAACGCAGGTATACATCATCTCCCCCTTCTAGACTGAGCCCAGTGTTGGGTAGGGACTCTGTATGTTGCCGACTTGTACTTCCCAAGCGCTCAGTACAGTGCTCTGCACACAGTAAGCGCTCAAATATGAATGAATGAATGAATAGCTTAGCAAACGACTGGAAATCGGAGTGGTCAGATCGGGGGGGCCCCTGAAATGACCAGAGGTCCTTGGGGAGGGAGGAGCTAGAGTTTCATGAAGACTGAATTGCCCCAGCAGGGAACCCGGTCTGAATCCAGTTGTCCCTTCATCGTGGGGTGCTGGCCCCTACTTTCTAAAAAGGAAAGCCAGTGCGGTCAAATCCTGTTATCGTAAACTCCGCAGCCATTGCCGGAATCGTTTTTCCCTGAGAGGCTCCACCATCACTAGAGATGAGGAAGAGAAAAATCGAGACGAGGGCGATGGTCTTGGTGTGGCTTTGTTTGGCTGGTGGGCAGAAGGGTGCGGCCCGGCGGGGAAAGGGATGCGCCGTCTCGGAGATGGGGAACGGACCGACTCGGCCGGTCGCGGTCTGGCCCATCTGACTTCTGAGTCTTCTCTCCAAAGCAACCCGCACCTCCAGTCAGGTGACCTTCCCCATTGACTTCTTTGAGCACAACCAGCAGCTGACGGACGTTGAGTTTGGCGGCAACGACCTCCTGCAGGTCTACAATGCCCAGCAGATAAAGCACCGGCTCAACTCCACTGGCATGTATGTGGCCAATACTAAGGTACGGACCAGATGTCTTTCCGGTCAGGGACTTGGACGGTAGCCCCGTGGGCCGGTGGGTGTGGTTTGGCGGGAAAGCAGGGCCACGTTATCCGCCGGCCCGTTGGCCGTCGCCCACTGCCACAGAGGATCCCCGGTTCTGAGTCGGCAGCGCGTTCTTCCCCTGCCCTTCCCACCGCTCTGCTTGACCCGTCCAAAATGACCCTAGCTAGGCCAGGGAGGGATATCTAGGATGCCACATTCTGCGGGATTCGTCGATGTTTTGGAAGGGGAGTGAACTTGGGTTTAGGAACGGGCTGAAGAGTCTTCAACTGGAGGACCTCCACCAGGTCAAGATGGCGAGTTCAGTCTTTTGGCCTAAGAAGTAGAACCTGTCGAGAGCTCGGGCGGGCAGCACCATCAATCACGTGATCCACATACTACTACTACTACTACTACTAATGGCATTTATTAAGCGCTTACTATGTGCAAAGCACCATTCTAAGCACTGGGGAGGTTACAAGGTGATCAGGCTGTCCCATGGGGGAGGCTCACGGTCTTCATCCCCGTTTTACAGGTGAGGGAACTGAGGCCCAGAGAAGTGAAGTCAATTGCCCAAAGTCACACCGCTGACAAGTGGCAGAGCCGGGATTTGAACCTCTGACTCCAAAGCCCGGGCTCTTTTCCACTGAGCCACGCTGCTTCTCTACTAAGCAGGGGTTGAAGGGCACCCGGTCCTTGGGTCCATTGCTAGGACGACTGTGGCTTGTGGAGCTTGGGAAGCCTAGAGAAAGGTCAGGAACGATTCGATTGGGGATAGTGGGGGAGAAGCCGTTTGCAAACTCAAGACAAAATAGCTGGGGCAGAATCTGTTGGCCTGGTTCCTCTTCCTCGCCGCTGCCAGAGGCTTGGTAGGTTCATGTCTTTTCTCATGTCACAGATAGGGCCGGCCAAGTTAAGAGGCCTCCCCGGGATTCCGCAGCCGGGGAACGTCGGAAGTGGGATGGGTTTCTCATCATTACGTTAACGCGGTGAACTGTGCCGTTTTTCTCGTAGCCCGGCGGCTTCACCATCGAGGTCAGTAACAATAATAGCACCATGGTGATGACGGGCATGCGCATTCAGATCGGGACCCAGGCGATCGAGAGAGCCCCCTCCTACATTGAGATCTTTGGCCGCACCATGCAGCTTAACATGACCCGGGCCCGCTGGTTTGACTTCCCCTTCACACGAGAGGAGGCCCTGCAAGCCGACAAGAAGCTGACCATCTTCAGTGAGTCGTCTCTGCAGGCCCCACGCGGTCCCCGCCCTGGGCCGGGGCCTTCGCTCGGATCTCCGGGCGTGCGGCTCTCAGCGGGCCGGGCACCGGTCGCTTTTCCGGTGGAGACCGGCCGATGCCGTCAGGGAGCGCCTCCCTTACCTCGGATGAGGTGGTGGGGAGGGAGCGTTCCTGAGGGCGGCAGCCGGATGAGGTTGTGGAAATGGGAGGTGGGAGGAGAGAGGTGGTGTGGTGCGGAGCGGGAAAGGCGAACGTGGAATGTCGAAGGGGGGGTGTAGCCTGGATCCAGGCTCTAAGCGGTCCCCAGCTCGGCTCTGAAACACCCGTGGGGGACTCTGTGGCACAGAGCATGCCGGGTACTGTTGCTTCCCTGGGGGAGAGGGCTGGGGGGAGCGGCAGGGAAGAGTCTCTGAGATCGGCCCCGCTCCGTTAGCCGAAGCTATTGAAACAAACGTCAAGATTCCCCACGTGGGAATCTTCTAGACTGTGAGCCCACTGTTGGGTAGGGACCGTCTCTATACGTTGCCAACTTGTACTTCCCAAGCGCTTAGTATGGTGCTCTGCCCACAGTAAGTGCTCAGTAAATACGACTGAATGAACGAATGAATGAGTGAAGGAGAGCCACGGACTCAGGAAGCAGGGGAAGCGGCCGGCTGGCTGACGCCGAGGCGCTGGGTTTCGGGGAGAGGATGCAGATGGGGGAATTTGGTTTTGGAGGGGTGATACCGTAGCCCAGCGGGGAGCCTGACCCCCAAAGCCTCTGGCGGTTCGTTGCAGTTGGGGCCTCGGTGGACCCCGCGGGCGTCACGATGATGGACGGCGTCAAGATTTACGGCAAGACCAAAGAACAGTTCGGCTGGCCTGACGAGCCCCCGGAGGAGTTCCCCTCAGCTTCGGTCAGCAACATCTGTCCCCCGAACCTGAGCCAGAGCAATGGCGCTGGAGAGAGCGACCCGGCCGCCCCCGCTGCCACCAGTGGAACGGTCTTGGAAAGGTAGCCTTGTTCGAGCCATTCAACCCCTTGGCGGCCCCGGGCGGAGTCTCTCCTCGCATCTCTCGGCCTTCCCGTGCATCACCAAACCCTCAGCCATTCAGTATTCCCCCAGAACTAAGATTCCGGCTCCCTCGGTGTCTCACACCTCTCTGTTCCCGCCGACTCCCCGGCGGAAGCGGGGCCGGCGGGGATTTACCGTCTCTTCCCAAGTCCCCCGAACGTAGCGGTCTCTGCCGAGGGTTTCCGACACCGTCTCCCCATCTTGATCTCGGACCCTTCAGGGCAGCCGTCGAGAGGGAGGGGTAAACCGGGCGTGCGGTTTGGCAGGCCTAATCACGCTGCAGCCACAGGGAGAGACCTCAGCGTGGCCGGTTTTACCATCCCCTCTTCTTTCTCTGCAGTTAGCTGTTTGTGAGGCAGCAGCCTAGCTGACAGAAGGCAGTCGTCTGCTTTCTCTGAAGCGAGGCGGGCGTTCTTAAATCTCCCTAAAAGCAGAACTGTTAAGCACCGCTCTTGGTTACCCTGTGCCAGGGAACTGCTGGTTTTCCTTAGAAGGCACTGACGCGACAAGAGCCGTGCTTAGAAAACAGCCTCTCAACAGCCTGGTTTATTTTTCTTTTCTTCCCCCGTGCCATATTCATTTACGTCGGGCTTGGGATATGTTTCCAGTTCTCTCTGAGCTTCACACACACACATATATATTTTTTTTTTCTCCTATTTTTCTTTGCTTTCCCCCCAAGTTCTGAAACTGAGTCCCTAACCAAGCTGGACCGGTTAGTATGTCCTCCTCCTTTTTCTCTGCACGAGTGAGTGTGCGTCAGAGAGCAACCTAACCGATGGTGTGGCTTTGCGTTGACCCCGCTTCCGATTTAAGAGCCATTCTGCTTCTTGACATTCTGGTCATTGCATGGCTGTGGATTTCTCCCGATGGAAAGATGAGGTGGGCTGAGAATGCACACCCCCCGGGATAGCTGTCGCCCGAACGAACGACCGACTCGGAGCTCACTCTTACGCTTTCGGCTCCACTCTGCCCTTTCCTTCTTGGGCAAGGGAAGTAAAAAGGCAGTCAGCTGTTCGATCCTCGGAAAAGGAGCCAGAGAGCCTGTTGGGTCCCGATTGTTTCTGGATGCCTTGTTCTCTGCTGCCTCTCTTCCTCTGCCCCTCTCTCTCCTGCCACCTCCGCCCATACTCTTCCTTCTTTTGGCCAGAGGATGAGGGTTAGGGTGCAGGCTCTCTCGCTGTTAGACACGGAGCAGGGTTTCCCGAGTGGGGACCGAGCCCAGGAATGACGTGGCCTCGCTTTTCATCTCCCTGACTTTCCGAGTGGGGACCGGAAGGTTTCCGAAGCCTGCCGGGTGGCTGGCGGGGCGAGGGGGTGCCACTTCGAGGGCCTTAAGGTTTGTCGTGGCCGAGCCTTTTCTCCGACCCACGCTCGGAGCGGCTTCCCCTGCCCGGACCCTGCTCGCGTGATCTCCCTCACGGGCGGGCGTGACCAGAATAGTGGGCCGCGCCGCGTGGCGGCTCTGCCTCTTCGCTCAGGCGGGTCAGACCTCTCCTCCCCTTCAACTCTGGGCTGTGGGACCGTCAAACCCGACCCTGCCACCCGCCCCTAAAGCAGCTGAGGGAACCGTTTTGTCCTCTTTGGGAAGAAGGCTTGGAACTGCGGATTCCAGGCGTGGTCCCCAGGTTGGAGCGGGAGCCAGGTTTCACCCGGGTCTGTGACCCGAGGAAGTGATGTGCATGGCGCCCGTGGCGGGTCTCATCATGGCGTGAATCTGTACTTGGCGTCAGTCGGCTGTCCCCGAGACGGCGAGCCGGGAGCGGTGGGTGACTACTGAAGCCGGCTTGTCCGTCTCCCCCTCTAGGCTAGTTGTGAATTCTTTGGAAGCCTTGGAAAGCTGCTTTGCTGTGGGCCCAGTCAATGAGAAGGTGAGCGACTTTCTCCAAGCAGTCGGGCGTTTTCCGGGAGAGGGACAGCCGAAGAAAGCCGTCTCCGCCGGACTTAGCGGCCCACTTCCCGGTCCTCGTGGGGGAGGAAGAAGCTCCGACGGCGGTGGCTGTGGGCGAGACCTTCGGCGGCGAAATGCCCCAGGGGTGTGACGATGGGAGCCGGCCAGTTCCTTCGGGGGCGGAAGCAGCAGTTGGGAGGGTGTGAGAAGCGGAGAGCGGGTGGGTGGTTCGATCTGGCCCCGTTGGGCCGGAACGGTGCTGACCCGCCTGTTCTGTCTCCCCGACTCCTTCCTTCCGCTTCCCGATCAGGAGAAGAGCAAAACGGCGGCTCAGGAGCTGGCCACGGCGCTGCTGTCGATGCCGGCTCCTTCCAGCGTTCAGCAACAGACCAAGAGCCTGCTAGCCAGCCTGCACACCAGCCGTTCGGCCTATCACAACCACAAGGTGAGTCGCTCGGCTGGCTCATCGGGCCCGGCCTGCTCGGTGCTCCGGTTCCGGATTCCCCTCGGCGTTGGCCGTCTTGGAGCCCGGAACGTTTTGGCTCCTGGGTTAGGTTCCCAGAGATGGCTGGGGGTTGTCTTTTCTCCGCAACTGAGTCGCAGTCTGGATCCAGGACTCTGGAGAGTTGGGAGTCCAAGATGGGACATGGCTGTGTCCCTTCTTTCTTCTTTGATTTCAGCTTCCCCAGCTGCAAATCGGGGGTAATAGCCCCTTTCGCTCCTCTCCTGCTAGGGAAATGTGAAGGAGAATGTGCTTTTGGGGGCCTTGAGAGAAGGCATCATCCTGTCAGCTCTCTTCTTCCTCACTTACTTCGGGGTACCAACCTGCTCTCGGGGTCTCGGTCTCCTCTATCCCACCAGCTCCTCGCCCGTGTCTGGCCTCGAGCCCGGGGAACCCCCTCCCGCTTCATATCCGACAGTCCGCCACTCTGTTCACCTTCAAAACCCTCGTAAGGTCATATCTCCTCCAAGAGGTCTCCCCTGACAAGGCCTTCATTTATAATAATAATAATAATGGCATTTATTAAGCGCTTACTATGTGCAAAGCACTGTTCTAAGCGCTGGGGAGGTTACAGGTTGATCAGGTTGTCCCATGGGGGGCTCACAGTCTTCATTCATTCAGTCGTATTTATTAATAATAATAATAATAATAATAATGGTATTTATTAAGCGCTTACTATGTGCAGGGCACTGTTCTAAGCGCTAGGGAGGATACAAGGTGATCAGGTTGTCCCACGGGGGGCTCACAGTCTTCATCCCCATTTTACAGATGAGGGAACTGAGGCCCAGAGAAGTGAAGTGACTTGCCCAAAGTCACCCAGCTGACAAGTGGTAGAGCTGGGATTTGAACCCATGACCTCTGACTCCAAAGCCCGGGCTCTTTCCACTGAGCCACGCCGAGCGCTTACTGTGTGCAGAGCACTGTACTAAGCGCTTGGGAAGTACAAGTTGGCAACATATAGAGACGGCTTGATCCCCATTTTACAGATGAGGTCACTGAGGCCCAGAGAAGTGAAGTGACTTGCCCAGCGTCACAGAGCTGCCAGTTGGCAGAGTCGGGATTTGAACCCAAGACCTCTGACTCCAAAGCCCGGGCTCTTTGCACTGAGCCACGTTATCCTGTCTGCCGTCCCCCGTGATGTGAACCCCTTAAGCGCTTTGATACTCCCCCCAGCCTCACAAGGCTTACATCCACATCTTTACACTCTGTTTCCCCATGGCGTAATAAATTCTCCAATGCCCTGCTATGGGACAAGGAAGAGTCAGATGCTGGTGGTATCAAATATTTCTTTCTGCAGCAGATATTTAAGAGACATCTATAAGACTGTGTTGAAAATACAATTGAGGCTTTTTCCTCTTGGCTGGGTCATCACAACACTATGGTAGGAAGTATTTGGACAGTGGTAACAGCCATTGGAAAACGCTTAGTACGTATTTACGATTCTTTTTATTTTGCTAATGATTATAGCTATATGCATAAGCTGTTTATTTCCCTTGTACACATTTACTGTTCTATTTATTTTGTTAATGATGTGCATATAGCTTCCATTCTGTTTGTTCTGACGATTTTGACACCTGCCCCCATGTTTTGTTTTGTTGTCCGTCTCCCCCTTCTAGACTGTGAGCCCGTTGTTGGGTAGGGACCGTCTCTATATGTTGCCGACTTGGACTTCCCAAGCGCTTAGTACAGTGCTCTGCACACAGTAAGCGCTCAATAAATACGATTGAATGGATGAATTTGAATGTCTATCTTCCCCTGTAGACTGTGAGCCCCTTTCGGGCAAGAATTGTGCGTGGTATGGGACTCTCCCAAGCGCTTAGTTTGGCGCTCTGCACCCAGCGCTCAAAAAAGCCCACAGCTTGATCGATAGGTGAGCGTGACCTATTGTGAGCCAGGGCTGTCCGGAGAGAGGCCGCAAGGGACCTCGACCAAGGGTGGTAGGAAGAAATTACAAGAAGCAGCGTGGCTCAGTGGAAAGAGCCCGGGCTTTGGAGTCAGAGGTCATGGGTTCAAATCCCGGCTCCGCCAATTGTCAGCTGTGTGACCGAGGGCAAGTCACTTAACTTCTCTGGGCCTCAGTTACCTTATCTGTGAAGTGGGGATTAAGACTTTGAGCCCCCCGTGAGACAACCTGATCACCTCGTCACCTCCCCAGCGCTTAGAACAGTGCTTTGCACGTAGTAAGCGCTTAATAAATGCCGTCATTATTATTATTATTAAATTCAGAGAGCCATTCTTCCTTGGCCCGCCAAGCGACCTGAAGCCTTTTCCATAATTAACGTTTTGTCTTTGTCTTTCGACAGGCCTTCCCATGCTGAGCCCCCATATTCCTCTCCTCCTCCCCATCTCCCCCCCAACCCCACCGCCTTCTCCTCCCCACAGCACTTGTATATATTTGTACAGATTTATTACTCTATTTTACTTGTACATATTTACTACTCTATTTTGTTAATGATGTGCTTACAGCTATAATTCTATTTATTCTGACGGTTTTGACACCTGTCTACCTGTTTCGTTGTCTGTCTCCGCCTTCTAGACTGTGAGCTCGTTGTCGGGTAGGGACCGTCTCTCTATATGTTGCCGACTTGTACTTCCCAAGCGCTTAGTACAGTGCTCTGCACACAGTAAGCGCTCAGTAAATACGATTGATTGAATGAATGAATGACTGACAGCCATTTCTCCCGGTGGACATGTGGCGGGAGGTGTCAAGAGGCCAACAGCCTGCTCTGTTGGGAAGGAACTGATTCTTGCCCACTGCAGCCACTCTGCTCGCTCCTAATAATAATAATGATGGTATTTGTTAGAGCTCTCTGTATGCCAAGCACTGTTCTAAGTGCTGGGATCAATTAATCAATCAATCATATTTATTGAGCGCTTACTGTGTGCAGAGCACTGTACTAAGCGCTTGGGAAGTACAAGTTGGCAACACAGAGAGACGGTCCCTACTCGCTCCTAATAATAATAATGATGGTATTTGCTAAGAGCTCTCTGTATGCCAAGCACTGTTCTAAGTGCTGGGATCAATCAATCAATCAATCGTATTTATTGAGCACTTACTGTGTGCAGAGCACTGTACTAAGTGCTTGGGAAGTACAAGTTGGCAACAAAGAGAGACGGTCCCTACTCGCTCCTAATAATAATAATGATGGTATTTGCTAAGAGCTCTCTGTATGCCAAGCACTGTTCTAAGTGCTGGGATCAATCAATCAATCATATTTATTGAGCGCTTACTGTGTGCAGAGCACTGTACTAAGTGGTTGGGAAGTACAAGTTGACAACACATAGAGACGGTCCCTACTCGCTCCTAATAATAATAATGATGGTATTTGCTAAGAGCTTTCTGTATGCCAAGCACTGTTCTGAGTGCTGGGATCAATCAGTCAATCAATCGTATTTATTGAGCGCTTACTGTGTGCAGAGCACTGTACTAAGCGCTTGGGAGGTACAAGTTGGCAACACATAGAGATGGTCCCTACTCGCTCCTAATAATAATAATGATGGTATTTGCTAAGAGCTCTCCGTATGCGAAGCACTGTTCTAAGTGCTGGGATCAATCAATCAATCGTATTTATTGAGCGCTTACTGTGTGCAGAGCACTGTACTAAGCACTTGGGAAGTACAAGTTGGCAACACATAAAGACAGTCCCTACCCAACAGCGGGCTCACAGTCTAGAAGGGGGAGACAGAGAACAAAACCAAACATATTAACAAAATAAAATAAAATAGATATGTACAAGTAAAATAAATAAATAGAGTAATAAATCAGTACAAACATATATACATATATACAGGTGCTGTGGGGAGGGGAAGGAGGTAAGGCGGGGGGGGATGGGGAGGAGGAGGAGGGGGCTCAGTGTGGGAAGGCCTCCTGGAGAAGGTGAGCGCTCAGTAGGGACTTGAAGGAATAGATACAAAATATTCGCGTTGGACACAGACCGTGAGCCCCATACGGGACCGGAACTGGGTATGAGGAAGTGGGATTTAATCCCCATTTCGCAGATGAGGGAACCGAGGCCCGGAGAAGTGAAGCGACTTGCCCAAGGTCACCCAGCAGACAAGCGGCAGAGCCAGAATGAGAACCCAGGCCCGCCCGGGCTCTTTCCACGAGGCCCTGCCGCTTCCCGGGACTATCTCTATATGTTGCCAACTTGTACTTCCCAAGCGCTTAGTACGGTGCTCTGCACACAGTAAGCGCTCAAGAAATGTGATTGATTGGTTGATTCCCGGCCCCCGGTCGGTGTCCTGAGCCCTTTGCCTTGCAGGATCAGGCGTTGTTGAGCAAAGCCGTGCAGTGCCTCAACTCCTCTACCAAGGACGGGAAGGAGCTGGACCCCGAGGTGTTCCAGCGTTTGGTCATCACCGCTCGCTCCATCGCTATCATGCGCCCCAGCAACCTGGTCCATTTCACCGAGACAGGTCAGCAGAAGCCCGGCCCTCTAAGGCCGCGCTCCCGATCGGACCCCTCCTCCCCCAGGGAGACGTTTTCAGCCCCAGGTGGTGATGATGATGACGATGATGGCATTTTATTCATCATCAATAGTATTGAGCGCTTACTGTGTGCAGAGCACTGTACTAAGCGCTTGGGAAGTCCAAGTTGGCAACATCTAGAGACAGTCCCTACCCAACAGTGGGCTCACAGTCTAAAAGGGGGAGACAGAGAACAAAACCAGGCATACTAACAAAGTAAAATAAATAGAATAGATAGGTACAAGTAAAATAAATAGAGTAGTAAATATGTACAATCTAGAGTCTAGAAGGGAGGGATGAAGGGAGGGAGGGATGAAGGGAGGGAGAGATGGAGGGAGGGATGAAGGGAGGGAGAGATGGAGGGAGGGATGGAAGGAGGGATGGAAGGAGGGAGGGAAGGAAGGAGGGATGGAAGGAGGGATGGATGGAAGGAGGGATGGATGGAAGGAGGGATGGAGGAAGGGATGGGAAGGGAAGGGAAGGGATTTTATTAAGCGCTTACTGTGTGCAAAGCACTGTTCGAAGCGCCCGGGAGGTTATGAGGTGATCAGAGGCCTTCCCAAACTGAGCCCCGGACTGCGTTGCTAATCCTTCTCTTCCGTCTGCTTAGAAGGAGGAGTCGACGAGGGGAAGGAGCCCCAGAAACCTGCCGAAGGAGAGGGTTGCAGTTTCATCACCCACCTGGTCAACCATTTCTGGAAACTCCACGCGTCCAAACCCAAGAACGCCTTCCTGGCTCCTGCTTGCCTGCCAGGTAGCCTGCTGTGATGGAGTGCAATCTGCCGCCGCCCGTTCCGAAATCAGTCAGTCAGTCGTACTTATTGAGCGCTTACTGCGCGCAGGGCACTGCACTAAGCGCAGGAAGCCTGGGGTCCGGGAAGGGGATTTGATTCAGATTTCACCTGCGGGTGGTAGTGATAGTAGTAGTTAGTGGAGAAGCGGCGGCTTGGCGTGATAGAGAGAAGCAGGGTGGCTCAGTGGACAGAGCCCGGGCTTTGGAGTCGGAGGTCAGGGGTTCAAATCCCGCCTCTACCAGTTGTCACCAGTGTGACTTTGGGCAAGTCACTTCACTTCTCTGGGCCTCAGTTACCTCATCTGGAAAATGGGGATTAAGACTGGGAGCCCGCCCACGTAGGACAACCAGATCACTTTGTAACCTCTCCAGCACTTAGAACAGTGCTTTGCACATAGTAAGCGCTTAATCAATCAGTCAATCGTATTTATTGAGCGCTTACTGTGTGCAGAGCACTGGACTAAGCGCTTGGGAAGTCCAAGTTGGCAACAGATAGAGACGGTCCCTATCCAACAGCAGGCTCACAGCCTAGAAGGGGGAGACAGAGAACAAAACATATTAACAAAATAAAATAAATAGCTATGTACAAGTAAAATAAATAGAGTAATAAATATGTACAAACATATATACATATATACAGGTGCTGTGGGGAAGGGAAGGAATAAATGCCATTATTATTATTATTCTGGGAGTTAGAAGGTCATGGGCTTTAATCCCGGCTCTGCCGTGTGTCTGCCCTGTGACCTTGGGCAAGTCACTTCACGTGTCTGTACCCTCCCTCTGCCCCAGAGATGTCCCTTCCACTAGAGGCACGTGTCTGTGCCTCAGTTTCCTCATCTGTAAAAGGGGGGTTAAGACTGTGAGCCCCTCATGGGACAGGGACGGTGTCCCACTTGATTTGCTTGTATCCACTCCAGGGCTTCGTCCGGTGCCTGGCAGGTAGTAAGCACTTAACAAATACCGTCATTATTAGGATTATTATTAGTAGTGGTTGATAATAATAATAATAATGGCATTTATTAAGCGCTTACTGTGTGCAAAGCACTGATGTTGTGGTAGTAGTATTTATTGAATGGCATTTATGAAGCGCTTATGAGCAAAGCACTGATGTTGTGTTAGTAGTATTTATTGAATGGCATTTATTAAGCGCTTATTATGAGCAAAGCACTGATGTTGTGGTAGTAGTATTTATTGAACGTCCCCTGGGTTCAGGGCACTCTACTAAGTGCTTGGGGCGAGCAAAAGAAGCAAGTGACAAGTTCCCTCCCCTCAAGGAGTTTACTCTCCAATGGGAGAGAGAGAGATAAGCAAATATTGATGAATAATGGAAGGAAATAATAGTAATAATAATGATGGCATTTGTTAAGCGCTTACTATGTGCAAAGCACTGTCCTATTCATTCATTCATTCATTGTCGTATTTATTGAGCGCTTACTGTGTGCAGAGCACTGGACTAAGCGCTTGGGGAGTCCAAGTCGGCAACATCTAGAGACGGTCCCTACCCAACAGCGGGCTCACAGACTAGAAGGGGGAGACAGACAACAAAACAGAACATATTAACAAAATAAAATAAACAGAATAGTAAATATGTCCAAGTAAAATAAATAGAGTAATAAATCTGTACAAACATATATTTGGGTGCTGTGGGGAGGGGAAGGATGGGGAGGCTCCCTTTCAGGTCGCCTACAAACTGAGGTCCGTATCCCATAAGCACTTTGATACCAGCGCTTACAACAGTACTTTGCACATAGTAAGCGCTGCACATAGGTAAGCGCTTACTATGTGCAAAGCACTGTTCATTCATTCATTCAGTCGTATTTATTGAGCACCTACTGTGTGCAGAGCACTGTACTAAGCGCTTGGGAAGTCCAGGTTGGCAACATGTAGAGACGGGCCCTACCCAACAGCGGGCTGACAGTCTAGAAGGGGGAGACAGACAACAAAACGAAACATATTAACAAAATAAAATAAATAGAATAGTAAATGCGTACAAGTAAAATAAATAGAGTATTAAATATGTACAAAGATATATACGGGTGCTGTGGGGAGGGGAAGGATAGGGAGGCTCCCTTCCGGGTCGCCTGCAAACTGAGGTCCGTACCCCATAAGCACTTTGATACCAGCGCTTACAACAGTACTTTGCACATAGTAAGCGCTTCACAAATACCATTATTACTATTCCCATACTCACCCGAGCCCCACAGCACTTAATATGAGAAGGATGGCGTACACGCGAAGCAGCGTGGCTTAGTGGAAAGAGCACAGGCTTGAGAGTGAGAGGATGTGGATTCTGTTTTCGCCTCCACCTCTTGTCCGCTGTATGATCTTGGGCAAGCCGCTTAACTTCAGTTACGTCATCTGTAAAATGGGGATTTCGATTGGGAGCCCCACGGTGCAGGGGGGAATACAAGGTGATCAGGTTGTCCCACGTGGGGCTCGCAGTCTTAATCCCCATTTTACAGCTGAGGGAACCGAGGCTCAGAGAAGTGAAGCGACTTGCCCAAAGTCACACAGCCGACAAGCGGCGGAGCTGGGATTTGAACCCACGACCTCTGACTCCCTCTGGCTCTTTCCACTGAGCCACGCTGAAATAATTGCATATACGGTTGACAGCATATATGTGAGTGCCCTAGATCTGTAGAAATTGTGCAGGCTGGAGATTGCTGGCGGATTTGTATGGCTTGGGATGCTGAGAACCAGTCCGGAAAGGTTTCTGGGAGAAGGTGGGGTCTGCTGGATTTGCGGAAGGAGGGATTTCAGGCTGGGGAAACAGTGTGGGCGAGAGGACAAAGGCGGGAGAGGCAAGAGAGAAGTAGGGTTAGAAAGGATAGTTTCTAAATCTTAGAATATCACCTTCCGTCTCTCGATCGTGTTACCAATCACCAGGAAACAGCAGTCGGTGAAAACCATGTACTGTCCCTGCGGAGTTACTGCTCACTGATCGAGAGGGGTGGGGTGTTTCTGGCCTCCATTGAGTGTGAGTTGGGGAGGTGGAGGGCTTAAAGGGATTCTATTTTGAGGTTTGAAATGGTTTTACGGGACTGAATCTTCCAAGGTACTAGCAAAGACTGCAGTAAAATTCCAAGGCAGCCGGTTAAACTTGTGTTTTGGAAACGCGTCTTACTCTCCAGATGGTCTGCAGTCTCTCCTTGACTTGGGAAGGTCGTGGGCCAGATTCTTCACCTGGTTCTCTGGGCTAGAGCAGGGTACCAGGGTAGCCCTCCGTAAACCACGGGGACTGTGCAAGGTCAGCTCAGAGAGCCCATCCCAGTTAGCCCCCGGACAGTTTCCATTTAGTTAAAAAGGTCTGTTCAGTCACCAGGAAAACACCTTGTATGTGCTCCGTCCACCTGGCCGAGCAGGTGAGGACCACTCAGCAAATTTTAAGCCCCCGTGGTGAGTGTGTAGCTATTCCTTTCCAATTACAACACTCGTTTCCAGCACTTGGGAGGGAACAGGGTTGTTCTCGGTGCCTAAATGAAACAGTCCCGGTCCTCGTTTTCATTTTCTTTGGTTCCTTCCAGCTCTGGCAGCCTGAAGGTCCTTTGGTTCCTTCAGGGAAACAGCTTGGCCAGTGGAAAGAACACAGGCCTGGAAGTTCAAGGACCAGGGTTCATATCCTGGCTCCACCACTTACCTGCTAGGAGACTTTGGGCAAGTCACTTAGCTCCTCTGTGCCTCAGTTTCCTCACTTGCAGGAGGATTCAATACCTGTACTCCCTCCTACTTAAAATGTGAGCCCCATTTGAGCTCCATGTCAGTCAGTCAGTCGTATTTACTGAGCGCTCACTGTGTGCACAGCACTGTACTAAGTGCTGGGGAGAGTACAGTATAACAGACACATTCCCTGCCCACAATGAGCTTACAGTCTAGAGGGAGTTGGATGTGATTATCTTATTTTTCCAGCGCCTTTCATGCATTCATTCAATCATATTGAGTGCTTATTGTGTGCAGAGCACTTGGAAAGTGCAATTCAGCAACAAATAGAGACAGTCCCTGCCCAACAACAGGCTCACAGTGTAGAAGCGGGGAGACAGACTTCAGAACAAGTAAAGTGCAGTGTTTGGCACATAGTAAGTGCTTAACAAATACCATTATTATTATTATTTTCTCTGCTGGGGAGAGTTACCCGTCTGGCTGGATTTTTCTTCTGCCCGCTGAGAGTCGTGGTTTCCTACCCCCCGCTTTCATCATTAGAGAAGCAGTGTGGCTCAGTGGAAAGAGCTTGGGCTTTGAAGTCAGAGGTCATGGGTTCGAATCCTGGCCCCGCCACGTGTCAGCTGTGTGACTTTGGGCAAGTCACTTCACTTCTCTGTGCCTCAGTTCCCTCATCTGTAAAATGGGGATGAAGACTGTGAGCCCCCCGTGGGACAACCTGATCACCTTGTATCTCCCCAGCGCTTAGAACAGTGCTTTGCACATAGTAAGCGCTTAACAAATACCATCGTTGTTATTATTATTATTCGTTCCCTCTTTAGGCCTGACTCACGTTGAAGCCACTGTCAATGCCCTGGTGGACATTATCCATGGCTACTGCACCTGTGAGCTGGACTGCATCAACACGGCTTCCAAGATCTACATGCAGATGCTGCTGTGCCCCGTACGTGTCCCGTCGGGTTGCCAGGGAGCCCCCGGGCCTAGTAGCAGTGACTCTGGCGAGAGGCTCCGAGAAAGAGGCCGGTAGCTAAACACCAGCCGTGGGGGATCCGCCTTCTTCCAGCGACCCGACTCCCATCCCTCAATTAATCTGTGTGATGGAAGGTTGATGAAGCGGGATGTTAAGTGGATAGGAAAGGTTTTGGAGAGAAGCTGAGACCCCTCAGCTAGAACGGGGTTTCATTGCATTCGGAGAGAGAGGATGCCGGCCACAACAGGGCTTCTTTTTCCTATTCACTCTGGAAGCACTCGTCATTTTAGCCCAGGCATGATGACTGCCCACAGTTTAGCCATTTAAGACACTCTCTGAGGAGCGGTGGCCATTCAGGGCGACGAATACTCCTCGTGTACAGTCAGAAGTGAAGCTTCTGAGGCGTTTCCTGGCCCTGGGAGCCGGAGGACCTGGGTTCTCCTGCCGGCTCTGCCACTTGTCTGCTGTGTGACCTTGGCAAGTCACTTAATTTCTCTGTGCCTCACTTTCCTTCTCTGTCAGATGGGGGTTAAAACTGTGAGCTCCGCGTGGGACATGGGTCCCTGATCAGCTTGTATCTACCCAGCACTTCGTTCGTTCAGTCGTGGCACGTAGTAAACGATTAACAGATACCATTTTAAAAAAAGCAAACGGACAAACGAGGGAGAGCTAGGTGAACGCTCGTCTCTCTGTGCCCGGGTGTTCACAGAAAAGGTGATAGAGGATGAAGACTGTACCTCTATTCGTTCATTCATTCAGTCATATTTATTGAGCGCTTACTGTGTGCAGAGCACTGTACTAAGTGCTTGGGAAGCCCAAGTTGGCAACGTATAGAGACGGTCCCTACCCAACAGTGGACTCACAGTCTAGAAGGGGGAGACAGAGAACAAAACAAAACATATTAACAAAGTAAAATAAATAGAATAAATATGTACAAATAAAATAAGTGGAGTAATAAATACGTACAAACATATATACGTATATACAGATGTTGTGGGGAGGGGAAGGGGAGGAGGAAGTCTTGTGGGCAGGTTTCCACGATGGGAGGAAATGCACCAGGAGTGCAGTTGCCTGGGGAGAAGCGGAATAGTTTCTCAAATGATGGCATCTCTCTGAACCTCAGGACCCCGCCGTGAGTTTCTCCTGCAAACAAGCTTTGATCCGAGTGCTGAGACCCAGGAACAAACGGAGACACGTCACCCTGCCCTCCTCCCCTCGCAGCAACACGCCGATGGGTAATTCGCCGTCTGGCTGTCGGGTAACCCTGAGCGGGGCGGCGGTGGCCGTGTGGTGGCCGTCAGGGCAGAGGATCCCAGCAGTGACTTCCCATCTAGATTGCTCACAGCCCGTCTCCCGTCTTGTCGTGTAAACACGAAGATGAGCGAGTTAATGGCCTGAGCCGCTCTTCCCTCCACCCGTCAGCCCGTGACCACGTAGGTGCGAGCGGCCTGGCCTCGGGTCCCGACTGGTAGCCGGGCCGCTTCTCCTCTTCCTCCCGCCCCTCCGTTATTTTTTCTTTCACCAGTCCAGAAGTCTTCCCCTCAGCAGCCCAAGGGCACCCTCGGGTCCTGCCGTGCCTAGAGGGCAAAACTAAGCTTAGAGCCAGTGAGAGCACAGATAGGTAGCCCGAACTCCCAGCCAGGAAGAGGTGCCGCTGCCCCACCCTTAGCAGTATGGCTCGGTGGAAAGAGCCCGGGCTTTGGAGTCAGAGGTCATGGGTTCAAATTCCGGCTCTGCCAATTGTCAGCTGTGTGACTCTGGGCAAGTCACTTAACTTCTCTAGGCCCCAGTTACCTCATCTGTAAAATGGGGGTTAAGACTGTGAGCCCCCCGTGGGGCAACCTGATCACCTTGTAACCTCCCCAGTGCTTTTTGCACGTAGTAAGTGCTTAATAAATGCCGTTATTATTATTATTATTATTACTCAAGCGATCACTAGCATTTGTTGAGCGCTTATTATATGCAGAGCACTGTAGTAAGTGCCTTGGAGGATACAGTACAACAGAGTCGGTAGATAGGTGCCCTCCCCACATGGAGCATATGCTCCTGGGCCCGTCATTCCTTGGGAAGGGAAGAAGCCCGGGCCCCAAGGCGAACGGGATTTCTGTGGGCCAGGAGACAAGGACGATGACGACGACGACGACGCGGATGAGAAAATGCAGTCTTCTGGGATCCCCAATGGCGGGCACATCCGCCAAGAGAGCCAGGAGCAGAGTGAGGTGGATCACGGGGACTTTGAGATGGTGGTGAGTCCGTTGGCTCGGGGTTCGGAGACAGGAATTCGGGGAGGGGAGGCCCGCAGATTCTCAAACTGTCATCTGTATGCTACCCCTTCAGTGTGGGTGGGAGGTTAAAGAGCCTCCTGAAGTTCTGGGGCAGAGAGTCCCAGGAGCGGGTTCCCAGCTCCCACGGCTTTGCCAGTCCACGGTGCCTCTTTGGGTTCGGGTCGCCCTCTCCCCAGTTTTCCAGCATCCCGTGGAAGGGTGACACTCCGGGCAGGGTTAGGTTGTGGGCTCGTGGAGCCGAGAAAGAGCCCTTGATGTCTTCTCCCCCTCGGTTCCCCGGGGCTTCCAGGAGGAGGTACTTAAGGAACTTTCTCCCTACAGTCCGAGTCCATGGTGTTGGAAACGGCTGAGAGCGCCAACAACGGCAACCCCTCTCCCCTGGAGGCTCTGCTAGCGGGTGCGGAGGGTTTCCCCCCTATGTTGGACATTCCCCCCGACGCGGATGACGAGACCATGGTGGAACTGGCCATTGCCCTGAGCCTGCAGCAGGACCAGCAAGGTAAACGGCTTCCCCCAGGACAGGAGGGCGGCAGCCCGCTGGCCCCCAGACCGACTTGGTGCGGCCCCAGTTCGGGGAGGCGGTATGGCGGCTCCCGGGCCCAGAAGTGGAGCGCGCAGGTACACGCCAGGGAGAAATTCAGCCGCAGCATCCCGTCTCAGAGCCTCTGTCATCTCTTCCTTGTCTGATTTCTTCCTGATTCTGGTAGTCTCCTCCGTCGAGCGTCCCTAACCGAGGGAAGGGATCTTTTCTCCCCGTTCCATCACCATCCGAGCCCAAGCAGAAGCCGCTTGGTGGCCGAGGGTAGCCAGACTCCCCCTCCTCTCCCGACTGCCCCCACTCCCACCTCCCCCCTTCCAGGCCGGATGTCAGGAGGCTCTTAACAGGTGCCCGATCCAGGGACACGACAGTGGCTTGGAAGGGGTGTAGTGCTCATTGTTCCCTTGTATTCCAGGGAGCAGTAGCAGTGCCCTTGGACTGCAGAGTCTGGGGCTGTCTGGCCAGGCACCCAGCTCTTCCTCACTTGATGCAGGAACCCTGTCTGACACTACGGCATCAGGTAACCTTCTGCAGAAAGGAGTTGACTTCCTTTTCCTTTCCTTGACTTCCCTTTGGCCAAGGTGCTGATGAGTTAAGAAGTGGCCAGAACACGGGCCCAAGGAAGAAAGCAGAAGCAGAGGGCCGAGCTAGTCCACCCACTGCAAAGTCAGCCCCATCCGTCCCCCAGCCCTCCCCCTGCCCACCCCAAAAAAGTTGGCTGAAGTTTCTCAGGCCCGGTATTTGACCGTGGCCCCCGATCAGTTCCCTCCTCTTTGGAAATTCTCCCTCTGGGGCAAATTGGAGACCGACTCCCTGCTCTCCTCCCACCACCTGTGGCCTCTAGTGAATCTGTGAGGCTCCCATTGATGCCATTTTAGCGCTTTGGGGTTCCTGTTGTCTTGTTGGCAAGCTGGGTTCTGGACAGCGCATTGCTCTGGGGCTCCCTTGGCTTTCCTTTCCCCCCTTCCTCTCTGTGTGGAGCGTTTCAGCTCGTCCTTCCTGCCTGGGGCTTAGCTCTGAGTCCGGGGTCGTGGCTGAGCTTGGGGAATTCCTTTGCCGGGTTCTTCCCGGGGAGGAGAGCGTTATCGTAGTCCTGACACTTGCGAACCGCTCTCCCGGCCCGGCCGCCCGATTTGAAAAAGGCAGGCTTGTTGAAGAGCTCGTAGTATATTCGTGTCAGACCGCGTCACAGAACCCACGAAACACTAAACTTGACCAGGGCTCCCCTCGTTTGTAGAGTTGAGTGCTTTGAATGAGCGCGCCCAAGGTAAGGAACCACGGTAGCCCTGAAACAGCTGGGCAGGGGCTGCCCCTAGCTAGGCGGTCGTGACTGTTCAGGATCCTAACGGGGGGAAAAAACGCAAGCTTGGGAGACCCTCGTCTCCTTGAAACCCACTTCAGCTGGGAGTGAGGTGGATGACAATGTCTGTGCCCAGTTCAATCGGTATTCTCTCTTCCCTCCCACGGAGCGAATGCCATCCCCCCCATCTTACCTCCTTCCCTTCCCCACAGAACCTGTATATATGTATATATGTTTGTACATATTTATTACTCTATTTATTTATTTATTTATTTTACTTGTACATATCTATTCTATTTATTTTATTTTGTTAGCATGTTTGCTTTTGTTCTCTGTCTCCCCCTTTTAGACTGTGAGCCCACTGTTGGGTAGGGACTGTCTCTGTATGTTGCCAGTTTGTGCTTCCCAAGCGCTTGGTACAGTGCTCTGCACACAGTAAGCGCTCGATAAATACGATTGATGATGATGATGCAGCAAACATCCCTAGCCCCGGGGGATGTTGCGAGAATTCAGAGGCAGCCCTTGAGGTGAAAGTACTTTTCTAAAAATAAAGCTTTCTAAAAATCGGAGGTGGTATTATTACTTCCGTCGTCGTCGCCGATCGTAATACCGTCCAATCTTTTCGGAGACCGGTCGGCAAAGGAAAGCTTGTCTCTCTGTCTCTTTCTGTCTCTCTTTTTCCCCCCCTCCAGCGGGTTGCAAGCTGTTTGTGCCCCTCTGTGCTCTGTGGTCTAGCGCTGTGGCTCCGAGTCCGCGGTTTTCGCCTGTAACAGCTCTCGTTCCTCCCTCAGCCCCAGCGTCGGACGACGAAGGCAGCACCGCGGCAACGGATGGTTCCACCCTGCGGACCTCCCCCGCCGACCACGGCGGCAGCGTGGGCTCGGAGAGCGGAGGGAGCGCCGTGGACTCGGTGGCCGGCGAGCACAGTGGTAATGAAACGTTCGGGCGAGCCCAGCCTCTGTGGGCTTCAAGAGCCCGTTTTCCCTCTTCGGGCAATCACTTGTATTGATGATGATAGCATTTATTAAGCGCTTACTATGTGCCAAACACTGTTCTAAGCGCTGAGGAGGTTCCATGGTGATCAGGTTGTCCCACGGGGGGCTCACAGTCTTCACCCCCATTTTCCAGATGAGGTAACTGGGGCACGGAGAAGTTAAGTGACTTGCCCAAAGTCACACAGCTGGCAACTGACGGAGCCCGGCTTTTGATTTGATTTGATTTAAATAGATTTTGATTTGATTTGATTCAAATCGATTTTGATTTGATTTGATTCAAATCGATTTTGATTTGATTTGATTCAAATCGATTTTGATTTTGATTTGATTTGATCCCGACTTGAACCCATGACCTCTGACTCCAAAGCCCGGGCTCTTTCCACTGAGCCACGCTGCTTCTCTATTATATTGTATTATATTGTATTATATTGTATTATTGAGCGCTTACGTGTGCGGAGCACTGTACTAAACGCCTGGGAGAGTATAATGTAACAGAGTTGGCGGATACGTTTGGGATTTCACCTGGAAGGTCAACGTAGGCAAGCGTCACCAAGCTGGAGACTGTGAGCCCACTGATGGGTAGGGACAGTCTCTATATGTTGCCAACTTGTACTCCCCAAGTGCTTAGTAAAGTGCTCTGCACACAGTAAGTGCTCAATAAATGATTGAATGACTGAATGAGTACAACAGAATCAGCAGACGTGTTCCCTGCCCATAACGAACTTGTAGTGTAAAGGGCTTCAGTGGGCATTTGAGGTAGCCTGCCACCCTGCCTCTCTTCCGAAAGAGTCCTGACAGTTGTCAGAGGCGGGATTTGAATCCATGACCTCTGATTTCAAAGCCCATGCTCTTTCCACTGAGCCATGCTGCTTCTCCTAATAAGTGCTCAATAATAGACATAAGTGCTCAATAAATACCATGGATTGATGGATTAATTGAATCTATGGGGACCACTATTTAAAGCCAGGCAACCGAATAAGGTCCCTAAAACTGGTAGCGGGGGGAAGAGGGGATTGTCTCCTGGAGCGTCGCGGACTGACTTTGCTTGCCCATTCCCCAGTGTCGGGCCGCAGCAGCGCCTACGGAGACGCTACCGCCGAGGGACACCCAGCTGGGCCGGGCAGCGTCAGCTCGAGCACGGGGGCCATCAGCACCACCACGGGTCAGCAGGAAGGAGACGGCTCGGAGGGGGAAGGAGAAGCCGAAGGAGATGTCCACACCAGTAACAGGTCAGGGGATGGAAGCTCCCATTCTTCAAAGATTCCCCGGGGAGAGGACGGCGTAGTGTTTGCTGAGAAGCAGAGAGGGCCTCTGTGTGAGGAAATCAGGCGGAGTAAACCTTGGTACCGTTATAAAGCCAGAACAGCTCTCCGGAGGTCCATTTTTGGGTTCAGGTAGACCCGCAGGTAACTTCTGGATGAGTCACGGCCTCAGAGACGTTCTGGGGTGGGTGTTTCCTAAATCCCTTTCGACAGGCCATCCCAGCGTTTAACTGCTTTTTCGATCTTCAGACTGTCAGGCTCCTTCGTCAGCATCGTCCTCCTCCTCATCAGGGGTTGCTTTGAGATTAGGTCTAGCGGGTAGGGCGAGGCCAAGTGATAGAAGTCCTGGGCGTTCAGGATCGGAAAAGTGACAGTCGTTACAGGGATCGGAAGAGGGGAGGGTGGTTTGATGGCCTCAAGGCTGTTTTCCTTCAGTTCTGTCTTCAAGGAAGGGGACCCGCGGTGGTCTGTCTTCTTGAAAAAGCCCCGCAGGAAGCTCTCTTCTCTTTGACTTGACTGGCCCCAATGCCTTTCGCTTCTTTCTCTCAGGAGAGGCCGGTAGATTCGTAGAACTTTCTGAATCGTTAATACAGTCCAAGCAGGCTCCCGACCACTCAAGACGGGGTTTCAAAACGCCCTGTGTCCCTTGACTATGACTACTCCCACCCCTTTCCTCCGTGTCCCATGCCTCCTTCCATTTTCCCCAGCAATGTCTTTCCCAGTATATCCCCAGAAGCCTTGGCAGAACCCGTTTCCCTCCGACTGGGAGAGCTCTTGGGCTGAAACGAGGCCTCCCCGTGTGCAATCCTGAAGTACCCCCAAAAGGTTTTTCCCTGGGACCAGATGGTTATGAAGACGGATCCGGGCAACCTAGCCCCTCGCCCCCTAACTTAGAGAGACCTGTGTGTGCTGGATTCATTCAGTCGTATTTATTGAGCGCTTACCGTGTGCAGAGCGCTGTACTAAGCGCTTGGGAAGTACAAGTCGGCCACATAGAGAGACGGTCCCTACCCAACAACGGGCTCACAGTCTAGCTGGCGTGCGAGCAGCGTGCCTCTGACGTTTTCCCCGTTCTCCGATTCCCAGGCTGCATATGGTCCGCCTGATGCTGTTGGAGAGACTGCTGCAGACCTTGCCTCAGCTGCGCAACGTGGGCGGGGTCCGAGCCATTCCTTACATGCAGGTACTGATCGCAAGTGTCACCCTGCGGGCTCGGGAGGAGTCGTCGGCGTTTACCGAGCCGCGGCATTCACCATCCGAGCGTTCCTTTCTCCTGGGAGGGGCTTTCGAGGACGGGGTTGCCAGGGAGGGGGGCTGCTCACTGGAACAATCACTTTATTGTCTTAAACCCTCTGCCTCGGTTGCTCCAGTTATGCGGTAATCTCCCTCTCCTTCCCAGCCAACCCCTCAGGGATGCAGGGCGGATTAACGAAGAACATTTGTGCTGAATCTCAAGCTCCTGGGGAAAACCTGCTGGGGAAGTGTACCAGGGGCGGGGTAGTTGAACTGCTGCCTCCTCCAGATAGGGCCTCCCGACTCTGGCCACCTGGGCTTCGATCGGCCTACGGATCGGAGCCCTCCCTGTAGAAGTGGTAATCATTTAGGATGGGCGAGCCAAATTTGGCGGAATTTTGCCGGGTCTCTTGGAGAGCTCTGGGGTGGCAACCCAGGGTCCCGTTCGTTGCCCGTCCGCTTCCTTTCAGGTCATTCTGATGCTTACGACCGACCTGGATGGGGACGACGAGAAGGACAAGGGAGCCCTGGATAATCTGCTCTCCCAACTGATCGCAGAACTGGGCATGGATAAGAAGGTAAACCCGAAGAGTCCGGCCAGGCGGGCTGGAGGGTCACGTTGAGTCCCTCTTCTGCCCCGGAGGGGTCAACCTGGCTTGGTGTCAGGGAGATAACTCTAGCCAGTTATTTGTTTCCAAATGATCGGCCATCCTTGATATTGAGGGCTAAGAATAAGGGCGACTGTAGCCTGAGGTCGCATGGGCCCGTTCTGTCCCCGATGCACCGAGCCACGTAGTGCCAGTGATTGGCTTCTGGTCGAAGAAATGGAGGCTCGGGAGCTTCAAGTTTAGAGCTTGGGTACCGGGCTTCTCTGTACTACTGACCACACCGTCTCCATCTGTAGGATGTGTCTAAGAAGAATGAGCGCTGCGCCCTGAATGAAGTGCATTTGGTGGTGATGAGGCTATTGAGCGTCTTCATGTCCAGAACCAAATCGGGATCCAAGTCCTCCATCTGTGAGGTAGGCTTGAGCCCGGGCCCTGGGGCTGAGCGGAGCCGAGGTATCCGATTTGGAGAGGGGTGGCGTGCCGAAGAGCCCTCAGATCTCTGTAGACTGTTTCCAATCAATCAATCAATCAGTCAGTGGTGTTGATTGAGCTCTGACTATGTGCAGAGCACTGTTCTAAGGCTCGGGAGAATACGATACAACAGAATAAGCGGTCACGTGTCCTGCCCAAGATGAGCTTACAGTCTAGAGAGGGAGACAGACATTAATATTAATTAATTAATTAATTAATTAATAAAAACATTAATTAATGCCCTCCCTCTGCCCATCCACCAAGCTAGCTCTCTTCCTCCCTTCAAGGCCCTGCTGAGAGCTCACCTCCTCCAGGAGGCCTTTCCAGACTGAGCCCCTTCCTTCCTTTCCCCCAATCCCCCTCTCCATCCCCCCATCTTACCTCCTTCCCTTCCCCACAGCACCTGTATATATGTTTGTACATATTTATTACTCTATTTATCTTACTTGTACATATCTATTCTATTTATTATATTTTGTTAGTATGTTTGGTTTTGTTCTGTCTCCCCCCTTCTAGACTGTGAGCCCGCTGTTGGGTAGGGACCGTCTCTATGTGTTGCCGACTTGTACTTCCCAAGCGCTTAGTACAGTGCTCTGCACACAGTAAGTGCTCAATAAATACGATTGATTGATTGATTGATTAATATGCAGTCATTGATAATATGTAATTTTAATATACAGTCATTGATAATATGTAATTTTAAAGGTACGTTTCCCAGGGCAAAGGAGAGGATATCTGTGGCCCACACTGGGACTTGGAAGAGTGACGCAGAAGGAAAAATCTGCAGAAGCAGCTGTGTCTCGAATTAGGTCCCGAGCTTTATCGCCCGTCCTGTCACTCTTAAATGCCTCTCCGGGCCCCGGCTTCTTCAGGCAATATCTTCCACGCCGGGGCTGAAGGGGGTCGGCATCCCCGTAACGGAGAAACCGAAGGTTGTTCTGCCAGGCATCCAGTTGCTAAGAGGATTCCCGGGCCATTTGTTGCTTCTGTGGTGCGGTAATCGGGCCAAGAGAAAGCAGAGCCCGTGGGTGGCGGAAAGGAGATTAACTCGAAGCAGGGAGGTTCGAATTGGAGACTAAATGCCATCCTGTTTTAATGAGCTTAGGAGCTGTGGCGGGGGTTGGGATTTGTAGAGAGCCCCTAATGGTTTTACTCGCCGTGGCTTTTTCTCCCACTCTGTGATTCCCTTGGGCGTCTCCTCCTGGCCTCCTTCCGAAGCCGGCCGGGCGGAGGGGCCCTTAAAGCCAAGCTAGCTCTCTTCCTCCCTTCAAGGCCCGACTGAGAGCTCACCTCCTCCAGGAGGCCTTCCCAAACTGAGCCCCTTCCTTCCTCTCCCCCTCGTCCCCCTCTCCATCACCCCCATCTTACCTCCTTCCCTTCCCCACAGCACCTGTATATATGTATATATCCTTGTACATATTTATTCCTCTATTTATTTTACTTGTACATATCTATTCTATTTATTTTATTTTGTTAGTATGTTTGGCTTTGTTCTCTGTCTCCCCCTTTTAGACTGTGAGCCCACTGTTGGGTAGGGACTGTCTCTACGTGTTGCCAACTTGTACTTCCCAGGCGCTTAGTACAGTGCTCTGCACACAGTAAGCGCTCAATAAATACGATTGATTGATTGATTGATTAAAGCCAGGGATAGTCCTGCAGGTGATACCTGGACTGGAAGACGTCCATCCTCTCTCCTACGGCTCGGCCTGGTGGCTCTTGAAACGGACACGGCACCCACCTTAGTGCACAGGATAATCCCGAACCACCCGATCCGCAGTCGTTCCTGCCCCTTCCCACTCCTGGGCCTCTAGCCCATGTGTCCTGGGAAGATTAGACTTAAAGAGGAGATGTGAGCCCGCTGTTGGGTAGAGACCGTCTTTATACGTTGCTAACTTGGACTTCCCAGGCGCTTAGCACAGTGCTCTGCCCACAGTAAGCGCTCAATAAATACGATTGAATGAATGAATTTTGAGCCGCTATGCAAGTGGGGATGCTCAAACGGCTGTGGTCTGGCCTCCTCCCTTCCCCCTCCCCATCTGAAATCATCATAATAATAATAATGACATTTATTAAGCGCTTACTAGCTTACTATGTGCATAGCACTCATCAGTGGTATTTATTGGGTGTTCACTGTGTGCAGAGCGCTTGGGAGAGTACAAATCCCGGCCCCGCCAATGGCCAGCTGTGCAACCTTGGGCAAGTCACTTAACTTCTCTGGGCCTCAGTTCCCTCATCTGTAAAATGGGGATTAATTCTGTGAGCCCCCAATGGGACAACTCCGTCACCTTGTATCCTCCACAGTGCGTAGAACAGTGCTTTGCACAAAGTAAGCGCTTAGCAAATACCATCATTATGATTATTATCATCATCATCAATGGTATTTATTGGGTGTTCACTGTGTGCAGAGCGCTTGGGAGAGTACAGATCCCGGCCTCGCCAATTGCCAACTGTGCGACCTTGGGCAAGTCACTTAACTTCTTTGGGCCTCAGTTCCCTCATCTGTAAAGTGGGGATTAAAACTGTGAGCCCCCCATGGGAAAACCTGATCACCTTGTAACCTCCCCAGTGCTTAGAACAGTGCTTTGCACATAGTAAGCACTTAACAAATGCCATCATTATTATTATTATTTTTATCAATGGTATTTATTGGGTGTTCACTTTGTGCAGAGCACTTGGGAGAATACAAATCCCAGCCCCCACCAATTGCCAGCTGTGCGACCTTGGGCAAGTCACTTAACTTCTCTGGGCCTTAGTTTCCTCATCTGTAAAATGGGGATTAAAACTGTGAGACCCCTATGGCACAACCTGATCACCTTGTAACCTCCCCAGCGCTTAGAACAGTGCTTTGCACGTAGTAAGCGCTTAACAAATACCGTCATTATTATTATTATTATCATCATCAGTGGTATTTATTGGGTGTTCACTGTGTGCAGAGCGCTTGGGAGAGTACGGTACAACAGGGTTGTCGACACGTTCCTTGCCCCCAACAATCCCTCCAACTTGCTCCCCCTGCTAACAGCCGACTGGGATCCCGAGGTTCCCAGCGGTCGGCGTGGCCCTCTCCCGACCCACCTTGCTTAGAACAGTGCTTTGCACATAGTGAGCGCTTAACAAATACCATCATTATTATTATCATCATCATCAATAGTATTTATTGGGTGTTCACTGTGTGCAAAGCGCTTGAGAGAGTACGGTACAACGACACGTTAGAACAGTGCTTTGCACATAGTAAGCGCTTAACAAATACCGTCATTATTATTATTATCATCATCATCACAGCACCTGTATATATGTATATGTTTGTACATATTTATTACTCTATTTATTTACTTATTTATTTTGTGCATATCTATTCTATTTATTTTATTTTGTTAGTATAGTTTTGTTCTCTGTCTCCCCCTTTTAGACTGTGAGCCCACTGTTGGGTAGGGACTGTCTCTATAGGTTGCCAACTTGTACTTCCCAAGCGCTTAGTACAGTGCTCTGCACACAGTAAGCGCTCAATAAATACGATTGAATGAATGAATGAACGCCGGGGTGGCTCCCAAGGAGATCGGGTTGGACGCAGGCCTTGTCCCGCAGCGGGCTCTTACCATGTGTATTACTCTATTTATTTATTTATCTTATACTACTCTTTACTTATTTTATTCGTACATGTTTATTCTATTTATTTTATTTTGTTAATATGTTTTGTTGTCTGTCTCCCCCTTCTAGACTGTGAACCCACTGTTGGGTCGGGACCGTCTCTATACGCCGGCGACTTGTACTTCCCAAGCGCTTAGTACGGTGCTCTGCACACAGTAAGCGCTCAATAAATACGACTGAATGAATGAACGAATGAATCATCAGTGGTATTTAGTGGGTGTTGACTGTGTGCAGAGCGCTTGGGAGAGTACGGTACAACGGGGTTGTCGACGTATTCCTTGCCCCCAACAATCCCTCCAACTTGCTCCCCCTGCTAACAGCCGATTGGGATCCCGAGGTCCCCAGGGGCCGGCGCGGCCCTCTCCCAACTCACCTTGCTTAGAACAGTGCTTTGCACATAGTAAGCGCTTAACAAATACCGTCATTATTATTATTATCATCATCAGTGGTATTTACTGGGTGTTCACTGTGTGCAGAGCGCTTGAGAGAGTACAGTACAACGACACGTTCCTTGTCCCCAACAATCCCTCCAACTTGCTCCCCTTGCTAACAGCCAATTGGGATCCCGAGGTGCCCAGGGGCCGGCGCGGCCCTCTCCCGACCCACCTTGCTTAGAACAGTGCTTTGCACATAGTGAGCGCTTAACAAATACCATCATCATCAATGGTATTTATTGGGTGTTCACTGTGTGCAGAGCACTTGAGTACGGTACAACGGGGTTGTCGACATGTTCCTTTCCCCCAACAATGCCTCCAACTTGCTCCCCCTGATAACAACCGATTGAGATCCCGAGGGGCCAGTGCGGCCCTCTCGCGACCCACCTTGCCTAGAACAGTGCTTTGCACATAGTGAGCGCTTAACAAATACCATCATCATTATTATTATTATTATCAATGGTATTTACTGGATGTTCACTGTGTGCAGAGCGCTTGGGAGAGTACGGTACAACGGGGTTGTCGACACGTTCCTTGCCCCCAACAATCCCTCCAACTTGCTCCCCCTGCTAACAGCCGATCGGGATCCCGAGGGGCCGGCGCGGCCCTCTCCCGACCCACCCTGCCTCTCTCCCCGTTGCCTTTCAGTCGTCGTCCCTCATCTCCAGCGCCACGGCGGCGGCCCTGCTGAGCTCCGGGGCTGTGGACTACTGTCTGCACGTCCTTAAGTGCCTGCTGGACTACTGGAAGGGCCAACAGAACGACGAGGAGCCGGCCGCCACCAGCCAGCTGCTAAAGCCCCACACCACCACGTCTCCTCCGGACATGAGCCCCTTCTTCCTCCGCCAGTACGTGAAGGTGAGTCCCTCCCAGGCCGCTGCTCTCTGTTCCTCCCTTTACCCGTCTGTGAAATGGGCGTTTGCATCCCCGCTGCCTTCGTGGGGTTGTTTCGGTGGCGGTTTCAAAGCGCTCGCTACGTGCCAGCCTCCGTATTAAGGTACAGGATAGTCGGGTGTGACACGGTCTCCGTCCAAAACGGGGCTCACAGTCTTCATGCTCATTTTACAGATGAGGTGACTGGGGCTGTGAGCCCGCTGTTGGGTAGGGACCGCCTCTATATGTTGCCGACTTGGACTTCCCAAGCGCTTAGTACAGTGCTCTGCACACAGTAGGCGCTCAGTAAACGCGATTGAAAGAATGAATGGGGCGCTGAGAAATTAAGTGACGCGCCTGACGTCCCACAGCGGACGAGTGGCCGGGCCAGGATCGTTCGTTCACGCAGTCGTATTTATTGAGCGCTTCCTGTGTGCAGAGCACTGTACTAAGCGCTTGGGAAGGACAAGTCGGCAACATATAGGGACGGTCCCTACCCAACCGCGGGCTCACAGTCTAGAAGGATTAGAACCCAGGTCTTTTAACTGTCGGGCCCACCTCTTTCCAAGAGGCCCGTCTGCTTTCTGCCCGATGGGGCTCTGTCCACTTGGATCGTTCTCTCGGATCGTAGTGCGGTGCTTGTAGAAGCGCTTAGTACTTTTAAATGTCTTTTTCCCTCACGCGTGGGTTGTGTGTGACAAAGAACATAATGTCCTCAGATCTTCAAGAGAAGCAGCGTGGCTCAGTGGAAAGAGCCTGGGCTTTGGAGTCAGAGGTCATGGGTTCGAATCCCAGCTCCACCACAAGTCTGCTGTGTGACCTTGGGCAAGTCACTTAACTTCTCTGAGCCTCAGTTCCCTCATCTGTAAAAATGGGGGTTAAGACTGTGAGCCCCACGTGGGACAACTTGATCACACTGTATCCCCCCCCAGCGCGTAGAACAGTGCTTTGCACATAGTAAGCGCTTAACAAATGCCATTATTATTATTATTATTGGGAGTCAGAGGTCATGGGTTCTAATTCCAGTTCTGCCACTTGTGTGACTTCGGGCAAGTCACTTCACTTCTCTGGGCCTCAGTGACCTCGTCTGTAAAATGGGGATTGAGACTCTGAGCCCCACGTGGGACAACCTGATCATCCTGTATCCTCCTAGCTCTCAGAACAGTGCTTTGCACATAGTAAACGCTTAACAAATGCCATTATTATTATTATTATTGGGAGTCAGAGGTCATCAGTTCTAATTCCAGCTCCGCCACTTATCGTCTGTGTGACTTTGGGCAAGTCACTTCACTTCTCTGGGCCTCAGTTACCTCGTCTGGAAAATGGGGATTGAGACTCTGAGCCCCACGTGGGACAACCTGATCATCCTGTATCTTCCTAGCGCTTAGAACAGTGCCTTGCACATAGTAAGCGCTTAGCAAAGGCCATTATCATTATTATTAGTAGTATATGTTTGTACGTATTTATTACTCTATTTACTGTATTTTATTTGTACATATTTATTCTATTTATTTTATTTTGTTAATATGTTTTGTTTCGTTGTCCGTCTCCCCCTTCTAGACTGTGAGCCCGCTGTTGGGTAGGGACCGCCTCTATATGTTGCCGACTTGGACCTCCCAATCGCTCAGTCCAGTGCTCTGCACACAGGAAGCGCTCACTAAATACGATTGAATGAGTGAATGAACAAATAAATACGATTGAATGAATAAAGGGACTGAAAGTTCAGCTCTCTCAGGTTGTGTGGAGCGAAGGTGCAAATCACTTCACGACTACAATCTTTTGTGCCACTCCTGCTTCATGCATTCGGTCCTCAGAGTCGGGCGGACCCCGGGCCGTTATCTGGACTAGTTCTAGACTGTGAGCCCACTGTTGGGTAGGGACCGTCTCTATATGTTGCCAACTTGGACTTCCCAAGCGCTTAGTACAGTGCTCTGCACACAGTAAGCGCTCAATAAATACGATTGATTGATTGATTGATTGATTGGACAGCTGCTTGGCTGGCAGGGTAGATAGGGCGGTCCGGAGTCTTTGTGAGAGGTCCACTCCTACTCACCCCCTTGGGCAGCCCTTCTCTCAGACTCGGCCTTTTCCTCCAATACAGTAGTATTGGAAAATACTGAGTATTTTCCTCAGTAGTTGTAAACTGAGATTAACTAGCCCCTGCTGTCCTCTGGCTTGCCCCCCGCCCAGGCTTCCGTTCAGTAGCGTGAAGATCCGTTCATTCCGTCGTATTTATTGAGCGCTCACTGTGTGCAGAGCACTGGACTAAGCGCTTGGAAAGTACAAGCTGGCAACATATAGAATAAATATGTACAAATAAAATAGAGTAGTAAATACGTACAGACATAGATACATATATTCATTCATTCAGTCGTATTTATTGAGCGCTTACTGTGTGCAGAGAGCGCTTGGAAAGTACAAGCTGGCAACATATAGAATAAATATGTACAAATAAAATAGAGTAGTAAATACGTACAAACATATATACATATATTCATTCATTCAGTCGTATTTATTGAGCGCTTACTGTGTGCAGAGCACTGGACTAAGCGCTTGGAAAGTATGAGCTGGCAACATGTAGAATAAATATGTACAAATAAAATAGAGTAGTAAATACGTACAAACATGTATACATATATTCATTCATTCAATCGTATTTATTGAGCGCTTACTGCGTGCAGAGCACTGGACTAAGCGCTTGGAAAGTACAAGCTGGCAACATATAGAATAAATATGTACAAATAAAATAGAGTAGTAAATACGTACAAACATGTATACATGTATTCATTCATTCAATCGTATTTATTGAGCGCTTACTGTGTGCGGAGCACTGGACTAAGCGCTTGGAAAGTACAAGCTGGCAACATATAGAATAAATACGTACAAATAAAATAGAGTAGTAAATACGTACAAACATATACATATATTCATTCAATCGTATTTATTGAGCGCTTACTGTGTGCGGAGCACTGGACTAAGCGCTTGGAAAGTACAAGCTGGCAACATATAGAATAAATACGTACAACTAAAATAGAGTAGTAAATACGTACAAACATATATACATATGTTCATTCATTCAATCGTATTTATTGAGCGCTTACTGCGTGCAGAGCACTGGACTAAGCGCTTGGAAAGTACAAGCTGGCAACATATAGAATAAATATGTACAAATAGAGTAGTAAATATGTACAAACATATATACATATATTCATTCATTCAATCGTATTTATTGAGCGCTTACTGCGTGCGGAGCACTGTCCTAAGCGCTTGGGAAGTACAAGTCGGCGACATATAGAGACGGCCCCCGCCCAACAGCGGGCTCACGGTCTAGAAGGGGGAGGCAGAGAACAAAACAAATCAAGTCAGAAGAAATAGATGGTCTATCCTTAACGGTAGGAGATAGATCAGGGAAACCAACCGTCACACATTTCCTTCCAAATCCTCTTGCCTCTGATGGCGGGCCAATACTGGACCGGACCAACTGTTGTAAGCACTCAACACATAACCATTGATTGACCTGCGACTGGGCTAGCCCAGTAATGGCAGTGCTTGTGTTCTTCTTCCCTACGCAGAAGCACCTCGCTTTTAACACAGTTATCATTCATTCAATCGTATTGATTGAGCGCTCACTGTGTGCAGAGCACTGTACTAAGCGCTTGGGAAGTCCAAGCTGGCAACAGGTAGAGACGGTCCCTACCCAACAGCGGGCTCACAGTCTAGAAGTTATCCCGAGATCCCCTCCAAATTTGCTACTGTCTCCAGAGTTTCGGACTCTGGCGCTTTCCCTCCACGTTCACCGTAAGTAACTCTGGTCTTACCCGGTGAGGCCTGGCTTTATTTCTCTCCCCGCCCCACCGCAGCCCGCCGTCCGGCCTTCAGGGCCCTCCTCGTCGTCCCATCCTTGCTCTCGCTCCCGCGACCTATTCCCAGACGGAGCAGTGGGGGAGAAAGGAGCAGCGGTCGCGGCTTCTAGGTTTACAATGTAATCTCTCCGTCAGGAAGCTCCCTTAGGCGACGGGATACTCCCGGTTGGCAGAGGAAGGTGCCGCTCCCCGGGGCAGGATGCCCGCTGGGGGCCGGCCCCAAGAGGGGATTTACGAGCTGAAATCCTCAGCCGCGGCTTTCTTTTCCGATTCTTTTGGCTTCACGGCTCCGCTGTCCCCGTCGGCGCAATCAGCCCACCGCCACGAGCAGCAGGATAAGACGTTGGTTCTTACGGGCGAGGAGACCGGTCTGTACCGTAACCGTTGCATGGAGTTCGAGTCCCCCCCAGGGGCTCGGAGGCTCTGTCGGCCCTCAGGCAGAGCGGTTGGTCCCGGCTTGGGCTGGCTTCGTGTTTAGCATGAGCTTGCCCAGCGGACGCCGAGCCGGCGTTCTCTCCGGGGGCCGCCGCGGACGACGGAATCGGGGTCCACCTGGCGCCTGTGCACATTCTGTCCCCTCAGGGCCACGCCGCCGACGTGTTTGAAGCCTACACGCAGCTCCTGACGGAGATGGTGTTGCGGCTTCCCTATCAAATCAAGAAGATTGCCGACACCAACTCCCGCATTCCGCCCCCCGTCTTCGACCACTCCTGGTTCTACTTCCTGTCAGAGGTAAGCGGGAGCGACGGGGAGCCTCGTTCTGCCGGACTCTCGGAGGGGACGCGTTGCTCCCTCCGTCCGTGGCCAGGGTTGGCTCTGGCTCCCAAGAGTCCCCAAGGGAACAGAGATGAACTTCACCAATGGATGAACCCGCCTTTTTGAACCTTCCCATTGGGATGTGCATGCATGCATTTATTCATTCATTCATTTATTTATTCATTTATTTATTTATTCATTCATTCATTCATTTATATTTACTCACTCATATTTATTTATTTATTTATTTATTTGCATTTACTTACTTTTATTTATGTATTTGTTGTTTATTGTTTATTTATTTATTTATCCATTCTATCTATTTATTTACTTATTTATTTATGCATTTATTATTATTATTCATTCATTCATTCATTTGTTCATTTATTTATATTTACTTACTTTTATTTATTTATTTATTGCTTATTTATTTATTCATTCTATCTATTTATTTATTTATGTATTTATTTATTATTATTTATTTACTTATTTATTCATTCATTCACTTATTTATTTATACTTACTCATATTTATTTATTTATTTATTTATAATTACTTATATTTATTTATTCATTTACTTATTTACTTATTTATCCATTATTTATTTATTAATTTGTTTATTTATTCTGCCTATCTATTTATTATTTATTCACTTATTTATTTATTTATTTATGCTATCTATCTGTCTATTTATTATTTATTTATTATTTATTTGTTTATTCTATCTATCTATTTATTTATTTATTTTACTTGTACATATCTATTCTATTTATTTTATTTTGTTAGTCTGTTTGGTTTTGCCTCCCCCTTTTAGACTGTGAGCCCACTGTTGGGTAGGGACTGTCTCTATATGTTGCCAACTTGTACCTCCCAAGTGCTTAGTACAGTGCTCTGCACACAGTAAGCGCTCAATAAATACGATTGATGATGATGATGATGATGTGTAGCCCGCGAGATTCAGATCGACCAAAGCCACCTCCCCACGTGCACACGCTCCCACCTTGTCATAGTTGAATACTGGGACTTGCAATGGTCCCTCACTTCTAGGTAATTTCTAACATTTACTGTGTAACATTTACTAGGAATAATAATAATAATGATGGCGTTTATTAAGCGCCTACTATGTGCCAAGCACTGTACTAAGCACTGGGGCGGTGACGAGGTGATCAGGTTGTCCCACGCGGGGCTCACGGTCTTAATCCCCATTTTACAAATGAGAGAACTGAGGCACAGAGAATAATAATAATAATGATGGCATTTATTAAGCGCCTACTATGTGCCAAGCACTGTTCCAAGGGCTGGGGAGGTGACAAGGTGATCAGGTTGTCCCACGGGGGGCTCACGGTCTTAATCCCCATTTTTCAAATGAGGGAACTGAGGCACAGAGAATAATAATAATAATAATAATAATGATGGCATTTATTAAGCGCTTACTATGTGCCAAGCACTGTTCTAAGCGCTGGGGAGGTGACAAGGTGATCAGGTTGTCCCATGGCGGGCTCACTGTCTTAATCCCCATTTTACAAATGAGGTAACTGAGGCACAGAGAATAATAATAATAATGATGGCATTTATTAAGTGCTTACTGTGTGCCAAGCACTGTTCTAAGCGCTGGGGAGGTTACAAGGTGATCAGGTTGACCCACGGGGGGCTCACAGTCCTCATCCCCATTTTACAAATGAGGTAACTGAGGCCCAGAGAATAATAATAATAATAATAATAATAATAATAATGGTAGCATTTATTAAGCGCTTACTATGTGCGAAACACTGTTCTAAGTGCTGGGGAAGATACAAGGTGATCAGGTTCTCCCACGGGGGGCTCACAGTCTTAATCCCCATTTTACAGAGGAGGCACAGAGAAGTCAAGTGACTTGCCCAGAGTCACCCAGCTGACAATTGGCGGAGCCGGGATTTGAACCCATGACCTGGCTCCAAAGCCCGTGCTCTTTCCATTGAGCCGCAGCGTGGCTGAGTGGGTGCCTCGGTTTCCTCTTCTGTAAAATGGGGATTGACTGGGAAGCCCATGTGGGATACCGACCGTGTCCAATCTCATTAGATTGTATCTACCCCGGCGCTTAGTATGGTGCCTGGCACCGAGTGAGCACTTCACAAAGACCATTTAAAAAAGAAAAAAAAATCACAGTTGTTCCTCAGCCCCTGAAGGTTCTGGCCGACTTGAACCGAACAATTTGAGACCATTTCAAGTTAGCATTAGGTAATAATAATAATAATAATAATAATAATAATAGCATTTATTAAGCGCTTACTGTGTGCCAAGCACTGTTCTAAGCGCTGGGGAGGTTCCAAGGTGATGAGGTTGTCCCACGGGGGGCTCCCAGTCTTCATCCCCATTTGCCAGATGAGGGAACTGAGGCACAGAGAAGCTGCCCAAAGTCACCCAGCTGACAACCGGCGGAGCCGGGATTTGAACCCGTGACCTCTGACTCCAAAGCCCGGGCTCTTTCCACCGAGCCACGCTGCTTCTCTGCAGGTAACGAGAGATCTTTAGTTTATCCGCAAGAGGTGCCTTTTTGCTGAGGGGGTTGCAAACGACCCCACTTTGAAAGTATCGTTACTTATTTACACAGAAAAGTCCACTTGGTTTAAACTCTTATTATCCAGGGCAAATTTAAACATGGCTCATTGAGCCTGTCCATATACTGGCTCCTCACTCCTTTTTGTACTGTATTCAATATATTGTCTTTTGTCAGTTTTTTGGGCCGTGGGAAAGCCTCAGTGCATTTTTTGTTATTTCCTCCGGGCCACGGCACTTTGTTTCCTTTAAATCTGTTTTTGCGGAACCAATTAAGGTGCTTCCTGGACAGAATAACCCAAGAAAGGCAATACTCCCTCAGCCAGAAGTGGCTGTTTTCTGTGGTATTTCTGAGGCTGGGTTCGGCCCTCCAGTGCTTCTCACCTCAAATGAGAAGCAGCGTGGCTCGGTGGAAAGAGCCCAGGCTCTGGAGGCAGAGGTCACGGGTTCAAATCCCGGCTCCGCCAATAGTCGGCTGTGTGACTTTGGGCGAGTCATTTCAGTTCTCCCCCTTCTAGACTGTGAGCCCACTGTTGGGTAGGGACTGTCTCTATATGTTGCCAGCTTGTACTTCCCAAGCGCTTGGTACAGTGCTCTGCACACAGTAAGCGCTCAATAAATATGATTGATTCTCTAGGCCTCAGCTGCCTCATCTGTAAAATGGAGATTAAGACTGTGAGCCCCCCAGCGGGACAACCTCATCACTCTGTAACCTCCCCAGCGCTTTGAACGGTGCTTTGCACATAGTAAGCGCTTAATAAATGCCATCATTAAGTGTGGGAACGCTCTCCCTGGCTTTGTCATCAAGGCAGTTATTCTTGTGTCTTCCCAAGCCCAACTTGTACTTCCCCAGCGCTTAGCACAGTGCTCTGCACACAGTAAGCGCTCAATAAATACGATTGATTCTTTGGGCCTCAGCTGCCTCATCTGTAAAATGGGGATTAAGACTTTGAGCCTCCCGTGGGACAACCTCATCACCTTGTAACCTCCCCAGCGCCTAGAACGGTGCTTTGCACATAGTAAGCGCTTAATAAATGCCATCATTCATTGTGGGAACGCTCTCCCTGGCTTTGTCATCAAGGCAGTTATTCTTGTGTCTTCCCAAGCCCAACTTGTACTTCCCCAGCGCTTAGCACAGTGCTCTGCACACAGTAAGCGCTCAATAAATACGATTGATTCTTTGGGCCTCAGCTGCCTCATCTGTAAAATGGGGATTAAGACTTTGAGCCTCCCGTGGGACAACCTCATCACCTTGTAACCTCCCCAGCGCCTAGAACGGTGCTTTGCACATAGTAAGTGCTTAATAAATGCCATCATTCAGTGTGGGAACGCTCTCCCTGGCTTTGTCATCAAGGCAGTTATTCTTGTGTCTTCCCAAGCCCAACTTGTACTTCCCCAGCACTTAGCACAGTGCTCTGCACACAGTAAGCGTTCAATAAATACTATTGATTGATTGATTGATTGTGTCTGTTTTCCCTCATGATTCTTCTCGGTGGACGGGACCGTACACCAGCTCAATCCCCCAGGATCGCTAGGAAGTTAGGGACGCGAGTAGGACCACTGTTTCCCTCCCCTCGTTGCCACCTGAGCTCGGGAAGGCGAGCACGTTGAGGATGGGGAGGCCGGCGAGTGGAATTTCGAAAGCCCCCGATGGGGCCGGGATTCCACGGATTTGACTCGGGGATCCTGACCCGCGTCTCCCCTCCCGGCCGGTCTCTCCTCCCAGTATCTGATGATCCAGCAGACGCCGTTCGTGCGCCGCCAAGTCCGCAAGCTCCTGCTCTTCATCTGCGGCTCCAAGGAGAAGTACCGCCAGCTCCGCGACCTGCACACCCTGGACTCCCACGTGCGCGGGATCAAGAAGCTGCTGGAGGAGCAGGGCATCTTCCTGCGGGCCAGCGTGGTGACCGCCAGCTCGGGGTCCGCCCTGCAGTACGACACGCTCATCAGCCTGGTGAGGGGAGCTGGCTCGGTCCGTCGCGGTCGGGGGGCTTCAGTGAGCGCTTCACTGTGCGCGGAGCGCTCTGTCCCGCGAGAGAAGCAGCGTGGCTCAGTGGAAAGAGAGCCCGGGCTTTGGCGTCAGTGGTCGTGGGTTCAAATCCCAGCCCCGCCAACTGTCAGCTGTTGGACTTGGGGCAAGTCACGTCACTTCTCTGGGCCTCAGTTACCTCATCTGGAAAATGGGGATTAAGACTCTAGCCCCCCCCCCCCCCCCTTCCCGGGGACAACCCGATCACCTTGTAACCTCCCCAGTGCTTAGAACAGTGCTTTGCACATAATAAGCACATAACAAATACCATTATTATTATTATTATTATTATTACCCTACAGAAGAGTTCATTCATTCATTCATTCAATCGTATTTATTGAGCACTTACTGTGTGCAGAGCACTGTACTAAGCGCTTGGGAAGTAGAAGTCAGCAACATATAGAGACAGTCCCTACCCAACAGCGGGCTCACAGTCTAGAAGGGGGAGACAGGCAACAAAACAAAACATATTAACAAGTAAAATAAATAGAATAAATACGTACAAGTAAAATAAATAGAGTAGTAAATATGTACAAACATATATACTTATATACAGGTGCTGTGGGGAGGGGAAGGGAAGGAAAAATTTTATCTCAGTACTCCTAGGTGATTTATTTTAAACCCTCCAGTGTATTTACAATTTTTTTAAATTCTCATAGCAGAGAGGGGATTAGACCAAGGCAGTTACCTTTCCTCTAGGCCACCGCAGGCCTCGCAATAATAATGGCATTTATTAAGCGCTTACTGTGTGCAAAGCACTGTTCTAAGCGCTGGGGAGGTTACACGGTGATCAGGTTGTCCCATGGTGGGGGCTCACAGTCTTCATCCCCATTTTACAGATGAGGTCACTGAGGCCCAGAGAAGTGAAGTGACTTGCCCAGAGTCACACAACTGACAATTGGCAGAGCCGGGATTTGAACCCACGACCCCTGTCGCCAAAGCCCGGGCTCTTTCCACTGAGCCACGCCGCTTCTCCACACAGATCCGTACTCGAAACAACCCGAGGTCTTTCTCCCACTCCTGCAGGCCAGGAAGCCCACAAGGAGCTAGAGGGGGAAATGGGGTTTTAGGGGGGCTTTGGCCGCTGCGAGGGCCGTGGCCTGCGTGATGGCGGAGGGAGCGCCAGACTGGGGAGAACGGGGGAGCGAAAGGTCGGAGGCGGCGGGAGAGTTGGGAGCGAGGTCCAGCGAGAAGATTGCCTTGGGAGAAGAGAAAACAGCGGGTTGGAGGTTCGCAGGCGGGGCGGACGGTGGAGAGCCTCGGAGCCAGTTTTCCGACGTTTTTTGTCTGTTACGGAGAAAGCCGGGAAGCCAGCGGGGGATACTGAGGAGAGGAGCGAGGTGGGCGAGCCTCGGTCCAGTAAGATGAAAGGGACAACTGCGGTTAGCGTAGCGTGGAGAGGGGAGAGAAGGGGGCGTGAAAATGGGAGGGCGATAATAACAGCTCCTTCAACGCATGCCGTTTCATCCCTGCCTCTCGTGGAGAATCTCTCTCACCAATTTCGAGTACCCTCTGTGAGACGTAAATGGCCATATTGGTGAGGTAGTCTGGCATATTCATTCACTCATTCAATCGTATTTATTGAGCGCTTACTGTGTGCAGAGCACTGTACTAAGTGCTTGAGAAGTACAGGTTGGCAACATATAGAGACAGTCCCTACCCAACAGTGGGCTCACAGTCTAGAAGGGGGAGAATGTATATAGTGTTTTGGCCCAATGGAAATATGTACAAATAGGTACAAACACATATTCATTCATTCAGTTGTAGTTATTGAGTGCTTACTGTGTGCAGAGCTCTGTACCAAGCGCTTGGGAAGTACAGGTTGGCAACGTATAGAGACAGTCCCTACCCAACAGTGGGCTCACAGTCTAGAAGGGGGAGAATGTATGTAGCGTTTTGGCCCAATGGAAATATGTACAAATAGGTACAAACACATATTCATTCATTCAGTTGTATTTATTGAGCGCTTACTGTGTGCAGAGCACTGTACTAAGCACTTGGGAAGTACAGGTTGGCAACATATAGAGACGGTCCCTACCCAACAGCGGGCTCACAGTCTAGAAGGGGGAGAATGTATGTAGCGTTTTGGCCCAATGGAAGTATGTACAAATATGTACAAACACATATTCATTCATTCAGTCGTATTTATTGAGCGCTTACTGTGTGCAGAGCACTGTACTAAGCGCTTAGGAAGTCCAAGTTGGCAACATATAGAGACGGTCCCTACCCAACAGCAGGCTCACAGTCTAGAAGGGGGAGACAGACAACAAAACAAAACATATTAACAAAATAAAATAAATAGAATAAATATGTACAAGTAAAATAAATAAAAAGAGTAATGCTAAATTAGAAGAGCACTGTGCTAGGCATTGGGGTGGAGACAAGCTAATCCGGTTGGCCTTCCTAATGCAGTTTTATTTTACGGCTGTAACCGAATGGTCACAGACTGGAACAAGAGGTAGGTATGCCAACCGGGGGACGCGGTGAAAACAAAAAAGATGCCATCCACAAAAACACACGTGCAACGTACTATAAACCGTGGCCTCAGGGGGCTTCCAGTCTTCCTCCTCAGTGCTTAGGGGCTGGACTTCTTGACTGTGAGCCCGCCGTTGGGTAGGGGCCGTCTCTATAAGTTGCCAACTTGGACTTCCCAAGCGCTTAGTCCAGTGCTCCGCACACAGTAAGCGCTCAATAAATACGATTGAGTGAATGAGTGAAGTTCAGGTAGCTTGGCTGACTCCCTGTTTTGTGCTTCAGATGGAGCACCTGAAGGCCTGCGCGGAGATCGCCACGCAGCGCACCGTCAACTGGCAGAAATTCTGCATCAAAGATGATTGTAAGTCGTCTCTCCCGCCGTGGGCTGAGGGGCCCGGCTCACCCAAAGGCCGAGCGGGAGCTCAGAAGGACAAGGTTTCTCTCTGAATGCTATTGAATTCCTCTGGACCGACTCCAGAGGGGGTTGATTGCTGGGATTTATTTTACTTGCACATATTTACTATTCTATTTATTTTATTTTGTTAATATGTGTTGCTTTGTTGTCTGTCTCCCCCTTCTAATAAATAAAAATAATAATGATGGCATTTATTAATGGCTTCTATGTGCAAAGCACTGTTCTAAGCGCTGGGGAGATTACAAGGTGATCAGGTCCCACGGGGGGCTCACAGTCGTAATCCCCATTTTGCAGATGAGGTAACTGAGGCAGAGAGAAGTTAAGTGACTTGCGCAAAGTCACACAGCTGACAAGTGGCAGAGCCAGGATTTGAACCCATTACCTTTGACTCCAAAGCCCGGGCTCTTTCCACTGAGCCACGCTGCTTCTAGACTGTGAGCCTGCTGTTGGGTAGGGACCGTCTCTACATGTTGCCGACTTGGACTTCCCAAGCGCTTAGTACAGTGCTCTGCACACAGTAAGCGCTCAGTAAATACGATTGAATGCATAAGTGAATGATATTTATTTTACTTGTACATATTTACTATTCTATTTATTTTATTTTGTTAATACGTTTTGTTTTGTTGTCCGTCTCCCCCTTCTAGACTGTGAGCCCGCTGTTGGGTAGGGACCGTCTCTAGATGTTGCCAACATCTAACATCCCAACATCTAGCGCTTACTATGTGCAGAGCACTGTACTAAGCGCTTGGGAAGTCCAAGTTGGCAACATATATAGACAGTCCCTACCCAACAGCGGGCTCACAGTCTAGAAGGGGGAGACAGACAACAAAACAAAACATATTAACAAAATAAACTAAATAGAATAGTAAATATGTACAAGTAAAATAAATACCATTCATTCATTCAATTGTATTTATTGAGCGCTTACTGTGTGCAGAGCACTGTTCTAAACGCTGGGGAGATTACAAGGTGATCAAGTCCTACGGGGGGGCTCACAGTCTTAATCCCCATTTTACAGATGAGGGAACTGAGGCAGAGAGAAGTTAAGTGACTTTCCCAAAGTCACAGTGCTCTGCACACAGTAAGCGCTCAATAAATATGATTGATTGATAGCTGACAAGTGGCAGAGCTGGGATTTGAACCCATGACCTCTGACTCCAAAGCCCGGGCTCTTTTCCACGGAGCCACGCTGCTTTGTATCCAACCCCAGTGCTTAGTACAGTGCCTGGCACTTAGTAAGCGCTTAACAAATGCCATAATTATTATTATTATTATTATTATCATTCTCTGGGCTTCAAGTTATCTCATCTGTAAAAATGGGGATTAAGACTGTGAGCCCCTTGTGGGACAGGGACCGTGTCCAACCTGATTAACTAGTATCTACCCCAGTGTTTACAACAGTGCTTGGCATATAGTAAGCGCTTAACAAAGAACATAATTATTATTATTATTATTCTCTGGGCTTCAAGTTATCATCTCATCTGTAAAATGGGGATTAAGACTGTGAGCCCCATGTGGGACAGGAACTGTGTCCAACCTGATTAACTAGTATCTACCCCAGTGTTTACAACAGTGCTTGGCATATAGTAAGCGCTTAACAAATAACATAATTATTTTTATTATTATTCTCTGGGCTTCAAGTTATCATCTCGTCTGTTAAATGGGGATTAAGGCTATGGGCCCCATGTGGGACAGGGACGGTGTCCAACCTGATTAACTAGTACCTACCCCAGTGTTTACAACAGTGCTTGGCATATAGTAAGTGCTTGGCTCAGTGGAAAGAGCATGGGCTTTGGAGTCAGAGGTCATGGGTTCGAATCCCGGCTCTGCCACTTGTCAGCTGTGGGGCCTCAGGCAAGCCACTTAACTTCTCTGTGCCTCAGTTACCTCATCTGTAAAATGGGATTAAGACTGTGAGCCCCACGTGGGACAACCTGATCACCTTGTATCCCTCAGCGCTTAGAACAGTGCTTTGCACATAGTAAGCGCTTAATAAATGCCATTATTATTATTATTATTATATAGTAAGCGCTTAACAAA
Organism: Tachyglossus aculeatus; assembly: GCF_015852505.1. Lineage (NCBI taxonomy): Eukaryota > Metazoa > Chordata > Mammalia > Monotremata > Tachyglossidae > Tachyglossus > Tachyglossus aculeatus. Next base: position 57,891,644 of record NC_052070.1, on the reverse strand, counting down.
TAACATAATTATTGTTATTATCATTATTATTCGAAGTACTCCAAAGGTACAGTAAAATGAGGGCAGATGGGGTGTCTAGGACCCTGGCAAACCCTGACACTTTTGGACCTGATAAGCGGGACCTGGAAAAGGTCATTCCCACAATTTTTGTTACCAACGTCTCCATTAGGAAGCAACATGGCCTAGCGGAAAGAGCACAGGCTTGGGAATCTAATCCCGGCTCCTCCACTTCCCCACTGTCTACCGTGTGACCTTGGGCAACTCACTTCTCTGTGCCTTAGTTTCCTCCCCTGTAAAATGGGGATTGAAGCCTCCCCTACTTAGATTGTGAGCCCCTTGTGGGAAAGGAACCGTGCCCAACCTGAATGACTTATATCAACCCCAGTACTTGGCACATAGTAAGCGCCTAACAAGTATCATAATTATTATTTACAGTGTTTTTCTTTTGTATACGGAATAAAATAGTCGCCACTCATTCCTTGGAGAACTTAACAGTCTAAAGGCCGGAGGGGAGGGGGTGCCAATTTTTCAGAAAAGTTTAACATTTGGAAGAGGCATTTCATAATAATAAAATGAGTACCGCCTGTCTCTCGTGACTGCGCTGGGACTCGAAGCAGCTGTAGGTCCACTAAATAGCAGTTCTCACATTGGGATTTCTTTTTAGGGTTTGGGTTTTTTTTTATGGCATTTATTAAGCGCTTACTATGTGCAAAGCACTGTTCTAAGCGCTGGGGAAGTTACAAGGCGATCAGGTTGTCCCTCAGGGGGCTCACAGTCTTAATCCCCATTTTACAGATGAGGTAACCGAGGCCCAGAGAAGTGACGTGACTTGCCCAAAGTCACACAGCTGACAGTTGGCAGAGCCGGGATTTGAACCCATGACCTCTGACTCCAAAGCCCGGGCTCTTTCCACTGAGCCACGCTGTTTTCCGCTCTAAGCTCTCGTGGCTATTTTAGGTGCCCAGTCTGCAGCTGTGGCACACCGCTGCTCGGGTGCTAGTTAAGTTGTGGTATTTGTGGCATCACAGAAGCAGCTTGGCTCAGTGGAAAGAGCCCGGGCTTTGGAGTCAGAGGTCATGGGTTCGAATCCCGGCTCCGCCACACGTCTGCCGTGTGCCCTTGGGCAAGTCACTTCACTTCCCTCATCTGTAAAATGGGGATGAAGACTGTGAGCCCCACGTGGGGCAGCCTGATCACCTTGTATCCCCCCCAGCGCTTCGAACAGTGCTTTGCACATCGTAAGCGCTTAACCGATGTCATCGTCGTTTGACCCAGACGTGAACCTGCCTTCTCTTCCCCTCCGCAGCCGTCCTGTATTTCCTCCTCCAAGTCAGTTTTCTGGTGGACGAGGGGGTGTCCCCCGTGCTGCTGCAGCTGCTGTCCTGTGCCCTCTGCGGCAGCAAGGTGCTGTCGGCGGCCTCTTCCTCCGCCACGTCCAGCGCCTCCTCCTCCTCTGGCCCGGGGGCCTCCGGCTCGGGACAGCCGGCAGCGCAGAGCAAGTCGTCCACCAAGAAGAGCAAGAAGGAAGAGAAGGAAAAAGAGAAAGAGAGTGAGCTCCCATTCACCCCGTCGTTCAGAGGGTTGAGGGGGATGGAGGGAGGGCGGTGACGGCCCGCTGGCCGAAACTTGAGTTCTGTTCACCCGGGGTTTCTCTACCTCATGCTGTTTTGGGGGGCTCGCCTACATTGCCAGCAGCCCCCCCGCCCCCAGTATATTGGCAGCTCACGGTGTCGTCCTTCGGATTCCAGAGGTGACTCTTGGATGATGTAGGATTTCCTCACCAGGCCCCCCTCCCCACTGCCGCCAACGTTCACACTTGAACTGTGAATGATGTGGTGGCTTGGGAAACACCATTCCCAGGCTGCCTACGAGTTTCCCCTGGCCACCGTACCGTCCATCGGTCAGTGGTATTGATTGAGCGCTCACTGAGTGCAGAAAAATGTACTAAGCGTTTGGGAGAGTAGAGTACAACAAGGAGCCTATGGTCCCTGCCCACAAGAAGCGTATGTTACAGATGTTACAGTAGAGAAGCAGCGTGGTTCATGGAAAGAGCCCGGGCTTTGGAGTCGAGAGGTCGTGGGTTCAAACCCCGGCTCCGCCACTTGCCAGCCGTGTGACTTTGGGCAAGTCACTTCTCTGGGCCTCAGTTCCCTCATCTGTAAAATGGGGATTAAGACGGCGAGCCCACTGTTGGGTAGGGACCGTCTCTACGTGTTGCCCACTTGTACTTCCCAAATGGAGATGGAACACCTGTCTGTGTCACACAGCAGACTTTAGACTTTAGACTGTGAGCCCGTTGTTGGGTAGGGACTGTCTCTATATGTTGCCCACTTGTACTTCCCAAGCGCTTAGGACAGTGCTCTGCACACAGTAAGCGCTCAATAAATACGATTGAATGAATGAAGTGAACCCCCCGTGGGACAGCCTCACCACCTTGTAACCTCCCCAGCGCTTAGAACGGCGCTTTGCACATAGTCAGCGCTTAATGAACGCGATCATTATTAATAGATGGGGAGACTGACAGTAATATAAATGAAGGAGTTGCAGCTGTGCACGTAAGTGCAGCGGGGCTGAGGGTGGGGTGAATCCCAGATGCCCAGAGGGTGCATCCAAGTGCTGTGAGACCTCTGGCCAAGCTGCTGAAGTGGCGTGGAGTATCTTGAAAGCAAGAGGCTGCAGTGGTCCTTGACCATGGAGGACCCCCCACCTCCGTCCCAGCCCCTCTATTCCTAACCTTCCCGACCTGCTGCTTTTTTAGGCGAAAGCTCGGGGAGTCAAGAAGACCAGCTGTGCACGGCCCTGGTGAATCAGCTGAACAAATTTGCCGACAAGGAGACGCTCATCCAGTTCCTGCGCTGCTTCCTTCTGGAGTCCAACTCCTCTTCTGTCCGCTGGCAAGCCCATTGCTTAGCCCTGCACATCTACAGGTGGGGCTGGCAGCTGCCGTCTCGGGGTGGTGGGTGATGACAGCTCCATGGCGCTCAGACTGTGCCCTCCCTGAACAAATAACGAATAACAAACCTTGCCGACCTTGCCTCCCTTCTGCTCCGAGCACCTGCTCTAATTCACGGTCGTCAGACCCCATAACCACCTGCTGTTCTTCACGGTTGTGAGACCCCCGTGACTTTCATTCATTCAGTCGTATTTATTGAGCGCTTACTGTGGGCAGGGCACTGGACTAAGCGCTTGGGAAGTCCAAGTTGGCAACGTATAGAGACGGTCCCCACCCAGCAGCGGGCTTACAGTCTAGAAGGGGGAGACAGACAACCAAACAAAACATATTAACAAAATCAAATAAATAGAATAAATATGTACAAATAAATAGAGTAAATAGAGTAGATAGAGCAATAAATACGTACAAACATATATACTACTACTAATAATGATAATGGCATTTGCTAAGTGCTTACTATGTGCTAAGCGCTAGGAGGATACAGGATGATCAGGTTGTCCCACGTGGGTCTCAGAGTCTCAGTTCCCATAACTTGTCGGTATTATGGCTTCCAGTAACTCTCGTGCATAGTTAATAATAACGATGATGGCATTTATTAAGCGCTTACTACGTGCAGAGCACTGTTCTAAGCGCTGGGAAGGTTACAAGGCAATCAGGTTGTCCCACAGGGGGCTCACAGTCTTAATCCCCATTTTACAGATGAGGTAACTGAGGCCCAGAGAAGTGAAGTGACTTGCCCAAAGTCACACAGCTGACAGTTGGCGGAGCCGGGATTTGAACCCGTGACCTCTGACTCCAAAGCCCGGGCTCTTTCCACTGGGCCACGCTGCTTCTCTAGTTAGATTACCCCCCTTGCCCAGCTCCTCGGATACTACGGCTTTGTGATCTAATCCACCCAGCCTGTTACCCAGATCGCGTCCAGATTTTGACCGGGAGGCAGCCTGGCCTAGAATACAGGCTTCGGAGACCTGGCTTCTCGTTCCGTCTCTGCCGCCAGCCGGCTGGGCAACCTTGGATAAGTGCCCTGACCTCTCGGGGCCTCAGTTTTCTCACCTGTCAAATGGGGAATGGGTAGATTGCGAGCCTCTCGTGAGACAGGACGTATGTCCGATCTGTTCGCCTCGTAGCTCCTCCAGCCTTTAGTGCGTAGAAGTGAATTTCGAAAAAGGGAAAGGGGTTGTTCAGCCTGGACAACCAGGAGGTGAGGGCTTTCACTTATAAGAGCCCCAGAGACCACCATTCGCGCACCAATGTACCACTTCGATTGTAAGCCCCCTGAGGGTCAGGGATCAGGTTTAATTCCCACCTGTGGATTCTCTCCCAGGGCTTAGTATTCTGTGCCCAATAAGCTCTTAAAAAATAGAATTACTACTAGCAGATGGTGGGGCAGCTGGAAAACTCTGGGCTGATTGGACCCAGCCCTCCCTGGACCCATCTCAAGCATTCCTTTGGCTCATTCATTCACTTAGTGGTATTTATTGAGTGCTTACAGTGTGCAGAGCACTGTACTAAGCACTTGGGAAGTACAAATCGGCAACATAGAGAGACAGTCCCTACCCAACAATCAATCAATCAATCAATCAGTCGTATTTATTGAGCACTTACTGTGTGCAGAGCACTGTACTAAGTGCTTGGGAAGTACAAGTTGGCAACATATAGAGACAGTCCCTACCCAACAGTGGGCTCACAGTCTAAAAGGGGGAGACAGAGAACAAAACCAAACATACTAACAAAATAAAATAAATAGAATAGATATGTACAAGTAAAATAAATAGAGTAATAAATATGTACAAACAGGCTCGCAGTATAGAAGGGGGAGAAGGGCTCATGAGATCTGAGTTCGGTCTACGATCAGAAATGAGTCCAGGAAGGGCCCTAAGCCTACCTCATGTCAGTCAGTCCGTCAGTCAGTCTATCAACTGTATTCATTGAGCACTTATGGTGTGCAGAGCACTGTACTAAGCGCTTGGGAGAGTACACTACAGCAATATAGCAGACACATTCCCTGCCCAGAAGGAGCTTACAGTCTGGAGGGGGAGACAGACAGTATAAATAAATAAAATTACAGCCAGGTATTTAAGTGCTGTGGGGCTGCTGTACATGGAACCCGACTGTACACGAGTGCTCATCCATGGACAGTCACGTGTGTGAAACCACTAAGATGCATGCATGTCAGTCAATTAATGGTATTTATTGAGGGCTTACTCTTGTGCAGAGCACTGTACTAAGCTCTGGGGAAGATGCAGTAGAAATAGTAGACAGGATCCATGCCGTCAAAGAGGTTATGCAGTCTAGTAGGGGATTCAGGCACGGAAATGAGTCACAAACACCGAGAAACGAAAGTTGTGAGATAAGTACACGACAGCTACTAGGGTGAGGAGCGCTGAGGAGCACTGGAGCTTGGAGGAAAGAGCACGGGCCTGGGAGTTGGGACCCGGGGTCTAATCCCAACTCTGGTACATGATTACTATATGATTTCGGCCACGTCACTTCTTTGTGCCACAGTTTCTTTCTTCATCTGTCAGGTGGGGATTCAGTACCTGTTCTCCTTCCTACTTAGGCTGTGAGCCCAGTGTGGGATAGAGTGTCTAACCTGATTATCTTGTATTTACCACCAGCATATAGCAAGCACTTAACTAATACCGTAACAGTAAATTAACTTGTATCTATCCCAGTGCTTAGGGCAGTGCTTGATGCATAGTTAAATCCTTAACAAGTCCCGTACCCAACAGTTAGGTAATAATAATAATAATGATGGTATTTGTTAAGTGCTTACTATGTGCAAAGTTCGGTTCTAAGCGCTGGGGAGTTTACAAGGTGATCAGATTGTCCCATGGGGGGCTCACAGTTTTAATCCCCATTTTACAGATGAGGTAACTAAGGCACAGAGAAGTGAAGTGACTTGCCCAAAGTCACACAGCTGACAGTTGGCGGAGCTGGGATTTGAACCCGTGACCTCTGACTCCAAAGCCTTGAGCCACGCTGCTTCCTGTGCTCATCCTCCACTCGCTCCCCACTAGTGAGGCCTGGGCAACTTCCGCATGGGACTAAATTTGTTTCTGGTGGAGTAGTACCTGAAGAATTCCCCCGGTCCTGAAATACCCTAGCTAGGGATGCTCAAGGGAAGCCAGAGAGGCTCCAGAACTGATTGGGTTTGACCCAACTCCATCTCATTCAAATTCCGTATTCCGTGTGCTGCCATACTTTGGTGACTGAGAGTGTCACCCTAGCTAGGGATGCTCACGGGAGGCCAGAGAGGCTCCAGAACTGATTGGGTTTGACCCAACCTCATCTCATTCAAATTCCATATTCCGTGTGGTGCCATACTTTGGTGACTGCAAGTGTCTGTCACCCTAGCTAGGGATGCTCAAGGGAGGCCAGAGAGGCTCCAGAACTGATTGGGTTTGACCCAAACCCATCAAATTCCGTATTCCGTGTGCTGCCATACTTTGGTGACTGAGAGTGTCTGTCACCCTAGCTAGGGATGCTCAAGGGAGGCCAGAGAGGCTCCAGAACTGACTGGGTTTGACCCAACCCCATCTCATTCAAATTCTGTATTCTGTGTGCTGCCATACTTTGGTGACTGAGAGTGTCACCCTAGCTACGGATGCTCACGGGAGGCCAGAGAGGCTCCAGAACTGACTGGGTTTGACCCAACCCCATCTCATTCAAATTCCATATTCTGTGTGCTGCCATACTTTGGGACTGAGAGTGTCTGTCACCCTAGCTAGGGATACTCACGGGAGGCCAGAGAGGCTCCAGAACTGACTGGGTTTGACCCAACCCCGTCTCATTCAAATTCCATATTCTGTGTTCTGCCATACTTTGGTGACTGAGAGTGTCTGTCACCCTAGCTAGGGATGCTCAAGGGAGGCCAGAGAGGCTCCAGAACTGATTGGGTTTGACCCAACCCCATCAAATTCCGTATTCCGTGTGCTGCCATACTTTGGGGACTGAGAGTGTCTGTCACCCTAGCTAGGGATGCTCACGGGAGGCCAGAGAGGCTCCAGAACTGACTGGGTTTGACCCAACCCCGTCTCATTCAAATTCCATATTCTGTGTTCTGCCATACTTTGGTGACTGAGAGTGTCTGTCACCCTAGCTAGGGATGCTCAAGGGAGGCCAGAGAGGCTCCAGAACTGATTGGGTTTGACCCAACCCCATCAAATTCCGTATTCCGTGTGCTGCCATACTTTGGGGACTGAGAGTGTCTGTCACCCTAGCTAGGGATGCTCAAGGGAGGCCAGAGAGGCTCCAGAACTGACTGGGTTTGACCCAACCCCATCTCATTCAAATTCTGTATTCTGTGTGCTGCCATACTTTGGTGACTGAGAGTGTCACCCTAGCTACGGATGCTCACGGGAGGCCAGAGAGGCTCCAGAACTGACTGGGTTTGACCCAACCCCATCTCATTCAAATTCCGTATTCTGTGTGCTGCCATACTTTGGGACTGAGAGTGTCTGTCACCCTAGCTAGGGATACTCACGGGAGGCCAGAGAGGCTCCAGAACTGACTGGGTTTGACCCAACCCCGTCTCATTCAAATTCCATATTCTGTGTTCTGCCATACTTTGGTGACTGAGAGTGTCTGCATATAGGCAGTGTTTGCCATTAGGCCCCGGCCCATGTCATTAGGTCCCAGAAGCCTGCGGGTTCAACCACGTATGAGCATTTGAGCAGCAGGGCCGGCTCTGACCCCGACCCCAGCCCAGATCAGGCTGGACTTTCGGTGGGCCCAAGGCTCTGAAAACGTTTGTTCAGGTGTGGTCTCTACACTGGATTTCTTTCCTTTGGACCCCTGAACAAATATTACGGAGGCAGAAGACTGCTTTTTGGCTCCTCTTTCCAAAGGGATGTGTAATTTTGAGTCTCGGTTCACCAGGGAGGTACAGGCCAGACTTGGTCACCGAGTGACATCCTAGACTCTGTGGACACAGTTTTTACAACTTTCACTCCATTTTCATTTGAATTCACTGTTCCAGACATCGCAAACAACAACCATGACAATGCAATAAGGGGTAATATGGGTGGGTCCTGGGTCCTCTATTGGCTTCTGGGGCCATGTAATTCATTCAATCGTATTTATTGAGCACTTACTGTGTGCAGAGCACTGTACTGAGCACTTGGGAAGTACAAGTTGGCAACGTATAGAGAAGGGTAATGACCCAAAGATGAACTTCCCCGTCAGTGGTGTCATTTTTGAGATACCAAGAGCACACATGGATGTTTTCGTTACCGGCTGACAGGAACAGACTGCCGTTTGGGCAGAGCGGCAGGCTTCCCGGCACGTGGGAATTCTCTCTAAGGAAGTTTTTGCAACTTGGGAGAAGACTACCGTGATTTACAGCGTGGCTCAGTGGAAAGAGCCTGGGCTTTGGAGTCAGAGGTCATGGGTTCAAATCCCAGCTCCGCCACGTGTCAGCTGTGTGACTTTGGGCAAGTCACTTTCTCTGTGCCTCAGTTCCCTCATCTGTAAAGTGGGGGTTAAGACTGTGAGCCCCCCGTGGGGCAACCTGATCACCTTGTATCTCCCCAGCGCTTAGAACAGTGATTTGCACATAGTAAGCGCTGAACAAACACCATTATCATTATTTAGCTCTTTGGCAGTCGATCGCCAAGGGGTTTGAAAAAATGGAGACCGATCCCAGCTTACCCATGGATCTACCTAGCTGGGCGGGGAGCTATTTACTAAGTTCCTCCTGCACCTCAGTAACCCGTGCTGTCATTTGTTTGCAGGAACTCCAACAAGTCTCAACAGGAGCTCCTGCTGGACCTGATGTGGTCCATCTGGCCGGAGCTCCCAGCCTATGGCCGGAAGGCCGCCCAGTTTGTGGATCTCCTGGGTTACTTCTCCCTGAAAACCCCACAGACGGAGAAAAAGGTAAAGTTGTGGAGAGGATGAAGAAGGTTCACTGGCCACCCTCCTATTTTCTCCGTATATTTATTTCCCTTCCTGAGTTAGTAGGTTCTGGCTAGCTCTGAAAGAGACCTTGGGTTTCTTGGTGATAGTTTTTGGCACAGTGTTTGTTTACTAAACCCCCACAGGGTTTCTACCATGTAGTCCTCGGTATAATTGTAGACACAATAACAGACAGCTTTATTGAGGTCCTCCTGGGCTCGAAATCTTGCAGAAGGCCTTTAGGGGAACCAGCAAGAGGAATCAAAGATGTGATTCCTGCCCTCAAGGAGCTTACATTCTGTTAGGAAGAACTGTAGGCGTAACTAATGAGTATACCATATTTAGGAGTGTGAAAACAGATATAAATATCTGCTTTGTGGCTTCCTGACCTGAGCCAGAATTGCCTTGTTGCACAAAATATGAAACTGTAGCTGTCGAGTTTCTTTCCCCCAAACCGTGGGAACTTGTAAAGTGGATAGAATCAGTGGAACAAGTAGGAGCGACAGGATTGCTATTTATTTATTTTACTTGTACATATCTATTCTATTTATTTTATTGAGTTAATATGTTTTGTTTTGTTGTCTGTCTCCCCCTTCTAGACTGTGAGCCCGCTGTTGGGTAGGGACTGTCTCTATATGTTGCCAACTTGTACTTCCCAAGCGCTTAGTACGGTGCTCTGCACACAGTAAGTGCTCAATAAATACGATTGATTGATTGATTGATTGAAAGACTCAATGAATTTGAAGTCTCTTGGGAAACCAACACCCCAGTCTTAAAGTGGAAGGCAAAAATGGTCATTTGGCCTCTCGGTCTTTTTTTTAACCTTAGTTATTTTTATTTCAGTTAAAGGAGTATTCCCAGAAGGCGGTGGAGATTCTCCGAACCCAAAACCACATCCTCACTAACCATCCCAATTCCAACATTTACAAGTAAGTTGTTTTTTTTTCTGCCTCCTTTCTCTTCTTCAGGAAAGCCTGGCTCCATTCAGTCAAACGTTTTGATGCCTCCAGACAACCCTGTTCCTGGGCTGGTTCTCACGGAGGTGGGGAACTGGTTGGAGAAAGTATGGTCTCTGCCCTCAAGGAGCTTTCGGTCTAATTTGGAGGGGGTCCTAAGTCAAAGTGGGAATTTGAGCAGGTCTGCGAGAGACTCCCTGTGTGGCTCTCCGTCCATCAGCTCATGATTCCCAGATGGATTTCATACTGCTAATCGTAATATATGTAAGGAGAGGAGGGCTGGTAAAAACTGTGTGCGTGCACAGCCATGGCTGGAAGGAAACAGGGCTCTGATATGTGTTGTGGGAGAGAAGAAGAGATTCCACATACCTCCCTCCATCTTTCTCTGTGGCTTTTGTCCTTCAGTTGTTGAATTCTGATGATGAGTTAGTGAGAAGTTCTTTCCTGGGACTTCTATGCCATCTAAGGACAACTCCCTTCTTCCAGCCCCTTTGTCCCTGAGGTTGGGATGGGGATAAGGATGGGCGATTGATGAATTAGGCAGCCAGTCTCTATATGTTGCCAACTTGTACTTCCCAAGCGCTTAGTACAGTGCTCTGCACACAGTAAGCGCTCAATAAATACAATTGAATGAATGAATGAATCAGTTGAGTGACTGACTGACTGAGCGCTTACCATGTATATGTAGAGCACTGTACTGAACATTAGGAAGACTGCAACACAGTAGAGCTGCTAGATTTGATCGCAGCCGACACGACTAGACTGTGAGCTCACTGTGAGCAGGGACCATGTCTGCCAAGTTTGTTATATTATACACTCCCCAGCGCTTAGTAGAGTCCTCCGCACCCAGTAAGTGTTCAGGAAATGCTGCTGACCGACTGCAGGCCTCTTGGAGGAGATACGATTTGAAGCCATAATGAGAACTTGCAGGAAGCTTTCCCGTGGTTAGCAAAAAGCGAATTTCGTGACCTATTCTGATCTGATTTTTTTTCCCCAAGCACCCTGTCTGGCCTGGTGGAGTTCGATGGCTACTATCTGGAGAGCGACCCGTGCCTGGTGTGCAACAACCCAGAAGTGCCGTTCTGTGTAAGTCACAAAGTTCTGATTAAGGCTGTGAGCCCAATACGGGACAGGGACTGTGTCCAACCTAACTAGCTTGTATCTACCCCAGCGCTTATCATTATTATTTATAAGAATGTATTTATATAGGCTATATCATAATTATTATATAATTATGTCATCACACAATTATTGTATACTATAATAATTATATTTAGAATATCAATCAATCAATCGTATTTATTGAGTGCTTACTGTGTGCAGAGCACTGTACTAAGCGCTTGGCTTAGTATAATAATATAATCATAATCATAATAATATAATCATAATCGTGATATTTGTTAAGCACTATATGCCAGGCAGTGTACTAAGCGCCAGAACTTCTACTATGTGCCAAGCGCGGTTCTAAGAACTGGGGTAGATACAAGCTAATCAGGGTGGACACAATCCCTGTCCCCCACGGGGCTCACACATTTAATCCCCATTTTACAGGTAAGATAACAAATGCCATATTGTGATCCTTACGCTGTTTTTGTGTTTATTATTTTCCAGTACATCAAGTTGTCCTCAATCAAGGTGGACACACGCTACACCACCACCCAGCAGGTGGTGAAACTAATCGGGAGCCACACCATCAGCAAAGTGACCGTGAAGATCGGGGACCTGAAGCGGACCAAGATGGTGCGGACCATCAACCTCTACTACAACAATCGGACCGTGCAAGCCATCGTGGAGCTGAAAAACAAGTACGGGCTTTAACGCTGGGCGAGGGAAATGGTTGTCTTAAGGCCCGGGATATGGTTACCCGCTGTGATTCCCAGAGTGGGTAAGACCTGCTTTTCCCCAAACGCTCGTACCTGATCGGACCATTTTCTCGTCTCTTTTTTTAATGGCTAAGCACTTAGTCTCTGCCGGGCACAAGGTCCTCATTGGACACAGTCCCTGTCCCACATGGTGCTCTCATTCTTCACCCCCATTTTACAGGTCCCGAGAAGTGAAGTGACTTTCCCGAGGTTACACGGCAGGCAAGCGGCAGAGTCAGGACTGGAACCCAGGGCTTTCCAACTCCCAGTCCAAGCTCTATCCATTAGGCCACGCTGCTTCTCATTTGTTGACCTGGTCCTGGAAATGGAAATGCCCTTCCCCCTCGGGAAGTGACCATCCCCAGATTTTGGAAGCTGCAGGATCCTCCTGCTGACTTATCCCAATCTTCCAGGAGTTCCCCGTCCCGCGAGAAGAAACGGCAAGCCCCGTTCCCGGCTGGGTTTTGAATTTCCTTATTCCGATGGCAACCAGACTGTCCAGGGTGGGGGGCTTTGGGAAGGGCAGGGCGAGACCCCACAGAATGAAGATCAAGGAAACTGGAGGCGATCTGACAGCATGCTTCATCGTTCCGAGTGCAGAGTCCTGAATCCCATGTAGCAGAAAGCCTCTTAGTGGAAGTTTCTCCACCAGGTATCCCTCCCCCAGCCACGCAGATACTCCCCCCTCACTCCTTGAAGTTATCGGCAGCTGCTGGGTTACATCTACTTAAGCGGTTGTAGATGTAAGTAGGTGTAACCGCTGCCCCCTCCTCTTCTCTCCTCTCCTGACCACCTCCCGATCCTAGACTGCTGCCCGGATCATGGGATGTGTAGGATGAACCGGGAGGAACAGTGACGAAGAAGGAACCACCGCTCAGGAGCCCCTTCGCTGACCACTGTGTGCTTTCTGAGGGGTTGACTGAAGTGTCTGGCCCCAAAGGGTCTTGATGAAATCCCCCCCACCGTCCCGTCCACCCAGCTCGTCTGCGTACAGAGCGCCTCTTTTAGAATGGGGCCGGCCATTGGGTTTGGCGCGAAAGCCAATCAGGCAATCCTATTTATTGAGCGCTCACTGTCGGCAGAGCACTGCACTAAGCACTTCTAGACCGTGAGCCCACTGTTGGGTAGGGACCGTCTCTATATGTTGCCAACTTGGACTTCCCCAGCGCTTAGTACAATCAATCAATCAATCGTATTTATTGAGCGCTTACTGTGTGCAGAGCACGCCGTAAGCGCTCAATAAATACGATTGAATGAACGAATGAACTTGGGAGAGTGCAATAGAACAGTGTAACGGACACATTCCCTGCCCATAATGAGCTTACAGTCTAGCTGGGGAGACAGACATCAGTATAGATAAATTAGGACTATGTGCATAAGTGCTGTGGGAGGCCGGGCTAAATGGTACAAATCCAAGTGCAAATACGATTGAATTCATTCATTCATTCATTCAATCATATTTATTCATTCATTCGATCGTATTTATTGAGTGCTTACTGTGTGCAGAGCACTGTACTAAGCGCTTGGGAAGTACAATTTGGCAACATATAGAGACAGTCCCTACCCAACAGTGGGCTCACAGTCTAGAAGACAGTGGGCTTTGAGCGCTTACTGTGTGCAGAGCACTGTACTAAGCGCTTGGGAAGGACAATTCAGCAACAAAGAGAGACCCTCCCTGCCCACAGCGGGCTCACAATCTAGAAGGGGGGAGACAGCAAAACATGTAACAGGCATCATTCATTCATTCAATTGTATTTATTGAGCGCTTACTGTGTGCAGAGCACTGTACTAAGCGCTTGGAAAGGACAATTCAGCAACAAAGAGAGACCCTCCCTGCCCACAGCAGGCTCACAGTCTAGAAGCGGGGAGACAGACAGCAAAACAGGCATTAGAGAAGCAGCGTGGCTCAGCAGAAAGAGCCCGGGCTTGGGAGTCAGAGGTCATGGGTTCAAATCCCGGCTCTGCCGCTTGTCAGCTGTGTGACTTTGGGCAAGTCACTTCACTTCTCTGGGCCTCAGTTACCTCATCTGTAAAAGGGGGGTTAAGATTGTGAGCCCCCCATGGGACAACCTGATCGCCTTGTATCCTCCCCAGCGCTTAGAACAGTGTTTTGCACATAGTAAGCACTTAACAGATACCAAAATTATTATTAGGGAAGCAGCGTGGCTCAGTGCCTTCCCCTTACCACTCCGGGTAACTGCGCTTTTCTCTTCCCCAGGCCCGCTCGCTGGCACAAAGCCAAGAAGGTGCAACTGACCCCCGGCCAGACTGAAGTGAAGATAGACTTACCCTTGCCTATCGTGGCCTCCAACCTCATGATTGAATTTGCCGACTTCTACGAAAATTACCAAGCCTCCACAGAGACGCTGCAGTGCCCGCGCTGCAGCGCCTCTGTGCCCGCCAACCCCGGCGTGTGCGGCAACTGTGGGGAGAACGTCTACCAGTGCCACAAGTGCAGGTGAGCCGTCCGGGCCCGGGACCGTCTCTATATGTTGCCAACTTGTACTTCCCAAGCGCTTAGTGCAGTGCTCTGCACACAGTAAGCGCTCAATAAATACGATCGACTGATTGACGGGGGTCTCGGAGCGGGGAGCCGGAGGGGCTCAGCGGTTTCACGGCCCCGCGCGTCAGAAGAAATCCGTTCCCCGCTTCCCCGGTCCGGCTCTCGATCCTGCATCAGAATACCAGCTGTAGACGTCGGCTGAGTGAAGGATGTCGGTCCTAGACCCGGAAACCTAAATTTGCAACCGGACGGGGTCAGAAGCAAGTCCGTTATCATCAGTAAATATGATTGAATGAATTAATACTTTACCAGGTTGGCCTTTTCCCCCAAAACATGCTTATAATAATAAGTAATAATGATTGTGGTATTTGTTAATAATAATAATGTTATTTGTTAAGTACTTACTGTGTGCCAAGTATTGTTCCAAGCACTGGGGTAGATACAAGGTAATCAGGTTGTCCCCGGGAACCTAAATTTGCAACCGGACGGGGTCAGAAGCAAGTCCGTTATCATCAATAAATACGATTGAATAAATTAATAGTTTACCAGGTTGGCCTTTACCCCCAAAACATGCTTATAATAATAAGAAGTAATAGTAATTGTGGTATTATTAATAATAATAATAATAATGTTATTTGTTAAGTGCTTACTATGTGCCAAGTATTGTTCCAAGCACTGGGGTAGATACAAGGTAATCAGGTTGTCCCCGGGAACCTAAATTTGCAACCGGACGGGGTCAGAAGCAAGTCCGTTATCATCAGTAACTATGATTGAATGAATTAATACTTTACCAGGTTGGCCTTTTCCCCCAAAACATGCTTATAATAAGTAATAATAATTGTGGTATTTGTTAATAATAATAATAATAATAATAATAATGTTATTTGTTAAGTGCTTACTATGTGCCAAGTATTGTTCCAAGCACTGGGGTAGGTACAAGGTGATCAGGTTGCCCCCGGGAACCTAAATTTGCAACCGGACGGGGTCAGAAGCAAGTCCGTTATCATCAGTAAATATGATTGAATGAATTAATACTTTACCAGGTTGGCCTTTTCCCCCAAAACATGCTTATAATAATAAGTAATAATGATTGTGGTATTTGTTAATAATAATAATGTTATTTGTTAAGTACTTACTGTGTGCCAAGTATTGTTCCAAGCACTGGGGTAGATACAAGGTAATCAGGTTGTCCCCGGGAACCTAAATTTGCAACCGGACGGGGTCAGAAGCAAGTCCGTTATCATCAATAAATACGATTGAATAAATTAATAGTTTACCAGGTTGGCCTTTACCCCCAAAACATGCTTATAATAATAAGAAGTAATAGTAATTGTGGTATTATTAATAATAATAATAATAATGTTATTTGTTAAGTGCTTACTATGTGCCAAGTATTGTTCCAAGCACTGGGGTAGATACAAGGTAATCAGGTTGTCCCCGGGAACCTAAATTTGCAACCGGACGGGGTCAGAAGCAAGTCCGTTATCATCAGTAAATATGATTGAATGAATTAATACTTTACCAGGTTGGCCTTTTCCCCCAAAACATGCTTATAATAATAAGTAATAAGGATTGTGGTATTTGTTAATAATAATAATGTTATTTGTTAAGTACTTACTGTGTGCCAAGTATTGTTCCAAGCACTGGGGTAGATACAAGGTAATCAGGTTGTCCCCGGGAACCTAAATTTGCAACCGGACAGGGTCAGAAGCAAGTCCGTTATCATCAGTAACTATGATTGAATGAATTAATACTTTACCAGGTTGGCCTTTTCCCCCAAAACATGCTTATAATAAGAAGTAATAATAATTGTGGTATTATTAATAATAATAATAATGTTATTTGTTAAGTGCTTACTATGTGCCAAGTATTGTTCCAAGCACTGGGGTAGATACAAGGTAATCAGGTTGTCCCCAGGAACCTAAATTTGCAACCGGACGGGGTCAGAAGCAAGTCCGTTATCATCAGTAAATGTGATTGAATGAATTAATACTTTACCAGGTTGGCCTTTACCCCCCAAACATGCTTATAATAAGAAGAAGTAATAATAATTGTGGTATTAATAATAATAATAATTATGTTATTTGTTAAGTGCTTACTATGTGCCAAGTATTGTTCCAAGCACTGGGGTAGATACAAGGTAATCAGGTTGTCCCATGTGGGGCTCACAGTCTTAATCCCCATTTTACAGATGAGGGAACTGATGCAAAGAGAAGTTAAGTGACTTGCCCAGAGTCATCCAGCTGATTAGTGGCAGAGCAAGAATTCGAACCCACAACTCCTTATTCCCAGGCCCATAAACTTTCCACTAAGCCATGCTGCTTCCCTTAAGCACCTACAATGTAGAATGCACTGGACTAAGAGTTGGGGTAGATATAAAATAATCAGACTGGACTCAGCCCCAAGACATTGTATTTATTAAACTTTATTATGTGCCTGGCTGGGGTAGAGAGCTAGAAGGATAGGGGCATGACTAGTACGTATTTATTACTCTGTTTATTTTACTTGTACATATTTATTCTATTTATTTTATTTTGTTAATATGTCTTGTTTTGTTCTCTGTCTCCCCCTTCTAGACTGTGAGCCCACTGTTGGGTAGAGACCGTCTCCATATGTTGCCACCTCCTCCAAGTGGCCTTCCCAGACTGAGCCCCTTCTTTCCTCTCCCCCTCATCCCCCTCTCCATCCCCCTCATCTTACCTTCTTCCCTTCCCCACAGCACCTGTATATATGTATATATGTTTGTACATATTTATTACTCTATTTATTTTACTTGTACATATCTATTCTATTTATTTTATTTTGTTAGTATGTTTGGTTTTGTTCTCTGTCTCCCCCTTCTAGACTTGTGAGCCCACTGTTGGGTAGGGACTGTCTCCAGATGTTGCCAACTTGTGCTTCCCAAGCGCTTAGTACAGTGCTCTGCACACAGTAAGCGCTCAATAAATGCGATTGATGATGATGATGATGACTTCCCAAGCACTTAGTCCAGTGCTCTGCACACAGTAAGCGCTCAATAAATACGATTGAATGAATCTGGGGATAGCGAGCGTCGTGAAAGATGAGGAGAGACCGAGGCGGTTCTCGCTGCCGTCCCGGTGACACCGGTTCCGCGGGCTGACGCCAGACAGCCCTGCAAGCGGCCCGTGGGTGAAACGAAGCCAGAGCAGCAGCTGCTCGGCGCGGCAACCCGGTGGGCTAGAGTTAGCCGAGTCGCGGCGGGTATCCAAGCGGTGCCAGAGCTAGTCGGGGCGGGATTTCTGGGAATCCGGAGGAATCAGAACTCATTCCTGTCTGCCAAACGGCACCACTCTAAAGGCCCCACTCAGCCTGTAGGTACGGTTAGGGCCGTGGATGGGAGCGGTAATGAAAGAGGTTGATTTCACCTCGGTCTGTGTCGGGGATCGGCCCGTTTATGACCTTCCTTCCTGGCCACCTGAGTCACCTTTCGCAGGTGTGAAGCGGTCTTTCTTTCAGAAGCCGGGAGGCTGTGAAATTCAGGTCAACTCTGGTCCCTTCCCCTGTGCTTTTTTCGCCCACTCAATAACCCCCTGCTCTCGCCAGGTCGATCAACTATGATGAAAAGGATCCATTCCTGTGCAACGCCTGCGGCTTCTGTAAATACGCCCGCTTTGACTTCATGCTGTACGCCAAGCCCTGCTGTGCTGTGGATCCCATCGAGAACGAAGAGGATCGGAAAAAGGTGAGGCCCGGCTCCCTTCACCGGAGCCTCAGTCACCGCGGGCCCTTTCCCACGGTTGGGAGGAGGAAAGAGTCGTGCTGTTTGCCCGGGGCTTCTTGCCGATCAGGCCTCAGTGGCTAGGACCAATGCTGGGGAGCGCTGGCCCTGACTAAACATGGGTGGAAAGAAATAAGCCAGGGGGACAGACCCCCGAGGTTCCTGGGGGTTGCTTCAGTGACGTCTCCCGGTTTTTATAACCCTTCGAAAAGGCCAAGATCCGATACTGTTTCGCGTCTGTCTGCTAGGAAACACCCTCTGAAGTGTGTGGCCGGGACAGAGAGGGGTGGGGAATTGGTTGGGTTTTGGGCTTCCCACCAACCTGTGGCCAACTTTGGCTTGGAATGTAAAGCCCCAGAGACCTTACTTCGTGCGCTGCCCAGGTAAGGGAGGTGGAGTGTATATATAGTAATAAGAATGATGGCATTAATAATGGCATTAATGATGGCAATGATGGCGTCGACCCCTGGCCCACGTCATCCCCCTGGCCCGGAATACCCTCCCTCCGCACATCTGCCAAGCTAGCTCTCTTCCTCCCTTCAAGGCCCTACTGAGAGCTCACCTCCTCCAGGAGGCCTTCCCACACTGAGCCCCCTTCTTCCTCTCCCCCTCCTGCCCCCCCTCCATCTTCCCTGCCTTACCTCCTTCCCCTCCCCACAGCACCTGTATATATGTATAGATGTTCATACGGATTTATTACTCTATTCTCAGAGAAGCAGCGTGGCTCAGTGGAAAGAGCCCGGGCTTTGGAGTCGGAGGTCATGGGTTCAAATCCCGGCTCCGCCACTTGTCAGCTGTGTGACTTTGGGCCAGTCACTTCACTTCTTCTCTGGGCCTCAGTGACCTCATGTGTAAAATGGGGATTAAGACTGTGAGCCCCCCGTGGGACAACCTGACCACCTTGTAACCTCCCCAGCGCTTAGAACAGTGCATTACACATAGTAAGCGCTTAATAAATGCTATTATTATTATTCATTTATTTTATTTGTACATATTCTATTTATTTTATTTTGTTAATATGTTTTGTTCTCTGTCTCCCCCTCCTAGACTGCGAGCCCACTGTAGTGAAGGGACCATCTCTGTATGTTGCCAACTTGTACTTCCCAAGCGCTTAGTACAGTGCTCTGCACACAGTAAGCACTCAATAAATATGATTGAATTTATTAAGCACTTACTATGTGCAAAACACTGTTCTAAGCGCTGGGGAGGTTACAGGGTGATGAGGTTGTCCCACGGGGGGGGGGGGGGGGGGGGGGCTCACGGTCTTAATCCCCATTTTCCAGATGAGGGAACTGAGGCCCAGAGAAGTGAGGTGACTCGCCCAAAGTCACACAGCTGACAGTTGGCGGAGTCAGGATTTGAACCCATGACCTCTGGCTCCAAAGTCCGGGCTCTTTCCACTGAGCCACGCTACTTCTCTGTATATGAGGTAGCTAATGACTAGGTGCTGGAGAAGCTGCCTACAGGAATCGAGAGGCAGTCTGTAGCCATAACTGTGGCATTTATTGAGCGCTTGCTCTGTGCAAAGCACTAGGGTAGATGCCAGAAGCCTTGTTTTAGAAGGCATGGCTTAGTGGAAAGAGCACAGACTTAGGAGGCAGAAGACACGGGTTCTAATCCTGGCTCCACCATTCATTCTTTCATCCATTCAATCATATTTATTGAGCACTTACTGTGTGCGGAGCACTGTACTAAGCACTTAGGAAATACAAGTTGGCAACATCTAGAGACGGTCCCTACCCAACAACGGGCTCACAGTCTAGAAGGGGGGGACAGGCAAAGAAACAAAACATGTGGACAGGTGTCAACTCGCCAGAATAAGTAAAAATAAAGCTAGATACACCTCATGAACAAAATAAATACAATAGTAAATATGTACAAGTAAAGTAAAATAGAGTGTTAAATCTGTAGAAACATATATACCGGTGCTGTCGGTAGGGGAAGGACGAAAGGAAAAAGGGGGCTCACTTGTCTTCTATTTGATCTTGGGCAAGCCAATTAACTTCTCTGTGCCTCAGTTCCCTCATTTGTAAAATGGGGAGTAAGACTGTGAGCCCCATGTGGGACAACCTGATTACCTTGTATCTTCCCCAGTGCTTAGAACAGTGCTTGGCACATAGTAAGCGCCCAACAAATACCATCATCATCATCACTTAGGCCCAGTCCCTGCCCCCATTTTCTGGGTGAGGGAATTGAAGCCCGGAGAGGTTAATGGGACTTGGCCAAAGTCACACAGTAGGGCAGCGGGAGAGCCGGGATTCAAACATATCTTTTCGATTCTCAAGCTAGGCTTCTTTGAGTCAACCACAGTGCTCCTCCCCGCCCCCCTGCAAAGACGGGAGGCCGACTCTAACGTAGCCCCCGGGCCGCCTCTTTAATTTAGGCTGTGACTAACATCAACACGCTGCTGGACAAGGCCGACCGAGTGTATCATCAGCTGATGGGACACCGGCCCCAGCTGGAGAACCTGCTGTGCAAAGTGAACGAGGCCGCTCCCGAAAAGCCCCAGGTAACACTGGGGACGGGGAAGGGGAAGGGTGCGGGTGGAGTGGCGGCATCAGACCCTATCCGGCCGTAGACCCGAGCCCGGAAGGATTTCTGCCTCTGCCTTCGGCTTTTCATGGAGATTAAACCTGGGCTTTTTCAAATCCCCGTTTCCCCACGGTCGTGCCCGGGCAGCTCCCGCCGAGCCCCGGGGAAGCACGTTCCCCGAAACCCGGTGTGACGGTCGACCCTTTTAGACTGTGAGCCCACTGTTGGGTAGGGACTGTCTCTATATGTTGCCAACTTGTACTTCCCAAGCGCTTCCCAGTGCTCTGCACACAGTAAGCGCTCAATAAATACGATTGATGATGATGATGATGATGATAACAGTTTCCTTCCCTTTGGTCCCTCCTCCCCTGCCACAAAGCGATACCCCATCAGAGGGTGGGTTGACCCTTCCCCTCCTGCCAGCAGTGAGCAGGCCCGGCCTTCCCCGGGGCGGCTGCCTGCCGGTGTCGATCTTTACCGCTTTTGGGGGCGCGGGGCGTATAGGAGCACGAAAGCCTGTCCCGTGTTGGCCCATTCACGCTGGGAATGGAGTCGGGAGCCGACTGAGGATCCCGTTTCTTGGCTTGCCAAGCGGCTGCAAAGGCCTCAGTTCAGAGACCCATTTCTGGCCCATCTACTACCAGCACTACTGGCCCTGCTGACTCCCCCCTAACCATGTTCCTTCTCTCTCCCTCTGCCCTATTCTTTCTCCCCGCCCCGCTCCGACCATCCATGTTTCAGGATGATGCTGGAAACGCCGGGGGCATCAGCTCCACCTCAGCCAGTGTGAACCGCTACATCCTCCAGCTGGCCCAGGAGTACTGTGGCGACTGCAAGAACTCCTTTGACGAGCTCTCTAAGATCATCCAGGTGTGGGCAGGGGGAGAGCTTCCCTTGGGGAGCAGGAATTTGGGCGTCTTGGAATGACATCCATTTATTTAAGCAGAGAATGGGCCCTCCTGTCCAACCACCCAGGTGCCCTCATCAGTGAGCCAATTTGTGAGCCAAATATGTTGCCAATTTGTACTTCCCAAGCGCTTAGTACAGTGCTCTGCACATAGTAAGCGCTCAATAAATACGATTGATGGTTGATGATGAGCGCGAGCTCAAAGATTTCAAGGAAATACTTTCAGTGGTCTCTGCCGTAGATGTCTGCGATGTTACTAGCCACCTGCTCGGGGTTGGAGGGTCTGCCCCTTACGTGGGGTTCGGTGAGAGTGGAGAACTGGTCTTTGCAGTCGATAGCGGTGGTGTAATACGGGAGAATTGGTCTATAAAGTGAGTGTTGAGTATCCCTTAAAGTGCCTTGAGGTTTTGGAGAGGAGAATAATAATAATAATGGCATTTATTAAGCGCTTACTATGTGCAAAGCACTGTTCTAAGCGCTGGGGATGTTACAGAGTGATCAGGTTGTCCCGCGGGGGGCTCCCAGTCTTCACCCCCGTTTTACAGATGAGGCAACTGAGGCCCAGAGAAGTGCAGTGACTTGCCCAAAGTCAAGCTGGGATTTGAACCCATGACCTCTGCCTCCAAAGCCCGGGCTCTTTCCACTGAGCCACGCTGCTTCTCTAGAAGAAGACTGGAGAAGCGTTAAGACTAGAAGACTGGAGAGCACTTAAATGTAGCAGAGGACCTCTCCTCCGTTGCAAGTGGCTATCCCGGGCCCAGCCCGTGGGCTGACGGACGATGCCCCCGTTCCTGGTTTTGCACCTCCTGACTCTGCTTCTCCTCTTTCCCTTCCTCTCTCCCTCCCCTGGCCCGTTCCCTGCGGGCGGCAGAAAGTGTTTGCCTCCCGGAAGGAGCTGCTGGAGTACGACCTCCAGCAGAGAGAGGCGGCCACCAAGTCGTCGCGGACCACGGTGCAGCCCACGTTCACGGCGAGCCAGTACCGGGCCCTGTCCGTCCTGGGCTGCGGCCACACGTCTTCCACCAAGTGCTACGGCTGCGCCTCGGCTGTCACGGAGCACTGCATCACCCTGCTCCGGGCCCTGGCCACCAACCCGGCCCTGCGGCACATCCTCGTTTCCCAGGGGCTCATCCGGGAGCTCTTTGACTACAACCTGCGCCGGGGGGCAGCCGCCATGAGGGAGGAAGTCCGCCAACTCATGTGCCTTCTCACCAGGTCAGGACATCATAGGGATGATGATGATAACAATAACAATAATGATGATAATGTGGGTGGTGGGCCGCACCGTTCCAAGTGCTGGGGTAGAGAGAAGCGAATCAGGTTGGACACAGCCCCTGTCCCACATTCACTCATTCATTCATTCATTCAGTCGTATTTATTGAGCGCTTACTGTGTGCAGAGCACTGTACTAAGCGCTTGGGAAGTACAAGTTGGCAACAGACGGTCCCTACCCAACAGCGGGCTCACAGTTTTAATCCCCGTTTTACAGAGGAGGGAACTGAGGCCCAGAGAAGTGCAGTGACTTGCCCAAGGTTACACAGCCTACAGGTCAGGAGCCAGGATTAGAACTCAGTTCCTTCAGATTCCCAGGCCCGTGCGCTATCCATTAGGCCATACTGCTTCCCAGTGTGTGCCGGGCATTTGACTGCTGCCGGACTGAGCCCCTTTATTCCTCTCCTCCTTCCCATCCCCCCCAACCCTACCCCCTTCCTCTCCCCACAGCACCTGTATATATGTTTATACAGATTTATTACTCTATTTTACTTGCACTTATTTATCGTTCTATTTGTTTTGTTAATGATGTGCATTTAGCTTTAATTCTCTTTGTTCTGACGACTTGACACCTGTCCACATGTTTTGTTTCATTGTCCGTCTCCCCCTTCTAGACTGTGAGCCCGCTGTCGGGTAGGGACCGTCTCTAGATGTCACCGACTTGTACTTCCCAAGCGCTTAGTACAGTGCTCTGCACACAGCAAGCGCTCAATAAATACGATCGAATGAGTGAACGCTGCCAGGTTTGGGGGTTGTGGAGAAGGGGACTGCCTTGTCCTGGGCGCTAGGGAAAGCACGCAATTTAGCCCGTATTCCCCGGTAGACTCGGCTAGAGTTAGATAGATCGGGCGGGACTCTGCCAAGGGGAAGGATAGAAATACGCTCGTCGTGGGCAGGGAACGTGTCTCCCAACTTGGTTGTATTGCACTCTCCCAAGCGCTTAGTATAGTGCTCTGCCCACAGTAAGCACTCAAGAAATGCCATTGATTGATAGAAGGGAGAGGTGGGTGACCTCGGGGAGAATCGATCAAAACTCAGCCGTCTCGTCCACTGTCCGGGTGCCTTTTCCCGCTTTGACTTCTGCTGTGATGATCCCAAGAAAGACTCCCAGGAGACGTAGGTCTTGAGAGAGGCGCAGAAGGTGGGAAGAAGAGGGATGAAGGGTATGGACTACAGGAAGACGAATCAGTCAGGGGTCAAATAGAGGGTGTGCTTGGCTGGAGTGGAAGGGCCAAGAGGGTGAGAAGGAGAATTTGAGGGGAGTCAATCGTATTTAGTGGGCATTTATGTGCAGAGTACAGTACAGCTGAGTTGGTAGACATATTTCCTGCCCACAGTGAGCTTATGGTCTAGAGGAGTGAGAGAACTAAGGCCAGGGGTAGACTGGAGATAGCTGAGTAGTAAGTGCTCCCCACCTGCCCTTAGTGGAGGCGGCAGCGTGCCGTCAGTGAGCAGCTAGTTGGTGATGTCCCCTTTTAGACTGTGAGCCCACTATTGGGTAGGGACTGTCTCTATATGTTGCCAATTTGTACTTCCCAAGCACTTAGTACAGTGCTCTGCACATAGTAAGCGCTCAGTAAATACGATTGATGATGATGATGATGATCAAGTGCTGTCCACATCGTGGAGGCCCCGTACAGAACAGTCACCTTCCCTTGCGTGGCCGAATGCCCTTGGGAATTCCGGAGCGACCGATTCTCACCAGGCCAGGCGGCTGGGGGTGACCCCCTGCCCAAACCACCGAGGTGGCGAGAAGCTTCCCGGTGGGATCCCTTCCCAGACTGGGGGTACCGCAGTGCTCGCCCGACGCACTTATTGCCCCGGGGGGAATACGACCGGCAGGCCCGAGATAGTGCGAATGGCCACCGCACGAGCCACCGGCACCAGAATCTCAATCCTTAAGCCGCGGGGCCGAGGCCTTTCCGACCGGAGACTCCATCCGCGTCCTCGCCACTGACGAAGCATCTCGAGATGGGGGGGTTTTGGGGGGTGGGAGTTGGTTGAAGCGGGTTGGTGGAAGGACCCGGTGGGTGTGATGACTTTCTGATTCCATCCGGTTTCAGGGACAATCCCGAAGCCACCCAGAAAATGAACGACCTGATCATCAGCAAGGTCTCCGCAGCTCTGAAAGGCCACTGGGCGAACCCCGATTTGGTAAGCAGCAGTGCGTTCTCCCCATTTTCTTCTCCTCTCCTCTTCCCACCAGGGCTCTCCCCATTCCCTGCAGCCTCACCTCCGGCCGGGCCCGGCTCTCTCCTTTCCCACTCTCCAGTGTCCGTGTGACGGGGAGGAGGAGGGAGGGAAAAGAAAGCCTGTAGCGGCAGGTGCACACCAGGGGCCTAAACCTTGGCTTCGTACCCCGGCTGATGGAGCCCCGTTTTAACCCGGAGTTTGTAACCCGGGTGATTCAGGGCCACTTCGGCAGAGCCGGGCACGGCGGAGGCTTCGGCTACAGTCCTCTGGCTGTAAGCTCATTGTGGGCAGGGAATGTGTCTACTATATTGTCACAGCGTACTCTCCCAACGGCTTAGTACAGTGCTCGGTACACAGCAAGCGCTCAATAAATTCGATCGACTGACTGGACCTGAGCCCAAATCTTTCCCCGCAAAGCCGTGCGAGGGTCGAGGGGTGAGAGGAGCCACCCCTCCTCCCCGAGGCCTCCGACTCCAGCCTGGGTGTCCCGTTGATCTTCCAGGCCAGCAGCCTCCAGTACGAAATGCTGCTCCTGACCGACTCCATCTCCAAGGAGGACAGCTGCTGGGAACTGAGGCTGCGCTGCGGTGAGTTCTGGGGCGCGACTGGGCTGGACTGGGAGGGGAGAAACCACAGGACCCGAAGAGGAGGCCGATGGCCAGACTCTCGGGCACCTCCGGGGACTTCCGTTAGCTCAGAAACTACCTGTACCCTAATAATCCCAGTCTTTCTCTCTCCTCCCCACCAGCCCTCAGCCTTTTCCTAATGGCTGTGAACATAAAAACTCCTGTGGTTGTTGAGAACATCACCCTCATGTGCCTGCGAATTCTACAGAAGCTGATCAAACCACCATCTCCCACCAGCAAGAAAAACAAGGTGCAGAGCGCTTCCTCTGAGAACTGGCTGGGGAGATCACGCCTTTTGGCTCTCACTGATTCTCTCTCTGTCCCACACTTGTCCTTCTATTAAATTTTTTCACTCGCCCCGCCGTGGCTGTCCCCAAGGGCATGGCAAAAGAGCGTTTTCAGGAGTTGACTGCAGCCCGATCTGCACTGAGCTTCAGAAGACTTTGGCCAATGTGCCCCATGGGGTTTTGGGGATTTTGTTATTTTCCCAAGGGTATTTGTTAAGCGCTTACTGTTTGTCAAGAGAAGTAACATGGGCTAGTGGGTAGAGCACGGGCCAGGGACTGCCGTGTGACCTTAGACAAGTCACTTCACTTCAGTTACCCCATCTGTAAACTAGGGATTAAGACCGTGGGCCCCGTTTGGGCCTGTATCCAACCCAATTAGCTTGGATCTGCTCCAAGTCCTGGCACAGAGTAAACCCTTAACAAATACCACGAAAAAAGCACCGTTCCAAATGCTGGGATAGATACAAATTAATCAGGTAGCATGTAGTCCCCGTCCCACATGGGACTCGCAGTCTAGGAGGGAGAACAGGAATTGAATCCCCATTTTTCATTTGAGGAAGCTGAGGCCCAGAGAAGTGAAGTGATTTGCCCGTGGTCACACAGCAGACAGCGGAGCTGGGATTAGAACCCAGGCCCTCTGAGTCCTAGGCCCGTGATTTTTAGATGAAGTCTTAACCAGAGCTTCTCTGGTTGGTAATAGATCAGTGACCACCAATTGAGAGCCCAAAGTAATTCTTTCCTCCCCCGAAGTTGTGGGGAACAAGTATATTGGTGCCTGGTGTTTCAGATCTAGTTGCTGCTGTCTGTGGTGTGGTAGATCCCACTTCTCTCTTTTTGGCAGAGCATTGGAATTGTTTGTGGAAAGAGCATGGGCCTGGGTTCTAATTCTGACTCCGCCAATTGTCTACTGGGTGACCTTGGACAAGTCACTTCACTTCTTTAGGCCTCGGTTACCTCCTGTAAAGTTCGGATTCAATACTTCTTCTCCCTCCTACTTACCGCGAACCCCAGTTGGGACCTGATTATCTCACATGAACTTGAGAAGCAGTGAGGCGTAGTGGAAAGAGCTCAGGCCTGGGAATCAAAGGGCCCGAGTTTTAATCCCCATTCTGCTTCCTGTATGACCTTGGGCAAGTCAGTTCATTTCTTGGCACCTCAGTTCCCTCACCTGTAAAATGGGGATTCAGTACCTGTTCTCCCTCCTACTTACAGTGCGATGATCTTGTGTCTACCGTAGCGATTGGAGCAGTGCTTGGCGTATAGTAAGCGCTTGACATGCTGCCGTTATTATCATTATTATTATTATTATTGCCGTATCTTCCCCAGCGGTAAATACAACACTTGGCCCATAGTTAGTGCTTAACAAATACCACCGTCACCCCTGAATAAAGTCGAGCAGGGGATCAAGTGCCCGTTCTGCAGTCCGAGAGGGAGAGGGAGGGTCGGCCGGCGTGTTTTGAAACTTGTTCCCCTTTGCCCTTGACCGCAGGACGTCCCCGTTGAGGCTCTGACCACGGTCAAGCCCTACTGCAACGAGATTCACGCCCAGGCCCAACCGTGGCTCAAAAGAGACCCCAAAGCCTCGTACGAGACCTGGAAGAAGTGCCTGCCGGCCAGAGGTGAGCCGGTCTTTTTTAGGATGGCTCCGTCCTAGCCACCCCCGCCCTGGATCGGAAGCCTCGCTCCGGCCCCGTTTTTTCCCTCGCCCCCCTCTCCAGCTGCCCGCCCCGCCGACCTCCTCAGTGGAGGTTTCGCATTGACCTTTCTCCACGTCGTAGGGGTGGACGCCAACGGGAAGGCGCCCAGCAGAGCGGAGCTGCGCCAGTTATATCTGTCGGAGAAGTACATGTGGAGGTGGAAGCAGTTCATGAGCAGGCGGGGGAAGAGGACCTCCCCGCTGGACCTCAAGCTGGGACACAACAACTGGCTGCGGCAGGTGGGGCCGCCGTCCCGTCGCTCCCTGCTCCTCCCGGGAGACAGGGAATCTCCGCTCTGGCTCCCTGGCTTCTCCCATTCCCTCCCATCAGGTCGCCTGCCACGTCCATTCCATTCCTCTCCCCCACCCCGGTGGAGCCAGCCCCGGGGAAACCCAGCCTCTGCCCGCCGGCATTTCCTTGCTTCCTACGCTCTGCTTCTGCTGGCTCCGGATCTCAGCTCACTGGAAGGGAATTCACTCACTCATTCAGTCGTATTTAGTGAGCGCTTACTAAGCGCTTGGGCAGCACAAGTCGGCAACATCCCGAGACGGTCCCTACCCAACAGCGGGCTCGCGGTCTAGAAGGGGGAGACGGACAACAAAACAAAACGTGTGGACAGGTGTCAAGTCGTCAGAATAAATAGAATTAAAGCCAGATTCATTCATTCAGTCGTATTTATTGAGCGCTTACTGTGTGCAGAGCACTGTACTGAGCGCTTGAAGTACAAGTTGTATAGAGACGGTCCCTACATCATTAACAAAATAGGTAGAATAGTAAATATGTACAAGTAAAATAGAGTAATAAATCTGTGCAAACATACAGATGTGGAGAGGGGAAGGAAGTAGGGTGGGTGGGATGGGGAGGAGGAGAGGAAAAAGGGGGCTCAGTCTGGGACCCTCCAGAGCCAATAAATTCCTCCTTATGTCTAACGACCTTGCCATTTGGGCCTGGAAGCCTCAGGGGCCAATTTCTTCTTTAGGCTGTGAGCCCCCATATGGACTGGGAGCTCACACTAAGTGTCAAGGGCTTAGTACAGTGCTCTGCACACAGTAAGCGCTCAATAAATATGAATGAATGAATGACTGTGCCTGACCCAATTAATTCGCATCTTCCTCAGCACGTAGAGCAGTGCTTGACACATAGTAAGCTCCGAACAACAGTAACAGCAACCACAAAATTCCACCCTGGGAGACTCTCTTGGGGTCTGGGGCCAGCAAATGATCTTTGATCGTTTCTTCGGATCAGCGTGAGACCCGGGCGATGAGGGGAAGGGCGGTGATAGACGGCAAACTGAGCCCGTGGCGTTTTTCTCTCCCGTGGGCCGCACAGGTTCTGTTCACCCCTGCTACCCAGGCAGCGCGCCAGGCAGCCTGCACCATCGTGGAAGCCCTGGCGACCATCCCGAGCCGCAAACAACAAGTCCTGGACCTCCTCACCAGGTACTGGCCTGGCAGCACGGCCGTCACACCCCCCCCTTCAGATTGTGGGGATTTTAGGGAGCAGGGCTATGGATGTTCCCTGGGCCACGGAGCGATCGTTATTTGAAAGACCCAAACCAGCACTGATTTGGCTGTGTTGGGAAGTTCGGTGGCCCCAGGGCAACTGAGGGGCTGGGAAGTGTGGAACGGTCACCGAATCTTCTCACTCCATTTTGTTACTAGACTAATGGTCTTCCCTGGGAACAGCCCCGAGAGGAAGCTTTGGCTGCGTATTCCCATTTCTCTTAGGGAGAAACTGAGGCCCTGGAAGCGATAGGAGCAGCAGCGTGGCTCAGGGGAAGGAGCACGGGCTTGGGAGTCAGAGGTCGTGGGTTCTAATCCCGGCTCCCCCCTTAGCTGTGTGACTTTGGGCAAGTCACGTAACTTCTCCAAGCCTCAGGTACCTCATCTATAAAATGGGGATTAAGACTGTGAGCCCCACGTGGGACAACCTGATCACCTTGTACCCCCCAGCGCTTAGAACAGTGTTTCGCACATAGTAAGCGCTGAACAACTACCATTATTATTATTATTATTATTATTATAGTGGCTTGTAAATGCCATCATTATTATTATTATAGTGGCTTGTCCCAGTGCCATTTATTCCCTGTAGGCTGGTTCTGGGATTTGAACTCCCAAACTTTGGGTTTCTAAATGGTTTTCTGAACCCCCCCAGAAGCCCCCTCCCAGTCTCAGGCCTTCCGTCCCCTGGACCTTTCTGCCCTGGTCAATTCCCTGTTGGAGCCGGGAGCCAAGGATCTCATCTTTTGTCTGTTCTGAGTTTTCCTCCGGGATCTGTGGGCCCCAGAGTGCCCCTG
The DNA here is from genome assembly GCF_015852505.1 of Tachyglossus aculeatus. Classification (NCBI taxonomy): domain Eukaryota; kingdom Metazoa; phylum Chordata; class Mammalia; order Monotremata; family Tachyglossidae; genus Tachyglossus; species Tachyglossus aculeatus. The sequence goes on along the minus strand of NC_052070.1, from coordinate 57,861,923 downwards.
GTCTTCTAGGCTGCTCACGAAGTCTTACCTTCCTTCCCCTTCCCCCCGACTTTTTCTCACTGACCAGTTATTTGGACGAGCTGAGCATCGCAGGGGAATGTGCGGCCGAGTACCTGGGGCTGTACCAGAAGCTCATCAAGCCTGCGCACTGGAAGGTTTACCTGGCAGCCAGAGGAGTCCTGCCTTACGTCGGCAACCTCATCACAAAGGTATCCCGTGCCCCAACCCCGTCCCCCAGAGCTTTGGGCAGGACAGCCTAGTGGATTGAGCGTCCTGGGCGTCCAAAGGACTTGGCTGTCATCCCAGCTCCGCCACTTCATTCAGTCATATTTATTGAGCGCTCACTGCGTGCCGAGCACTGTACTAAGTGCTTGGGAAAGCACAATACAGCAATAAAGAGAGACAGTCCCCGCTCTCAGTGAGCTCACCATCTAGAGGCTGACAATCAATATAAATAAATAAGATTACACCCCAAGTGGGATGGGGAGGACAGGAAAGAACAAAGGGAGCAAGTCAGGGTGACGCAGAGGGAGTGGGAGATGAGAAAAAGTGGGGCTTCGTCTGGGAAGGCCTCCTGGAGGAGATGGGCTTCAGAAAGGCTTTGAAGAGGGGGAGAGTCATTGGCGGAATTGAGGAGGGAGGGCGTTTCAGGCCAGAGGTAGGATGTGGGCCCTGGGGTGTGACCTTGGGCAAGTCACTTCTCTGTGCCTCAGTTACCTCATCTGTAAAATGGGGATTAAGACCGTGAGCCCCATATGGGCCGGGACTGTCTCCAACCCAGTTGGCTTGAATCCAGCCCATCACTTAGTACAGCGCCTGGCACGTAGTAAAGGCTTAACAAATACCACGATTATTATTATTATCACCACCACCTTCCTGTAATCTTCCAGCTATTTTCAGAGCATTTCTCGTTTTAGGAACCTTCAAGGCTGGGCTGAGGCAGTGGCTTGGAGATTGCTAGCTCAGGGGGAGGAAGTTTGTCTCCTGTGCCTCTTTGCCTCAGAGGCATCTGTGCCCCCGGACCACCAGGTGTCTGTTGGGAGGTTTGGAAGAATCAGTCAATCAGTCGTGTTTATTGAGCGCTTACTGTGTGCAGAGCACTGTACTAAGCGCTGGGGAAGTACAAGTTGGCAACACAGAGAAGCTCCATTGAGTGTCCGGCCTCAGCGAAGAACAGGATGGAAATTTCTCTGATGTCACTGTTCAGACATCTTGACTGGAACCTTTGGAAGGAAAGCTCCGTTTATGGCCATCTTGGACGTGCGTTAAATTAAGAGCTTGGTCTGGTCACCTGACCAGATTTCCCTGGGGAGGTGAAAGAGGCGGAATGGTGCTGGCTCTCTCTGGCCATTTCTTTGACATGGCAATGATTTCAAGTGGCTAGTAAATTCATTCATTCTTTCAATCGTATTTATTGAGCACCAACTGTATGCAGAGCACTGTACTAAGTGCTTGGGAAGTACAAGTTGGCAACATATAGAGACGGTCCCTACCCAACAGTGGGCTCACAGTCTAGAAGAGTGTAAATGTCCATACGCCTTCAGAATCAATCAGTCAGTTGTATTTGAGTGCTTGCTATGTGCAGAGTGCTGTACTAAGCCCTTGGGAGAGTACAATACAACTGAATGAGCAGACACGTTCCCTGCCCATAATGAGCAGAACAGACCAGGAAAGAGAGGGTAAGTAAAACTGAACTATAGGTGTCAAAATGAGTCTCCCGTGTAAAAACTCTACGGGCAGGTTAGGCCTCCTGTCACCCTATTCCTTTCAGCTTTGTGTGGTGATCATTGAGCTTGGTATTAGTCCCTGTTACCCTGACGGTTTTTTGTGTCCTTCCAGGAAATAGCCCGTCTGCTGGCCCTGGAAGAAGCCACCCTGAGCACCGACCTACAGCAGGGCTATGCCCTCAAGAGCCTCACAGGTACAACAGCCTGAATCGAGATTCTTTAATCAATCAATCAATCAGTCAATCGTATTTATTGAGATTCTTCTCATTGTCCCTGGGTCACATGCGGGTGGGACCATTGAATCCGTCGGGCGTGATCTCCCTAAAATCTCCCCTGCGCTTCACCTATCTCACCCTCCGTCTGCCCCCTCTTTGAACCTCCCACCCTTTCCAGCAGCATCTCAAAAGAAGACCTCCCATCTCCTCTTAGTCCACCCTCTGCATCTGCACCTCCGACCCCATCCTGTTATGTCTTTTTAAAACACCATCTTCAGCTGTTCACTCTGCAGTGGCTTCTTCCTCACTGCTTTTAAACATGCTCGTGGGTCCCCTGTTGTACCAAAAAAAAATCCTCCCTTGACCCCAAGACTCCCTCCAGTTATCACCCCATCTCCCTCCTACCATTCCTCTCCAAACTCCTTGAGTGAGTTGTCTACACTTGTCGCCTCCACTTCTCCCCTCCAGTTCTCTCCTTGACCCCCTGTAATCTTGCTTCAGCCCCCTTCACTCCATGGAATTTGCCATCTCTGAGGTCACCAGTGACTTCCTCTTCTCCAAATCCAGTGGCTTCCACTCCATCTTAAACCTCCTCCACCTTCCAGCTGCCTCAGAGACTGTGGACCACCCCTTCTCCAAGCGTCACCGATATTGTCGTCTCCTGGCTCTGCTCCTTCTCCATCTCTAGTGCCGGCCCCTTCTCTGTCTCCCACCCTCTAACCATGGGAATCCCTCAAGATTCAGTTCTACCTCCCCATCAACCGATCGATAGTATTTGTTGAGTGCTCACTGTGTGCAGAGCACTGTACTAAGCACTTGGGAGAGTACAGTACAACAGAGTTGGTAGACGCGTTCCTTGCCCACGGTGAAGCAGCGTTGTGGGAAGCAGCGTGACTTAGTGGATAAAGCAACGCCACTTGTTTGCTGGGTGACCTTGGGCAAATCACTTCACTTCTCTGTGCCTTGTCACCTCATCTGTTAAAAGGGAATTAAGACTGGGAGCTCCCTGTGGAACATGAACTGTGCCCAACTTGATTAGCGTCTATCTGCTTCAGTGCAGAGCACTGTTTTAAGTGCTTGGGAGAGTGCAGTACATACATATTCTATTTATTCTGTTAATGATGTGCATTTAGCTTTAATTCTATTTATTCTGACGACTTGACACCTGCCCACATGTTTTGTTTTGTTGTCTGTCTTCCCCTTCTAGACTGTGAACCCCTTGTTGGGTAGGGACCGTCTCTAGATGTTGCCAACTTGGACTTCCCAAGCGCTTAGTACAGTGCTCTGCACACAGTGAGCACTCAATAAATGCGACTGAATGAATGAATACAGCCTAAATAGCAGACACATTCCCTGCCCATAACATTACAGTCTGAAGGGTGAGTTAGTCATTAATATGAATAACTAAGTAATTTATAATAAATTGAAAATATGAACCTGTGGGGTTGGGGCGAATATTAACTGTCCAAAGGTCTCAGATCCTTAATGTAAAAATTGTAAATATCAATATATGAACATAAATGCTGTGTGGCTGGGGATGGGAATACCAAGTGCTCGGGCTACAGATCCCCTTCTGATGGAGATGTATTCTCTATCTACACCCACTCCCTTGGAGACCTCATTTACCCCTGTGGCTTCAAATATTACCATCTCTACACGGATGATTCCCAAATCTACATCTCCAGCCCTGACCTTTCTTCTTCTCTGCAGTTTCACATTTCCTCCTGCCTTCAAGACCTCTCTACTTGGCTGTCCCAGTGACACCTCAAACGTAACATGTCCAAAACAGAACTCCTCATCTTCCCACCCAAAACTGTCCTTCTCCCGACTTTCCCATCGCTATAGGTGGCACCGCCATCCTTCCGGTCTCACAAGCCTGTAACTTTGACATTATCCTTGACTCATCTCTCATTCAGCTCACCAAATCCTGATCGTTCTACCTTTACAACATCTCTAGAATTCACCCCTTCCTCTCCATCCAAAACTGCTGCTAAACTGATCGAAGCACTCATATCCCTCCTCGAGTCAGTGCATCAGCTGTCCTCTCTGCCTCCCATCTCTCCCTTCTCCAGTCCATACTTCCCTCTGCTGCTCAGATCACTTTTCTAAAAGTATCACTCAATCCATGTCTCCCTGCTTCTCATAAACCTCCACTGATTGCCTACCCATATTGTCATCAAACAGAAACTCCTTACCTGTCGGCTTTAATAATAATTGAGGTATTTTCAATGAAAAATTATGGTATTTTCAGTCAGCTCTCCCACAGTCCAACTGCACACTTCACCCCCCTAGCACCCACCCAACTCAGTGTACCTTGATCTTGTCCCTCTCACTGCCAACTTCATGTCCATGCTCACCTTCCCCCACCCTGAAACTCCCTCTCTTCATATCCCGTAGATGACTGCTCTCACCATCTTCAAAGCCCCACCAAAATCACGTCTTCCAAGACGTCTTCCCCGAGCAAGGTGTCACTTGCCCTCTTCGCTCTCCCCTCTGAATCACCTATTCACTTGAGCCTGTTCCCTTTAAGCACTTTGAAATTTTCCCCACAGCACTTACGCGTGTGTATTTATAATGATGATGGTATTTAAGTGCTTACTGTGTGCAAAGCACTGTTCTAAGCGCTCGGGAGGCTACAAGGTGATCAGGTTGCCCGACATGGTGCTCACGGTCTTCATCCCCATTTTACAGATGAGGGAACTGAGGCACGGAGAAGTGAAGGGACTTGCCCAAAGTCACATAGCTGACAATTGGCGGAGCCGGGATTTGAACCCATGACCTCTGACTCCAAAGCCCGGGCTCTTTCCACCGAGCCACACTGCTTCTCTATAATGGATGTATATATCCATCTGAAACTTCTTTGAATGTCTGTCTCCCCTTTTAGTCTGTAAAGCTCCTTGTACGCAGGGATCATATCTACCTACCTCATTGTGCTCTCCCAATAGTAATAATAATAATGATTATGGTATTTGTTAAGTGCTTACTATGTGCCAAGCACCGTTCTAAGTGCTGAGGTAGATACAAGGTAATCAGGTCATCTCACATGGGGCTCACAGTCTTAATCCCCGTTTTACAAATGAGGTAACTGAGGCACAGAGAAGTCAAGTGGCTTGCCCAAGCAGACAAATGGCGGAGACGGGATTAGAACCCACGTCCTCTGACTCCCAAGCCCGGACTCTTGCCACTGAGCTACGCTGCTTCCCAAGCACGTAGTCAGTGCCGTGCACACAGTAAGCGCTCAGTAAACACGTGGATTAATGGGAGGATTGATTGAACTGAAGTTTCTCAAGGCCAGAGGATTGCATTGTTGGTTCCCCATCCTCACGCTCCATTCCGAAGCCTTTTTTTTCCCATCTTTGCCTGGGAACGTCTCCCCTGCCATCACATTCCCTGGGATCTGCAACGTCCCATGGCCCCACGAACCGGTAACGTGCATTTCATGTCCCGACAGGTCTCCTCTCCTCCTTCGTTGAGGTGGAATCCATCAAACGACACTTCAAAAGCCGTCTGGTGGGCACCGTGCTCAACGGCTACCTGTGTTTGCGCAAGCTGGTGGTCCAGAGGACCAAACTGATCGATGAGACCCAGGACATGCTGTTGGAGATGCTCGAGGACATGACTACAGGTAGCCCGGGGGACTCAGGGCCGCAGCAACCCCCTCCGTGGGGGTGGCTGCCCCCAAGGCTTTCGGGACGCCATGCCCAGATTTGTTCGTTCCCCCAAAACGCTAGCTCTCTGAAGTCTGTCCCATCTCATGTCTCAATCCTCCTAAAATCCCTTTTCGCCCCTGTCACCCGTCGTCCGGGGACGGGTTCGTTCAGTGATCGGCGAGGCGAGAGAGAGCGAGAGGCCGGGGACGGAAAGCCTAAGTTTTATATGAAATTTATTCCGCGAGGTGAATTGAATTCATGTATTTGTTTAGGCGCAATGGATAGAGCTTCCCTTTTGGGAGGAATATAATCAATTGGCAATATTAGAGCTTCCCTACACGGGAGGAACACAATCATCCGTTAATCGCGCGTGGGTGAGTTGGCTAACTCTCACCCACGTGCACTTCCCACTCGGGAAGAATCCACTTACTTTCCCACATGGGAAGAATTCATTGCATCACCCGCGCACGTGGTGGGCGGCTACCTCTCACAGTGTGCTCTCCCTACATGGGAGGAATCCACTCATAATTCCCATCAGCAGCGGGATACCTGGGTCCCACCCACGAGACACTCACCCATCCCGCGGCCCTTGCCTCAGTGTGTTGGTTCTGGTTGTAGAGTGGGCATCTGTCCTTCTGGGCAGGGAGAGACACGGGGGCTGCTGCTCCTGCTGCTGCGTGTCCTGGTGTTCTGACCCCGAAGGTCAGAGGCGACAGGTATTTATTGCCTATGCCCCTAGGCCATTCCAGCTTCCGGCCTCAGTCTATCCAATCTCTGCCCTCCCCCACTCCTCCATACCTAATTTGATTGGCACGGGGGCGAGGGACACCTTCTGTATTCCCCGCTTAGGCTGTCAATCTAGCAGATTTGGTCATGGGGGTGGTATCCCACCCTCACTTCCGAGTTCCTCCTGCTGGCTTAGGTGGTCACGAGATAGCTTTTGACCTTGAGATGGCCGGTACCCAAGGGTCACCTCGGGACAGCCCCCGACGCTCCAAATGAAAAGCTAGTCCCTCTGCTTGCAGCCCAAACCCGGCAGCTCATTTAATCGGGAGCGCCCGGCACGTACCGTATTTTTTCAAGAGTCTCCTCAACGGGAAGAATTTTGGTGGTGGCATTTCCCTCTTGCCACCAAGTGCTGGTTAGCCCTCCCAGGGGAGCATCGAGCCTGGGATCCGACCACTTCCCCTTCGGCGGATCAGATCTGACCCCGGAGGCCGAGCTAGTCTTAAAAACCCCTTGGTGCCGAAGTCATTTAAAACGTCCGACCAGCCTTTCGGAGAGCATCCTTCCTTTGGTTTCCAGAATCGTGCCCGGGCTGCAGCCGGGAGATTGGGAGAGGTAGCCCGGTCGGCATCCCTGCTCCGTGAGCTCTCTCTGGGCAGGGAAAGTGTCTGTTGTTGCATTGTCCTCTCTCGAGTGCTCAGTAGAGTGCTTTGCACACGGTAAGCGCTCAATAAATACAGTTGAATGAACGAATTGGAGAGCTTGCCCCGGACCATCTGTTCCTCTTGCGCCCGACAGGTACAGAATCCGAAACGAAGGCTTTCATGGCTGTGTGCATTGAAACAGCCAAGCGCTACAGCTTAGACGACTATAGGACACCTGTCTTCATCTTCGAGAGGCTTTGCAGTATCATCTACCCTGTAAGTGAGCAAGGTGCCCAACGGAGGACTAACCACCACCCCCCCGATTCCCTCCATCATCCCCCGTCCCCTCCAGCGGCTCTATGCTGGTCTCGGCCTTCCCAGCCACACTCTATATGTTGCCAACCTGTACTTCCCAAGCGCTTAGTACAGTGCTCTGCACACAGTAAGCGCTCAATAAATACGATTGAATGAATGAATGAACATGTCTTTCCAGTACGGCTCTGTCTCCTGCACTCCACTGCCGGCATAAGACCCGCCTCCCGGTCACACCACCGGCTGTGGCTCTGGGGAATCCCAGTGCCGCCGCTCGCCAGCTCTTTGGCCTTGTGCAAGTCACTTCCCTTCTTGGTGCCTCAGTTTCCTCATGTACCAAATGGGTGTTCAGTGGCTGTTCGCCCTCCTACTTAAGACTGTGAGTCCCAAGTGGGACAGGGACGGGGTATGCCCTGATTATCTCGAATCTATCCCAGGGCTTAGAACAGTGATTGACACAGAGTAAGTGCGTGACAGATGCCATCATCATGAAGATGATGATAATATTAATGATGATGATGATAATAATCGTGCCCTCAATGCCATTTAGTCATCTGAAGTGACACAATTGCAGCAGTCCCATGGTTTTCCTTGCGGTCTCAGCGAGAACCCCTAAGTACTACCTTCGGGGCTACAGTTTTAATCAGAGGGTCATTCATTCATCCGATCATATTTATTGAGCGCTTACTGTGTGCAGAGCACTGTACTAAGCGCTTGGGAAGTAAAATTCAGCAACAAATTCTCCCCCTCCTCCCCCTCTCCATTCCCCCCCGCCTTACCTCCTTCCCCTCCCCACAGCACCTGTATATATGTACATATGTTTGTATGTATTTATTACTCTATTTTATTTGTACATATTCTATTTATTTAATTTTGTTAATACATTTCGCTTTGTTCTCTGTCTCCCCCTTCTAGACTGTGAGCCCACTGTTGGGTAGGGACCGTCTCTATATGTTGCCAACTTGGACTTCCCAAGCACTTAGTACAGTGCTCTGCACACAGTAAGCGCTCAATAAATACGATTGAATGAATGAATGAACAAATAGAAACAATCCCTGCCCACACGGGCTCACATTCTAGAAGCGGAGAGACAGACAGCCAAACAAGTAAACAGGCATCGGTATCAATAAGTAGAATTATAGATATATGCACATCATTAGTAAAATAAATAGAATAATAAATATGTAGAGAGAGGCAGAGTGGCTCAATGGAAAGAGCCTGGGCTTTGGAGTCAGAGGTCGTGAGTTCAAACCCCGGCTCCGCCAATTGTCAGCTGTGTGTGACTTTGGGCAAGTCACTTCACTTCTCTGGGCCTCAGTTACCTCACCTGTAAAATGGGGATGAAAGACTGTGAGAGCCCCCCGTGGGACATCCTGATCACCTTGTAACCTCCCTAGCGCTTAGAACAGTGCTTTGCACATAGTAAGCGCTTAACAAATGCCATCATTATTATTATTATTATTATGTACACAGATGCATAGAAGTGCTGTGGGGCCGGGACGGGGGAGAGCGGAAGGAGGAAGTGGGGGCGATGGGGAGGGGAGGTGGGGGTGGAGGAAAAGGGGGGCTTATTCATTCATTCAGTCGTATTTATTGAGCGCTTACTGTGTGCAGAGCACTGTACTAAGCGCTTGGGAAGTCCAAGTTGGCAACACATAGACTGGGAAGGCCTTCTGGAGGCCATTTCTTACTACTGGCAATCCGTTGCCGCTGAGATCCAGCTATCAGAGAACCAGAATTGAGCCTCGAGGAGGGTAGCGTGGACCGAGGCTCTTTCTCCTCCTTCACCTTCCTGCGGATGTTTCCCTGCCGTGAAGTAAGAAGAGATTTCCGGCGCGGAGTATGCCCAAAAAGATCCCCTCGTCCTAGCCAAGAGAGCTGCAGACTATAATTTCCAGCCTCAGGGAGCGGCGTGCCTCACGGGGTGCTGAGCACAGGAAGGACTCCATGGATTGTAGAGGAGGCCCACTCGGTGCACTCAGGAAGGGACTGATGTCAGCCGGTGGTGTTCCCCGTCTGATCGGAGCGTGGCATAAATAACACCAGGGCCTGCCATTTTGTCCTTCCTGCTCTCTTCCTGTGCCTCTCCGTTAGTGCTTGGCGGCACATAGTAAGCGCTTAACAGATGCCATCATCATCATTAGTATGTAATTGAGCACTTCGTATAGCATGCTGCATGGAAGCAGCGTGGCTCAGTGGAAGGAGCCCGGGCTTTGGAGTCAGAGGTTATGGGTTCAAATCCCGGCGCCGCCACTTGTCAGCTGGGTGACTTGGGGCAAGTCACTTCACTTCTCTGGGCCTCAGTTCCCTCATCTGTAAAATGGGGATGGAGACTGTGAGCCCCACGTGGGACAACCTGATCACCTTGTAACCTCCCCAGCGCTTAGAACAGTGCTTTGCACATAGTAAGCGCTTAATAAATGCCATTATTATTATTATTATTACTTTACACAACAGAAGCACTCAGTGAATTCCAATGATTTATCCATTCTCCTCACAACTCCAGTATTTGCCTCGGTGATGCGCTGATTGGATACTGTTTAGATTTATTTTGTTGTCTTTAAAACTATGTAGACTTCAGCTATTCCTACTCTATCTGATTCTAGGTTCCCCTGACCCTTCTTTTGTGGCCAGTGCTGAAAACTGCTGTGTGACCTTGGGCAAGTCACTCAACTTCTCTGTGCGCCAGTCACCTCGTCTGTGAAATAATAATAATTATTATTACGGCATTTGTTAAGCGCTTACTATGTGCAAAGCACTGTGTGTGAACCCTGTGTGGGACTTGGACTGTGTCCAACCTGACTAGCTAGTTGTTACCCCAGCACCTAGTAAGAGCTAAACAAAGGCCTTTAAAAAAACATAGCAACAAAAAGCAAAGGGGCATCTTGAGGAAAGAGCGTAGTCCAGTGCTCTGCACACAGTAGGCGCTCAGTACATATGATTGAGTGATTCTCACCCACCTTCAACCCCAGCCCGTGCCCCCACCTGCCCAGAGAACTGAGTAATGTGTCGGAGACGCTTAGGCACGATGGCTCGCGTGATGGCCCCTCGCCTTTCCCGCCCCCGTCTTTGTCCGTAGGAGGAGAACGAGGTGACGGAGTTCTTCGTGACCCTGGAGAAGGATCCCCAGCAGGAAGACTTCCTGCAGGGCAGAATGCCCGGCAACCCCTACAGCAGCAACGAGCCGGGCATCGGCCCCCTGATGAGGGACATCAAAAACAAGATCTGCCAGGACTGCGACCTCGTGGCCCTCCTGGAAGACGACAGCGGAATGGAGGTGATGGGCGCGCGGCTGCCGAGCCCGGCGGGGGCCGAGGGCTGGGGGGGCGGGGTGGGGGGCTTCCGAAGTGGCGTAGTGGCAAGAAGCTAGCAAAGGGGAAGCAGCGTGGCCTAGGAAATAGAGCATGGGCCTTGGGGTCAGAAGACGACCGTAGTATTTGATAAAAGCATCCTATGTACTAAGCACTGGGGCAGGTACAAAACAATCAGATTGGACACAGCCCCTATCCCACATGGGGCTCACAGTCTAAAGGAAGGTCCTGGATTCGACTCCCAGCTCCGTCTCTGTGCCTCAATTGCCTCATCTGTAAAATGGAGTTAAAGACTGAGCCCCTCGTGAGACATGGACCGTGTCCAACCCAAGTACCCTGTTTCTACCCCAGCACTTCTTTTTTTTTAATAGCATTTATTAAGCGCTTACTGTGTGCCAAGCACTGTTCTAAGCACTGGGGAGGTTACAAGGGGAACAGGTTGTCCCATGTGGGGCTCACGGTCTTAATCCCCATTTTACAGATGAGGTAACTGAGGCACAGAGAAGTGAAGTGACTTCCCCAAAGTCACACAGCTGACAAGTGGCAGAGCCGGGATTTGAACCCATGACCTCTGACTCCAAAGCCCGGGCTCTTTCCCCTGAGCCACGCTGCTTCTCTATGTGCCTGGCACATAGCAAGTGCTTAACAAATACCGTTTATTTTTTATTTTGCATTTTTAAAAAAAGACCACATTGGCTGGTCATATCTGTTCTCTTGTGTTTGCCTATACTCTAGCCAGTTTGACTTTTAGGAATATTTCACCATTATTCATTCATTCAGTTCATTCAGTCGTATTTATTGAGCACTTACTGTGTGCAGAGCACTGGACTAAGCGCTTGGGAAGAACAAGTCGGCAGCATATAGAGACGGTCCCTACCCAACAGCGGGGCCACAGTGTAGAAGGGGGAGACAGACAACAAAACAAAGCATGTAGACGGGTGTTAGAGTTGTCAGAACAAATAGAATTAAAGCTAGATGCACATCACTAACAAATAGAATAGTAAATATGTGCAAATAAAATAAATAGAGTAATAAATCTGTACAAATATATATACAAGTGTTGTGGGAAGGGGAAGGAGGTAGGGCAGGGGGGATAGGGAGTTATGTTGCCAACTTGTACTTCCCAAGCGCTTGGTACAGTGCTCTGCACACAGTAAGCGCTCAATAAGTACGATTGATTGATTGATTAATTGATGGGGAGGAGAGGAAAATGGGGGCTCATTCTGGGAAGGCCTCTTGGAGGAGGTGAGCTCTCAGTAGGGCTTTGAAGGGAGGAAGAGAGCTAGCTTGGCGGATGGGCAGAGGGAGGGCATTCCAGGCCCGGGGGAGGACGTGGGCCGGGGGTCGACGTCCAAAAAAAGGTCCATCCTTTTTTCGCTCTAAGTAGGAAGATGAGAAGATTGGAGAGCCATCAGATACTTGTCCCAAAGTTGATTATGGGTCAGGAGCAGGAGAACTTTGTATCCATGACAGGTCTTGTAGTATCATTAATAGAGTTACCTCTCATCAATCAGTCTACCAGTCAGTGGCACATCATTGAGTGCTTATTGTGTTCAGAGCGCTGTACTAAGTGCTCGGAAGAGTATAATACAACTCTCATTTGGGGGTTACTGGGAAGAGCATGGTTTTCCAGAGTGTGGCGTTTACTGGTTTTTCATTTTTTCCCCCCAGCTGTTAGTAAACAATAAGATCATCAGCTTGGACCTTCCCGTGGCCGAAGTTTACAAGAAGGTCTGGTGTCCAACAAATGAGGTACGTGTTCGATGAGTTTGCGCTCCTCGTACTCATCCGCCGAGAATCGGGAGTCCTGGAGTGTCCGGGTCAGTCGTATTTATTGAGTCCCCACGATGGGCAGAGAACTGCATTTTGCTACTTGGGGTCCTTGCAGCAGAAGGAGAAAGAGCCAATCCCTGCCCTAAGGGGAGCGTAGACATAAGCGAATGAGCACACCGTAGTTAGGAGTGAGGAGATAGACATAAATGGAAAGTGGAAAAATTGAGCATCCCGAAGTGGCCGCGGAGTTGGCTTGACTGAAGACACAGTGATGGGATTGATCTGGGGATGCTTCCCTGAGCAGGTGACTTTGTTAATGGACTTTAACAGGCAGAAGGGCTCTGGTTTGGCAAAGCTGAAGGATGATGGCAAAGCTGAAGGGGAGGCAGTTTCTCACATTTGTGGATGTCTCTTCCGACCCGACGAAGCCCGGTCCACTTGCGAAGAAAGTGGTTGTAGGTCTTTTGAGGTTAAAGAGCAGTAAGGACTTGAAGGACTAACTAGTTGCCTGCAGTGAAGGACCCTGGAGCCCTAGAGCTCTGCAGATTCCAAAGGACAGCCTGAAGTGGAACTGGAACCCGGGGGCTTCATTTTCTAGCCGAGGAAATTGAGATCCAGGCATCACGGTGACTGATCCGTGACTCCGCAGCCCTTTTGTAGTGAAACGAGAAAACAGCAGCACACTGTCCTCCTGTATTTAGCCCACAAAGTTCTCCACCATGGGATGGTTTGCCCAATTACTTCTCTGTTTTTGCATACCGCTGGAAACTTTGTCATTATCAGTGAGATTCTTTGTGAAGTCCACTAGCAGGATAACCTCTGTACCACAAAAAGAAACTTTCAAAGCCCTGTAGGCCATTAAGGAGCTGGCATTCTTTTAGACTGTGAGCCCACTCTTTTAGACTGTGAGCCCACTGTTGGTTAGGGACTGTCTCTATATGTTGCCAATTTGTACTTCCCAAGCGCTTAGTACAGTGCTCTGCACATAGTAAGTGCTCAATAAATACGATTGATGATGATTCCAGAGGCAAGGCAGGCAAATACCAGCCTTTTTTGTGTTCTAGTGTGCTGGAAGTTGTGGGCAATATGTGGTGGGGTGGGGGAATTGAGAGAGCAATCTGTGTGTGTGAGAGAGAGAGAGAGAATATGAATGAATGAATAAATGTGCATTCACTTTGTGCTGGGCTGACATCAGGGTTGCCTCCCACCCTCCTGTTCAGTCTGGATAAATGTCCTGCTGGAATTATTTAGAATGGGTGGAAAGCCGAAAGCCAGGGGTTTCCCGAAGGACCTGGGTGATTTTTGAATGAAGCCAGGAGAAAGGATCTAATGCAACTGGAAGGTCAGCAGTGCTGAACCCAAGAGAGTAGAGGTCAAGAAACAGAAAGATGGTGGGGGCAAAACGCAGCGAGTGAAGAATCTTTTCTCCTAAATGCTTCTGCTCTCCTAAAAGTCCACAGTTGGCTGGGCTTTCCCCGGTCCCTTGAGTTGACTGGCCCGGACTAAGCTGGAGGGCAAGCCCTCCTTCACGCCTCCAAATTTGCAGCATGGAGGCAGGGCCGGGTGGCTTTCATCTCTCTCCCTGCCTTTGTTCATTGCCCTTCTGGGGCTCTAGGAAATGGGCAAGCTCATAAGCCAGTTGCCTCAAACCAGCTTTTGTTCCCCTTGTTTTCTTCACCGGCTTTTTGCGTTGATCTGCCATTTCTCTAGGGCTCCTGCGGGTTTAATTGGTGGTCTCTAGCGGAGTCTTTGAGCAGACCTCCCCTAAGGGCTTCCCTTATTCTGCAGTCTCCGCCGGGACATGAGGCACTGCCGACTCCCGTATTAGGCTTAGCCAAGCTTTCTGACAGGTTTTCTCTCTCCGGCTTCCCCCGCTCCCGAAGCCCAGCTGGGCTGCTTCCGCTTTGTTCGCTTCGCCTTGTTAGAATGAAATGCTCTGAAAGCAAGAGTCATGTGGGAGATGGGTTTGGCCAAGTTCCAACAGGCTAGATAGAGTTAACCCTCTCCCTGCTGTGAAGCCACTAATAAAATCCAGAGCCGCCTCAGGCAATCAACTTGACTTCTCCCTCCCTCTTCCAGACTTTGATTACCAAGGCACACGGGTCTTTAATTAAAAGCTCTTCTAATTGCCCGATTCCTTGGGTAGTTTCCACTAGCGCTCCAGGGCGTGTGGCCTCACTGGAAGGAATGAGTTACAGCAGAAGTCGGAATGTTGGAATATCCCATCCGATTCTCCCTCATGATCCAGATGCTTTCCCTGGCAAGACAGGAGGAATTTGCCCAAAGGGGAAATTGAGGGTACTGCTCTGCTCGTGACCCTTACTTCCTCCATGACGTCTAACACCCGGAGTGCAGTGCCGTGGGCAAAGAGCGCCCGATGCCGTTGGATGATTATGGCTTATAACCGGCCCTCTTAAGTTCAGTGGTAAAGGATAACATGGCGACATGTTCCCCAGATTTGATTATTATTATTGTATTTGTTAAGCATTGGCTATGTCAAGGAGTATTCTAAGTGTTGGCGTAAACCCAAGTTAATCGGGTCAGATACAGTCCCTGTCCCATGTGAGGTTCACAGTCCAAGTAATAATAATAATAATTTTGGTATTAAAGCACTTACTATGTGCCAGGCACTGTACTAAGCCCTGGCATAGATACAGGCAAGTCGGGTTGGAAGCAGTCCCTGTCCCACGTAGGGCTCACAGTCTCAATCCCCATTTTACAGATAAATTAACCTTGCCATTGGCCACACAGCAGACAAGTGATGGAGCTGGGATTAGAACTGGGTAAGGGATTAGATAAAGGGAACCCAGGTCCTTGGAGTCCCAGGCCCCTGCTCTTTCCACTTGGCCACATTGATCAATTGTTTTATTGTGCACTCCCAAGCATTTAGCACACAGTAAGCACTCAGTAAATACAATCTACTGACTGATTAACTGGTTAGGGAAACTGAAGGACCTGATTTAGAGCGTGAGGGTCATCTCTGGGCTGACCAGGGCTTGAGAGGCCAATAGCCCCAGGTGAAGAATTCCTAGGGAAAAAGGGGAAGAACTGCTATGTCAATCTTTGCAAGCATAATATTTCCCAACATTTCTCTCTTTCTTTCTTTCTTTCTTTCTTTCTTTCTTTCTTTCTTCCTTCCTTCCTTCCTTCCTTCCTTCCTTCCTTCCTTCCTTCCTTTCTCTCTCTCTCTCTCTCTTTCTTTCTTTCCCTCTTTTTCTTTCGTTTCTTTCCTTTTTATCTTCCTTCCTTCCTTCCTTCCTTCCTTCCTTCCTTTCCTTCCTTTCCTTCCTTCCTTTCCTTCCTTCCTTCCTTCCTTCCTTCCTTCCTTCCTTCCTTCCTTCCTTCCTTCCTTCCTTCCTTCCTTCCTTCTTTCTCTTTCTCTCTCTCTCTCTGTCTCTCTTTCTCTCTCTCTTTCCGTCCGTCCTCCCTCCCTCCCTTCTTTCTTTCTTTTTTCCTTCCTTCCTTCCTCCTTTCCTTTCCTTTCCTTTCCTTTCCTTTCCTTTCCTTTCCTTTCCTTTCCTTTCCTTTCCTTTCCTTTCCTTCCTTCCCCTTCCTTCCTTCCCTCCTTCCCTTCCTTCCTTCCCTTCCTTCCCTTCCTTCCCTCCCTCTCTCTCCCCGCTCCCCCCCCCCCCCCCACCAGGGAGAGCCTATGAGGATCATTTACCGGATGCGGGGGCTGCTGGGAGATGCCACTGAGGAATTCATTGAGTCTCTTGACTCCACCACGGGTAAGGACACTGCTTCCCTCTCCATCCCACTGATATTGCCCAAGGGGGCTGCTC
The DNA here is from genome assembly GCF_015852505.1 of Tachyglossus aculeatus. Taxonomy (NCBI): domain Eukaryota; kingdom Metazoa; phylum Chordata; class Mammalia; order Monotremata; family Tachyglossidae; genus Tachyglossus; species Tachyglossus aculeatus. Next base: position 57,845,783 of record NC_052070.1, on the reverse strand, counting down.
GTATCCAGTTTCTCCCCACCTCACAACTTCCCTTTGTCTTTTGTACCTCTGCCAGAAAGTGGGGGGGCATTATTTTCTCCAGCTAGCAGGAGATTCTTACTGGTTAGACTGATGAAATTGAAATTGGAGTGCACCAGAATGCCCATCTTCACCTGAGACTGTTATAATAATATCTTTGCCGTGGCCTGAGTTCAGGTCATGTTTGAACTTGATTGGCATTTTAAGGTGGGTTGTCATTTTTCCAATCTTTGGCCACCGTTTACCCCTGACGGTGGTAAGTTCCTGCAGAGGGACGCAGCTGCTGAATCTAGCTTCCGCTTTGGCTTCCTTCGATTGCCTTGGGTTTTGCGTGGGGCCGGACAGCTGCCAGAAGTAGAGGGGCTCTGCCTCTCTGCACTGCCCGGCCCCACGGCCCCGCTATGTCTCTCGCAGATGAAGAAGAGGATGAGGAAGAGGTGTATAAGATGGCTGGGGTGATGGCACAGTGTGGAGGCCTGGACTGTATGCTCAACAGGCTCGCGGGTATCAAGGACTTCAAGCAGGGCCGCCACCTCCTGACGGTGAGCAAGGAAAGGGGGCCGGTCGGGGGGCAGCAGAACGGTCGCCGTCTCTGACTTCTTCCGGCCAGCGTGGGCATTTTATGGCCAGCCTCATCCAAACCTCCCGTCCTGGAGGGGACAGCGGGATCCCGAGGAGGCAGCATGGATATGCTGCTCCATGGCTTCCCTCAGAAGCCTCTCGGGCCAGCCTCGCCCCCGGACTCAGTAGGATGATGGTTTTCTTCTGGGTTGCCCCAAAGCTAGTGTCTAGTGTTTGTCTTGATCAGAGTCAGTCCGCTCCAGGGGTGGAGCTGGCCCACGCCTCGGGAAACCCCTACACCCTGCTCTTCAGACCTCAGACTTTCTAGACTGCAAGCTGTCTGTGGGCAGGGAATGTGTCTGTTATACCATGACCTAGTGGATAGAGCACGGGCCTGAGAATCAGAAGGACTTGGGTTTCAATCCTGGCTCCACCGCTTGTCTTCTGAGTGACCTTGGGCAAGGCATTTAATTTCTCCGTGCCTCAGTTACCTCATCTGTCAAAAGGGGATTAAGACTGTGAGCCTCATGTGGGACAGGAACTGTGTCCAACTTGATTAGCTTGTATCCACCCCAGTGCTTAGAACAGTACTTGACACATAGTAAATGCTTAACAAATACCATCAATATTGTTATCGTACCCTCCCCAGCGCTTAGTGCTCTGCGCACAGTTAGTGCTCAGTAAACTGACTGATTCATGAGGTCGAGTAGAAGTTTCAAAGCTCCTTGGTTCAGAAAGTCCTACGTGGGTTTAAGAGTTAATTTTTCCAAGAAGGCCCGTTCTGCTTAGTTCCTCTGGGCCGGGTCCAGCTCCCAAGCATTTGGGAGCTCCCACAGCTGGTCGGAAGATTGCCGGAGCTGCCTCCGGGACTGGTTCTGTGAGGGAGCGGGGATTCCCAACGACGGAGGATCGGGAAGCCCGCCCTCCCGTCGGGAGCCCAGCGGGCACGTGGCGGCCCACTGAGATCGGCCCCGCTGCTGCAGAGCCTGACGGTTTGTCCCTCGGCAGGTGCTGCTCAAACTGTTCAGCTACTGTGTGAAGGTGAAAGTGAATCGGCAGCAGCTGGTCAACCCCGAGATGAACACTCTGAATGTCATGCTGGGAACTCTCAACTTGGTAAGGAGGCGGGAGGGACCCCGGGGAAGGTGGAGGGAGAGACCTGATCTCTGGGCCGTGGGGAGGGGCCCTCGGGGGGCGGCCCCAGCTCTTCCTCACTCCGAGAGACGCGGCAGGCCGAATGCAGAAGGGCAATCTGTCAGAGAAGCGGTGTGGCATAGTGGTTAGAGTGGGAGTCAGAAGGTCACAGGCTCTGGTTCCGGCTCTGCCACTCTCTGCCGAGTGACCCTGGCAAATCACCTCACTTCCCTGTGCCTCAGTTACCTCATCTGTAAAGTGGGGATTGAGATTGTCAGCCCAACATGGGACAGGGACTGTGTCCAGCTTGATTTGCCCGTGTCCACCCCAGCGCTTAGTACAGTGCCTGGCACAGAGTAAGCGCTTAACAAATGCCATTATTATTATTATCGTAATCTTGGGGGAATGGCTTTCCGGGGGGACTCGCCGGCCTGGCGGGCTCAGCCCCAAATAGGACCCTCTCCTTCCCCAGGAGAATTACCAACTGTAATGGGTTGTGCTCTCCCAAGCGGTTGGTAATAATAATAATAATAATAATAACGATGGTATTTGTTAAGCACTTACTATGTGCAAAGCACTGTTCTAAGCACCGGGGAGCTTACAAGATGATCAAGTCGTCCCACAGGGGGCTCACAGTTTTAACCCCCGTTTTCCAGATGAGGTAACTGAGGCCCAGAGAAGTGAAGTGACTTGCCCAAACTCACGCAGCTGGCAGTTGGCGGAGCTGGGATTTGAACCCGTGACCTCTGCCTCCAAAGCCCGGGCTCTTTCCGCTGAGCTGAGCCACGCTGCTTCTTTCCAAGTACAGTGCTCTGCCCACAGTAAGCGCTTAAGAAGCAGTGTGGCCTAGTGGGAGGAGCACAGACCAAGGAGTTAGAGGACCTGGGTTCTGATCCCGGCTCCACCGCTTACCGGCTGCGTGACCTTGGGCGAGTCACTTCACCTCTCTGGGCCTCAGAGTCCTCATCTGCAAAATGGGGATTCAGTCCCTGTTCTCCCTCTTGCTTATACTGAGAGCTTTATGTTCATTCATTGATCATCGTATTTATTGAGCGCTTACTGTGTGCAGAGCACTGCACTAAGCACTTGGGAAAGTACAATACTGCAATAAAGAGCGACAGTCCCTTCCCACAACGAGCTCACAGTCATGTGGGACAGGGACTGTGTCCGACCTGGTTAACTTGTGTCTATCTCAGCCCGTAGGAAGCACTTCATAAATTCATTTAAAAAGAAAAAAAATGCAGTCAGTCCTGTCCCCAGGAGCGTCTAGTAGCCCCATCCGGAGATGGCTCTCCTGGGAGCGTGTCCTGAGAAAGTTGGTTTTTACTTTGCTTCTAGCAACCCCAGCCCAGCTTTTCTCAGACCGGTCAGTACTACCGGTCAGCCAAGATGTGAGTTTTACCCTTGATTTGTTCCCCTGTCTCCCCCTCAGGCCCTGGTGGCCGAGCAGGAAAGCAAGGACAGTGGAGGGGCGGCTGTGGCGGAACAAGTGCTCAGCATCATGGAAATCATCCTGGATGAGTCCAATGCCGAGCCCTTGAGCGAAGACAAGGTAAGCGAGGGCATGGTGGCGTTCCTGGCCCAGGCCCGGGGTCAGTCCCGCCAACTCCGCCACTCGGGTGGCAGGGGGACACAACATCTCAGGCGCGGCCCGGTCAAACGCCTAAACCCTCCATCCTGTCCCAACCCCTCCCAGTCAGGCCCCCAGGGTCATGGTGAAGGAGTGGAAAACCAACCGAGTTGAAGGCTGACCCACCGAGGTGGGGGAAAAGACACCAGATGTGATTTTTGTACCAAAGCAACCAGGTCTCCCATTCCCTTGTAGTTCCCCGCTCCTTTTCCTTCCCTTCCTTTTCTTTTCCCGAGTGTAGAAGGAGTTCTCATTTCTTTAGCACCAGGAATTCATTCATTCATTCAATCGTATTTATTGAGCGCTTCCTCTGTGCAGAGCGCTTAGGAAGTCCAAGTCGGCAACATCTAGAGACGGTCCCTACCCAACAACGGACTCACGGTCTAGAAGGGGGAGACAGGCAACAAAACAAGACGTGTAGACAGGTGTCAAGTCCGTTCTGACCCTCTGGGACACACAAGGATCCCCAGCAGGATGTCAAGAATGGCCCCAGTCGATTCTTCGAGAATCTTCTGGTCACGGTCTTCTAGACTGTGAACCCGCCGTTGGGTACTTCCCATGCGCTTAGTACAGTGCTCTGCACACGGTAAGCGCTCAATAAATACGAATGAATGAATGATTGAATCCACTGCTCTAGGAGACCCCCTGAAACCTCTAAAGGGCGATTTTCCTAAGTGCTTGCTGACGGGGAGGAGGGAAGGATGGTGCTGCTTCTGGAAGCCGCAGCTGGGATTAGGGGAGCAGCGGCGGACGGACGTCAGGCCGCTCACATCGGCGACCGCTCTCTTGGCTGTTTTAGGGGAGCCTCCTGCTGACCGGGGACAAGGACCAGCTGGTGATGCTCCTGGACCAGATCAACAGCACCTTCGTGCGCTCCAACCCCAGCGTCCTGCAGGGCCTGCTGCGGATCATCCCCTACCTGTCCTTCGGCGAAACGGAGAAAATGCGGATCCTGGTGGACCGCTTCAAGCCGTACTGCAGCTTCGACAAGTGCGTGGCCGGGCATTCGCGGGAGGGGCCGTGGCCTAGCCGAAAGAGCCCGGGTCTAGGGGTCAAAGGACGTGGGATGCCAACCCCGCCACTCGCCAGCTGGGTGACCTCGGCCAGTCACTTCACTTCTCTGGGCCTCGGTACCCTCATCCGTAAAATGGGGATGAAATACCTGTTCCCCCTCCTACTTAGACCTTGAGCCTCATGTGGGACCTGATGGGCTTGTATCTACTCCAGCACTAAGTAGAGAAGCAGCGTGGCTCCGTGGAAAGAGCCCGGGCTTTGGAGTCAGAGGTCATGGGTTTAAATCCCGACTCTGCGATCTGTCAGCTGTGTGACTTTGGGCGAGTCACTTCACTTCTCTGGGCCTCAGTTCCCTCATCTGTAAAATGAGGATGAAGACTGGGAGCCCCCCCAAGGGACAACCTGATCACCTTGTAACCTCCCCAGCGCTTAGAACAGTGCTTTGCACATAGTAAGCGCTTAATAAGTGCCATCATTATTATTATTATTCACTTCTCTGGGCCACAGTCCCCTCATTTGTAAAATGGGTACCTGTTCCCCCTCCTACTTAGACTGTGAGCCTCATGTGGGACCTGATGGGCCTGTATCTACTCCAGCACTTAGTAGAGAAGCAGCGTGGCTCAGTGGAAAGAGCCCGGGCTTTGGAGTCAGAGATCATGGGTTTGAATCCCGGCTCTGCCAGCTGTCAGCCGTGTGACTTTGGGCGAGTCACTTCACTTCTCTGTGCCAGTTACCTCATCTGTAAAATGGCGATGAAGACTGGGAGCCCCCCGTGGGACAACCTGATCACCTTGTAACCTCCCCAGTGCTTAGAACAGTGCTTTGCACATAGTAAGCACTTAATAAAGGCCATCATTATTATTATTATTATTCACTTCTCTGGGTCTCAGTCCCTTCATCTGTAAAATGGGTATAAAATACCCGTTCCCCCTCCTACCTAGAGTGTGAGCCTCATGTGGGACCTGGTGGGCTTGTATCTACCCCAGCACTTAGTGCAGCACTTGGCACATGGTAAGCGCTTAACAAATACCACAATTACCAGTGTAGGGTCCAGCTGTGGGAGAATCCTTGTGTGCTTCTTTGTCAATCTGGGCTCGTCCCCGAGTGGCATTTTCAGGCAGCTGAGCGGCCAGAGGAGGGAGGTGAGGTGGAAGCCGCTGTGACTGAGTTCCCCCATACGCCTTACCTTTCATTCAGTCGTATTTATTGAGCGCTTACTGTGTGCAGAGCACTGTACTAAGCGCTTGGGAAGTACAAGTCGGCAACATATAGAGACGGTCCCTACCCAACAGCGGGCTCACAGTCTAGTCTTACCGCCTTCCAGGTACGATGAGGAGCACAGCGGTGATGATAAAGTCTTCCTGGACTGCTTCTGTAAGATCGCAGCGGGCATCAAAAACAACAGCAACGGGCACCAGCTGAAAGACCTGATCCTCCAGAAGGGAATCACTCAGAATGCGCTCGACTACATGAAAAAGCACATACCCAGTGCCAAGAAGTAAGCCCCAGCCCTCCCCAAAGCCCTGATTTCTCCTGCCAGAGTCCGCCAGGGGAAGCAACATGGTGTGGTGGAAAGACCTCGGGCCTGGGAATCAGCATCCGAGTTCCAATCCCACCTCCCCTATTAACTGCTGTGTGCCCTTGGGCAAGTCACTTTTCTAGTTTCCCTCAGTCACAAAGTGGGGATTCCTACTACTCGGACTCTGAGCTCCATGTGGGATCTGATCATCTTGTGTCTACCGAGCGCTTAGAACAGTGCTTGGCATAGAGTATGCACTTCACAGATTCCCTTATTATTATTATTTTTCTCATCATCGTCGTCACTTCCCACTTTGATAAAAGCAGAACTCTCACCGCATCCACTGGCCAACCAACCCCCTCTTCCAGTTTCCAGTGGGATGGGGCTGATGGGGATGTGGGTTTGGGGGCGACAGGCCCGGGAACCGGTTTCTGTGTCGAGAATCCCTAACTCGGCATGAGCGGACACGGGGAGCCGAATCCAAAACCATCGTTTTGCCTGAAGGCAGCCCGTCGCGGACGGTGGAGGGGGGTGTCCTCGAGTCTGACGGGCCTCATGCATTTCTTCCTTTGAAGTTTGGATGCTGACGTCTGGAAGAAGTTCCTGTCTCGCCCCGCCCTTCCCTTCATCCTAAGGCTCCTTCGAGGGCTGGCCATTCAGCACCCGGCAACCCAGGTAAGAACCCAATGCCCTGACCCTTGAAGTTCACTCACTATACCTGTATCTTCTCTGTCTCACCACCGACCCTTCAACTCACGTCCTGCCTCTAGCCTGGAACTCCCTCCCTCTTGGTGTCCGACAGACGGTCCCCACCTTCAAAACCTTATTTATAGCATATCTTCTCCAAGAGGCCTACCCCGACGAAGCCCTCATTTCCTCTTCTCCCACTCCCCTCTATCACCCTTGCACTGTTGCTCACCCCGCTCTCAGCCGCACAGCACGTATGTCCCTAGCTGTAATTTATCTACATTAAAGTCTGCCCTGCCTTTCTAGAGTGTACGCTCGTTTTAAGCAGGTAGTGTGAGAACAAGTTCCGTCGTATTGTACTCTCACAAGTGCTCAATATAGTACCCTGCACACAGTGAACGCTCAGGAAATGATGATTGATGGGTTGAGTTCCAAAGAGGCAGCACGGAGGGGCCTGGGGATCTGGGTTGTGAGGACCCGAGCTGTCATCTCGGCTCTGTCACTCGCAAGATGACTTGAGGTGGATCAGTTTGACCCCGCTACCACAGTAAAAGGCATCCAAGGTACCTCCCCGCCCGAGTTCGAATCCTCTGGCCAGAAAGGAGTGCTGGGCTCTCCTCTGCTGGCCCTCTGCTCTTAGGGGGCCCTGAGGTGGTAGGGAGTAAAGCGTCTGTGATCTGAACTGTTCCCAACACCAGTATTTCCAGTCCCACTGTCCTGTAAAGCCGATAAGCAGCTTCTGATTGATTTGGGCCCCCGTGCTTCCCCGGCTGGTGATGGAGGAAACGAAAAAGCCAGAAGGGAGCTATCTCTAGGCCGACCTTACAGAGAAGCCCAGAAAGTCTTTCAATATAGTCTTCCCTCTAGACTGTAAGCTTGTTGCGGACAGGGAACATGTCTACCGACTCTGTTTTATTGGGGGAGACTGACACTAACATACGTAAATAAAATAAATAATCTGGCACCCTGGCAGATGCTGATCGGGACGGACTCCATCACGAACCTGCACAAACTGGAGCAGGTGTCGAGCGACGAGGGGATCGGCACCCTAGCCGAAAACCTGCTAGAAGCGCTGAGGGAGCACCCGGAGGTGAACAAGAAGATCGACGCCGCCAGGAAGGAGACCCGAGCGGAGAAGAAGCGCATGGCCATGGCAATGAGGCAGAAGGCCCTGGGCACCCTCGGCATGACGGTAACAACGGGGCTGCTCTCCCCGCTCCTCCCCAAGGCCTCGCAAGGCAGGGCTGTCCCTTCTGGCTCAGTAATAAGGCCATTCCCAACGCAGAGCCTGGGGGAGGAGTTGGGGTTGGGCAAAGCAGAGGGGCTAGGATGCGAGGCCGGTCAAGAGTTGGGTCTGGCTAAGGTGAGGAGGCGGCGTGAAGATGCTGCCGGACTCCGGGATGGAGGATACATTGATCTCTCACGCCAGCCCCCTTTGGATACTACCAAAGCAACAGTAATCACGAGCAAGGTCCCGAGGTTGTGAAATCCTGGGGCCTGCTGGCACAGAGGTGGGGCCCTATCTGTTTGCCGAAGGGCAGGCTCTCGGCCACGGTGTCTTCCGTGGGTAGGGCAGGATATCACTTGCGTTTCCTTTAACCTTGGGGGAAACTGCTGTTCCCGTCTGGATGATCGGTGATATTTATGGGCAGTTTTAGTGGCAGGGAGCGGGTGGGTTTAGCCTCCGCTCACACCTGGGCCGAGGGCAGTGCCGGCAGAGAGATCAGCTCCAGCCCCAAGCCGCTCCGAGGCCTGCCGGGCCCATTTTCCGCTGGGGTTCCTCCTGCAGACGAACGAGAAGGGCCAGGTGGTTACCAAGACGGCCCTGCTGAAACAGATGGAAGAGCTGATTGAGGAGCCGGGACTCACTTGCTGCATCTGCCGAGAGGGCTACAAGTTCCAGGTACGAGGGTTGCTGGGACAGGCCGGATCTAGTGGGCTCTGGGGCGGATTCCTGGTTCTTGAGGAGCTGTTCTCACAAGTGAGTGGCATTGACATTGGCAGCAGCTGTCAACCAACCCCGCTGCGGGCACCATGTTTTCAGGTCCTTCCAGGAGTCAGAGCCTGGGTGGTGAACGCGACCACCACTGTTGGGAGTCTTGTCATCATTAGAAGGGGAAACTCACAATCGAGGGGGATAGGAGAGTGGGGCAAGGTCAATCCTACGGTCTGATTATCACACATCTAGCCCCCCACCCCTCCCAAGACTAGGCTCAACTCCCATCTGCCCCACACCCTACTGCAGTAGCTTCAAAGTGTGGACACATGGGCCTCTCCTGTCTGGTTGGACTTAATAATAATAATAATGATGGCATTTATTAAGCGCTTACTATGCGCAAAGCACTGTTCTAAGCGCTGGGGAGGTTACAAGGTGATCAGATTGTCCCAAGAGGGGCTCACAGTGTTCATCCCCATTCACAGTTCACAGTTTTCATCCCCATTTTACAGAGGAGGTAACTGAAGCCCAGAGAAGTGAAGTGACTTGCCCAAAGTCACACAGCTGACAATTGGTGGAGTCAGGATTTGAACCCATGACCTCTGACTCCATAGCCCGTGCCCTTTTCCACCGAGCCACGCTGCTTCTCTATTCCTACTTCCTACTAAGAGGTCAGGCACCGTGAATGACTGGTGCCCACCATCCCGCGGGCTCTCTGGGAGTATGCAGGCTCGATAATAATAGTGCTTCTGGTATTTGTTCAGCGCTTACTGTGTCCCAGGCACTGTAGTAAGCTCTGAGGTCTCATCCAAGCAAATCGGGTTGGACCCAATCCCTGTCCCCCATGGGGCTCACAGTTTCAGTCCCCATTTTACAGAGGAGGAAACTGAGGCCCAGAGAGGTAAAGTGGTTGCGCAGCAGACAAGTGGCAGAGCCGGGATTGGGAACCCACAACTATCTTATTCTGAGACCTATGCTGTATTCACTACGCTGTGCTGAGATCATCATCATCATCAATCGTATTTATTGAGCGCTTACTATGTGCAGAGCACTGTACTGAGAGCTTGGGAAGTACAAATTGGCAACATATAGAGACAGTCCCTACCCAACAGTGGGCTCACAGTCTAAAAGGGGGAGACAGAGAACAAAACCAAACATACTAACAAAATAAAATAAATAGAATAGATATGTACAAGTAAGATAAATAGAGTAATAAATATGTACAAACATATATACATATATACAGGTGCTGTGGGGAAGGGAAGGAGGTAAGATGCGGAGGATGGAGAGGGGGACGAGGGGGAGAGGAAGGAAGGGGCTCAGTCTGGGAAGGCCTCCTGGAGGAGGTGAGCTCTCAGTAGGGCCTTGAGATCACTTTCTGGCTGTAAACCAGCTTGGAGCAACCGGGGTGAAAGTGGAGAATTTCTGCCATTGGGTTCTGCTGAGCTCTTCTGAGGAGCCTGTGCCTAAAATGCTGTGCCTAAAAGGGACTGGTCCTGCTGTTCTCCCATACCAATGGAGTAGCCACCCCCGTGGCCCAGTCTTCTCTGCTCCTTCGCCCCCCCAGTTTAGCATAGGAGAAGACTGTCCCCCGGCCTAGGCAGGACTGAAGGCAACTCTCCTCCCTTCCTCTTCCTCCCCGCCACCACGCCACTAAACCCCAACCCTCATCCACTGCATTGCTGTTTTTTTTTTTCAGCCCACCAAGGTCCTGGGGATTTACACCTTCACCAAGCGGGTGGCCTTGGAAGAGCTGGAGAACAAGCCCCGGAAGCAGCAGGGCTACAGCACCGTGTCTCACTTCAACATTGTGCACTACGACTGTCACCTGGCAGCCGTCAGGTAAGGCCGGGGCAGTGGCCTTGGCCATAGCTGACCCTGGGACCTTCCCCCCCAACCACCTCAGGATGATAGGGAGGGGTCAGAGATCGTCACCGAAGTCCTGCAAGTTTAGAGCCTTTGTTTTTCTCTTGCCAAGCCTCCATCTTGGTTCCGTCATCATCGCGATGGTATTTATTGAGCACTCAAAGTGCACAGAGCCCCATACTGAGTGCTTTGGAGAGTACAGTACAGCAGAGTTAGCTGACATGTTCATTCATTCATTCATTCTATCGTATTTATTGAGCGCTTACTGTGTGCAGAGCACTGTTGCCAACTTGTTGCCAACTTGTACTTCCCAAGCGCTTAGTACAGTGCTCTGCACACAGTAAGCGCTCAATAAATATGATTGATTGAATGTACTAAGCGCTTGGGAAGTTCAAGTTGGCAACATAAGGTCATGTTCCCTGACCTTAAAGAACTTTCAGTCAGGGTAGTGGCCTTCCTGCCTGCTTTTGGCCTGGGGTGGGTTCCAAGCCCCCCGGCTCTTTCTGCAGAATAGTCAAGTAGAATTCATTCATTCATTCATTCAATCGTATTTATTGAGCACTTACTGTGTGCAGAGCACTGTACTAAGCCCTTGGGAAGTTGGCAACATACAGAGACGGTCCCTACCCAACAATGGGCTCACAGTCTAGATGTGGTGGTGGGGGCGGACACTAGCTTTTTAGGGGAACCCCATTCCCATACCAGCCCGCCACACTGCCGCTAACGCAGAGTCCCACTCCCTATTAGCACCCTCCGGTGAGCCATCCAGCTGCCCCAGATTTTTTCTTCTGGTGCTCCCACCTCCTTCAGAGAAGTGGGACCAGAGCAGAGAGCCAGTTGGAGCTCTCTCGGTTGCAGACTGCCGCCCCTCAGCCAGTAACGAGGAAGGTGCCAGACCCAGATTGGCTGATGCGAAGATCATCTTCTCCCCTTCCCTCTTCCTCCCTTCCCCCGTCCAGGCTGGCCCGAGGGCGTGAGGAGTGGGAGAGCGCGGCCCTTCAGAACGCCAACACAAAGTGCAACGGGCTTCTCCCCGTCTGGGGACCCCACGTCCCCGAATCAGCTTTTGCCACTTGCTTGGCGAGGTGAGTCTTGAGCGTTTCGGTTGGCCTTCTGGGAGACAAGGAAGGAGCCAGTTGTCAGTGTGAAGGCGGGCTTGGCTGGGCCCAGATGTGGGGACCGTTGTTTGCCACCGGTATCAGGACAAAGCCATCCTCCTTTGCCCACCCTGATAATCACGGTATTTATTAAGCACTTGCACGGTGTCAAACGCAGTGCAGGCCTCCGGGCCGGATACAAGTCGTTCAGGCCAGACACAGTCCCAGAAGGAGGGAGAGCAGGGATCTTATCCCTGTTGGGCCGTTATTTGCCACCGGTATCAGGACAAAGCCATCCTCCTTTGCCCACCCTGATAATCACGGTATTTATTAAGCACTTGCACGGTGTCAAACGCAGTGCAGGCCTCCGGGCCGGATACAAGTCGTTCAGGCCGGACACAGTCCCAAAGGGAGGGAGAGCAGGGATCTTATCCCTGTTAGGCCGTTATTTGCCACCGGTATCAGGACAAAGCCATCCTCCTTTGCCCACCCTGATAATCACGGTATTTATTAAGCACTTGCACGGTGTCAAACGCAGTGCAGGCCTTCGGGCCGGATACAAGTCATTCAGGCCGGGCACAGTCCCAGAGGGAGGGAGAGCAGGGATCTTATCCCTGTTGGGCCGTTATTTGCCACCGGTGTCAGGACAAAGCCATCCTCCTTTGCCCACCCTGATAATCACGGTATTTATTAAGCACTTGCACGGTGTCAAACGCAGTGCAGGCCTTCGGGCCGGATGCAAGTCGTTCAGGCCGGACACAGTCCCAGAGGGAGGGAGAGCAGGGATCTTATCCCTGTTAGGCCATTATTTGCCACCGGTATCAGGACAAAGCCATCCTCCTTTGCCCACCCTGATAATCACGGTATTTATTAAGCACTTGCACGGTGTCAAACGCAGTGCAGGCCTCCGGGCTGGATACTAGTCGTTCAGGCTGGACACAGTCCCAAAGGGAGGGAGAGCAGGGATCTTATCCCTGTTTTAGGAATCAGGCATACAAGGGAATACAACAGGCGAGCGGCGGAGCTGGGATAAGAACCCAGGGCTCCTGACTCCCGGACTCATAATCTTTCCACTGAGCCGCACAGAGACTGCAGGCCATCCAGGGACTGCACTCTCTGTGCCCTGAGGGTGGGTGGATGGGAAGAGAGAAAAGGAGAAAGAGAGAGAGAAAAAAAGAAAGAAAACAACCATCTTGGTCCTCAAGAGCCAGGGTTTCCCCGGGATCGGTTTCACAGCCACCCAGGGGACATATTGCTCTGGAGTTTCAACTCTGTGACCCTAAGTAGCCAGTTGAAGAACTACTTAGCACCATTGTGTTGCCTTATCTGTGGGCAAAATGCTGTCCCAAGCCTTCCCGGGATGATCTGGATAATGTTGTGTCGTCCTTTGAAAAATCCAGCGGGTGGGGACTGCAGGCAAGGTGGAGTTGGGAGAGTGCTACCTGGCACCTCGATGTGTTTGGGAACAAAAAGAGATCTGGAGATTCCCGTGAGTCTGGATGTGGAGTGAGCCCTCTGAGGGGCAGAGGTGAACGAGCTCAGGTGGAGGAATCCATCTCTTTCTCCTTCCTGGCCTTCTTGCACCTGGGGTGTTGACCGGGGTTCACCCCCCCATCTCCGTCCATCGGAGAAAAGTGAATCGCACTCGGCTCATTGACTGCCACCAGTCTGGGTCCCCCCCGAAACACAAGGCGATAGGCTCAGACGATTCCAAACTTCCCTCTCGCTCGTCGTTAATTCTGCACTAGGTTTTTCCAAGTCCATTTAAGGGGAGGTGGCGACCTGCAGGCAGGAGAGGTCCCTTTGGTGGAGTCCGCACTTGGGTGACGCTGAGGAGCGAGGAGGATAGTGCGCCGGTTCCCCCTCGCCCCCGTCTCCCGTTAACATTTCCGTCGTGTTCTTCCAGGCACAACACTTACCTCCAGGAATGCACGGGCCAGCGGGAGCCCACCTACCAGCTCAACGTCCACGACATCAAGCTGCTCTTCCTGCGCTTCGCCATGGAGCAGTCGTTCAGCGTCGACACCGGAGGGGGAGGCCGCGAGAGCAACATCCACCTCATTCCGTACATCGTCCACACCGTGCTCTACGTTCTCAACACGTCAGTGTTCCCCCTCACAGCCTGGCTTTTGTCTGGAAAACCCACCCATCTCCCCCCCCCAAAGTCTCTCCCTGTCCAGTAGAGCAATTACGGGCCGGGACAGCCCATTCCGGAGTGTAGTTGTCAGACCAGGGGCCCAGCTGCCCCTTGGGACCGGAGACGGGGGCCGCATCCTTTGGCTGTGACGTCTCCCCAAGGCGGGCGGGCGAGTAAATAGAGGCCCTGTGCCGGAATGGACTTTTCTGCCAGGGGGATTACCTGGCTTAGAAGGGAAGGGAAGTGTGAAGCAAGCGAGGCGGGAAGGTCGACATGGTAGGACTTTAGAGAAACGGAAATTCATCCCCAGTACCCAAGTTGGTACAAGTGAAGTTTTCACCAAACGGCCCGGGAGCTTCAGGGAGGCAGCAGTACCGAGAGCTCAGTTGTTCAAGACATGCGACGTGGTTTATCATCCATGTTTCCCCCTGCAGAATATCTGGGCTATTTTTCCCTCGGCAGACGGGCAATGGAGATGACCCACCTGATCTTTAGTACAGTGCTCTGCACACAGTAAGCGCTCAATAGATACGATTGAACGAATGACCCAGTGGGAAGAGAACCAAGAGGGGGAAAAAATACCTTTTTTTCCCTCATCTCTCCAAGGGACGGTTAGGTTGGTACTTTCGAGTGCAATAAAAAAGCACTTAGGCAAATAGGGAAGCCTGGCGCTTAGCTTCGGCTCCTCCCAAAGGCAAGGTACAGAGGGATCCCCTGCTGACAGTCAGGCCTAATCTTGCACGTCCCCTTTCCAGCCCTGCTCGGAAGAGCCTCTCGGGGCTGCCCGCGGACTTTGCACAGGTCCTCGGGTTCAGTTCAGGCCACAGAACAGCGTGTCTCCCACGGTCGCCAGATCTCTTGTAGGCAGTATGTTATTTCCTCCTTTTCCTCAGGTGAGATAAAAGACTAGTCCGGTCACCTCGCTGGGCGGTTACAAAACAGCCTGGGCAGGTCCCTATCAGAGTGCATTACCTCACCTGAGAAAACTTTTAGCGTGTATCACTAGCAACACCCGGCCTTCCTGACAGCAACCACCGTAACAGCTGGTGGAGCTGCCCCTTCAAGGACCCGGCCAGGGTTGATGATGTACTGTCGTTCTCCCAAACCTGCATGGAGACCTTGATTTCTGCCGAGGCCTCTGCCTCTCTCTTTCCTCACCAAAGAGAGCCCTGACAGGGTGAGGGGCCCCAGCAGGTGGAGAAACTGAAACCCAAAGAGAGGTGAAATGACAGAGTGAGTCAGTGTGGGCCGGCGGGCATTGGAACTGAGAGCCTCAGATCTCTTCCCTCCTGGATATCGCCTTAGGAATCTCCTCTGTTGGAGATTCTTTGGCTCTTTCTGAGGTCGAAGAGAACTGGCAACTCACCGGGCAACCTGGTTAGCTGCTGGGACAGACGATGAGGCCTGAGAGCTAGAGCCCCAATGCACAAAGTGTTTGAGTCTCAGCAGATCAGGAAAGTAGAGCTGGTGGTAAAGGATACCCCTTTCCTCGCACTCCGGCTGCCGGTGGGGAGAGCAGGAGAGGGTGGTGTCCTTTCCGGACCTCACTTCTCCGTTTACCCCTAAGCTCCAACCCTAGGGGCCTAGCCGGCCTCACCACTGCCAGCCCCTTCAAGGCAGAAAGACTTATACTGTTTTTCCACAGAAAGGACGGGGCCCAGACCCGATTCGCCTTTCCAGAGGTCGGGAACGGGTGTGACCGTTTCAGGCAGTTCCATCCCCCCCATCTTACCTCCTTCCCTTCCCCACAGCACCTGTATATATGTTTGTACATATTTATTACTCTATTTATTTTACTTGTACACGTCTATTCTATTTATTTTATTTTGTTAGTATGTTTGGTTTTGTTCTCTGTCTCCCCCTTTTAGACTGTGAGCCCACTGTTGGGTAGGGCCTGTCTCTATATGTTGCCAATTTGTACTTCCCAAGCGCGTAGTACAGTGCTCTGCACATAGTAAGCGCTCAATAAATACGATTGATGATGATGATGACCAACAAGGTGGACATAGCTCCCTCCACTTATCTCCCCAACCGTGGTTCACTGTGTCCCTTTCCTTTCCAGAACTCGAGCAACCTCTAGAGAAGAGAAGAACCTCCAGAGCTTTCTGGAGCAGCCCAAGGAGAAATGGGTGGAGAGTGCCTTTGAGGTGGACGGGCCTCACTACTATACGGTCCTGGCCCTTCACATCTTGCCCCCAGAGAAGTGGAAAGCCACCCGCGTGGAGATTCTGCAGAGGCTTTTGGTCATCTCCCAGGCCCGGGTGGTGTCGCCTGGGGGAGCCAGCAGGTTAGTAGTCCCGCAGCCGACCGCCTTGCCCTCTTTTTTCCTTATTAAGTAACTGCCCGGTGGACTCACTGGAGTATCCTCCCTGTATTTGAGTTGCTTAGCAACGTGGTTTTTGTGTGTGTGTGTGTGTGTGCCCGCCCCAAAAGGTGAAGGAATGCTGATTTTGGATGAAGAGCACACCTTAACCCTTAACCGCGAAAGGTAGCATGCCTGGAAGCCAAATGTACTCTTCCTGAAGTTGGCATAAAATTTCAAAATCCCGTGGCGGGCGGAGGAAGTGACATTAATCAGCAAAGAATCAAGAGTTTGGATCGCAATGGATTTCAGAGGGCTAGTCGGGCAGAACAGATAAATCAGGAAAGGCAGGACAGAACAGGACGGGACCGGGAACTTTCTTCTGTTCTAAAGAAGGATGACTCATCCGCCCTCCTTTTGTGTATCCCAGTTTGCTACTGTCTCATTTGTCCCTAAATTCCGTCCCCTTTTCTCCCTCCTCCGAACAGAAAGAGAATGCTCGGCTTTGATTTTGCTGGCCCAGCTGCAGCGCGGTCCTCCAGAGTGGGGGAAGATGATTTCACAAAGAAAATGGGCTTTAGCTTTCAAGCTTCCATCCTAAGAATAATAATAATAATGAAATTGGTTTTGTTACGCACATATGTGCCAAGCATTATGCTAAGCCCTGGAATAGAGTCAAGATAATCCGGTCGGCCACAGTCCCTGTCCCACGTGGCTCAGTAGGAGAGAGAACAGGTTTTGATTCCCCATTTTACAGATGAGGAAACTGAGGCCCCCCAAAATGAAATAACCTGCCCATGATCACACAGTAGGAAAGTGGTGGAGCTGGAGTTAGGAGCCAGGTCCTCTGACTCTTAGTTCTGTGCTCTTTCTACTAGGCCACACTGTTTCTCTTAAACTGAGGGAAATCAATCAAAGCTGTTTGGGCTAGGCCTGGTGGAGACAAACTAGAACATGGGCCTGGGAATAAGGAACTGTGTTCCCAGCTCCTCCACTTATTTGCTTTGTGAACTTGGGCAAGTCACTGACCTTCTCAGTGACTCAGTTAGCTCATCTGTACACTGGGGGTAAAGACTGTGAGCCCCATGTGGGACAGGGACTGTGTCCAGTCTGCTTGGCCTGTGTCAACCCCAGCACATAGTACAGTGCCTGGCCCATAGCAAGAAAACAAAGCACCACAAAAAAACACCACAGAAAAAACGAAAACAAAAACCTGGTGTGGCTTCACAAAGGATAGTTGCTTTGGTCTGGCCAGTCAGTCATTTTTATTGAGCACTCACTGTGTGCAGGTCACTGTATAAAGCGCTTGAGCCAAGAGTAGTGATGGGTAGGGACTGTCTCTGTATGTACTTCCCAAGCGCTTAGTACAGTGCTGTGCACACAGTAAGTGCTCAGTAAATACGATTGAATGAATGAAATGAATGTCAAATCCTTGCCCTTGTTGGGAGCAACAGATGAGGTTATTGATTTAGCCTTTCTGGGAGGTCTATTCCTGTCTCCCCTGGAAAGTGGATTTCCATAGCACGGGTAGAGGCGGGGAGAAAACGATCACCCCTCATGCCTCATTCTCTCCTGTGGATGAGGAGAGAAAAAGCCAGCACGGTTGGCCCGAACCAAACCAGAACAGAAGCAGCCGCCTTGTTTTTCTGGATGGATTTATCCGGTGTTAATTTCGTCCTTCAAGATTGATCGAAGAGCCCGAGGCCACTAGATTCTTACCACTCCCCTACCCGCCCTCCCGCCCATTGAGCCCTGGCTGCCTCGTCAGGTAACCGAATCCAGGATTTCGGTAACCGAAACAGGCTAGTGCTGCAGAAAGGGAATCTTGTGCCCTGAATTCCCTGCCCCCAATTCTGGCCCACTTGTTCTTGGAGACCTTGCATAAGGCTGAGGAAGGAGAATGGGTTACCGATAAGCTCGAATAAGCCGGCATCAGTGGAAAATAGTCACTGTGTTTTGGGTCTTGGCTCCAGCTGGCGTCTCTGCAACCCTAACCCGCAAGGGCCTTTTCCTTTTCAATGAAAGGCCTGGAGTCCATCCACTGCCGCCCAGCGAGTTTCACACGAGACAGTTTGGTTGGCACCCAATTAGGGAATGCACCCTTAGCTGCACCCTGATGTGCCATCTCTCTTGAGCAATTTAGTCACCTTTTCTAATTGGTTTGAAATAATTAAGTGTGACAGGAGCACCCGATAATCCTGCTCACCAAACCAGGGCAGCGAAAGGCAGAGCCTAATAAGCCGCTGACCTGGAATCCTCCCAAAACCAGGCAGCCCGGGCCCCACCACCGAGGTGGGTCGGTAAGGGTGTCGGCTTCTCTCTCCAAATCGGCACCCTGGTGTTTTTGGATTATCCGTCAGCGGCGTTTATTGAGCGTTTACCGTGTGTAGAGCACTGTAGTGAGTGCTGGGGAAGTAAATTGTCACGGAGTCGGTAGACGCGATCCCTGCACGCAAGCAGAGTAGCCTAGTTGAAAGGGCACCGGCTTTGGGAATCAGAGGACCCGAGTCTGCCAAGTGCTCTGCTGTGGGACCTTGGGCAAGTCAGCTCACTTCACTGTACCTCAGTTTCCTCGACTGTAAAATGGGGATTAAATATCTGTTCTCCTTCTTCCTTAGATTCCCAGTCCCATGAGCGACAGGGGCCGTGTCTGACCTAACCGACTTGTGCCTATCCCAAAGCTTAGAACAATGTTTGACCCATGTTAAGCGCTTAACACCATAAAAAAACCCCTCACATTCCTCTACAGTGTGGGGAAAGAGAGACAGCAGTTGGTGGTGTTTGGGAAATGGAACTGCTGCAGTCCTTAACATTTCAGAGGAGGAAGCTACACCTCCGAGGTTTGGGAAGAAACACCTGCACTCTCCACCCGAAGCCCTTTTGAAGTTGTTCCCGAGAGAGCCGCAGCTGCAGAGGGAGTTTCTCGAGTGTCAGGCCCGTGTGGTGTTTGAAAGCATTTTTATGGGCTGACAAGCCCTGCAACGAGATCGGCAAACCTCGGATCAGCAAGATCTAGGCCCTCATCAGAACAAGCTGTCCGTTACGGGAGCTTGATCTTAGAACATGCAGCAAGAATTTCTCCCTTCCCTACCCGCGCAAATGTGCGGAAAAGAGCTGCTACTCCGGGGGCGAGTAGGAGTCTAGCACAGTCAGTTCACCCATCCATGGCATTTATCAAACGCTTACTGTACTAAGCATGATAGAATAGGTAGACACAGGCCTAGGAGTCAGAGAACTTAGAGTCCAATCCCAGCTTTGAAACTTGCCGGTTGTGTGATCTTTGGCAAGGCACCTCGCTTCTCTGGGCCTCAGTTTCCTCATCTGGAAAATGGGGATTTAATGCCTGTTCTCCCTCCCACTTAGATTGAGAGCCCCATGAGGGACGAGGACTGGGTCCAACTGGATGATAATAGTAATAATAATAATAACTGTGGTATTTGTTGAGAGTTTACAATGCGCCAGGCACTAAACTAAGTGCTGGGGTAGATACGTGCTAATCAGGTTGGCTATAATCCCTGTCCCACGTGGGGCTCACAGTCTTAATCCCCATTTCACAGATGAGGGAACTGAAGCACAGAGAAGTGAAGTGACTCACCCAAGGTCACAGAGCAGACAAGTGGTGGAATCCAGGGCCCTCTGACTCTCAGGCCTGTGCTCTGATTATCCCTAGGCCAAGCTACTAGTACTGGTATTTGTTAAGCACTTATTGTGTGCCAAGCACTGTTCTAAGTGCTGTAGATACCTGATTAACCTGTATAACATTGCTTGGTACATAGTAAGCGCTTAACCAATACTATTATCATTATTACTATTATTGTTGTTGTTGATATTATTATAAACAGAATCCCTGCCCATTTTTTAATGGCATTTATTAAGCACTTACTAGGTTCCAGGTACTGTACTAAGCATTGGGGTAGATACAAAATCATCATAATGGGCACAGTCCGTGTCCCTCTTGGGGCTCACGGTCTTAATCCCCATTTTACAGATGAGGTAACTGAAGCCCAGAGAGGTTAAGTGACTCGCCTAAGGTCACACAGACAAATGGTGGAGCCGGAATTAGAACCCGGGGCTTCCTGAATCCCCCACCCATGCTCTATCCACGGGACCGTGCTGCTTCAAAAGGACTTTACAAGCTAGTGGACCTTGGGACCATTAAATATATTCATCTCCATCCTGCCCCATTCCTAGAAAGTTTTGAGCAAGGAAATGGATTTAGCAGGGTTCTTGAGCCTCAGGAATCTATACACCCCCCACCCCCAGATGCCAGTACAAATCGGTGGGGATTAAGTCTATCCAAAGACGGAGGCCGGGACGTCCAGGAACTGGCTGGGGTTCAGGCCCAAACTGAGCCATGGGAGCCAAGGCCCAGCTCGGTTCAGAGCCGCGGGGTTGAAGCAGTCTCACTTCGAGCCTAGGGGCTCTCCTGAATCTCAGAACCTAGTTGTCTGCAGTCAGCACGAGGCCAGCATTTCCCTAGGTCCTTGCCTTTCCGGTCGCTTTGCACGTCACGTTTCCCTCGGAAAAGAAATATCCTCACGGGAGATAACCGATTAGAAACTCTGGGTAGAAAGAGGATTTTTGTCTTGGAAAGAAACCTCGGACAGCCTCAGAAGGTCTTTCTGTGAAGACCTCCAAACTCCCTGACCATCCCCGCCTGTCCCCCAGGAAGACAGAGAGAACCGACGTCCCCTTGCTTGGTAGGAGTTGGTCTGCAGTCCCCTTGAGGCTGCCCTCGCGTAGATTGGTACTTGGTCGGGGGCGTTCACGGCGGGCTTTGATTTTTGTTTCCAGGCTGACGGATAAAGCCGTGAAGGATTATTCAGTCTACCGCTCTAGTCTTCTCTTTTGGGCCCTAGTCGATCTCATTTACACCATGTTTAAGGTAAGGAATCTCTGCGTGGGGCGGTTGCCGTCTGGTGCGGTCAGTCTAATGGGCTACCTTCTGCTGGCCTCCTTCTCTGCCTTAGGGCCCAAGAGTCCACCCCCTGTGCCAGGCCAGAGGACTATATTCTGTAGTTTACCTCTTGGAGGGATCCTCCTCCTTAGGTCTTTCTGTAGACGCCAGGCCCGGGCCTTTTCCTGAGCCCAGGACAGCAAGGCAGAATTCTTAGCCCACTTCCACTTCCATCCCTGGCCGGCTTCATTCCTGGGCTCGAGGAACCAAGGGTTACAGAGGTGAGGTCCCCGGGAAACAGGGCCGTTGGAGACCCGTTGGCGACTTCCGCGTCGTTTCTCCCTGGGAGAGTGAAAGCAAAGGGGGTTAGAAAGCGAGGAATGCAGTTGCTTATAACGGCTTGTCTGTTCCCCCCGTGTGAATGCGAAGAAAACTAGAGGCACATATGCGAACAATGCATAGCGCCGGGGCTGCGTACAAAGTGCCCTTCTCAGAACGGGGCCGGGCCTTTCCTAGAAGCAGGAAACATCCCCAAGCTAGGCCTTGGATGTCGGACACCCCGGGTCCCGGGTCTCACAAGCCACGGCGGCCGCCTCAGATCTCACCCCGGCCGCCCGCCCGCTTCTTGCAGAGGGTGCCTACCAGCAACACGGAGGGAGGCTGGTCCTGCTCTCTCGCTGAATTCATCCGCCACAACGACATGCCTATCTACGAAGCGGCAGACAAGGCCTTGAAGACGTTCCAGGAGGAGTTCATGCCCGTGGAGACCTTCTCGGAGTTCCTGGACGTGGCAGGTCAGTCAGTCGTATTTGTTGAGCACTTACTGTGTGCAGAGCACTGTACTAAGCACATGGGAGAGTACCTTAACAACAATATAAGCGGAGTTGGCCGTGTTTCTTCCGTTGCTCCCCTCCTGTTGAGTCCTGCGCCGTCGAGAGTCAGTCTCCGCCAGCCGCTTCCAGCTCCACATTTCCAAACCCTCGGTTCCGGCAAGCAGGGCAGGGGCGATCGGAGAACCGCACCTCCTCCCCGCAGGCCCCGGGAGAGCTAACATATTCTGTCCCTTTTTTCTTTTTATGGTATTTACGCCCTTTGCTCTGTGTCAGATCCTGTTCTAAGCACCAGAGTAGGTACAAGTTAATTAGTTTGGACGCTCTCCCTGTCCTGCATGGGACTCACGGTCTAAGTAGGAGGTATTTAACCCCCATTTTACAGTCGAGGAAACTGAGGCCCAGAGAAGTGGAATGACTTGCCCATGGTCACACAGCAAGCAGTTGGCAGAGCCAGGATGAGAACCCACATCCTCTGACTCCCGGGGTCTGTGCTCTTTCCAACTAGGCCACGCTGCTTCTGTGTGTCCTCTCCCGGGTTTCCTGACTCCGGGACATCCGGGACTGGGGGCAGACTTCCGCACCCTTTCCCATCGCCTCGGACTTGAGCTCGGTATCGGCATCAGGCCAGGTGGTGAGGTCCTGAAGAGGGAGAGTGTGGCCGGGGGAGGAGCGGCAAAGTAGTGGGATTGCTCCCTTTGCAGAGCCGGCGCGAGGAGGGAAGCAGAATGTAGGGGCTTCTCGGTAGGTAGGCCGGCCGGCGCAACTGGCAGACCCGTGACGAATGTAGAAAGGTACATATCCAGCTGTCGGCTTTCCGAAGCAGCGACTTTTCCACCCCTCCCTACCCCCTTTGAAAAAATTCAGCTCAGGAAGGACAAAATTGGGTCCCCATCTGCCTGAGAGCTGCCAACCCTAATTTGGTTCAGGGATCCAACGGTCCATTAACTCAAGTAGCTTCAGTTTTATTTAGTTTGAGGAACCAGATTGCTACTCCCACTCACCTCCCGATCAGTAAGTGGAAGCGAAAGAGTCACTGCACCTTCAAAGTGTCAGCCCTGTGCTTCTTCGTTCCCCAGCCCTTGGCAAGCATGGATCGCTATCCCGGACACGCTGGTCAGTCGATCCGGTCGGTAGGCCTGTTTCCCTCTGTGCCCTGGAAACCGGAGAGAAGGGATTTCTAGGGCAGTGTTGGGTGATTGGCTTCCTCCCCCGTCCTGCCCCTCAACCTTCCACCCTCACTGGCACCCGAAAGGCGCCTACAGGATCTCAGTTTCACCCCCTGGGGACTCTGTCTTCGATCTCACAAACCGGGAGTTCCACTTCTTCAGTCCATTTCTCCAGCCTGTGGTTCGGGTACCGCTTTGCCCGGCCGATTGGCCGCCGGGGGTCGAATGTGCGGCCCCAAAGTTTCTCGTGCCCCCGAGCCTTAGAGGAAAGCGCTGGCCGGTCCTCTAGACGCGCTCGGAAGCTAACCAACCCTCGTGTCCTCCATCCAAAGCGAGGGACTGGCACGCCTTCATATTAATGCCATTATGAGGCTCCAGAACTCCCGGGATGTGCTCTGTGACTCTGTTCCGGGCTGCTGTTTTTGGGGAGGTGAGCAAGTGTGCCGGAGCTTGTGGGCCTGAAGGGTCTGTCGGAAAAGGTGGCCGCGACTCGGGGGGCCTGAGAAGCCCTGCCTGTCAACTCCCCACTAACTGTGCCCGTGTTGCCTTCCAGGACTTTTATCAGAAATCAACGATCCCGACAGCTTCCTGAATGACCTTTTGAACTCGATCCCCTGAGCGTGGGGCATGGGGAAAAAGCAACCTGCCAAGACCGAGATCGGCTTGCCCTCCCTCCCTCCCCTCCTCTGTGTTCCTCCTCGCCTGCACCGTTTCTTCCAGGTGTGCTGCGGCTCTGGCCCCCGCCCCCCTCTCCCTCCCCCCGACTCCCCGTCGATCAGTTTTTCTAGGACTGGTCTGGGGGTTTTAGGCTTCTCGTTTTATCTTGTGTGTGCAGTGCTATAGCTATGAAGTTGTATGTAACCCAAGAGATTGAAGGAACTTACTCGTCCCGAGGAGCCACGACTCATCCCGATGAAACCGAGTGTTTGGGTGTGCCCATCTTGAAAATAAACGAATTAAATGCAAACGGGAAAGGAAGGCTTGGCGTGTTTAAACCTTTCGGCAGTTTCGGCGCCAGAATCCTTTTCCTCAGGTGAAGCCGGCAGGCTCACGTCAACGAACAAGCCAAAGCCTCTCCGGCCTGGAGCGGAGGGAATGGGAAGGCTCCACCTCGGGTCTGGGAACGGCCGTCCAGACACGCCAGGGAGCGAGGAGGCCGAGATTCCCGAGGGTCTCGGGGGCCCTGGCAGCAGGAGTCCCGGTGATCCGCAGAACAAAGTGGAAGTCAGGAAAATAAGCATGTGTAACCCGAGGTCTCGGGCCAACCTTCCCGTCCATGCGCCGTCAGTGAGTTTCACCGTTCACAGCGCCTTCCTGGGACGTCTTCCTGGGATGAGAGCACTCGGCTCTCATACGGCACGGGTTTTCACTACGCGTTTTGGACGGAACGGTTGTGCGCGTGCGCGTTTACGGGGTTTGTCGGCTTTCCTGCGACACCGACTATACGCGGCTGAAGGGGCAGCACGAGATCGGTGACGGGCTCTTCAGCCAGGTGTCTTAGGGACGCTTCTCAGTAGGCTGAGGCAATCGGCCCCCTTCAGTGTGAGAGGCTGAGAGGAATAATAATAATTGTGGTATTTGTTATGCGCTTAAAATGTGCCAGGTACTCAACTCTGGGGTAGATGCAAGATGATCAGGTTGGGCACACTCCCTGTCCCGCATAGAGCTCAAAGTCTTACTCCCCATTTCTCTGAGGCCCAGAGAAGTGAAGTGATTTGCCCACGGTCCCACTGCAGACATGTGGCGAGGCCAGGAACGGAACCCAGGTCCTCTGACGCCCAGGCTCGTGCTCTTTCCACTAGGCCGAGAGGTCCAGAGCAGATAGTGACTCAGTATCCCTGCTTAACAAGATGAGTGGAGAAGTGGCCTTGTGGGAAAGGAGGGAGGACAGGCCAGAGAAATGGTCTAATCGGTGCAGCCCTGAAATCCTAGGGGCCTCCCATTCAGCCCCAAGGGACCACCATGGAGAGTTTCCTGCCGCCCATGGGTGTTAGAGGGGAGGGTATTTTAGAACAACAGCCTCAATCCCTGCCCTCAAGGAGGTTAGTGTGCCTTGGGAGACCAGGTGAGTAACAGAAATGAGTGTGTACTTTGTATGTGTGCTGCAGTCATTCCAGTAACCATTTGAGATAGGACAGTGGGATTTCACAGATTGGACCGGTCCATGGGGGACGGGCGATGATCATTTTCCTCAGGTTACAGGGTTTGCTAGATCCCGGTTAGAGAGGCCAGCGTCCTGTTCGAGGCAGTTTGCGGAACTGAAATCCTCAAGGCTGGAGTCACCCCTGACCGGAGGCAGGAGCTTTTACGATGGTTTCCTGAGGCACCCAGGGTGCCTCCAGGCAAAAGCGAAGACTTTTTGTCATTTCCCAAGAGATAGCACTCCTCCACCGAGCCCAGGGCTACTGTCTGGAGTTCAGGCCACCAGGAAGAAGAAGAGACGCTTGTGAGACGAGCCCAGGTGCAGGGCACAGCAGGGAGACTTGGCCGTGTTGATCGTTCCCTTCTAGGGTGGTGGCATCCGGACATGTCTAAGAATCGAGTCTTGGCTATTCCGGGATTGGTGGCTCCTGGGTTTCCATTCTTTGAGCACCTAGGCTCTGCTTCCTTTTAGTAGGAGGTCACCAAAGCTTCTCAACCGGACAGTTATAGTAGGTTTAAAAAATTCCGTTTCAGCACGGCCAGGCTGGTGGTTATCAGAAACTCTTTTGTGGGTGTCGGGGGCTTCTGAGCCTGCAGCTTGCCGCTCCCCCAGTCGCCCTTCCAAGGAGCAGCAGAGGAGCTGGGGAAAAGCGTCAGCCCAGGTGAGCCTTTTTGGCTCTGCACCCTCAGATTCCCCTAAATTGGTCCTCTTGCCTAGGCCCATGTCCCTTACTCTCAACAATGACTACCCCCTACGTTTTGATGGGACCTTGAACAAATCAGTCAAGCACTGATACTTGTATTTATATTAAGGACTGTCTCCCCCTTCTAGACTGTAAGCCCAATGTGGGCAGGAAACGTGTCTACCAATTCTGTTGTACTCTCCCAAGCGCTCAGTACAGTGCTTTGCACACAGTGAGTGCTCAACAAATACCATTGATGATGGTGAGGATGTGGAGCACTTAATAAGTGCTTAGGAGAGTACAGCAGAGGCAAGATGCATGTTCCCTGCCCTCAAGCTGCGCTCGTTGTGGGCAGGGAATGTGTCTGTTCATTGTTATATCGCCCTCTCCTAAGCGCGTAGGACAGTCTCTGCGTACAGTGGGTGCTCAATAAATACGATTGAATGAATGAAAACAGTCCAAATGGCTTGTTATTCACGAGTTGCCCTGGAGGACCTCGGACCTGACTATGCCAGTGTTTCTCAGCATCGAGAGTCAATCAGTTCTCCTCTACCATCCAGCATCCCAGCCTTCCACTTTGGCATCAGGCTCCGACGGTCCAGACCTCAAGGAGCCGGCAATTCTGGGGTCCCTTTCATTCGTTCATTCATTCAATCATATTTATTGAGCGCTTACTGTGTGTAGAGCACTGTACTAAGCGCTTGGGAAGTACAAGTTGGCAACATATAGAGACGGTCCCTACCCAACAGTGGGCTCACAGTCTAGAAGGGGGAGAATGTATGTAGCGTTTTGGCCCAATGGGAGGTGAAGAAGTCACCCCTTTGAGCGGCTTCCCAGGGTTCAGCAGCATTGCAAGGAGAGGGATCTGTGCCAGGATAAGCAGGGTCATAAGTTCTTAGTGGTTTCCAGTCTGGGCTTTTCACGAATCTCCACTGTCTATCCAGGGCTCTTGCAGTTGTCATCTCAAGGCGACAGCTTTGACTTTGTGTGTCAGAAGAGCCCTCGTCTCTTGTCCGTTAGCAGCACTGGTCACCAACACGCATCCCTTGGCCAGGGGCGGGCAGAAGCCTTACCTTTTTCCCTTTCCTTTTTTCTTCTTTAGGCTTCCAGGACCCACTGGACAGAGCCCACATGCACTGTCCTGACACTCGCTTCTCTTTGGTTGTCTTTCTGGGTGTGCACCTTCTTTCTAATTCCGGGTGTCGAAGCAGAGTTCCCTCCGCCGCCTCGCCCTCCCCAAACTGCTGACCCTGTGTGGCCCTGCGAGTTCGAGACGCTTGAGGGTGCAGGCTTAAAGGCGCCCCTGCCAGCTGGAGCAGGAGCTGGAGGGGAGCGGTCCCTCTTCCCGAAAAGCCTCTTGACGGCAGCGGATCCCAGACCTTGCCAGAGCCTTGCCGTCAGTTAATCGGTGTTTTCCCATCCCCTTCTTTCCCAGCAGAAAGCTCCCCTAGGGTGGGGGGTCTCCAGCTCCCATTTCTCGACTTGTTTGGATTGTTATTATTATTATCGTATTTGTTCAGCACTTACTGTCAAGCACCATCCTCGGGGCTGGAGTAGATACAAGTTTAGCGGGTCAGACACGGTCCCCGTCCCGCTTGGGGCTCCCAGCTTAAGTGGAGGGCTTCCTCGGCAACCACAGCCCTGCTCCTGACTAGGCCCAGGTAAAAAGACCCAACAATGACTGTGAGCCCACTGTTTAGACTGTGACCCCACTGTTGGGTAGGGACTGTCTCT
Source organism: Tachyglossus aculeatus (assembly GCF_015852505.1). Taxonomy (NCBI): domain Eukaryota; kingdom Metazoa; phylum Chordata; class Mammalia; order Monotremata; family Tachyglossidae; genus Tachyglossus; species Tachyglossus aculeatus. Next base: position 57,818,427 of record NC_052070.1, on the reverse strand, counting down.
ATATGTTGCCAATTTGTACTTCCCAAGTGCTTAGTACAGTGCTCTGCACATAGTAAGCGCTCAATAAATACGATTGATGATGAACAACGAAACTTCCAACCGATCAGGGGACAGAAGGCTCTAAGGAGGCTGCCAGGACACATTAGACCTTACTGGGCCTCATTTGTTCAGCTCCACCATGCCCCAGGAGATAAAGTGCTTTGGTAATTCTCTCCTTAGTGCCTGAAATGATGACATCTCTCCTGAGGGCTGGTGACTGCAGAAAGCTGCCGTAATAACAGTAATGGAATTAAGCGCTTACCGTGTGCTAAGCACTGGAGTAGATTCAAGATAATCGCTTAGAACAATGCTTGACACACAGCGCTTAAATGCCAGAATTATTACAGTTGGTCAGACGTTGTCTTTGGTCCCACACAGGCTTCTGATCTAAAACAGAAGAGCAGGTATTGGGTCCCCATTTTACAAATGAGAAAACCGAGGCACAGAGAAGTTAGGTGACTTGCCCAAGTTCAAACAGCAGGCAACGACTGGGACTAGAACGCGAGTCTCAGGACTCCCAGTCTCGTGATTTTCCCGCTAGGCCATCCTACCTTTTACGGCCGATAGCGTTCAGGCACCAAGCGGCCTTCAGTTCTGGATGGGCAGTTCTAGGTTAGTCTCCTTAATAAAAATTAATAATTATGGTATTTAAGTACTTATGTGCCAAGCACTGTTCTAAGCACTGAAGTCGATAGAAGGTTATCAGTTCGGACAGAATCCCTATCGCGCACAGGGTTCGCGGTTTAGGTAGGAGGGAGTGGGATTTAATTCCCATTTTTACAGATGGGGAAACTGAGCCCAGAGAAGTGAAATGACTTGCCCAAAAGTCGCACAGCAGACAGATGGTGAGCCAGCATTAGAACCCAGATCCTCTAACTCCCAGGCCTGTGCCCTTTTATTTATTTTTTAAATGGTACTTGTTAAGTGCCTCACCTTGTAACCAGCATTGTACTAAGTGTTGGGGTAGATACATGGTAATCACGGTGGACACAGTCCCTGTCCTGCACGTGAGGCTCACAGTCTCCTTTTTGCAGGTGAGGGACCTGAGGAACAGAGAAGTGAAGTGATTTGTCCAAGGTCACAGAGCAGACAATTAGTCCATGCTGCTGCTGCTTTGACTTTAACCTGCCATTGTTTCCTAAAGCCCATCACCAGTGAAAACATGTTTATTGCAAAGTCAAAGGGACAAATTTTGGGGGTCTTGTTGGAGGGGGGGGGAGTCTGGATTGAGCTATGCCTTGAAAGTGGGTTCAGTTACCTTCAGGATTGCTATGAAATGAAAAAGTTCCATGGCTATTTTTTTCAGAAAGGACCCAACCAAAGAGTTTTCTCCGGTAGCTTTCTTTTTGCCACCGTAGCCCAACCCCAGAGTGTTAGCCGTTTCTGCTGAAGTCTGAAGTTTTCTCCCTGGCTCGCTTATGCCTGCCTTCTCACGTCTTGGGAAAACTCTTCCCGTCTTGAGTTCTGCCATTCACCCGGGCCCAGGGAGGTCAGTCAGTCAATCATATGTATTGAACGCTTACTGTGTGCAGAGCACAGAACTATGTGCTTGGAAGAGTACAATATAATAATAATGGCATTTATTAAGGGCTTATTATTGGCAAAGCACTGTTCCAAGCGCTGAGGAGGTTACGAGGTGATCAGGTTGTCTCACGGGGGAGCTCAAAGTCTTAATCCCCATTTTACAGATGAGGTAACAGGCCCAGGGAAGTGAAGTGACTTGCTCAAAGTCACACAGCTGACAATAGGCAGAGCTGGGATTTGAACCCACGACCTCTGGCTCCAAAGCCCGTGCTCTTTCCACTGAGCCACGCTGCTTCCCAAGAACAGACACAATCCCAAGGAGCTTACAGCCTAGAGGGGGAGACGGACATAAGATATAAATAAAGAAAATAAATGACAGAGTCTCCTACCCAAGCACAGCCCTCCTCTCCCAACCCCTCCTGTCTCCCGAGTTGAGGCTTCCCAAAGTCACTGAGCTGCTGCCTGTTTTCTTCAGGGTGGTGGGTCTCCTCCCTGGGACGCGGGGGTCTCCCCTGATGGTCGTGTTTTCTCAGACTTGGCCTTTTGATTCCAAAGCCGGGCTGGGAGCCCAGGCCAGCTTCGGGGTAGATACGGTGTGTGTCAGCTGTAGAGCAAGACACATTTCACCTCAGCCCCCACCTTAGGGCAAGATCGGCCCGGAAGCTTGTGAATTCTGCTTCCAGGACATCCTTGGGGGCCGAGCAGCAGAGCAGAAAGGGTCCGAGTCCCTGGAATTTTCTCTCTCTTTGCCAGTGTGTAGAGCAAGCTCCCACCACCAGCTTCCCTGAGGCAGAACCTCTTTCGGGTTGGGCACACATTGGGCTCCAGGAGACGGGCCACTGGTCAAAAGAGGAGTGTGACCTAGTTTCCCGTCAGGAAGAACTAACCAGCAAAGCGGACAGGCCGTGGCCTAGAGCCAACGTAGTCTGCAAGCCAGAGTGAGGCTCCTTACCAAGCAGTCTGTGTTCAAATACCTTTGCAAAAGGTAAGGACATCATCATCATCATCAATCATATTTATTGAGCGCTTACTGTATGCAGAGCACTGTACTAAGCGCTTGGGAAGTACAAGTTGGTAACATATAGAGACAGTCCCTACCCAGCAGTGGGCTCACATCAATCCTGGTCCCGATAGCCCAGTGAGAACCCGTATTCCCGGGAGAGGACTGGCTGTTTGTCCTGGAAGGCAGGGCAGGGGGAAGGCCCTCCCTGTTCGGCTCAGTCGCACACGGGTGTTGGCCGGGCCAATTGCTCACCAAAGGATTTGGAATGATTGGCTGCGTGGACAAATCTGCCCCACCAGACCTGACCTTGGGGGGAGAGGGGTGGGCCTGAGGGTCTGCTGGAGATGGGGCAGGGGGAGGTTCAAAAAGAGAGTTGGAATCAGTTCACTTAGATTGGCCCAGGTTGTCCTTCCTTCAGTGGGAACTAAGCTCCATGGGATGGAGAGGAATGGTGGGGACGAAAAAAGGGCCCAAAATTAGGCCCAGACCAGTTTTAGGGTCCTGGCCAGTATAGCAGCCCCCCTAGGGAATAGTTCTCCAAGTCCTCAACCCCTACATTGCAGAGTGTCGCTTCTCCCAGAGAGCCCCTTAGCTCATTTTCCCAGTTGGGAACAGATCTGCGGAAGAACAGATCGCTGTTGGAGTCCCAACCCCTGTCTCTCTTTAGATCCCTATTCTGTCCCACCAGCATCAGCTTCAGGCTCCAGGAACATGACAGGGGCCAGACTTTGATGATTCTTATGGTCATCTCCCTCCGCTCACCCTAGCCCTGGTCCTTTAGTTTCTCACCGACTAGTCTGTCCCCAGAAATAACCGAAATCCCTTCCTCCAGTTTTCTCCTCTCACTCCCCGTCCCCACTCAGCGCCTGCCCCCCAAGAACAACCTCCTCAAAGATCCGGGAGGAAGCCCAGCCATCCTTCCACATGGCTCGTCCTCTACCAGAACTGCCGATCTTTCTATCAATCAATCAATCAATCGTATTTATTGAGCGCTTACTGTGTGCAGAGCACTGTACTAAGCACTTGGGAAGTACAAGTCGGCAACATATAGAGGTGGTCCTTACCCAACAATGGGCTCACAGTCTAGAAGGACAGTACACAAACATCTTGCCCGCTAGAGCAGAAATCCAAGCATTTGCCAAGATTAGTTCGTGAAATCACCTGTTTTCTCTCATGATCGTGAAATATACCACCCGTGAAATGGATTATTCACTCAGCAATTTAAAAGTTCTCATTTCAAACATTCAGTTTAATTTAGTGATTTTTTCACATTCATCAAATTTCATTCATTTTTTTTTTCAGGGTGATATTTGTTAAGTGCTTACTATGTGCCAGGCACTGTTCTAAGCACTGGGGTAGATACAAGGCGATCAGGTTGGACACAGTCCTTGTCCCACAAGAGGCTCACAGTCTTAATTCTTTTCAGAGTGATATTTGTTAAGTGCTTACTACGTGCCAGGCACTGTTCTAAGCACTGGGGTAGATACAAGGCAGTCAGGTTGGACACAGTCCTTGTCCCACAAGAGGCTCACAGTCTTAATTGTAATCTTGTAATCTCCCCCCCATGTCTGTCACATGCTATACTGGCTTCTTTGTTCTTCCTTTCATAGATGTGAAATTCTGAAACTCTGTAGATCGGTTTAATTTCACAGCGTGAAATTAAATTCGCAGTGCGGCTCAGTGGAAAGAGCCCGGGCTTGGGAGTCAGAGGCTATGGGTTCTAATCCAAGCTCCGCCTCTTGTCAGCTATGTGACTTTGGTCAAGTCATTAATTTCTCTGTGCCTCAGTTACCTCATCTGTAAAATAGGAATTAAGACTGTGAGCCTCATGTGGGACAACCTGATCACCTTGTATCCCCCCAGTGCTTAGAACAGTGCTTTGCACATAGTAAGCGCTTAACAAATACTATTATTATTATTATTATTATTAATTCTTTTCAGAGTGATATTTGTTAAGTGCTTACTATGTGCCAGGCACTGTTCTAAGCACTGGAGTAGATACAAGGCAGTCAGGTTGGACACAGTCCTTGTCCCACAAGAGGCGCACAGTCTTAATTCCCATTTTACACATGAGGTAACTGAGGCACAGAGAAGTTATGTGATTTGCGAAAGGACACCCAGCAGACTTTGGCCCCTGCTACCGGCCTCCCAGTTGCCTCGCTTTTCTGGCTTCCCCTTGCCCACCAAATTCCTCTGGGCTCATCGTCATTTTTGTCTGTATTCAAACCTTTCCCTCAGTTTCCAAGCCCAGTCTGCCTGCGGGCCTGAGAAATCAATTGGACAGATAATTGGTTTTGTTCTCTGTCTCCCCCTCCTAGACTGTGAGCCCACTGTTGGGTAGGGACTATATATGTTGCCAACTTGTACTTCCCAAGCGCTCAGTACAGTGCTCTGCACACAGTAAGCGCTCAATAAATACAATTGATTGATTGATTGATAATTGCTCTTCCCCACTTCAAAGCCAAGAAGTCTTCCGTGACTTAGCCCTCCTCTTTTCCCACTCCCTTCTGCGTCCCCCTGACTTGCTCCCTTCCTTCATCCTCTCTCCCATCCCCGCAGCACAAACGTTTATATTTGTAATTTATTTATGCGTAATAATGTCTGTTCTCCCCCACCCCCCAACTCGAGACTGTGAGCTCATTGTGGGCAGGGAAAATGTCGGTTTGTTATTGTATTATACTCTCCCAGGTGCTTAGTGCAGTGCTTGCACATAGTAAGGACTCAGTAAATACGATTGATTGAATGAATGAATCAAGCGATTGAATGCTTACTGTGTGCAGAGCACTGGATTAAGCACTTTGGAGAATACAACAGAATTTTTTGTGGTATTAAGCGCTTACTATGTTACAGGCACTGTTCTAAGCACCGGCTTAAATACAGAGTAATCACATTGGACACAGTCTATGCCCCACATGGGGCTCACAGTTTTAATCCCCATTTTACAGATGAGGGCACTGAGGCATAAAGAAGTGAAGTGACTTGCCCAAGGTCACACAGCAAACAAGTTGCAGAGCCGGGATTTTTTTTTTAATGGCATTTATTAAGCATTTACTATGTGCAAAGCACTGTTCTAAGCGCTGGATTAGAACCCAGGTCCTGGCTCCCCAGCCGTGCTCTATCTAGTAGGCCATGTGGTTTCTATTTAGACATGTTCACTGCCCACAGTGAGCTAGAAGGGGAGACAGACATTAATATAATTTATAATAATAATAATGATGGTATTTGTTAAGCGCTTACTATGTGCAAAGCACTGTTCTAAGCGCTGGGGAGGATACAAGGTGATCAGGTTCATTCATCCATTCAGGGGGAGGATACAAGGTGATCATCATCATCATCAATCGTATTTATTGAGCGCTTACTGTGTGCAGAGCACTGTACTAAGCGCTTGGGAAGTCCAAGTTGGCAACATCTAGAGACGGTCCCTACCCAACAGTGGGCTCACAGTCTAGAAGGGGGAGACAGAGAACAAAACAAAACATATTAACAAAATAAAATAAATAGAATAAATATGTACAAATAAAATAAGCAAATATGTCAATACCAACAGAATAAATAGAATTATACCCATATACACATAATTAATAAAATAAATATAGTAAATATGTACAAATAAAATAAGTAAATATGTCAATACCAACAGAATAAATAGAATTATACCTATATACACGTAATTAATAAAATAAATATCGTAAATATGGACAAATAGAATAAATAAATAAATATGTCAATACCAACAGAATAAATAGAACTATACCCATATACACATAATTAATAAAATAAATATCGTAAATATGGACAAATAGAATAAATAAATAAATATGTCAATACCAACAGAATAAATAGAATTATACCTATATACACGTAATTAATAAAATAAATATCGTAAATATGGACAAATAGAATAAATAAATAAATATGTCAATACCAACAGAATAAATAGAACTATACCCATATACACATAATTAATAAAATAAATATCGTAAATATGTACAAATAGAATAAATAAATAAATATGTCAATACCAACAGAATAAATAGAATTATACCTATATACATGTAATTAATAAAATAAATATAGTAACTATGTACAAATAAAATAAATAGAGTAATATATATGTACAAATAATATACAAGTGCTGTGGGGAGGGGAAGGGGGTAGGGCAGAGGGAGGGAGGGGGACGATAAGGTCCTTTTACAGATAAGGTCACTGAGGCTCCGAGAATCAACCAATCAATCAATCATATTTTTTGAGCACTTACTGTGTGCAGAGCACTGTACTAAGCGCTTGGGAAGCACAAGTTGGCAACATATAGAGACGGTCCCTACCCAACAGGGGGCTCACACTCTAGAAGGTTGTCCCACGTGGGGCTCACAGTCTTCATCCCCATTTTACAGTTGAGGTAACTGAGGCCCAGAGAAGTGAAGTGACTTGCCCAAAGTCACACGGCTGACAATTGGCCGTGAGAAGCAGCGTGGCTCAGTGGAAAGAGCACGGGCTTTGGAGTCAGAGGTCATGGGTTCGAATTCTGGCTCCGCCACATGTCTGCTGTGTGATCTTGGGCAAGTTACTGAACTTCTCTGAGCCTCAGTTACCTCATCTGTAAAATGGGGATTAAGACTGTGAGCCCCACATGGGACAACTTCGTATCCCCCCCAGCGCTTAGAACAGTGCTTTGCACATAGTAAGCGCTTAACAAATGCCAACATTATTATTATTATTAATTGGCGGAGCAGGATTTGAACCCATGACCTCCGACTCCCAAGCCCAGGCTCTTTCCGTTGAGCCACGCTGCTCTGCACGAAAGTGCTGTGGGGTCGAGGGTGGGGCACAGATCAAAATGGCCAAAGATCACAGATCACCAGCTCCCACCCACAAGGAGCAACTCGTCTCGAACGGCCTCCACCAGTCTGGAGCTTCCCTGTAGAATCGCCAAATTTGTTCCTGGGGCCGGCCTGGAGGAAAGGGAAAGAAATCAGGAGGCAGCGTGGCTCAGTGGAAAGAGCCCGGGTTTGGGAGTCAGAGGTCACGGGTTCAAATCCCGGCTCCGCCAATTGTCAGCTGGGTGACTTTGGGCCTGTCACTTCATTCATCCATTCATTCAATCATATTTATTGAGCGCTTACTGTGTGCAGAGTACTAAATGCTCGGGAAGTCCAAGTTGGCAACATCTAGAGACTGTCCCTACCCAACAGCGGGCTCACAGTCTAGGAGGGGGAGACAGAGAACGAAACAGAACATATTAACAAAATAAAGTAAATAGAATAGTAAATATGTACAAGTAAAATAAATACCATTCATTCATTCAATTGATTGATCAATTGATTGATTCAATCGTATTTACTGAGCGCTTACTGTGTGCACAGACTGTACTAAGCGCTTGGGAAGTACAAGTCGGCAACATAGAGACAGTCCCTACCCAACAGCGGGCTCACAGTCTAGAAGGGGGAGACAGACAACAAAACAAAATATATTAACAAAATAAAATTAATAGAATAGTAAATACGTACAGGTAAAATAAATATCATTCATTCATTCAATCGTATTTATTGAGTGCTTACTGTGCGCAGAGCACTGTACTAAGCGCTTGGGAAGTACAAGTCGGCAACATATAAAGATGGTCCCTACCCAACAGCGGGCTCACAGTCTAGAAGGGGGAGACAGACAACAAAATAAAATAAATAGAACAGTAAATACGTACAAGTAAAATAAATACCATTCATTCATTCATTCAATCATATTTATTGAGGGTTACTGTGTGCAGAGCACTGTACTAAGCGCTTGGGAAGTACAAGCTGGCAACATATAGAGATGGTCCCTACCCAACAGCGGGCTCACAGTCTAGAAGGGGAAGACAGACAACAAAATAAAATATAGTAACAAAATAAAATAAATAGAATAGTAAATATGTACAAGTAAAATAAATACCATTCATTCATTCATTCAATTGTATTTATTGAGCGCTTACTGTGTGCAGAGCACTGTACTAAGCGCTTGGAAAGTACAAGTCGGCAAGACGGTCCCTACCCAACAGCGGACTCACAGTCTAGAAGGGGGAGACAGACAACAAAACAACACATATTAACAAAATAAAATAAATAGAATAGTAAATATGTACAAGTAAAATAAATACCATTTATTCATTCATTCAGTCGTATTTATTGAGCGCTTACTGTGTGCAGAGCACTGTACTAACCGCTTGGAAAGTACAAGCTGGCAACATATAGAGACAGTCCCTACCCAACAGCGGGCTCACAGTCTAGAAGGGGGAGACAGACAACAAAACAACACATATTAACAAAATACAATAAATAGAATAGTAAATATGTACAAGTAAAATAAATACCATTCATTCATTCATTCATTCAATCGTATTTATTGAGCACTCACTGTGTGCAGAGCGTTGTACTAAGCACTTGGGAAGTACAAGTCGGCAACATAATAGAGACGGTCCCTACCCAACAGCGGGCTCACAGTCTAGAAGGGGGAGACACACAACAAAACAACACATATTAACAAAATAAATAGAATAGTAAATATGTACAAGTAAAATAAATCCCAGCAATCCACCCTCTCTGGAGTCGGTCCAGAGGAATTCAATACCATTCCGAGAGAAACCTTGCCCTTCTGAGCTCCCGCTCGGCCTTCGGGTGAGCCGGGCCCCTCAGCCCACGGCGGGAGAGACGACTTACAATCATCTTTGATGCAGAATTTTTGCCAGTTGATGGTTCGCTGCGTGGCGATCTCCGCGCAGGCCTTCAGGTGCTCCATCAGGCTGGGCCTCAGTGACCTCATCTGTAAAATGGGGATTAAGACTGTGAGCCCCCCCCATGGGACAACCTCGTCACCTTGCAACCTCCCTAGCACTTAGAACAGTGCTTTGCCCATAGTAAGTGCTTAATAAATGCCATCATTGTTATTATTCTGAGGGCTGCAGGAACCCTTCATATCATCGATGCAGCAACAGCTTCTCTGCTGCCCTGCCCGTGAAAGAACCCCGTCCCAAGCCCTGCTCCTGGTGATGAGTGGGAATAGACCATCTCTCAGACCGATGGAGAGGCTCCCTGCCAAATGGGCACGGGCTATGGGGATGCCTAAATCCCCAAACTCCCCGCCGAGGCCTCGGAAAGCTTCCCGATCCCAGGACCGGTCTGTGGAGTCCCCGAGTGCCCAGCTCCTGGCGTTTCCAGGAGTGTGCAGACCCGTGCGGCTGTCCCCTGACCTCCCCTGTGTTAGGGCCTGCAGGATCCCGTCAGGGGCTCCCTTGTTCCTGAGCTTTAGAGACCTCGTTGCCTGTGGCCCCTGCTGATTAGGGGTTGGGGCGTTCACGGAGGCTTTGATTTTTGTTTCCAATGGGGCTCTGATAGCCCCATTTTACTGAGGGGGAGACTGAAGCCCAGGCTGTGGGAAGCCAACTAATCCCCACTCTTTCTCTCTCCCTCGCTTCCTCCCCTCTCCCCTCTCTTTCTGCTCCCTCTCTCCCTCTCTCACGTCCTCCCTCCCTCTTCCCTTCTCTCCTCCCTCTCCTTTTCTTTCTCTCCTCCCTCTCCTCTTTCTCCCCTCCCTCTCTCCCATCCCTCCTTCTCCCCTTCCCTACCTTCCCCCTTCCAATTTCCCCCTGGAGCTGGCCAACTCCCCTGCTGGAGCCGGTGAATCCCTCCAGTGCCCGTGCGTGTCTGGGTGTCGGCCAAGATTGATGAAACGTGAGGTTTCGAACCCAGGTCCTCTCAGGGACCTCTCCTCTGCTACAGTAGGAAGTGAAAGAGGCGGCCTGCCTTCTGCGGCCTCCTGCAGTGCTGGTCTGCGGACCACTGTTGGGTAGGGACCGTCTCTATATGTTGCCAATTTGTACTTCCCAAGCGCTTAGTACAGTGCTCTGCACATAGTAAGCGCTCAATAAATACGATTGATGATGATGGGTTCCACGAAACCCAAACATCTCCCGACTCCAGGAACGGGATAATAACAATTCTGGCCCCAAGTGCTCACTGTGTGCCAAGCACTAGGGGAGAGCCAAGTTGTTGTCCCACCTGGGGCTCACAATCTAAAGGGGAGGAGGACAGCATTATCCCCATTTTACAGATGAGGAAGCTGAGGTACCGATCAGTCCATTGAGAAGAGGATCTAGATTGTATGCCCAACTGGGTGACCTGGAATAGCTTCCCAAAAATCCTGGGATTAGAACCCAGGTGTCCTGATTCCCAGGACAGGACTGAGAAGCAGCGTGGCTCAATAGGAAAGAGCACGGGCTTTGGAGTCAGAGGTCATGGGTTCAAATCCCAGCTCCACCAATTGTCAGCTGTGTGACTTTGGGCAAGTCATTTAACTTCTCCGGGCCTCAGTTCCCTCATCTGTAAAATGGGGATTAAATCTGCGAGCCCCACGAGGGACAACCTGATCACCTTGTAACTTCCCCAGTGCTTAGAACAGTGCTTTGCACATAGTAAGCGCTTAATAAATGCCATTATTATTATTATTTCTTCTTGCCACACTGTCTCTAGGAATGGCAGGTGCACAGAGCTCTTGAATGCGAAACCCAGACCTGAGTGGAAAGGCTTGGTCACACACAGAAACACCTCCCTTGTGTGAGATACGACAGCCAATCCGCCATGCCACCTTGGCTTGCTCCATCAGCCTCCCAAAAGCCGGCTCTCCTCTGCTTTGGTCGTCTGTGGCTCACGTGATGATGATGATGATGATGATGATGATGATGATGATGGCATTTATTAAGCACTTCCTATGTGCACTATGTGCACTATTGCACTGTTCTAAGCCCTGGGGTGACACAAGCTGATCAGGTTGTCCCACGTGGGGCTCACAGTTTTCATCCCCATTTTACAGATGAGGGAACTGAGGCACAGAGAAGTTAAGTGACAGCTGACAATTTCTAGACTGTGAGCCCACTGTCGGGTAGGGACTGTCTCTATACGTTGCCAACTTGTACTTCCCAAGCGCTTAGTACAGTGCTCTGCGCACAGTAAGCGCTCAATAAATACGATTGAATGAATGAATTGGCGGAGCCGGAATTCGAACCCATGACCACCGACTCCAAAGCCCGGGCTCTTTCCACTGAGCCACGCCGACTGGCCCTCTGCTCCTCTAAACTGTAAGCTCCCTGTGGGCAGGGATTGACTCTCCCAAGGGCTTCGTACACTAGTATTTATTGAGCACTTTCGCCATTCCACACGTGTGGGCAGGGATTGACTTTCCCAAGTGCTTCGTACACTAGTATTTATTGAGCACTTTCGCCATTCCACACGGCTCTTATTGGTGGGGATGGTGCTCCTGTGTGGTAGAGTTGGAAGAAGCGGCTCAAAAGTGCGTTGAATCGCGTTGCGGTGGTTTGGTGAAGACAGTACGTGCTCAGTAAATACCATTGATTGATTGATTGCTGGGCTGTTCAAGAGTTCGAATCCATGGAGGGATTTGGGAAAGCTTTGGCAACCTTCCTCAATGGCAAAGTCTGGAGAGGGAGAAACAGGGAGCAAGGGGCTCACGGCCGTGAGTGCGGCTGACCTGAACTAGGGTTCTTCAATCAGGACTTTAAAACTGAGGCCCAGCATGGCCTCTGCTCTTGTGTTGATTTCTTTTTTTTTTTTAATATATTACTTGAGCACTTATTATATGCCTGTACTACCTCCTTCCCTTCCCCACAGCCCCGTATATATGTATATATGTTTGTACATATTTATTACTCTATTTATTTTACTTGTACATATCTATTCTATTTATTTTATTTTGTTAGTATGTTTGGTTTTGTTCTCTGTCTCCCCCTTTTAGACTGTGAGCCCACTGTTGGGTAGGGAATGTCTCTATATGTTGCCAATTTGTACTTCCCAAGGGCTTAGTACAGTGCTCTGCACATAGTAAGCGCTCAATAAATACGATTGATGATGATGATGATGATCTCTGGGGTAAATACAAGCTAATCAGGTTGGACGCAATCTGTGTCCCACATAGGGCTCACAGACTTAATCCCCATTTTACAGATGAGGTAACTGAGGCACAGAGAAACCAAGCGACTTTCCCAAGTTCACGCAGGAGGCAGGTGACGGAACCCGGGTTAGAAATCAGGTCCTCCGATGCCCAGGCCTGTGCTCTTTTCCTTAGGCTACGCTGCAATCCTCTCGAGTTTTATAGCCCTGGTTCTGGCCCTCTGTTGCATGTTTGCATTCATTCATTCATTCATTCAATTGTATTTATTGAGCGCTTACTGTGTGCAGAGCACTGTACTAAGCGCTTGGGAAGTATAAATCGACAACATATAGAGACCGTCCCTACCCAACAACGGGCTCACATTCTAGAAGGGGAGACAGACAACAAAACAAAACATATAGACATTGACTTGTCTCTGCCAGTAGGCAGGTCCTTGCCAAACCGCTGTACCAGAGGGCAAAACACATTTGAGCCCAGCGCTCCGAACAGTGCTTTGCACATAGTAAGCGCTTAACAAATGCCATCATTATTATTTGAGCCCTTCTCACGAATGCCGCCGCACTTGAGCTGCACCCGCAAATCAGAGTGTGCGAAGTGGCGGAGAAGGAGCAGGGAATGGCGTGAATGTCTAGGAATCCGACATTCCCGGGACCAGACAGGGCGTTCAGGTCACCCCGGGAACAGAACGGATTTCCTGGACTGTCCGTCCGGTGACCAGGCCATCCCATATCGCCTCTCACTAGAGAAGCAGGGGTTTCACGGCAAATGCAGAACGCTTATCAGGAAGGACACCTTTTGGCTTACTAGGCAGTCGGCATCGTTTTCAGAAGTATATGTTGCCAACTTGTACTTCCCAAGTGCTTAGTATGGTGCTCTGCACACAGTAAGCGCTCAATAAATACGATTGATGATGATGATGATGATGAAGTAAATTCCTTGCAAAAAAGTGAACTGCTTTAGTTAGCATCTCTTTTAGTTCAGCATTCGCCAAAGCCCTTTGCCCGGACAGGGTCGGTGGGAAGCTGAATGCTTGTGGTGGCAGGGAGCTAACTCCTCTCCTGGGCGCTATATACCACTCCACTCCCGTCTACCACCCTAGTGCTTTCTTTTCCGATCCTAGGGTGGCTTTAATACCCTGCCTGGTCTCAGGAGAGCCAGCCGCCTCCCCAATCCTTCGGGCCGGCCCAGCTCCCCATCAGACCATAAGCTCCTGGAGGGCGGTGTCCTCTCCAACTAGCAGGCTCGCTGCCCACGGTAGGCCATCAACCTGTTCCGCTCATATTTCGCAAGTTTGGCCAACAGAGAGGAGGCAGAGGTTGCTCTTTCGGGGCTCTTCCTGGCTCTTGTCAGATTTTTCTTCTAGTCACCCCTCGCTCGGACCTTGCAGAGAGACTGGTTTGGGGGAGAGAGAGAGGAAATTAGCTGCTTGGGCAGCAGGATGGAGATGAAGACTGTGAGCCCCACGGGGGACAACCTGATCACCTTGTAACCTCCCGAGCGCTTAGAAAAGTGCTTTGCACATAGCAAGCGCTTAATAACTGCCATCATTATCCATTCATTCATCTATCCATCCATCCATCCATTCATCCATCCATCCATTCATCCATCCATCTATCCATCCATCCATCCATCTATCCATCCATCCATCCATCCATCCATCCATCCATCCATCCATTCATCCATCCATCCATCCATCCATCCATTCATCCATCCATCCATCCATCCATCCATCCATCCAGGCTCAGTGGAAAGAGCCCGGGCTTTGGAGTCAGAGGTCATGGGTTCAAATCCTAGCTCCGCCACATGTCTGCTGTGTGACCTTGGGCAAGTCACTTAACTTCTCGGAGCCCCAGTTACCTCATCTGTAAAATGGGGATGATGACTGTGAGCCCCACGCGGGACAGCCTGATCACCTTGTGTCCCCCCAGTGCTTAGAACAGTGCTTTGCACATAGTAAGCGCTTAACAAATGCCATTATTATTATTATTATTATTATGGGCCTCCTGTGTTGATGTAAAAATCAGTGGAGGCCAGAGTCCAAGGAGGAAAAGGGATGTAGCCCTTGAGGGTGGTGACGGGAGCAGGAGAGTATTGATCAATCAATCGATAGTATTTATCTTTTTGGATTTTTTTAATGGCATCTGTCAAGTGCTTACTATATACTGGGCACCGTATTAAGTATTGCGGTAGATACAAGCTAATCAGGTTGAACCCAGTCCATGTCCCACATGGGGCTCACAGTCTTAATCCCCATTTTATAGACGAGGCAACTGAGGCACAGAGAAGTGTTGCCAATTTGTACTTCCCAAGTGCTTAGTACAGTGCTCTGCACACAGTAAGTGCTCAATAAATACGATTGATGATGATGATGAAGTGACTTCCCCAAGGCCATGCAGCAGGCAAGTGGCAGAGCCAAGTTTGGAACCCGGGTCCTGATTCCCAGACCTTGGCTCTACCAACTAGGCCACGCTGCTTTTCTAGCGCTTTTCAAGCGCTTCCTCTGTGCAGAACCCTGTACTAAGCGCTTGGGAGAGAACAACAGCGTTTGGCTATGAGAGGATCTGAAAAGAGAGGACAGAGCCCCGTGGAGGTTGGCTGCGATGACCCTCAACTGGACTCTGAGGCCGACGTGGCATTGCATATTTCAAGGCAGCTAGTGGTGGAGTGTGACGATGTCACGCATGCTCATCAGCCCGTTGGAGCACTGGAAGGCCTGCGCGGAGATCGCCACGCAGCGCACCATCAACTGGCAAAAATTCTGCATCAAAGATGATTGTAAGTCGTCTCTCCCCCCGTGGGCTGAGGGGCCCGGCTCACCCAAAGGCCGAGCGGGAGTTCAGAAGGGCGAGGTTTCTCTCTGAATGGTATTGAATTCCTCTGGACCGACTCCGGAGAGGGTGGATTGCTGGGATTTATTTTACTTGCACATATTTACTATTCTAATTATTTTCTTTGGTTAATATGTTTTGTTTTGTCGTCTGTCTCCCCCTTCTAGACTGTGAGCTCGCTGTTGGGTAGGGACCGTCTCTAGATGTTGCCGACTTGTACTTCCCAAGCGCTTAGTACAGTGCTGTGCACACAGTAAGCGCTCAGTAAATACGATTGAATGAATGAATGAATGGTATTTATTTTACTTGTACGTATTTACTATTCTATTTATTTTATTTTGTTAATATATTTTGTTTTGTTGTCTGTCTCCCCATTCTAGACTGTGAGCCTGCTGTTGGGTAGGGACTGTCTCTATGTTGCCAACTTGTACTTCCCAAGCGCTTAGTACAGTCTGTGCACACAGTTAGCGCTCAGTAAATACGATTGAATCAATCAATTGATCAATCAATCAATTGAATCAATGAATGAAAGGTATTTATTTTACTTGTACATATTTACTATTCTATTTACTTGATTTTGTTATATGTTTTGTTTTGTTGTCTGTCTCCCCCTTCTAGACTGTGAGCCCGCTGTTGGGTAGGGACCGTCTCTAGATGTTGCCGACTTGTACTTCCCAAGCACTTAGTACAGTGCTGTGCACACAGTAAGTGCTCAGTAAATACGATTGAATGAATGAATGAATGGTATTTATTTTACTTGTACATATTTACTATTCTATTTACTTTATTTTGTTAATATGTTTTGTTTTGTTGTCTGTCTCCCCCTGCTAGACTGTGAGCCTGCTGTTGGGTAGGGACCGTCTCTATATGTTGCCGACTTGTACTTCCCAAGTGCTTAGTCCAGTGCTCTGCACACAGTAAGCGCTCAATACGATTGAATAAATGAATGCGCCTCAGTTACCTCATCTGGAAAATAGGGATTAAGGCTGTGAGCCCCATGTGGGACAACCTGATTACCTTGTGTCACCCCCACCGCTTAGAACGGTGTTTGTAAGCACTTAACAAATACCAACCCCAGCGCTTAGAACGGTGCTTGGCACATAGTAAGCGCTTAACAAATACCAACCCCCAGCGCTTAGAACAGTGCTATAATAATAATAATGATTTTGGTATTTGTTAAGCGCTTACTATGTGCCAAGCACCGTTCTAAGCGCTGGGGGTTGGCATTTGTTAAGTGCTTACAAACACCGTTCTAAGCGCTGGGGGACACAGGCACGTAGTAAGCGCTTAACAAATACCAAAATCATTATTATTGTTATTATAGCGGACAAGTGACAGAGCTGGGACACAGTGCTCCTGACTCTCAGGCCTGTGCTCGTCCCACTAGGCTCCGTTGCCTCTCAATCACGGGGTTCTGTGTGACTCTGTCCTCAGAGGTCCTTGCTGATGGGGATCGGCAGCCTTGCTGGCACGGGGGGAGGTTGGAAAGGGTAATGGGAGGCTGGCTGGCTGGCAGTCCCTCCCACACCAAGCCCCCTGGCCTGGGCTCCGGCAGTCATTTGGCATCGGCTGTGCCCTCCAGGTTGGGGTCTGCCAAGTTGGTTGGCCTGCCGGACCCCCGGCTAAGTGGCAGTTCCCGAGAGAGCCATTCACTGCCCGTTTGGGTCTCCGCCGCTGTCTGGCCTCCGCACATCTCCATGCCAGCCTCCTGCCACAACAACGTGGCTCCGAGCCCGAGCCTTCAGCAGGGCTCCTCCTCCCCATCAGAGATCTTTAGGGGGGAGGGAAAACTTGTATCTACTGACTCTGTTGCATGGTACTCTCCCATGTGCTTAGTACAGTGCTCTGCACACAGTCAGCACTCAATAAGTACTCCCAGACTGAGCCCCCTCCTTCCTCTCCCCCCCGGCCTTACCTCCTTCCCCTCCCCACAGCACCTGTATATATGTTTGTACATATGTATTACTCTATTTATTTTACTTGTACATATTTATTTTATTTGGTTTATATTCATTCATTCAATTGTATTTATTGAGCGCTTACTGGACTAAGTGCTTGGGAAGTCCAAGTTGGCAACATGTAGAGACGGTCCCTACCCAACAGCGGGCTCACAGTCTAGTTTATATGTTTTGTTTTGTTGTCTGTCTCCCCCTTCTAGACTGTGAGCCCGCTGTTGGGTAGGGACGGTCTCTATACGTTGCCAACTTGGACTTCCCAAGCGCTTAGTACAGTGCTCTGCACACAGTAAGCGCTCAATAAACACGATTGAATGAATGAATGAATGGTATTTATTTTACTTGTACGTATTTACTATTCTATTTACTTTATTTTGTTAATATGTGTTGTTTTGCTGTCTGTCTCCCCCTTCTAGACTGTGAGCCCGCTGTTGGGTAGGGACCGTCTCTATATGTTGCCAACTTGGACTTCCCAAGTGCTTAGTCCAGTGCTCTGCACTCAATAAATACGACTGAATGCATGAATGAATGAATAAGCAACATCGATTGATGGGTAAAGCTGGAAGGTGACCCAGGTGATAATGATGTCTGTTAAGCACTTACTAGGTGTTGGGCACTATGATCAGCACTGGGTGTTTGAGATAATTGGTTGAGACACCATCTCTGTCCCCTAAAGGGTTCACAGTTTAAAGGGGAGGGAGAAAGGCATTTTATCTCCCTTTTACAGATGAGGAAACTGAGGCCCTAAGAAGTCAAGTGAATTGCCGAAGACCACGAGGGAGGTGAGTGATGGAGCTGGGATTTGAAACCAGGTCCTCTGACTCCCAGCCCGGTGCTCTTTCCAAAAGACCGTGTCGCTTCTCCCGCGGATGCCGCTCCTCGGTGCCCGGTGGGCTGCCTCCACTAGGCCGGAGCCTTCCAGCCGCCAGGAAGCAGAACCCGGAGCTCTGGGGCATCTGGGGTGAACAGGAGGCCGGAGCCCAGCGGCTGGGGAAGGAAGGCTTAGCAGGCCGGGGCAGGAGGAAACAGGCTCTGAGCACTCTGACATAACCCTCTTCCCGGAACCGCCCTGGAGCGAGCCGGGGATTTGCTGGGTCGGTCATTGAGGTGTTTCTCCTGGAGCCTTTCCCTGTCCTCATTGTTGGCCTAATGATACAGCTCCTTTCATCTGAGGAGGCCGGGAGGCTTTGATGGTAATAGTTTTTTCTGCTGAGGCAGCGGCGGCCCTGTCCATCTGCCGTCTCGGTCCTGGATGAGCCCTTCCCGCAGGGTAGACGGGGCCTTGACCACTGCTCCGGAGCCCTCTGCTCCAACCGAAACCGAACCAAATGGAGGAGCCTGAAGTCTCCTGGGGAGTGGAGCAGCACTGGCTGGGATGGATCAGGCCGGGAACCCTGCGGACTGTCTAGGGCTGCCTAGGGCCTAGTGGGAAAATCAATCAATCAATCCATCAGTCGTATTTACTGAGCGCTTACTGTGTGCAGAGCACTGTACTAAGCGCTTGGGAAGTCCAAGTTGGCAACATCTAGAGACGGTCCCTACCCAACAGCGGGCTCACAGTCTAGAAGACGAGAGTTCTGGACCTGGCTTTTCCACCGACTACTGTGTCATCTTGGGACAGTCACCCAGCTTCTCAGTGCCACGGTTGCATCTTTAAAGTAGGTTTCCTGCCCACCAGGAGTTTACAGTCTAGAGGAGAGACAAGTATTAAAAAAAAATTAGATCTGGAGGGGCTGAGGGTGGGGCATCTTATCTCCCTCCCTTCCCCACAGCACCTGTATATATGTATATATGTTTGTACATATTTTTTAACTCTATTTATTTATTTATTTAATTTATTTGTACACATCTATTCTATTTATTTTATTTTGTTAGTATGTTTGGTTTTGTTCTCTGTCTCCCCCTTTTAGACTGTGAGCCCACTGTTGGGTAGGGACTGTCTCTATATGTTGCCAATTTGTACTTCCCAAGCGCTTAGTACAGTGCTCTGCACATAGTAAGCGCTCAATAAATACGATTGATGATGATGATGATGATGACAAAATCCAAGTGCAGTATTACCTGAGAGGTGGCAGCCACCCACCCCCATGGACTCCTCTCTGCTTCCGGCTGGGCCCGCGCACCCTCCCCTGAAGGGCCGTCCGGTAGCTCAGCGTTCATTTGGTTTTCCCTCAACTTGAGAAAGTTGGGTTTGCCTCTGGCTGCCTCCATCTTGCAGCCTCCCTGCCTGCAAGGAGGGCCCTGGAGGGGAGACCAGGTGGGGTGGGGAGGAAACAGTGGGTCCGGGAAGAAGGAAGAGCGGGGCCGCTTGCTTAGTGGGGACCTGAGGAGAGCCCTGAGAGGAGTCACGATCCTGGCCATTGTGTGACCAGCGTGGGAGCAGATGACACCCACTGGCATGGCGTCTGACCACAAGCGAGAGCCGGAATGGGTACTACTGGAGGACTTCTCTGGAAGGACCGAGCCTCGCTTCACCATGGCAGGACCGGATCTTACGTTGGCCCATCAGGGAGGGAATGTAGGGAGGGCGTGGAGAGAGGGGGTGCAATGCAGAGATCCAGGTGTGGCTCCGGGAGGGAGGTGGGGGATTCCACTCCAAGGCAGGGGTCTGCGCCGCCCCGGGGGTGGGTGTCGGGGAGGGGAGAGGGGCTCGTTTGGAAAGGATGCTGTAGGAGGGTAGGGTTGTGCCGTCTGGGGCTTCTCCAGCGCAGCCCAGACCACGCCTGCCTTAGAGCTGGGCCCTGTCCCCGCATCAGTATTTCCCCTTTGCTCGCTCTCCCTGTCCCCAGCAGTGGCTCCCTCGTGGGCGGGACACCATCATGGGTGTTACAAAGGACACCCAAGATTTCCCCAAACAGCTCCCAGATGTATCCCCCAGTTGGCCCGGCCCGTGGACTCACCTCCTCCAGAAGGTGGAGAGCTCACCTCCTCCAGGAAGTCTTCCCTGACTCAACACCCCCTTTTTTCCTCTCCTCTTCCTCTTCCCCTCCCCATCGCCCCACCTCTCTCCCTCCCCCTGCCTTACCCTCTTCTCCTCCCCACAGCACTTGTTTATATTTGTAATAATAATAATAATAATAATAATGGCATATTTTAAGCATTTACTATGCTAAGTGCTTAGCACAGTGCTCTGCACACAGTAAGCGCTCAATAAATACAATTGAATGAATGTGCAAAGCACTGTTCTAAGTGCTAGGATAGATAGTAATCAAGTTGTCCCACGTAGGATTTACAGACTTAATCCCCATTTTACAGATGAGGTAACTGAGGCCCAGAGAAGTGAAGTGACTTGCCCAAAGTCACCCAGCTGACAAGTGGCGGAGCTGGGATTTGAACCCATGACCTCTGACTCCAAAGCCCGGGCTCTTTCCGCCGAGCCACGCTGCTACATATTTATTACTATATTTTATTTGTACGTATTTACTATATTTTATTAATGATATGTATACAGCTATAATTCTATTTATTTTGATGGTATTGACACCTATCGACTTGTTTTGTTTTCTGGTCTGCCTCCCCCCTTCAAGACTGTGAGCCCATTGTTGGGTAGGGACCGTCTCTAGATGTTGCCGACCTGTACTTCCCAAGCGCTTAGTACAGTGTTCTGCAGACAGTAAACGCTCAATAAATACGATTGAATGAAAGAATGAATGGACCGTGCCGGCCATGGGGCGGGTGGGGCGGCGGGGAGGGAGAGGCAGAGGAGCCAGGACCCTCCCCTCCCTCCTCTCCTTCCCACTGTCCCTAAGGTGAGTTTGAATCCGGGGACCAAGCTTCTCCTCAGGGGAAGGAATTCCCTTCCCAAAGCCACCTTCTCCTCAGAGTGATTTTGAACATGAAAGCAGCATAACCCAGTGGAAAGAGCACGGGCCATCACCACCATCTGCCATTTGGGTGACATTGGCAAAGCCACTCAAGTTCTTTGGGCCTCAATTTTTTCTTCTGTAAAACAGGGATTAAATATTTGTTCTCCCTCTTAGGCTGCTAGCCCCATATGGAATAGGGACTGTGTCTGATCTAGTAATAGTAATAATAATAATAGCAATAATTGTGGTATTTGTGAAGCACTTGCTATGTGCCGAGCAGACTGGTCTGCTGGGCGACCTTGGGCAAGTCACTTCATTTCTCTGTGCCTCAGTTCCCTCACCTGTAAAAAGGGGATTAAGACTACAAGCCCCATGTGGGACAAGGACTGTGTCCAACCTGATGAGTTTGTATCCACCCCACAGCTTAGTACATCATCATCATCATCAATCGTATTTATTGAGCGCTTACTGTGTGCAGAGCACTGTACTAAGCGCTTGGGAAGGACAAATTGGCAACATATAGAGACAGTCCCTACCCAACAGTGGGCTCACAGTCTAAAAGGGGGAGACATCATCATCAATCGTATTTATTGAGCGCTTACTATGTGCAGAGCGACGGTCCCTACCCGACAGTGGGCTCACAGTTTAGAAAGGGTCTTCAGCCACCCTCCTCCCCAAAACTTTTAAATCTTTTAAATCTTAGAGACAGAGAACAAAACCAAACATACTAACAAAATAAAATAGTACAACACAAAATAGTACAGTGCTCGGCACATAGTAAGTGCTTCACAGATACCGCAATTATTGCTATTATTATTATCACTATTACTAGATCAGACACAGTCCCTATTCCATATGGGGCTAGCAGCCTAAGAGGGAGAACAAATATTTAATCCCTGTTTTACAGGAGAGAAAACTGAGGCCCAAAGAACTTGAGTGGCTTTGCCAGCGTCACCCAAATGGCAGATGGTGATGATGATGATGATGATGATGGATCCAGTGCTTTGCACACAGTAAGCGCTCAATAAATAGGATTGGATGAACCTAGGTCTCCTGACAGGCAGCCCTGAGCTCTGGCCCCTATAGCACACTGCCTTTCATCATCAATCGTATTTATTGAGCACTTACTGTGTGCAGAGCACTGTACTAAGCGCTTGGGAAGTACAAGCTGGCAACATATAGAGATAGTCCCTACCCAACAGTGGGCTCACAGTTTAGAAAGGGTCTTCAGCCACCCTCCTCCCCAAAACTTTTAAATCTTTTAAATACCCACTTCCCCAAACCCAGCTCAGATCTGGCCTGGATTTGGGCAATGTGGCCAAGAGCTAGAGGGCAAGTGGAGTCAGGGCTAGTGGGGCCCTCTTTTGATGATGATGATGGCATTTGTTAAGCACTTACTATGTGCCAAGCACTGCTCTAAGCACTGGGGGGGATACAAGATAATCAGGTTGTCCCACGTGGGGCTCGCAGTCTTAATCCCCACTTTACAGATGAGGGAACTGAGGCCCAGAGAAGTGAAGTGACTTGCCCAGAGTCACACAGCTAACAAGTGGCAGAGCCGGGATTAGAACCCACAACCTCTGACTCCCAAGCTTGGGCTCTTTCCGCTGAGCCACGCTGCTTCTCTCTTGCCGGAACGTGCGGAACTGCCCTGTCGAAGTGATGGGATAGTTACAGTAGGATCAGTCAGATCATAGAGAAGCAGGGGGGCTCAGTGGAAAAAGCACGGCCCGGGGAGCCAGAGGTCGTGGGTTCGTATCCCGGCTCCTCCACTTATCAGCTGTGTGACCTTGGGCAAGTCACTTAACTTCTCCGGGCCTCAGTTCCCTCATCTGTCAAATGGTTCTCAAGACTGTGAGCCCCACAGGGGACAACCTGATCACCTTGTATCTACCCCAGCGCTTAGAACAGTGCTTGGCACATAGTAAGAGCTTAACAAATGCCAACATTATTATTATTATTGTTATCATGCAACCTCACTGGCCTTCATGGGACTCACAGTCTTAGAGGGAGGGAGCGTAGGAATTTAATCCCCATTTCACAGAAAAGGAAATGGGAGGGAGAACAATTACCGTATCCCCATTTTACAGATGAGGAAACTGAGGCACAGATAATGACTGTGGGTTTGTTAAGTACTTACCGTGTGCCAATCACTGTACTAAGCACTGGGATAGGTAGAAGTCAGTCAGTCAATCGTGCCTATTGAGTGCTTACGGTGTGCAGAGCACTGGGGAAGAAGCGTGGCTCAGTGGCTTTGGAGTCAGAGGTCAGGGGTTCATATCCCGGCTCCTCCACTTGTCAGCTGTGTGACTTTGGGCAAGTCACTTCACTTCTCTGGGCCTCAGTTGCCTCATCTGTAAAATGGGGATGAAGACTGTGAAACCCCCCTGTGGGACAACCTGATCACCTTGTAACCTCCCCAGTGCTTAGAACTGTGCCTTGCACCTAGTAAGCGCTTAATAAATGCCATTATTATTATTATTATTATTATTAACTTCTCAGTGCCTCAGCTACTTCTTCTGTAAAATGGGGATTAAGATTGTGAGCCCCATGGGGGACATGGACTGTATCCAGCTCGATTAGCTTGCATTTACCCCAGCGCTTAGTATGGTGTCTGGCACATAGTAAGCGCTGGAGAAGCCGCATGACCTAGTGGACGGAGCACGGGCCTGGGACTGACAAAGTCATGGGTTCTAATCCCAGCTCTGCCACTTGTCTGCTGTGTGACCTTGGGCAAGTCACTTCACTTCTCTGGGCCTCAGTTACCTCCTCTGTAAAATGGGGATTAAGACTGTGAGCCCCACATGGGACAGGAACTGTCCCCATCCCGATTTTAGACTGTGAGCCCACTGTTGGGTAGGGACTGCCTCTATGTGTTGCCAATTTGTACTTCCCAAGCGCTTAGTACAGTGCTCTGCACATAGTAAGCGCTCAATAAATACGATTGATGATGATGATGATGATTTGCTTGTATCCCCCTTCCCCCTTCAGCACTTAGTACAGTGCTTGGCATATAGGAAGTGCGTAACAAATGCCACAGTTGTCATTATCATTATTAAACACTTAACAAATACCATTAAAAAACGCAACAAAAAATACTTCACCGTCAGCCGAAAGGCAGAATAAGTGGAAACCCTTTAATTTGGGCTTTTATTGGTTTCCCAGAGGCCCGGGCTTGCTGAAGCCAAAGCCTGAACCGTAGTCGGAGGCCTAGAAGGGCCGGGTGAGTGGCCAGAGCGGGAATGCCACCTCAGGCTCGTCCGTCTCCAGGCCTGCGTGCCAGACAGCCGGACGGACGGATGGACGGTCAGACAGTCGTCAGGGCAATTAACAGCTTCCCTGGGAACAATGTAGCCTTTTAAGCATCCTGCCCACTCGATAATTTGTGCCTCTTTCATCAGCCTGGCATGCTGTTGCTGTCGCTGCCCTGTGGTTTCCCGGGAAAGAAGGTTTCTTGGCTGACCGTTGGTCTGCCCAACCCACTTGGGGGTCGGGGGGAGTCAATCAATCAATCAATCAATCGTATTTATTGAGCGCTTACTATGTGCAGAGCACTGTACTAAGCGCTTGGGAAGTACAAATTGGCATCACATAGAGACAGTCCCTACCCAACAGTGGGCTCACAGTCTAAAAGTGCTTCCTATTGTAAGCACTGGGGAGGTTACAAGGTGATCAGGTCGCCCCACGGGGGGCTCACAGTCTTAATCCCCATTTTACAGATGAGGTAACAGGCACAGAGAAGTTAAGTGACTTGCCCAAAGTCACACAGCGGACAAGCGGCGGAGCCGGGATTTGAACCCCTGACCTCTGGCTCCAAAGCCCGGGCTCTTTCCACTGAGCCACAGTGCTTCACAATGATAATGAGTCAACCTCAAACATCCCTGAGAAGCGGTCCCTGGGCACTGGGCTAGGGGTTCGGACACGAGCTGGTGGCCTAGACATCACCCCTGTTCTCTTGTCCCTCCCAATCATCATCAATCGTATTTATTGAGCGCTTACTATGTGCAGAGCACTGTACTAAGCGCTTGGGAAGTACAAATTGGCAACAAATAGAGACAGTCCCTACCCAACAGCGGGCTCACAGTCCAAAAAGGGCTCACAGTCTAATCCCAAGAGCTCTCTGATCATTCGCTGGAATTCATCGCTCCAGTCCACAAGTATGAAGCGCTGTATGAAGCACCTAGAAGAGGATAGCATAAGTTAGGCATCTCTTCCCTGCCTTCCAGAAGCTTGCAGTCTAATCGGGACGATGCCCAAAAATGACGCCAGCCGGTGACATCAGCGGAGACAAGCTCAAACGAATCAGTCAATCGTATTCATTGAGTGCTCACTGTGTGCAGAGCACTGTACTAAGCACAATATAACAGACACATTCCCTGCCCACGATGAGCTTACGGTCTAGAGGACATAAGGCCATTCGCCCCCGGCCCCGAGGGAGGACTGGGTCATATGAGTAAAAGCAGAGGCAGCAGAGAGGTCTGCCCAGTGTCTGGCTGGTCCAATCCCACTGGGACCCATGGGGTTTTATGGTCCGGTTCACTCCCAGAGGGTGAGGAGGAAGTGGCAGCACCCCAGGAAGCCCTTCCCCTTCCTCTGGATCCCATGGTGCCCAGGACAGTTCCGACTCCTGTCCCCAGAGTTTTGTGGGGGCCCTTCAGGGGACAACATCATCATCATCATCATGAATCGTATTTATTGAGCGCTTCCTATGTGCACAGCACTGTACTAAGCACTTGGGAAAGACAAATTGGCAACACATAGAGACAGTCCCTACCCAACAGTGGGCTCACGGTCTAAAAGGGGGAGACAGAGAACAAAACCAAACATACCAACAAAACAAAATAAATAGAATAGATATGTACAAGTAAAATAGAGTAATAAATATGTACAAACATATATACATATATACAGGTGCTGTGGGGAAGGGAAGGAGGTAAGATGGGGGGGATGGAGAGGGGGATGAGGGGGAGAGGAAGGAAGGGGCTCAGTCTGGGAAGGCCTCCTGGAGGAGGTGAGCTCTCAGCAGGGCCTTGAAGGGAGGAAGAGAGCTAGCTTGGCGGATGGGCAGAGGGAGGGCATTCCAGGCCCGGGGGAAGGGCTTGGAATCCACCTGGTCCTTGGAACAGGGAAGACAGTGGACCTGGCTCCTGTCTGGACTCCCCGAGGTGGCAGCCTGCTCCCCCACGGGCTCAGGGGCAGGCCCCGTCCTGATTGGGGCAGATCCGGTTTGGGCAGAACAAAAGCTTTCTCGGGGCTGGGGGGAACCCAGCTCAGCTCACTGCTTTTTTTTTTTTTTGATGGCATTTATTAAGCGCTTACTATGTGCAAAGCACTGTTCTAAGCGCTGGGGAGGTTACAAGGTAATCAGATTGTCCCACGGGGGGCTCACAGTCTTAATTCCCATTTTACAGATGAGGCAACTGAGACACAGAGAAGTTAAGTGACTTGCCCAAAGTCACACAGTTGACAATTGGTGGAGCCGAGATTTGAACCCATGACCTCTGACTCCAAAGCCCGGGCTCTTTCCACTGAGCCACGCTGCTTCTGCTTCCAGCGCCCGCCCGGATATGTCGGTTTCCCTGGGAGGGCGGGAACCCCTGTGCTGGATTCTCATCCTGGCTCATCTTAATTATGATAATAACAATAATACAATAATTATATATAATAATATAATAATAATAATGATAATAACGAAGCACTTAGTACAGTGCTCTGCACACAGTAAGCACTCAATAAATACGATTGAATGAATGGTATTTGTTAAGCTCTTACTATGGATCAAGCACTGTTCTTAGCACTGGGGTAGATACAGTACCATAGTGGATAGAGCACGGGCCTAGGAGTAAGAAGGTCACAGGTTCGAATCCCGGCTCCGCCACGCATCTGCTGGTGTGACCTTGGAAAAGTCATTTCAATCAATCAATCAATCAATCAATCGTATTTATTGAGCGCTTACTGTGTGCAGAGCACTGTACTAAGCGCTTGGGAAGTACAAGTTGGCAACATATACCCAACAGTGGGCTCACAGTCTAGACATTTGACTTCTCTGTGCCTCAGTTACCTCATCTGTAAAGTGAGGATTGAGAATCTGAGCCACATGTGGGACAGGGACTGTAGCCAACCCGATTTGCTTGTCTCCACCCCAGCACTTAGTACGGTGCCTTTCACACAGTAAGCACTTAACAAATACCACGATTATTATTTTTATTATTATGATTAATATCACAGGCTAATCAGATCAGACCCAGTCCCTGTCCCAGCTGGGACTCACATTCTTAATTCCCATTTTACAGATGAGGTAACTGAAGCACAGAGAAGTCAAGTGGCTTTCCTAAGGTCTCACAGCAGAGAAGTGGCAGAGCAGGATTAGAACTCAGGTCCTTCTGATGCCCAGGCCCGTGCTCTATTCACTAGGCCTCACTGCTTCTCTTCCATGGGAAGGTTAGGAGTGCCACCAGTTCTCGTATTAGGGGAGGTGAAATGTACCCGGAGGTTTTCCAACCTCCAGCCGGGAGAGCAGACACATAGGCTAGAAAAAGGTGCACACAAAGGGAAGGAGCTTTTAAAGATAATAATAATAATAATAATAATAATAATAATAATAATGGCATTTATTAAGCACTTACTACGTGCAAAACACTGTTCTAAGCACTGGGGAGGTTACAAGGTAATCAGGTTGTCCCACGGGGGGCTCACAGTCTTCATGCCCATTTTACAGATGAGGTAACTGAGGCACAGAGAAGTGAAGTGACTTGCCCAAAGTCAAACAGCTGACAATTAGCAGGGCCAGGATTTGAACCCATGACCTCTGACTCCAAAGCCCGGGCTCTTTCCACTGAACCATGCAGCGTGATGGGCAGGTGGGAGGCCAACATTCTAGACCCGGCTTCACCACTTTCCTGCTGGGTGACCGTGGGCAAGCCATTTAATATCTTGGGTCTCAGTTTTCTCATCTGCCAAATGGGGATACGATACCTGTTCTCCCTCTCTCTGAGACTAGGAGCCCCATGTATGTCTATCAGATTTCCTCATATCCAATCCATCACTTAGAGGTAGGCACTTAATAAATACCACTATCGGTATTATTGTCACCAAACATTTTTCATTACTAAGGTTAATCCTGGGTGCCCCCGGCTCCCAGCAAGTTGGAGCAGGATTTGCTCCTTTTCACAGGTGGAGAAACTGAGGCCCAGAGTGGAGGAACGACTGCCCAGATCTCCCTACCCGTGACCACGCTGGGATCTAGAAATCTCCGATTCATCAGTCACTAGATCACAACCCCCTGGGGCTATTGACCTATGGATAATCAATCGATCAGTGGTGTTTACTGAGCATTTACTGTAGGCAGAGCACTGTACTAAGCCCCCGGGGGAGTAAAGTACAACTAAGTTGGTAGATATGTTCCCTGCTCATAACAACCCTACACAAGGGGGAGACAGACATTAATATAAATAACTGATCAATCAATGGTATTTATCGAGCGCTACTGTGTGCAGAACACTGTACTAAATGCTTGGGAGGGTACGATACAACGGAGGTGGCAGACACATTCCCTACCCACAGCAAGCTTACAGTCTAGAGGGGGAGACAGACAATAATGTGGATAATTTATAAGATATGATTTATAGATATGTACGTAAGCTAAGAGGCTGGTGAATGCCGTGTGTCTCTGAAGGGGGTCAATCGTGTTGCCTGGGCCAGGTACAATATACGCTTGTTGCTTTCAGAAATTTTCCATTGAGTGTGACTTTCTCTGAGGTTTTCCTTGTCCTTCCCTGAATTTGAGTAATTCCAGAGCTGCCTTCCCAATCCCTTTATCCTTTCAAACTCTCTCAGGGTGGGGGCTCAATATCTACCTAGATGCCCCTCTAGGAAGCCCAGAAGGTTCACCTAAGCCCGACCTGATCCACCGGAAAACTGTGTGGGCTGGAGAAAAGGCACTGAGACGCTGGAAATCCACACTTCGGTGAAAGTTAGAGACCAGGAGTCCAGTGGTCAGGGACTGCAAATCAGTCTCTTTCTGTTTTATCTCAGCTCCTCCGCTGACTTTCCCTGGATCGAGGAGTATGAAATCCTCAGGCTGGAAGAGACTTTAAGCAGCCATCTGCTCCATCCCCCTGCCTCCAAACACTCCTGACCCCCACTTTCAACAATCCTCTGATTCTATGCAGATGATCCTGCTCCTTGACCTCTCAGCTTCCTTCCTTCTCCTCAACAAATTATCCAACCTCGGCTTTGAGGACTCCGTCCTCTCCTGGTTCTTCTCTTACCTCTCTGGCCATACATTCTCAGTCTCCTTCGCGGGCTCCTCCTCTCCCTCCCATCCCTTTACTGTAGGGGTTCCTCAAGGGTCAATTCATGGTCCCCTTCTGTTCTCCATCTATACTCACTCCCTTGGTGAACTCATTCGCTCCCAAGGCTTCAACTATCATCTCTACGCACATGGCACCCAAATCTACTCTCTGCCCCTGCTCTCTCCCCCTCCCTCCAGGCTCGTATCTCCTGCCTTCAGGACATTTCCACCTGGATGTCCGCCCACCATCTAAAGCTCAACGTGTCCAAGACTGAGCTCCTTATCTTTCCTCCCAAACCCTGTCCTCTCCCTGACTTTCCTGTCACTGTGGATGGCACTACCGACCTTCCCGTCTCACAAGCCTGCAACCTTGGTGTCATGCTTGACTCTGCTCTCTCATTCACCCTTCTAGACTGTGAGCCCATAGTTGGGTAGGGACCATCTCTATATGTTGCCAACTTGTACTTCCCAAGTGCTTAGTACAGTGCTCGGCACACAGTAAGCGCTCAACAAATACGATTGAATGAATGAATGAATGAATTCACCCTGCACATCCAAACCGTTACCAAAACCTGCCAGTCTCACCTTCACAACATCACCGAGATCTGCCCTTTTCTCTCCATCCAAACCGCTACCTTGTTGGTTCAATCTCTCATCCTATCCCGACTGAATTACTGCATTAGCTTCCTTTCTGGTCTCCCATCCTCCTGTCTCTCCCCACTTCAGTCTATTCTTCACTCTGCTGTCTGGATTATTTTTGTGCAGAAACGCTCTGGTCATGTCACTCCCCTCCTCAAAAATCTTCAGTGGTTGCCTATCAACCTTCGCATGAAGCAAAAACTCCTCAGACTCGGCTTCAAGACTCTCCATCACCTCGCCCCCTCCTACCTCACCTCCCTTCTCTCCTTCTCCAGCCCAGCCCGCACCCTCCGATCCTCTGCCGCTAACCTCCTCACCGAGCCTCATTCTCGCCTGTCCCACCATCGACCCCTGGTCCGCATCTTACCTCTGGCCTGGAATGCCCTCCCTCCACACATCTGCCAAACTAGCTCTCTTCCTCCCTTCAAAGCCCTACTGAGAGCTCACCT
This sequence comes from Tachyglossus aculeatus, assembly GCF_015852505.1. NCBI lineage: Eukaryota > Metazoa > Chordata > Mammalia > Monotremata > Tachyglossidae > Tachyglossus > Tachyglossus aculeatus. Next base: position 57,787,958 of record NC_052070.1, on the reverse strand, counting down.
CCTCCAGGAGGCCTTCCCAGACTGAGCCCCCCCTTTCCCTCTCCTCCTCCTCCCCTTTCCATCGTCCCCCTCCCTCTCCCCATAGCAGTTGTGTATATTTGTACATATTTATTACTCTATTTATTTTATCAATGATGTGCATATAGCTATAATTCTATTTGTTCTGATGATATTGACACCTGTCTATTTGTTCTGTTATCTGTCTCCCCCTTCTAGACTGTGAGCCTGTTGTTGGGTAGGGACTGTCTCTATATGTTGTGACTTGTACTTCCCAAGCGCTTAGTACAGTGCTCTGCACACAGTAAACGCTCAATAAATATGATTGAATGAATGAATGGAGGGAAATTTTAAAGCTCTAGTTGGCAGGTGTGGGCCATTGGAAGCCTCTGCAGAGATGGAAGGGCAGGGAGAGGCAATTAATCGATCCATTAATAGTATTTATTGAGGGCTTATGCTGGGCAGAGGACTGCACTAAATGGTCAGGAGTGTTAACGGTAATGGTCAGGAGGTTCTTGCCCTCAGTGACCCTGGATTCTAGTAGGAGAGACAGGCATTAAAATGAATTACAGGTAGGGGATGAAGTGGAGTTTAAAGATGCGTACATAAGGACTCCTGGGTCTCACCTGGAGAGTTTCCAGTACTCGACGAGTCTCGGCTACGGGAGGGAGAGTCAAGCAGAGGCCTACCCATTCCATTCCTACCTTGGCCAGTGGCTAGCGAGTAGAAGGCAATCGGCTACAAGTCAAAACTCACCCACGCTGGGCAGCAGCAGCATGGGAGAGAGTCGAGGGTGGAGACTCGAGTTTACAGCATGGAAGGAGGCAATGGTAAAACGCTTCTGGATTTTTACCAAGAAAACTCTATGGACGCACTACCAGAACGATCACGGATGGAGAGCGGGGCGTCCCGGGAGAGGTGTGGTCGTAGTGACACTATGAAAAGCAGCGTAGCTCAGTGGAAAGAACCCGGGCTTGGGTGTCAGAGGTCATAGGTTCTAATCCCGGCTCCGCCACATGTCTGCTCTGTGACCTTGGGCAAGTCACGTAACTTCTCTGAGCCTCAGTTACCTCAGCTGTAAAATGGGGATTAAGACTGTGAGCCCAACGTGGGACAACCTGATCACCTTGTATTCCCCCCAGAGCTTAGAACAGTGCTTTCCACATAGTAAGCGCTTACCAAATGCCATTATGATTATTATTATGGGTCGGAAACAACTTGACGGCAGAAGATAAGACATAAGGGCTAGTGGGCATTGCGGGGGCAGTGACAGGGTGGAGGGAGAGGAAGAGAATGAGGCAAACTTCTGAGAGGGCCAACCAACTGATAGATTAATCAAAACCATTTGCTGAGCACTTACTCTGCAGAGCGTAGTGTGCAGAAGAGTACAATAGATTAAGTAGACACATTCCCTGCTCTCAAGAAACTTACAGTCTAGTGGAGGGGATAGAACCTAAAATAAAGTTCAGGGAGGGAAAAGCAACAGACTTTCAAGATATGGACAGCGTTGATGTAGCAGGGTGGAGGTGAAGGGGGGCCTGGAGAGAATGAAGGAAACTGTAGAGAGGGTCAAGGGGGAAGAGGAGGGTGAAGGACTCCCCTGTTTGGGTTAGAGGAAATTGAGACAGGCCATCATCATTAACGGCCAGCACTCGGGCATGGATTTTTTTTTTACGGTATTTGTTAAGCGCTTATTATGTACCAGGCACTGTACTAAACATTGGGGTAGATACAGTCCACGTCCCACATGAGGCTCACGGTCTTAATCCCCATTTTACAAATAAGGTAACTGACGCCCAGAGAAGTGAAATGATTCACCGTAAATCACACAGCAGACAAGCGGCGGACCTGGGATTAGAACCCAGGACCTTCTGAGTCCCAGGCCCACGTTCTAAGCAGTAGGCCGCACTGCTTCTCTTTGGTTTGCCCCTTTGGTTTGGCTTTGGGCCCTCTCAATGCCATCAGCCCAAGGTGATGGATATCCCAGGGAAATTGGCCGGGCCACCTTGACTGGGCTGCGAAAGTCTGGTTTTCAACGGACTCCCTCCCGGCTGGATCCCAGCCCGAGCCGGCTCCTCGGGCACCAATGCAGCAACAGCGGCTGCCCGACCGGACGGGCCGCTTCTTGGAAGAGGATTTCACGCTGCGACACCTCGCCGTCCTGTCTGCCCACGGCTCCCGCGCCCAGCTGTGAAAGCGTCCTGGGAGCCTGCCATCGTGGAGGGAGAAACGCCTGCTTCCTCCCGAGGACGAGGTTGGCGTAAACACTCTGAAGGCTTTGTCCCGTGGAGTCAGAAACCAGACAGCTGATGGTTATCACTTTCCCACAGCTGGGGCTGTGGATTAGCGCTGTAGGTGCATGGAAATAGATATATGCGGTACATGAAAATATCAGATTCGTCATGGCACAGGGCCTATACAAACTAAGGCCTGTCACCCCACATCAGCTCAACTCTGCCAGACATTGTCAGTGACGTTGGCTGTTTACGTGCCGCCTTTTCATATCAAACTTCTTTTAGCCCACTTTAGCTGATCTGGGTGAGACGAAGAGCTGGTCACACGGCAGAAAAGTGGTGGAGCTGGGATTAGAACCCAAGTCCTTTTGAATCTCAGGTCCGTGCTCAATCCACTAGGCCACACTGCCTCTTATGGCATGCCTCTCAAGAATCAGCGTGGCTCAGCGGAAAGAGCCGGGCTTGGGAGTCAGAGGTTGTGGGTTCTAATCCCGGCTCCACCATTTATCAGCTGTGTGACTTTGGGCAAGTCACTTAACTGCTCTGTGCCTCAGTTACAATCATCTGTAAAATGGGGATTAAGACTGTGAGCCCCAGGTGGGACAACCTGATTTCCTTGTATGTCCCCCAGTGCTTAGAACAGTGCTTGGCACATGGTAAGTGCTTAACAAATACCATCATCATTATCAGCAGCAGCAGCAGCAGACTGCTGATCATTCACTTCTCAATCATTTCACTTCTCTGGGCGTCAGTTACCTTATTTGTCATCAGCAGCATCAGTCTTTTAGACTGTGAGCCCACTGTTGGGTAGGGACTGTCTCTATACGTTGCCAACTTGTACTTCCCAAGCGCTTAGTACAGAGCTCTGCACACAGTAAGCGCTCAATAAATACGATTGATGATGATGATGATGATGATGATCATCATCATCATCATGGCTTGGCTGGATTGGATTTCTCACTGCTTTTCTCCATGTGAGCTGTCAGGGTTCGCTACTAGTCTTCAAACTGAGGCTCTCCCTCAGTCCCAGAGAGAGAACGCCTGGTACTAACCACTTATCTATACTAGCAGCACTTTCCCAGCAGGTTGAGGACTTCCTTCATTCAATTGTATTTATTGAGCACCTACTGTGGGCAGAGCATTGTACCAAGCACTAACTCCCAGTCCCGTGTTCTTTTTATCATCATCATCATCAATCGTATTTATTGAGCGCTTACTATGTGCAGAGCACTGTACTAAGTGCTTGGGAAGTACAAATTGGCAACATATAGAGACAGTCCCTACCCAACAGTGGGCTCACAGTCTATCAAACCACATTGCTTCTCGTGGCAAGATAGATTCGTCAGGTTCGATCCTCTGGGGAACCAGATTCGAGTTTGATGTGGTAGGAATTGTTTAGGGGACGTTTTTTAACCACACCCCATTAGTGGTGGAAGGGACCCCCTTTTCCAGCTAGAGAGTATCGTCACTGAGCGGCTTGCAGAGGAACACAAACCTCGTCCTTAGTCCCTCACAGCATTAGAAGCAGAGTGGCTTAGTGGTTAGAGCATGGGCCCGGGTGGAAGAAGGGTTCTAGTCCCAGATCTGCCATTTGTTAGCAAGTCACTTCGCTTCACTTCTCTGGGCCTCATCTGTAAAAAATGGGGATTAAGACCGTGAGCCCCATGTGGGACATGGATGGTGTCCAACCGGATTACCTTGTGTAATAATAATAATAATGATATTTGTTAAGTGCTTTACTATGTATGAAGCACTGTTCTAAGCTCTGGGGGAGATACATATTTATTTTATTTATTTTATTTGGTTTATATGTTTTGTTTTGTTCTCTGTCTCCCCCTTCTAGACTGTGAGCCCACTGTTGGGTAGGGATCGTCTCTAGATGTTACCAACTTGTACTTCCCAAGCACGTAGTACTGTGCTCTGCACACAGTAAGAGCTCAATAAATATGACTGACTGAATGAATGAATGAATACAAAGTGATCAGGTTGTCCCATGCGGGACTCACAGTCTTATACCCCATTTTACAGATGAGGGAACTGGGGCACAGAGAAGTTAAGTGACTTGCCCAAGGTCACACAGCCGACAAGTGGCTGATCCGGAATTCGAACCCATGACCTTTGATTCCCAAGCCCGCACTCTTTCCACTAAGCCATGCTGCTGACAGCGTGCTCGCAGCCACGCTGTGTCTACTCCAGTACTTAGCACAGTGCCTGGAACTTAGTAAGCACTTAACGAATACCATTTTAAAAAAGGAATCAGAGGGTAGGATGGACCCTGGAGAGATTATCTGGTCCATCTCCCTGCCCCCGGACCGGATTATGCTTAAAACATTCCTGATGGATTATTTCCCATTTTCAAAGATCTCCCAGGGGATTCCCCACAGCCTCTAATGGTCATCCACTCTTAAGCTTAACAGCCCTGATGATCAGGTAATTCTGCTTCATACTAACCTAAATCCCTCATGCTGCACCTTGAAATGTATTCCCTCCTGCTTTGACCTTGGACAGATCCTTGCCGACGTCCCATAGTTCATTCATTCACTCAATCGTATTTATTGAGCGCTTTCTGTGTGCAGAGCATTGTACTAAGCACTTGGGAAGTACAAGTTGGCAACATATAGAGACGGTCCCTACCCAACAGTGGGCTAGTTCCAAACTTTGGTCAACTGGTCGGGCCTGGGGACTCTGGGAAACTCTTTAATGGATGCCAACTGGGCTCTCTCGGAGGGAGGAACAGGCACCTCTATCACTGCCCCATAAGAGTTCTCGAAGGGGTAATGATACTTTATACTGATGTGATATGAATCCTTGTTTTCTTCTGGGTTCCTACCAGCAAGATACCAAGAAGCGCTCAATAAATACTATTGATTGATTGATTGATTGATAGTTGAAATAGTGTGGCAGCATGGCCTAGCGGATAAAGCACAGGCCTTGGAGTCAGAAGGACCCGGGTTCTAATCCTGGCTCTGCTACTTGTCTGCTCTGTGACCTGGGCAAGTTATTTCACTTCCTCTTTGCCTCAGTTACTTAATCTCTAAAATGGGGATTAAGATTGTGAGCCCTCTGTGGAACCGGGACTGTGTCCAACCTGATTGTCTTTTATTTACCTCAGCTCTTAGTACAGTGCGTGGCACATAGTAAACACATAACAAATACCAAAAAAAAAAGGTTCCTTATCGCCGATCTGTGGCCTGTGGCCCACCCAGTGGGCCTGGGAGACAGGGAGGAGGCTGAGCTCTTTCTTTCCACCTGACAGGGAGAAAACTGAGGTAAGTGAGGGGGAAGTTACAGGCTCAAGGCCATACAGGGGTGAGCCAATGGAGAAGCCATGACAGGAGCCAAGTTCCCGGTCTCCCAGCCAGTGTTCACTCAGTGAGGCTGGCAGGCTTCCCTCGTATCCGAGGAAGAGCGACGTCTGACGTCTTGATTTTCTTTTCAAGACAGAGCCGGGGCGTTTCAAGAAACGGGGGTGGGATTATGGACCTGACCATAAAGGAGCGTGTGGAGCTCTGCTCCATTAGCACCAGGAATTTTCTGGCAAATTTACTGTTACGGATAGATAAACCACCCAACGCGGTAGGACGCTGCTGGGTTATCCTGGCCCAGGACCACCACTGGCTGCTGTCACTTTGACTATAAACAGGAATCTGAATGGAAAAGCCTTCCGGGCGTGCTCTGCACTGTGAGACACCCCTACCTGCCTACTCGCTGTTTATACCCCGGCCCAGCGGGAACACAACCGGGGGAAATGAGAGCCTGTGGGTAGCTCCGCGAAACCATCGGAATGGTCATCCATTTCAGCACGCACGTTCTCGGTCTTGAGGGATTGAGGATCGACCGATAGGAGACGACATCGTGAATAAATATTTTCTCCAAAATTTAATTGCTGTAAGATTTGCCCTTGTATTTCCTAAATGGAATCTAGAGGTTTTTCCTGATTCTGGAACTCAGGTTCCACACAACGATAGGTTTATGTCAAAGGTAGCTTGGAGATGTAGTTTAGTGGTCTGTGATTTTTTTTTAAGGGGGTGTTTGTTAATTGCTTATTGTGCAGCAAGAATCATCAATCAATCGTTAATGGTACTTATTAATGGTACTTATTAATCATTAATGGTACTTATTGAGTGCTTACTCTGTGTGGAGCACTGTACTAAGCACTTGAGAGAGTACAATAGAACACAGTTGGTAGACACATTCCCTGCCCATATCAAGCTTACAGTCTAGAGGCACTGTGCTATATGCTTCATTCATTCATTCAATCGTATTTATTGAGCGCTTACTGTGTGCAGAGCACTGTACTAAGCGCTTGGGAAGTACAAGTTGGCAACATATACTGATACAATCCAGTTGCGTCCGATTTAGACACCTTTCTACATGTTTTGTTTTGTAGTCTGTCTCCCCCTTCTAGACTGTGAGCCCATTGTTGGGTAGGGACCGTCTCTATATGTTGCCGACTTGTACTTCCCAAGCGCTTAGTGCAGTGTTCTGCACACAGTAAGCACTCAATAAATACGATTGAATGAATGAATGAATATAGTCTCTGTCCCGTGTGAACTGCACAGTTTACAGGGGAGAGAGAGCAGGTATTGAATCTCCATTTTACAGATGAGGAAACAGAGAAGTTAAGTGACTTTCCCAAGGGCATCCAGCAGGCAAGTGATGGAGCCGGGATTAGAACCCAAGTCCCCTGACTTTTTCCTGCTCTTTTTACCCTGCTTCCGTACTCAAATGTAACTACTTCTGGGTAACTCAGAAAATGTTCTAGGTGCTGGGTTGGAGAGGCCTAGAGGGAAGCGTTCTTCCTGGATGAGTGATACAGAAACTGAGTCTGGGGCTGGACCAGAGAAAGGCTCAATTGGCAGGCAGGTGAAACATCAGCTGGTTCTTGGGACCAACTTGTCTTGTTGAAGAATCAAGGCGAGAATATGTCAGGCACTGTACTAAGCGTCCGACGCAGGTAGAAACAAACTAATCAGGTTGGACACAGTCCATGTCCCACATGGGACCCCTAGTCTTTATTCCTATTACACAGATGTTGTAATCAAGGCACGTAGAAGCGAAGTGACATGGCCAAGGTCACACATCAGACAGGTGGCGGAGCCGGAATTAGAACCTAGGTCCTTCTGACTCTCAGGCCCAGGCTGTATAATAATAATAATAACAATGATGGCATTTATTAAGCGCTTACTATGTGCAAAGCACTGTTCTAAGCTCTGGGGAGGTTACAAGGTGATCAGGTTGTCCCACGGGGGGCTCACAGTCTTCATCCCCATTATACAGATGAGGGAACTGAGGCACAGAGAAGTTAAGTAACATGCCCAAAGTCACACAGCTGACAAGTGGCAGAGCTGGGATTTGAACCCATGACTTCTGACTCCAAAGCCCGGGCTCTTTCCACTGAGCCACGCTGCTTCTCTCCTTGCTGCTTTTCTGCTCCTTGCAGGCAGAGAAGATCCATCTTGATTCTGTTGTACAGTATTCTCCCCAGCACTTAGTACTCTGCTTCATGCTCAAGAAGTACTTAATAAATGTCACTCATTGGCTAAGGGGAAGGAAAAAAATGGAGTTCTTGAGCAAGACTAAAAAATGTTAGGACTCCCTAGGTTCCTAGGCCATGAAAAGCAGTGTGCCCTAGTCAAAATTGCACAGGCATGGGAGTCAGGACATCCAGATTCTAATCCTGCCTCTGCCACTCAATAATAATAAAATAATAATAATGATGACATTTGTTATGTGCTTACTCTGTACTAGGCACTGTACTAAGCTCTGGGGTGGATACAAGCTAATCAGGTTGGACACAATCCCTGCTCCACATTGGGCTCACAGTCCCATTTTTCAGACGAGGTAACTGAGGCACAGAGAAGTTAAGTGACTTGCCCAAGGTCACACAGTAGACAAGAGGCAGAGTCGGGATTAGAACCCAGCTCCTTTTGATTACCAGGCTCATGCTCTATGCATCGGGCCACACTGCTTTCCTGAAATGTGACCTTGGATGAGTAACTTGACTCGTGAGCCTCATGTGGGACAGGACACATCTGGCTTGAATATCTGTATATCCCCTAGCACCTAGCACAATGCTTGACTCATAGTAAGTGCTTAACAATTATCCGCAAAGTCTAAAAAAGAGGGATAATTTCCTTATATCTCCAATAATCACTCTTTGCCAGGGTCTCCCCTTCAAATCCATCAAATTCAAACTGCTTTCATCCCAAGCACCCTAAAAGGGAAACAGGTAGCTGTAAGAAGAGATCTATTTATCATCATCAATCGTATTTATTGAGCGCTTACTATGTGCAGAGCACTGTACTAAGCGCTTAGCACTGTACTATTTATATTTTTACAGTGTTTGTTCATTTATACGTAAGGTGTTGGCTGGGATGTGTGTGCCGTGATGCATATCAGGAAGAAGTCTTAGAGGGAAGGGGTGGAATTGGGGGTTAGGGCAGGGTGTTCTGTGCAGAGTCTAGGGCCAACGAGGGTCCTCAGAAACTACGAGAGGGTCTCCGGTTTGTGTTTCCACGGTCGTGAGACCTGGAGAAACTGAGACTCCAAGAGATGACCCAAGGGGGAAGGATTCCAAAGCCCCCGGGTGACCTCTGCCACATCTCACCATCTCTCAGAAGGCTTACCACAGCATGGCCTAATGGATGGAGCACAGGCTTGGGAGTCAGAAGGTCATGGGTTCTAATCCTGGCCCTGCCGTGTGACCTTGAGCAAGTCACTTCGCTTCTCTGGGCCTCAGTTACCTCATCTGTAAAATGGAGATTAAGACTGTGAGCCCCATGTGGAACAGGGACTGGGTCCGACTTGACTTGCTTTTATTCCTCCCGCCCACCCAGCGCTTAGAACAGTGTTGCAGTGTTTAGAACAGTGCTTGACATATAGCAAGCGCTGAACAAATACCATTGTTATTATTAACACATACCGCAGTTATTATTATTATTATTATTATCTTTCATGGAAAAGGAGGATTCACCCCAGGCTTTTCTGTTCCTAGTCCTCTCGGGCTTGTTGGGACACCTCAGAGCACCGAGACTGGGGTCATCTCATCATGCCTTGCCCCAGAGGTGAGAGTAACCTTGACCACATTTAGCTTTGCCCCAAAAGTAGTCGCTTCCCGAGAGCATCTCCCTCAGTGAGAGGAGCACGGATGACCACCTCAGCCGCTTCCAGAAACCGTGACTCTCTGGGGAAGTCTGGCCCCAAGAACCCATGTCTGTTTTCTTTTTCTTTCTCCTTTTCTAATTTTTTAGCAGCCACCTCGATCCACTGTTGAGTGATGGAGCCGGGGGGCGAAATACCAGGGTTCTGAGTCAGTGTTCCTCATGCAAACGAGGAGGAAATGAGTCTCTGCCTCCTGAAAGGAGGAGGAAGCAGGGTGTGACGGAGGAGCAGAAGCCAATGACACAGTAGTCGAGCTTGGATGCTCTGACTCTCCCCCACAATTCCAGTCAGGGATGGTCTTCCTCCCTCTACTCATCCCTCCTGAATGCAAAACTCTTCCCTTGAGATCCTATGGGAGAGGGACCCTTCCTCTCCAGAACCGGTTTGAGATGGTCGACGATTGTCGGGCCCATTTTTTCCCGTAGACCTCTCTGAGGCAGCTGTCAATCAATCAATCAATCAGTAGCCTTTATTGAGTGCTTACTATGTGGAAAGCACTGTACTAAGCACTTGGGAGAGTACGATACAACAGAATTAGCAGACATGTTCCCTACCCATAATGAGTTTGCAGCCATTCATTCATTCAATTCATTCATTCATATTTATTGAGCGCATACTGTGGGCAAAGCACTGTACTAAGCGTTTACAGTCCTCATAATAATAATAATGTTGGTATTTTTTTAAGCATTTACTATGTGCCGAGCACTGTTCTAAGCGCTGGGGTAGATACAAGGTTATTAGGTTGTCCCACTTGGGGCTCATAATCTTGATGCCCATTTTACAGATGAGGTAGCTGAGACCCAGAGAAGTTAAGTGATGTTCCCAAAGTCACACAGCAGACAAATGGCGGAGCCTGGATTAGAACCCATGGCCTCTGACTCTCAAGCCCAGGCTCTTGCCACTAAGCCACACTGCTTCCCATCCACCCATCGGTCATCAGTACTTACCGAGCCCCTGCTTCTGGCCAAGGGCCATGCTAGGCAGTGCAGCCGACGGGGCGGAGAATGGGACCGGACCTCAGGGGAATGGGCTTCTGATCCCATTTCTGCCACGGGCCTGCTGTGAGACTCTGGACAAGTCACTTAACCCCTGGTATTTATTGAGAACTCACTGTGTGCAGAGCACTGGACTAAGCATTTGGGAGAGTCCACTATAACAAAGTTGGTAAACACGTTCTCTGCCCACAGGCAGTTTACAGCCTTGAGGGGGATGCTTATAGTCCTGTAAAATGAAGATAAAATGCCTGCTTTCCCCTCCTCTTTGATGGGGGACCAAGAACTGCATCTGTTTGAATCATCTTGTGTCTGCCCCAGGGCTTAACGTAGGGCTTGGCACCTAGTGAGTGCTAAATAAATTAATGATAATGGTGAGGATTACACAGTATGGGGGTTACAAAGAATAGGACAAGATAAGTACCTGGTTTTGAGGAGCTTCTAGTATATGTATATATGTTTGTACATATTTATTACTCTATTTATTTATTTTACTTGTACATATCTATTCTATTTATTTTATTTTGTTAGTATGTTTGGTTTTGTTCTCTGTCTCCCCCTTTTAGACTGTGAGCCCACTGTTGGGTAGGGACTGTCTCGATATGTTGCCAACTTGTACTTCCCAAGCGCTTAGTACAGTGCTCTGCACACAGTAAGCGCTCAATAAATACGATTGATTGATTGATTGATTAATGGGAGCTAGACTGTGAGCCCACTGTTGGGTAGGGACCGTCTCTATATGTTGCCAACTTGTACTTCCCAAGCACTTAGTACAGTGCTCTGCACACAGTAAGCGCTCAATAAATAAGACTGAATGAAAGGAGACCGATTTCAGTCAGTCAGTCAGTCAGTGGTACTTACTGCGTGCAGAGCACTGTACTAAGCACTTGGAAAGTTCAACTCGGCAACAGCTAGAGACAATCCCTACCCAACAACAGGCTCACAGTCTAGAAGGGGGAGACAGACAACAAAACAAAACAAGCAGATTAAAATAGCATCAAAATAGATAAACGGAATTATAGATATATACACATCATTAATAAAATAAATAGAATAATAAATATGTACAAATATACACAAGTGCTGTGGGGCGGGGAAGGGGGTAGAGCAGAAGGAGGGAGTGGGGCGATGGGGCTCTGTACTAAGCGCTTGATTCAAGGTAACAATATAACAGACTTATTCTCTGCCCGCAATGAGGCTTCCCCCGTGACTGAGGTCACGGCACCGAACCTCCCCATCTCGGGAGGTGCCAGCCCAGGACCACCACCCGCTTGCCCAGGCCAACTAGTCTGGCTCAGGTGGAGCTCCCACCAAGGGGCAAGGCTGGCCCACGACACGGGAAGCAGTTTGAGGGGTGACGGGATTCCCCCCAAGCCCAGGGTAGCATTACTTCCCGAAAGGACCACCCGGCTAAAACCATCTTTAAGGGTGGCAGCCACCGGGAGCTGAGGACGAGCTTTATTCCATTCCGAATGAGTGATGCCATAATTCCAAGAGGTCATGCCGAGTTCCAGCCAGCTTTGAAGTGGGGAAAGCCCTCGGAATGGGTAAAAATATAATAATTACGGTATTTGTTAAGCACTACAATATACCAAGCACTGTTCTAAGTGCTGGGGTATATCCAAGGTAATTAGGTTGGACACAGTCCCTGTCCCGCGTAATAATAATGATAATTATAGCACTTCTTAAGAGCTTACTATGCGCTAAGCACTGTTCTAGGAACTGGAGCAGATACACGTCAGTCAGGTTGGACACAATCCCGATCCCAAATGGGGCTCAAAGTCTTCATCCCCATTTTCCAGTTCTAAGTGCTGGGGTATATACAAGGTAATTAGGTTGGACACAGTCCCTGTCCCACGTAATAATAATGATAATTATGGCACTTCTTAAGAGCTTACTATGCGCTAAGCACTGTTCTAGGAACTGGAGCAGATACACGTCAGTCAGGTTGGACACAGTCCCTATCCCAATTGGGCTCAAAGTCTTCATCCCCATTTTCCAGATGAGGTGACAGTTACAGAGAAGTAAAGTCACTTGTCCAAGGTCACACAGCAGACAAATGGCGGAGCCAGGGTTAGATCCTCCTCCTCTGATTCCCAAGCCTGTGCTGTTGCTACTAGGCCAAATCACATCCGTATCAGGTAAGACGGGTATGGCACAGGTGAGAGAAACACTTAGACCCATCTGAGTGAACAGTAGAAAGGCAGAAATATGCAAATATTTTAAAAGGCGCTAGATCTAAGTGGGGAGGATTACTCAAGAGTGGCTTATCTGGAGGGCGGAGGATTATCGTCACCCCTAAAAGAATCCAGGGAGGATCCAGAGAAACCATGGGGCCTCATGGAAAGAGCACAGGTCTTCTGGTCAGAGGACTTGGGTTCTAATCCCAGTTTCACTATTTGCCTGCTGTGTAACAGGGCAAAGTCACTTAAATTTTCCTCAGCTGGAAAATGGAGATTCAATGCCTTTCCCTCCACCCCCCACCTTAGACTCTGCCCCGTGTGGGACAGGGACTGTGATTATTTTGTATCTACCCCAGTGCTTAGTACAACGCTTGGCACAGAGTAAGCGCTTAACAAATGCCACAATCATTACTATTATTATGATCCTGCTCATGCTCTGCAGGTTCAAGCTGTTCTGTCAACATTGTAAAAATGTACCAGATACCAGCCCGATTGCAGCATCGCACACACGTGAAATGGTAGGGAGACCGCCCGGGGGCTGGGAGCCTCCGTGGAAGGCCGGGTTGCTGAGATCGGCAGGAAAATCTGGGGAGGACGTGGCAGGAGCCAGCCTCCGCTGCCAGGCCCTGAGGAACTGATCGATCTTGATGGGCCGTGCCGAATCCTTGGATCTCACAAGACCTGAACTACTGTGCAAACAAAAGTCAGCTTGTGACCGTCTGCCCAAGGATAACCTTAATACCATTCTCAATTTGTGCTCTAATAATATTAATGGGAATTTGGGTTTATATGCAGTAGTTTGTTTCTCTCCCAGTGCTTTCTTGCCTCATCATCTCACTCATTCACTCAGTGTCCCTAGAGGTAGAAGAGGCAGGGGAAGCTCGGGGAATAGCCACCTGGTTTTACAGGGATGGAAACTGAGGTACGATTCTGGCCAATGCAGGAAATGCGGCTAACACTTCAAGGGCTACTTGTCCAGTTAGTGGATCATCTGGGCTCCCTGCATCTCCCATCTTCTGCCTCCTGCTGCTTTTCAGCACCTGTGCTATACCGGGAATGTGAGGAGTTGGGGAGTTAAGGAGGGAGAAGGAAAGAGGAGAATGAAATCGAGATGAGGCAGTCCATTATGCTACTTGGGAGAAGCTGTGGGCCAGGTTTGGTGGAGAGAAGTAATTGGCTGGATTATCTATGGATTTTAATAATCCATGCTACCCTGTCCACCACTTTCAGTCATTCATTCATTCAATCGTATTTATTGAGTGCTTAATGTGTGCAGAGCACTGTACTAAGTGCTTGGGAAGTCCAAGTTGGCAACATCTAGAGACGGTCCCTGTGAGTGGGCTCACAGTCTAGAAGGGGGAGACAGACAACAAAACAAAACATATTAACAAAATAAAATAAAGAGAATAAATATGTACAATTAAAATAAATAGAGTAATAAATACGTAAAAACATATATACAGGTGCTGTGGGGAGGGGAAGGAGGTAAGGCGGGGAGATGGGGAGAGGGAGGAAGGGGAGAGGAAGGAGGGGGCTCAGTCTGGGGCTCACCACTGCGTATAATAATAGTAATAATAATGGTGGTATTAGTTAAACGCTTACTATGTGTCAAGCACTGTTCCAAGTGCTGAGTATTCAGAGTTGACAATATAATCCAGGCATTCTGACTTCTGTCTAGGGCCTTAATCTCTCTGTCTCTTGGCTCATTTCTCCTGAGCAAGGGGATGGTCTCTAGAGAGGAAATGCAGTCCCTCTATCTCAACTCTCCCACCCTCTGGGAGAGAAAAAAGTGGAGAAGCAGCCTGGCCTAGTGGATAGAGCATGATCCTGCGAGTCAGGAGGACCTGGGTTCTAATTCTGGCTCTGCCACTTGTCTGCTGTATGACCTTGGGCAACTCATTTCCCTTCTCTGGGTCTCAGGTACTTCATCTGTAAAATGGGGATTCAGACTATGAACTCCATATCGGATCCGGACTGTTGTCCAACCTAATTACTTTTTATACAATAATAGTAATTATTGTGGTTCTTGTTAAGCGCTTACTATGTGCCAAGCACTGTATTTACCCCTCTAGACTGTACACTCATTGTGGGCAACGAATGTGTATGTTTATTGATATATTGTACTCGCCCAAGGACTTGATACAGTGCTCTGCATGCAGCAAGCGCTCAATAAATACGACTGACTGACTGATGCTTAGAACAGTGCTTGGCACATAGTAAGGTGCTTAAGCAATACCATTTAAAAACCCAAAAAAACTCAATTCACGATGGAACGGGTTGTGGGGCCAAGTCAGTTTGAAAAATCCCCGGCTGTTTCAACAGGACTGGGCACTGGGCAGCGTGGAGGGGGGCAGGAAGGGGTGAAGAGAGGCATTTCAACCGGCAGCGGTGCAGTGGCGGTGAGATTCTGGCTCAGCTTGTAGCCCCTGAAGGAGGAATGGAGGCCCCCAGGCCTCTGGGTTGAGGCTGCGGCAGGGAAGGTTTCCCTTCCTTTAGTCCAGAGACGAGGAACAGCAAGAGTGTGGGCCGAGGGCCTCCTTGCTCCACCCCCAAGGGCCACCCCGGGGCCTGCAGGGAGCCATGCTGGGCTGCCCTTGGCCCATGGCCAAGTTTACTCCTCTGTACAAGTCAGTCAATCGTATTTATCGAGCACTAACAGTGTGCAGAGCACTGTAATAATAACAATAATAATAATGATGGTATTTGTTAAGCACTTACTATGCGCCAAGCACTGTTCTAGGCTCGGGGGTAGATACAAGGTCATCAGGTTGACCCATGTGGGTCTCACAGTCTTCATCCCCATTTTCCAGATGAGGCACAGAGAAGTAAAGTGGATTGCCCAAGGTCACACAGCAGGCGAGTGGCAGAGCCAGGATTAGAACCCACGTTCCCTGATTCCCAAGAACGTGCTCTTTCCACTTAAGCCAAGCTGCTTCTCTAGTGCTGTTCTAAACGCTTGGGAGAGTACAGTGTAACAATATAACGGACACATTCCCTTCCCACAATGAGCTTACTGACTAGAAGGGGAGACAGACATTAATATAAATAAATAAAATGACAGATATGTACATAAGTACTGTGGGGCTGGAAGAGGGGATGAATAAAGGGAGCAAGTCAAGATCAGGGCAGAAGGGAATGGGAAGAGAGGAGAGGAGGTGTGAATGAGGGGTAGCCCACTCCCTGCACCACTATGGGGTCTCTGGTCCAGGAGGTTTGGTTCTGAAAAACAGTTCCAATGAGAATGAAATATCATTATTATTATTATTATTATCAACCAGTGGTATTTATTGAGTACTTATTATGTACAGAGTACTGTACTAAGTACTTGGGAGAGTACAATACGGTAGAATTAGGAGGCATCTTCCCTGCCCATAATGAGCTTACAGTCTAGAGATTATTAATCACTATTTTTAATGGATAATAATAATAATAATGATGGCATTTATTAAGTGCTTACTATGTGCAAAGCACTGTTCTAAGCACCGGGGAGGTTACAAGGTGATCAGGTCATCCCACGGAGGGCTCACAGTCTTAATCTCCATTTTACAGATGGGGTAACTGAGGCACAGAGAAGTGAAGGGACTTGCCCAAAGTCACACAGCTGACAATTGGTAGAGTCGGGATATGAAGCCATGACCTCTGACTCCAAAGCCAGTGCTCTTTCCACTGAGCCACACTGCTTGTCATAATCCAGCACTTGCCATTTTACCAGCTGTTCTGTTCCTGACATTTCCTCCTTCCTTCCTTCCACCCCTGCCCACCACTGTCCTACTGGGAAAGGCATTCTGCTCAGCCAATGGACTCTCTCTCCTCCTTCAAAGTCCTCCTAAAGAGTTCCCCCTTCCAGGAATTCACCTCTGTTCAATGCCACACCTCAGCACACGCATTTAATTTTTTGTTATTGATTTATTCTCTCGTGTTAATCATTCATATCTGCTCCCTCACTCCAGCTATAGTATATCGGTCATTTGAGATTGCCACCTCCCCAGTGAGATCAAATGCTCCTTGAGGGCAGGGATCAGCACACCGATTTAATTATTCATTATTGATTTATTCTCTTGTTTTTGTCATTCATATCATTTCCCTCACTCTGTAGTATATTGGTCAGTTTGTGGTTACTGCCTCTCTGTGAGATTGAATGTTCCTTGAAAGCAGGGATAGCAGTGTGGCTCAGTGGAAAGAGCACGGGCTTTGGAGTCAGAGGTCATGGGTTCAAATCCCAGCTCTGCCAATTGTCAGCAGTGTGACTTTGGGCAAATCACTTAACTTCTCTGTACCTCAGTTACCTCATCTGTAAAATGGGGATTAAGTCTGTGAGCCCCCCTGTGAGACAACCTGATCACCTTGTAACCTCCCCAGCACTTAGAACATTGCTTTGCATATAGTAAGTGCTTAATAAAAGCCATCATCATCATCATTATTATTACTTCATATCTAAGTGCCCCAAATATGGTGCATCACTCCCAGCAGGTGCTCAATAAATGTTCTTGATCTTGAAGGGCAGTTCAAGGGTACAGTAAAGACCTGGACCTTACACCTGTAGTATAGAGTGACCCCAAATCAGGAGCTTGATAGCAGGTCCCTGTGCAGTCAACAAGTGGACTCGGTTGGTGTCGAAAGCAATGACATCCCCGTTTCCACAGAGATTCCTCTGGATCTGTGTGAAGAATGGATCAGGCTGTGGTATCCAAACCATCCCGCTGGTCCACCCTGAAGCCTAGTCTCAGGAATCAGAGAAGTTGGGGGGAGAAGCTCTGTTCCCCAAGTGCCCCAAATATGATGAATCATCCCAGCAAGCGCTCAATAAGTTCTCTTGATCTTTAAGAGCAGCTCGGGGGAACAGTGAAGGCCTGGATCTTATAGTTCTGGGATAGAGAGAGACCCCCAAATCATGAGCTCGATGGCAAGTCCCTGTGCAAAGAGTGGATACAGTTGGTGTTGAAAGCAATGACATCCCTGTTTCCACAGAGATCCCCCTGGACCTGCGGGAGGAATGGATCAGGCTGTGGTGTCCAAACCATCCTGCTGGTCCACCTTGAGGCCTAGACTCAGGAAGCAGAGGAGTGGGGGAAGACGCTACTTTGGCTGAGCCCCGTCCAGCTCCACGGACCCACGAGGTGGTGGCTCAGTGATGATTTTTTCATATCTCCCTCAGCCTTGAAGGAGACGCATTTCTCGGGACAGAATCGACTGCAGCGGAACGTGTTTGGGGGTAGTGTGTTATGGGTGTGTTTGTGTTGGTGAGATCGGGGGGGTGATAGTGAGCGGGAAGGCGGAGAGGTGGCAGAGGGTGGGATCATCAACGCGGGAAAAACAATCCTTTTAGGAAGAAAGGACTCTGTTCTCTCCACCCTGGACACACCTGGGGCTGCTGTTCCTTGGCTCACATTGCTGGAACACCAGAAGTGTGCTGTCATTTGTTCTTTCTAAATTATCAGCAATAATTACCTCAGTAAAAGTGCCAACTGTGGGCTTTTGGCCTGTGGTTTTTTTTTTTTTAACTGGGTGATGGGATCGGCAGGGGACTGTGGAAAAAGCGAAGCTATTCCCCTTTTAAGGGAAAGGCGTCTCCCTGCCACTGACTCACCCGCCTCCCTTTCTCGCCCGCAGCACGCACCTTGCCTAGTAAGGTGGCTCGTAAAGAAGTAAGAGCCACCTCTCTCTGGGAGGAGTCTCCCCCACCACCCCAGCTTCATCCCCCCCAACACACACCTTCCCACCCCGCCTCTGCTCAGCTCCACCCTTCGTGTTTGGGAGGCTGAATCAGGGATGAGCTCACCCCCTGGCTCTGTTCTCAGACATGCACGTTCTTGCCCGGATTACCACGTTCCCACTGGTTCCCCGGCTCCTCCTCAAGTGCCTTCAGCCTGGGCCGGGCTCCGGGCCCTGAGTCCTAGGAAACTGTGTCCCACTTGGAATCCCTTGGCCAGGTGCTCTCTCGGCTGGAGCGGTAGGACCTAGGTTCAAAGAGGGAAACAAGTTGGGTTAGGGGAACCAGCACCATGTTCTAAATAATGCCCTGGGCTAAGTCGCAGTATAGCTTACTGAGCCAGGAACCATTTTCCAGAGTTGCGGCCCTCCAGAGGTTCATTCATTCATTCATTCAATCGCATTTATTGAGGGCTTACTGTGTGCAGAGTGCTTGGGAAGTCCAAGTTGGCAACATATAGAGATGGTCCCTAGCCAACAGTGGGCTCACAGTCTAGAAGGGGGAGACAGAGAACAAAACAAAACATGTTAGTGGCCGGTCTGTTACCCAATCAATCGACCATATTGTACATTGTACATATTTGTACATTTGTACATTTGTACATTGTACATATTTATTACTCTATTTATTTATTTATTTTACTTGTACCTACCTATTCTATTTTATTTTGTTAGTCTGTTTGCTTTTGTTCTCTGTCTCCCCCTTCTAGACTGTGAGCCCACTGTTGGGTAGGGACTGTCTCTATATGTTGCCAGCTTGTACTTCCCGAGCACTTAGTACAGTGCTCTGCACACAGTAAGCGCTCAGTGAATACCAGTGGTCAATCAATCAATCAATCGTACTGTGTGCAGAGCACTGTACTAAACGCTTAAGAGTGCACCCTGCAGTAGAGTTGGTGGAGATGATTCCTGCCCTCAAGGTACTTACAGTCTAGTAGGGGACCACCTTGAACCCCTCATCACACCTGGCTCCCCCTTCCCTCCCTCCTCCCAGCCCCCCTACTACACACACTCACACACACGCAGACACACACACAAAACAAACACACACAATCCTCCAGGTCACCTTACTGGTGAGCCCAGAAGGGGCCTGGTCGAGGGTGAGGGCCAGAATTCCAGGATCCCCCTCGGGCCTGGCTGGCTCCTGACATGGTCTTCCCAGCCTGCCTGATTCAGCAACCTGGTACTCCATGAAGGCTCCCAACTTCCCGGGCAGGCTACCTCCAGACCAGGGGTAGTGAGTTCCAGTGGGCATGGTGGTTAGTGTCATGTCCTTGCAGCACACAGGGAAAAATCACCCACAT
The DNA here is from genome assembly GCF_015852505.1 of Tachyglossus aculeatus. Lineage (NCBI taxonomy): Eukaryota > Metazoa > Chordata > Mammalia > Monotremata > Tachyglossidae > Tachyglossus > Tachyglossus aculeatus. Next base: position 57,768,375 of record NC_052070.1, on the reverse strand, counting down.
GTGCCACCCCAGGTGGGCATGGCCTATTCATTCATTCAATCGTATTTATTGAGCACTTACCATGTGCAGAGCACTGAACTAAGCGCTTGGGAAGTACAAGTTGGCAACACATAGAGACGGTCCCTACCCAACAGTGACCTAATAGAGAACACTCTGGATTCTAATCCCAGCTCTGCCACTTGTATGCTGTGTGGCCTTGGGCAAGTCACTTCATTTCTCTAAGCCTCAGTTTCCTCATCTGTAAAATGGGGATTAAGACTGTAAGGCCCTATGTGAGTGTGTGTGTGTGCCTTGTAAGCCTGTGCGTGTGTGGGTGCCTTAGAGAAGCAGCATGGCTCAGGGGAAAGAGCACAGGCTTTGGAGTCAGAGGTCATGGGTTCGAATCTCAGCTTCACCACATGTCTGCTGTGTGACCTTGGACAAGTCACTTAACTTCTCTGAGCCTCAGTTACCTTATCTGTAAAATGGGGATTTAGACTGTGAGCCCCACATGGGACAACCTGATCACCTTGTATCCCTCCAGCGCTTAAAACAGTGCTTTGCACATTGTAAGTAAGCGCTTAACAAATGCCATCATTATTATGTGGGGTAGGGACTGTGCCCAAACCTTGTATCTACGCCCGTGCTTAGAACTTGGTGCGTAGTACGCACTTCACAAATACCACAGTTATAATTATTGCTGTAAAGCAAGTCTGGTCATTGGAGCTGGACAGTGGGTCTGCTCTTCTGAGGTTCTCTTTCTGCTGAACTGGAACCAGGCCTGGCTAGGGATTTTGGTCTCTTTGTGGGTAGCACCATCATCAAACAGTTTCTTGGAGTCATCCTCTCAGCTGGCCATCAGTTCTTAAAGTTTATGAAGTAGAGGTGGGGGTGGAGGCAGAGTGAGGGTGCCTTGGTAGTGGAGGAGACCGATTCACCCTAATACTGTAGCTGTTCCTTTGAGATCCGCAATTGGATTCTCCACAACCTTTCCTCAGCCCGTGTGAGAGGCTATGGAATTGACAGATTGAGTCATTCAGCATTTATTAAGCTCCTTCTGTATAGGCGGCATTGCACAGTAGGTCCAGCGTGATCTAGTGGTTAGCGGACCGGACGGGGAATCAGAAGGACCCGGGTGCCAGTCCAACTCCGCCACTTGTCTGATATGTGACTTTGGCCAAGTAACAACTCCTCTGTGCCTCAGTTACCTCATCTGTGGGGATTAACACGGTGAGCCCCGTGTGGGTCAGAGGGACTCTGTCCAACCTGATTAGCTTGTATCTACCCCAGAGCTGAGTACAGCGTCTGGTGCATACTAAGCACTCAACAAATACAATAAAAACAATGGAATAGTATGAAAAAGACCCAGCCTCTGTCCTCAGTGAACTTATACACTAAAGGCACCGTGGCTAATATCTCATTAGTCCTCAGAAACAGCACTCTGAAAAGTGGGATTTCTCCTTTGTCATTTTTTATGGCATTTATTAAGCGCTTACTATTTGCAAAGCACTGTTCTAAGCGCTGGGGAGGTTACAAGGTGATCAGGTTGTCCCACGGGGGCTCACAGTCTTAATCCTTATTTTACAGATGAGGTAATAATAATAACAATTTTGGTATTCGTTATGCACTTACTATGTGCAGAGAACTGTTCTAAGTGCTGGGAATTGAGGCACATAGAAGTTAAGTGACTTGCCCAAAGTCACACAGCTGACAATTGGCGGAGCCGGATTTGAACCCATGACCTCTGACTCCAAAGCGTGTGCTCTTTCCACTGAGCCACGCTGCATGTCCCACTGCTGACTGACCGCATTTTCCCCTGAGCGAACAACTTGAAAGGATAAAAGGATCATTCACGACGGTTATCACGGGCACCGTCCATTTCCTCCAGGTAGCAGAGTTCCTAGAATGGGCCCTGCGAGGAGTGTGAGCTATCACATGGGGACCGACTAGTTTTTCTCCTCCACTTTGACAAATATCAGCACTGGGATTGGAGAAACAGCCATAAAACGGTGGCTATGGGTGTGGGAGGGAAAGAGGGACACCCCCTTCCTCCTGATTAGTCAGTTGGATCTAATTTTCAGTACGATTTTTCAAGCATTATTCATACCCAATACAGGTGTGTGACAGTTTGGCGCCTTGCAACAGAGTGACTCCCTTGAAAAAGAAAGGCTTTCGGTATTTCCGAGAAAGTCGGCTCAACTCCTGCTTCTTCAAATACCACCCTTCTTAATAGGCAGTTGAGGAAACTGACGTAAGTGCAATCAAAGGAATTTATTGAGTGCTTTCTGGGTGCAGAGCATTCTGCTAAGCAGTTGGGAGAATATAATAATGATGGCATTTGTTAAGCGCTTCTATGTGCAAAGCACTGTTCCAAGCGTTGTGGGGGATACAAGGTGATCAGGTTGTCCCACGTGGGGCTCACAGTCTTAATCCTCATTTTACAGATGGGGTAACTGAGGCCCAGAGAAGTTAAGTGACAAGGCCAAAGTCACACAGCTGACAAGTGGCGGAGCCGGGATTAGAACCCATGACCTCTGGCTCTTTCCACTGAGCCATGCCGATAGCGTAGCTAGACAGAATCCCTGCCCTGAAGGATCTTACAATCTAGCAGAGAGGCTTACAGTCTAGTAGAAGAAAAGTAAAAAGCTGCATCTGGCAAACTAGTGGTCAGCCCAACAATCACCCTTAATCCTTGTGTTTTTCACTCCTTACCTTAAAACTCCAGGAGTTTTCGATCTAAAGGAGGGGACAGGCGCAAATGACTTACAGAGAGTGCAAGGAGGAGGAAGAACAAGAACAAAGATAGAAGTAGTGCAAATTTATCTGGAAACCCAATGCTAAACAAATAATGGGCTAAACAAATATGTTGCCAACCTGTACTTCCCAAGCGCTTAGTACAGTGCTCTGCACACAGTAAGCGCTCAATAAATTCATTCATTCATTCAATTGTATTTATTGAGCGCTTACTGTGTGCAGAGCACTGTACTAAGCGCTTGGGAAGTACAAGTTGACAACATCTAGAGAAAGTCCCTACCCAACAGTGGGCTCACAGTCTAGAAGGGGGAGACAGAGAACAAAACAAAACATATTAACAAAATAAAATAAATGGAATAGATATGTACAAGTAAAATAAATAAAAAAATAGAGTAATAAATACGTACAAACATATATACATATATACAGGTGCTGTGGGGAAGGGAAGGAGGTAAGGCAGGGGGGATACAGAGGGAGAGGAGGGGGAGAGGAAGGAGGGTCGAATGAATGAATGAAAACTCGTGTGTTTATGTGTGTATGTATACACGCACACATAATATTGTGTATAGTTGTATATTGTATATTGTGTACATACGTACTCTATATATAATAGTTATCTAGCCCTCTCAGGGTCGCACCTGGAGAGTTTCCAGTACCCTACTAGTCTTGACTACAGGAGGGAGAGTCAAGCAGAGGCCTACCAATTCCTAGCTTGGGCAGCGGCTAGCAAGTGGAAGGCAATCTGCTACAAGTCAAAACTTATCTACGTTGGGCAGCAGTGGCACGGGAGAGAATCGAGGGCGGAGACTTATTTACTGTGTGGAAGGAGGCAATCGTAAACCAATTCTGGATTTTTACCAGGAGAACTCTATGGATACACTGCCAGAATGATTGCTGATGGAAAAGGGATGTTCTGGGAGAGATGTGTCCATGGCGTCTCTATGGGTTGGACCCGACTCTGGAGCATAAGACAACAACGACAACAACAATATTTATCTGTACAGCACATTATTTGTTTAGCATTGGGTTTCCAGATAAATTTGCACTACTTCCATCTTTGTTCTTGTTCTTCCTCCTCCTTGCACTCTCTGTAAGTCATTTGCTCCTGTCCCCTCCTTTGGATCGAAAACTCCTTGAGAGCAAGGGCTGTGTGTCTTACGACTGTTGTACACTTGTAAGAGTCTATTACAGTGTCTAGAACTCGAGAGGGACTCAATCAATATGAATGATTGATTGATTGATTGCCCTCTTCCTTGTCTCTGAGAGGTAGAGAGAGAGCAGGTGACAAAAAAAGAAAGAAAGAAAGATGATGACAAAAAGTAGCCCACAGGAGACACTGTGGAATTTAGATCATAAAGTACCTATCCTCAAGAGGCAGACAAACTAGTGTGGAAACAAGATGGAGAAACACCAAAATATTTACAACAGATAGCTTAGGTTGCCTAGGGTTATAGAGAATCAGGGTTTGTTTTTTTTTTTCTGAAGGAAAACATAGGACCAGCCGTCTATTTAAGAGGGTTTTTTTATGGTATTTGTTAAGTGCTTACTAGGTGCCAGGGACCATACTAAACACTAGGTAGATTAAAGCTAGTTAGTTTGGACTCCGTCCCTGTTCTACATAGAGCTCACAGTCTTAATCCTCATTTTACGGATGAAGGAACTGAGGCACAGAGAAATTACGAGACTTGCCCAAGGTCACACAACAGACAAGTAGCAGAAATTGAATTAGAACCTAGGTCCTCTGACTCCTGGGCTGTACTCTTTCCAATAGCACATGGTGATTCTCAAGATGGTTGGTAAAGGACACTCCGAAGTCAAGGACAAAAGGAAGAGTGCAGGAGAGCAGATACCCTGTCAATCCATCAGTTATTTACTGTGTGCTGAGCACAGTACAACAGAGTTGGTAGATATGTTCCCTGCCCACAAGGAGCTCACAGTCTTGAAGGGGAGAAAGACGGTAAAATAAATTACAGCTATATACATAAGTGCCGTGGGGCGGAGGGTGGGGTGAATAAAGGGTATAAATCCAAAGGCAAGAATAACACAGAAAGGGAGAGGGAGTAGGGAAAATGGGGGCTTAGTCAGGGAAGGCTTCTTGGAGATATGATTTTAATATGGTTTTGAAGGTGGGGAGAGTAGAGGTCTGTCATATATGAAAGGTGGGGGGGGTATTCCAGGCTAGAGGGAAGATGCGGGAATAGGACGTTAGTTTTTTTTCCCAGATTAGGAAAAGATAAAATAGGTTTTTTGTTTTTTTTTTTTAAATAGCCTCACCACCAAACAGCCATTCGGAGGACCCTCCGTTCCCATCTCTGTGTCCAACATCACTGGGGTCTTTCTCCAGTTCCCAACCTGACTTGGACTTAGACGTTGACGGCTCTCTATGCCTAGTTTTTAAACAGGAAGGGCATAACAGATTTTGCTTCGCCACCTGTTTTCATTTCACGAGCTGGCTATGGCACAGTGGAAAAATTAAAGAGCATTCTTCCCACAGCATGAACAGTGCAATCCACAAATTGGCACAGGTCGAATTGGTATAGGAAGAAGCGGTGGTATACCTGTGGGTGGGGTGAGTCCAGGTGTGATGCTGCTACCCTTCCCAATCAATTCCATTTTTTGAATGCTTACTGTGTGCAGGGCACTGTACTAAGGGTTTGGGACAGTACAACACAAAAATACGAGTCACATTCCCTGCCCACAAAGAGTTTACAGTCTAATGGCAGCTTGCAGTCTTTATGCTCTCTTCCCCAGCCTCATTTGACCTCATTTGGCCTCACCAAGAAACAGCCTGGCCTAGTGGAAAGAGCCTGAGGTTGGGAGTCAGAAGACCCAGATTCTAATTCTGGCTCCGCCACTTGTCTGCTGTGTGACCTTGGACAAGTCACTTAACTTTTCAGTGCCTCAGTGTCCTCTTCTATAAAATGGAGACTAAGACTGAGAGCCCTATGTGGGACGTGGACTGTGTCCAGCCTGATCATCTTGTATCCAGCCCAGTGCTTGACATATAGTAAAAGCTGTACAAATTCCATTTAAAAAAATTACAGATGGGGGAACTGAGACCCAGAGAGGTCAAGCGCCTTGTCCATTCTCACTTCCGGCCAGCAGTTAAGGCAAGATTAGACCCTCTAGTCTTCTGATTACCAATTCAGGGTGCTACTCACTTGACCACCTTTTAACTCTGTTATATTGTACTCTCCCAAGAGCTTAGTACAACGCTCTGCCCTCAGTCAACACTCGAGAAATACAATTGAATGATTGATTCCCTGAGTTCTGAATTTAATGTAGCCACTTTCAGGTGCCTGTTTTGCCTCCTCTTTGAAATAAGTGGGAGTTTAGAGGAAAAATAAATACCCTTGTCAATTCTAGGCACCAACAGGGAATGATCCCTGAGGAACTCAAGCAGGTTCTGCTTGTTTCCGACTGCTCTACTGCTTCTTCCCAGCCAAGCCGGACGGATTGGGGACCATGGGGCTCCATTCAGATCTGAGTTCACCACAGGCTCCTGACCACAGCGGGCACATTTCTGGGAGGGGCCAGGTCAGGACACAGGAAGCTTCAGAGGAAAGTTACCGCAAGACTGTTCGTGTACCAGCCGATGACTTCACTCTGGGAGCAGTGAAAGGCTCCGCAAAAGAAGAAAGAAGAAAACACACCCTGGATGAAAGAGTCGGAGCATGAGCCTGCCTGACGCACGGAGGTTTTTTCTCTTTATAAGGACATCGCCAGGTCCTTCCAGGACTTGTTCCTTTCCTAAGGATTCATGTCCAATTCCTCCAAGCTTGTCATTTTGCTCCTGGTTGCTGAAAAACAGTCTTAACCACTCATCTTTGTTTTTATTAGTGGCTTTTGTTAAGTGCTTTCTATGTGCCAAGCGCTGGAGTAGATACTAAGCTCACCATCACCATGCCCTCTCTTACCTCACCTGCCTTCTCTCCTTCTACAGCCCAGCCCGCACATTCTGCTCCTCTGCCGCTAACCTCCTCAATGGGCCTGGTTCTCACCGGTCTCGCTGTCCGTCCATGGCCCACGTCCTACCTCTGTCCTGGAATGCCCTCCCTCCCCAAATCTGCCAAACTAGTTCTCTTCCCCCCTTCAAAGCCCTACTGAAAGCTCACCTCCTCCAGGAGGCCTTGGCAGACTGAGCCCCCCTCTTCCTCTGCTCCTCCCCTCCCCATCACCCCCTCCCTCTGTTCTACCCCCCTCCCCTCCCCACAACACTTGTGTATATATGTACGCATTTATTATTCTATTTATTTTATTAATGATGTGTCTATATCTATAATTCTATTTATTTATATTGATGTTATTGATACCCATCTACTTATTTTGTTCTGTTGTCTGTTTCCCCCTTCTAGACTGGGAGCCCGTTGTTGGGTGGGGATTATCTCTATTTGTTGCCAATTGTATTTTGCAGGCGCTTAGTACAGTGCTCTGCCACCCAGTAAGCGCTCAACAAATACAATTGAATGAAATACGAGTGAATGAATGAATACAAGAAAATCAGGTTGGACACTGTCTCTGTCCCACATGGGGCTCACAGTCTTAATCCCCATTTTACAGATCAGGTAACTGAGACAGAGAAAAGTTAAGTGACTTGCCCAAGGTCACGCAGCAGACAAGTGGCGGACTTGGGATTAGAACCCAGGTCCTCTGAGTCCAAGGTCTGTACTCTTTCCTCCAGGCCACTCTGCTCCAAATCCCTGACATGCTGCGTAACCCCAGGCAGGTCCCTTGATGCTGATGGTGTTTGTTAGAGTTGTACTGTGTGCTAAGCATCATGCTGAGAACCGGGGTAGATACCATATAATGAGGGCAGACACAGCTCATGCCCCACAAGGAACTCCTAGTTTCCTCTCTCTGTGCCTCAGTTTCTCCACCCTGAACTGAGAATGACCCTGTTTCTGCCTGGGCTGCTGCAAAGAGAAATGAAGAATGTGTCTAAGGTCGTTGGCATTCCTTAGAAGAAAGGGCTTTATAAATGCAAAGTGCTAAAGATCTCGAACAATCTTTAATTAATTAATTAATTCAATCGTATTTGTTGAGTGCTTACTGTGTGCAGAGCACTGTACTAAGCGCTTGGAAAGTACAAAAGTTGGCAACATATAGAGACGGTCCCTACCCAACAACAGGCTCGCAGTCTAGAATAATTGATTATTCATTTATATTTTTCAACTATTGATCAAATAAAATGAAAAAGTAGAAACTAGACCTGCCAGGCAGCCAGGAGAGTCTAGAGGCCTGAGTAGTTAACAAGATCTGTAATCTTGGTTAATAGACAACTCTTTGTAATAAAAAAAAAAAGAAGAAAAACAAGCAGGCACTGTCTTTTCCACACTTGCAGAGGAGGCAAGTCAAGTTCTAACTTCTTAAGCAATTTGCCATCCAACTCTGATGTAACTCCCAAGAAGTCACCTGTCTGTTCCTCTATTATCTATCTTAAGTGTTTTGATGATGATTATTAGAGAACACTTCCCCCTCTCAGAGTCACACCTGGAGAGCTTCCAGTACTCTACCGGTCTTGGCAATGGGAGGGAGAGTCAAGCAGAGGCCTACCCACTCCATTCCATGCTTGGGCAGTGGCTAGCGAGTGGAAGGCGATCGGCTACAAGTCAAAACTCACCTGTGCTGGGCAGCAGCGGCCTGGGAGAGAGTTGAGGGCGGAGACTTAAGTTTACTACGCTTAAGGAGGCGATGATAAACCATATTTTCCATATTTTTACCAAAAAACTCTATGGACACACTCCCAGGATGATTGCGGTTGGAAAGCAGGACATTCTGGGAGAGAGTCGAGGGCGGAGAACTAAAGTTTACTGTGCCTAAGGAGGCGATGATAAACCGCTTCCATATTTTTACCAAAAAACTCTATGGATACACTCCCAGCATGATTGCAGTTGGAGAGTGGGACATTCTTGGGGAGATGTGTCAGTGGTGTAGCTATGGATCGGAATCCAGGGCATAAGATAAGAGAACACTTCCCAAGATAACAGTGTTATCAGTCTCTTTTGCTCTTTTGATGATGGCAGTTTAGTGACCTTTTCCCCTCCTTCTCCAAACACCTGGGTGAAGTAAGTCTCACATCACCATGTTACAGTTGGGAAATCTGAGGCATATATATATATTTATGTATGTATGTATGTACACATAAATATACAGTTACCTATATATCCACACACTCACGTATACATGCATGTATTTAATGATAGCATTTAGTGCTTAGAACAGTGCTTTGCACATAATAAGCACTTAATAAATGCCATCATTATTACTATTATTATTTCTTAAGCGCTTACTACATGCAAAGCACTGTTCTAAGCGCTGGGGAGGTTACAAGGTCATCAGGTTGTCCCACGGGTGGCTCACAGTCTTTATCCCCATTTTACAGATGAGGTAACTGAGGCACAGAGAAGTTAAGTGACTTGCCCGAAGTCACACAGCTGACAATTGGCGGGGCTGGGATTTGAACCCTTGGCCTCTGACTCCAAAGCCCGTGCTCTTTCCACTGAGTCACACTGCTCCTCTATATATGTGTACATATATGCATATACATACATGCATATTTATTATTCATACATAAATATCTATTATTCTATTTATTTTATTAATGATGTATACATATCTATAATTCCATTTATTTATATTGGTGCTATTGATGCCTATCTACTTGTTTTGTTTTGTTGTCTGTCTCCCCCTTTCTAGACTGTGAGCCCATTGTTGGGTAGGGATTGTCTCTGTTGCTGAATTGTACTTTCCAAGTACTTAGTACAGTGCTCTGCACACAGTAAGCACTTAATAAATACAATTGAATGAATGAATATATTCCTATTTGTATGTTTGTATGTACATATATTTTTTATATTTTAGGGAGTCACCTAAGGGCCCACATTGTGATTAGGGGACCAGCTCCCAGAGGAGAATTCAGAAGTCCTGCCTAGTGACCTGCAGGGTTAGCTTTAAAAGGGAAGCAAAATTAGCCATGGCCTCCGGCCTCTACACAAGATCTGCCACCTGGAACCTCGGGGCTCTGGGAGTCAGAGGACCTCGGACAAGTCACTTCACATTTCTGTGCCTCAGTTTCCTTTATCTGTAAAATGGGGATTCAGTACCTTTCCTCCCTTCCAATCAGACTGTAAGCACTTAACAAATGGCAAAGTTATTATTACAGGGGCCGCCCAGCCCTTCTCAAACATAGCAGCCATGTGGCTTGGCTCAAAGATGACCACCACTGCACTCTCAGTGCAGCTCCTCTCCAAGTTGGGTGCACTGGTGTCCTTCTCCAAGATGGTGATGGGATGGATAATAATAATAATAATAATAATAATAATAATAATAATGGCATTTGTTAAGTGCTTACTATGTGCAAAGCACTGTTCTAAGTGCTGGATGGATGCGATCGGTCAGCAGAATGAATGGCTATCGGGTCTTGGAGCCAAGTGCCCGGGGCTTGTGGTCGAGTGGTGTCCCTGGGGGAAGTGAGGGTGACTCGGTGACAGGGGAGAAATGCTCTTCCATAAAATGAGGTGTATGATGTCATAATCAGTGTGGCCTAGCAGATAGAGGACAGGGCTGGGAGTCATGAGGTCAGGAACCCTAAAGAGCACAGCCTCATCTGTAAAATGGGGATTAAGACAGTGAGCCCCAAGTGGGACATGGCCTGTGTCCAACCTGATTAGCGTGCATCTTCCCCAGTGCCTAGTACAGTGCCTGGCACTTATAAAACGCTTAGCAAATACTTAAAAAAAAATAGCCTGAGCCCGGTGACTGACTCTGTGGCATTGGCTTCCTCCATCCGCAATTACACAATGGAATAAAGCTTTCTCTTCCTGGGCAAAGAACCCCGAACTCGTTCCTAATGAATTGTTCTCAGATCATTAATTCTGAGTGATTCACTTACAAGCACTGAAGAGAAACAGCGGCCGAGGGAATGAAATGACTGCCAATGCCGGGCGACCTGCTCTGTGAATGGGCTGGTTTGTTTGCCAGCCTCATAGAGCCTTTGTGCCTGGCTGGGGCAGGGAGGGCTGGATTCACATTGCGGCCTCCTCATCCCAGATATTTTCTCCTTTTAGGGCCATGCTCTGTCTCCTCAAGCTACTGTCGGACTTCCGCCTCCCTTGTGCCAACTCCGTGCCCAGGCGGTCAGGGTGTTGCCAGTGTGTGGAGGACAGCAGACGGGGCATAATCACTGGACCCAACATCCAGGGGGACACTCTCTCCTTGTTTCTTGCTCCTTGTTACCTGGCAATCACCTCGCTATTTGCTAGTTTCTAATAATAATAAATAATTGTGGTACGTTTTAAGCACACACTATGTGCCAAGCACTGGGGTATTCTTTCAATCATATTTATTGAGCACGTACCATTTGCAGAGCACTGTATGGAGCTCCTGGGAGGGTAAAAATGCAATAAACAGAGACATTCCCTGCCCACAATGAACTTACAGTCTAGAGGTGGAGAGACACACATCAATACAAATAAATAAATTACAGATACAGAAGTGCTGTGGGGCTGGGAGATATAAGACAATCAGATCGGACTCAGCTCCTGACCCACATGGGGCTCACATTCTAAGGAGGATGTGGTAAAAATATTTTACAAATGGTAAAAATATTTTACAGTGGAGGCACAGAAAAGGTAAGTGATTTGTCCCAGGTCACACGACAAGCAAATGGATTAGAATTCAGGTTTCTTGACACTCAGGTCTGGGTTCTTTCCACTAGCCCATGTTGCTTCTCTGAATGTCTCTGGGAAAAACCCTTTAACGGGCCTTGGGAGCATTTGAAGATTTGGGGATTCATTCCTTTAATCATATTTATTGAGCGCTTACTGTGTGCAGAGCACTGTAATAAGTGCTTGGGAGAGTACAATACAACAATAAACAGACACATTCCCTGCCCACAACAAGCTTACAGTCTATTACAGTTTATTTATTAACATAAATAAATAAATTACAGATAGTTACATAAGTGCTGTGGGACTGGGAGGGAGATGAACAAAGGGAATGAGTCAAGGCAAAGCAGAAGGGAGTGGGAGAAGAGGAAAGGGGGGCTCAGTCAGAGAAGGCCTCCTGGAGGAGATGTGTCTTCAATAAGGCCTTGAAAGCGGGGAGAATAATTGTTGGATTTGAGGAGGGAGGGCTTTCCAGGACAGAAGCAGGATGTGGATGAGGGATCGGCAGCAAGATAGATGAGACGGAGGCACAGTGAGAAGGTTCGCATTAGAGAAGCGAAGTGTGGGCTGGATTGTAGAAGGAGAGAAGTGAGGTGAGGTAGGAGGGGGCAAGATGATTGAGTGCTTTAAAGCCAATGGTGAGGAGTTTTTGTTGGATGCGGAATTGTATGGACAACCACTGGAGTTTTCCATGGAATGGGGAAACATGTCCTGAATGTTTTTGTAGAAAGGTGACCAGAGCAGCAGACTGAAGTATGGACTAGAATGGGAAGAGACGGGAGTCAGGGAGGTCAACAAGGAGGCTGATGCAGTAATCCAGGAGAGATAGGATGAGTGATTCCAGTAACATGGTAGCAGTTTGGATGGAGAGGAAAGGGAGGACTTCAAAGAGCTGTGGACTCTGTTTCATGGCTAGCTACCTCAAGACTTTTTCTTTCTTCCCCACAGCCTTACAAACATATCACTTTGCACTACACTTTCCCCTTCTGTAAATTTATTTTAAGGTCTGTTTCCCCCTGTAGGCTGTAAGCTCCTTGTGGGCAGGGATCGTGTCTACCTACTGTATTATACCATACTCTCCCAAATGCTTATTTAGTACAGTGCTCGGCACATGATAAACGTTCCACAAATACCAGTGATTGATTGAGAAGAGAAAAAATCGCGAGGGGAAGTAACATCTTAGAAATGTGACCCATGTGAAGAGAAGAAATCCCTGTACTCCTAAGAGCCTTGGGGTGTCCTCCTCATCCATCCCATGCCTGTGGGAATGGTGATGTGCTCATGGAAGTCCCATTGAACTGGGGGTTGGAATTCCTGTGTTTCAACTCCAACCAGGTAAGGTGAGAGCTGCCTCTTTGTATCTCGGCTTCTTTGCCCACGGAACAAGGATAACCTCCCCTTTCCTGTTTCCGTGAAGCTCAATGTGGATGAAGGAAGTGATGTTATCTCAGGGAAAGACCCTCAACACAAATGAAATGACAGGGGATTCAATTGGGTTGCAAATTAGGGCTTTCTTCATATGGCTTAAGGCAGAGCACCTTACGCTCCCTCCCAGTTGACCTCACCTGAGTTTCCAGATCCTTAAACCACCAGGGGTAAAATTCGGTCAAAGGAGACTCCTCCCTCCCCGTTTTCCCCCCACTCCACCCATCCTCCTCCATTTCCTGAGATGGGCTCGGCCTTTGTTTGGGTGACTTGTTGTTGGGTTTCCATGGGACCGGCTCTTCTCAGTGATTGCATCGGCTTTAGGAATTTCGTAGCGTTGTCTCCCGGGATGATGGGGAGGCCACCAACCCACTTCTGTGAGGGAGCCTGGCACCAGAAGAGAAAGGAAGAGGGGATTGGTTGAGACATGTAGAGCAAAGGAGATGCCATGAAATACGAATGGTAAATCGATAGCAGGTCAGAATATCTGGGACTCGTAGAAAGGTGAGAGCAGCTTCAGTCTCTAGACTTTAAACTTGCTGCCGGCAGGGAATGTTTCTACCTATTGCTATATTGTGTTCTCCCAAGTGATCTGCACATGGTAAGCACTTGATAAATGACTGACGGACTGCCTGACCCACAACACATGGTAATGGTAATTATGGTATTTGTTAACCACTTAACAGGTGGCGAAGCTCAAGAGAATCAGGTCAGGCACAGCTCCTGTCCCACTCAAGGCTCATGGTCAGAGAGAGTAAGAGAAAGGTCTTTAGTCCCCATTTGAGAGATGAGGAAACTGAGGCACAGGGAAGTGAAGTGACTCACTCAAGTTCACAAAATAGGCAAGGGATTAGAGCCCTGACCTCCTGGCTCTCAGGCCTGTGTCCTTTCCACTGGGCCAGGATACATCTTATGATATCTGACAGTTATTGCTTTTCTCCTCCTGCCCCTGGTAACAGCCTCAATCTCGTGCCCATCTCTGTGAGTTGATGAGATCAATCAATCATATTCATTGAGCGCTTACTGCGTGCGGAGCACTGTACTAAGTACTTGGGAGAGTACACTCTAATGGATGCTGGTAATAATAATGATAATAATGGCATTTATTAAGCGCTTACTATGTGCAAAGCACTATTCTCAGCGCTGGGGAGGTTACAAAGTGATCAGGTTGTCCCACGGGGGGCTCACAGTCTTGATCCCCATTTTACAGATGAGGGAACTGAGGCCCAGAGAAGTGAAGTGACTTGCCCAAAGTCACACAGCTGACAATTGACAATTGGTGGAGCCGGGGTTTGAACCCATGACCTCCGAATCTGAAGCCCGGGCTCTTTCCACTGAGCCACGCTGCTTCTACGCTGGTATCTATGCTGGTAATATGTCTCCTGCCCACAATGAGCTTACAGTCTAGAGGGAAGGAAGCAGCAAGGTCTAGTGGATAAAGCCCAGGCCTGGGAGCCAGAAGGGCCCGAGTTCTAGTCCTGGATCTGCCACTTGTCTGCTGTGTGACCTTGTGCAAGTCTTTTCACTTCTTGGTGCCTCAGTTACCTCATCTGTAAAATGGGACTGTTTCCAACCCGATTAGCTTGTGTAATAATGATGGTATTTGTTAAGCGCTTACTATGTGCCAAAGTGCCAAGGTTATCAGATTGTCCCAGGTGGGGCTCAGAGTCTTACTCCCCATTTTCCAGATGAGGTAACTGAGGCACAGAAAAGTTAAGTGACTTGCCCAAAGTCACAGAGCTGACAAGTGGCAGAGCCGGGATGAGATAAGCAAGATTGAGGCACAGTGATAAGGTTAGCACTAGAAGAGCAAAGTGTATGGGCTGGATAGGAGAGTAGAGAGGTGAGGTAGGAGGGGGCAAGGTGATGGAGTGCTTTAAAGCCAGTAGCGAGGAGATTTTGTTTGATGTGGAGGTGGATGGGCAACCACTGGAGTTTTTTGAGGAGTTGGGTGACACACCCTGAACATTTTTATAGAAAAATGATCTAGACAGCAGAGTGAAGTATGGACTGGAGTGGACATCACAAATGTTTAATATAGTGCTTCGTCCACAATAGGGATGCATTAAAAAACATTTATTCAGGATTTATATTCTCCCTTCTTCAAGGGACAGAGTAACTGGAGGTCCAGACTCTGGATTAATCTTGGAGAATGGGGACCGAAACTGGTGGGATGGGGAGAAGTCAATCAATCCATCAATCAGTGGTATTTATTGAGCACTTACTATGTGCGGAGTACTGTACTTAGCACTTAGGAGAGTACAAGTGAGTAGGGTTGGCAGAAAGTTAGTTGAATGAAACTTCCGTCCCTAACATTAATTCCTTCAATCGTATTTATTGAGCGCTTACTGTGTGCAGAGCACTGTACTAAGCGCTTGGGAAGTACAAGTTGGCAACATATAGAGACGGTCCCTAACCAACAGTAGGATCGCAGTCTAGAAGAATCAATCAATCATATTTATTGAGTGCTTACTGTGTACAGAGCACTATACTAAGTGCTTGGGAGAGTACAATATAACAGAACGGGTAGTAACATTCCCTGCCCGCGCGAGCTTACAGCCTAGGGGGAGAGACAGACATTAATATAAATAAATGAATTTACAGATATGCACATAAGTGCTGTGGGGCTAAGTGAGAGGTGGATAAAGGGTGAAAATCCAAGTACAAGGGTGATGCAGAAGGGAGTGGGAGAAGAAGGGAGTGGGAATGCAGCCAAATAATTCTGTTTTTGCTACAAGTCCTTGCTCCCCCTAACCACCAGCTTTGCCAGGAGACAGCCTTCTTGGAGGGTTGGAGAAGCTGGAGAAAGTTAACATCACTATTGATTCTCATCAGGCTGGTGGTGAATCTGAGATATCTTCCTGGTGTGCATGTCCTGAGCATAGTTTTGAAAGATAATTTTTAAGCAAAGCAGCATGGCTTAGTGGAAAGAGCCCGGGCTTGGGAGGCCAAGGTCGTGGGTTCTAAATCCTGGCTTTGCCACTTGTCTGTTGTCACTTCACTTCTCTGTGCCTCAGTTACCTCATCTGTAAAATGGGGATTAAGACTGTGAGCCCCGCGTGGGACAACTTGATTACCTTGTACCTACCCCAGCGCTTAGAACAGTGCTTGGTACTTAGTAGTTGCTTGGCAAATACCATGACGATGGTGATGATTTTTGGAGATTCTGCTTGTAGTGCAAATAGTCTATTACAACTTAATGTTACTGTGGATTGTAATATTCTAAAAGAATTCACGGTTTTGATGCCCAGAGTGGTGTAGTGGAAAGGACACAGGACTGAAAGTCAGGAGGCCTGAGTTCTAATCCCTGCTCTGCCATTTGACTGTAGTGTCACTTAAGGCATCCTTCTCTATGCCTCAGTTTCCTCACCTGTAAAATAGAGATTAAATTCTCCTGTTCTCTCTCCCACTTGAGAGCGAGCCCCACGTGGGGCAAAACACTGTTTGCTCTGGTTATCTGGTGCCTATCCCAGAGCTTGGCACAGAGTTAGTGTATAACAATTTTTATTATTATTAATTTATTCCTGGAGCCACACACACTAATCCCATTTGAGCCTTCCCTGGAATCCCTGGTGCCAGACTGTCCGTATCAATCCTGCTTCCACGGTTTGTAATCATTTTGAAGAATTCCAAGATACAGCCCTGATGTGTCCTTCGAAGACATGGATGAAGTGTGAACAGCTGGAGTGTCGGGTACTTTTTCCCACAGGCTTACAGGTAATGTATTCGGTTCTTTTCCAGAAACAGCGCCTACATAATGATCGAAAGGGAAAGGCGCGCGGCGGGGGAGGCCTTCAGGGAGCCTCAGAGGAGGCCGGGGCTGCTTATCGTGAGGCGACGGCGGCCATTGCCTGGGCGCCGTCGGGACGGGCCGCCCGTCGCCGCCATTGTGCGCCCCCTCCCCTGGGCTTTCTCCTCAGCTCGCGTGCCCCCTCCCCGGCCCGGTTGTTTGGGTTTAATCGTGGGGCCGGCGTCGCCCACCTTGGCACGCGCCGCTTCCGGTCAGGGGGGTCAGGGGTCAGGGCAGGGGTGGCCGCCCCCATGGAGCTGGGCCCGGACCTGCCCCTTGCCCACCACCATCACCACCACCACCACCACCATCACCATCACCACCATCATCCCCCCCATCACCACCGTCGCCGCCTGCTCTTCGCCGCCTGCAGCCCCCTGGCCCCCGTGGTCAAGGCCCTGTTCCCCACCGGGCCCCGCTCGCCGGTCACCAGCCTCGCCCTCACCATGGACCAGCTGAGGGGCCTGGGCAGCGGATGTGAGCAGCAGCTGGAAACGCGAAACGGTGGCGGCGGTGGGCTACCACGAACCGCCTCTTCCGAGTCTACGGATTCAGGCTGCTGTCTGGATTCTCCCGGGCCCCCGGACAACAAGGAAAAGTACGTTTGGGCTCGTTGTAACGTTTCCGTCGGGCAAACGGAGACCCGAAACCAAGCCCTTTCCCATAGGCTGAGATCTCGAAGGCTGTCTATCTCTTGTAATAAGTGGGGCGTTATTACTGTGTGCTAAACACTAGGGCAGGGGGACAGTGATCAGTATATATATATATATATGTATATATATATATATATGTATATGCATGTATATGTATATATGTTTGTACATATTTATTACTCTATTTTACTTGTACATATCTATTCTATTTATTTTATTTTGTTAGTATGTTTGGTTTTGTTCTCTGTCTCCCCCTTTTAGACTGTGAGCCCACTGTTGGGTAGGGCCTGTCTCTATGTGTTGCCAATTTGTACTTCCCAAGCGCTTAGTACAGTGCCCTGCACATAGTAAGCGCTCAATAAATACGATTGATGATGACGATGATGATGATTGAATCCTAAAGGTAAGTTAAAATAACAACTAAAGCACTTCCTGCTGTCCCTGTCCTTTGTTCCTCTGGGCTTTCTTGCTTGGCCATACCTCAAATTAGGTCTCTTCAATCAATCAATCAATCAATCAATCAACCAATCATACTTATTGAGCACTTGAGCCCTGGAACTCCTTCCCTCCTCAAATCTGACAGATTATTACTCTCCTCCCTTCAAAGCCTTATTGAAGGCGCATCTCCTCTGAGAGGTCTTCCCTGACTAAGCCCCCTTTTCCTCTTCTCCCACTCCCTTCTGCATCACCCTGACTTGCTCCCTTTGTTCTTCCCCCCTCCCAGCCCCAAAGCACTATGTTCATATCTGTCATTTATTTATTTGTATTCATTTCTGCCCCCTCCCTCTAGACTGTAAGCTTGTATGGGCGGGGAATGTGTCTGTTTATTGTTGTATTGTACTTTTCCAGTGCTCTGCACACAGTAAGTGCTCAATAAATACAGTTGAATGAATGAATGATTGAATGAAGTTTCTGGTCACCCCCATTTGATTTGTCCCACAGAAAACCAGCCAGAAAGAAGGGGTGAGCCCAAAAGCCTGTGCCCTATTGCTTGAGAGGTGAATCCAGTTTTATCACGGAGCACATGGATGAGGAATGTTTAACGTGAAAGAATGCAGTAAGGCCCAACTTATGCTGGGATTGGAATCAGAAAAATGACACGTTTGTCAATTGTCAACTCAGAATACCACCCAAGGAGTCCTTCCTGTAGGCTCCTTCCCTTATTCCCCTGGGGTGCCACCTTTGACAGGAAATTCAGGACCCAGGCTACAGAAGGCTGTCAAAACTGGAGGCCAAAGTAGTGGCTCCAGCCAGCTGAATAGTTGTTTCGGGCTTATTACGTGTCACTCACTGTTCTAAACGCTGGGGGAGATACAAATTAATTAGACTGAACACAATACCCATCTCTTTCACAGTCTAAGTAGGAAGGAGAACAGGTCTTTAATCCTCATTTTCAACTGAGTGAACTGAGGCGCAGAGAAGTCAAGTGACTTGCCCAAGGTTACTAAGTAATTGGAAGAGCCAGGATTAGAACCCAGATCCTGTGCTCTTTCCACCACTCCCTTCCCTTTCTATGGTTGACAGCCTTAAAAATCTGCACTTTCCAAGATTCCTCCAGGATTTAGGGGATGACCTGGGATTCTTTTTAGCACCCAAATGAATATTTCCTTTTTCCTTGTTCAATCATTCATTCATCCACTCAATCATTAATTCATTCAATCGTTCCACTGCATTTACGGTTTGCTTTTGTGTGCGGAGCACTGTACTAAGCGCTTGTGAGAGTATAACACAACAGTGTTGATAGACACGTCCCCTGCCTAAAACAAGCAATAAGAGTAAAAGAGTTAACCTCAAGGAGTTTACAGTCCAACCGGTGGAGACAAGCAGACACATACAGTAAGAACAGGAGGAAAGAGAGAGACAACTGATAATTAATGCAACTGAGAGAAGCAGCATATCCTAGTGGATAGAGCAGGGGCCTGGAAATCAGAAGACCTGAGTTCTAATCCTGGCTCTCCCTTCTGTCTGTTGTGTGACCCTGGGCAAGTCACTTCACTTCTCTGGATCACAGTTATCTCATCTGCAAAATGGGGATTCAATACCTGATCTCTCTCCAACATTGACTGTGAACCTCAGGTGGGACCTGATGAATTTGTATCTACATCAGCGCTTAGTACAGTGTTTGACACCCTGTAAGCACTTAACAAATACCACAGTTATTCCATATAAACTGTAAGGGCATTGTGGGCAATGAACACATCTACTAACTCTATTGTACTTCACTCTCCCAAGTGCTTTGTAAACTGCTGTGCACACAGTAAGCACTCAATAAATACCACTGACTGATGGACTGATCCAGAACTCTCCAGAACCTAATTATTCAATGATACCCTAAAATTCTCAATGGCTGTTCGAATGAGGATTTGCACACTAATTAGGGATAGGAATCCATCAGTGGTAATTTCTGAGTGCTTACTATGTGCAGAGCACTGTACCAAGTGCTTGGGAGAGTACAATACAATAGAAGTAGCAGACACATTCCCTGCCCATAAAGAGTTTAAAGTCTAGAGGGGAAGAAAGACATTAATATGATTAAATAAGTAATTTATCAATGACTCAAAGAGACAGAAATCCAGACAGCCCGGAGAGATAAGTATAAATGGGTTCTAAATTAAGGAAATGGTTTATTTATGGTACAATTTGCTAAGAAATGAAATAGAGGCTTCTGTTTCTGAATTTTGTTAAGCATGACCAGGGCTGTCTATGGAAATCACAAGGTGACTTACCTCCATAATTTAGAACAGTTCTCCAAGAAGCTAAAAACCCCGAATGCCTTCTGGTTTATCGAGTTCACCTTAAATTATCATTTTTCTGGCCTTTGACAGATAGGGAATTAGGTTTTTGGATTAGATCCTCCAAAGAGCTAAGCCATACTTTTCTGCCAAAGGGCATATTGCATTGACTATAGTGCCTAGATGGTAAATCCAGGAAAAATGGTCTAAATTTGCAAACCTAATGGGACTGGAGAGATTGCTCCAGCCTTAGGAAGCTCCTTAATAGGTTTTAAATTCCCTTTTGGACAGGGAACACGTGTTTTGCTTTGCTGTACTTTCCCAGATGCACAGTTCGATTTTTTTTTCCCAGTAGGTGCTCAATAAACTGATGAGAAGCAGTGTGGCTTAGTGGACAGAGCACGGGCCTAGGAGACAGAAGACCTGGGTTCCGATCCCGGCTCCACCACCTGCCTGTTGTGTGACCCTGGGCAAGACACTCGATTTCTCTGGGGCTCAGCTACCTCATCTGTAAAATGGGGATTAAGACTGTGAGCCCCATGTGGGACTTGGACTGTGTCCAAGCTGATTATCTTGTATTTACCCCAGGGCTTAGTACAGTGCCTGGTACAGAGTCAGTGCTTAACAAATACCACTAAAGAACACAAACAAAAAAGCTCCAACCTTTCAATCCATCATACAGTAGTACTGATTGAGCACTTATTCAGTGCAGGTAACTGTACTAAATATTTGGGAGAGCACAATACAGTAGACAGACCGAGAAGCAGCATGGCTCAGTGGAAAGAGCCTGGGCTTTGATTGAGCACTTATTCAGTGCAGGTAACTGTACTAAAGATTTGGGAGAGCACAATATAGTAGACATACTGAGAAGCAGCATGGCTCAGTGGAAAGAGCCCGGGCTTGGGAGTCAGAGGTCATGGGTTCTAATCCCTGCTCTGCCACTTAATAATAATAATAATAATGATAGCATTTATTAAGCGCTTACTATGTGCAAAGCACTGTTCTAAGCACTGGGGAGGTTACAAGGTGATCAGGTTGTCCCACGGAGGGCTCACAGTCTTAATCCCCATTTTACAGATGAGGTAACTGAGGCACAGAGAAGTCAAGTGACTTGCCCAAAGTCACACAGCTGGCAGTTGGTAGAGCCGGGATTTGAACCCATGACCTCTGACTCCAAAGCCCGGGCTCTTTCCACCAAGTTACGCTGCTTCTCTACTTGCTACTTGTTAGCTGTGTGACTTCGGGCAAGTCACTTAACTTCTCTGTGCTTCAGTTCCCTCATCTGTAAAAGGGGGATTAAGACTGTGAGCCCCATGTGGGACAACCTGATCACCTTGTATTCCCCCCAACTCCCCGGAACTTAGAGCAGTGCTTGGCACATAGTAAGTGCTTAACAAATACCATCATCATTATTATTACTCCTGATCCTCAAGGAGCCTACAATCTAGGTGGGGAAACAGACACTAAGCTCCTTGTAGACAAGGATCATGTCTACCAACTCCATTGTATTGTACTCTCCCAAGTGCTTGGTACAGTGCTCTGCACACAGTAAGCGCTCAATAAATGCTATTGATTGATAGGGGAAGCAAAAGAGTTTTAAAGACAAGTCCCAAGTACTACAGGAGGGGTGTGGGAGTAATGGAAGTGCTGAAGAGGCAGTAGTGGGGGAAATAGGATGGAGAGTTGAGGGATTAATAATAATAATAATAATGATAGCATTTATTAAGCACTTACTATGTGCAAAGCACTGTTCTAAGCGCTGGGGGGGTTACAAAGTGATGAGGTTGTCCCATGGGGGGCTCACAGTCTTCATCTCCATTTTACAGATGAGGGAACTGAGGCCCAGAGAAGTTAAGTGACTTGCCCAAAGTCACACAGCTGACGAATGGCGGAGTTGGGATTTGAATAGGCAGGGAAGACTTCCCGGAGGAGATGTGATTTCAGAAGGGTTTTGAAGATGGGAGAGTAGTGGTCTACAGGATAATAACTGTGGTACTTGTTTAACACTTATTATGTGTCCAGCACTGTGCTGAGCATTGGAGAAGATACTAAATAATCAGTTCAGACACCAGCCCTGTCCCACATAAGGCTCAAAGTCTGAGGGAGAGGGAGAACAGAGATTTAATCCCCATTTTACAGATGAGGAAACTGAGGCACTAATGTTGGGTAATGAGGACAGCTTTGAAATGAAAAACCCCACGCACTCAAAGTGGGTTTTGGTGGAATGGACTGCGTGAGCCGAAGAGTCCTGGTGGCATAAATCCGATAGAATGAAAGAAGAGGCACGTTCTGCTGGGCATTGGTGAGGTCACTAAACCAGATCATGCCTATGACCTTGCTCTCCGCTCACCCTTCACCCACATCCTCTTCTCTGGCCTGGAAGTCCCTCCCCCTTCATAACCAATAGACCATCACTCTCCCCACTTTCATTATTTATCTCCTCCAAGAAGCCTTTCCTGACTCATCCCTCATTTCCTCTACTCCCTCTTCCTTCTGTGTCACACTTGCACCTGGATCCGTAATAATAATAATAATAATGACGGCATGTATTAAGCGCTTACTATGTGCAAACCACTGTTCTAAGCGCTGGGGAGGTTACAAGGTGATCAGGTTGTCCCACGGGGGGCTCACAATCTTCATCCCCATTTTACAGATGAGGTACCTGAGGCCCAGAGAAGTTAAGTGACTTGCCCAAAGTCACACAGCTGACAATTGGCAGAGTCAGAATTTGAACCCATGACCTCTGACTCCAAAGCCCGGGCTCTTTCCACTGAGCCACGTTGCTTCTCACCCTTTAAGCATCTGTACCCTTTAAGCATTTGCTTTTCACCCACCCTCGGACCCCCAGCACTTATGTGCATATTTGTAATTTAGTTTTATGTCTGTCTTCCCCTCTGAAAGCTCCTTGTGGGCAGGGAAGGTACCTCCCAATGATGTTGAATTGTACTCTCCCAAGCACTTAGTACAGTGTCCTAGCGCTTTACCCACAGTAAGTGCTCGATAAATACTACTGATTAACTGATTGATTGATCTATCGAAGGGGCCATCTTCAACTAAGCTCGTATTTCTCCTACTCTCTCTCCCTTCTGCAATCTTGCACTTGAATTTGCACTCTTCATTCACCTCACCCTCAGTCCCACATCATTTATGTACATATCTGTCTTCTCCTTAATCATCATCATCATCATCATCAATCGTATTTATTGAGCGCTTACTATGTGCAGAGCACTGTACTAAGCGCTTGGGAAGTACAAATTGGCAACATATAGGGACAGTCCCTACCCAACAGTGGGCTCACAGTCTAAAAGGGGCTAATAATGTAAGCTCCTTGTGGGCAGGAAACATGCCTACCAAACAGTGCCATATTGTATTTTCCCAAGTGCTTAGTACAGTGCCTGGCACATAGTAAGCGCTTAACAAATACCATGATTGTTATTATTATTATTACTATTAGTATTATGTGTAGAACACTATACTAAGTGCTTGGGAGGGTATAGTAGAACAGAGTCGGCAGACACATTCCCTGCCCACAATGAATTTACAGTCCGCATCTTCGTGATCCTCTCCTCTTCTCCCACCTGCCTCAGTTCCCCCCTCCATTTACTTGAGATCCTCAGATGAAAGTTGTTATATAGTAAAAGGGTGGTGGGCTCTAAAGAGCCCCCTTTCATCTGGGGATCTCAAAGCCCTTTATCACTCATGGCGTCCTGTCAATTCACCGCATCTGGAGTCAGGATCAAGTGAAGAGCCTGATTCAGAGATGTTCACTGAACAGGTGAACAAAGGAGCCAATATGTGTGCCTGCTTGTCTGATTATTATGCTCTCTGAGCCTTTGACTTTGGCCGAGGGAAATTCTTGGTAGTTGTAGCTGTGACCTGTGCCTGTACGTGGATTTTTATTTAGCTCAAGGTTCTTCTAAACAGGCTGCCAGGGGCCCAGCAAGGGGTTTGGGGAAGCAATGTGGCCTAGCAGATGGAAGTCAGAGCACCTGGGCTCTTATCCTGGCTCGTTCATTAATCTGCTGTGTGACCTCGGGCCAATCACTTAACTTCTCTGGGACTCACTTCCCTCATTTGCAAAATGGGGATTCAGTTCCTGTTCTCCCTCCTCCTTAGATTGTGAGCCCCATGTGGGACCCAATTACTTTGTCTCTATCCCAGTGTTTAGTACAGTGCTTGGTACGTGGTAAGTGTTTAATAAATACCACAACTATTATTGCTAGCAATAAGGGAAGCAGCATGGCTCAGTGGAAAGAGCACGGGCTTTGGAGTCAGAGGTCATGGGTTCAAATCCCGACTCCACCAATTGTCAGTTGTGTGACTTTGGGCAAGTCACTTAACTTCTCTGTGCCTCAGTTCCCTCATCTGTAAAATGGGGATTAAGACTGTGAGCCCCCTGCAACCTGATCACCTTGTAACCTCCTCAGTGCTTAGAACATACAGTGCTTGGCACACAGTAAGTGATTACTAAATGCCATCATTATTATATTATTATTATTATTATTTTCATTATTAATGAATGCTATTGCTCCTCCACCCATTTACTCTTACTCTATGTCTCTACCCCTCTGCCATTTATACCTGGTAATGGGGATCAGGATCATCGAACAAACCCAGATGAAAAGGAAGAAAGAAGGAAAAAAAAAATCGAGAAATGACAACTCTAGGGTGAGTCCAAACAGAATTTTAATTTGAAAGTGAATTGAGATAGTAATAATGATTTTACTTATTGAATGCCTACTAAATACAATGCACTGTACTAAGCTTTTGGAAAAATATAACAGAAGCTCAAGAACGTTCCTTGTCCCTGAAGAGCTTACCATCTAATGGAGAGACAGATGTAAACAGATTTTCCAAGAGTGGAATCAGAATAAATAATTGAATGCCCAACTGACTATACACCTCTGCACAAGAATAGACAGTCCACCCAATGTAGACATGGTCAGGACTGGAAGTCGGGAGAATCAATCAATCAATCATATTTATTGAGCGCTTACTGTGTGCAGAGCACTGTACTAAGCGCTTAACTGGGTTCTAGTTCTGACTCCACCACTTGTCTGCTGTGTGACCTTGGGCAAGTCGCTTAACTTCTCTGTGCCTCAGCTTTCTCATCTGTAAAATGAGAATTAAATACCCATTCGCCCTCCTCCTTACACTGTGAGCTCCTTGTGGGATAGGGACTGTATCTAATCTGATGCCCTTTGTCTCATTTACCTCATTTGTAAAATGAGATTAAGACCGTGAGCTCCATGTGGGACAGGGACTGTGTCCAACCTTGTATCTACCCCAGTGCTTAGAACAGTATTTGGCACATAGTAAGCGTTTAACAAATATCACAATTCATTCATTCATTCATTCATTCAATAGTATTTATTAAGTGCTTACTGTGTGCAGAGCCCTGAACTAAGCGCTTGGAAAGTACAATTCCCCAACACACAGGGACAATCTCTGCCCACAATGGGCTCACTGTCTAGAAGAGGAGAGACAGACATCAAAACTTGTAAACAGGCATCAATAGCACCAATATAAATAATAGAATTATACATATATGCACATCATTAATACAAATAAATAGAAGTATAGATATATGCACATCATTAACATAAATAAATAGAATTATAAATATGTACATATATATTCAAGTACACTTATACACAAATGCTGATGGCGGGATAGAACAAAAGGAGTGAATCGGGGCAATGGAGAGAGGAGGAGGAGCAGATGAAAAGGGGGGCTTATTTTGGGAAGTCCTCCTGGAGGAGGTGAGCCTTCAGTAGGGTTTTGAAGAGGGGAAGTGTGATTGTTTGGAGAATTTGAGGATGGAGGGCATTCCAGGCCAGAGATAGGATGTGGGCCAGGGGTCGATGGCGGGACGGGCGAGATCGAGGCACAGTGAGAAGGTTAGCACCAGAGGAGTGGAGGGTGCGGGATAGGATGTAGAAGGAGAGGAGGGAGGTGAGGTAGGAGGGGACGAGGTGATGGAGAGCTTTGAAGCCAATAGTGAGGAGTTTTTGCTTTATATGGAGATTGATAGGCAACCACTGGTGATTTTGGAGGAGGGGAGTGACATGTTCAGAACATTTCTGTAGAAAGATAATAATAATAATAATAATGACGACATTTATTAAGTGCTTACTATGTGCAAAGCACTGTTCTAAGATCTGGGGAGGTTACAAGGTGAACAGGTTGTCCCACGGGAGGCTCACAGTCTTTAATCCCCATTTTACAGATGAGGTTACTGAGGCCCAGAGAAGTGAAGTGACTTGCTCAAAGTCACACAGCTGACAGTGGGCGGAGCCGGGATTTGAACCCGTGACCTCTGACTCCAAAGCCCCTGCTCTTTCCACTGAGCCACGCTGCTTCTCCGGGTAGCAGAGTAAAGTATAGACTGAAGCAGGGAGAGACAGGAGGATGGGAGATCGGAAAGGATGTTGATGCAGTAATCCAGTAGGGATAGGATGAGTGGTCATGCTAATATACTAACAATTACTATGATGATGATGATGATGATGATTATGATGACGTGTCACATAGTAAGTGCTTAACAAATACCCTGATTATCATTATTATTAATATTAGTGTTAATAATAATAAACTGTTTGCCAATACACTTGGGGCTTTCTGGATTACTTCACGCATTGGCATGAGGCCCTTGGGGAAAATCTGAGCTGAGACCTTTGCTTTAATTCTTTGGGCAGTTGAGGAAGGCCTTTTGAGGTTACTGGGAACCTGATTTCCCATGTGGGAAGAGCTGCCTGTGGCCATAATGAATGTTGGGGTGGGTCTCCAGATTTAGTGTGGACCCTCATGGCTGAGGGGGATGAGCATTTGGCATTAAATCTTCACCATCAGCTTTAAGGCACTCAATCGACTCTCAGCCTCCTACTTAACACTCTCTCCTCCCACTACACCCCAGCTCGCACTCTTCATTACTTTCAGATGAATCTACTCACTGTGCCCAAACTTCGTACTCACATCCTCCCCACTTCCTGAAATTGCAACCTCCCACTTCACATCCGACAGATCACAGCTCTCTCCATCTTCAAGGCCCTGCTAAAGTCGCATCTCCTCCAGGAGGCCTTCGCTGATTAATCTCTCATTTCCCCACCCTCTATGCTCCCTACTCGCAGTTCATCACTTCCACACCATCTACACACTTAAATACTTGCCATAACCCTTGTAGGACTTCCATACATATCATTATACTCCATTGTTTCTGCCCATTTGTAGTTTTTTTTTTTGTCTGTCTCCCCCACTGGATTGTAAGCTCCCTGAAGGCAGGGATTGGATCTACTAATTCTATTGTACTCTCCCATTGCAAAATGCAGTGCTCTGCACCCAATAAGGACTCAATAAAGACTTTGTATTGATGGATAGATCAATTGAGCTGTGATTATTTTATTCAACATTTACATACATCCCAAAGCACTTCTGTACATATCCATACAAATGAATATCTGCAATTTATTCATTTATATTAATGTCTGTCTTCCCCTCTAGACTGTAAGCTCCTTCTGGGCAGGGATTGTGTCTGTTATATTGTTATATTGTACTCTCCTAAGTGCTTAATATGGTGCTCTGCACCCCATAAGTGCTCAATAAATATGATTGATTGGATCAGCATTTACTACAGTACTCTGTACACAGTAAGAACTCAGTAAATACTATTGATGATGCTTATGGTTGGTCTTGTGGAGGGCTGGGAGTCAGGCTCCTAAAAAGCCCGATTATGCTTCAGTAAGGAGACTTAAGGAGACGTTATTCCTTTGTCTTTGCTCACTTCTTTCTTTACCACTAGGCCTTTGGGAAGTGGGGAAGAATCAGGCTCCCTTGAGAGAAGGGAAGTTGTCTGCCAACTCTATTGCGTTGTACTCCCCCAAGAGCTAAGTACAGTGCTCTGTGCTCAGTAAGTTTTCAATCAATATCACTGATGGATCAATCAATCACAATTATTGAGCATTCGTGTGCAGATCACTGTTCTAAGCACTTGGGAGAGTACATACAATATAACAGTCTGTAGACCTGTTTCCTGCCCACAAAGAGTTTACAGTCTGGAAAGGGAGGCAAAAATGAAAATAAACTACAGATATGCAAGTCACTTAACTTCTCTGTGCCTCAGTTACCTCATCTGTAAAATGGGGATTAAGACTGTGAGCCCCACGTGGGACAACCTGATCACCTTGTATCCTCCTCAGCGCTTAGAACAGTGCTTTGCACATAGTAAGTGCTTAATAAATGCCATTATTATTATTCTTATTATTTATATGGACATAAGTGCAGTGGGGCTGAGGGTGGGTGTGAATATCAAGTGCTTAAAGGGTACAGATCCAAATGCAAGGGTGACACAGAAGGGAGAGGGGCCTAGAGGAAATGAGGATTTTTTCGCGGGAGGCCTTTTGGAGGAAATGTGCTTTTAATAAGGTTTTGAAAGAGGGGAGAGTGGTGGTCTGTTGGATAGGAAGGGGAAGGGAGTTCCAACCAGAGGCAGGATGTGGGCGGGGGGTCGGCAGAGAAAGATGAGATTGAGGAACAGTGAGTAGGTTAACATTAGCAAAGTGACAGCACGGGTTGAAAGTGGGAAGTCAGCGAAGTAAGATAGGAGGGGGTGAGGTGAGTTAGTGCTTTAAAGTCAGTGGTAAGAAGTACTTTTGGTTGGACTGACTGATTTGGGTCAAGCAGTGAGGTTGTCAGTCAATCAGTCAGTCAATCGTATTTATTGAGTGCTTACTCCGTGCAGAGTGCTGTACTAAGTGCTTCAGAAAGTACAGTATAACAATATAACAGAAAAATTCCCTGCCCACAATGAGCTTACTGTCTAATAATAATCATAATTATGGTATTTGTAAAGTGCTTACTATCTGTCAGGCAGCATCCTAAGCACAGGGGTAGATAGAAGTTTATCAGGTTGAACACAGACCCTGTCCACCATGGGGCTCCCACTCCTAATCCCCATTTTACAGATGAGGTAACTGAGGCCCAGAGAAGTGAGGTGACTTGTCCAGGGTCACACAGTAGACAATTGGCAGAGCTGGGAGTCTGGAGGACTGCTTGGGAGTTACTGAGAGGAAAGGTTGTTCTAAGCCCAGGGGACAGCATGGGAGAAGGAGTGGAGTCAGGAGGGAGAGAGAAAGAGAGAGAGGCTGGTGCGGAAAGGGCTACTCATTGAAGTGGATTAAAGAGATCAGCCCCTTCCTCTCCTCCTGTGTAGACACCACCTTGGGTCAAGCCCCCACTGCCTCTCTGCTGGATTACTGGAACCGGCTCCTTTCTGATCTCCCTGTCTCAAGCCTTTCCCTTCTTCAATTCATCCTCCATTCAGCTACACAAATCACCTTCTTCAAATGCTTTGCAGAACACTTCATTCGTCCATTCATTCATTCAATCGTATTTATTAAGGGCTTACGGTGCACAGAGCACTGTACTAAACACTTGGGAAAGTACAGTACAACAGTGAAGAGTGACAATCCCTGACCACAAGGAGATTTCATCTCTCCTCCCCTCAATCCCACCTCAGGGCTACCTGTTCCTCTTCACCTAAAACAAAAACTCCCAGCAACTGGCTTCAAGGCCCTCTAGCAGCTCTTTCCCTCTTTCCCATCCTGCCTCTTCTCCCTCCTCATCCCGGTTCACATGCTTTGCTCCTCCATAGATAATCTCCTAACTGGATCTTGCTGGAGATTTTCATTCATTCAGTCGACTTTCCCAACTCCAGTGTTCACTCCTGCCTTACCTTTGCTGATTTCCCACCACAAGTCAGCTCACACTCTTGGTTCCTATAATGCCAACCTACTCGTTGTACCTCAAACATATCCATCTCACTGCCTTTCCTCCTGAATGGAATTCTTTTGCTCCTCCTCTAGACTCTAAAGGACAGGGAATGTGTTTACCACCTCTGTTGTATTCTCCCAAGCTCTTAGTACAGTGCTCTGCATCACAGTAAGCATTCAGTAAATCCCACTGACTGATAATAATAATAATGACTGTGGCATTTCTTTAAGTGCTTATTATGAGTCAGGCACTATACTAAGCACTGGGATTAGATACAAACTTAATCAAGTTGGACACAGTCCCTGTCCCTCATGAGGCTCACAGTCTTAATCCCCATTTTACAGATGAGGGAGCTGAGGTGCAGAGAAGTGGGAGGCACGTACCTTGGTGCGCGCTCTGAGAGAATTCCCTCCCAAAGCCAGCCTAAGCCACTTCTCTCCCAAATCTTCCTGGTGAAACTGGAACAGCGTCAGCATGTACCTGTCCTACTCTCTGCCCCAGACAGATTTAACTAAAAGGAACTGGCCCAGGGCCCAGGTCCACAGATTAATCTGAGTCTTATTAGTCTTATTATTATTATTATTATTATTATTATGTTGGGGAAAAATGGAAGTGGGAGGCACGTATCTTGGTGCGCGCTCTGAGAGAATTCCCTCCCAAAGCCAGCCTAAGCCACTTCTCTCCCAAATCTTCCTGGTGAAACTGGAACAGCGTCAGCATGAACCTGTCCTACTCTCTGCCCCAGACAGATTTAACTAAAAGGAAACTGGCCCAGGTCCACAGATTAATCTGAGACTTATTATTATTATTATTATTATGTTGGGGAAAAATGGAAGTGGGAGGCACATATCTTGGTGCGCGCTCTGAGACAATTCCCTCCCAAAGCCAGCCTAAGCCACTTCTCTCCCAAATCTTCCTGGTGAAATTGGAACAGCGTCAGCATGTACCTGTCCTACTCTCTGCCCCAGACAGATTTAACTAAAAGGAAACTGGCCCAGGTCCACAGATTAATCTGAAACTTCTTAGACTTTCATTCATTCATTCATTCAATCGTATTTATTGAGCACTTACTGTGTGCAGAGCACTGTACTAAGCGCTTGGGAAGTACAAGTTGGCAACATATAGAGACGGTCCCTACCCAACAGCGGGATTCCTGCTGACTTGCTGACTTCCCACTACAACCCAGCCCATGGTCTTCCCTCCTCTTACGCCAATGTACTCTGAGAAGCACCATAGCATAGTGGCTAGAGAATGGTCCGGGGAGTCAGAAGGTCATGGGTTCTGATCCGGTCTCTGCCACTTGTCTGCTGTGTGACCTTAGCCAAGTCACTTAACCTCTCTATTCCTCAGTTACCTCATCTGTAAAATGGGAATTGAGACTGTGAGCCCCATGAGGGATAGGACTGTGTCCAATTTGATAAACTCAATCTACTCCAGTGCTTTGTACAGGGTCTTGCATATAGAAAGAACTTAACAAATACAACAATTATTATTATTATTATTATTATTATTATTATTATTATTATTATTATCCTGTGTCTTGATCTCACCTGTCTCATTGTTGACACTCCGGACTGTGAGTTTGTTGTGGGGTAGGGAATGTATCTACCAACTTGATTGAATTGTACTCTACCAAGCACTCAGTAAGTAACATTGATCGATTGACTGATTGATTACTTGTTTTGATATGCATATGTCTATAATTCTATTTATTTCTATTGATGTCCGTTTACTTGTTTTGATGTCTGTCTCCTCCCTTCTAGACTGTAAACCCGGTGTGGGCAGGGATTGTCTTTCTTTATTATTGAATTGTACTTTCCAAGTGCCTAGTACAGTGCTCTGCACACAATAAGCACTCAGTAAGTATGATTGAATGAATGAATAGAATTCCCTCCCCTGCCATATAAGACAGGCCACTACTCTCCCCACCTTCAAAGCCTTATTAACATCACATCTCCAAGATGTCTTCCCCATTTAAGCCTTCTCCATCACCTATGCACTTAGATCTGCAGTGTGGCTCAGTGTAAAGAACACGGGCTTTGGAGTCAGAGGTCATGGGTTCAAATCCTGGCTACACCAACTGTCAGCTGTGTGATTTAGGGCAAGTCACTTAACTTCTCTGTGCCTCAGTTACCTCATCTGGAAAATGGGGATTAAAACTGTGAGCCTCCTGTAGGACAACCTGATCACCTTGTAACCTTCCTAGCACTTAGAACAGTGCTTTGCACATAGTAAGCACTTAACAAATACCATTATTATTATTATCATTATTATCTGCAGACTTTAAGCACTTGATATTCACCCCACCCTCAGCCCCGCAGCACTTATGTACATATACATTATTTATTTATATTAAGGTCTGTCTCTCCCTCTAGATTGCAAACTCCTTGTGGGCAGAGAAGGTGTCTGCCAACTCCCAAGTGTTTAGTATAGTGCTCTGCCCACATTAAGCTCTCAATAAACACAAAAGGTTGATTGATTATCATTATGGTATTTGTTAAACAGTTGTTATGCATCAAGCACTGTTCTAAGCACTGAGGTAGATAAAAGTTAATCAAGTCGCACACATGTGGGACTCATAGTCTAAATAAGGGGGAGTAGAATTTAATTCTCAATTTACAGCTAAGGTACTGAGAAGTCATGGCAATCATTCATTCATTCAATTGTATTTATTGAGCACTTACTGTGTGCAGAGCACTGTACTAAGCACTTGGGAAAGATGAATACAACAATAAACAGACACATTCCCTGCCCACAACGAGCGTACATCTTGAGGGAGGGAAACAGATATCAATACAAATATATAAATTACAGATATTCCCAAGGTCACGCGACAGACAAACGGAGGAGCCGGATTCAGAACCCAAGTCCTTCTGACTTCCAGGCCTGTGCTTTATCAACTAAGCCATGCTCCTTCTCTAGACTTTGATTAGATTTTGTAAGGGACCTGCTTTGGGAGATCCAGAGGCTTCAACCTTTGTTATCTGAGAGCTCACCTCCTCCAGGAGGCCTTCCCAGACTGAGCCCCTTCCTTCCTCTCCCCCTCGTCCCCCTCTCCATCCCCCCCATCTTACCTCCTTCCCTTCCCCACAGCACCTGTATATATGGATATATGTTTGTACATATTTATTACTCTATTTATTTATTTATTTTATTTGTACATATCTATTCTATTTATTTTATTTTGTTAGTATGTTTGGTTTTGTTCTCTGTCTCCCCCTTTTAGACTGTGAGCCCACTGTTGGGTAGGGACTGTCTCTATATGTTGCCAATTTGTACTTCCCAAGCGCTTAGTACAGTGCTCTGCACATAGTAAGCCCTCAATAAATACGATTGATGATGATGATGGTGATGATCAAGCTTCAAGGAAACCCCACAGAGGTTCATCTCCCAGCATTTCACTTAGAGCCTGAGCCTGGAAGTCAAATGACCTCGGTTCTGATCCCAGCTCCGCCATTTGTCCGCTCTGTGATCTTAGGCAAGTCACTTAACTTCTCTGGACTTCCGTTTCCTCATCGATAAAAGCGCTTGGGAAAGTGCAGTACAACAGTGTTGGTAGACACATTCCTTACTTTACTAAGCACCTGGAAAGTGTAAAACAAATAAGTAACACGGTCCCTGTCCACAAGAAGCTTACAACAGTAGCTTGAGACAAATATAAAAGTATTTCCCCAGTAAATCAATCAACAATTAAGTGTACAATTTAATAAATGTATATACGGAAGCACTGAAGATGGGCATAAATAAGTACATAAATGCTATAGATGACAAGCAGTGTGGGCTAAAGGGAAGAGCACAGGGCTGGGAATTAGAGAACCTGAGTTCTAATAAGAGCTCTGCCTCTTGTCTGCCACCTGACCTTGGGCAGACTCTTCAGTACCTCAGTTAACCTATATATATATATATATATGTATATATATATATATATATATGTACCTCAGTTAACCTGTATATATCTGTGTATGTATATGTTTGTATGTATTTATTACTCTATTTATTTATTTTATTTGTACATATTTATTCTATTTATTTTATTTTGTTAATATGTTTTGTTTTGTTGTCTGTCTCCCCCTTCTAGACTGTGAGCCCGCTGTTGGGTAGGGACCGTATCTATATGTTGCCAACTTGTACTTCCCAAGCGCTTAGTACAGTGCTCTGCACACAGTAAGCGCTCAATAAATACGATTGAATGAATGAATGAATGAACTTCTCCATACCTCAGTTACCTCATCTGTAAAATGGGGTTTAAATCATCCTCCCTAGTCTGTGAGCCCCACGTGGGGCAGCGGCTGTATCCAACCTGATTATTTTGTCTCTCTATGTTGCCAACTTGTACTTCCCAAGAGCTTAGTACAGTGCTCTGCACACAGTAAGCGCTCAATAAATACGATTGAATGAATGAATGAACTTCTCCATACTTCAGTTACCTCATCTGTAAAATGGGGTTTAAATCATCCTCCCTAGACTGTGAGCCCCACGTGGGGCAGCGACTGTATCCAACCTGATTATTTTGTATCTATCCCAGTGCTTAGAACAGTGCTCGGCACATAGTAAGCTTAACGAATACCATTAAAAAAAAATCCGTCAAAGGCAAAAGCAAAGCCGAGTTGGGCCCTCATCATCTCTAGCTCTTCATCTATATCAAACACCTGCTCAAGTGAGGAAGTCAGACTTGCTGCAGGCTCCTTTTATCATTCTTTCCCACTCCGTAGGTCTGCAGTTCTTTCCCAACTCAAACTCAAGCTTCCTAATGGGGCCAAGATCTGTCCCTCTCCAGGAAGCTCAAAGCACTCGGCACCTGTGATCTCATTTTCTCCCACCATCCTTGGAAGGTGGGTAGGAGGTAGAACTGGTTATCACCATTCTTCAGTTGGGTAAACTGCAAGCCAGAGAGGCAGTGATTCACTTGTGGTCACATAGCTAGTCACGAGAGGAGCTGGGAGTAGAATTCAGCTCTTTTGACCCCCAAGTTTAATGTTCCAGCCAGTCAATCATAGTTATTAAGTGCTTACTATGTGCAGAGCACTGTACTACGCTCTTGGGAGAGTACAATATAGCAATATTATAGACACATCCCCTGCCCACACGGAGTTTATGATCCAATTTCTAGCACCCAGCTGGCCTCTCTTGAAACTCATTATTACACTTAATTTTGCTGAGATATCAATCAATCAATCAATCGTATTTATTGAGCGCTTACTATGTGCAGAGCACTGTACTAAGCGCTTGGGAAGTACAAATTGGCATCACATAGAGACAGTCCCTACCCAACAGTGGGCTCACAGTCTAAAAGGGGGAGACAGAGAACAGAACCAAACATACCAACAAAATAAAATAAGTAGGATAGAAATGTACAAGTAAAATAAATAAATAAATAAATAAATAGAGTAATAAATATGTACAACCATATATACATATATACAGGTGCTGTGGGGAAGGGAAGGAGGTAAAACGGGGGGATGGAGAGGGGGACGAGGGGGAGAGGAAAGAAGGGGCTCAGTCTGGGAAGGCCTCCTGGAGGAGGTGAGCTCTCAGCAGGGCCTTGAAGGGAGGAAGAGAGCTAGCTTGGCGGATGGGCAGAGGGAGGGCATTCCAGGCCCGGGGGATGACATGGGCCGGGGGTCAATGGCGGGACAGGCGAGAGTGAGGTACAGTGAGGAGATTAGTGGTGGAGGAGCGGAGGGTGTGGGCTGGGCAGTAGAAGGAGAGAAGGGAGGTGAGGTAGGAGGGGGGAGGTGAGGTAGGAGGGGATAGGTTATTTTTCATTGGATTTCCTATTATCCTTGGACTTTTTTTAATGGTATTTGTTAAGCGCTTCCAGGCACTGGACTAAGCACTAGAATAGACGCAAGCTAGTTGGGTTGGGCAAAGTCCATGTCCCACATGGAGCTCACAATCTTAACCCTTCTCCCCCTTCAAGACTGTGAGCCCACTGTTGGGTAGGGACCGTCTCTATATGTTGCCAACTTGGGCTTCCCAAGCGCTTAGTACAGTGCTCTGCACACAATAAGCGCTCAATAAATACAGTTGAATGAATGAATGAATGAATGAATGAAGCCCTATTTTACAAATGAGGTAACTGAGGCGGAAAGAAGCAACTCACTGTAGGTCCCTCCGCAAATAAGCCACGGAGCCGGGATTAGAACCAGGCCTGTGCTCTTTCCAACAGGCGACGCTGCTCCCAGATATAAATCCTACCCCTTTGCGTGACTTAAGTTTAACCGTCTTTTTCTGTGGCTGGGGCAGCTTTTTATAAGAAGCCCACTAACAAGCCTGGAAGAGTTCACCACTGTTTAGCTAGGGAGACAGAGAAGCTTCGTGATTGCAGGGGGAGAGTCGGAGAGAAGAATCTTGGGCTGTACTCTGCCGGGCTACTGACTCACAGGGCAAACCCCTTAATCTCAGTTTCCTTGCCTATAAACCAGAATTTATAAACCTGTCCTCAGAACAGGTGAGTGGATCAGAGCCTACAGAGAGCCTGGCACGGCTGATTAAAAAGGGGAGCGGCCCAATGGAAATGCTGACAGAAACCCCAACACCATAGTTTGTTCTGGTCAGTGAGGCTGATAGGAGTGAGAAAATGGAGTTGCAGCAGAAAGCACACTCCAGTGGAAGGTTCCGGGACTTTGTCATCATCCAGATCCCTCTGGAGAAAGGGATTATAAAATCCCTTTCTCGCCGCAGACATCTCCCACAGATTGGTTAGTTTAAATCCAGTCTTCCAGTGGGCAGAGCTAGCTTGTTATGGTATTTAAAAGTGCTTAAAATGTGCCAAACGCTGGGGTAGATCACACTGTGTCCTAGTAGATACAGCATGAGCCTGAGAGTCAGAAGGACCTGGGTTCTAATCCTGGCTATACCATTTGTCTGCTGTGTGACCATGGGCAAGCTACTGAACTTCTTTATGCCTCAGTTACCTCAACTGTAACATTGGGATTAAGACTGTGAGCCCTATATGGGACTACGTCCAACCTTGTATCTACCCCAGCATTTAGTACAGTTTCTAGCGCTTAGAAAGCACTTAACAAGTACTGCACACACAAAAAAAATAGCACCTGTGCAATAAGGGGCTTACCATCACCTGTCTGCATGTTTTGTTTTGTTGTCTGTCTCCCCCTTCTAGACTGTGGGCCCGTTGCTTGGTAGGGACCATCTCTATATGTTGACAACTTGTACTTTCCGAGCACTTAGTACAGTGCTCTGCACACAGTAAGCGCTCAGTAAATACGATTGAATGAATGAATGAATCTAGCTGTGGATAGATAAACCACAATAGCGTCAACAAATCAAGACAGCAATATCTAGATTGTAAACTCCTTGAGACCGAGGATTGTGTCCACTTACTCTTCTGCATCATACCCTCCAAACTGCTTAGTAAAATGCTCTGCACACAGTAAGCGCTCAATAAACATGATTGATCACTTTGATCCTCACCCCAATCTCACTGCACTTATGTAAATATCCATGTACTGTACTATTTTCCCCAAACCTATTTAATTTAGTGTCTGTTTCTTCCTGTAGGCTTCAAGTGCCCTGTCAGCAGCATCTTCCAACTCTGTTATTTTGCACTTTCCCAAGTGCTTAGTGCAGTCCTCTGCACACCGTAAATGCTCAGTAAATACCATTGATTAATACTCCATTGTACCCTCTCTCAAACAGTACAGTGCTTGGCACAGAGTAACACTTAGTAAATAGGATTGATTGATTGATAGATTGATTGACAAGTGAATGGACCATTCAAGGAGGGGGTAGTTCTCAGCCTCACCGGTACTCCAGATAAAGAGTCCAAGGCAGAAAGTCAATGTTTCTGTGCCGTACTGGATCAAATGTCCAGGGAGAGGCCCCGGTTATCCTGCTCTGAAAACTGACATTGCCTCAGGTGGCAAGTGGCTTATTTGATATCTGATATTTTTTTTCATGGTGTTTGCAAAGCGCTATATATCAAAAAGTATGTATCAATCTACTATGTAGACACCTGTCTACATATTTTGTTTTATTGTCTGTCTCCCCCTTCTAGATCGCGAGCCTGTTGTTGGGTAGGGACTGTCTCTATATGTTGCCGACTTGTACTTACCAAGTGCTTAGTACAGAGCTCTGCACATAGTAAGCGCTCAATAAATACCATTGAATGAATGAATCAAACACTGTTCTAAGCAGTAGGTAGGTACACGTTACTTAGGTTGGACGCAGTTCCTGTCCCACATGTCTACATGTCCCACAGTCTGAGAACTGTTATCCCCATTTTACAGTTGAGGAAAATGAGGCACAGAGAAGTGAAGTGACTTGCCCAAGGTCACACAGCAAGCAATTGGCAGAGCCAGAATTAGAACCCAGGACCTTCTGACTCCTAGGCTCGTGCTCTTTCCACTAAGTTATGCTGCTTCTCACTAGGCCACGCTGTTTCTGTTCAGAGGGATGACGGAGTCTCCCGCTGGGGAAAAATGGTGACCGTTTTTTTCTTTTTTTAATGGTATTTGTTAAGTGCTCACTATGTGCCAGCCACTATACTAAGTGCTGAGGTAGATACAAGCTAATCAGGTTGGACACCACCCATGACTCATGTGGGGCTCTCAGCCTTAATCCCCATTTTACAGAAGAGGTTTCTGAGGCACAGAGAAGTGAAGTGAGCTGCCCAAGCTCACACAGCAGACAAGTGGCTGAGCCAGGATTAGAACTCAGGTCCTTCTGACTCCCAGGGGGCTTTATCTGCTAGCCCACTCTACTTTCGAATGGACTTCATGCAGGAGACAGAGAGAAAGAGAGAGACAGAGCGAAAGAGAGAGAGGAAAAGTCCAGAGAGAGGAAAATCTTGGTGCATCACTCTCATTGGCAAAGACCCTACTAATCTCAGAGATGACCCTTCTTACTGATGGATGGACAAGTTTCTGAGATGATCGAGGCGTGTCGGCTTCTGGTTAGCGGCTGTGGCAACCGTTTGTGGGGGCCCGTGGCAGTTCGGGGCTCTGCCTTTTTGACTCACGACTCCTTGGCGTCTCAGTTTGAGCCAAGCCACCTCAGCTCTTATTGCTGCATGCCCGGGTGGCTTGTCTGCAGTCACTTCCCAGTTCCTAATGGATGAGTTCCCTTGGGCGGCTCTAGGCTCCAATCACGTGTCCTCCTGCCCGCTTTGAGCAGGGGTGTCCCTGCCGTTGAGGTGGAAACTCCTCTCCTCAGACAAAGGAACAGATCTGTCCCAAAGGAGCCCCGGATTATCCTGGGCTTGGCAGCCGGGGCGAAGATCTTGCAATCCGTGAAGCAGACTGAAAGGCGACATGGAAGTTGAAGATGGGTGGTGAAGAAAGGCGAACTTAACATTCCAGTTCCCCAGCCCAGAAAGGTTACTAAGTGTCAACAGTGACTTAACAACAGGCAGAAGGACAGGGATCAGCATTCCTAAATGAAGATGCAGCAGTTCAGTCGGGGAACCACTCACGGGGTGTCCACTATCGCGTGGCAGGATGAGCAAAACAACAGAAGGGGTGATGTGCAATAGGCCTCGAGTCAGAAATGATTCTGAAAGCCCCAACTTTCTTCCCATTGCAAATTAACTGGCGAGATTTGTGGGAAGCCTATTTTCCCCTCCATCCAAACTGTTGTCATGATGATCCGAGCTCCGAGTCAGCCTCCTCGCTGACCTCCCTGCCTCCTCTCTCTCCCCACTCCAGTTCTTACTTCACTCAGTTACCTGGATCATTTTTCTAAAAAAATTTATCGGTCTACATCTCTCCTCTCTTCTAGAACTTCCAGTTGTTGCCCAACCACTTCAGGATCAAACAAACACTCCTTATCATACAACCCAGCCCGCACACTTCACTCCTCTAACTCCAAACTACTTTTTGTATGTCAGTCTCGTCTCTCCCTTCCCTGACCCCCTGCCCACATCTTCTCTCTGATGTGGAGTTCCCTCCCACTTCATGTATGACAGACCACCACTCTCCCCACCTTTAAAACATTCCTAAAATCACATCGCCTCCAGAAGTCCTCCTTTAACTAAACTCTCATGTATTCTGTTCTCTCTCCCTTCTGCGTCACCTATGTACTTGTACCCATGTTCCCTTTAAGCCCTTGATATTCACCCCACCCTTAGACCCACAGCTTTTATAAACATGCAAGTAATTTATTTTAATGTCTGCTTACCCCCTCTAGACTGGAAGCTTTTTGTGTGTGGAGGATGGGTCTAACAACTCTCCCAATTCCTTAGTACAATGCTCTGCACACAGTAAGCACTCCACAAATTCCATTGATTGATTCATTAATTGATTCAGTGATTCTTCTTCACCAAAAGCTGCTTTTAGTCTATCAAGACACTGAGTTCCTAGTTCCTTTAACCTTTGTCGGAAAGGAGTACTGAAATCACCTTTCCACTTCGTATCTTATATCTATCCCAGTGCTTAGGACACGGCTTGGCACAAGCATATAACAAATATTATTATCATCATCATCATCATCAGTCATATTTATTGAGCGCTTACTGTGTGCAGAGCACTGTACTAAGCGCTTGGGAAGTACAAGTTGCCAACATATAGAGACAGTCCCTACCCAGCAGTGGTCTCACAGTCTAAAAGGGGGAGACAGGGAACAAAACCAAACATGCTAACAAAATAAAATAGAATAGATATGTATAAATAGATATATAATATTATTATTACTATTGCTATTATTATTATACCTCACCTGCTGTTCAGATGGGACAGGAGAACTGAAAACCAATGTAATATTTTTCTTCCACTGCTGGAATGCTGGTATCTAAAACTCCAGTTTGTTTTTAATGGTATTTTTAAGCACTTACTATGTGTCAAACACTGTTCTAAGCCCTGGGGTAGGTACAAGTTTACCTTTCCAGCATGGTGTTCACAGTCTAAGCAGGAGGGAGAACAGGTATTTGGTCCCTATTTTACAGTTGAGGAAACTGAGGCACAGAGAAGTAAAGTGACTTGCTCAAGGTCAGACAGCAAACAAC
Source organism: Tachyglossus aculeatus (assembly GCF_015852505.1). Lineage (NCBI taxonomy): Eukaryota > Metazoa > Chordata > Mammalia > Monotremata > Tachyglossidae > Tachyglossus > Tachyglossus aculeatus. The sequence continues at coordinate 57,727,648 of NC_052070.1, read as the reverse complement.
TGGTAGAATTAGAACCCAGGTCCTGTGACCCTCCAGGCTGTGATCTATCCACCAGGCTTTGTTGGTTCTAGGCCGTGCTGCTTCTCATTCTGTGGGTATTGCTTGAAGTTGTGGTCCCACTTGCATGCTGACCGCCCCTGGTTAAAGTTATTCAGGCTAAGGACTGACTCAGTGAGGGTTCAAGGCTGATGGGAACATGTTGAAGGAGCTATGCATATTCCCAGCTTCCTTTTGTGAAACTACATCCTTCTTTTTTCCTCCAGACCACAGTATTCAATACTTTTTTCCACCACAGAACCTTCCCAGATCTGACTCCTCCAGTTACTATTAACATCTATTTGGGGCTCTGCTGTAATAATCATAATTATGATGATATTGTTTAAGCATTTACTCTGTTCCAGACACTTTACTAAGCGCTGGGGTGAATACAAGCAAATCGGGCTGGACACAGTCCCTGTCCCACGTGGGACTCACAGTCTTAATCCCCGTTTTGCAGATGAGGCAACTGAGGCATGGAGAAGTGAAGTGAACTGCCCGAGGTCGCACAGCAGACAAGTGTTAGTAAGAGGACTAAGCTGTAAATGATGCCCTTTTGGCTGTTATTTGAAACCTCTTATGTTCTAGTCTTTGGACACAATGTAATAGAGTTGGTAGATACAGTCCCTGCCCTCAAGAAGCTTACAGTCTAATGGAGGAGCTTATCTGCCCCATTAGATTGGAAGCTTCTTCTGGGCAGGGACTCCGTCTTATTTTCTGATACAATTTGCCTAATATGATGCTCTGCACGCATAGATACTCGAGATTTTAGTTGGCTGCATGAGAGAGATGAGAGAAGATGGAAAAGGAGAAGTCAGGAGCTGAAGATGCAGGCCATGAAAGATAGAACTGATGCCCCTCAGGATGGAGAGAGACTTTTAATTAATCATTAATTATATTATTTATTAAGTGCTTACTATGTGCCAAGCATTGTACTAGTCTCTGGGATAGATTCAAAATAATCAGGTGGGAGATAGTTCCTGTCCCACATGGGCCTCGCAGTCTAAACTGGAGGAAGGACAATTTAATCCCCATTTTATAGATGGGGAAACTGAGACCCAGGGAAGTTAAGGGACTTGCCCAATTTCATACAGCAGGTAAATGGCAGAGCCAGGATTAAAATCCTGGTCCACGGACTCTGAGGCCCAGGTTTTTTGCACTGTCAAACAATCAATCAGTCAATCAGTGGTATTTATTGAGTACACTAAATCAATATAGCAGACGTATTCCCTGCCAAAGATGAGCTTACAGCCTAGAGGGGGAGATAGCTATTAATATAAACAAATAATTAACAGATATGTACATAAGTGCTGAGGAACTGAGGGTGAGGTGAATACCAAATGTCCAAAGGCTCACGCTGCTTCTCCTTTTAGACATGTTTATTTTTATAGAGTGAAAAATGGTGGTGGTAGAGAGGAAGAGATCAATCATTCAATCAATTGTATTTATTGAGAGCTTACTGTGTGTAGAACACTGTACTAAGTATTTGAGAGAGTACAGTATAACAATGTAATAGACATATTCCCTGCCCTTGATGAGTTTCCAGCCTAGAAGGGGCGACAGGGCTTAATATAAATTGATAAATTATGGGTATGTATGTAAATACTGTGAGGTTGAGGTGGGGTGAATAAAGGGAGCAAAGCGGGATTATGTAGACGGGAGTAGGAGAAAAGGAAATAAGGGTTTAGGGAAGGCCTCTTGGAAGGAGATGGCTTTGAATGTGGGGAGAGTCATAGTCCGTTGGAGATGAAGAGGGAGGTGTTCCATGCAGGTCAGAGTCAGGATGTGGGAGAGAGGTCAGCGGTGAGATAGATGAAATCGAGGTACAGTGCTTAGGTTGGCATTAATAATAATAATAATAATAATAATAATGATGATGATGGCATTTGTTAATTGCTTACTATATGCGAATAACTGTTCTAAATGCTGGGGTAGATACAAAGTGATCAGATTGTCCCACGGGGGGCTCACAGTCTTCATTCCCATTTTACAGATGAGGGAACTGAGGCCCAGAGAAGTTAAGTGACTTGCCCAAAGTCACACAGCTGACAATTGGTGGAGTCAGGATTTAACCCATGATCTCTGACTCCAAAGCCCGGGCTCTTTCCACTGAGCCACGCTGCTTCTCGAGGAGCAAAGTGTGCTGGCTCAATTGTCATAGAAGTGAGGTGAGATAGGTGGGGGCAAGGTTATTGAGTGCTTTAAAGCCGGTGATGAGGAGTTCTTGTTTGATGTGAAGGTGGATGGGCAACTACTGGAGGTTCTTGAGGAATGCGGAAACCTGCACTGAACATTTTTGTAGAAAAATGAGCAGGGCAGCAGAGTGAAGTATGGACTGGATTGGGGACAGGCAGGAGGCGAGGAGGTCATCAAGGAAGCTGATACAGTAATTAAGGCAGGATAGAATAAGAGTTAGGATTAATGCGGTAGCAGTTTGGATGGAGAGGAAAGAGCAGATTTTAATGATGTGAAAGTTGAACTGACAGCATTTACTGATAGATCGAATCTGTGGGTTGAATAAGAGAGGAGTCAAGGATAATGCCAAAGTTATGGTCTTGTGAGACAGGAAGGATGGTGGTGCTGTCGACAGTGATGGGAAAGTCAAGGGGAGGACAGGGTTTGGGAGGGAAGAGAAGGAGTTCTATTTTGGACATGATAAGTTTGAGGTGATGGCAGGACATCCAAGTAGAGATGTAGAGGCGGGAGGAAATGCGAGACTATGGAGAAGGAGAGAGATCAGGGCTGGAGATGTAGATTTGGGTGTCAACCACATAGAGGTGGTAGTTGAAGCCGCGGGAGGGAATAAGTTCTCTAAAGCAGTGGGTGCAGATGGAGAATAGAAGGGAACCCAGAACTGAGCCTTGAGGGACTCCCACATTTAAGGAGTGGGAGGCAGAGGAGGAGTCCATGAAAGAGATCGAGAATGAATGGCCAGAGAGATAGGAGGAGAATAAGGAGAGGATAATGTCAGTAAACCTTCAGTGCTTACAACAGTGCTTTGCCTATAGTAAGCGCTTAACGAATGCCATCATTATTATTAAACCTGAGGTTGGATAATGCTTCCAGGAGAAAGGGGTGGTTGACAGTTGACGGCAGCTGAGTGGTCGAGGAGGATTAGGATGGAGTAAAGGCCATTGGATTTGGCAAGAAGATCATTGGCGGCCTTTGAAAGGGCAGTTTTTGTGGAGTGAAGAGGATGGAAGCCAGGTTGGAGGGGATCAAGGAGAGAACTGGAGGAGAAGAACTTGAGACAGTTGGTGTAGACAACTCGCTCAAGGGGTTTGGAGAGGAATGGTAGGAGGGAGATGGGGCAGTAACTAGAGGGAAACTTGGGGTCAAGGATAGGGGAGACAGGAGCATGTTTGAAAGCTGTGGGGAAGAAGCCATTGGAGACAAAACAGTTCATGACGGGGGTCAAGGAGGGAAGAAGGGAGGAGACAAGTGTGTTGATAAGCAGCATGGCATAATGGGCAGAGCACGTGCCTGAAAGTCAGAAGGTCATGGGTTCTAATCCCAGCTCTGCTACTTGTCTGCTGTGTGACCTTGGGCAAGTCACTTCATGTCTCTGTGCCTCAGTTACCTCATCTGTAAAATGGGGATTGAAATTGTGAGCCCTACATGGGACCAGGACTATGTTCAACTCGATTTGCTTGTATCCACCCCAGTGCTTAGTACAGTGCCTGGCATGTAGTAAGCACTGAACAAATGCCATCATTATTATTGTTATCATAAGGTGCGAATTGATGGGGTGGGATGTGCAGGTGGATGGGGTGGATTTGGAGAGAAGGCAGGTGATCTCTTGAGAAACTGTTGGGAACGATGGGAGAATTGAAGAAGAAGCAGGAGGAGGAAGGGACTGTGGAGGAGCAGGGGAGATTTTATGGAGATGATGCCTGACAGTTTCAATTTTCTCAACAATAACAATAATAATAATGGTATTTGTTAAGCGCTTACTATGTGCCAAGCACTGTTCTAAGCGCTGGGAGAGATTCAAGGTAATCATGTTGTCCCACGTGGGGCTCACAGTCTTAACCCCCTTTTACAGATGAGGTAACTGAGGCACAGAGAAGTTAAGTGATTTGTCCAAAGTCACACAGCTGACAAGTGGCAGAGCCGGGATTAGAATCCATGACCTCTGACTCCCAAGCCTGTGCTCTTTCCACTGAGCCACACTGCTATAAAGTAGGTAACCAGGTCATTAGGGACAAGAAATGGGGGAGGTCTTATACTCATTGCTATATGATACCTAGGCAAATCTGGCTAGCAGATGTCTCTTAGAGGTGGCAAACGGAAGCCTGTGGCTCTAGAGATTCGTGCCCAGGTCTGAGTGTCATGTGCTCCGAGTGCTAATCCTGCCTCACCGAGTGGCACTGAGTGATTCACTTCAGTCTCTGAGCCTTGGCCTCCTTATCTGTTCAGAGGCAGAATCCCAGTGACCTCTGTGACCAGAATGTCGAGAGGACCCTTGTGTCAGCACTTGTTAAGCACTTTGACATCCCCTAATGACGAGGGATGAAGACAAAAGAGTATTATTAATAAAATATCAATAATAATGAATGATGAATCTGCGCCCATTAGCCGTCTGTGCCTGAAGGCCTCTGACAGCTTAAATAATGTGCCGTAAAAATAATAATTATAGCCACATGGGTGAGTCAGTTGGAAAAATAGCCGAGGTCTGGTGGAAAACCCAAGTAGGATAATCTCCTAATGACCTCTCTTTCCAGAAATAGGAAGCCATAGGTGCATTCACTGCGAGAGTTGAGAGGTTCTGGGACAGCAGAAAGCTGGGGGCTGGGGGATGGATGAAGCCCACTGTCACCAAGACCTTAAGACACTTTTTCCTTGCCACAACCCAGGTCACCTCTCCAAATCTGAGGAGCCCGGGGGGAGAGGCTAGCTCCTTTTTTATGGTACTATGTGTATTTCTATCTGCCTTATTGAAGGCACATCTCCTCCAGGAAGCCTTCCCTGACTAAGCCCTCTTCTTCTCCCACTCCCTTCTGTGTTACACTGACTTGCTCCCTTCATTCATCCTCCCGCCAATCCCCACAGCTCATATGTATATTTCTGTAATTTATTTATTTATCTATTTATGGATGTATTTATTGATTTAGTTATATTAATGTCTGTATCTCTTCTGGATTGGGATCTCATCGTGAGCAGGAATGTGTCTGTTTGTTGTTATATTGTACTCTCCCAAGCGCTCAGTATGGGGCTTTGCACAGAGTAAGTGCTCAATAAATACGGTTGAATGAAGGAATGGATGAATGTCACACACTGTTCTAAGAGCTGGGGTAGAAAAAGTTAATCAGGAGGAATACATCCCCTGGCCCACATGGGGTTCCCAGTCTAGGGAGGAAGAAAAGCAGGTATTCATTCATTCATTCAATCGTAGTTATTGAGCGCTTACTGTGTGCAGAGCACTGTACTAAGCACTTGGGAAGTACAAGTTGGCAACATATAGAGACGGTCTCTACCCAACAGCGGGCTCACAGTCTAGAAGTATTGAATCCACATTTTGCAGTTGAGGAAACTGAAGTACAGAAAAGTGAAGTGACTTGCCCAGTGCCACACAGCAGACAAGTGGTAGACTCCCACTTCTGATTCCCAGGCCTGTGTTCTATCTACTAGGCAACTCTGCATCTCACCTACCTGCTTCCTACCTTCCTGCTCTCTTCTCCCATTCCTCTCTCACGCATTCTCCGTTCCTTCCAAGGTAGCCTTCTCACTGTATCCTGCTCTCGACTCTCCTGGCTCTAATCCATCTCCATGACTTTTCTTTGACATAGAACACCCTCCCCACTCTAATCCACCAAGCTATACGCTTCTCCAGCTTCCGACACCTCCTAAAAAATCAGCTCCTCCAGAGTTCCCCAGTAATCTCCACCTTTCTGGCCTTGTCAAGACTGTTGGTCATTTTGCGTCCTTTAGCCCTTACCTGCATGTTAATTTATCCTTCCATTTATTCGTTTGATTGATTTTTGGCCTGCTTTCACTTTTACCAGTTGTATCTATGTTTTTCCCTCTCCTTCCAATTATTTGGATGCTATCTGTGCCTGGTCTTTTCCCCCATCAGAATGTAAGCTCCACATGGATTTCTCTTCTCATTTTATTGGAGGCTCCCAAGGTCTTAGAATGCTGTTCTACACACAGTAGGTGCTCATTAATTACTAATGGCGATGATGCTGATGACGAAAGATAATTTGTCAGCTTGAACTCTGCAACGCTTGTCTAAGTTTCCTCAACCGTCCTGAGAGTGAGGAGGTGGATTCCAATGAAGGACTGAGAGAGGGAAAACTCCTAAACTGACCAGTGGTATTTACTGAGCGCTTGTCGTGTGGAGAGTACTGTACTAAGCACTTGGGTGAGTACAATTCAATAGAGTTGGCAGACACAATCGCTGCCCTCAATGCTTCCAGTCTATGGGGAGAATTATCCTTAACCTCTGTTTCTCAGACAGTTGGTGGGAAGGGGCAGAGAATGTCCACTCTGATAAATCTGTGACATATCAAAGCGTGGAGCTTGGTTTGGGGGGATCTCACCCAGTGGGGTTTCGGGATCGATGTCTTTTATAGGTGGATATTAATCAATCATGTTTACTGAGTGCTTACTGTGTAGAGAGCATTGTACTATGAGCTTGGGAAAGTACAGTATAACAATATAACAGACATAATCCCTACCTGTAATGAGTTTACATATCAGAAAGGACGAAGATAGACCGCCCCTTTGCTCCCACCTATTTTGAGGCAGGGACACTGGTAATTTTCCCCATGTTACAGACCAGGAAACTGAGGAACTGGGAAGGAAGGTCGGTGGTTATTGAAGAAGAAGACACTTTCATCCAATTGGTGGCCAGATCCCTGGATTTCTAGGCCAGGACAGCTCTTCCTGAGGGCAAAATCCATCAGATCTGTTGCTTTGTGGAGGAGAGAGATCTGCCTGAGTCCATGGCAGAACAGTGCACCAGTTGTTCCTGCCTCTGATCTCACCCCCATCATTAATTTTTAAAGCTTCCACAGCAGAGTGGCTTAGAGGAAAGAGCATGGGCTTGGAAGTTAGAGGACATGGGTTCTAATTTCGCTTCCGCCACTTGTCTGCTGTGTGACCTCGGGAAAGCCACTTCAGTCATTCATTCAATTGTATTTAGTGAGAGCTTACTGTGTGCAGAGCACTGTACTAAGCACTTGGAAAGCGCAATTCCGGAACAGATAGAGACAATCCCTACCTAACATCAAGCTCAGTTTCTGTGCCTCAGTTACCTCATCTGTAAAATGGGGATTAAAACTGTGAGCCCCATATGGGACAACCTAATTACCTTGTATCTACCCCATCACTTGGAACAGTGCTTGGCACATAGTAAGTGCTTAACAAATACCATAATAATAATAATTAATAATAACAATAATACGTACTTTCAGTCCTGAGGTAGCCACCATTGTTACCCCGCCAAATAGCCCCTCTCCAATCCAAATCCCTTTTCTTACAGACTGTAAGCTACTTGTGTATGGGGAATGTATCTACCAACTCTTGTATCATCCTCTCGCAAGTACTTTTTCCAGTGCTCTGTACACAGTAAGTTCTCAATAAATACCTCTGTACTTCAGGGAGTTCTTGGTTTAGATGTTCAGATGAAGTTCAGAAGAAGTTCAGGAGAACAACAGTAACGTTTCTAAACTTACATGGGGCTTCAGCTTTATAACATATCAGCTTTGACTTTATAACTCTAGCATCCTTTACGCTATGAGCTCCAGGGGCGGGAGAGTTGAACAGGGCTGTGGATACTGGCTCTGTGGGGAAATGAAGAAACAATCAAAAAAGCTGCAACGGGAAGGGGATGGCAAAATTTCAGTAGGGTGGAGGGGGCAGTGAGACAGGTTGGGGAGTGGAGAGAGGCGGGTTACCAGAACACCTTTGGGCCAGGTTAACACCCCATTTCACTCCAGATGAAGTCAAAGCTAGCTACCCAGTCGTGGACTCTCTCTAATTCATAATAATACATGAATGTAGCTGTAACGAATGAGAGGCACAATTCTGGGTAACTTTGGTAACCATAGATAAATGTGGGCAGGAAATGTGTCTGTTCTTGTAGTGTACTCTCCCAAGCACTTAGCACAGTGCTCTGCACACAGTAAGTCTTCAATAAATATGACTGAATGAATGATCCTGGTTCAGGAGCCAATCGCCCTTTTATACCATTGTTCCTGAGGAGAAAATTAGGTCCACCTTACAAATTTTTTCTTAAATAATTGTGGCATATGTTACACACTGACTATGTGTCAAGCACTGTTCTAAGCACTGGGGAAGATACAAGATTATCAGGTAAGACTCAGTCCTTGTCCCATAGAGAGCTCACAGTCTAAGTAGGAAGGAGAATCGTTATTAAATCCCCATTTTACAGATGAGGTAACTGAGGCACGGAGAAGTTAAGTGACTTGCCCATGGTTACACAGAAGACAATAGTGGAATCTGTATTAGAACCCAAATCCTCTGATTCCCAGGCCCATACCCTTTCCACTAGGCCATGCTTCTCCTCTAAGATGCAGTTTTCAGGAACCAGTTGCATTACGAGCCATGAGAAGCAGCGTGGCCTAGTGGAAAAAGTACAAGCCTGGGAGTCTAAAGGACATGGGTTTTAATCCTGGCTTTGCCACCTACCTGCTGTGTGACCTTAGACAAGTCATTTCATGTCCTTGGACTTCAGTTCCCTCATCTGTAAAATGGGGATTAAGACTGTGAGTCCCTTGTGGGACATGGACTACCTTGACTAGCTTGTATCTACCTCAGAGTAGATACAGAGAACAGTGCCTGGCACATAGTAAGCGGCGAACAACTACCATTAAAAAAAAAAAAAAGCCTTGAAGACTTCCCCTCCCTGAGGGGTGGCAGGAGATTCTTGCCAGAAGGATCAATGAATCCAGCCGGCCATCATCAGTCACCCATCCAGTCAGCCACGGACGCATGGGACAAGCATCCTGATCTCAGGTAATAACATCCCATCCCGATGATTCCCCAAGGCAGAGGGGTGGATTCCCAACTCCAAGGATGAATCAAGTGGCATAATCCTCAAGTGACAGGTGTGGACAGCCACAATGCCTACATAGAGCCGTACCAAGCGCTCTCTCCTCCCCACCACCCTCCGGCGGGGGTGCTTCGTGGTACAGAGCCAAATTTCCCCAACTTGGCTAGAAGGGCTGATCTGAGCTCTGTAGGGGTCATCCACAGGAGGACAGAAATCCCCAGCCAAGCTGGGCCAGTCCCTGTGTTGCTAATTCTTTGCCCCGAGAGGTGAGCGGAGAGCTCAGCAAAAAGTAATAAGAGTTCCAGCTGCCTGGCCCACTATTAACAATAATATAATTTAGTATTACTATGTGTCAAACACTGTCCTAAGCACTAGAGTGGATACAAGATAATCAGGTTGGACACAGGCTCTGTCCCACATGGGGCTCACAGTCTAAGTAGCTGGGAGTACAATCAGTCATTCAATCAGTCATATTTAGACTGTCATCTTTTAGACTGTGAGCCCACTGTTGGGTAGGGACTGTCTCTATATGTTGCCAATTTGTACTTCCCAAGCGCTTAGTACAGTGCTCTGCACATAGTAAGCACTCAATAAATACGATTGATTGATTTATTGAGTACTTACTGTGTACAGAGCACCGTATTAAGCACTCGAGAGAGTCCAACGTTACAGAGTTGATAGACATATTCTCTGCCCACAACCAGTTACAGTCCAGAACAGGTATTGAAACCCCGTTTTAAAGATGAGGAAACTGGGAAGTTAAGTGACTTATCCAAAGTGACACAGCTCTGGGTCCTCCTGAAACCCCGATTGAGAGATGAGGAAACTGAGAAGTTAAGTGACTTATCCAAAGTGACACAGCTCTGGGTCCTCCTGAAACCCCGATTTAGAGATGAGGAAACTGAGAAGTTAAGTGACTTGCCCAAGGTGACACAACTTTGGGTCCTCTTAGGGAGCAAGATGACCACACAGAGAAGACCAGGCTGATGAAGGCGGCCCCACCCCTCACCACGATGCAACCTCAGAGTGGCCTGAATAGCTCACTCCCTTTCCCTGGACACCAAGTGACATAAAATGGAAAGTCAGACACATTGACCTGCTCTCTCACCTTACCAAAGGCTCTGTCCACACAGGAAAATGTAAAGAGTTAATCAATAATAGATTCTTGGACATCCCTCATATCTCCACGTTGACTGTAAAACATGACCTAATATTTGCCTTTATGCTTCTTAGTCTTCCCACTATTTCCCAGAGAAGCAGCGTGGCTCAGTGGAAAGAGCCCAGGCTTTGGAGTCAGAGGCCGTGGGTTCAAATCCCCGCTCTGCCAATTGTCAGCTGTGTGACTTTGGGCAAATCACTTAACTTCTCTGGGCCTCAGTTCCCTCATCTGGAAAATGGGGATTAAGACTGTGAGCCCCACGTGGGACAACTTGATCACCTTGTATCCCCCCAGCACTTTGAACAGTGCTTTGCACATGGTAAATGCTTAACAAATACCATCATGATTATTTCCTGGAATTCTGGAATCTGATTTCATTCAAGTCCCCCGGGCTTCGTCATGAACCGCGGTATTTATCGAGTATCTACTGAGTGAGACGTGATTTTCTACTACAAGCTAACCCACACACTTGGCCCCTCTAAAGCCGACCTGTTCACTTTACCAGGATCGTGTCTGTCTCGCCCTCAAACCCCCGTCCTGCCTCTGACCTGGAACATCCCCCTTCTTTCTATTTCTCCCACTCTCCTCACGTTCTAAAGCTTATTAAAAGCACAACTCTTCCAAAAGGCCTTCCCCAACTAAGCCTTCTTTTCTTCTTCTCCCACTCCCTTCCACGTCACGATTATGCTCGGATTTACGTCCTTCATTCACCCCTCCCTCAGCCTCTAAGCATTTAAGTACATATCCGTGATTTTATTTATTTATTTATATTAATGCCTGTCTCCCCCTTTAGACTGTAAGCTCCTTATGGGCAGGGAGCGTTTCTGCTAACTCTGTCATAGTATACTCTACCAGGTGCTTACTACAGTGCTCTACACACAGCAAGTGCTCAATAAATCTGATTGATTGATTGCACATGGCCCGAAGACCATGGTGATTTACTGAGTCTGAAGTTTCGGGGAGTGCAGAGAACCGCATTTACAGGTTCCGGTTTTGCTCTATGCACATCTGCAGCTGTTCAGTGATAAAGATCATCATTATCATCATCAGTGGCATTTACTGAGCACTCACTGTACGCAAAGCACTGTACCAAGTGCTTGGAAGAGTACAATACAGCAGTGTTGGTAGACACATTCTCTGCCCATAGCAAACTTACCGTCTAGAGGATGACGGTAATACCCTACTGGGATAGACAGTGGTAAGATGAGTACCTGGGGGTCAGAGGACCTGCATTTTAATTTCGGCTCGGCCACATACCTGCTTTGTGACCTCGGGCAAGTCACTTAACTCCTCTGTGCCTCATCTGACTTTAGGGAAGTATTTTTTTCCATCCCATCATCAGTAAGATGGTTCATCCTTCCCCACAGTGGGCAAGAGAGCCGCTGCGTGGCGGATAGCTGGCTCACCTTTCACGGACACCTGCGCGACCTGCTGCGCTACAAGAGGCACAACCCGGGGCAGATGAGGTAACTGAGGCACAGAGAAGTTAAGTGACTTACCCGAAGTCACACAGCTGACAATTGGCGGAGCCAGGATTTGAACCCATGACCTCTGACTCCAGAGCCCGGGCTCTTTCCACTGAGTCACGCTGATAGGCCACACAAGTCTAGCTCAGCAAGGCAGGACTTAGGAGGCCTTCCCAGACTGAGCCCCCTCCTTCCTTTCCCCCTCCTCCCCCTCCCCATCTCCCCCCCGGCCTTACCTCCTTCCCCTCCCCACAGCACCTGTATATATATATTTGTGTATGTATTTATTACTCTATTTTATTTGTACATATTTATTCTATTTATTTTATTTTGTTAATATGTTTTGTTTTGTTCTCTGTCTCCCCCTTCTAGGCTGTGAGCCTGCTGTTGGGTAGGGACCGTCTCGATATGTTGCCAACTTGGACTTCTCAAGCACTTAGTACAGTGCTCTGCACACAGTAAGCGCTCAATAAATACGATTGAATGAATGAATGAGAGAGAGCAATCCCACAGTGCTTTATCACCGGGGGCTTAGCTGCTCTGCTTTTTTCTACTGGGGCTCTTAGTACAGTGTTCTGCACACATTAAGCACTCAAACACCACTGACTGATTGATTGATTGACTTTACAAAAGAAGCAATGCACATGATCACTGTCCTTCAGGAGAGTGGGAGAGCTTTCCCAAGTGGAATTCTGAATACTACTATTAATAATAATAATTATGGTACTTAAGTGCTTACAATATGCCGATCACTGTTCTAAATGCTGGGGTAGATTCAAAGTAATCAGGTTGGACACAGTCCCCGTCCCACATGGGGCTCCCACTCCGTGGCTCAGTGGAAAGAGCCCGGGCTTTGGAGTCAGAGATCATGGGTTTTAATCCCAGCTCCACCAATTGTCAGCTGTGTGACTTTGGGCAAGTCACTTCATTTCTCTGGGCCTCAGTTACCCCATCTGTAAAATGGGGATTAAGACTGTGAGCCCCCCATGGGACAACCTGATCACCTTGTAACCTCCCCAGCACTTAGAACAGTGCTTTGCACATAGCAAGCGCTTAATAAATGCCATTATTATTATTAATAATCTCCATTTTACAGATGAGGTAACTGAGGCCCAGAGAAGTGAAGTCACTTGCCGAAGGTCACACAGCAGACATATGGTGGAGGTAGGATTAGAACCCAGGTCCTTCTGACTCCTGGGCCCACATTTCATCCACTAAACCACACCGCGCTTTGTGGCTTAATGGATAAATAAGGAATAAGGAAAAAGTCTCGTCTCCAAGGAGCTCAAGGAGACTATGATTGGACAGTAAAAGCTACTTCTGACTGTCCAAGGGTGTTTTTTTAATGGCATTTATTAAGCGCTTACTATGTGCAAAGCACTGTTCTAAGCGCTGGGGTGGTTACAAGGTGATCAGGTTGTCCCACGGGGGGCTCGCAGTCTTCATCCCCATCTTACAGATGAGGTAACTGAGGCACAGAGAAGTTAAGTGACTTGCCCAAAGTCACACAGCTGACACTTGGAGGAGCCGGGATTTGAACCCATGACCTCTGACTCCAAAGCCCGGGCCCTTTCCACTGAGCCACGCCGCTTCTTCAAGTTTCTCTGGGTTTTCCCCACTCAGTTCACTCACGCACGGCTATTTTCATTCATTCAATCGTATTTATTGAGCGCTTACTGTGTGCAGAGCACTGTACTAAGCGCTTGGGAAGTACAAGTTGGCAACATATAGAGACGGTCCCTACCCAACAGTGGGCTCACAGTCTAGTGTGAGTCTATTGTCTCAGGGAAGCAGTTTGGCCTAGTGGAAAGAGCACAGGCCTGAGAGTCAGAGGACCTGGATTCTATTCCTGCCTCCTTCACTTACCTGCTGTGTGACTTTGAGCAAGTCACTGAACTTCTCTGTGCCTTGGTTCACTCATCTGCAAAATGGGGATTCAATCATTCATTCAACTGGGGAAGCAGCGTGGCTCAGTGGAAAAAGCCCGGGCTTTGGAGTCAGAGGTCATGGGTTCAAATCCCGCCTCCGCCAATTGTCAGCTGTGTGACTTTGGGCAAGTCACTTCACTTCTCTGGGCCTCAGTTACCTCATCTGGAAAACGGGGATTAAGACTGTGAGCCCCCTGTGGGACGACCTGATCACCTTGTAACCACTCCAGCGCTTAGAACACTGCTTTGCACATAGTAAGCGCTTAATAAATGCTATCATTATTATTATTATTATTCAATCGCATTTGTTGAGCGCATACTGTGTGTAGAGCACTTTATTAAGTGCTTGGAAAGTACAATACAGGAATAATATTCAATACCTTTTCCTCCATCCTACTTTGAAGAGGACCCCATGTGGGACCTGATTATCTTGTTTCTACCCTAGCTCTTAGACAGTGCTTTGTACAGACCGAGCGTTTAACAAATACCATCGTTATTATTATTGGCCTGACCTCAAGATTTCTCCCCAACAACAGTTTTTCTCTGTATTTCCCCGGAGCCACAAGCAAGAGTTTAGACCATCTGCCAACCCCTGGGGCTATGGAGTGGGGTAGAGGGAGCTGCAGGGAATGGGAGAGAGGGGGAGAGAGTTTTGCGGAGCAGATCTTTGCAGGGGGGGATGCTGGAAAGCAAAGAGGACCAAAAGGAAGAGGAAACAGGAATGGCCAACCAGCCAGTTTATTTTAAAACTGTGACCCAACCCAGAGAAGCAGCAGGGCCCAGCGGATAGAAGACGGGCCTGCGAGTCAGAAGGACTTGGGTCCGAATCCTGGCTCTGCCACTTATCTGCTGGATGACCTTGGGCAAGTCACCTCGCTTCTCTGGGCCTCAGCTACCTCATCTGTAAAATGGGGATTAAGACTGTGAGCCCCATGTGGGACATTCCTTCCTTCCTTCCTCTCCCCCTCGTCCCCCTCTCCATCCCCCCCATTTTACCTCCTTCCCTTCCCCACAGCACCTGTATATATGTATATATGTTTGTACATATTTATTACTCTATTTATTTTACTTGTACATATCTATCCTATTTATTTTATTTTGTTAGTATGTTTGGTTTTGTTCTCTGTCTCCCCCTTTTAGACTGTGAACCCACTGTTGGGTAGGGACTGTCTCTATATGTTGCCAATTTGTACTTCCCAAGCGCTTAGTACAGTGCTCTGCACATAGTAAGCGCTCAATAAATACAATTGATGATGATGATGATGATGTCCAACTTGATCAGCTTGCCTCTACCCCAGCCCTTAGAAGAGTGCCTGGCACCTAGTGAAAGCTTAACAAATACTATTTAAAAAAAGCTATTGTTGAGATGGAGGGGAAAATATAGCAATCATCATCATCAATCGTATTTATTGAGCGCTTACTATGTGCAGAGCACTGTACTAAGCACTTGGGAAGTACAAATTGGCAACATAATGATTGTGGTATTTGTTAAGTGCTTACTAGGTGCGAGGCCCTGTACTAAGCACTGGGGTGGATTCCAGCAATCCTCGTCCCACGTGGGGCTTGCAGTCTTATCCCCATTTACAGGTGAGGGAACTGAGGCACGGAGAAGCAAAATGACTTGGCTAAGATCACACAGCAAATGAGCCCATTGTTGGGTAGGGGCTGTCTCTATATATGTTGCCAATTAGTAGAGTGTTCTGCACACAGTAAGCGCTCCATAAATATGCTTGAATATTTATGTATACATGTATATCACCTGTATATATGTGTATATGTTTGTACATATTTGTTACTCTATTTATTTATTTTACTTGTACATATCTATTCTATTTATTTTATTTTGTTAGTATGTTTGGTTTTGTTCTCTGTCTCCCCCTTTTAGACTGTGAGCCCACTGTTGGGTAGGGACCGTCTCTATATGTTGCCAACTTGTACTTCCCAAGAGCTTAGTACAGTGCTCTGCACACAGTAAGCGCTCAATAAATGCGATTGATGATTGAATGAATGAATGAATGAATGTGTGGCGGAGCCAGGATTAGAACCCAAGTCCTTCTGACTCCTAGGCACATGCTCTATTCATTAGGCCATGCTTGCTTCTAGAACAAGCTGTGAGTTGTAGGATACCAGTGTCATTCTAGACCTGACCACCCACTTTGAGAATTCCCAAGGATAAGATCGATCTATGGTATTTATTGAGTGCTTACTGTGTGCAGAGCACTCTACTAAGTGCTCGGGAGAGCACAGTATCACAGAGGTGGTATTTTTTTTACGATAACATTTATTAAGCGCTTGCTATGTGCAAAGCACTGTTCTAAGCGCTGGGGAAGCTACAAGGTGATCAGGTTGTCCCACGGGGGGCTCACAATCTTAATCCCCATTTTACAGATGAGGTAACTAAGGTGCAGAGACGTTAAGGGACTTGCCCGAAGTCACACAGTTACAAGGTGATCAGGTTGTCCCATGTGGGGCTCACGGTCTTAATCCCCATTTTACAGATGAGGTAGTTGGGCAGGGACTGTCTCTATATGTTGCCAATTTGTACTTCCCAAGAGCTTAGTACAGTGCTCTGCACACCGTAAGCGCTCAATAAATACGATTGATGATGATGATGATGAGGTAACTGAGGCACAGAGAAGTTAAGTGCCCAAAGTCACACAGCTGACAAGGGGCGGAACCAGGATTAGAACCCACGACCTCTCACTCCCAAGCCCGGGCTCTTTTCCACTAAGCCTTGCTGCTTAGTAAAGGAAGAAATGTCTGAAGGCAAAACACGAGAATAAGGTGAAAATATTCTCTTTCAGCGGGCACGCGGGAAGAACGGACATAAACCTCGGGGGATTTAAGTTCCCTGTCCACAAGGAGCTTATAGTCTAGAGGAGGCGAGATGAGCAGTAAAAAGCTGTAGGACCCTGCAGTTCTGAGTTCGGGACAGTGTGGGCTAGTGGAAAGAGCACGGTCCTGGGCCTCGGCTGTGTTCTAATCTCACCTTTACCCCTTACATGCTGTGTAACCTTGGGTAGGTCACTTTACTTTAGAGAAATAGCGTGGCTTAGTGGATAGAGCCCGGGCTTGGGAGTTGGAGGTTGCGGGTTCTAATCCCGGCTCCGCCACTCGTCATCTGTGTGACCTTGGGCAAGTCACTTAACTCCTCTGTGCCTCATTTACCTCATCTGTAAAATGGGGATTAAAACTGTGAGCCCCATTTGGGACAACCTGATAACCTTGTAATGATGGTATTTGTTAAACGCTTACGATGTGCAAAGCGCTGTTCTAAACGCTGGGGAGGTTATAAGGTGATCAGGTTGGCCCACGGGGGGCTCACAGTCTTAATCCCCATTTTACAGATGAGGTAACTGAGACACAGAGAAGTGAAGTGACTTGCCCAAAGTCCCACAGCTGACAATTGGCGGAGCTTGGATTTGAACACATGACCTCCAACTCCTAAGCCGTGCTATTTCCACTGAGCCACACTGCTTGTACCTAAACGCTTACTATGTGCAAAGCACTGTTCTAAGCACTGGGGAGGTTATAAGGTGATCAGGTTGGCCCACGGGGGGCTCACAGTCTTAATCCCCATTTTACAGATGAGGTAACTGAGACACAGAGAAGTGAAGTGACTTGCCCAAAGTCCCACAGCTAACAATTGGCGGAGCTTGGATTTGAACACATGACCTCCGACTCCAAAGCCGTGCTATTTCCACTGAGCCACACTGCTTGTACCCAAACGCTTACTATGTGCAAAGCACTGCTCTAAGCGCTGGGGAAGTTATAAGGTGACCAGGTTGGCCCACGGGGGGCTCACAGTCTTAATCCCCATTTTACAGATGAGGTAACTGAGGCACAGAGAAGTGAAGTGACTTGCCCAAAGTCCCACAGCTGACAGTTGGCGGAGCTTGGATTTGAACACATGACCTCCGACTCCAAAGCCGTGCTATTTCCACTGAGCCACATTGCTTGTACCTATCCCAGTGCTTAGAACAGTGCTTGGCACATAGTAAGCACTTAACAAATACCATTATTATTACTATTATTATATAAATATTATGTAAATATAATATATAACCCTATGATGCTTCCCACGAGTGGAGTAATATAGGAACTCCTGTCTACATGTTCTGTTTTGTTGTCTGTCTTCCCCTTCTAGACTGTGAGCCCATTGTTGGGTAGGGATTGTCTCTGTATATTGCCAACTTGTACTTCCCAAGCGCTTAGTACAGTGCTGTGCACACAGTAAGCACTCAATAAATATTATTGAGTGAATGAATGAATGAATATAATAATAATAATGATGGTATTTGTTAAGCTCTTACTGTGCCAAGCACTGTTCTATTATTATTACTTCTCTGTGTCTCAGTTTCCTCATCTGTAAAATGGGGATTCAATATCTGTTGACCCTCCTGCTTAGACTGTGAGTCCCAGGAGGGATAGGGGTTGTGTCCGACCTGATCCTTTTTTATGTATCCCAGCGATTGGCTTGGCACATAGTAAGAGCTTAAAACATACCGCAATTAATTATTCAAAAGGAAAAGCTCTAACCCAGATTTGAAAGAAAAAAATCAACTATTACTATATCATCTTTTAGGGCAGCAATCAGTCAATCCCCACTGTTGGGTAGGGACTGTCTCTATATGTTGCCATCTTGTACTTCCCAAGCGCTTATGGACTGTCTCTATATGTTCCCAAGCGCTTAGTACAGTGCTCTACACACAGTAAGCGCTCAATAAATACGATTGATTGATGGATTGATCAAAGAGCTCTTTGGGGGCAGGTATCTTGTCTACCAATTCTGTTGTACCGGACTCCCCCAAGCTCTTAGTACGGGCCTCCGTATGCAGTAAGCGCTCAGTAAATACCACTGATTGATTGTCTATTGAGGGCTTGTGCACAGTCCCAGTCTAAGCACTTGGAGGAGTTCAGTAGAGTAAGGAGACGTGATTCCTGCGGGAGAGATGGATTGGGATGGTGGGATTGTGGGGGTGAACTGGACCGACGCGGATGCAAACCGGAACGCAAAGGAAAGCGAGCAGAACTGCTAGAGCAAGAGGAGAGAGAGAGACGAGCCGGTGCGGGGAAAAAATTATGGGAGACAGCCCACAGAGGAGTTGCAAATGGGTGGGTAGAAAGAAGGTGAGAAAGCCGAGATCTTAAGTTCTCATAAAATCTTTACGGGTTTCAGCTAGTAATGTAATAGCTAACCTCCTAGGAGAATTACAACCCTTCCCCAGGGTCCCTCATTTCAAAGGGCTTAGAGATCTTCAAGCAGTGACAGGTCTGGAAGCTTCGTGGCTGCAGAACTGTCCCATCCTAACGAACACCCTGGGGTAGATCGTGATCACCGGCCAATCAATCAATCCATCAGGAGTATTTATTGAGCGTTTAACCGGATGCAGCGCTTAAAAATTTGTACAGATTTATTACTCTATTTCTTTTACCTTACATATTTACTATTCTATTTATTTTGTTCCTGTATATATGTTTGTACATATTTATTACTGTATTTATTTATTTATCTTGTACGTATCTATTCTATTTATTTTATTTTGTTAGTATGTTTGGTTTTGTTCTCTGTCTCCCCCTTTTAGACTGTGAGCCCACTGTTGAGTAGGGACCGTCTCTATGTGTTGCCGACTTGTACTTCCCAAGCACTTAGTACAGTGCTCTGCACACAGTAAGTGCTCAATAAGTACGATTGATTGATTGATTGAGCGTTTAACCGGATGCAGCGCTTAAAAATTTGTACAGATTTATTACTCTATTTATTTGACCTGTACACATTTTCTATTCTATTTATTTTGTTAATGATGGGCATATAGCTATAATTCGATTCATTCTGACAGTTTTGACACCTGTCTCCATGTTATGTTTTGTTGTCTGTCTCCCCCTTCTAGACTGTGAGCCCATTGTTGGGTAGGGACCGTCTCTATAATAATAATAATAATAATGATAATAATAATGGTATTTGTTAAGTGCTTACTATGTGCAAAGCACTGTCCTAAGCGCTGGGGAGGTTACAAGGTCTAAGCGCTGGAGAGGTTACAAGGTGATCAGGTTGTCCCAAGGGGGGCTCACAGTTTTAATCCCCATTTTACAGATGAGGTAACTGAGGCACAGAGAAGTTGTCAGAGGTCATGGGTTCAAATCCCGGCTCCGCCAATTGTCAGCTGTGTGACTTTGGGTAAGTCACTTCACTTCTCTGTGCCTCAGTTGCCTCACCTGGAAAATGGGGATTAAGACTGTGAGCCCCCCGTGGGACAACCTGATCAGCTTGTAACCTCCCCAGCGCTTAGAACAGTGCTTTGCACATAGTAAATGCTTAATAAATGCCATTATTAATATTATTATTATTATTAAGTGACTTGCCCAAAGTCACACAGCTGACAGTTGGCGGAGCCAGGATTTGAACCCATGACCTCTGACTCCAAAGCCCGGCCTCTTTCCACTGAGCCACGCTGCTTCTCTATCTGTTGCCGACTTGCACTTCCCAAGCGCTTAGTACAGTGCTCTGCACACAGTAAGCGCTCAATAAATACGATCAAATGAATGGATGAAAGAAGTGTTCACTACTGGAGAAGCAGCATGACATAGTGGATAGAGCACCGACCTGCAAGTCAGAAGGTCACGGGTTCTAATCCTGACTCCACCCCTCGTCTGCTTGGGCAAGTCACTTCACTTGTCCGGGCCTCAGTTACCTCATCTGTAAAATGGGGATTGAGGCTGTGAGCCCCAGGTGAGACAGGGACTGTGTCCAACGTGGCTCAGTGGAAAGAGCCCGGGCTTTGGAGTCAGAGTTCATGGGTTCAAATCCCAGCTCCGCCAATTGTCGGCTGTGTGAGTTTGGGCAAGTCACTTAACTTCTCTGTGCCTCCGTTGCCTTATCTGTAAAATGGGGATTAAGACTGTGAGTCCCCCGTGGGACAACCTGATCACCTTGTAACCTCCCCAGCGCTTAGAACAGTGCTTTGCACGTAGTAAGTGCTTAGTAAATGCCATTATTATTATTATCTGCCCGTATCCACCACAGTGCTTTCTGCAGTGTCTGGCACTTAAGCGCACTTAAGAGCTTAACAAATACCGCAATTACTGGTAGTATTATCATTACGATAATCAATCAATTAATGGTTTTTGTTGAGGGCCGACTTTGTACGGAGCACTACACTAAACGCTTGGACGAGTACGATGCCACAGAGTTAGCAGACACCTTACAGTAGAGGTGACAGGCAAGATCCCTACCCACAAGGGACTTACAGGGCGTCCAGAGCATGGTTACCATAATCACCAGGGTCAGGGGTTCATTCATTCGTTCATTCATTCAATCAATCGTATTTATTGAGCGCTTACTGTGTGCAGAGCACTGGACTAAGCGCTTGGGAAGTACAAGTTGGCAACATATAGAGACGGTCCCTACCTACCCAACAGCGGGCTCACAGTCTAGAAGGGGGACAGATAACAAAACAAAGCATATTAACAAGATAAAATAAATAGAATAAATATGTACAAGTAAAATAGAGTAATAAATATGTACAAACATATATCCATATATACAGGTGATACATAACCCAGGCATGTGTTCAATCCATCAGACTACAACTGTTTACATAGGATGAGTAGAATTGATGCAGCAGGGGGGAGAAACTTCCTAAAAAAACTCTTTTTTTTTCTACAAGCAAACACTAAAATTTGAAAAAGACATGGACTCAACAATGTCCTCAGTAGCCACCTAAAAGGCAAGCACTACGGGCGTGTTGACTTGTTTCCAGGTATAATAATAATAATAAGGGTATTTATTAGGCGCTTATTATGTGCCAAGCACAGTTCTAAGAGCTGGGGTAGATACAAGGTGATCGGGTTATCCCACGCGGGGCTCCCAGTCTTCATCCCCATTTTACAGATGAGGAAACTGAGGCCCAGAGAAGTAAAGTGACTTGTCCAAAAATCACACAGCTGACAAGTGGCGGAGTCGAGATTAGAACCCACCCCCGTCTTACCTCCTTCCCTTCCCCACAGCACCTGTATATATGTATATATGTTTGTACATATTTATTACTCTATTTATTTTACTTGTACATATATATTCTATTTATTTTATTCTGTTGTTTGGTTTTGTTCTGTGTCTCCCCCTTCTAGACTGTGAGCCCACTGTTGGGTAGGGACTGTCTGTATATGTTGCCAACTCAGACTTCCCAAGCGCTTCGTACAGTGCTCTGCACACAGTAAGCGCTCAATAAATACGATTGATTGACTCTCAAGCCTATGCTCTTTCCACTAAGCCATTCAGCTCGGGTGCTCAATAAATTCTGACATTGATGATGCAGGTCAAACGCAGCGATCACGCTGAGTCGGGCACAGCAGTTATAGTTCAGGCAGCCGGCCTGAAGCGGTTACCTCCGCTCAGCTGCGCTGCTTGTAATGTCTAAATTGCTTAAATAACAATTAAAGGCATTTTACGTTTGTCACTAAAAGGAATAAACCCAAATGGGTCCCTCCTTGCCATTGTGCTAGACAGGACAGACCTCTGCTGACAATTTTTCTTTGACTCATCGCCTTAATAAGGTGTCGCCTCCCAGGAGCAGATATTGCCAAAGCGGTCGGAACAGCCAGGACCAGTCTTTCCATCGGCGGGAGCAAGGGGAACCCCTGACATTCCTACCCGCCGCTCTCCGAAGGATTTTCAACCGTAGGTGGCAAATCCATCTGTAAACCGGACTGGAATGAAGTCAGGCCAAGATTTAAATGGCTTCACTTGCAATAAAGAAAAATGTTTCAACATTGGCCAGCAGACACCCTCCTTTACAAGGTGACAGAGCACAGGACAATCAAAAAGGAGGTAGACAAGACTCCAGCCTTGAGGAGCTATTAACTTTTCTCGTAAACAGCGCACTTCCCCAAGGCTTAATTCTCGGTTTCCCCAAGGATCCAAACGCCTCACCTTTCATCATCATCAATCGCATTTATTGAGCGCTTACTGTGTGCAGAACGCTGTACTAAGCACTTGGAAAGTACAAATTGGCAACATATAGAGACAGTGCCTACCCAATAGTGGGCTCACAGTCATTAGTAGTTTTCTAGCTTAAGATGGTGCTTAAAGAAAATACAAGAGTCCGTAATTATGCTTTCTCCACACTTTTTAAGGTAAGGTTTGAAAGTGTTTGGCAAAAGTAATTCTCCCCACTGTACACGGAGAAACTAAGGCCCCAAGTCAAATCTATTTATTTATTCATTTTACTTGTACGTATCTATTCTATTTATTTTATTTTGTTAATATGTTTCGTTTTGTTCTCTCTCTCCCCCTTCTAGACTGTGAGCCCGCTGTTGGGTAGGGACCGTCTCTATATGTTGCCAACTTGGACTTCCCAAGCGCTTAGTACAGTGCTCTGCACACAGTAAGCGCTCAATAAATACGATTGACTGATTGATTGACAGGGTAAAAAAACACAGACTCATTGCTATTATTCTCCCTCCTGTGATAGACCTAAATATGGTTCCTATCAATCAACCGAGTGTCTGCAGAGCCTGGAGAGCTGTGCTAAGTGCTTAGGAGAGTATGAAAGAAATAACATTCTTTACACAATCATCATGATCATCAATGGTATTTATTGAGCGCTTACTATATTCAATGCACCGTACTAAGCGCTTTGGAGGGTACAGTACGACAGACACGTTCCCTGCCCACAACGAGCTCACAGTCTCCTAGAACCTCCTTTTTGAAGACCTCAAACTTTAGGCCTAGTATCTTAGCACGTCCCAGGGCGGCGGTTGCCTGAAAACATCTCTCCCATTTCACAGATGGGGAAACTGAAGCTGAAAGGCATTGAGGGGTTGGCTCAGCAAGTTGGTAATGGAACAGAGAACAATTTAAGAACCCCAAACCAGAGCTCCCAAACCTCCAGGTACCTAGAAAAGCTACAGGAGCTGGGCTTTAGTACGTGTTAGAGTGAGGACAAGTGTTTCACGAGTAGAGATCCAGGGACTCGGGTGGCCTGGATCAGATGTGATCTGTTCATTCTGTTCGTTGCCCGGCTGTGTGTCCCTAACAGGTCGCTTGGCCTCTCTGTGCCCGGGTTTCCGGGGACGTGAGGTTAATGATGCCGACCTCACAGGGCTGCTGTGAGTTGTGATTGTAGAACTTTCTGCACATCTCAAATGCCGCGTCAATTCTTCATCGACACCGCCCTAGATTTGGGGAGATAATGGGGCACTCCCGTGCACAGATTTCCAGGTAACTTACGCCTATTACACGGACTGGCAAATACACCCAGAATAATTGTTTAAGCAAACGGGCAGGGTAAGCCGGCTTTTATGACATATGCTCGTTTCCCTGAGGTGCGTTGGAAAGCACGAGGCACAACAATGTGCTTCGGCTGAAGAGAGAGCTGAGCCACTCTCTTGCCAACGCTTTTTTTTTAATTCAATTTTCAAGAGCATGCCTGTGGTGTGCAGAAGATTAATTTTCACCGTCCACAGTGTACTTAAGAAACCTCACGGCCTCTGCGCTGTCTTGCTTTTGTTCTCTGTCTGTCAATATGAAGAAATGAAACAAGAATGTCCTGAAACCTCAGCACCTGGAGAGGTGGGGTGAGCAGCCACGCCTTCCCAAGCGCTTAGTACAGCGC
Organism: Tachyglossus aculeatus; assembly: GCF_015852505.1. Lineage (NCBI taxonomy): Eukaryota > Metazoa > Chordata > Mammalia > Monotremata > Tachyglossidae > Tachyglossus > Tachyglossus aculeatus. Next base: position 57,703,427 of record NC_052070.1, on the reverse strand, counting down.
TCTGCACACCGTAAGCGCTCGATAAATACGATTGCATGCATGAATGAATGAATAGTTGGCGTCTGCTTCTCCCTCAGCCAATACTTCTCCATGTTCATTCATTCATTCATTCCATCGTATTTATTGAGCGCTTACTGTGTGCAGAGCACTGTACTAAGCGCTTGGGATGTTATAGGATCTAGGGGCAGAAACTAAATTGGGGGTTGAGGGGGAGTTGATTTCATAAAGCAGTCCTTGGGGAGGCCCTGGATCCGATGAGAAGTGGCGTGGCCTTAATGGAAGGAGCATATTCTTTTAGACTGTGAGCCCACTGTTGGGTAGGGACTGTCTCTATATGTTGCCAATTTGTACTTCCCAAGCGCTTAGTACAGTGCGCTGCACATAGTAAGTGCTCAATAAATACGATTGATGACGATGATGATATTCTGGCCGTAAGAGGAACTCAGTTCTAATCAGGGTGGCCTAGTCGAAAGAGCACGGGCCTGGGAGCTAGAGGAGCTGGGTTCTAATGCCGCCGCTGCCACTTACCTGCTGTGCGACCTTGGGCAATTCACTTCTCTTCTCTGTGCCTCAGTTCCTTCATCTGCAAAATGGGGATTCTATACCAGCTCTCCCTCCCATTTAGACTGTGAGCCCCGTGTAAGACCCGATTATCTCGATCTACCCCAGCCTACAGTACAGTGCTTGGCACCTAGTGCTTAACAATTACCGCAATTACTATCAGTACTATTAGTACGAGTCATCATCATCATCCTGACTCTGCATTTGCTTGCTGTGTGACGTTGGGCAAGTACCTCAACTTCATCATCATCATCAATCGTATTTATTGAGCGCTTACTATGTGCAGAGCACTGTACTAAGCGCTTGGGAAGTACAAATTGGCAACATATAGAGACAGTCCCTACCCAACAGTGGGCTCACAGTCTAAAAGGGGGAGACAGAGAACAGAACCAAACACACTAACAAAATAAAATAAATAGAATACATATGTACAAGTAAAATAAATAAATAAATAGAGTAATAAATATGTACAAACATATATACATATATACAGACATATATACATATGGTGTCTCAATCTCCTCAACTGTAAAATGATGATGATGATGATGATGATGGTATTTGTTAAGCGCTTACTATGTGCAAAGCACTGTTCTAAGCGCTGGGGAGGATACAAGGTGATTCATTCATTCATTCACTCAATCGTATTTATTGAGCGCTTTCTGTGTGCAGAGCACTGTACTAAGCGCTTGGGAAGTACAAGTCGGCAATATAGGTGATCACGTTGTCCCACATAGGGCTCACAGTCTTAATCCCCATTTTCCAGATGAGGTAAATGAGGCACAGAGAAGTGAAGTGACTTGCCCAAAGTCACCCAGCTGACAAGTGGCGAAGCCGGGATTTGAACCCTCACATCCTCCCTCAGGCCTGAAACTCCCCCCCCCCCGCCCCCCAACACTTCATCTACAACTTTCTCCACCTTAAAGTATGGGAAGCGGCGTGGCTTAGTGGAAAGAAAATGGGCTTGGGAGTCCCGGGTCGTGAGTTCTAATCCCAGCTCTGCCCTACTCACCAGTCCTTCTGAAGGTTTATCAGAAGCAGTGTGGCTCATTGGGAAGAGCCCTGGATTTGGAGTCAGTGGTCATGGGTTCAAATCCCGGCTCAGCCATTTATCAACTGTGTGACCTTGGGCAAGTCACTTCACTTCTCTGTGCCTCAGTTACCTCATCTGTAAAATGGGGATGAAGACTGTGAGCCCTCTGTGGGACAACCTGATCACCTTATAACCTCTCCAGCGCTTAGAACAGTGCTTTGCACATAGTAAATGCTTAATAAATGCCATCATTATATCAGTGCTTAGAACAGTGCTTTGCACATAACAAGCACTTAATAAATGCCGTTATTATTATGTATCAACTGTGTGACTTTTTAGCAAATCACTTAACTTCTCAGCTGTGTGACTTTGGGCAAGTCACTTAACTCCTCTGTGCCGCAGTTACCCCATCTGTAAAATGGGGATGAAGACTGTGAGCCCTCTGTGGGACAACCTGATCACCTTATAACCTCCCCAGTGCTTAGAACAGTGCTTTGCACATAGTAAGTGCTTAATAAATGCCATCTTTATATCAGCGCTTAGAACAGTGCTTTGCACATAGTAAGCACTTAATAAAGGCCATTATTATTATGTATCAACTGTGTGACTTTTTAGCAAATCACTTAACTTCTCAGCTGTGTGACTTTGGGCAAGACACTTAACTCCTCTGGGCCTCAGTTACCTCATCTGTAAAATGGGGATTAATCAATCAATCAATCATCAATCGTATTTATTGAGCACTTACTGTGTGCAGAGCACTGTACTAAGCGCTTGGGAAGTCCAAGTTGGCAATGTATAGAGACATATAGAGACGGTCCCTACCCAACAGTGGGCTCACAGTCTAGGCCCTACTGAGAGCTCACCTCCTCCAGGAGGCCTTCCCAGACTGAGCCCCTTCCTTCCTCTCCCCCTCGTCCCCCTCTCCATCCCCCCGTCTTACCTCCTTCCCTTCCCCACAGCACCTGTATATATGTATATATGTTTGTACATATTTATCACTCTATTTATTTATTTATTTATTTTGCTTGTGCATATCTATTTTCTTTATTTTATTTTGTTAGTATGTTTGGTTTTGTTCTCTGTCTCCCCCTTTTAGACTGTGAGCCCGCTATTGGGTAGGGACCGTCTCTATATGTTGCCAGCTTGTACTTCCCAAGCGCTTAGTACAGTGCTCTGCACACAGTAAGCGCTCAATAAATACGATTGATTGATAGAAGGGGGAGACAGAGAACAAAACAAAATGTATTAACAAAATAAGGATTAAGACTGTGAGCCCCTTGTGGGACACCCTGATTGCCTTGTATCTACCCCAGTGTTTAGAACAGTGCTTGGCACATGGTAGGTGCTTCAAAAATACCATAATAATAATAATAATAATTTAATAATGATATCATTATTATTCTCTGTGCCTCAGTTACCTCATCTATAAAATGGAGATTAAGACTGTGAGTTCCACGTGGGACAACCCGTTTACCTTGTATCTACCCCAGCACTTGAAACGGTCCTTGGCATATAGTAAGCGCTTAATAAATGCCATTATTATTATTAATTGTAAATAATTAAAACACTATCTCCCCAGAGGCCTTCCCTGACTAAGCCCTCATTCCCCCCCCTTTCTCTATTGCCCCTACACTTGAATTTGTACCTTTTAGCCACTTGATATTCACCCCACTTGAATTTGTACCTTTTAGCCACTTGATATTCACCCCACCCAAGCACTTACGTACCTGTCGATAATTACTTGTATTGTCCGTCTCCCCCTCTAGACTGTAAACTCCTTGTGGGCAGGGGAAGTAGTCTACCAACAGTTTCGTGCTGTACTCTCCCGAGCGCCAAATCCAGGGCTCTGCACATGGTAAGCGCACAATAAATAATAATAATAATAATAATAATAATAATAATGGCATTTGTTAAGTGCTTACTATGTGCAGAGCACTGTTCTAAGCGCTGGGAGGGATACAAGGTGATCAGGTTGTCCCACGTGGGGCTCACAGTCTTAATCCCCATTTTACAGATGAGGTAACTGAGGCTCCAAGAAGTTAAGTGACTTGCCCGAGGTCACACAGCAGACATGTGGCGGAGCTGGATTCGAACCCATGACCTCCAACTCCAAAGCCCGGGCTCTTTCCACTGAGCCACGCTGCTTCTCTAATAAATCCCATTTATTGATCGATTGATCGTAGCTTCTGCCCAGCGGCTGCTCAAACCGTGCTCCCAAGAGCTTAGTACAGTGCTCTGCACACAGTAAGCGCTCAATAAATACGATTGATTGATTGATTGATTGATTGAGAAACCAATATCCTAGCTGTAGGGGACAAGGCTCACCAGGAGCAGGCTTACTTAAATCTGAGCAGCCACCTTTCAGAAATTGCCAGCCCATGTCACGCTTCTGCAGCAGACTTATTTTTAATGGAGCAAATTCGTCTGAAGGCTGAGGCTCTTGGCTTTGCTCGGGCGTATGTATATATATATATGTATATATATATATATATATATATATATATATCATCATCAATCGTATTTATTGAGCGCTTACTATGTGCAGAGCACTGTACTAAGCGCTTGGGAAGTACAAATTGGCAACATATACAGACAGTCCCTACCCAACAGTGGGCTCACAGTCTAAAAGGGGAAGACAGAGAACAAAACCAAACATACTAACAAAATAAAATAGAATAGATCTGTATAAGTAAAATAAATAAATAAATAAATAGAGTAATAAATATGTACAAACATATATACATATATACAGGTGCTGTGGGGAAGGGAAGGAGGTAAGAAGGGAGGGATGGAGAGGGGGACGAGGGGGAGAGGAAGGAAGGGGCTCAGTCTGGGAAGGCCTCCTGGAGGAGGTCAGCTCTCAATAGGGCCTTATATATATATAAGCCCACTGTTGGGTAGGGACTGTCTCTATATGTTGCCAACTTGTACTTCCCAAGTGCTTAGTACAGTGCTCTGCACACAGTAAGCGCTCAATAAATACAATTGATTGATTGATTGATTGATTGATTGATTAATATACACGCACGGCCCGCACCCGAAGAGGGACCCAAATCGAAACGGCCCCTGCAAAGCAGCAAAGAGTCCAGCCTGAATGATGAAAAACAACCAACGGATCTCCCGTTTAACGCTTGATCACCGCTCTGTGGCCCCGCCAGCCATCCCAATTGCTCTCTCCGAAGGAGGCGGATTTCCAAAGGCCGAGGAAGGGAAAAAGAGGCAGCCCACCGGGCCGTCGGCTTGAGGGTGACGTTTGCACAGGATCCTTGCGGCCCCCCAGCACTGACCACCGGCAGCAAGCGAAACTTTTATTACATAAGCCGCGGCTGCAGTGGTAGACTGTGATTTCCAGATATCTGGAGCGTGAAACTGGGGAAAAGCCAAGGAATTACAGCTTCTCAGCGGATGCAATCCATGCGTGTTCTGATTTCAGTGGTCTCACGGGTGTGGGCTGCCCAACCACAGGATCCTCCTGGTCTTTAGCCTTCCCCACGCCTGGGATTCAGCGTCTTTGACTACAGGGTGAGTCAGAGGACGTAGACCCCTCAAACGATCGATAGAATTTATTGAGCGCTTCTGTGCAGAACGCAGTACTGAGCGCCCGGGATCCCTGCCCTCTCCCCCTTTTTGACTGTGAGCCCACTGTTGGGTAGGGACCGTCTCTATATGTTGCCAACTTGGACTTCCCAAGCGCTTAGTCCAGTGCTCTGCACACAGTAAGCGCTCAATAAATACGATTGATGATGATGATGATGATGATGAGGATCTCGTAGAGTGCAGCATGGCCTAGTGGATAAAACCCGGGCGTGGACGTCAGAAGATCATGGGTTCAAATCCCGGCTCCTCCACTTGCCTGCCGTGTGACCTGGGGCAAGTCATTTTGCTTCTCTGGGCCTCAGTTTCCTCATCTGTAAAATGGGGATTAAGACCCCCTCCCCAAGATCTCCCATCTTCAAAACCCTACTGAGAGTTCACCTCCTCCAGGAGGCCTTCCCAGAATGAGCCCCCCCTTTACCTCCACTCCTCCTCCCCTCCCCATCGCCCCGATTCCTTCCCTCTGCTCTACCCCCTATCCCTCCCCACAGCTCTGGTGTATGTATGTAATAATAATAATAATAATAATGATGGCATTTATTAAGCGCTTACTATGTGCAAAGCACTGTAATCTATTTTATTAATGATGTGTATATATCTATAATTCTATCTATTTGGATGCTATTGAGGCCTGTCTATTTGTTTTGTTCATTCATTCATTCAATTGTATTTATTGAGCGCTTACCGTGTGCACAGCACTGTACTAAGCGCTTGGGAAGTACCAGATGGCAACATATAGAGACGGTACCAACCCAACAGCGGGCTCACAGTCTTGTTGTCTGTCTCCCCCTTCTAGATCATGAGCCTGTTTTTGGGTAGGGACTATATCTGTTGCCGAATTGTATTTTCCAAGCACTTAGTAGTTAAGCGCTCAATAAATACGATTGAATGAATGAATGAATGACCGTGAGAAAAAGTCTTGGGAAGTCCAAGTTGGCAACATCAAGAGACGGTCCCTACCCAACAACGGGGCTCACAGTCTAGAAGGGGGAGACAGACAACAAAACAAAACATGTGACAGGTGTGAGGACATCAGAATAAATAAAAATAAAGCTAGATGCACATTACTAACAAAATAAATAGAATAGTAAATATGTACAAGTAAAATTAATAGAATAATAAATGTCAACCCATCAATCGGGGGTATTTATTGAGGACTTACTGTGTGCAGAGCACTGTATTAATAATAATAATGGCATTTTATTAAGCGCTTATGATGTGCAAAGCACTGTACTAAGCACTGGAGAGGTTACAAGGTGATCAGGCATGGTGGGGGGGCTCACAGTCTTAATCCCCATTTTACAGATGTGGTAACTGAGGCCTGGAGAAGTGAAGTGACTTGCCCAAAGTGACACAGCTGACAATTGGTGGAGCCGGAATTTGAACCCATGACCTCTGACTCCAAAGCCCGGGCTCTTTCCACTGAGCCACGCCGCTTCTCTTTCCGCTTGGGAGAGTATACCAAACAGTTAACAGACACGTGCCCTGCCCACCACAAGCTTACAGTCTGGAGGTGGGGGCAGACATGAAGAGAAACAGAAATCTGCCAGCGGAGAACTCACTAGAAAGCAGCCAAGAGGTGGCATCCTCAGTGGTACAGAGCACTGCTCTAAGCGCTGGGGGGATACAAGGTGATCAGGCTGTCCCACGTGGGGCTTACAGTCTTAATCCCCATTTTACAGATGAGGGAACTGAGGCCAAGAGAAGTGAAGTGACTTTCCCAAGGTCACACAGCAGACAAGTGGTGGGCGGAATTCGAACCCATGACCTTGTGACTCCAAAGCCGCAGGCTGAGACAGAGAACCTGGGGGCGGGGCTATGCAAATGAATGGGCGGGCCATGCAAATAGGTGGGCGTGGCATCGCGTGACGGAGGGAGAGGTAGCGTGGGGAGGGCGGGGCCATGCAATAGATGGGCGTGGCCATGCAAATAGATGGGCGGGGCCTTTCACGACGTAGGGAGAGGTCGCTTGGGGAAGGTGGGACTATGCAAATAGATGGGCGGGACTAGGCAAATAGAAGGTCGGGCCCTTCGCGACGCAGGTGGAGGGAGCGGGGGGGAGGGCGGAGTTATGCAAATAGATGAGCGGAGCCTCGGGAGGTGGGCGGGGCTCTGCAGATTAGTGGGCGTGGCCTATCCCGACGCAGTGAGCGCTGGGCCTCCGGGGGGGTGGGCGGGGCTATTCAGATGAGTGGGCGGGGGCTCTCTCTATGCAGCGAGAGCGGGGCTGCCGGATGGTGGGCGGGGCTATGCAGATAGGTGGGCGGGGCCTCTGTAAACCCAGGCCAAATTACGGGAAGGGCGGGGTCTCCGGGGGTTGGGCCGGGCCATGCAGGGCAGACGAGGTAGAACGGGAGATGTGGGCGGGGTTATGCAAATCAGCGGGCGGTGAGGTAGAATGGGGCGGTGCGGAGTCATGCAAATAAACGGGCCGGGCCTCTTTAGACGCAGGTCGAGGTTGAGTGGGGGCGTGGCCATGCACAGCTATGGGCGGGGCCTCTCTAGGCGCAGGGCGGGACTATGCAAATAATCGGGCGATGCCTTTCTAGATGCAGGGCGTGGGTGGGCGGGGCTACTCCAGACACAGGGCGAGATGGGCGGGGCCATGCAAATAAGTGGGCGGGCCCCTCTAAGCGCAGGTCGACGTGGGCGGGGCTATGCAAATGAGAGAGCAGGACCTCTCTAGACGCAGGGCGAGGTGGGCGGGGCCATGCAAATCATCATCGTCATTAATCAATCAATCAATCAATCGTATTTATTGAGCGCTTACTATGTGCAGAGCACTGTACTAAGCGCTTGGGAAGTACAAATTGGCATCACATAGAGACAGTCCCTACCCAACAGTGGGCTCACAGTCTAAAAGGGGGAGACAGAGAACAGAACCAAACATACCAACAAAATAAAATAAGTAGGATAGAAATGTACAAGTAAAATAAATAAATAAATAAATAAATAGAGTAATAAATATGTACAACCATATATACATATATACAGGTGCTGTGGGGAAGGGAAGGAGGTAAGACGGGGGGATGGAGAGGGGGACGAGGGGAGAGGAAAGAAGGGGCTCAGTCTGGGAAGGCCTCCTGGAGGAGGTGAGCTCTCAGCAGGGCCTTGAAGGGAGGAAGAGAGCTAGCTTGGCGGATGGGCAGAGGGAGGGCATTCCAGGCCCGGGGGATGACGTGGGCCGGGGGTCGATGGCGGGACAGGCGAGAGCGAGGTACAGTGAGGAGATTAGTGGTGGAGGAGCGGAGGGTGCGGGCTGGGCAGTAGAAGGAGAGAAGGGAGGTGAGGTAGGAGGGGGCGAGGTGATGGAGAGCCTTGAAGCCCAGGGTGAGGAGTTTCTGCTTGATGCGCAGATTGATCGGTAGCCATTGGAGGTTTTTGAGGAGGGGAGTAATATGTCCAGAGCGTTTCTGGACAAAGATAATCCGGGCAGCAGCATGAAGTATGGATTGAAGTGGAGAGAGACACGAGGATGGGAGATCAGAGAGAAGGCTAGTGCAGTAGTCCAGACGGGATAGGATGAGAGCTTGAATGAGCAGGGTAGCAGTTTGGTTGGAGAGGAAAGGGCGGATCTTGGCAATGTTGCGGAGCTGAGACCGGCAGGTTTTGGTGACGGCTTGGATGTGAGGAGTGAATGAGAGAGCGGAGTCGAGGATGACACCGAGGTTGCGGGCTTGTGAGACGGGAAGGATGGTAGTGCCGTCAACAGAGATGGGAAAGTTAGGGAGAGGACAAGGTTTGGGAGGGAAGACAAGGAGCTCAGTCTTCGACATGTTGAGCTTTAGGTGGCGGGCGGACATCCAGATGGAGATGTCCTGAAGGCAGGAGGAGATGCGAGCCTGGAGGGAGGGGGAGAGAGCAGGGGCAGAGATGTAGATCTGGGTGTCATCAGCGTAGAGATGATAGTTGAAGCCGTGGGAGCGAATGAGGTCACCAAGGGAGTGAGTGTAGATTGAGAACAGAAGGGGACCAAGCACTGAACCTTGGGGAACCCCCACAGTAAGAGGATGGGAGGGGGAGGAGGAGCCTGCAAAAGAGACTGAGAAAGAACGACCGGAGAGATAAGAGGAGAACCAGGAGAGGACGGAGTCAGTGAAGCCAAGGTCAGATAACGTGTTGAGGAGAAGGGGGTGGTCCACAGTGTCAAAGGCAGCTGAGAGGTCGAGGAGGATTAGGACAGAGTATGAGCCGTTGGATTTGGCAAGCAGGAGGTCATTGGTGACCTTTGAGAGCGCAGTTTCCGTGGAATGAAGGGGACGGAAGCCAGACTGGAGGGGGTCGAGGAGAGAGTTGTTGTTGAGGAATTCTAGGCAGCGCGTGTAGACAACTCGTTCAAGGAGTTTGGAAAGGAATGGTAGGAGGGATATGGGACGATAACTAGAAGGTGAGGTGGGGTCAAGAGAGGGTTTTTTTAGGATGGGAGAGACATGGGCATGTTTGAAGGCAGAGGGGAAGGAACAAGTGGAGAGTGAGCGGTTGAAGATGGAAGTTAAGGAGGGGAGAAGGGATGGAGCGAGAGATTTCATAAGATGAGAGGGAATGGGGTCAGAAGCACAGGTGGCTGGAGTAGCACTTGAGAGGAGGGAGGAGAGTTCCTCTGAGGATACTGCTGGGAAGGATGGGAGAGTAGCAGAGAGTGTTGAGAGCCGGGGGGTTGGAGAAAGGGGGGAAGAGACTTTGGGGAGGTCGGACCTGATGGATTTAATTTTGTTAATGAAGTAGGAGGCCAGATCGTTGGGGGTGAGGGAAGGAGGAGGGGGAGGAACCGGGGGCCTGAGAAGGGAGTTGAATGTACGGAAGAGCTGGCGGGGGTGATGGGCATGGGTGTCAATAAGGGAGGAGAAATAGTTTTGTCTGGCAGAAGAGAGGGCTGAGTTAAGGCAGGAAAGGATAAACTTGAAGTGAACGAGGTTGGCATGGTGTTTAGACTTTCGCCAGCAGCGTTCAGCAGCTCGAGCATAAGAGCGAAGGAGGCGGACAGTGGCAGTGATCCAGGGCTGTGGGTTAGTGGTGCGAGAGCGGCGAAGGGAAAGGGGAGCGAGCGAGTCTAGCTGAGTAGAAAGGGTAGAGTTGAGAGCAGTAATCTGATCATCAAGACTGGGTAGAGAGGAGAGGGCGGCGAGGTGGGGTGTGAGGCGCTCCGAAAGATGGGTGGGGTCCAGAGAGCGGAGATCTCTGTGAGGGAGTAAAACTGATTTACAGGGGAAAGGAGTGTGAGTGAGGAGGCAGGTGAGAAGATTATGATCAGAGAGAGGGATCACAGAGTTGGTGAGGGTGGACACAGTGCAGCGGTAGGAGATGATGAGGTTAATCGTATTTATTGAGCGCTTACTGTGTGCAGAGCAAGTCCAAGTTGGCAACATATAGAGACAGTCCCTACCCAATAGCGGGCTCACAGTCTGAAAGGGGGAGACAGGGAACAAAACCAAACATACTAACAAAATAAAATAAATAGAATAGATATGTACAAGTAAAATAGATAAATAAATAAATGGAATAATAAATATGTACAAACATATATACAGGTGATATATGTATATCATATATATGTATAAAATAAATAGAATAGATATGTACAAGTAAAACAAAGAAATAAATAAATGGAGTAATAAATATGTACAAACATATATACATATATACAGATGATATATGTATATCATATATATGTATATGTGTATCACTGATACAGGTCCCTACCCAACAGCGGGCTCACAGTCTAGAAGGGGGAGACAGACAACAAAACATGTAGACTGGTGTCAAATCCATCAGAATAAATAGAATTGTAGCTATATAATAATAATAATAATAATGACATTTATAATGACAAATAAGGGGCGAGGCCTCTCTAGACGCAGAGTGGGCGGTGGCTATGCAAATAAGTGGGCGGGCCCCTCTAAGCGCGGGTCGGGGTGGGCGGGGCTGTGAAAATAAGGGGGCAGGGCCTCTCTAGGCACAGAACGAGGTGGGCGGGGCTATACAAATAAGTGGGCGAGGCCTCTCTAGACGCAGATCGGGCAGGGCTATGCAAATAAGTGGGCGGGCCCCTCTTAGCGCAGGTCGAGGCGGGCGGGGCTATGCAAATAAGGGGGCAGGGCCTCTCTAGGCACAGAACGAGGTGGGAGGGGCTATGCAAATAAGGGGGCGGGTCCCTCTAAGTGCAGTCGAGGCGGGCGGAGGCTATGCAAATGAGGGGACAGGGCCCCTCCAAACGCAGTTCGAGCTGGGCGGGGCTATGCAAATGAGTGGGCGAGGCCTCTCTAGACGCAGAACGGGCGGGGGCTATGCAAATAAGTGGGCGGTTCCTCTAAGCACAAGGTGGAGGTGGGCGGGGTGGGCCATGCAAATAAGTGGGCGGGCCCCTCCAAGCGCAGGTCGAGGTGGGCGGGGCTATGCAAATAAGCGGGCGAGTCCTCCCTAGACGCAGAGCGGGTGGGGGCTATGCAAATAAGCGGGCGGGCACCTCCAAGCGCAGGTCGAGGTGGGCGGGGCTACGCAAATAAGGGGGGCAGGGCCTCTCTAAGCGCAGGTCGAGGCGGGCGGGGCTATGCAAATAAGTGGGCGAGGCCTCCCGAGACGCAGAGTGGGCGGGGGCCATGCAAATAAGTGGGCGGGCCCTTCAGACACAGAGCGAGGTGGGCGGGGCTATGCAAATAAGTGGACGAGGCCTCTCTAAACGCAGAGTGGGTGGGGGCTATGCAAACAAGTGGGCGGGCCCGTCTAAGCTCAGGTCGAGGTGGGCGGGACCATGCAAATAAGGGGGCGGGACACACAGACGAGGTGGGCGGGGGGCTATGCAAATAAGGGGGCGAGGCCTCTCTAGACGCAGAGCGGGTGGGGGCTATGCAAATGAGTGGGCGGGCCCCCCTAAGCGCAGGTCGGGGTGGGCGGGGGCTGTGCAAATAAGAGGGCAGGGCCTCTCCAGACACAGAACAAGGCGGGCGGGGCTATGCAAATAAGGGGGTAGGGGCTCTCTAGACAGAACGAGGTGGGCGGGGCTATGCAAATAAGCGGGCGAGGCCTCCCTAGACGCAGAGCGGGCGGGGGCTATGGAAATAAGCGGGCGGGCCCCTCCAAGCGCAGGTCGAGGTGGGCGGGGCCATGCAAATAAGTGGGCGGGGCCTCCCTAGACGCAGAGCGGGCGGGGGCTATGCAAATAAGAGGGCGGGGCCCTCTAAGCGCATGTGGAGGTGGGCGGGGCCGCGCAAATAAGGGGGGGGCGGGGCCCCTCTAGACACCGAACGAGGCGGTAGGGCTACGCAAATAAGTGGGCGGGGCCTCGTGACGTTGTCGGCGAGGGGCGTGGCCTCGTTTATAAGGGGCGGTCCCGGGGGTTGAGGGCTGCAGTAGGCGGGGCCTCCCGAGGAGAGGGCGGGGCCGGGCGGCATCCCCTTCCCGGCCGCTCTCCGCCGCCGCCGCCACAGCGGCCCTGACGGTCCCGGCTCGCCGCCGCCGCCGCCGCCGCCGTTGCTCCCTCTCCCGCTCTTTCTCCTTCTCCTTGTCCACGTCCCCGCCCGGCCCGGAGCTGGAGCCGCGGGCGGAGGGTCCGCGGGGGCCGGCGGCCCGCAGCCGGCGGATGATGAGCTCGCTGCTGTTCGGGGAGATGGCCCTGGCCCTGGGCTGCCCGCCGGCCCCGGCCCCGTCCCCGGCCCCGGCCCCCCCGGGCTGCCCGTCCCCGGCCCCGCCGGCGGCCCCGGCCCCCGTGACGGCGGCGCTGCGGGACGACCTGGGCTCCAACATCCACCTCCTCAAGGGGCTCAACGTGCGGTTCCGCTGCTTCCTGGCCAAGGTGCACGAGCTGGAGCGGCGCAACCGGCTGCTGGAGAAGCAGCTGGAGCAGCAGCAGAGCGAGCGCGACCGCCGGCTGCGCTACAAGACCTTCTCCCGGGAGCAGGCCGTGCAGACGGGGCCCGGGATCGGGATCGGGATCGGGACCGGGACCGGGACCGGGCCCGACCCGGACGGGGCCCCCCTCTCCTCCTCCTCCGCCTCCTCCTCCTCCGCGCCGCCCTCCTTCCCGCCCGGGCCCGGCCGGCTGCCCGGCACCATCTGGAGCTACCGGCAGGTGCGGCGGACGGGCGGCGGCGGGCTGGAGACGGTGCAGGGCCCCGGCGTGTCGTGGCTGCACCCGGACGGCGTGGGCGTGCAGATCGACACCATCACCCCCGAGATCCGCGCCCTCTACAACGTGCTGGCCAAGGTCAAGCGCGAGCGCGACGACTACAAGAACAAGTGAGTGGCCTCTCCGGGACCGCCCACCCGCTGACCCGGGCCCCGGCGGGCACACCGCCCACCCGCTGACCCGGGCCCCGGCGGGCACACCGCCTTGCCCGCGGGGCCTCCTGCCCGGAACCCCCCCCCCCCCCACTTCTCGGCTTCCTTCTAGTCCCTTTCCCGACCCCCTTCCCGGCTTCCTTCCAGCCCTCCTTCCCGGCTTCCTTCCAAACCCCTTCCCGACTTCCTTCCAGCCTCCCTTCCCGACTCTCTCCAGGCTTCATCCAGTTCCCCTTCCCGGTTTCCTTCCAGCCCCCTTTTCCTGGTTTTCTTCCAGCCCCCCTTTCCCGGTTTTCTTCCAGCCCCCCTTTCCCGGTTTTCTTCCAGCCCCCCTCTCCCGGTTCCCTTCCAGCCCCCCTCTCCCGGTTCCCTTCCAGCCCCCCTCTCCCGGTTCCCTTCCAGCCCCCCTTTCCCGGTTCCCTTCCAGCCCCCCTTTCCCGGTTCCCTTCCAGCCCCCCTTTCCCGGTTCCCTTCCAGCCCCCCTTTCCCGGCTTCCTTCCAGCCCCCCTTTCCCGGCTTCCTTCTAGCCTCCCCTCCCGACTCTTTTCCAGGCTTCCTTCCAAACCGCCTTCCTGGCTTCTTTACAGGGCCCCATCCCGACCCCGTTACCTGTTTCCTTCCAGCTCCCTTTCCCGGCTTCCTTCCAGCCGACCCCCTTCCCGGCTTCCTTCCAGCCCCCCCCCCCCCTTCCCGGCTTCCTTCCAGCCCCCCTTCCCGACCCCTTTCCCTGTTTCCTTCTAGCGCCCCTTCTCTGTTTCCTTCCAGCCCCCCTTCCCAACCCGGAAGCGAGGGGCTCAGCCTCCCGGGGGGGTTGGGTGGGGTGGGGGGCTGCCCCAAAGGGCCCCCCCAGATTCAAATCCCAGGACCTCCCCATCCTCCAGGAGAGTTGGAGGGGCCCACTCCCTCTTCCTTTAAACATCCCTGACTCCCTCCATGCCCTATTCAGGCAGAAATGTCCTTGATGCCTCTGTGGTACCTATCGCACTCTCCCAAGCGCCTAGTACAGTGCTCCTGCTGTGGACACTGTAAGTGCTCAGTCGTGCCTTGGGAAGGTGAGGCCTGGATCCCTAAATGCCGTGGAGTTTTCTCCCTCCTGGCCCCCCCCACTCCTGCTGGGGGCGAGGGGGTTGAGCAGAGCCCGTGGGGAGGGAGGATTTTTCCACTCAAAGCCGTGCCTCTCCACCAGGCTGCTGTCTCTCTTTGTCACTATCCTTCATTCATTCATTCAGTCGCATTTATTGAGCGCTTACTGTGTGCAGAGCGCTGGACTAAGCGCTTGGGAAGTCCAGGTTGGCCACATCTAGAGACGGTCCCTACCCAGCAGCGGGCTCACAGTCTAGAAGGGGGAGACAGACAACAAAACATATTAACAAAATAAATAGAATAAATGTGTACAAGTATAATAGAGTTGCCCCCGGGAGTCGTTGGGGAGGGGAGACTCTTGGTGGGAGGCGGTTGGGAGAGGGAGAAGACCAGCCTATCAATCAATCATATTTATTTTTAATGGCATTTATTAAATGCTTACTATGTTCAAAGCACTGTTCTAAGCGCAGGGGAGGTTATAAGGTGATCAGGTTGTCCCTTCGGGGGGCTCACGGTCTTAATCCCCATTTTACAGATGAGGCATAGAGAAGTGAAGTGACTTGCCCAAAGTCACGCAGCTGACAATTGGCAGAGCCGGGATTTGGCCCCATGACCTCTGACTCCCAAGACCAGGCTCTTTCCACTGAGCCACGGTTTATTGCACGCTTACCGTAATCAGGGCACTGTACTAAGCACTTGGGAGAGTACGGTACAGCAGAGTTGGTGACAGCATAGCGATTGCTGCTGTGTCCCTGATGGGAAGCTGGGTGGGGAAGCGGATGAAGTCTGCGGCAGTGCTCGGAGGAGATGCCTCAGAGAACTGTCGTTGACATTCATTCATTCAGTCGTATTTACTCTGTCTCCCCCTTTTAGACTGTGAGCCCACTGTTGGGTAGGGACCGTCTCTATATGTTGCCAATTTGTACTTCCCAAGCGCTTAGTACAGTGCTCTGCACATAGTAAGCGCTCAATAAATGCAATTGATGATGATGATTTACTGAGCGCTTACTGTGTGCAGAGCACCGTACTTTGGCCCATCACTGCCTTAGCAGTCCATTACGGGTCTCTGGCCTGGATGTATGGATGAATGCATGCGTGAGTTCAACGTGAACTTCGAGATTTTCTCCTATTTCACTGTAATTACATTTTCTTGAAGAGCAGAACGTATGTAGAATGTGGCTGGCGGATGGGGAGGGTCTTTTAATCCCCAATTCAGTAGTTGGTGGTGTCCTGTTTTAGTAGGGCAGAGCAGCCTCACCCGAGCTGCGGAAATCCAGCCCCACAGAGGCAGGCGCAGGCCCTCACGATTGGTCCCGTCAAATCGTGGCATACGTTTTGGGGCCCACTGGACTTGAGACCAGACCGTGAGCCCACTATTGGGTAGGGACCGCCTCTCTACGTTGCCAACTTGGACTTTCCAAGCGCTTAGTCCAGTGCTCTGCACATGGTAAGCGCTCAATAAATACGATTGAATGAATGAATGAAGTGCGGCGTGGTCCCGGAGGCCTGGTGATCTTAGCGGGACTGGACGGTTGGCGGACGGGCCTTCCCCAGGACCGGTTTCGAGCCCGGGGGCGGCCAAACAGCTGCCTCAAGCGGTCCAGCGCCGTTGAAGAGGTCGGGCCGCCGCACTCCCGGTATGGGCCAAAGTCTTCCTCTTTAGCATGTCTGCTTCCTCAGCTGTGTATTTGGCATTGCTTCCTGGTTGGGCCCCAGCTGACACTTCTGTCTACCCGGCGTTTCCTGTGGATAAGATCAGTCCAGCTGCTGCGGCCGAGATTTCGCTTTATTTCTCCTCCTGGCCTAAATGGGGAAGGCGGGGTGGGGAGGCTGCTGCTTGGCTCAGAGGCTGCTGCCTCTGACAGACAATTATCTTACAGACAATTACTCTCCTTCGCTTCAAAGCCTCATTAAAGGCCCATCTCCTCCAAGAGGCCTTCCCTGACTAAGCCCTCCTTTCCTCGTCTCTCACTCCTTTTTGGGTGGCCCTGACTTGCTCCCTCTCCCCACAGCACCTGTATATATGTATATAACAATAATAATGGCATTTGTTAAGCGCTTACTCTGTGCAAAGCACTGTTCTAAGCGCTGGGGGGGGATACGTGATCGGGTTGTCCCATGTGGGGCTCACAGTCAATCCCCATTTTACAGATGAGGTAACCGAGGCTCAGAGGAGTTAAGGGACTTGCCCAAGGTCACACAGCAGACGTGGCAGAGCCGGGATTCGAACCCATGACCTCCGACTCCAAAGCCCTTCTCTTTCCACTGAGCCACGCTGCTTCAATGTGTTTGTACATATTTATTACTCTGTTTTACTTGTACGTATTTAGTCTATTTTATTTTGTTAATATGTTTTGTTGTCTGTCTCCCCCTTCTGTGAGCCCGCTGTTGGGTAGGGGCCGTCTCTATATGTTGCCAACTTGTACTTCCCAAGCGCTTAGTACAGTGCTCTGCACACAGTAAGCGCTCAATAAATATGATTGAATGAATGAATGAATTCACCCCCCCCACAACCCAGCCCCACAGCACTTAGATTCATATCTGTAATTTATTTATATTAATACCTGTCTCCCCCGTAGACTGTAAGCTCATTATGGGCGGGGAATGTGTCTGTTGTTTTACTGTACTCTCCCAAGCACTTGGTACAGTGTTCTGCACACGGTAAGTGCTCAATAAATACGATTGACTGGTGAAGGGTGACTGTCCTAAACCTCCATTCTTTCCTATAACCAGGAGGCCGTGTGTACTTTTTTTATTGTACACAGAGTACCAGAAGTCCTGGTGTTCCCCACTGAGGTTCTCAATAATAATAATAATAGCATTTGTTAAGCACTTACTATGTTTGAGCACAGTTCCTTTTCCATATGGGGCTCACGGTCTAGGAATGGAGCAGGATTTAATCCCCATGTTACAGATGAGGAAACGGAGGCACAGAGAAGTTGTGGCTTACCCAGGGTCACACAGC
Source organism: Tachyglossus aculeatus (assembly GCF_015852505.1). Classification (NCBI taxonomy): domain Eukaryota; kingdom Metazoa; phylum Chordata; class Mammalia; order Monotremata; family Tachyglossidae; genus Tachyglossus; species Tachyglossus aculeatus. The sequence continues at coordinate 57,685,917 of NC_052070.1, read as the reverse complement.
AGATCAGTATTGGAGCTGGGCGTAGAACCCAAGTCCTCCGGCCTGTGCTCTTCTCACTTCTGAGTAAAAGGGGATGTCTGGAGTTGGAATTCAGGGTTATTACCCCTGTGGCTGGTTCCCGGTTAGTTATTGCCTGGCAGACTGCCCCATTCTCATCTTTTCCCTCCGGGATCAGACTGCAAGATGTCTTCATTTGTTGCGGGGAAGGAGGAGGAGAAGAGAGAGGGGAATTGCCTTGGTGGCCTGCAGACTTTTCTGTGGGAAGCCTCTGCCGAGAGGGTCTCACGACTCAAAAGTGCTCACCCCTGGGGCCCTGGGAATCCAGCCCTGGGAACACTGGTGTCTTTACAGACCCATCCATGAACCCCCTAAACGTCAGCGAGGAAGGGTGCTTCGAGGGGGATCTCTCCCGGTCTTGGGGCATTCTGCTGGGGGGGTAGAGACACAGACTTCAGAACTTGCTGAGCGTCTCTGGGAGGGATTGACTCTCCCTTCACCAATGTTGACGGTGTTGTCATGTCACAGGCTAGTGTTGTGTTTTGGTTTTGTTGTGGTTTCTTTTTTCTCACTGGGTACTAAGGAGATGGAAACACTCGACTGATCATATAGGGAGATGTGCATTGAGCAATGGTGTGCTGAAGTTGCACCTTGGGAGTGGAACATGCAGCTTAGCCCTGTCAGAGTGTTGGAATGAACGCTGGGTTCTGCAGGGCGAGAAGGTGTGTGCCTTTCTCTCCCCCTCCTCCCCTGACCTACTCCCCACTCTCAGATTGCCCCGGGGGTAAAAAGACTTCAGTGTGTCATTAATTTAGCCTTATTTTTTACAGATTGAAAGCAAGTTGCTTTCCAGAGGCAACTGATCTGTTTCTCTGATAACAGGCATCTGAACCTGGCATGATTCTCAAAAGCAAAGGTGCCAACTCATTTGGCTCTCTCGGTTCCCCAGAGCTAGCTGGCCTCTCCACTCCTGAAACTCACCCCCTAGATTCAGGGGTGCGGGGGTGTGTGTGTGTGCGTGCGTGCTTCCAACTGATCATTTCCCTCCTCTCCCTCATTTTCTCCCAAAGTCAGGAGAATTTTGTACTTCTTCAAGGCCCGGAAAATCCTGACAAATGACCGCATGTGCAGAGCACTTTACCACTGCGTACTAAAGTGCCAGGAAAATGCTGTACTCAAGCTGAACCACTGGCAAGGCTGAAAAATGCTGCTATAAAAAGTACCCCAAAAGCCCCAACTTTCTAAAGCTATGTTCCCCGCCCTAGGGAATTTGGGCAAATTTTACTTAAAGGAGTAGGCAGACCTGCTTCGGTTTAAGGCTTCTGGCTTGGTTCGCAGTTTCCCCAGCCCTGGATGAACCATAAGCTCGGGCCTCAATTGTGCTTTATGTAATTTGCCAGGGATTTCAGGCTAAAGTGGGTGAGTGGGACCCACTCAATATCCAAGTATTGTGGATAATTTGCCCGGGCAGACCCATGTCCAGACTTCCCAGCAGTCGCCCCCTCTCCCGGCCTTGGCTCTGGATAGGGCAGCACATCTGGCCTCAATCAGTTATTTGTTTGCTTGGTGCAGGAACTTCTTTGTCCCTTTATGAGACTGACCCCAGAAGGGAAATGGGGTGAGAAATTTGAGATTCCTAAACAAAACTTCCCACTGGAGCCTAAACTCGGCTAAGGGGTACCACACTCTGGGTTTGGGAAAGGGGTTTAGGCTGATGGATTTTTTTTTTTAAATGCTTAACTTCAGGATTAGGTTGGTCTGATGGGAGCACCTACCATGGGCTTTGGAGGAGGCAGGTCTTTCCTATACAATTTCCTCTAATTCTCCAATCCCCCCTCCTCCCCTTACCCTCCAGGTATTCCCTTTCTGATCCCAAGACCCTGGTTCTCTGCTCTGGGCATATAACTAATGGAAGCTCGCCGATGCTGGGCGAGAGATAAATAAGCCCCCAGGACTTGTCCAGACCCTGAGAAATTCTGAAATGTCCTTTCATCTGCCAGGCACCCCCAAGCGATACCTAACCTACTTTTTCCCTCGTAGAGAATTCCACTTGGGACCATATTTCTAGCATCACAGAGACATTTTTGCCTGTTTCTTGTTGCAAACACAGGGCAGGAAAGAGGGCGATAAGCCAATCTGCCGGACATAGCTCCGTCTCACAAAGGGTGAAGGGTGTGTATGTAGCGGGGGGGGTTGGCCCAGGCTGATGGAAAGCCAGACACCCCCATCCACCCCGGTGAACCCCCCACCCTCCCTGGTGAACCTGTTGGGAGACTTTAAAGTGGGGTGTGTCAGCTCAAACCAGGTTCTGCAATCTCCCAGTCTGAAGGCCATTAAAGGATGTTGGCCAACCCTCCTTCTCACCCCTTCTCAAGTCCCAAAGCTGCCATTAAAGCCATCCCCTCGTGTCCCCAACGAGGTGGCCATGGACACCCTTTTGCAATATCACGTGAAAGGACTATAGAAGGACACATATGAACAGCTTCTTTGTGGACATTGGTACTTCCCAAGCGCTTAGTACAGTGCGCTGCACACAGTAAGCGCTCAATAAATGCAGTTGACTGACTGAATGAATGAATGAATGGCAGAGCCGGTGTAGTGGCTGAATACGTCTTTAGGTAGACTTTTTCCCCACCCCCCATCTTGCTTTAGGGTTGCAACATTCTCCTCCCAGAATCCAAGGCCTAAAGATGTCTTTTGAAACAGGATGAATAATAATAATAATAATGATGATGAAGATTGTGCTATTTAAGTTCTTACTATATACCAGGCCCCATACTAAGCACTGGGATGGATACAGGCAAATCGGGTTGGACACAGTCCCCGTCCCACCTGGGGTCACAGTCTCAATCCCCGTTTTACTGATGAGTTAACTGAGGCCCAGAGAAGTGGAGTGACTTGCCCAAGATCACACACAGCAGGCAAGTGGGGTGCCGGGATTTGAACCCAGACCCTCTGATTCCCAGGCCCGGGTTCTTTCCGCAAGGCCACGCTGCTTCAATTTTCTAGACTGCTGCTCGAGGCCAGGCCTTCCAGCTTGGTTGAGCTGCAGGTTTACGAGGAGACAACCAGACCGACTTCTCAAAGGGGTGGTCACATTTTTCCATCTCTCTCTCTCTCTTCCCTCCCTGAATCCTTCCTCTGGATCCCTCTAAAACCCGGCAGAGCGGCCTCGATTCATTTGGGAACAGCCTTCCCAAGGCCTCTGCCCCTTGGCTGAGTTGGAGTTCTGCGCGGTCAGAAATTTGGGAAGGTTTTCAAAGCCCAAGCAGGAGGGAGCTAGCGAAGGCCTGAGTCGAAGAGGAATGAGAGGACAGCTGACACTTAAATTCCTTTCCAATGGAATGTATGGCCTGGTTTGTGTTCGTCTTGCACGGGATGAAGCAACTAGAAAAGAACTAATCGTTAAACAGTTATCTGCTCCTGATTAATAGTTCCTGAATTGTTTTCTGTGGGAGACTCTCTCGCTAATTAATAACGAGCGTCGCAAATTGAAACTCATTAAGGAGGCAGGTGTTAGACCAGTCTGTCCCTCAAACAACGCGATGTGTGTTGAGATGGGCAGGGAACAGAACAAGCCTTGGGAAACAAGGTATTTGAACACACCTAATGTAATAAAGAAGGAATAAGTCGCCTTTGAACATTAATGGGTCATGAGCCAGTGGGCGTGGACCGTCTTTTCATTCAAGATTTCTTTTTTTTGATCGGTGGTATTTATGACTTTCGATAATCTTGGTGAGATGTAATAAATGCTTGGCATGCCTGGTTTCAGGACTGACTGGTAGGTTCTCTCCCTGGTCTCTCCTGCCCACGTCGAGTGGCTCAGAGGATTTAGGATGAAGGGCTAATCGGTCGATCGGTGCACTCGGGAGGGTACAGTATGATAGGGTTTGTAGCCTGTCCACAAGGAGGTTACAGCCTAGAGGGGAGAGATGGAAGGGAAAAGAAATTTTGGAGATGTATGTTAGTGCTGTGGGGCCGAGGGTGGGGTGAATAGCAATCAAGTGCTTCAAGGGTGACACAGAGGGGAGAGGGAGTAGAGGAAATGAGGGCTTAGTTGGAGAAGGCCTCTTGAAGAAGATGTGATTTTAATAAGGCTTTGAAGGTGGGGAAGGTGGCGGTCTATCATATATGAAGGGGAGGAGTTAGGATGGAGGGCAGGCAAGGGGTCATTAAGGTTTTTTCTGAGGTTAGGAATAGATAGAGAATCAGTGTGGCCAAGTGGCTAGAGCTTGGGCCCGAGAGTCAGAAGGACTTGGGTTCTAATCCCGGCTTTGTCACTTGTCTGCTGTACGACTTCGGGCAAGCCATTTAACTTCTCTGTGCCTCATTTACCACATATGTAAAATGGGATTAATACCGTGAGTATTAATGGACTGTGTCCATTCTGATTAGCTCGAATCTACCCCAGGGCTTAGAACATACAGTGCCTGGCACATAGAAACAAATATCATTTAAAAATAGATGAAAGAGGTTCTTTAAAAAAAACCCAAAAAACAAAAAACCCCACCACTATACCCCCACTGCTGGTGTCAGCCTGGACGTTAGCTGGGGAGGGGCCGCTTGGAAAGTGAAAATCCTGAGATCAACCTGAAAGTGTCAAAGTGAATCAGTTAAACTGTGTCTCCAGGGAATTTGTCTGTTATAATGTACTCTCCCAAGCTCTTAGTCCAGTGCTCTGCACACAGTCCACGCTCAATAAATACCATTAATTGATTGATCCAGGGTGCGTCGCTGTGTGTTGGTGACTCTCACGATATTGCTGTGTGTGTGGCGAGCAGGAGGGGGCTGAGGAGGTTCCCACCCTTCTTTAAAAAAATTTTTAAAAGCCTCCCATGATAAGCCACCCGTAATGAGTATGTTTTTGTGTTTTTAGCCATCGTCTGTTGTGTTTTCATCTTACCCTTTCGTCAGTGATCTTGATTTCTAACCACATTTTTGTGTCGTAGAGGACAGGTGGGTCAGACAATAACTGGGGCTAGCTCCCAAGTTAATGTTTCTCCTGGAAGATGATGAGACATTCCGAGCAGTAACATAAAAGAGTTTGGAAGTCCAATTCCTTGAGAAACCTGGATGTGCCGTGAAGAAACCAGTCAGACACCAACCCCGCCGCCCCCCCCCCGAAAAAAAAAACCACGCCAGATATTTTAGAAAAAGAATTCAAATTTGCTGGTGGCAAACCCTGGAGGAATGTTGAAATTTTTCACAAACCTGATAGATTTAAATATCGATAACAGAACGTCTGCATATCAATAGCAAATCGTGTGCATCTTGTCCCTACGCGCACTCCCGTCCAAAAAACCGATATGGTACCGATAGGAGGAGGTGAACTTGGTGCAATTAGAGTAGGTATTTGTCTTAATCAACGCTAGTCATGACTCCAGGATTTCTTTGCGTTTTCCTCCTCTCTTGAGCTTTCTGTTCAAAGTGCTGACGCAGAGATTTCTGGCCTGTAAAGCTAAAGGCAGGCACGTGCCCTGACTAGGTGATGTCTTAGTTTAAAAGGCTTTTGCTGGAAAGAAGCTCCTACAGTAGGGATATGGTTTTGCTCCCTGTTAATTGGCTATCTTAATCGTGCCTATTATTTATGACATCCTGGCTCCTCATGGCCTGTTTACCGCTGAAAGGGAAGCCCAAGTCGTCCTCTTTCATTTTCAGGCTGGCAGACCCAGCAATCTGAGATGTGACTTACACTATTTCCTCGGCTCCGAGGTAGTCTGCTTTGATTTGCTTTTTTTTTTTTTAACCTCTCTGGTTGTAGATATCTTTGTTCCTCTTCCCCGCCACCCCTTAGAGTGTAAGCTACTTATGGGCAGGGAACGTGCCACTTTATTATTCTGTACTTCCCAAGAGCTTGGGTTCGCCACTGCAAATAAGACCTCAATAAATGCATCGCTGCCTTTTAGCTCTCAGTTGGGGGGTAATGGATTTTAGTCTGTGAGTAAGAGCTGTGGGGGAGGGCTCAAGGGTTGAATTATTTAATGCTTCCTGGGGGTCCTGCCGTGAGCTCAGTGGTTGGGTGGTCTGAAACCAACAAGCGTTCTTTTTATCAGCAACTCAGCTGCACCCAGGCCTTCTTTCCTACACTGAACTAAGTCTTTGAAATGGAGTGACTGTTAACTCACCATTCCAGAGGTGTCTTTCCTCCGGAATGGTTTGAAGGGAACTCTCTGAGGAAGAAGAGGTGAACCCTCTATGTGTCACTGTGGCTCTGCAGAGCCTTTGAAAATCAAGATGTTTCCAAACAGAGAGTGGGGACCGGGTATTATCCGCCACTGTGTCTAGTAAAGGAGGGAAGATGAAATGGGACCTAGAAACAAGGTATTTGTAGTCGAGTTTATGGGTAATCATAGGCTGGGCTGTACTGTGCAGTAATACAAGGGTGAGTGCTGGAACGCGTTCTCCCTGAAATAAAAAGTGCCAGAGCCGGGAGCAGCAACCCTTCCCTTCCCTTCCCTTCCCTTCCCTTCCCTTCCCTTCCCTTCCCTTCCCTTCCCTTCCCGTCCCGTCCCGTCCCGTCCCGTCCCGTCCCGTCCCGTCCCGTCCCGTCCCGTCCCGTCCCTTTTTTCCTTTTCCTTTCCCTTTCCTTTCGTCTTCTTTCTCAGTGGTGTGGCAGCATGACATGTCCTTGAGATTTGATTTCTGACTTAATAGCTTTTTCTTCTCTCTAAGTCTTCTTTGGATGAGGAGATGACAATTTATTCTTCAAATTCAGTCCTGCACAAGCTCCCTGTCTTAATAATAACAGTACTACTACTAATAATAATAATTGTGGTATTTTTAAAGCATTGAATGTGTGACAAGTTGCTGGGTTAGTTACAAGATAATCGGGCCTGACACAGTCATTTTCCCACATGAGGCTCACAGGAGGGAGAACAGTTAACCCCAGTTTTACAATGAGGAAACTGAGGCACAGAGAATGAAGCTACCCATCCAAGGTCACATGGCAGGCAAGTGGCAGAGTCCTGATTAGAACCCGGGACATCTGACTTGCAGGCCTGTGCTATTTCCACTAGACCACGCTGCTCCCTAAAATTAAGGGTGGGGGAGTAAATCAGAATCTCATCTCTAATTTGTTCAGGCGTGGTTTCCCTGCTTTCAGATTACCATTAGTTTGGGGGGCTCCAGAGCCGGGGTGGGACCTTCCAGGAAGCTTGCGGCTTCCTCAGCCCCAAGGTTGTATAGTGGTAAGATGTTATCTTGCCCTCTGGAGACCTAGTCATAAATAGATACTGCCAAACCGACAACCTTGAGGACAGAAAATGCTACCCAGTTGAGTCCGGGAGAAGGTTGAGAGTCTGCCTAATTGTGGCTGTCTTCTCTGGCCTTTCCCTCTTCCCCATATTAAGTGTTTGCTCCTCTCCTCCAGTGACACAGTCAGAAGGACCTTGAGAGACCATTAATCCCCTTTTCCTATCTTCAGTCAGAGTCACCATCACTTTTCCCAACCCAGTCTGATGAGAATCTAGTCCATTCTTAACAGAACTGCTCCTTTTTTTTCTTTTAACAGTATTTAAGTGCTTACTTTGTGTCAAACACTGTTCTGAGTTCTGGGATAGATACAAGTTAATTAGGTTGGACACAGTTCCTGTCGCCCATGGGGCTCACAGTCTAAGTAGGAGGGAGAACAGGAGAGCTGAGGCACAGAAAAGTTAAGCCCAGACTCCCAGGAGCACAGAGCATCCTTTAGCTCATCCTGACTCTCCAGTCAATCAATCGTATTTATTGAGTGCTTACTGTGTGCAGAGCACTGTACTAAGCGCTTGGGAAGTACAAGTTGGCAACATATAGAGACGGTCCCTACCCAACAGTGGGCTCACAGTCTAGAAGTAATACTGCCTCTCCAGTGAGGCAGAGAGGAGGCAGTGATCCCATTTCTCAGGTAGAACAATGGAAAAACAGGGAAAAGGCAGAGAGTGAGTTTGGGGCAGAGTTGCACCCAGCCCTAATAATAATAATGATACTAATTGTGATATTTGTTAAGCACTTACTGTGAGCCAAGCACTGTGCTATGTGTTGAAGTATGTATGAGCTAATCAGGTTGGACATAGTCCCTGTCCCACTTGGGGCTAAAGTTTAAAAGGGAGGGGGAACAGGTACTTAATCTCCATTTTACAGATGAGAAAACTGAGGCCCAAATAAATGAAGTGACTTGCCCAAGGTCACCCAGCAGGCCAGTGGAGGGGCCGGGATTAGAACTCAGGTAAACTGGCTCCCAAGCCTGGCAGTTTCAGTCTGGCCTTGCAGCAGTCTCTCTCTGGGGGACTCGCTGCTCCCGTAAATGGTAGCAAGCGGGGGAAACTTGGGACCTTGCATGAAGCTCCAGAGGAGATGGTAAGAGACGCTGAGGAGGGAATCCTGCTCTGCTCCTGACCCGAAGTACTTGCATGGCAGCGGGGCTTGCTTCCGGTAGGGTTGAGGAAAATGGCCTTTCTCACAGTTAAGGGCCTGAATAATGCCCTTGTTACCAAGGAGACAGACTCCGGGCCGCCATTAGGAAAGGCTCTTGGGGGAGTTGGGCTACTAGGGGTCAGGCCGGTTTTTTCTGCCCTCTCTAGCCAATGTCCTCCACTCTCCAGTCCCCTCCACCCCCCACCAAACACACACACACTCCAGTTCTTCCTAGCCTATTCAGGACAGCTTCCCCCTCCCCACAGAGAACCAGAACTGGGCATCCATCCCGATTGCGGGATTCAGCACGTCTCCTCAGCACATCTCATCAGCACACACTCGGATGGAGGGAAATAATTACTGTCCAGTTCTTTCCCAATCGTTCACTGGTTGAGCACGGGTTCCGAGAGCTCTGGAGGTAGATTTTTGTCGTGAAAATTATCTCTCTGATCAGGGAACGTGTCAACCAACTCTGTTACACTGTACTCTCCCAATTTCTTAGTACAGTACTCTGCATATGGAAAGCACTAAGTAAATATGATTGATAAAGCCGGATGTTCAGCTACTTCGGCAGTTTTAGATATTTTTCCAAATGCCCAGAATTGTGATATTTGTTTAAGCGCTATGTGTCAAGAACTCCTAAGCATTGGGGAAGGTTACAAGATAATCAAGATCTCCAGTTTTTCCCCTCAAGCCTAGCCACGGCAAGAGCTCTGAAGGCAAGCTGAGAACTGCTTTGGATTCGCTGTGGGTCTTTGGGCAAGTGACAACTTCTCTGGGCTTCAGTTTCCCCGTCTGTGAAATAGATCGATTAATCCCCCAAGAAGATGAATGAGGTGATGTGGGTGAAACCCTTGACGTGGTTTGGGAGAAAGGTGGTAGATAAACCAAGCTATTATTGTTGTTGGTTTTACTGAGTTGATGTGAAAATGGGTCCTAGTTTAGGGTTTCACTTGAAAACAAAGCCATATTGTATAGGCTGCTGCCCTCTGACTGACTGAAACCCAAGTTAATAATCCCCTACTAATGGAAAACTGAGGTGAAACCAGAGAGAGCTGGATTTCCAGGAATGTGGAGGCCTGACTCCCATTCAGCTCTCTTCCCCATCATGGAACAGGAAGACAAGCCGCCCCCAAACCACGGCAACAGACAATGTCTTTGCCTCCCTGAAACTTAAAAAAAAAAACAACAAAAAACCAAGGTGCCCCAGTCATAAACTGGTCTGAACAAAGCTTACTGCTTTGGGAATTTAATAACTTGAATTCCTCTTCTGCCTAAGGTGCAAAATGATGTCAAATCTTTTGTCTGTGTGCTCTAAGGTGGGTGGGTAAATGATGGACCCACGGATGTCTTGGGAGTGAGTCAGAGGCACTGGAAGAGGGATAATTGGGTGGTTGTGGCCTTGCAACTGAGTTGATTGGAGGCATGGTATGTTTTGACAGTGCGAAGTTGGTGGTGCCTGCACAATGCCCGACTGTGTGGTGGAGGTGAACGCCTCTGGCCCTTCAGAGCGGAGCCAGGCCACCCCTCCGGCAGCTCTCTGGGCCGGGTTTAGTCCTGCAGCACCTCCTGTTGTGCGCCTTCCCTCCGTGGCAATTTGGGTTTCCAGGCCACTCCGCGACCCCAAGCCTGAGATCGAAAGTGTTCTGCTCTGAGAATCAGCACGGCGGAGTGGGTAGAGAGCAAGCGTGGGAGTCAAAAGGTCATGGGTTCTAATGCCGGCTCTGCCACTTGTTTGCTGTGTGGCAGATCCAGGATTAGAACCCAGGTCTTCTGAATGGGTCTTCTGACCAGGTTTCACTGCTTCATCTTGATCTTGTAATAATAATAACAATGATGATGATGGTATTTGTTAAGCGCTTACTATGTGCAAAGCACTGTTCTAACCGCTGGGGGGGATACAAGGTGATCAGGTTGTCCCATGTGGGGCTCACAGTCTGAATCCCCATTTTACAGATGAGGGAACTGAGGCACAGAGAAGTGAAGTGACTTGCCCAAAGTCACACAGCTGACAATTGGCGGAACTGGGATTTGAACCCGTGACATCTGACTCCAAAGCCCATGCTCTTTCCACTGAGCCACGCTGCTTCTCCAGTATCTACCTCAGTGCTTAGTGCAATGCCAAGCACCTAGTCAGTGCTTAACAGATACAATTATTATTACTACAACTCCCCGTTACATCTTCTGTCCTTTGTTCTACTTCCCTGGTCAAGAGTCCTTCAGGTAATAATAATGGCATTTATTAGGCACTTACTATGTGCAAAGCACTGTTCTAAGTGCTGGGTAGGTTACAAGGTGATCAGGATGTCCCACAGGGGGCTCACAGTCTTAACCCCCATTTTACAGATGAGGGAACTGAGGCGCAGAGAAGTTAAGTGACTTGCCCAAGGTCACACAGCTGACAAGTGGCGGAGCCGGGATATGAACCCGTGACCTCTGACTCCAAAGCCCGTGCTTTTTCCACTCTGAGAAGCAGCATGGCTCAGTGGAAAGACCCCGGGCTTGGGAGTCAGAGGTTGTGGGTTCTAATCCTGGGTCCGCCACTTGTCAGCTGTGTGACTTTGGGCAAGTCACTTCTCTGTGGCTCAGTTACCTCATCTGTAAAATGGGGATTAAGACTGTGAGCCCCATGTGGGACAACCTGATTGCCTCGTATCCCCACCAGCGCTTAGAACAGTGCTTGGCACATAGTCAGTGCTTAACAAATACCATCATCATTATTATTATATTATTATTATCTGTCTCTCCACCTGCCTCCAGGGAGGACCGCAGCAGCCACACAACCCGATCCATTTCCTACCTTCCTCGGCTATCCCTCCCCACCCCGACACCTCCTCGTGAGTCTCGCCGTTTGCAAGCGCTGCTTCATGTAGAACCTCAATCCTCCGTGCTGCAATTTTATCCCATTACTTTTCAGAAAATGGGCTAGTGGGAAGACTATGTGCCTAGGAGTCAGAGGATCTGGCTTCTAATCCTGGCTCTACCACTTACCCATTGTTTGACCTTGGGCAAATCACTTCACTTCTCTGCGCCTCAGTATCATTAACTGTAAAATGGGGTTTCAACATCTGTTCTCCCTCCTACGTAGACTGTGAGCTCCATGTGGGACAGGGATTGTGACTGACTTAACTTGTATCAACCCCAGCACTTAGAGCAGTGCTTGTCACATAGCGAGAGCTTAACAAACACCAAAGAAACTCCACGGTGTCTAAACAAAAAGGGATCTGGAGACCGTCATTATAATCACCTTTTATGTTGTATTTCCAAGCACCTCTTCTCACTTTTCCCTGCCCTCCCTCCACTTCAAGCCTTCAGAGTACAATAATCCATAAACCTTCTTTATGGTCTAGCATGCAACTGATGCCTGCTGGGATCCAGGCTTTATATCGAGGGGACTGACCTAGGTGAGATCTCAGGCCTTTCTTTTGGATGTTTGAGCTGAGAATCTGTGGGGTTTAGGGATGGGATTAGAGCAAAACAGTTTTAAGGTTGTTGGTTTCCAGTCCCTTTAAACCATGAGGTCCCATCTCTCCCACCCTGGTCCTTCCCAAACAGGTGTCCTGGGGAATAAAAGCAGCCGGCTCCACAAAAGCCTTCCTGCGACTCGCTGGCAACAGATCACTACGGTGTCCCTCACACACCCTGATGATTTAATGAGCAGCATCTGGGCTTGAGGCTAGTTATGGGCAGGGGACGTGTCTGCTAATTCCGCTGTATTATACTCTCCCAAGCACTCAGTAGAGTTCTCTGTGCATAGTAAGCGCTTAGTAATTACTGTTGATGGATTGATTGGCGGGATCCCGAAGTGCTGTCCTGGCCTTATGATCCCAGCCAGGCCTCCTCCTTGGACACGGGGCTCCCTACGGTGCATCCCCAAGGGGCTGGAACTTTGGCCCGGAAAGGGCAGTTTCCTATAATCCTGAATTCTCTGCTGAATTGGTTGCCCTTGAGTAATCCAAGGGAATTTCCAATATTAATAATCATTGCGGTATTGGTTAAGCACTGACTAGGTGTTGAGCATTGTGCTAAGTGCCGTAGAAGGAACAATCACATCAGACACAGTCCCTGTCCCACATGGAGCTCACAATCTAAGGGAGAGAGAACAGGGATTCTTTTTTTTTTGTTTTTAAGTGGTTACTGTGGGCCAAGCACTGTACTCAGCACTGGGGGAATTGCAAGACAGTCGGGTCAGACTGTGTCTCCTGTCCCACGCAGCACTCACAGTCTAAGTGGGAGGGAGAACAGGGATTGAACCCCCGCTTTACAGATGAGGAAATGGAGGCTCAGAGAAGTTAAGTGACTTGCCCAAGGTCACCAGCAGGCAAGGGACAGAGCTGAAAATAGGACCTAGGTCTCCTGACTGCCAGCCCTATGTTATTTCCACTAGGCCATGGTGCTCCTCTAGGGCTTTCTCTCCCTACCAGCCATCCAAAATCATCTCCCCACCCTCATTCCCTTCCAAATGCAGGGGGTGGCCAGCTCTGGACAAGTATCGATTCTCCGTGCTGGGCCCGGGTGGTAGCTTTGGATTTCACTGTTTCAGGAGTGCCATGTGATGCTGCCCGATGCTCCTGCGGCTTCGGCTTCGGCATCGGCATCCGATGAAGTCATTGTTTCTCCCAGCATCCCTGAGGCCGGCCCCAAGCCTTAGGATTCAGGTTTTAACCCTCTGCCCTGATCGGCCCTTGAATCTGGCTTGAGGGAGGCTGCTAGGATCGGGCTGCTGGGATCGCACATAAAAAGGGAAACTCACAGTTCCTTTCCCCAGGTAGTAGTCCTCTAAACTGTGAGCCCATTGTGGGTAGGGATGGTGTCTCTTTATTGTATTGTACTTTATTGCTGTATTGTACTTTCCAAGTGCTTAGCAGAGTGCTTTGCCCACAGTAAGTGCTCAATAAATAGGATTGAATGGATATTATTTCCCACAATCATCTATGAGAACTGCAGCCTGAGTTTAATTAACCGGGCCTGTTCTCCCCTAGACTCCTTCTTGTTGAAGTAAAGCCAGCTGCTGAAAAAGACTAGTAGAGTGCTCGAAAGTGTTGGGACTTGGACTTCCCTGGCTTCTATCCTTGCTAGATTGTGCTTTTTCCCCAAACAATTCATCTCGTTGTTCACCTCCCAAATCAGGTCCTGGAAACCAAAACCACACTCTAGAGTAGGTGAAGAGCCATAGGGGTATCCTAGTCTAGTGTCTGGACTGAAGCTTTTCCACCATTCTAGACCGGGGACTTGATCATCATCATCACTCACATCTTCACTTTCCCGTTCCAGAGTGTTGTTTGTCTGGAGATTCATTCATTCATTCATTCGATCGTATTTATTGAGCGCTTACTGTGTGCAGAGCACTGTACTAAGCACTTGGGAAGTACAACTTGGCAACAAATAGAGACGGTCCCTACCCAACAGCGGGCTCACAGTCTAGAAGGGGGAGACAGACAACAAAACAAAACATATTAACAAAATAAAATAAATAGAATAAATATGTACAAGTAAAATAGAGTAATAAATATGTACAAACATATATATACAGGTGCTGTGGGGATGGGAAGGAGGTAAGGTGGGGGGGGGATGGGGAGAGGGAGAAGGGGGAGAGGAAGAAGGGGGCTCAGTCTTGGAAGGCCTCCTGGAGGAGGTGAGCTCTCAGTAGGGCTTTGAAGGGAGGAAGAGAGCTAGCTTGACGGATGTGTGGAGGGAGGGCATTCCAGGCCAGGGGGAGGACGTGGGCTGGGGGTCGACGGCGGGATGGGCGAGAACGAGGCACAGTGAGGAGATTAGCGGCAGAGGAGCGGAGGGTGCGGGCTGGGCTGGGGAAGGAAAGAAGGGAGGTGAGGTAGGAGGGGGCAAGGGGATGGACAGCCTTGAAGCCGAGGGTGAGGAGTTTTTGCCTGATGCGTAGGTTGACTGGTAGCCACTGGAGATTTTTGAGGAGGGGAGTAACATGCCCAGAGCGTTTCTGCACAAAGACAATCCGGGCAGCAGCATGAAGTACAGATCCAAACCGCCACTCTGTGGCTATGACCAGCGAATCTGCAGTTATGAAATTGCTAAGCCAAGTGGTTCAAACTCAGCAGTTCTCTAGCGTCCTTGGCAAAGAAGTCCTGCAACCATTTTTATCCGTCCTCTTCTTCCTGTTCCTCCTTCCCAAATCCATGTCAAACCAGCAGCAGTTTTCCCTCTTTTACAATCAGTCATTCAGTCAATCGGATTGATTGAGCATCTACTGTGTGCAGCAGAGTTGATGGATGTGTCCCTGTCCACGGCGAGCTTACGGTCTCAACTGCTGTCACAATTTCTTAGTACAAACGTCGGGATCAGAGTAAACTCTGATTGTCATGGTGTTTGGAAATATACCCAAAATGCAAATGATGAGGTCCCTGGCCTTGAGGAGTTTGGAGGAAATTTAACCCATTATGCCATATTGCTTCTTGTAAATTATGCTTCCAAATGGGATGGAATTGACATCTCTGGGAATAATCTTTTGAATCCCAGTCTGAGCCACCGCAGCTCAAGTTTCTACCCTTGAGCAGTGCCAGCTGACGCACAGTACTGCGAAATTCAGTGAGATTGGGCTTGCTGCAAGTAATTTTTTTTTCCGCTGCTTGCCTCTTCAGTGACAAGTTGGTGCCATTTGTTTGCCAGCAGTGGAGAAATAATATTGAATGCCTGGTCTGCGCTCAACTGGAGAGATGCTTAATGGGTCTCTAAGAAGCCTCATCTCTCCCCTCAGCTCCCCCTGAAAGCTTAATGAGGAAAATGTGGAGGTTGGTTTTCTTTTATTTCAGAGGTTCTGCTCCTCTCCTCAGGGACCTATGACGTGCGTCCCCTCCGGGACCAAGTAAGAGTTCCAAGAGAAGGAGCATGGCGTAGTGGATAGAGCATGGATTTGGGAGTCAGAAGGTCATGGGTTGTAATCCCAGCTCTGCCACTTGTCTGCTGTGTGACCTGGGGCAAGTCACTTCGCTTCTCTGTGCTTCAGTTACCTAATCTGTAAAATGGGGATTGAGACTGTGAGCCCCACGTGGGACAAGGGACTATATCCTACCTGGTTTGCTCGTATCCACCCCGGCGCTTAGAACAGTGCCTGGCACATAGGAAGAGCTTAATAAATACCGTAATTATTGTTGTTATTTCCAAGAAAATAGACTGATCGGTGGGAGATAGGGGTTGGAAGGTGGTCAGGACAGAGGTCGGAGGTGGTGCTGAACAGCCCAGGGTGCGGAAACTTCCGTGGCAGATGTTTGTCGCAAAGGCAGGAGTTCAAATCCTGGCCCTTCCTGCCAGCAGTCCGGGCATTCCTGGGCCCTCCATCCTAATTTGTCTGAGACCTCATCAGTGAGATTTGGAGTTGAAGGGGGACTTGGTCTGACTCTAATGGGGCACTGGAAGGAGAGGCCTCATGGCCACAGCTAAGGCAACTGTAGACTGTAATCTCGTCGTGGGCAGGGAATGTGTCTGTTATTGTATTGCCCTCTCCCATTCGCTTAGTACAGTGCTCTGCACACAGTAAGTGCTCAATAAATGCAATTGGATGAGTGAATAAACTGCCCTAACGAGCTGTATCTGGTGTCTGGATTTAGTGGTCACGAGGACCTGGGGCTGATACGGACTGAGGGTAGGAAAGCGTTAAACGTCAGGTGAGAGAAATCTTTTCTGCCTGCTTTCTGAGCGCCTTCTGCCCACAAGATGTTCACCGGCCATGTGACTTTGTCTTCTTTGGCCATCTGGTCAATCAAAACCTGACACCAAAGCCCATCTGGTGCTTGGAAACACCCCTCTGTAGCCTCGGCAGGAGACGGGATCAAGGAAGGAACTTCTAGAGTTGTTTCAGGGATGCCTGACCCGGATGGCTGAGGAAGAAGGGGTGGGTGGGTTGGGGGGAGTCAACTTTTCGATGGGAGCACAACGAGAGACTGCCCCCCGAACCCCCCAGTTAAAAAGCGGGGAGAGAAAGACAGCTATTCACTGGAAACTTAGAACCCAGGGGAGTTTGATTATCATTATTTTTATTAGTAGTAGTAATAATAATACTACTAGATGACTAGAATTTATTGGTCCTGTTAAGTGCTTACTATAAGGCTCCGGTTTAAGGGGCAGGGAGAACAAATATTGAATTCCCATTTTAAAGAGGAAACTGAGACCCAGTGAAGTGACTTCATTCATTCATTCATTCAATCAGTCGTATTTATTGAGTGCTTACTGTGTGGACAGCACTGTACTAAGCGCTTGGGAAGTACAAGTTGGCAACATCTAGAGACAGTCCCTACCCAGCAGTGGGCTCACAGTCTAGAAGGGGGAGACAGAGAACAAAACGAAACATATTAACAAAATAAAATAAATAGAATAAATATGTACAAATATACATATATACAGGTGCTGTGGGGAGGGGAAGGAGGTAAGGCCGGGAGGATGAGGAGGGGGAGGGGAAGGAGGGGGTGACTTACCAATGGTCACCCATCTGGCAACTGGCAGAGTCGCGATTTGAACCCAGGTCCCCGGAATCCCAGACCCGGGCCCTTTCCACTAGGCCATGCTGTTTCTCTGGATCGTGGGGGCCAGCAGGAATCTGGGGGTGAGTTGCATGGCATTCTTAGTCAGTGGTATCCTTCCCACTTCCCAAAGGCTGTCTTGTTCCTCCTGTTAGCCTTGACTCATTTTCCCCCTGGCATTTGGGGTCAGCCTGTCTAGTCTCACGTGTGGCCTAAGGATTAGATCTTGGGAGAGTCAAGTCCCTGAACGAGTTCAGAGCCAAGGGTCAGTAGGTTTCATCCTGGCTGAAACATCATAATAATAATAATAATGATAGTGTTTGTAAAGTGCTATGTGCCATGCACTGTTCTAAGCACTGGGGTAGGTACGGGTTAATCAGGTTGGACACATTCCCTGTCCCACATGGAGCTCACAGTCTAAATAGGAGGGAGAACAGGTATTGAATCCTCATTTTACAGTTGAGGAAACTGAGGCACAGAGAAGTTATCACTAGCCCAAGGTCACACAGCAGGCTTTGATTAGAACCCAGGTCCTCTGACTCCCAGGCTGGATGACCTTATATCTACCCCAGTGTTTAGCACAATTTTTGGCACAGAGTGAGTGCTTAACAGATTCCCTAATTATAATTATTATTGCCCCCAATTCCCGATAATCTCCCTGTGCAAGATGCCCACCGAGTAGCACCCATATGGGCACACATTTGAGTTATTTTCCTCCAGAGCTAGGCTTTATGTGTTTTTGGCCCATTTACACATTCCCCTCCTGGCAGGAGCTTCTGGAGGTGGCAGTGCTGTGTTTTCTGTCAGTCAGTCGTATTTCTTGAGCGCTTACCGTGTGCTGAGCACTGTACTAAGTGTTTGAGAGAATGCAATATAGCAATGTAACAGACACATTCTGTGCAGTGAGGGAAAACAGTTTAAACAATGAATGCCTGGGCTGTTTCCCATTGTCTGGCAGCTTGTTTCTCCCCGCCCCAGAGAACCGTGGATTAACTTGTTGCGGGCAGGGAACGTTTCTGCCAATTCTGTTGTATTACACCCTCCCAACTGCTTAGTACAGTGCTCTGCAAGCAGTTAGCACTAAATAAATACCATTGATTGATTATTATTGTATAATTGTTTTTATGTAATAAAAATGATGCTATTTGTCAAGCACGTACTACGTGCTAAGCACTGTACTAGAGAAGCAGCGTGGCTCAGCGGAAAGAGCCCAGGCTTTGGAGTCAGAGGTCATGGGTTCAAATCCCAGCTCCACCAATTGTCAGCTGTGTGACTTTGGGCAAGTCACTTCATTTCTCTGGGCCTCAGTTCCCTCATCTGTAAAATGGGGATTAAGACTGTGAGCCCCCTGTGGGACAACCTGATCACCTTGTACCTCCCCAGCGCTTAGAACAGCGCTTTGCACATAGTAAGTGCTTAATAAATGCTATTACTATTATTATTACTAAACACAGGGTTAGATACAAGATAATCAGGTTGGACATAGTGCCTGTCCCTCAATGGGCTCACAGTCTAAGTAGGAGGGAGAAAAGAGAGAGGTTCTGAATTGCTTTGATATCTGTCTCTGTCTCTTCCCTTGCCTTTTATTCATTCATTCAATCATATTCATTGAGCACTTACTGTGTGCAGAGCGCTGTACCAAGCACTTGGGAAGTACAAGTCGGCAACATATAGAGATGGTCCCTACCCAACAACGGGCCTACAGTCTAGAAGGGAGAAACAGACAACAAAACATGTAAACAGTTATCAAAACCATCAGAATAAATTAACACCTTAGCCTCTGCCTCTAAAACTCAGCTTTCCCTTCTGAGGGCAGGCACAGTTGTCTCCCCGGGGAGCAGGGAGGCCCATTTCTGCCTCCTGCCCTTGATTCTCTTTCACTGCAAAGTTTGGTACTTTGGCTCTGCTGCAACCTGAGGCTGATATTAAATAATGAGCCCGTCCCCTTGAGCCGTATTTAGTCAGCTAATCCTCTTCTTTTGGAGAAGGCGGATTACCAATCTAATTACCTGTTCCAAGTGAGCCAGAAGTATGCTGTATTTCACCTCCAGTTATGACAATTACAGCGTCTCAGAAACAGGCGTGTAAAATGGGCTTGGGCCACAAGTTGTTGGCTGTTTCACAAGCTTTACTGGTAATTGTTTTTTCTTTCTTTCTTTCCCTTGATTGTTTTCTGGCGTTCTCCTGACATAACCCTGCAGGCTCAAGCCTTTGTGGTCATTAGCCTGTCACTGAGGAAGGGTAGAGAAATGGGTATGCGTGTTGCTTTCTGAGTCAGGGAGGAAGATTGGCCTTAATGTCATGGAGCCAGGTACCTGACTGGGGTTGTTCCCCAGAAAGTCAAGCTGGGGAGCCCCGATTTTTATTCTTCTGGCCCAAGGGCTGAGAGCGACTCCCTCACTCCAGCAGGTTCTTCTGGATAAGCCAGAAGAACTTTTGAAGAGTCAGAATATTGGAGGATATCCCGAAGGCTGTGATTAATCCCGACCACGGCTTTGGATTTTTCGAATGAGAGAAATAAGATTGTCTTCTGGTGGGCTGGGGAGCAGGTGGGTAAAAGTCAGTGGTGTCAGGATCCAGGGAAAGAACATTTAGCTTGTTTTCTGGGAACCCAAAGTACCACACGTGGCAAATGAATGAACAACCAAGGGAGCAAAGATGGGGATTTGGGCTATCCCTCGTAAGGCTGTAGGATTCTGTTTACCTGAAAAGAGAATGACAGTCGACACCCAACCTGGACATTAACTTTCTAAAATTGCCACACAGTGTCTAAGAGGTTAGCTTTTCCCTCAAGCTGTCTAGCCTGGAAGCTCACTGTGGGCAGGGAACCTTCCTGCCAATTCTATTTAATTGAACTCCCCCAAGCACTTATTGCAGCGCTCTGCTCATAGTAAGCGCTCAATAAATACCATTAATGATGATGGTGAATTAAACTGGTACTGATACCCTTTGCTCTAAAATCCATCTGCCTTAGGGGTCCCATCTTTCTTATGCAAACTGTAGGGATGGTGAGAGGGAAAGTAGGAACTCAGGGGTTGTTGGTGATTCTCTCTGTGATTTCCTTTGCTCACTGAGAGATCTGCTGGTTGGAAACCAAGGGGAAGAGTTTGGGGAAGGGGAAGGGGGAGAAAAGAGAGAACTCTCGCTAGATTTCAAGATTGTTGTGGGCAGGGAATGCGTCTACCAACTCTGTTGCGTCCACCTGTCTACATGTCCACCTGTCTACATGTTTCACCTGTCTACATGTTTTGTTTTGTTGTCTTCTCCCCCTCTAGACTTTGAGCCTGTTGTTGGGTAGGGACCGTCTCAATATGTTGCCGACTTGTACTTCCCAAGTGCTTAGTACAGTGCTCTGCACACAGTAAGCCCTCAATAAATGCGATTGAATGAATGAATGAACTCCCAAGTGCTTAGTACAGTGCTCTGTCCACAGTAAGTGCTCAATCAATACCGCTGATTGATTGATTTAACTAGGGGGAGGGAGGGGAAAGGTAGTTATCCTTAACCACAAATGCTGTTGAGCTGGGGTTGCGAAGCTGGTGCCTGGAAAACACAAGAGCAGGGTCAATGGTGATTTGGGAGTAAGCGTGGTACAAGAGATAATCCAGAATTATGGCAAGGCCCAAGCTCTGTGAAGGGCATTCCAGAACCCATATTGGATTCATTCCCATTGGGGCTTTTTTGTTGTTTGCTTGTTGCCAGGTGTCAACCCAACCCACATCTGCTGGTGGGTAAATGTCTCCTGGTTTTGATCGGGAAAGGTCTTGGAGCTGAAATGTGCCAGCCTCTAGGCTCTGTGAGAAGCATAGCCCTAGGAGAACGGCTGTTTTGCTCTTCTCCCAGGGGCTTGGGCTCCAAACCTGGCTGTCTTTGGGTATCTTGTGGCTCAGTGGCAAGAGCCTGGGCTTGGAAGTCAGAAGTCATGGGTTCTAATCCCGGCTCCGCCGCTTGTCAGCTGTGTGACTTTGGGCAAGTCGCTTTACTTCTCTGTGCCTGTTCCCTCATCTGTAAAATGGGGATTAAGACTGCGAGCCCCACGTGGGACAACCTGATCACCTTGTATCCCCTCAGCACTTAGAACAGTGCTTTGCACATAGTAAGCTCTTAACGAATACTACTACTATTATTATTATCTGACTATACTTAGGCTGCAGCCAATAAAAAATAATAATAATAATTGTGGTACTTGTTAAGCAATTACTATGTGTCAGGCACTGTACTAAGCGCTGGGGTAGATACAAGCTAAACAGGGTGGACACCGTCCCTGTCCCACATGGGGCTCACAGTCTTAATCCCCATTTTACGGATGAGGTAACTGAGGCACAGAGAAATGAAATGAGTGGCCCAAAGTCACACAGCAGGTAAGCGGCAGAGCTGGGATTAGAACCCAGGTCCTCTGGCCCCCAGGTCTGTGCTCTTTCCACTAGGCCAGGCTGCTTCTACTTAGAAGGGATTTGTAAATGGATTGGGAAGGGAGTTTCCCTTTTCCAGGTGAGCTGGTTCCTGCCTTTCCTTTCAGAAAGAGCTGCTCGACCTATTTTCCTGATGAGTTATTCCCGGAACCACCCGAGTCTGATCGTCTCAGCCGCCCTGTTTCCGGCTCGGGCACCACCCATGGAGCCCTGCCAGCGTAATGGCCCGCACACGCCAAGAATTTGGGGGAGGCGGTGGAATGTGACTGGTCTAAGCCAGTGCTCCTAGGCTCAGGAGTCAGTGGGGACGGCATGCCATCCCGTGCAAGGAGAGGCAGGAAGTCACCATGTGCTGCTGAGCGCACGGCTGCCAGGACTAATAATAATGATTGGCATATCTGCTGAGCGCTTACTATGTGCCCGGCACTGTACTGAGCACTAGAGTAGATACGAGGTAATTGGATTAGATACAGTCCCTGCCCCAAGTGGGCCTCACAGGCTCAATCCCCATTTTACAGTTGAGATAACTGGGGCACAGAGAAGTTATGAATATTATATTATTATTATTATTAAGTGCTGCTGTTACCTGCTCTTTCCTCCCTCCCATCCCCACAGCATGTCTATTTGTATCTGTATATAAATGTAATTTATTTATATTAATGTCTATCTCCCCCTCTAGACTGTGAGCTCACTGTGGACAGGAAAGTGTCTCTTGTTATAGTGTACTCTCCCGAGCGCTTAGTACAGCGCTTTGCCCCAAGTGCTCAATAAATACGATTGAATGAAAGTTGAAGGGACTTGCCCAAGGTGTCACAGCAGACAAGTGGCAGGGCCGGGATAAGAACCTTGTCAGGCCCATTAGGCCATGCTGCTTCTCAGGAAGAGAGAGGGAACACCCAGGATTGCGATACTGATATCCCAAGCTCTAGGAGCTTCAGCCTTGAGGGAAACTGAGGGTTTGCAGTAGGGTGCAGTTGGTCAGAAGGGTGTCTGTGGTCGAGCGGTTGAACAGAATAAACCAGAACTTCAGCCGACTGTTTTCTGAAATGTACCGATTTCAGAGAAGCCTCAGTTTCTGCATTATAATGGTTCCTTGAATTGATAGCTCATTTTACCGGGGGAATTCATATCATCCTCCCAGGATCTGAAAAGGATTGTTACCCCCTTTTTTTTTTAGCGGGTGGCAAAACTGGCAAAAAGGGGTTAGGTGACTTATTTAAGGGAAGCAGCGTGGCTCAATCGAAAAAGCACGGGTTTGGGAGTCAGTGGTCATGGGTTCTAATCCCGGCTCTGCCAGTTGTCAGCTGTGTGACCTTGGGCAAGTCACTTCACTGCTCTGGGCCTCGGTTACCTCATCTGTAAAATGGGGGTTAAGACTGTGAGCCCCATGTGGGACAACCTCATCACCTTGTTTCCTCCCCAGTGCTTAGAACAGTGCTTTGCACATAGTAAGCGCTTAATACATGCCATTATTATTATTATTATTTAAGGTCACCTAACAGATGTAGTAGCGGTACTTATTGGGTGCCCACTTGTTGCGGTTCACTGTATTAGGCATTGGGGCGGTACAGAATACCGAAGGGATACGTTTCCTGCCCACAAAGAACTTACTTTCTCACTGAGCTTTCTTTACAGTCACCACAACGTTTTGGCGACTCTGCCTGTTTAAAATCAGCTCCAAAATAATATATGGTTATTAGTTGAAGGAGTCTAGTTGACTAAAAATAGTAAAATACTCAAGAAATGAGATTTTTTTCAATGATTTTTAAAAATTGTGATCCTTTTAATAATGGCTTCACTTGAGATCCTCTGAAGTAGGGAGATTTAGAGAGGACATACCCAAGTAGGGAAGTTATCAGGATAGCCCTCTGGCTTGACTCTAGATTACAGTGGTGCTTACCGAAAAAAGAGAGAAAGCAGCATGGCTTAGTGGTTTGGGCCCGGGCTTGGCAGTCAGAAGGACCTGGTTTCTAATCCCAATTCTGCCACACAGCTGCTGTGTGACCTTGGGCAAGTCCCTTAACTTCTCTGTGCCTCAGTCATCTCATCTGTGACCTGGGTTCAGTCATCTGTCATCTGTGACTTGCCTCAGTCATCTGTCATCTGTGACTTGCTAAGTGAACTAAGGAGAGAAGCAGCGTGGCTCAGTGGAAAGAGCATGGGCTTTGGAGTCAGAGGTCACGGGTTCATATCCCGACTCATCCACATGTCTGCTGTGTGGCCTTGGGCAAGTCACTTCACTTCTCTGAGCCTCAGTTACCTCATCTGCAAAATGGGGATTAAGATTGTGAGCCCCACGTAGGGCAACTTTATCACCTTGTATCCTCCGAGCACTTAGAACAGTGCTCTGCACATAGTAAGCGCTTAACAAATGCCATTGTTATTATTATTATTAACTAAGGAGCCTCTCCAGTCTCAACTTCTGCTTGTGTAGGTGGCTGATATGTTAGGGATCTTGGTTCCAGGGGCGTATAGGATTGAAGATCCATGGCCTAGCCCCACAAGCAGAGTGTGGCCATTTAAACTGTACCCCAAACACTTGTCTGTAACTCCCTAAAACAAGTGCAGTGACCCCCGTCTCAATTAAACCAGTGCTTTCTTTTTTATGGTATATGTTAAGTGCTTAGTATGTGCCAGGCTGGGATAGATACTAGCTAATTAGGTTGGCCACAGTCCGTGCCCCTCCTGCGGCTCCCAGTCCCAATCCCCGTTTTATAGATGTGGTAATTGAGGCACAGAGAAGCAAAGTGACCGGCCCAAGGTCACACAGCAGAGAAGTGGCGAAGCCAGGATTTAGAACCCAGAGCATCTGACACCCAGGCCCAGTGCTCTGCGTGGCTCAGTGGAAAGAGCCCGGGCTTGGGAGTCAGAGGTCATGGGTTCTAATCCTGGCTCCGCCACTTGTCAGCTGTGTGACTTTAGGTAAGCCACTTCACTTCTCAGTGCCTCAGTTCCCTCATCTGTAAAAAAATAAAATAAAATGGGGATGTAGACTGAGAGCCCCACATGGGAGATCACCTTGTATCCCCACAGCGCCTGTGAGCCCCACATGGGACAACCTGATCACCTTGTATCCCCACAGCGCTTAGAAACAGTGCTTTGCACATAGTAAGGGCTTAACAAATGCCATTATCATCATCTTGCCCCTGCATCAGAGTTTAGGACCCCGGCAGCCTCAAAAGGGCTGGCTCAAAGGGACTAGATTCACTCTGGGTTGGAAATGTGGTCCGCAGCGTTCATCAAGTGGCCTAAAATGGCTCAAGGCCTGCTCTGGGCTCCAGAAGCCTTTGCGTCTCTTAAGGAAGGTAAGCGGCAGCCTCATTTTCTTGCTCATTTTAGAGGCTGGAAATTGACAAGCGCATCATCTCCAAATTACTTAACATGCGCAATCATGTTCATCAGTTAGTTTGTCCTGGTGGCAGCCGCCCCATTCAACAGAAGATGAAAGCCAGGAACGGGCGGCTGAAGGTCATCCAGTGAGTCCGAGGCAGAGCCAGGATTAGGACGTAATCTTGGCGTTATCCTCGACTCATCTCTCGGATTCCACCCACGTATTCAATCTGTCACCGAATCCTATCAGTTCTACCTTCACAACATCACTAAAATCCTCCCTTTCTTCTCCTCCAAACTGCTACTAAGCTGATCGGAGCACTTATCCTACCCCGCCTTGACTGCTGCGTCAGCATCCTCGCTGTCCTCCCTGCCTCCTGGCTCTTCCCAGATCATTTTTCTACAAAAAAAAAAAAATGCTCAGGCAGCGTGGCTCAGTGGAAAGAGCCCGGGCTTGGGAGTCAGAGGTCATGGGTTCTAATCCCAGCTTCGCTGCTTGTCAGCTGTGTGATTTTGGGCAAGTTACTTCACTGTGCCTCAGTTCCCTCATCTGTAAAATGGGGATTAGGACTGTGAACCCCCCGTGGGACAACCTGATCACCTTGTATCCCCCCCCAGCGCTTAGAACAGTGCTTTGCACATAGTAAGCGCTTAATAAATGCTATTATTATTATTATTGAGACCTTTCCTGACTAAGCTCTTATTTCCTCTACTCCCCTTGCCTTCTGCCTCACCTATGCACTTGGATCTGTAACCTTTAAGCCCACTGTTGGGTAGGGACTGTCTCTATATGTTGCCAACTTGTACTTCCCAAGCGCTTAGTACAGTGCTCTGCACACAGTAAGCGCTCAATAAATACGATTGATTGATTTAAGCACTTGATAGTCACCCCACCCCCAGCCCCACAACACTTACAAACATATCTCTATTTTAGTGCCTCTCCCCTCTAGACTGTAAAGTCCTTTTGGGCAGGGAATGTGCCTATCTACTCTGTTGTATTATACTCTCCCGAGCCCTTCATACACTCTGTACACAGTAAACGCTCAATAAATACCACTGACTCATTCATTAATTGATTAGAACTCATGGCTCTGGACTTCCCATTTGTTTAATGGGCTTCCTGAGTCACAGTACCTCTCCTCTGTGATATTGTGATTCTGTGTGTGATTCTGGGATTACGTGGACGAATCTCTTTAGGGACTTTGAGGAGCGGAAGAGGAAGGCTTCCTCAATCAACCAATGGTATTTACTGATCGCTTTCTATGTGCAGAGTACCGCACCAAGTACTTGGGGACAGTGCTTTGCACGTAGTAAGCGCTTAATAAATGCCATCATTATTTTACAAGACAGTTGGTAAAGTGATTAAATTCCTGAAGCTCCAGTGTGTTTGCAGCCTGTCCGCCGCCCTCTCTGAAGACTCCAGGGATCTCTGTCCAGGATCCTGAAAGATTCTAGCCTTTCCCAACCAAGACATAGACCACCAAGTGCTGCTAGAAGAAGATCAGTTTCGCTTTCACCCGAAAAACAAGTTCCAGTAGCGCAGTTCTGTCCAAGGAAGCAGTCAGTCATATTTATTGAGCACTTAGAGTGCAGAGCACTGTACTAAACAGTTGGGAGAGTGCAGTACGGAGTCGACAGGCACATTCCCTGCCCACAGTGAGCTTACACTCCAGAGGGGGCATCTCTCCAAGAGCCTTCTCTACCTGCGGCAGACGGGTCTGGAGCTGCCCACAGCCAAGCTACTGGGTAGGTCGATTCGGGATGAGGATCCCGAGGGGAGGTGGTGCCGTTGGCAAGCTACGGCATCCAGATAGATTCCCATTTCAAGAAGCGGAACGCTCCGGGTTGAACCGGAATTGCTTTGGTCGGCCCCCAGAGCCGAACAAAGCTCCCCTTTGTCAGGCTTTGGAGGCCTAGGGAATGTTTTTGCAGACACCCCAAGCCCAAAGGTTTTGTGCATCTCCGGGTGAAAAAGCTCAGTCTGTTATCGTCATCATCATCAATCGTATTTATTGAGCGCTTACTATGTGCAGAGCACTGTACTAAGCGCTTGGGAAGTACAAATTGGCAACATATAGAGACAGTCCCTACCCAACAGTGGGCTCACAGTCTAAAAGGGGGAGACAGAGAACAAAACCAAACATACTAACAAAACAAAATAAAATAAATAGAATAGATATGTACAAGTAAAATAAATAAATAGAGTAATGAATATGTACAAACATATATACATATATACTGTTATGCTCTGCGGAGTCACTGCCGTTGAATCAGCTCAGATCTGTGTTTCTCAGAAGTGACCGGCAAGAAAAAGCCAAGTTTCCCCAATGCTATAATCAGAAAATAGCACAAAGGTAGCAGGTGGGACTGCTTCGTGGTGCAGTAACCTGCAGCAACTGGATGTGGAGTTGCGGTTGGTTAACTGTTTAAATTCCCTTCCGTTTCAGCGAGTTCTCAGCTTTGTAGGTCACTGCTCTGATCTTTGGCTCCTCCTCACGTCCTAGCTAATCTTTCCCCTTTTGCACATCTGGTGGTGATTGAATATTTGATATTTCCTATTGCTGTCATCTCACTGATCTCTCGGGGAGGTCAGGGGAGCTGGGACCTGCACAGAGTCTGTGTTGTGGTTTCTTCTTGGGTTTCCAGGCTCATAAAATAGCCTTGATGTCTTGTTTGCAGCGGCTCTCCGGTTTCGTCTTCCTCCTCATGACTCCTAGGGAGAGGTTTTTGTTCTTTCTTGGATGCTCTCCTGCCGAAAAGCCAACATTTTTCCGACAGACATAGCCTTGCCCCGTCCCCTCCTTTTTAATTCCCCCATTAAAGGGTGTATATGGGAGGGTTGTTGGCGGGGGCAAAGTGGAGGGATTCTTGCCTTCACAAGATCTGGCCACCCTGCAGGCCGGCAGCACACTGTAAGCCTCTTGAGGGTGAAGATCATGTCTGTTGTACTCTCTCCCAAGTACTTAGTACAGTACTCTGCCCTCAGTAAGCCTTCAATCAACACCAGTGATGGAGAAGCAGCATGGCCTAGTGGAAAGGACACCAGTCTGGGGGTTGGAGGACCTGGTTTCTAATCCCGGCTCTGCCCCTTGCCTGCTGTGTGACCTTGGCCTAGTCACTTAACCTCTCTGCGCCTCCGTTTCCTCATCTGTAAAATGTGGATTCAATTCCTGCTCTCCCCCTCTTCTTAGACCGTGAGCCCCACGTGGGGCAGGGACTGTATCTGACCTGATTTTCCTGTATCAACTCCAGCGCTCAGTGCAGTGCTTGATGCATACGAAGTGCTTGACAAATACCATTACTGTTGTTATGATTGTTACTATTCTGATTTAGAGGCTGGAGGATTGGCGTGACTCACGGGTTTTGCCGAAGTGCTATGCAGCAAGGTGAAGAATGGGGAGAGGCCAGGTTGGACAGAGGAAGTCAGTGCAATTCTCACTCTTTTTCTAAGCAAGACAAATTTATAGGCGTTTGTTTATGAAGCTGCCTGCCACGACCTCCATGTCCTGCCCACACAAAGATCCTGTAGCTGATAACCATGTGACGAATGCGACTGGAGGGTGATTATAGTTACCATCTCCAAACAGAGGCTGGTTTCTCAACACAGTCAGAAAATTGGGCTCATCAGTTGCGTCTGGTCTGACTGTAGAATATGCCCGTTAGCCGCGAATCCCACCCGGCCTCAGAAAACCAAACTGTGCGGCCCATGACTGTAAACCTGCCTAGCCATTTCTTTCTCTCTGAGCACTTTTGGTCTGTATTCCTGCATCTGGAGGATTATTTTGCTGTGCCAGGTTGATGGGGTGGGGCAGGAAGGGTTAGATAGGGAGAAGCCTTCAGACTTATACACTCATTAGCAGCTGAGGTGTCTCTCGGCTCCAAGTTTAATGCCAACTGAGTTACCCTTGGGACTGTAAAGAAAGGGTCTTGTTCAAGTGGCTCAGGTATTTGACCAGAGAACTTTGGTCCTCTCCCACTGTAACTCACCAGGCACTTGAATCCATTGTCTCCAAATTCACCCATCCTGACCCTCTGGACTCCATCTCCTTCTTTCTCAACGCGGACACGGGACCTTCCTGGGTGTGGGCTGGACTCTCTCAGGCGATTCGGGAAGAAAAAAAAACTACTCCGTGAGGATCAGTGCTGTTCTAGTTATGGTTGTCCTATGATTCACCAGCCCACGCCAAGTGTAACTAATAAATGGAGGCAAAGCAATAACTCATAAGTGATGCCCAAGCACTTTGCACATGTAAAGTACCAGGTAATTGCTCGTTAACAGGTGGAACATAACCAACACTTTCTTGAATTTGGGCCACCGAGGGGCCAGCAGACTAGTGTTTTTAGAGAGTGAGGGGAGCCTTGAGATAAGCAAAGCAACAAAAACTCAAGTTGAGAGCCAAGTCCTGATTCACTGTGGGGACTGAGACCAATTGTTTCACAGCTCTAGGCCTCTGTTTTCCCTGCTGGTAGTCAGTCCTTCTCCCAGAACCCTAATGTCCTGCGAAAGCGTTGTAAGAGAACAGCTGCAGAAGAAGTGATGGTTGGGGGGTGTATTAGGCTATTAAACAGTTCTGGGGGAAGCAGTTTTTCTTGGCCCTGATTGGAAAAAAAAAAAAGGCCAGAGGCTGTTCTCGGACTGACAGCAGGCTTGCTGTGGGGACCACCTGGTCAAGGAGAACTACTGAGAGTGTGGATGGTGTGATGCAAGCCTTCAGCCCAGCTTATCACAGGAATCAATAAACTGATGGTATTTATTGAGCGCTTACTATGTGCGGAGCGCCACACTAAGCACTTGGGAGAGTACACACAACAGAATTAGCAGACACATTCCCTGGCTAAAACAAGTTTATAGTCAAGAGGGATTAACAAATAATAATAACTGCAGTAGTCAATCAATTCGATCAATCAGTCATATTTATTGAGCACTTACTCTGTGCAGAGCACTGTACTAAGCGCTTGGGAAGTACAAGTTGGCAACATATAGAGACGGTCCCTACCCAACAGTGGGCTCACAGTCACACTATTCATTAAGTGTTTACTGTGTACTGAGCACTGGGGCAGAAACAACGTAGTCAGTTCATCCCCTGCCGTACATCGTACATAAGGCTCACAGTCTAAGAAGAAGGGAGAATAGATGTTTAATCCCCAATTTACTAAGGCCCCACAAAGGTGTGGTTTGCCTGTGACCCCCAGAGCTCATTCCCCTAGACCTTGCTGCTTTTCAAGTCTCCAGGGCCTTCCTTGCATATATAGGAGGCAGTGCATCCATAGGGTAGATGCAAATTCCTTGTAATAATAATAATAATTGTGGTATTTAAGCAATTACTATGTGTCAGGCACTGTACTAAGTGCAGGGGTAGATACAAGCTAATTAGTCCCTGTCCCACATGGAGCTCACAGTCTTAAATCCCCCTTTTACAGATGAGGTAACTGAGGCCCAAAGTGACCCACCCACGATCCCAAAGCAGACAAGTGGCAGAGTGGGGATTAGAACCCAGGTCCTTCTGATGCCCAGACCGGTGCTCTATTCACTGGGCCACACTGCTCCTTATGACTGATTGAAGGCAGCTGGAAGCTGTATAGAGGCTAGGCTCTTCTGCCTCTTGAAACCCATTGGCAGTCTGGTGATCGGGCACTGGTGCAGCAACACCTATGCCAGAAGTCCTGGGTGACCTGTGGCTCCTTAATGGGCTGTGGAGATTTTAATTAACCCGGATATGAGCAGGCTAAGTGTAGGGTCCTTAAGACTCCATTGTTCCGAAATTAAAATCGGGGTTGGTTTCGGCTTGGGAAACGTGCCTTTGAACTGCAGGTGTCTTGGCCAAGGTGCCACTGATGCCTTGAGTCCCGTCTGACTCCTGCTGTTGGGCTGCCGCGGGCTTTCCGTCAACTCATTTATAGCCTCTGTCATCACCGATCTCAAAGCACCCACACATCTGGGAGGGAACTTGGCGTTAACAACGTTTTTTTTCCCAGCCCGGGAGGGAGGCCCCGACAGCCCAAAGCGGCAGTGACTTCACCCAGCCAGTTCATGGCTGGATGAGACTTGAATGCAGGCTAGCATCCTCTTGAGAGGATGCCTGACCTCTTTGACCTCCATGACCTTGCTGTCTATCAGATTGTTGTTGCGGGGGAAGGGGAGGGTTGCGGGCTTCCTCAGCTCCTGGGTTTAATGAATGGCAACCTTTAATTACTCAGCTACTATCAGGCAGAGAGTTCTACTCTGGCCATATTCTTCTTTAGCCTGGGCTTGTGCTGGGTATTAGGGCAAACTCTCTTAGGAGTCAGGGGAAAATCAAGTAATTATAGTACTTGTTAAGTGCTAACTATGTGCCAAGCACTGTACCAAGTGCTGGGGTAGATAGAAGTTAATTAGGGTCAACAGAGTCCCTGTCCCACAGGAAGCTCACAGTTTAAGGAGGGAGAAAAGCAAGGATGCAGGGTCCCAGCACCTACCCCTTTCGTCTCTTGCGCCAGGATAAGCGAGGCGGGGTGGCCTGAAATATTCTGCTTTTACTTCAAATGCCGTGCTTCCTCATGCCTTCTTGGCCTCCTCATTTCTTTCGAACGGGACTATCTCCTTGGTTCCTTTCTCGCTGTGGGCAGGGAATGTGCCTGTTTATTATTATATTGTACTCTCCCAAGCCCTTAGTACAGTGCTTTGCACACAGTGCTCAGTATTGAATGAATGAAGTTCCTTTCTGCTCAGTGACTGCCTCCCCCGTGATTGTGTGAGGGTGTTTGTGTGTGTGTAAGTGCGTGCCAAGTCCTGTAGCCACATGGCTGGGCCGCAGAGTTATAATCACATTATATCCTCAGTGGGACTCTTTCTTGGGCTTGAATCGCCCTTCGGGATTCATGGGTATGCAGCTTAGCTGAAATCATCCCTAGGATTCTGCAGATTCCCTAATGACCTCTTTAATATGCAGGGAAAGCCCCTTCTCTTTAGATTTAGGGGGCCTTTCTCACCCTTCTTTCCTGGCCCGCACATCTCCCTTCTACAGGCCCACTAGGTATTGCTGGATTTATGGGCCCATATTGCTAAAGAACAGAGGAAATGGGCGTAGCTTCTTGGGGAGAGAAGCTTCAGTTTGTTTCCATGGTGGAAGTTAAGGACCGTCCCGGCACTCGATCCCTTCTTAAGATTCAGAGCTCAGAAACCCTGCCTGGAGTGCCGATCTTGCACATCCAGAGGTTTTAGGGAGATGACAGAGTTGTAAAGTCGTGGGGAAGACCTTAAATTCTAGGGCAGTGCTGAGGGCATAGGAGCATTGGTGGTATATGTTGCCGAATTGTACTTTCCAAGCGCTTAGTACAGTGCTCTGCACACAGTAAGCGCTCAATAAATATGATTGAATGAATGATTGAAAGAATGAATGAGTGAATTAGTGGTTGCTATTGGGAAAATGCCTGGGAACGGAAGTAGCGGGGTCCAGTGGGAAGAGCACAATACTGGAATGTGGGAGATCTGGTTTCCGATCCGTGCCATTGGCCTGCTCTGTGACCTTGGGGAAGTCATTTGTTGTCTCTGTGCCTGTTTCCTCAACCATAATATGGAAATAAGCTACCCCTTCTCCTTAGCCCTTAGACTCTGAGCCTTGCATGGGATAGGAACTGGCCAATCTGATCATCTTACATCTACCCCAGTGCTTAGCATGTAGTAATCAATCGTATTTATTGAGTGCTTACTGCATGCAGAGCATTGTACTAAACGCTTGGGAGAGTAGAATAACAGAGGTGGTAGACACGTTCCCTGCCCACAAGGAGCTTAGAATCTAGTGTGCAGTCTAGTAAGGGCTTAAAAAATACCATAATTATTTTAAAATCTAAATGCAAAGAGAGAGGGTGAGTGGGGTGGAATAAAGATGACTAAGGAACGTCTTTATCCCCAGGCTCAGGGATAACTACCGTTGTCTGGCAGCTTCCCAGTTAAAGAGCTGCTCGAGATAGTTGTGGCTGTTTGGGCCTCTAGTTCAGATCCTTTATGTCTCTCAAGGCTCAGCGCTGGTGAGCGCATTTGACTGTTATTCTATTATAGTCCGGCTGTAATGGAATGGGCTTCTTGGGGAAAGTGTTCCCATTAAATTAATACCTCTTCCGTGGAGACGATCAGTTGGCATTTAATTTACATTCCATTCAGGAAGCAGTGCAGGGAACCGGGGTGGAAGCAGGCTTCAGCTCATCTGTTGGGAGAATCCAGGCCACTTCCCCTCTCCTGCATTCTGGCACCTTTGGCTTTTTGGGGAGGTGTGGAAAAAAAAGCGTAGTTGGAAGCCAAACAGAGGAGAGGCAGCTCTCCTGATCTGCGTTCTCGTAGTGGCTGGGAACCACCTGGTCAGGTGGCATCCTCCCCTCCGTCAATATTCAGTGTCCCCAGAAGGAACCGCCGTGTTCCTGGCTATTATAGTGCTTTTCTGGGAGAACAGGGAGGAAGCGAAGTTGGAAGAGAGAACTTGAGCATTGTTACTCTGGCAGTGAACCTGGCAAAGTCAGGTGAGAGGTTGCTTCTGCCACTCACCACACGAGTCACCTACCGGAGACGGGCTGGGGACCGGGGGAAAACGGCAGGGTTTAGGTGGAAATCTGAGCGTTGACTGGTAGTACAGGGAGTTGGGAAAATGGGCCCAATTTAAGAGCTTCTGGTTCCAGTGTGATACCCAGACCGTCCCGGGGAGGGAAGTGTGTCCTGCAGAAGTGGGTATAGGGGGCCTGTCAACTTGACAGGGGTTCTAGACTGTGAGCCCACTGTTGGGTAGGGACATCTCTATATGTTGCCAACTTGTACTTCCCAAGCGCTTAGTACAGTGCTCTGTACACAGTAAGCGCTCAATCAATACGATTGAATGAATGACTGGTGTTCCCTCCAGCCCCTAAAGATCCCTCTTTTCCCTTCCAAAAGATCTGCCTGCTTCACATGAGAATGAGCTTACCCTAGCCAGTACCAAAAGTGATTCAGAGGAATAGAGCGAGGGGAAATCTTGGGTTCAACTCTCCATCCTCCAGGCTCGGGCTGCCACGAGGTGCTTGTGAGCAGAGCAACTCCTGTGATTTCTCCTCCATCCTCGCTGTGTCCGACCGAGGGGGCTGGCACCTCCGGCGGGGAGATCGGCTAGTAGGCAGGTTCAAACGGCGCGGTATGGGTGGCAGGGGAAGAGAGG
This sequence comes from Tachyglossus aculeatus, assembly GCF_015852505.1. Lineage (NCBI taxonomy): Eukaryota > Metazoa > Chordata > Mammalia > Monotremata > Tachyglossidae > Tachyglossus > Tachyglossus aculeatus. Next base: position 57,652,140 of record NC_052070.1, on the reverse strand, counting down.
TTTGCCAGCAACTAATCTCTAGCAGTCGTCGATGGGCTTCTACATGCTACCAGTCCATCCGCCGCCAGCCAACACACCCTTCCTTCCAGCTCCCTGAAGCAGGAACAGAAAAAAAGATAGGCTTTCTAGAGGAAACGAGGGAGTCCAAGAGCTAACATCCCTGGAACATCCCCTCCCTCTCTCCTCCAGGCAACGCCCAAAGTTTGTGTACCTGAATCCAGGAGTTTTCTTTTTCTCCTTTTTTTCTTGAGGAAAGGCGCCTAGTCAATTTTGTTTTTTTTTTTGGATGCTTCTCATCCTGTGTGTGTCTCTCTCCTGTATGAGAGAGGAAGCGAGACAGAGACTGAATGTTGGACTGTATCCCTTCCCAGTGATCTTCCTGCTTTATGCTCTTCCTAGGGCCAAGTGGCCTGCTAGCTCAGAAGGCCAAGGAATCAATAAATGATATTTATTGAGCACTTACTATGTGCACAGCACTGTTTTAAGCACTTGGGAGAGTACAATACAAGAGAATTAGCAGGCACGTTCCCTTTCCATAATAAGCTTAGTCTAGAATCGATCTAGAACACTAATAATAATAATAATGGCATTTATTAAGTGCTTACTATGTGCAAAGCACCGTTCTAAGCGCTGGGGAGTTGCAAGGTGATCAGGTTGTCCCATGGGGGGATCACAGTCTTAATCCCCATTTTACAGATGAGGTAATTGAGGTATAGAGAAGTTAAGTGACTTGCCCAAAGTCACACAGCTGACAATTGGCGGAGCCGGGATTTGGACCCTTGACCTCTGACTTCAAAGCCCGTGCCCTTTCCACTGAGCCACGCTGCTTCTCTAGAATACCAGAGGTTGTGAGTTCTAGTAATATACAGGGGGTTTTATGGTATTTAAGCCAGGCTCTGTACTAAGTGCTAGAGTAGATACAAGATAATCATGTTGGATGCAGTCCATGTCCCACATGGAACTCAGCTTAAATCCCCATTTTACAGATGAGGTAAGTGAGGCAAAGGTTTTAATCCTGTTCCTGGACCTTGGACGGTTTGTTAGAGATTTTTAGGGTGAAAGCCAGACTCTATTGCCCCTCATCATTTACAGCGTTTTAAAGCTGCTTTTTTCCATCCCTGGATTGAAGAAAAACCCCAAAAACCTGTAGGGTCTCTCGTGGTTATCTCTGATGGATGCACTTCGGGGTCTGTGGGAAGAAAGGCCTCTTGCTTGGTTAGGCTATGGCCATCTACCAGTGTAGGATGACTTCTAATAATAATAATAATTTTGGTATTTGTTAAGCACCTACTATGTGCAAAGCACTGTTCTAAGCACTGGGGAGGATACAAGGTGATCAGGTTGTCCCATGTGGGGCTCACAATCTTAATCCCCATTTTACAGATGAGGTAACTAAGGTGCAGAGAAGTGAAGTGACTTGCCCGAAGTCACTCAGCTGACAAGCAGTGGAGCGGAATTTGAACCCATTACCTCAGGCTCCCAAGCCCGTGCTATGTCCACTAAGCCACGCTGCTTCTCTGCTGCTTCTACTTCTTCCATCTGTAACACCTCAACCTGGTCCAGCTCTAAAAGGTATCCAGTTACTTAATTGATGGTATTTATAAAGCGCTCACTATGTGCAGAGGACTGTACTAAGCTCTTGGGAGAGTACACTACTATAAGAAGCAGCACGGCCCAGTGGAAAGAACATGGGCTTAGGAGTCGGAGGACCCGGGTTCTAGTGCTGGCTCTGCCACATGCCTGTTTGGTGACCTTGGGCAAATCACTAACTTCCCCGTTGCTCAGTTACCTCATCCGTAACTGCAGAGAAGCAGCGTGGCTCAGTGGAAAGAGCCCGGTTTGGGGAGTCAGAAGGCATGGGTTCTAATCCTTGCTCCGCCCCATGTCTGCTGTGTGACCTTGGGCAAGTCACTTAACTTCTCTGAGCCTTAGTTCCCTCATCTATAAAATGGGGATTAAGACTGTGAGCCCCATGTGGGACAACCTGATCACCTTGTAACCTCCCCAGTGCTTCATTTGGACAAATCTCCTTTTCATTTTGCCTCCTCTCACTTTTAAAGCCTTTTAACTGAGAAGGAATAGAGAATACTTGTTACGCCTGATACATTGCTTGCATCACGAAAAAAAACAGTGTTTTGCACATAGTACGCGCTTAATAAATGCCATTATTATTGTTATTATTATCTGTAAAATGGGGATGAAATCCTACTCCCCCTTAGACTGGGAGCCCTATGTGGGACAGGGACTGTGTCCAACCTGATTAACTTATAGCTACTCCAGTGCTTAAGAACAATGCATGGCACGTAGTATGTGCTTAACTAGTACCGTAAGTACAACTCCTAATAATAATAATAATAATGGCATTTATTAAGCGCTTACTATGTGCAAAGCACTGTTCAGAGTTGGCAGACAACATCCCTGCCCATAACGACTTTCCAGTCTAAAGGCTTAACCCTAGCTCCTCTCCTGTTACTTAGAAACGGTCCTCTGAGCCCCAAAATCCGAATGTAGCTTAACTCTCTAGTGACAGGCAGCGGGGAGAAAAACTGAGCAGCGTTCAGATATTTCCCCATCAAGGCTGCTTAATCCCTTGCCCGGCACCGCACCGCCTTTCTTTTGAGATGCAGCTTGTCTGAACTCAGGTTTGAGCTTGGCCGAAAGGATTCCAGCCCTTCGAGGGAAGTTCTAGGGGAGGATGTGAAGAAGAGGTGACTCAGCCGGGCGACGGTTTCGGATTCCCGCAGCCGCGACCCCGGCTGGGCTCTTCGTCAGCCCCTTTCCTGCCAGCGCCGGGTGTCAGAGCAGCCCCAAATACGCGTGCGCTAGTTGCGGGGAGGTTGCGGGGGGTGGGGGGTGTGCGTGAGATGAGCTGTTCTTTGGCCCAGGCCGGTCCTTGCCCGTCATGTGACTGCAGCAGTAGCTGGCGGCCTGCTAACGGGGCCGCAGTGACATGTGCGGGGAATGCAGGGTGGCCACATCTGGCCAGGGAAAGCGGCTCCACCAGGCCCTCCCATCTTCTTGGCCTCCTTGGGGCCGCCTGATGGGATGGGGGGGAGAGCAGGATGTGCCTGAGACCCCCCCAATCCCCTCCCCTCTTCGGCCACCCCCGGGCAGCGAACCTGAGGTGGAGAGTTCTGTCAGACTGTGGTCCGTTCTGCTCGGGGACCAAGGCCCAAGGATTCAGTCGTGCTTATTGTGTGCAGAGCACTGTGCCAAGCTCTTGGGAGAGTATAATATAACAATTTGGCCGAGTTGGTAGACACCTACCCTGCACAAAATAAAAGGTGCAAGCGTCGCTCCAGGAGACCAGAGGAACTGGGCCTCTGCGCCGTCACTTCCCCGCCCCTCGATGTTGTTCAGGGAATTCCTGCCCACCCCAATCTGTCCTCTCCTCCCGCCAACCCCCTTCTCCTCCTCATCATCCAGAGAAGGGACAGGTGAGAAGCCCAGCTCTGAGATTTACTCATATCTATTCTATTTATTTTATTTTGTTAGTATGTTTGGTTTTGTTCTCTGTCTCCCCCTTTTAGACTGTGAGCCCACTGTTGAATAGGGACTGTCTCTATATGTTGCCAATTTGTACTTCCCAAGTGCTTAGTACAGTGCTGTGCACACAGTAAGCGCTCAATAAATACGATTGATGATGATGATGATTTACTCTCAATCCTGAGATTTAGTCCTCCATCTAGATATCTGAACCGTGCAGATTTGAGGGTCCCTGCCTCTTTTCCAAGGGGAAAGACTAGAGTGGAATATGAGCCAGGGGCCAGTGAAGCAGGGAGTCTTGGGAAGAAACGGCAGAGAAGCAGTTTCTTCTGTTTCCGTTCTTTGGGAATACTCGGGAATCCCCATCTGCAGAGGTGGAGAGCTCGAAGGAGAGTGAAGTCCGGTAGGGACAGAAGTGGGTAAGGAGCCTGAGTCCCAAAGCCAGCCAGGGTAGTTTTGGACACTACTTGGTACCTTCTAACCTAGAAGCAGAGTGAACTTGTGGACTGCAGAGTTAGGGTGACCATGGGCAAGTCACTTACCTTGTCCATGTCTTAATTTGTTCATTTATACAATGGGTTAAATAGCTGCTTTGCCTCTGCTTGGATTGTGAGCCCCACATGGGACATGGATTGGGTCTTATCCAATTGTATTGTTGCTACTCCTGTTCTTAGAACAATGCTTGGCACATAATAGATGCCTAATGAATACCACAATTACTTATTTTTTATAATAGCATTTATTAAGCGCTTACTATGTGCCAAGCACTGGGGAGGTTACAAGATGATCAGGTTGTCCCACGGGGGGGCTCACAGTCTTAATCCCCATTTTACAGATGAGGTAACTGAGGCACAGAGAAGTGAAGTGACTTGCCCAGAGTCGCACAGCTGACAGTTGGCAGAGCCGGGATTTGAATCCATGATCGCTGACTCCAAAGCTCGTGCTCTTTCCACTGAGCCACGCTGCTTCTCTGTTGTCATTACTGGACTCCTTCCTCACAGGCAGCCCTTGACCATCGCCCCTGAGGCATCCCCTAAGGGTCGGTGGCTAGTTGCCTCACACCCCAGTGGTTTTTAGCCCTCGCTCCCCCTCCAAAATGCTGTGTGATATTGGGAAGATTCATTCATTCATTCAATCGTATTTATTGAGCGCTTACTGTGTGCAGAGCACTGTACTAAGCGCTTGGGAAGTACAAGTTGGAAACATATAGAGACGGTCCCTACCCAACAACGGGCTCACAGTATAGAAGGGGGAGACAGACAACAAAACAAGGGAAGGAAAGAGGGAAGATGATTTCCCTCTCTCTGCCTCTGTTTTCCCATCTTTATACTGTGACTATTTATCACTCCCACGGCTTGTAAGAATGGCGAAGGTGCTCATTTCTTCAAGGAAAGAAATGAAATAAAAGAAAAAGAAAAGAATGAAAACCCTGCAAGTGTATCCACAGTGCTCCGATCTAAACAATGTACCCAGAATCCAGCAATGTCAAAATGAAAGAGCCCAGGCCTGGAGGTCGGAGGACCAGAGTTCTAATCCTAACGCCGTCATTTGCCTGGGCCTCAGTTTCCTCATCTGTACAATGGGGATTTAAATACCTCCCCTTTAGACTGTGAATCCCACGTGAGACAGGTCAGACCGTGTCCAACCTGATGATAATAATAATGATGGTATTTGTTAAGCACTTACTTTGTGCAAAGCACTGTTCCAAGCTGATGATCTCATATCTACCCCAGCATTTAGTGCAGTACTTGGCAAAAGAGAAACAGCATGATTTAGTGGATAAAGCACGAGCTTGGGAGTCAGAAGGAACCGTGTTCTAATCCCGGCTCTGCCACTTGTCTGCCGAGTGACCTTGTGCAGCTCACTTCCCTTCTCTGAGCCTCATTTATCTCTTTGGTAAAATGGGGATTAAGACCGCAAGCCCCATGTGGGGCTGCACCCAACCTTTAGACTCGTAAGCTCACTGTGGGCAGGGAATGTATCTGTTTATTGTTGTATCGTACTCTTCCAAGCTCTTAGTACAGTGCTCCGCACACAGTAAGCGCTTAATAAATACGATTGATTTGGCTTGTGTTTTCCCCAGCGCTTAGTACAGTGCCTGGTATATAGTGAGTGCTTAGCAAATACCGTAAAAATACCTCTGTTAATTCTTTCATTTAATTTGCAGGCTCTTGATTCAAAATAGCCTAGATTCCCCTGAGATTCTGCCGAAGCTGGTGGCGCTGGCCCATCTTGGGCAAGCGTAGCGCTTGGGGCTCGGAGCATGGGTGGATGGGCTCCACCCAGGCATGCCCCATCTTGACTGCCACAGCGCAGCACTGTTTTTAAACCCCTTTAAGGAGGGATTGTGCCCTGCTCTTTGTTCACATGCCTCTCGACAGCCGGGAGCTCAGCCCAACAACAGAACAGTTATCCTTTAAGTAAGTCGCCAGAGCTTTCTGAGCTAAAAAGGGCTTTGTGAGGGGGAAGGGCCCCGGGGTGATGGGAGCCGTAGAAAATGCTGGAGAAAAGGTAGAGGAGCTTAGAGGAGAAAGAGCAAGGTTCTGGAAGTCCGAGGATCTGGGTTCTAATCTTACCTCTGCCACTTGTCTGCTGGGTGCCCTTAGGCGAGGTACTTAACTTCTCTGTGCTTGTTACCTCATTTGTAAAATGGGGTTTCACCGACTACTCTCCCTCCTGCTTACCTTACTGTGAGCATAGGGTGGGCCCCGTCTGTCCTGATTGTCCGATTTCCCTCAGTTCTGAGAACAGTGCTTGGCACTTAATAAATAGGACTAAACAAATAGCACAATTATCAACAAGAAGCAGCATAACCTAGTGGAAAGAGCACAGGCCTGAGAGTCAGAGGTCCTGGGTTCTAATCCCGGCTCTGCCTCTTGCTTGCTGTGTGACCTTGGGCAAGTCACTTAACTACTCTGTGCCTCAGTTACCTCATCTGTAAAAGGGGGATTAAGATTGTGAGCCCCATGTGGGACAACCTGATCACCTTGTATCCCCCCCCAGAGCTTAGAACAGTGCTTTGCATGTAGTAAGCGCTTAATAAATGCCATCATTGTTATTGTTATCATCCCCAGCGCTTAGAACAGTGCTTTGCATGTAGTAAGCGCTTAATAAATGCCATCATTGTTATTGTTATTATTACTCTGGGCCTCAGTACCCTTATCTACATAATGGGGATTCAGAACCTCTCCTCCCTTCTACTTAGACTGTGAGCTCCATGTGGGACCTGATCATTCTGTATTGACCCCAGCACTTAGTACAGTGCTTGGCATATAGTAAGCGCTTAACAAATGCCACAATTAGTATTACTTTGGTTATTATAAATCGATAATAATGGTATTTGTTAGGCACTTGCTATGTGCCAGGCCCCATGCTAAGCGCTGGGATCGGTACAACCAAGTTGGGTTGAACACAGCAGTCCCTGTCCCACATGGGGCTCCCAGTCTTAATCCCCATTTGACAGATGAGGTAACTGAGGGCCAGGGGAGTGAAATGACCTGTTCAAGGTCGCACAGCAGACAAGTGGCGGTGCGGGGATTAGAACCCAGGTCCTTCTGACTCGCGGGCCCATGCTCTATCCACTGCACCACGCTATCATTATTATTTTTGTTATTAATGCAGTTCTGACCCAGCACTGTGCTGGCTTGGACACAGGTTAAATGGGCCAGATGGAAAGGGGACGAATCCATATACTAGAGCCCGGGGAGAAGCTGGCAGGGGGGCTTCAGTACCGATCTGCCATTAGGCTAATGCACTTATTGGCCCTGGTTTCGAAGGCAAAACAACAAATGGGACGCAGCTTCCCTCCACCGGCGAGATGAACCCGCACAAGGCTTGGTTACTTCCATCCCGACCCGTTAATGAGGAACTGAGGCGAACTCCGTTGCGGTGGATGAGCGGTAACCCCTCTGCCACCCCGAAGATGATCTGAAAAGGGAAATCAATTTAATCCTTGCAGGGAAGGGGTTGTGAGCCCTAGGCGATGAAGCATTTGGGATGAAGGAGAGATTGAAGCCAGGGCGATCTGGAGGATTTTGTAGCTCTCGGTGGGGCCGGCTTTTGATCGGACTCCGACTCCGCATTGCACAGCGGGAGCCCTGGGTTTCCCGGCCCCTCCCCACGGAAGCAAGATCTTGCCTTCTTTGAGCAATTAGTTTTTCCATCTTTCCTTGGGAGGAATTACAATTGCTTCATCAGGGGTTGGGAGACCGGTGACTGCTGCAGTTGCTCTGAGCTGGGGAGAGAGAGGCCAACAGAAGGTAGGGACGTCAGAGAGCCAGGCGCATCTGGCTCGCCTGCTGTGTGACCTTGGGCAAGTCACTTCTCGGTTTCCTCACCTGTAAAATGGGCGTTCATTACCTGGTCTCTCTCCTGCTTTGGAGAGCAGTGTGGTCTAATGGAAAGAGCATGAGCCCAGGAGTCAGAGGACTGGGGCCGTAATCCAGGCTCCGGCCCTTTCCTGCTGTATGACCTTGGGCAACTCACTTCTCTGGGCCTCAGTTCTCTCATCTGCAAAATGGGGATGCGATACCTGTTCTCCCTCTTACTTAGACTGCGAACCCATGTGAGACCTGGTTATCTTGTGTCTGCCCCAGCACTTGGTACATTGCTTGGCAAATAGTAAAGCCCTTAAAAATACCACAGTTGTTGTTATTCTTATTATCATTATTTAGACTGTGGACTCGAAGTGGGATAGGGACCGTCTGATTATTTTGTATCTATCCCAATGTTTAGCACAGTGCTTGGCATGTAGTAAGCACTTAACAAGTACCACAATTATTATTATTTTGTGGTTCATATGGAGGGGATTTTCCCAGTATCCCAGTGGGCTGATCTGTCTGACAAGATGATTGCAAAGCCACCTCCAAGGGGACATGGTGGGCAGGAGGGGTGTATAATAATAATAATAATGGCATTTATTAAGCGCTTACTATGTGCAAAGCACTGTTCTAAGCGCTGGTATGTGTGTGCCTTTTTCATTCCTAGTAGTGGAATTGTCCGGTTTGAAGAACAACACTGCCGACAGTAAAATCTCAAGGGTTGCTTAGGCCTCCTTTGAAAAGCTATTCCAGAAAGCTGTGCCAGATGCTGTATTAAGCACTGGAGTGGTACAAGCTGTTCGGGTTGGACACGGTCCCTGTCCCATGTGGGGCTCACAGTCTCAGTCCCCATTTTACAGATGAGGTAACTGAGGCACAGAGAAGTAAGTAACTCACCCAAGATCACACAGCAGGCAAGTGGCAGAGCCGGGATTATGCGTCTGCCCAGGAGCTGCCCTGCAGCAGAGGGAGAGGAGGAGATGCTGCCAGCCCCTGGTACCCACCCTGACCCAGCCCCCCGGGATCCCGGGACCCCTCCTGTCCTGGAACCAGGAGGGTGACAGTGGGCCCAGAGAGGACGATTCGGCTGGGACCTTTGAACCTCGGCGTCTCCCGGTGTAAAATGCCGGCCTGGAGTGGTCTTTTGTCCGCCACATCAGGAGTCTCCTTGAAGCCAAGAAGTTGGCAATCGCCCAGGGAGGGAGGGAGGGAGGGCTTGGCTCGATGGGAAGAGCCAGTTAGATTCCTCTGGAGCTGATCCTGGACATTAGTTTCTAGTTCAGTCCCCAGACTCCCTCCTTCTGGGGCCCTTACTCTGTCCCTCCGCAGACGCTGGACTCTTAACATCTTTAAATTTAGGCCGCACGGTCTGGGCATGAGGATTGACTCCCTCCTCACCATGACTGAGGAAGGGAGGGAGGAGGAATTCTGGTGTGCATGTGTGCGTGTGTGTGTCCCTCCGTCCGTTACCGTGCAGCCTCCATTTTCGTCCACTTTCCAAACGTCAATGTGGTAACCGAATCTGCACCCGGTCATCACTTTCCCTCCACCCTACTCTTGACTCACCCAACGATGACATCGACGGCAGCTCTCGGAGGTTGCCAAGGTGTAGACTGTGAGCCCACTGTTGGGTAGGGACTGTCTCTATAAGTTGCCAACTTGTAATTCCCAAGCGCTTAGTACAGTGCTCTGCACGCAGTAAGTGCTCAATAAATGCAGTTGATTGATTGATTGATTATTTTGCTCTTGATTCACCCCGGGCATTCATTCATTCAATCATATTTATTGAGCACTTACTGTGTGCCGAGCTCTGGACTAAGCGCTTGGAAAGTGCAGTTTGACAACAAATAGAGACTATTCCTACCCACTAACAAAGACAAATCCTGGGGTTCCAAATCAGCCAATGTGTGCGGGGAACAGGAGAGGACGATAGACTCGGTTGATACGATCCTGGCCCACAAGGAGCTTATAGTCTAGTTTCAGCCCCTTTTCTTTCCAGATGCTGTTAAGCATTAGGATTGAGGTTTCAAATCCTCCAAGAGGTCATCCCCGAGTAAGCCCTCTTTTCCCCAGCTCACTCTCCCTTCCGCGTCTTCTGTGCTCCTGGATCTGTGACCCTTGGACATTTGATATTCGTCTCATCCCCAACCCCACAGCACTTATGTTCGTATCTTTAAATGGTATATTGTAATTTATATTAATGCCAGTCTCCCCCACTGGACTGTGAGTTCATTATAGGTAAGAAACCAGTCTAATTCTATTGTACTATACTCTCCCAAGTGCTTAGTACAGTGCTCTGCACATAGTAAGTGATCAATAAATACCATTGATTGATCAATTAGGATCCTGGGGAAGGGGAAGAGAGAATTCCCCCTCTTGGAGTTATCTTATATGGAAGTGCCGGTCTTCAAAGACGTAACGGGTCTTGTTTAACAGATTCCCACTGGGGGATGGGTGTGTCGACCCCGTGGTCGATCTTAACTGGTCTTCTTGCTGCTCCTTTCATCCTCCTGTGTCGATCCCCCTCCTGTGTCGATCCCTTCACCGTTGCTCACAGGCCACCCCACTTCTTGCATTGCAGCTGCTGTCTTGGCAACTTAGTGAGGTCCCCGGGGGGCCGACATCGGGGAGGGAGGTGGGGGGTCCTCTCGGGTGATAGGGCTGGAAGCTTCAGGACAGGGGGTGTGCAGGCACTCAGCTCTGGTGCGCTCTTCATCCCCTTCACTGCTCACCAGCTCCTCGCTTTGTGGGCCAGGGACCGGGACTATGGCAGCTCCGTGCGTAACCCAGTGGCACCTTCTGTCTTCCAGGTGGGAGGAGGAGCTGGCCAAGCGCATGAGTCTCCAGTCCATGGTTGAAACACTCCAAGAGGTAAGCTCCCCTGGAGGGCAAGGAGAGGGGGTGAACTGGAGAACTGGATTTGGGGTGAGGGGGCAAGGGGAAGCATCCCAGGTAGATACAGACAAAGCCCCTTCTCTTTGGATGGCACCTGGAGGGGAGTGCTGCGTAGTGGGCAGAGCATGCACTGATCTGCAATAATAATTATGGTACTTGTTAAGGGCTTACTCTGTGCCAAGCACTGTTCTAAGAGCTGGGGCTCCTACTCTTAATCCCCATTTTACAAATGAGGCCCAGGGAAGCGAAATGACTTCCCCAAGGTCAGACAGCAGACAAGCCTCGCTGCTTCCCAGGGCCGGGTCCATTTCTGATTCTGCCTCTGGACTCCCTCTGCCCTTCGAGTCGCTCTTTCTTGCTCTGGGGAGTGTCTTGTGCTGCCCCACGGAGATGGGGGAGCAGGGATCCTCTGCTCCCCAAACCCTTTCTTGGGTAAAGAGAGGATGAGTGAGATTGACTCTTGGTAGGACGTCAGACTCCAGAGAGGGGCAAGATGTGGGGGACTGCTAGTTTGTGGTCCTGGTACTGAGTCTTGGTTCCTGGGTGGCTGGTTTTCTCCAGGGGTGTTGTGGACTTTCCCTCCCCTCGCCAATTTATCTGCTTCACCGGAAAGATGCCTCAACCTTGAATTGGCCAGAAAGCAGCGAGGCCTAATGGATAGAGCACAGGCCCGGGAATCCGAAGGACCTGGGTTCCAATCCCGGCTTTGGCACTTGTCTGCCGTGGGACCTTGGGCAAGCCACTTCGCTTCTCTCTGCCTCAGTTACCTCATCTGTTAATTGGAGATTAAGACTGAGTCCCTGGCTCCAACCTGATTAGGTTGTGTCTACCCCAGAGCTTAGTTCAGTGCCTGGCACATGGTAGGCGAATAACAAATGCCAGATATATAAATATATTTTTAAAAAGCCTAATCTAGGTCAGGGAGCTGAGTGGGGACCTCGCTGCTCTTGGGTCTCCAGCCCCACAGAGGCTGGGCCTGTTAAGGTCTCAGAAAGGAGAGTTTCATGGGGATTCTCTGCAATGGTCTGTGTTTGCTTATAATTGTGGTTTTTGGTAAGTGCTAACTCTGTGCCAAGCGCTGGGGTAGATTTGAGATAATCAAATCAGACCCAGTTCCTGTCCCACATGGGGCTCTCAGACTAAGCAGAAGGGAGAATGGGTATTGAATCCTCATTTTACAGATGAAGAAACTGAGGCCTACAGGATTGAAGTGACGTATCCAAGGTCACGCAAAAGCCAAGTGGCAGAAGCCAGCTCCTCTGACTGCAAATTCCACACTCTTTCCATTAGGCCATACTGTTTCGGGGCACTTTCTCAGGAGCAGCAGCCCTCACCCCCCTACTCCCCAGAAAGATGAAGTGATTGCCCATTCCAGCTCCAGTCCTGCTTCTTCCCACCCGCAGCTATCAGCCTTGTGTCCCTCTGGATCTCACTCCCCTCCCCTTAAACCTGAGCCCCTTTAACTGCTGCTCTCCTCCTCCTTTAGGAGGCCCAAGAGGCAGAGGCCATCCAGGAGGAGCTGAATGAGAAGATCGAGAGGCTGAAAGCAGAGCTCGTGGTGTTCAAAGGCCTGATGAGTGATGTAAGTGCCGTCTCCCTCCATCTTCCCCCACCCCCCATGTTGGCAATATGTTTCCTCTCTCCCCTTCCCACCTCCTCCCCCATGCAAACTGCTTCATTCACAATGAGTTTCAGGCTGTAGTGAGCACTGCTTTGTAGTTAGTTCCCTGGCTGCCTCAGACCAACAACAGATGCATCGGAAAACAATCCCCCTACCCTCCTGCCCCGAAGTCACCCACCCCAACCTCCCCCGCTTCCTGTTGGTCTGTTTAGAGATGCATTTATTTGCTGCTTAGCCCTTAACCCTGATGATTATTTTGAATTATTATTTTTCTTTTTGCTCGTCACAAGTTCACAGGGCTGGCATTCGAAGCCCAAACCCTGGCGCCACTATGGGATGTGGGCCAGGACCACCCCCTTCTGAGGGTTTGAGGGCTCGGAGGGCAGAGGGGGTTCTGTTGGGTTAAAGCCACCGTCCTGCTTTCGCCTGATACAAAATGTTCACTCGTTGATATGTTGAATGGCTAATGAGCCTGAGATGTCGGAGCACTGGGGAGTTTTTACAGTTGGGGGACTTGGCCCCCGAAGAGCTGAGGAGCACGAATGGTGCCGGCCTTTGAGCCAGGCGGTGTCAGGATTTTGCAGCACTTTCCTGTCCGGCTGGGGTTGTGGGATGGGAGGTACTCAGGGCTCTCCGAGCTGAGCCCCTGTCGGTCCTGAGTTTGGATGATCCATTCATTCATTCGTTCAGTCATATTTATTGAGCGCTACTCTGTGCAGGGCGCTGTACTAAACACTTGGGAGAGTACGGTGTAACAATCAACAGACACATTCCCAGCCCACAGTGAGATTAAAGGCTAGAGGGATCCATGACCCTATGTTCCCCCTTGTCCTTGGCTGGTGGCAGTGGTTTTGACCCAGGATTCCTGTCACCTCCAGCTTCAGGATCCAGAGTCAATTAAATGTCTGTCAGAACAGTCCCAAACTAGGGCATCCACTGACTTCCCATCCTTTCCTCCTCTCCCTGTGGGACACATTCAGGAGCAAAACTCTCCATCAATCAATCAGTGGTATTTACTATGTGCTTACCATGTGCAGAGCACTGTATTAAACCCTTGAAAAAGTAGATTACAATACAGTTGGAAGACAAAAATCCCTGCCCTCAAAGAGCTTACGCTTTTTATTCAGGAGGAGGTTTCCTGCAGCTTTGAAGCCTCTGGGCCTTGCTGATTTGGAAGAGTTCGTGTGGGAAGAGAGGCCGAGGATGGGGAGCATCAGGCTCTGACTTTACCAAAAAAAAATGCGGAAGGAACCGGGGGGCCTGGAGTCCCGGAGTGGGTTGGGAGAAGGTGGGCTGACGGCACTTGGTATTTACCCCACAGCATTTATGTACTTATCCATAATTTGTTTATATTAATGTCTGCCTCCCCCTCTTGACTGTCAGCTAATGGTGGACAGGGAATGTGTCTCCTAACTCTGTTGTATTGCACTCTCCCGGACACTTAGTACAGTGCTCTGGACACCGTAAACACACAATAGATACTGTTGATTTGATTGACTAGATGGCTAGAGGTGTAAGGTTGGTTTGGCTGAACTTCAGTGGCCCAGAGGTTGCCTACTCTTGGGGCTGAGCCGACTGTGCCTTGGAGGAGTTATGTCAGGGAGAGTTTGGTGTTGCTTTCAGGTTGTGATTGTGGTTGATGGGGAGCTGCCTGGTGATCTGAATGGTGTTCAGTAGGGATGGGTGACTGATGTTTCCCCCCAACCTCCCGCCTCCGCCTGCGATCCCCTGCTAGGCTTCCTGCCTTGGGTGATCCTGGCCCTCGCCAGTCTGAAGGAACCCGGGACAGCGGTCGGGGCAGTGCGGAGGGACGGGGCCTGCGGAGGTGGCGGGAAGAAAGAAACGTTTGCCATGGGTGTGAATTGTTTTCAGCTCTACTCAAGGCTATTGTGTGTGTGCTGAGAGAGGATGGCTTCCGGTGCACTGGGCAAGTAGCAAACAGGAAGTGATCCCTCCAGCCTGCCTCCAACATCAAGGAAACATTGACTCCCACAAGCTCCTGTCACTGGCCACTGAGACCGACCCTGGTCTCTCCACCTGGTTAGGAGGGCGGCCTCAGGTCCCAGCCTCTCTGGGGCCTGGGGGACCAAAGGCCATGCCCGCTCCCCCCCTTCCCCAGCACCCTCAAGATCCATCCCCTCTTCTGGCACTTGCTCTCTCCTGAACTCACATAACCCCCTGCTGTCCTCCCTGCAGCCCATGACAGACCTCGACACAAAGATCCAGGAAAAGGCCATGAAGGTGGACATGGACATCTGCCGGCGAATCGATATCACAGCTAAGCTGTGCGATGTTGCGCAGCAGCGGAACTCAGAAGACGTGTCCAAGATCTTTCAGGTGAATAGGGCCTGCCCACCCCAGCCGCCGGCCCTGCCCCTGGACGGGTCTGTCTTCTTGCCAGCACTACTCCTAGTCTGCCCCAACTCCCTCCCGGCCCCCCTAGCAGGTGCTCTTAGGCTCCCCAAGAAGTCCCATCCTACATCTCTCAGAAATAAGCTTTCCTCGGGGACTGGAACCCACTGCCTGACGGAAGCAGTGCTCACCTTTACGAGCCCGGGCCCCGACGAAGGGGACGGGGAGAGTCAGGTCAGGGTGCTGAGGCTGTGAGAGGTGCCTTGCTGTAGACAACTGAGTTTGCAAATTGGGCTCTGTGCCTTTCCATCAGGTCTTTTTTCTGTCACGTTTCTGTTTCTGTGATAATGCAAGTGTGTGCGTGTGTGTGGGTACGTGTAAACCCGAGAGATCCCGATCTAACTAGCTGCCATTTGAGCTGGGAAGGGGAAACCAAGGTTATAGGCTGCTCCTTGCACTCATTCTGAACGTACTGTTCTTGGAAAGCGGCTGCTCTACCGGTGTTTTCTCCTTTCTGTTTTCTTTGTCTTTGCTTGATCTCAGGGTGAAGTGGGTGTGCTACCACTTTAACTGTGGGACTTGAATATTGGGGGATGCCCTCATCGGCCTCTCCTTCCTCCATCTTTCCTGCTCAGAGGCCAATGGGAGGCATGGAGGCTAAGCGGGGAGACGAGGCATTCTGTCATTCTGTGGACACTCTGTAGTCTCTTTGTGTGTGTGTGTATGTGTGCTCTTCAAGCTATTCTGTGTATGGTCCTCGGGCAACCCTGTGTAGCTTCTGTGTGCACTTCTGGAGCTTCTCTGTGGGCAGTCTGTAGCCTCTATGTGTTCTTCGGCCCTTCTGCGTAAACCTGTGTTTGTGTTCCTTGGGCAGGTCCAGGTACACTTTATAGCCTCTGTGTCTGCTCCTTAGGCAGGTCTGGGTACACCTTGTAGCCTTTGTTGTGCACTCCTTGGGCAGGTCTGGGTAACGCCTTGAAGCCTCCGTGTAGGCTCCTTGGTTACTTCTGTGTATATCCTGTGACCTGTGTGTGGGCCCCTCTGGCACTGTTGGGTATACCTTATAGCTTCTGTCAGTGCTCCTTAGGCAGAACTTTGGACACCCTGTAGCCTAGGTGTACCTTTTATGCCTCCAGTAGTATGGGTGTAGTGGTCAAAAGGCCCTAAAAAGCGACAACACGCTTTTGTGTCTGACTTAGAGGTGCTTGGTTTCTCTCTGCCCGGCTGGCAAGGGTCAGCACTCACAGCCTTTCTGCGTCAGGGGCCTCCTGCTTCCCAAGGACTGGAGTGTCCTCTTCTGAGTGGTTCTAATGGCTGGGAAGAGACAGACCTCTAAGTCCCCCCCATCCCAAGGCCACTGCTGAAGGCTTGACTGGGAACTTGGGCTTCCCCTTCCCGGTCCTGTGTCCCTTTCTTCCCCACCTAAGCTCACCTCGCGGCCGCCGTGCTCCCTGACTCCCACCCCCAAACCCCGCCTGCTGCTCAGCGAGCCCTCTACCAGCGAGCTTGCCCTGACTAGAGCCCTGGCTGCCACTCGCTTTGCACCCTGCCGTTTCCAGCTGCTTTCCATCTATCACCTCACGGAAGGGAATTTCCCCTCTGGTTCCCCCCTCAACACCCTTCATCACCAGCAGAAGCCCTGACTGGCTCTCTCGGTCACCCCCCTCTCTCTGCCCTTGGGTTCAGGTGGCGTCCAAAAAGAAAGAGCGCAAGGTCACTTCGGACGAAGACCTTCCTGAGCAGGATGCAGAAGGCAACAGGTTCTCGGATGATGAAGTGGGCTCCCTGAACATCACCGATGAAATGAAACGCATGTTTAACCAGCTGTGAGTATATCCCAGCCACCCTTA
This sequence comes from Tachyglossus aculeatus, assembly GCF_015852505.1. Lineage (NCBI taxonomy): Eukaryota > Metazoa > Chordata > Mammalia > Monotremata > Tachyglossidae > Tachyglossus > Tachyglossus aculeatus. Next base: position 57,635,617 of record NC_052070.1, on the reverse strand, counting down.
AGTCCCTTCCTCTGACAGACCCTGGCTGGGCCCAGGGACCAGGCCCTCTCCGTTCCCTCTTCACTCCCTCAGGGATCTGTCTCCAGGAAGCAGATAATCTGAAAGGAACAGAAAGTGGGAGCTGGGAATTCAGTGGAGTCTCGTCTCGCTGTGGGAGAAAATACTGCTCTGCCCTCAGTCATTTCCGGAGCCTTGGTCTATGATGATTTCATGACTCCCCCATAAAGGCTGAATTGTTCATAGCAAGCCTGGGGTTTCCTTTGGAGAAGGACACAGCAGTACTGATGTTTACTCATGCCTTTTATCCCCCTGAACTATTTTTCAACCTTTTAACCCTCTCAGAGGGTACTTCCCTAGGGGGCCTATTATTAGTATTATTATCATTTACTCTGTGTTAAACTCTGCGATAGATACAGGTTAATTGGTTTGAACCTAATCCCTGACCCACATGGGGCTCACAGTCTAAGTAGGAGGGGGTAGAGGAAGTGAATACTCATTTTACAGTTGAGGAGACTGAAGCCCAGAGCAGTTAAGTGACTTTCTTTTATGGTTTTTGTTAAGCGCTCCCTAAGTTTCTGGCACTGTCCTAAGTGCTGGGGTAGATACAAGTGGGACAGTCCCTGTCCCACGAGGGGCTCGTAGTCTTAATCCTCGTTTTACAGATGAGATAATGGAGGCACATAGAAGTAGAGTGAGTTGCCCAAGGTCACACAGCCCACTGTCCTAAGTGCTGGGGTAGATACAAGCTACTCAGGTTGGACACAGTCCCTGTCCCACGAGGGGCTCACAGTCTTAATCCCCGTTTTACAGATGAGATAACGGAGGCACGTAGAAGTAGAGTGAATTGCCCAAGGTCACACAGCCCACTGTCCTAAGTGCTGGGGTAGATACAAGCTACTCAGGTTGGACACGGTCCCTGTCCCACGAGGGGCTCACAGTCTTAATCCCCGTTTTACAGATGAGATAACGGAGGCACATAGAAGTGGAGTGAATTGCCCAAGGTCACATAGCAGATGTAGGGCAGAGCTGGAATTAGAACCCAGTCCCTTGCTCTATCCATTAGGCAACGCTGCTTCTCTGGGACTTGCCCAAGGTCACACAACAAGGAAGTGACAGAGTTGGGATTAGGGCAGAGGTCATCTGACTTTTTTCCACTGGGCCACGCTGCTTCTCAGCCACGTAACCGTCCCCCTAAGCCTCCTGCTTCCCAGTCCTCTCCCGCAGCCTTCTGGGCCCAGCAGAAAGGAGAAGCTTCCCGATTGTGACCACAGGCTGGGGTTAGTCACCCAGAGTGACATTCTTGCCCTCCTCTCCAAGCAAGCAGGGGAAACTTTCTTAAGTTTCCAACCACAGAGCGGAGTTGTGGTGCTAAGTACAGGGTTCCTGGCTCAAAATCCTTTTAAATAAGTCTGCTGAGTAGTCCGCTCCCTTTTTAGCCGTCGTCTCCGAAGCACAGAACCTGGCCAGAGAGGAGACCCAATTCACTCTACTTCTGTGTGCCTCCGTTATCTCATCTGTAAAATGGGGATTAAGACTGTGAGCCCCTCGTGGGACAGGGACTGTGTCCAACCTGAATAGCTTGTATCTACCCCAGCACTTAGGGCAGTGGGCTGTGTGACCTTGGGCAATTCACTCTACTTCTGTGTGCCTCCGTTATCCGCTCCTTCCACCGTAACTGAGGGCATTCATCTTCCTGCCACTCCCTCCCCTTCTTCTTGCTTTATTTTTTTATGGTATCTGTTAAGCACTTTCTATGTGCCAGGCACTTTACTAAGTATTGGGGTAGATAGAAACTAATCAAGTTGGACGCGGTCCCTGTCCCACACAGGGCTCACAGTCTTAATCCCTTTTTTACAGATGAGGTAATCGAGGCACAGAGAAGTGAACTGACATGCCCAAGGTCACAGAAGACATGTGGCAGAGCCGGGATTAGAACCCAGGTTTTCGGACTCCCAGGCTACAGTGCTTCTCTTTCATTGTTGCCCGCATTCATTCAATCCTGCTTATTGAGCACTTACTGTGTGCAGAGCACTGTACTAAGTGCTTAAGCCCACAGTGCCATCTGCCACAGCCCCTTTCTTAGGTGGACCATGTTCAGGTCCACTGGTCCCTGCTCTGGGAGGGGGCTATTCTTCGAATAGCTTTTTTCATCAGATAAGAAATCTACCTTCAGCAGAATCCCAATTCTCCCGACTCAAGTCTCAATCATGTTGTAGCAGCGCAAGTCACTTAACTTCTCTGTGCCTCAGTTACCTCATCTGTAAAGTGGGGATTAAGACTGTGAGCCCCAGGTGGGACGTGACCTGTATCCAACCTGATTAGCTTGTAATACCCCAGCGCTTACTGCAGTGCCTGATAGTAAACACGTAACAAACTTCATTTAAAAAAAAATAGAGGAGCTGGCTTGATGAATGAAAGGGCGAGATTTGAAAATTTGAAATAGAGAAAGAATGGCAGTAGTGCTGATAGGGCCCCAAGTCCAAAAAAACAAATTTCTTTTGGAGAGAGAGAGAGGATGGTGGGTGAATTATGCTCCCAGCCTGTTGGTTTCTGTTTTGTTTTAAATCTGAGGTTTGTTGGGTTCTGAAGCCAAGAACATCTTGCGCTGGGAGGTAGGGAGGGAGGCTGGAGGGCTGGGCCTGGGGAGGGGCCAGATTCCAGCGGGGAAAGCCACGTTTGGGCATCCTGCCCGCATCCCTCCAGCCAAGCCCCTTTTCTAGAGGAGAAGTCGCCCACCCCAAACTCCCCTCTTCCGGTCTTTGACCCCCCACACCCGCCTCCTCCGCCCCGTGCTCTCACTCTGAGCAGAGACACTGAGAGGAAATGAACTCAGAGAAGAAGAATGCTGGCTGGAAGCCGGGAAGGGAGCTGAGGCAGGGAGCCGGGCCCGGGGCGCTGGGCGGGCTGTGGGAGAGCTGTGCCGGAGCAGGCAGGAGCCGGAGAGGGATCCGAACCTGGGCGGGAACCCAGCGGGGCCTCCTCCGCCTTCCCTCTGTTGCCCTGAGCCCAGGTCGGGGCTCCATCTCTTCTCCCTGCCCCTGTTTTCCTAATTCAGGTACTCTTCCCCCTGGTCTTGCTGCCTGGATTGACTGGAGACTCAGACTTTTTAAAAAAAATTTTTAAAAATGGTATTTGTTAAGCGCTTACTAAGTTCCAGGCACTGTTCTGAGCACTGGGGTAGGTAAAGCTAATCAGGTTGGACACAGTCCATGGCCCACGTGGGGATCTCAGTCTTAATCCCCGTTTTACACACGAGGTAACTGAGGCCCAGAGAAGTAAAGTGACTTGTCCAAGGTCACACGGCAGTCAAGTGGAGGAGTCAGGATTAGAACCCAGGCCTTCTGACTTCCAGGGCTGTGCTCTATCCACTGGGCCATGCTGCTTCTCGTTTGGAAGGCTTGAGTGGCCTCCCAATTTTGGACTGACCTGGGGAGCCCTGCCCCAGCACTCCAGGTTGTATCTGCTGTCTCTATCCCAGCCTTGCAGATAACCATTTCCCTTAACCAACCCCCAAACTCTTCCTCAGCCATGTCCACCCTGCCTGATGTTGGAGCGATGCTTTCTTAAATGTGTGGGCAGCAGTGGCCTAAAGAAAGACCAGCTGAAGTGGGGAATCCATGACTGTCTTAAGGGGAGCAATGTACGGAAAAAAACATGGGCTTGGGAGTGTAATCCCAGCTCTGCTACATGCCTGCTGTGTGACCTTGGACAATCACTTAGCTCCTCTGAGCCTAAGTTACCTCATCTGTAAATTAGGGATTCGATACCTGTTTCCCCTCTTAGACTGTGAACCCCATGAGGGAGAGGGTCTGTGCCTAACCTGATTATCTTGCATCTTCCCCAGCGCTTATAACAGTGCTTGACACATAGTAAGTGCTTATTGTACTCTCCCAAGCACTTAGAACAGTGCTCTGAACATAGTAAGCCCTCAATAAATACCCCTGATTGATTAATAAATACCACAATTCTTCTTCTTATTTTTAGCCTGGAGTGTGATTTCTCTTTGGTTCAGCCTGATTTCCTGGAGACTTGAGCCTGGATTATTTGACACAGATGATGTTTTTCCCCCTCCTCATCTTCTGGGAATCCAGACCCGGGAGGTCCTGTGCTTCCCGTTATTGACTTCTGATGTCATTTCCCGCCCCCCTGCAGGAGGGAGACCTTTGACTTTGATGATGACTGTGACAGCCTGACCTGGGAGGAGAATGAAGATACCCTGTTGCTGTGGGAAGACTTCACCAACTGCAACCCATCCATAGAACTGCAGGGAGAGGTGAGGGCAACTGCAGTCCTGTCAATCAATCAGTTGTGTGTATTGAGCGCTTTTTGTGTGCAGAGCACTGTACTAAGCATTTGGGAGAGTAAAGTGCAACAGTATAACAGACAGTGCTTTGCACACAGTAAGCACTCAATAAATACGATTGAATTCCCTGGACACAATGAGCTGTCAGAAGTCCGGGTGGGGAGACCCCCTCTCCTCACCCCCAATCCGAGGGCCCTGGGAAAGCCAGCTAGCTCATACTCTTTGTGACCTCGGGCAAGTCACTTAACATCTCTGTGCTTCCATTTCCTCTTCTGTAAAATGGGGATTAAATTCTTCGGTGTTCTCTCTCCTAGGCTTCAAGCCCCACATGGGGACAGGGACCGTGTCCAACCCGATTAGCTTGTCTACCCTGGCGCTTAGCATGTAGTAAGTGCTTGACAAATCCCACTATCCAGAAATTCCTCCCGTTCTGCAGTTACTCGCTGGGGACAGTGCCCTGTTCCGTGCTCTGTCCTGAGGGGTATCCTCGGAAAATAGTCGATGCTCTTAACGATGGTTGGGACATTTGGCAGCGAGTGAAAAATAAGGGGTCTGGTTATTCTTTTTTTCACTCTTCTCCTGAGATTCCCCTTCCCCTACTTTCCATCATGCAGTGGGGAAACCACATCTGGTCCATTCATGGACCAGACTCTGAAGGCCCCCTCAACCTCCCAACGTAATGACAATAATAATAATTATTTGTTAAATGCTTACATGTGCCCAGTACTGTACTAAGCATTTGGGTAGCTACAGTGTATGCAGATTGGTTACAGTCCCTGTCCCACATAGGGCTCACAGTCTAAGTAGGAGGGGCTACAAGTATTAAACTCCCGTTTTACGGATGAGGTAACAGGCGCAGAGAAGTTAAATGACTTGCCCAAGGTCACACAGCAGGGAAATGGCCCTATTGTTTCTACTTCCCCACAGCCTCCTCCTTCTCCTGACTTGCCCCTGGCTTTTGTCTTACAGCAAGAGGAAAACCTAGGCAACCTGATCCACGAAACAGAATCCTTCTTCAAGACGAGAGACAAGGAATACCAGGAGACAATAGGCCAAATTGAGGTGCGCCTGGGGTCTTGGGGGAACAAAGGAGGCCAGGCTGGGGGAGGGAGAGCAGGCTGGAGGGGGCAAGGGAAGTTGAGCTGGGGGTGGGAGGGAAGTGGGAAGTTAGAGAAGCAGTGTGGGGTGGTGAGAAGGAGGCCGGGCCTGGGTTGGGGTAGGGGGGATGAGGGAGGTTGTGGAAGGGAGGGAGGCCAGGCCCAAAGGAAGAGAGGATGGGGGGGCAGGCCAAGGGAGGAGAGGAGGTGGGGATGAAGGAGGTTGCATGTGGATCTTTAGAGTCCAACACTGATCCCTCCCTCCTCCCTCTTACGCCGCCCCCTCCCAGATGGAGCTGGCCACCGCCAAAAGCGACATGAACCGACACCTTCACGAGTACATGGAGATGTGCAGCATGAAGCGGGGCCTGGACGTCCAGATGGAGACCTGCCGGCGGCTCATCAAGGGCTCTGCAGACAGGTACCGACTGGGCCAGCCACTCCCTGGGAGCATTCCCTTAGCGTACGCCCTGGGGTGAAATCATTTCTCCATCCAGATTGACACCCATGCCCATCACCCTTCCCAGTTGTTCCAGGTGTTTAAGTCTTCTAGACTGTGAGCCCGCTGTTGGGTAGGGACCGTCTCTATATGTTGCCAACTTGTATTTCCCAATCGCTTAGTACAGTGCTCTGCACACAGTAAGCGCTCAATAAATATGATTGAATCATGAATCCCTCCTCAAACCCTCTGTGCACCCGCCTTCCCCATTCCTTTCCTCTAACGACCTGATCACCTACTTTTTTGAGACAGTTGACACTATCAGGCGTGATGCCCCTAAAATCTCCTCTGCCCCTCCCCAGTCCCTTTCTACTCCTGTCCCTTCTTCAATGCTCCCATCTTTCCCAGCAGGATCTCTAGATGAGATCTCGTGTCTCCTCTCAAAATCCATCCCCTCCACCTGGGCATCCGAATCCATTCCTTCTCTCCTTATCACAGTGTTTGCCCCTTCCCCTTCTTCCACCCTAACTGCCATCTTCAAGTGCCTTTCCCTCTTCTAGCCTGTGAGCCCGTTATTGGGTAAGGACCATCTCTATATGTTGCCGATTTGTACTTCCCAAGCTCTTAGAACAGTGCTCTGCACACAGTAAGCGCTCAATAAATACGATTGAATGAATGAATGAATGAGCACTGGGGCCAAGACTGTTTCAGGGACAAACATGGGTCTGATAAGAGACCCCCGCTCAGTTCTTTATGAGGGAATGTATAGCCCCAGCCCAGTGCAACTGTTTTAGAGGTGGGGGAAACTGAGGCCCAGAGTGAGCCGCACACTGAGACGAGGCAGAACTCTCACGGCTCCTGTTTCCCTGCCTCATTCCTCAACCGCCTTTTCCCGTGCTTGAGTCTCATTGTCCCGGAAAATCGGGATCGCTGTTCATGCTGGGGGCCAAGGTTCAGCCCCTTTGGGTTCGGTTCTACCCTGGGGCCCACGTCTAGGTCCCCATTCCAGGGATCAGGCCAGATTCACCACTGTCAATCCATTCATTCAGTTGTGTTTATTGAGCACTTACTGTGTGCAGAGCACTGTACTAAGCTCTTGGGAGAGTACAATACAACAATAAGCAGACACATTCAATCCGTGGTATTTATTGAGCATTTACTATGCGCAGAGCACCGGCCTGGGAGAGTACCATACACCCCCTCGTCTCCCCTCCGTCCATCCCGGCCTGTCTTTCGGCATCCGAGACCGACCCCTTCCTCTCCCTTCTCCCCAGAAACTCTCCGTCCCCCAGCTCCGTAGCCAGCAGCGACTCAGGAAACACGGACGAGATCCAAGACGAGTTGGATCGAGAGGCGGGGGTGGAGCCGATGGTCAGCTGATGTCCAACGGGGAACGTCGTCCTGCAAGCCGGGGGCCCCCCGACACCCAGTGGAGGAGAAGAGGAGAGAGGTTGCGGGCAGCGAGGGAAGCGCAGAACACACACGGACTCCTGAGACCCTCCCCTCTCGCTCCTGAGGGACCGCTGCTTCCGACAGCCACCCCTCCCTCCCCCCGGCCCCCCCCCCGCCATCCCGCTCGACCACCTGCCCCAGCATTGATTGGTGCTGTAAATTTCTATCGTTCTACAGGTTCCACGTGCAGAACTGTCCGGATTCTGTCCGCCGCGGTGTTATAACTGTGCCTTTTCCCTTAGCCGAGCCACTTTGAGCTCTAAAGAGATATTACTAGCAGGTGTTTTTATATAAATGGGGGATATTCTTAATAATAATGATGATAGTAATAATAATATTTCTGGCGGCAGTGCTGGCACTGGGAAGATCCAGGGAGGGCGCCTGGCTTGCTAGAACGATCGGCTGCCTGCTCCTTCCCTCCCCCGTCTCCGTAGGAGCGATTCTACCCTTCCTTGGGGGGAAGTGGCAGGGAACACTTCCCCTGTCACCCCTCTGGAGAAGAGTTAAGTCGCCTGCAGTGTTTGGAGGCAGGGGGTGGGGACATTGATTTTCTCAGCTCTAGTGGCGAAGCAGACAGGAAAGGCACAGCGAGGGGAAAGCGGAATGACACTGTGTTCAAACTACTATGCAAAAAAAAAAAAAGCGCAGCTCGCCTTATTTACCCTATTTATGTGGAATGCGGGGCTTTGCGGGGCTTTGGGTTTTATCCTAGGCTGGGAAAGGGAGTGGAGGATGAGCTGCCTCTGGGAGACCAATGCCTTTGGTGTCGGGGATCAGATGAGAAGAGCCCACTGGGTTTGTTGTTGGGCGTCCGTCTTGGGGGTGGGGCAGAGGAGGTGTCGGACTGGCCATACTGTCCCCAGGGTTGAGTTTTTCCTTTTCTCCCCATCCCCCTCTGGCCCCCACCAATGGTAACCTATCTAGTCCAATGGGTCATTATTAGTGCCTTGGGCCTAGGCCTAGGGGTATGCTGATCAATGCAAAGGCTCCTCGGTGTCATCCTGGCCAAGCACTACGGTCACTGCAGAGTTCACCGGTCTACACTTTCTCTGTGAGAAAGCAGGCAGGGGGGACCATTTAGCCCCTCTGCTCAATAACCCTGAGAGAAGAGGGACCGCCTTCTCTTTTTCTTCGGGGAAGGAAGGGCACCATTTAGATTCTCCACAGTCCCTCAGGAGACGATGGCTCCTGGATTCCCGCTTGGAGATGGGAGATTTAGATGGTAGCGGGGACCAGCCAGGAGCCCAGGGGAGAGACTTCAGGGGAAAAGAAATGCCTTGAAGAGCTTGGGCGAGAAGCTTGCTAGCTATTAGCAAGACTTCGTGAAAGGCCCTCATCAACAGTATTTATTGAATGCTGACTATGGGCAGAGTAGCCATGGAGCCGTGTGCGAACAGTAGGCCCTCCCGCCATGCTGGGTGACGTGTCTAGATTCCCCTCTAGACTGGAAGCTCACTGTGGGTGGGGAATGTGTCAGATTGTTCTGTTGTACTCTCCCAAGCGCATAGTACAGTGCCCAGCACTCCGTAAGCACTCGATAAATACGATTGTCTGACTGAGTGTCTGGGGGCTGGAACTTGGGCTTGGTCCTTGTTCTCCCTTCACGGGACAAAGGGGCAGTGACACCCAACTCTCTGTTCCAAGGTTTTTAGCCACTTCCCTTCATAATTCTGGGGGCCCCCCACACCCCCTTTTTTCTCCAAGGGACCAGGAGGAGGTTCGTTTAATCCGGCCCTTTCCCGAAAGGCCCTCCCCTTTGACCCTGTTGTGTTTTGGTTGCTGTTTGTAATCTTAATTCCATTTGTATATATATTGTATTCACCTATCTAGTTAGGGACCAGTTTGTTGGTCCTGTCTCAGTGGCCTTTATTTCGTTTCTGAACATCTGTGAGATTGATCTCCTGGGTTTCTCCTGTGGTTCCATAGCTTATTTTCCCAGAAGCTGTTACTAGCCAAAGCAATTCCTTTTTTCATTATTTAAGGGGGAGAGACTGTGAAGAGGAGCTCACTGTTTTCTCAGCCCCTCCTGGTATTTAAAGGCAACAGGGTTCATACACTTGTTTTGGGTGAATTAACTATTGTAGTTGTAGTTGTTGTTGTTTTTTGTTTGAAATTTAAGGTTCTCAAAGCCGGTCAGGTGTGAACCTCAGCTGCTATAGGATTGAGTTTACCTGAAGGCTGGGAGACCTAGATCTCTGGGTACGTGGGTCTCTCCGGTGTCAGAGCGCCCGGGAAGGGGTGGGATTGGCCCTCTCCCATTGGGCTTGCCCCTCTGGCACAGAGACGAGGGGTCTCACCCTTCCCCCGAGCCCCCCGTCAGACCTCTCTGAAGGAACGGGATCAGGCTCGGATAGAATGGTGCGCATGTTGAGTTGGGGTGAGGGCATGGTTCCCCTACTTCAGTGGAGAGTGCTGTTGATGTGTTTAGTTTTGTTTATCCTTCGCGGTCCGCTCTGTAACTAGAGGGACCTTACCGGAGGAGTTATGCAGGTGATGGGGAGGTGAAGTAGCTTTAGAGTTAAGGTGGAAGAAAGCAAGAGTATATGAGGGTCATGAAGATTACCGTGGTGACTGGAGTCTGAATGGTTTTTTTTCCCCCCCTTATATCCCTAGGTAGCTTGACTTTGGATGCTGGGATTTTGTATTTAGAGTTGGTGTCTCTTTGTCTCGGACAGGTAGGGTTTGAGAGTTGTAAATGAGAGCTTCTCCATGAGATGCCGTCCAGTGGCCTCGTGATTAGTGGCTCGCCCACTCATCCGGGGCGAGGGGCGGCGGTTGCTGATTTCACCCCTCTTGTTGCTCGGGGTGGGGGAAGCTGCCAAAGACAGGGCTGGCTTGGATCTAGGCATATTATGCTCGGCGTGCTGTGTGTATGTGGGTGTGGGTTTCCACCTGAGTAAGGAAGGTCCCTCCTGTCCCTAGCACCAGCCCAGAACTTGCCATGAGAGGACTCCAGCCTCCCCTAGCTGGGAAAGCGTCAGGCACCGTTCTGGGGGGGTCCGGTTCTTCCTTTGTAGAGCTGTAAATACTTTATTTTTGTTTTCTATTCCTATCGCTGTGTCATATTGACACTGGTATTTTAGAGAAGTTCTCACACGCACTCACACACACACACATATCCCTGGCTGCATTCTCTCATTCTTGGATTTCGGGAGTTTCTTTTGTAAAAGGTGGGGATTCGGAAGAAGCAACTGGGGCAGGGTGGCCATAAAGCCTTCCGTTTGCCTTCAAGCATCCCTCTCCCTCCCACACACACAGTCTTCTCTAAGAGTTTGCAGAGTAAGCAGTGAAAAGGGGCAAGGGACAATCTCGAAGAGCAAATCTTTGGGTCTAGATTTGCCTTTTCTGGGTGTGTGTGGGTGGGTGGGGCGCAGGTTCTTTTGAAACATCCAAAACCCAAGTGGAGGATGAGTGCAGGGGTTGGGGGGGGGGACGTGGGTAGATGTATTCTGCAGGGGTAGCTCAGAGAATGAATTGGGGGGGGAGGGTTCAGATTTGGGGGGGGGCGGGGAGCCGGGGAGGGTGGGAGGGGAAGGGGGAAACAAACCGGGCAACTTAAGAGAACTATAGTCTATTTATAAAGCAAGAGATGATCTAGTCTATTTTTAATAAAGTCAGGATTTTTAAATGTGCAAGCTGACAGCTGTGAACACAAGCCTTTCCCCTCCGACAGACGTTCTCCGCCGTGATTGGAGCTAAGGTTAAACCTTGGCCCACGGGCAGGGAAGCTGCCACTCTTGGGGGGCCGGTTGTAATGCAACATTGTGCATGCTCTTGGTGGCTTTTGTACTGTATTTATTGGTTCACTCCTTGCCCCCCTCCCGCCAAGGCCCCTCATCACTTACCAGCTTCAGTGTTTCCAGTGCCATCCAAAAGGGGTTGCCGCCAGTCTCGCTCCGTGCGGCAACTGATTTCTCTAGGCCAAACAACTACCCATTTCCTGTAGCTCTGACCATCCACACTGGACTGAACAAATATCCTCTCTTCCAGGGAAGGTGCGGGCGAACCCATAGAGGCACAGGTGGTTCCCAGCCATTCTCAATGACCAGTCCCTGTTCCACCTAGAAGAGGATGGGGGGTGTGGGGGGGTGGCTGGAGGAACGACCCCTTTAGACAACGTGGATCCAATTTCCTCTCAGCTCCAATCAATCGATATCAATCAATTGATCAAAGAAAAACATCACGGTCTAGTGGAGGGAGCACAGGCCCGGGAGTCAGAGGACCTGGATTCTAATCCCGGTTCTGCCAAATGCTTGCTGTGTGACCTTGGGCAAGTCACTTAACTGCTCTGTGCCTCCGTTCTCCTGTTTTCCCTCCTACTTAGACTGCAAGCCCCACGCTGGACAGGGACTGCATCCAAACTAATTCACTTGGATCTACCCCAGGGCTTAGAACAGTGTTTGACCCATAGTAAGCACTTAACAAATACCGTGAGAAAACTGATATTTGAGTGCTTCCTTTGTGCAGAGCGCTTGGGAGGGTACAATAGAGTTGGTAGACGTGATCCCTGCCCTCAAGGAGCTTACTCAAAGATCAGATCGGGGAGGGAGGAGATGCCTATTTCAAGCCAATCTTGCTTTCTGAATCCTCCAGAATTCCCCCTGGAGAAAAGAAGAGGGTGGAAGGGTTCGAAACAGGGAGTTTCTAGATGGCACACATCAGAAGCTTCTTGGCTATTCGAGGCTCTGCCGTGGCTCTGCCTCAGAGCGATGCAGGTGTCCACAAGCTCATCTCCGAGCTTTCTCTGGGAGGAGGAGACAGACGGGGATGGGAGAAAGTCAGGCCCTGCCACCTCTCACTGTCCTACCCTCCAAGGGGGTTGGAATGTAAGCTAAAAGGTTCATCTTTCTCCTCATGACATTGAAAGATCATGAACCCACCCAGTCCTAAGTTGAAGTCTTCCATAGTTTTTCCTTTCACGAGGAAAAGATTTGCACTTTGGCAGTCACTGACTGGGCCTTTCTCCGTCAGGTCTCTGCTCCGATGGCAATCTCGGGTGGGTAATAATTGTGGTATCTATTAGGCCCTTACTAATTGCCAAACACTGTACTAAGTGCTGAGGTAGATGCGAAATAACTAGGCCGGATACAGTCCCTGCTCGACATGGGGCTCACAGCTAAGTCAGGGATCAAAAGCGCTTAATAAATGCCATCATTATTATAAAATGGTAGAGAAAGCCCTACCAGCTCCATTGTAGCCACTGGATTTGGGAATCCTGCCTCCCTTCCCACCACACACAAACATGCATACATTTTACTTCGTGTTTGAGCCAGAAAAGAGTCCGGGGGGATGCTTTAGGTAAGGTGCCGAGGAGGGTGAGAGTGTCGGAGAAGGAATTGCGAAAGAAAAAATCCCAGTTTTCATAGGATTAAATTTCAGCAGTGAGTTCTCCAAGGGAGGAACATCCCAGCCTGCATGCGCGGATTTGAAGCTCTGCCTTTGAGGCAAGCCCGGGGCAGGAACCTGGAGAACAGGCACGGCGTTCTCCGATTTTAGAATTTGGAGCTGCAGACGTTGCTCTATGGTGGGAGTTCCATCCTGCCCTCTCCACCCCCAAGTTAGCAATGACATTTTCTCTTTCCCTGTGGATCACCCTCTTTAAACCAGCCATATTTCTGTTTAGTGGAATTTTTGCCCGGCTAAAAGGGATATTTATTTATAGGAACGTCTGCCATTTGGGGAGAATCGGCTTGCCACTAGCTGTGTCCATCCATCGCCTGGGGCCATGTAGCATTGTGGGTTTTTATACTCATCGAAACAAACTACTGATCCGATCGAAAACAGAAGTGTTTACTTTAATGTTGTACATATTGTGCTCTTTATATTCTGTATATTAGCTTCTTTTAAATAAAATGAAATGTCTTCAAACTGGTCGTGTTCTTTCATCTCAGGCGAAGTGGTGGTTGTCTGAGGATGAGCCAATCTGCGCCTCTATCTGAAGGATGGAGTCATTTCATTCATTCATTCATTCAATTATATTTATTGAGCACTTACTGTGTGCAGAGCACTGTACTAAGCGCTTGGAAAGTACAATTTGGCAACAGAACCATCCCTACCCAATAACGGGCTCACAGTCTAGAAAAGGGAGACAGACAACAAAACAGGTAGATAGGCATCAATAGCATCAGAGCAGATAAATAGAATTATAGATATATATATCATTTATAAAATAAATAGAATAACAAATATGTACACATATACATAAGTGCTGTGGGGCGGGAAAGGGGGTAGAGGAGAGGGAGGGAGTTAGGGGTGTTGGGGAGGGGAGAAGGAGCAGAAGGAAAAGGGTGGCTCAGTCTGGGAAGGCCTTCTGGAGGAGGTGGGCTCTCAGTAGGGCTTTGAAGGGGGGAAGAGAGCTAGTTTGGTGGATATGAGGAGGGAGGGCATTCCAGGCCAGAGGTAGGACGTGGGCCAGGGGTCGATGGCAGGACAGGCGAGAAAGAGGTCCAGTGAGGAGGTTAGCGATAGAGGAGCGGAGGGTGCGGGCTGGCCTGGAAAAGGAGAGAAGGGAGGTGAGGTAGGAGGGGGCGAGGGGATGGAGAGCTTTGAAGCCAATAGGAGTTTTTGCTTCATGCAAAGGTTGATAGGCAACCACTGGAGATTTTTGAGGAGCGGGGTGACATGCAAGGAGCTTTTCTGTAGAAAGATAATCCAGGCAGCAGAGTGAAGTATAGACTGAAGTGGGGAGAGACAGGAGGTTGGGGAGATTCCTCCAACCCCGCCCCCACTTCTGTCAAAGAACCCCTCGGCTCCCTGTCTTCTGGCCTCTTTGTGTCCGCCCCAGGTGGCTGCCTCTGCAAAGGTGTTTTTGTCCAGTCCCGGAGCTGAGAAAGCCACACCTTTTGGGGTTTCCCTGAAACAGCCATTCCTGAAGCCAAATGCATTGTGAGGGCGCCTCCTTTTTTGTGTTATATTGTACCCTCCCACGTGCTTAGTACAGTGCTTTGCACAGTCAGAGCCCAATAAATATGATTGAATGAATGAATATCTGTAATTTTATTATTAATATTGATGTCTGTCTCCTCCACTCCAGCCTATTAGCTCATTGTGGGCAGGGAATGTCACTGCTCATTGTTGTACTATCCCAAGCGCTTAGTCCAGTACTCTGCACACAGTAAGCGCTCAATAAATACCATTGAATGGAGAGGAACGCAAGTATGAAAATGACTGTCATACGGGCAAGGGTGATTTGTACTTTCTGTTTCGGTGCCAGATTTTTCCGAGCCTGGATTCTGACCTTGCTGAGATTCTTTCCAGTTCTAATGCTTACTATGTGCCAAGCACTGTACTAAGCACTCCTGCTCCAGGGATTCCCTCACCGTTCACAGCTCAGGCGGGGGCCCAAGTTCGTCTCCAGTCGCGGGTGGTCACGAAAGACCCAGGCTCAGTGTCCGGTCTCTCCTCCAAACCTGTCGTTGCTCAGCTGAACTCTGGATGTTGCTGGTTCACTGGGCGGTTAGGAACAAGATCCCTGAAGCTTGATGGGAGAAACGGATTAAGGTGATTCTCTGGCTTTGAGGAAATGTAAGTAAAACCCCCAATTCACACCAAAAAAAAACCCTGCAGAAATGAAGGCCAAATAACCTGGCTCTCCACTGTGCTTCTATATTACCTCTCAGTCAATCCATCGGAAGTATTTATTGAGCAGTTTGTACAGAGTACTGTTCATCACCCTTGGGAGAGTGTATTAGACTAAAAAAACAAAAACAAAAAACTTGCCTAAGGTCTCACAGCAGCCATGTGGCTGGGCCAAGATTAGAACCAAGGTCCTCTGACTTTCAGGCCTGTGCTCTTTCCACTAATAATAATAATAATAATGTCATTTGTTAAGCGCTTACTATGTGTAAAGCACTGTTGTCAGCTCTGGGGAGGATACAAGGTGATCAGATTGTCCTGCGTGGGGCTCACAATCTTAATCCCCATTTTACAGATGAGGGAACTGAGGCACAGAGAATCCAAGTGACTTGCCCAAGGTCACGCAGCTAAGTGGCAGAGCTGGGATTTGAACCCATGACCTCTGACTCCCAAGCCCGGGTTTTTTGCACTGAGCCACGCTGCTTCGTAATAAAAGTATTTGTCAAGCACTTACTATGTGCCCAGCACTGTTCTAAGTGCTGAATAATGATGGTCTTTGTTAAGCGCTTACTGTGTGCCAAACACTGTTCTTAGCACTGGGGTAGATATAAGGTAATCGGGTTGTCCCACGTGGGGCTCACAGTATTAATCCCCATTTTACAGATGAGGTACCTGAGGCACAGAGAAATTCAGTGACTTGCCCAAAGTTACACAGCAGAGAAGCAGCATGGCTCAGTGGAAAGAGCCCAGGCTTTGGAGTCAGAGGTCATGGGTTCAAATCCCAGCTCTGCCAATTGTCAGCTGAGTGACTTTGGGCAAGTCATTTCCCTTCTCTGGGCCTCAGTTACCTCATCTGGAAAATGGGGATTAAGACTGTGAGCCACCTGTGGGACAACCTTATCACCTTGTAACCTCCCCAGTGCTTAGAACAGTGCTTTGCACATAGTAAGCGCTTAATAAATGCCATCATTATTATTATAAGTGGCAGAGATGGGATTCGAACCCACAACCTCAGACTCCCAAGCCCATGCTCTTGCCACTAAGCCACACTAGGCCATACTGCTTCTCCTTCTAATCTTCCTAATTCCACCCCCCTACCAAAATCAAGTTCCGAGGTCCTTGTAGGTCTTAGGTACCTGGGAGAGACCCTGCTACTACACAACTACTTCTCCAGGGGTCCTGGGGGCGGAGAATGGATGATGGCCAATAATAATAATAATAATAATAATAGCATTTATTAAGAGCTTACTATGTGCAAAGCACTGTTCTAAGTTCTGGGGTAGATACAGGGTAATCAAGTTGTCCCACGTGGGGCTCACAGACTTAATCCCTATTTTCCAGATGAGGTAACTGAGGCTTAGAGAAGTTGTGACTTGCCCAAAGTCACACAGCTGATAAGTGGCGGAGCCAGAACTTGAACCCACAACCTCTGACTTCAAAGCCCATGCTCTTTCCACTGAGCCACGCTGCTTCTCTCTCAGGCCAAATCCCTAAGAAGCTTCTGCACAGTGACCTGAATACTGCGTAGGGGACCTGCGTTCTAATCTCTGCTCCACCACTAGTCCTCTGTGTGACCTTGGGTAAGTCACTTCACTTCTCTGCGCCACAGTTATCTCGTCTGTAAAATGGGGATTAAGATGGTGAGCCCTATGCGGGACAGCACACAGTAAACGCTTAATGAATACGATTGAATGAATGACAGGGACTGTGTCAGCCTGATTGACTTGTATCTACCCCAGTGCTTAGAATAGTGCTTGGCACATAGTAAACACTTTACAAATACCATGTTCTGACGACTTTGACACCTGTCTACATGTTTCGTTTTGTTGTCTGTCTCCCCCTTCTAGACTGTGAGCCCGTTGTTGGGTAGGGACCGCTTCCCAAGCGCTTAGTACACTGCTCTGCACACAGTAAGCGCTCAATAGATACGATTGAATTAATGAAATTAATGAATTATTATTAAGTAGGTGCTATCTCTGCTTTCAAGGAGTTTAAAATCTAGGGTCCATTCGACCTCTGCCACAGAGCTGCATTAAGGCAGCTAGGGTGTAGCTGCTTCCTTTGCACCGATCCGGACTCATGCCGGAGAAGAGTGAGAAGACCTCGATCTCAAGATTCATCTTCATGGGATGGATGACAGCATAAAGGTCCTCACAGGTAATAATAATGATGGCATTTATTAAGCACTTACTATGTGCAAAGCACTGTGCTAAGCGCTGGGGAGTTTACAAGGTGATCAGGTTGTCCCACGGGGGGCTCACAGTCTTAATCCCCATTTTACAGATGAAGGAACTGAGGCCCAGAGAAGTGAAGTGACTTGCCCAAAGTCACACAACTGACAAGTGGCGGAGCTGGGATTTGAACCCATGACCTCTGACTCCAAAGCCCGGGCTCTTTCCACTGAGCCACGCTGCTTTCCCAGCGTGATGATGATAGCAGAAAGACCCCCAATTCAAAATGACTCTAAGACCAGTTTTAGTCAAGCATTTTTTATGATATATAAGTGCTTACTATTGGCCAAGCACGAAAGTAGATACTAGATAATCAGGTTAGACACAGTTCCTGTCCCACAAGGGGCTCACGGATGGAGGATTCAATCTCCGTTTTAAAGATGAGGTAACCGAGACACAGAGAAGTGAAATGACTTCTCCAAGGTTACACAGCAGACGAGTGGTGGAACTGGGATTAGAATCCAGGACCTCTGATTCCCAGGACCATGAGTCTTCCACTAGGCCACAGTGGGATTCCCACAGCCCCAGGGGCTCTACTTTTCCTCCCTCATTTTCAAGCTTTCTGTGCAGCTGTTTCCACCCTCTACCAACCCTCAAAAAGGCAACCAGTCTGTCCACAAATTGTCATTGAATACCTAAGGGATCCCAGCCAAGTATTTGGCTTTAGGGTGGGGTCTAATTATTCCTGAGTGCCTCTTTTTTCTTATTTCTGTCATGGCAACATGCATTTTACCCTTACCCTTGTTCATTTTTAATGATAGTGGTATTTGTTCAATGCTTACTATCATCATCAGTGGTATTTATTGAGTCCTTACGATGTGCAGAGCATTGTACTAAGCACTAGGATAGATACAATATGAGGTCAGACACAATCCCAGTTTCATACATTCTTTTAGACTGTGAGCCCACTGTTGGGTAGGGACTGTCTCTATATGTTGCCAACTTGTACTTCCCAAGCGCTTAGTACAGTGCTCTGCACACAGTAAGCGCTCAATAAATACGATTGATTGATTGATTGATACAAGACTCACAGTGTGAGTGGGAGGAAAAACCAGCTATTGAATTCCCATTTTACAGATAAGGAAACCGAAGCACAAACCAATTAATTGACTTGCTCAAGGTTTTACAGCTGACAAGGGGCAGAGGCAGAACTAGAACTCAGATCCTTTAACTCCCAGGCCTGTGTTCCGACCGCTCAGCCATGATTCTTCCTGATTTCAGTCCCTGGGACATTGATTTAGTGGGACAAGGAGAGACAGAGCTGGGTTTTTTTTCCTTTTTAATGGTATGCATTTAGCGTGCTGGACATTGTACCATAGGACTGGGGAAGATACAAGGTAATTGGGTCGGTCACAGCCCCGTCCCACGAGGTGCTCACAGTTTAAGTAGGAGGGAGAGCAGGTATTTTATCCCCATTTTACAGATGAAGCAGTGAAGTGACTTGCTCAAGGTCACACAGCAGACTTGTGATGGAGTCAGGATTAGAACCCAGATCTCTCTGATGCCCAGGCCCATACTCTAGCCACTAGACCACACTGCTTCTCTTGGTTTATAAGTTCCTTGATGGAAGGTCTCCTGGAGGAGGTGTGTTCTCAGTAGGGCTTTGAAGGGAGGAAGAAAGCTTGGGGGATGTGTGGAGGGAGGGCATTCCAGGCCAGGGGGAGGATGTGGGCCGGGGATCGACAGCGGGACAGGCGACAACGAGGTACAGTGAGGAGGTTAGCGGCAGAGGATCGGAGGGTGCGGGCTGGGCTGGAGAAGGAGAGAAGGGAGGTGAGTTAGGAGGGGGTGAGGGGATGGACAGCCTTGAAGCTGAGAGTGAGGAGTTTTTGCTTGATGCGTAGGTTGACTGGTAGCCACTGGAGATTTTTGAGGAGGGGAGTAACATGCCCAGAGCGCAAAGATGCACAAAGATGATCCAGGCAGCAGCATGAAGTATAGACTGAAGTGGGGAGAGACAGGAGGATGGGAGATCAGCGAGGAGACTGATGCAGTATCAATCAATCAATCTTATTTTTTATGGTATTTTATGGTATTTTTAGAGTATTTAAGCCAGGCACTGTACTAAGCGCTGGGGTAGATACAAGATAATCAGTTCGGAGACAGTCCATGTCCCACATTGGGCTCACAGTCTTATTCCCAGATGAGGGACCCAAGGCACAGAGAATTGCATAGTGGCTAGATCACGGGCAAAGGAGACAGAAGGCCATGAGTTCTAATTCTGGCTCTGCCACTTTCCTGTGGGGTGGCCTTGGGCAAACCCCTTCACTTCTCTATGCCTCAGTTGCTGCATCTGTAAAATGGGGATGAAGACTGTGAGCCCTATGTGGGACAGGGACTGTGTCCATCCCTATTTGCTTGTATCCACCCCAGCGCTTAGTACAGTGCCTGGCACATAGTAAGCGCTAAACAAATACCATAATAATTATTATATATTGTCCAGGGTCACACAGCAAACGAGTGGTGGAGCTGAGATTTGAACCCAGGTCCTTATGACTCTCAGGTCTGAGCTCTATCCAGTAGGCCTTGCTGCTTCTTGCCAACTTGTACTTCCTAAGCGCTTAGTATAGTGCTCTTCACACAGTAAGCGCTCAATAAATACGATTGATTGATTGATTATTGAGTGTTTATTGTGTTCAGGGGACTGTATTATGTGCTTGGGAGAGTACGATTTAGCAATATAACAGAATTAGTAGACACATTTCCTGCCTACAAGGACTATATAGACTAGAAAGGGAGACAGACATTAATATAAATAAATTAATTATGAATATGTACCAAAGTGCTGTGGGACTGAGGTGGGCGGGTGACTAAAGGGAGCAAATCAGGGCTAGTAGAAGGGAGTGAGAGAAGAGAAAATGAGGGCTTAGAGAAGGCCTCTCGGAGGAGATGTGCCTTCAATAAGACTTTGAAGGTGGGGAGAGTAATTGACTGTCAGATATTAAGAGGGAGGGTTTTTCAGGGCAGAGGCAGGATGTGGGCGAGTGGTCCGCAGTGAGACAGAGACCGAGATTCAGTGAATAGGTTGGCTTTAGAGGAGTAAAGTATGAGGGTTGGGTTGTAATAGGAGAGTAGCAAATTGAGGTGGGGGTCAGAACGAAGGTAATTTAGTGCTTAAAGCCCAACAGTAAAAAGTTTCTGTTTGATGTGGAGTTGGATGGGAAGGGTGGAGAAACCTGGACTCAAAGTTTTTACAGAAAAATGATCCGGACAGCAGAGTGACATATGGACTGGAGTGGGGAGAGACAAGAAGGCTGGGAGGTCAGCAGGGAGACTAATACAGTAATCAAAGAGGGAGAGGGCAAGTGATTGTATTAATGCTGTAGCAGAGTGGCTGGAGAGGAAAGGATGGGTTTTAGCCATGTTGTGAAGGTTGAACTGACAGGATTTAGTGATAGATATGTGGATTGAATGAGAAAGATGAGCCAAGGATAGTACCAAGGTCATGGGCTGATGAGACAAGTAGGATGGTGGTGCCGTCCACAGTGATGGGAAAATCAAGGGGAGGTCAGGGTTTCAGTGCGAAGATAAGGAATCCTGTTTTGCACATGTTAAGTTTGATGGCAGGACCTCCATGTAGAGATGTCTTGAAGGCAGAAGGAAATGTGAGGCTGCAGAGAGGGAGAGAAATCTGGGCTGGAGAAATAGATTTGGGAATCATCCACATAAAGGTGGTAGTTGAAGCCATGTGAGTGAATGAATTCTCCAAGAGAGTTGGGGTAGATGGGGAATAGAAGGAGATACAGAACTGAACCTTGAGGGACTCCTACAATTGGGGATGGGAGGCAAAGGAGGAGCCAGTGAAGAGAGACTGAGAATGAGCAGACAGAAAGATAGGAGGAGAACCAGAAGAGAAGTGTCAGTGAAGATGAGGTTTGATATTGTTTCCAGGAGAAGGGTGTGATCGACAGTGTTGAAGGTGGTTGGGAGATCTAGGAGGATTAGGAAGGAGTAAAGGCGGTTGGATTTGGTAAGAAGGAACTCACTTGTGATCTTTGAGAGAGTGAATTCTGTGGAGTGAAGGGGACAGAAACCTTATTGGAGGCAGCCACCTCTTCCTCTGGCAAATCTAAGTCTTCAAAGGTCATGATCATTAAGGCGGCAGCACTTTTTTTACAAATACATGCAAAATTATTCAATTGATGGCTTTCAGGGAACAGCTGAGAATTCACTGTTTTTCTTAAAGTCTATTTCTAGAGTAGCATCAAACATGGGAACAGAGTGAAAAACATCCACTTTAGGTTTACCCAAAACATAAAATTAAGATTCAAAAATCGAGGCCAGGATTTATTTTTGTCAGGAATGGAATCTGCTTTAAAATGTTGCCTTGATTCATGCTATTACACCTTAAGTGACATAATTTTTTTTAATCTTAAGTAAATAAAAGGATCCAGGATTGTGTTCACTGCAAGTGCTTAAGAAATCTTTGATGATAAGCTTTATCAGATAACCTCAACCATAAACTGCTATTGGACCAATCTGAGTGTCTTGGGAAGAGAAAAAAATTGTTTCTGACAACTGGCCCAACTCCATATCTTTGGAAACAGCTGGAGCTTTGAAATCTGTCTTTGCCTCTTTTAGAAGAAAAAAATGCCTTTCTGGCCATTTTTTAATGGTATTTGTTAAGCACTTACTGTGTGTCAGGCATTGTTCTAAGTGCTGGGGTAGATACAAGATAATCGGGTTGCACACAGTCCCTGTCCCACACTGGGCTCACAGTCTTAAACCCATTTTACAGATGAGGGAACGGAGCACCGAGAAGTGAAATAACTTGCCCAAGAGTGTTCAACAGACAAGTGGCAGAGTTGGGATTAGAACCCAGGTCCTTCTCACTCCTAGGCCTGTGCTCTGTCCTCTGGCCAATGCTGCATCTCCTGTCTCCTTACCCCATGTGGTTGAAGGTTTTTTTTTCTTCTTTTAACGCTTATAAGTATCTGACCCTGGTATCCCTCGTCCTTCAATATTGATTTATCTTTTTAGCTAAATATCTTAGGATAGTGACAGGTGGCTTTTTAAGTAATTGTTTTTGCGTTTAAATGCAAGATACTGAATACACATGAGTAAACTGGTTTGGAATTCATGAAGATAAAGAGTTCTGGCTACACTGTTTTGTATAAGCACACAGAAAATAGTATTCAGAGTACAAAATCCTTTCCTCTGATGGCATGTATGTTTTCACATTCCCTAAAATTTTTTGTTAAAAAGAAACTTTTGAAGGCTTTCTGCCTTCCCCTTTTTGTAAATGCAAAATTCAGTTGTTTAGAGTTCTATTCCAGAATGGCATTAATGTCAAAAAATCACTAAGCGGATGTATTCCAATGATGCTTAGTTGTTTTTAAAATGTTAGGGAGAAATAGTGAATTTAACACTGATTTTTCTTTGCAGTTGAAATGAATGCTCTTTTTTTAAACGGTGTTTAAGTGCTTAACTATGCATCGGATACTGTTCTAAATGCTGGGATAAGGTACAACTTAATTGGGTCGGACACAGTTCCTGTCCTGCACGGGCTCACGGTCTAATTAGGAGGGAGAACAGGTGTTTAATCCCCACTGTACAGCTGAGGAAACTGAAACACAGAGAAGTTAAGTGACTTACCCGAAGTCACATAGCAAACACGTGGCAGAGCTGGGATTGGAGTCCAGGTCCTCTGATTCCCAGGCCCGTGCTCTTTTCACTGGGCCACACTGCTTTTTTTTTTTTATTTTTAAGCATCATTTCCTGTCAGTCACCATCCCTTTAAAGCTGATTAGGTAGGAAGTTAGAACTCGACTCACTTTAGAACACAGTTAGAACCCACTTTAAAAACTATGGCTAGTGAAAGGAAAAATTAGACTGGAAACTTTCCTTTTAGGGACTACAATTTGTGCCTGGATTCAGCATTAGAGCAAATCCAGACTGAGCCCCCTCCTCCCAGACTGAGCCCTCTCCTTCTTCTCCCCCTCCCCATCCCCCCAACCCTACCTCCTTCCCCTCCCCACAGCACCTATATATATGTTTGTACAGATTTATTACTCTATTTATTTTACTTGTACATATTTACTATTCTATTTATTTTATTTTGTTAATGTGTTTTGTTTTGTTGTCTGCCTCCCCCTTCTAGACTGTGAGCCTGCTGTTGGGTAGGGACCATCTCTATATGTTGTCAACTTGTACTTCCCAAGTGCTTAGTACAGTACTCTGCACACAATAAGTGCTCAATAAATATGATTGAATGAATGAAATCCATAGAAAATTACAGTTTCAAGTTTTTAATGTTAAGGAAAATCAAGGCATGAGTCGATTACTAAGAAAACAGCAGACATCCTTTCATTCTCCACAGATCTACTTTTTAATAGTGTGTTGAGAAACCGTATCAGAAATAGTTGTGAGGTACTTTGTGACCTCTTCAGGGATTGATTAGGTCATGTGGGTCTTGTGTTTTCTCAGTCATCCCCAGAACTTGGGAGAGCTTCTTTAGGAACATTGAGAGGGCAGGCCACCTCATAAACCAATTCCTAAATCAGCTTGCGGGCAGGTAGCAATATGGTTTTGCTTCTGGGGTAGCACGATGATGGCTCACTGAGTGCTCAATAAATTTGACTGGGTGATCGACTGCCCACGGAAAGTGCTCAGTAAATACCACTGATAGATTGAGAAGAGGCTAGGCCAGGCTTGTGCGACAACTGCTTTTGGATACCACCCCCTTTCTCATCCTTTAATTCTCTTTTGCTGCCCTCATAACCTTACTGTTCCAACATGTCTAGACTTTGAGCCCATTGTTGGGTAGGGACCATCCCTATATATGGCTGATTTACACTTCCCAAGCGCTTAGGACAGTGTTGTGCACACAGTAAGTGCTCAATAAATACGATTGAATGAATGAATGAATGGTATTCTCGGAAGAAAAAAAATTACTGAGCTGCCCTCACTGTGTGGAAGCCTGTTCTAGGTGCTTGGGAACGTATGCTATTATGATTTTCAAGTGTCGTTGAGTCATTTCCGATTTATAGTGACTCTATGCATGTATTTTCTCCAGGACAGCTCCAGAATTCTCCAAATGTGTGCTAAAGAGCTGAATAGAAGTCAGTCCCTGTCCACAGAAGATCATAATCTAGGGAGTCAAATGTTGAAATGATAAAAAAATTTGGTTAATTAATTTTTTTGCTATTTATTAAGCACTTTCTATTTGCCAGGCACTGTACTAAGCACGGGGGTAGATACAACCTTACCAGATTGGACACAGTGCCTGTCTCACATAAGGCTCCCAGTCTTATTCCCTGTTTTACGGGTGAGGTAACTGAGGCACAGAGAAGTGAAGTGACTTGCCCAAGGTCACACAGCAGACAAGAGGCAGAGCTGGATTTAAAACCCAGGTCCTTCTGACTTCCAGACACGTGCTCTATCTACTTGTCCACTCTGTTTCTCAATTTATTATTTTTAAAAACAAGCACCCATCAGCAAACTGCTCCCAGCAGCACGGTGACTCCCCTCATCAGCCTTCTGAGTCCAGAATATTGAAATCCCAATGTCCAGAAGCTAATAATAATAATTGTAGTAGTAATAATAATAATAATAATAATAATAATAATGGCATTTATTAAGCACTTACTATGTGCAAGGCACTATTCTAAGAGCTGGGGGTATACAAGGTGATCAGGTTGTCCCACAGGGAGCTCACAGTCTTCACCCCCATTTTACAGATGAGGTAACTGAGGCCCAGGGAAGTTAAGTGACTTGCCCAAAGTCACACAAACATAACTTAGTATTTAAGTTATATGTGCCAGGCAGTGTATTGAGTGCTGGGGTAGATACAAGATAATTGGATTAGATTCAATCCCTGACCCACACAGCATTCGCAGCCTAAGGAGGAGGGAGATCAGGTTTTTAATCCTAATTTTTACAGATGAAGAAACTGAGAAACAGAGAAGTTAAGGGATTTGCCCAAGGCTATACAGCAAGTGTGTGGTGGATCTGGGATTAGAACCCAGCTCTCCTGACTCCCAATCTTGTGCTTTTTTCACTAGATTATACTGCCATACTGCAGTGAGGTGGAATGGCAGAGTGGAGGGTAGGGAGATGGGGTGAAATGGTGGAAAGGAGAGAGCACAGCGGAGCAGAAACTTTGAGGGCTCTGATACCTGGAGGGCTGACCCCAGTCAAGGTCCCTGGGAGATGAGTAGAAGCAAAATTAAGAAAAGACCATGAACCCCAATCAGAGAAGATTGGCAGTTTGGAAAGCAGGAAGGGCAGTTGGGCAATGGTTTCTTATTTTAGGGTATTTGGTAATCATTTACCATGTGCCATTCATTCATTTCATTCATTCATTCGTATTTATTGAGCGCTTACTGTGTGCAGAGCACTGGACTAAGCTCTTGGAAAGTACAATTGAGCAACAAATGGAGACAATCCCTACCCAACAAGGGGCTCACAGTCTAGAAGGGGGGAGACAGACATCAAAACAAGTAAACAGGCGTCAATAGCATCAACATAAATAAATAGAACTATAGATAATAATAATAATAATGATGGCATTTGTTAAGCACTTACTATGTGCTGAGCACTGTTCTAAGCGCTGGGGGGGATACAAGGTGATCAGGTTGCCCCACGTGGGGCTCACAATCAATCCCCATTTTACAGATGAGGTAACTGAGGCTCAGAGAAGTTAAGTGACTTGCCCCAGGTCGCATAGCCGTCATGTGGTGGAGCGGAATTCGAACCCATGACCTCTGACTCCAAAGCCCGTGCTCTTTTCACTGAGCCACGCTGCTTCTCGAGCAGCTTACTGAGCGCTTACTGTGTGCAGAGCACTGGACTAAGCTCTTGGAAAGTACAATTGAGCAACAAATGGAGTCAATCCCTACCCAACAAGGGGCTCACAGTCTACAAGGGGGGAGACAGACATCAAAACAAGTAAACAGGCATCAATAGCATCAATATAAATAAATAGAACTATAGATATAGACACATCACTAATAAAATAAATAGAATAATAAATATGCACAAATAGATCCCAGTGCTGTGGGGATAATAATGGCATTTATTAAGCGCTTACTATGTGCAAAGCACTGTTCTAAGCGCTGAACCACTGTTCTAAGAGCTGCAGAGGGAGAGAGTCAGGGTGATGGGGAGGGGAGGAGGAGCAGAGGAAAAGGGGGGCTTAGTCTGGGAAGGCTTCCTGGAGGCCAGGCACTGTACTGAGCGCTGGGATAGATACAAGCTTGTCAGATTGGACACAATCTTGGGGTTGGGATTCACAGTCTTAGCCTCCATTTTACAGATGAGGTAACTGAGGTACAGAGAAGTGAAGCAACTTGACCGAGTTCACAGAGCTCTCAAGTGGTGGAGCTGGGATTAGAACCCAGGTCCTTCTGATTTCCAAGTCAGTGCTCTATCCACTTGGCCACACTCCTGCTGAAGTAAGACACAGGCCCAAAGAGATTCTAGGAAAAGTTCCTTGCAGGAGTGAGGGCAGGGGACTAGAGGGCATCCCAGGTGACTCCGGCAGGGAAAAAAGGGGAACACTGGGGCCTGCCGAGAACCATTTCCTTGTGTCTGGTGAGCACTATCTACTTCCAAATCCCTGGGAAGCTTCATCGTCCGCCCTCCCTCCTCACATCTGCCAAACTAGCTCTCTTCCCCCTACAAAGCCCTACTGAGACCTCACCTCCTCCAGGAAGCCTTCCCAGACTGAGCCCCCACTTTTCCTCTGCTCCTCCTCCCCTCCCCATTGCCCCGACTCCGTCCCTCTGCCCTCCCCTCTTCCCCTCCCCACAGCACTTGTATATATTTATTACTCTATTTTATTAATGATGTGTATAAAGCTATAATTCTATTTATTCTGACGGTATTGACACCTGTCTACCTGTTTTGTTATCTGTCTCCCCCTTCTAGCCAGTGAGCCCATTGTTGGGTAGGGATTGTCTCTATCTCGTGGCTCAGTGGAAAGAGCCCGGGCTTTGGAGTCGGAGGTCGTGGGTTCAAATCCCGGCTCCGCCACTTGTCAGCTGTGTGACTTTGGGGAAGTCACTTCACTTCTCTGTGCCTCAGTTCCCTCATCTGGAAAATGGGGATGAAGACTGTGAGCCCCCCGTGGGACAACCTGATCACCTTGTAACCTCCCCAGCGCTTCGAACAGTGCTTGGCATATAGTAAGTGCTTAATAAATGCCATTATTATTATTATTATTATTATCTGTTGCCAAATTGTACTTTCCAAGCACTTAGTTCAGTGCTCTGCACACAATAAGCGTTCAATAAATATGTTTGAATGAATGAATGAAGGCCCCACCATTCCCGGGCGTTCAAGAGCAGGCTCAGGGCTTGGGGCTCTGCTTCTCCTTAGGTTTGGTCTCCACTGAACGGGGGCTACTGGCTGAGCGGTCTCGGCAGGAGACGGGCCTTCTTATTCCTAGTTCCCAAGGATACAGAGCGGGTTCCTTTGTGAGCTCATGGGATAATGATAATAATAATAATAATAATAATGATGGCATTTATTAAGCGCTTACTATGTGCAAAGCACTGTTCTAAGCACTGGGGAGGTTCCAAGGTAATCAGGTTGTCCCACGGGGGGCTCACATTCTTCATCCCCATTTTATAGATGAGGTAACTGAGGCACAGAGAAGTGAAGTGACTTGCCCAGAGTCATCCAGCTGATCAGTGGCAGAGCTGGGATTTGAACCCATGACCTCTGACTCCAAAGCCCGGGCTCTTTTCCACTGAGCCACGCTGCTTCTCAGTTGCCTCTGCTGACTCTTCCTCCCTTTGCAAATGTGGGGGGCCCCTGATGGATTGCCGTAGTTTTGGCTCCTTTTCAAAAATCCTGACTTTTTATTTTTAATGGAGCTCCCCAAGCACTAATAGCGATTCAGCTCACAGAAGGTGCACAATAAGTGGCTGGAGAGGAGTGTGGCCCAGTGGAAAAAAGAGCATAGGCCTGAAAATTCATTCATTCATTCATTCAATCGTATTTATTGAGCGCTTACTGTGTGCAGAGCACTGGACTAAGCGCTTGGGAAGTCCAAGTTGGCAACATATAGAGACGTTCCCTACCCAACAATCAATCAATCGTATTTATTGAGCGCTTACTGTGTGCAGAGCACTGTACTAAGCGGTTGGGAAGCACAAGTTGGCAACATATAGAGACAGTCCCTACCCAACAGTGGATCACAGTCTAGAAGAGGGCATGGGTTCTAATCCTGTCCCTGCCACTTCCCTGATTTGAGATTCTGGGCAAGTCACTTCACTTCTCCGTATCTCGGTTTCCTCATCTGTAAAATGGGGATTCAATATCTGTTGTCCTCTTAGACTGGGACCTCCGTGTGGGACAGGGACTGTGTCAAACCTAATTACTTTGTGTCTACCCAGGGTGTAGTACATTGCTTAGCACATAATAAGCACTTAGTAGTTATAACTTTACTATTATTGTTCTGTTCTTTAGTTCGCTCATTTGTAAATTGTAAAGAGCAAAGATCCTTTGCTGCTCCTCCCACTTAGACTGAGTGAGCCCCATGTGGGTCAGGGACTGTGTTTACTCTGGTTGTCTTGTGTCTATCCCAGCACTTCGTACAGTGCTTGCCACATAGTAAGAATTTAATAAACACCAAACTTTGTATTATTATGTCAACGACGATGACAAATCCTGAAAAGAGAAGAGACAGGGCACCAGTTGTGTAATCAGTGCCTGCCTTCCCCTCCCCGGGAGACAGACGAAGCAGCTTGGCATAGTGGAAAGAGCCCGGGCTTGGGAGTCAGAGGTCATGGGTTCTAATCCCGGCTCTGCCACTGATCAGCTGGATGACTTTGGGCAAGTCACTTGACGTCCCTGCGCCTCAGTTACCTCATCTGTAGAATGGGAATTAAGACTGTGAGCCCCTCATGGGACAACCTGATTACCTTGTACCTACCCCAGCGCTTAGAACAGTGCTGGGCACATAGTAAGCGCTTAACAACTGCCATTATTATTATTATTGTTAGGTGGGGCTGAATAGAGAGGAGGGGGGCCAATTAACACCCTGGGAAGACAAAAAAACAAGAAGGGGCATTGCCTAATGGTTAGAGCACTGGCCTGGAATCCTGTACGTATTTATTACTCTATTTATTTATTTTAGTTGTACATATTTATTCTATTTATTTTATCTTGTTAATATGTTTTGTTTCGTTGTCTGTCTCCCCCTTCTAGACTGTGAGCCCACTTTTGGGTAGGGACCGTCTCTATATGTTGCTGACTTGTCCTTC
The DNA here is from genome assembly GCF_015852505.1 of Tachyglossus aculeatus. Classification (NCBI taxonomy): domain Eukaryota; kingdom Metazoa; phylum Chordata; class Mammalia; order Monotremata; family Tachyglossidae; genus Tachyglossus; species Tachyglossus aculeatus. The sequence goes on along the minus strand of NC_052070.1, from coordinate 57,606,308 downwards.
CCAAGTGCTTAGTACAGTGCTCTGCACACAGTAAGCGCTCAGTAAATACGCTGGAATGAATGAATGAATGCAAACAGTAAGCGCTCAATAAATACGATTCAATGAATGAATGTTGGGTAGGGACCGTCTCTATATGTTGCCAACTTGTACTTCCCAAGTGCTTAGTACAGTGCTCTGCACACAGTAAGCGCTCAATAAATACGATTGAATGAAAGAATGTTGGGTAGGGACTGTCTCTATATGTTGCCAACTTGTACTTCCCTAGTGCTTAGTCCAGTGCTCCGCACACAGTAAGCGCTCAATAAATAGTAGCAGCGTGGCTCAGCAGCAGCAGAGTAGCAGCGTGGCTCAGTGGAAAGAGCCCGGGCTTGGGAGTCAGAGGTCATGGGTTCTAATCCCGGCTCTGCCACATGTCCGCTGTGTGACCTTGGGCAAGTCACTTCACTTCTCTGAGCCTCAGTTCCCTCACCTGTAAAATGAGATTAAGACTGTGAGCCCCACGCGGGACAACCTGATCACCTTGTATCCCCCACAGCGCTTAGAACAGTGCTTTACACATAGTAAGCGCTTAATAAATGCCATCATTATCATTTGATTATTATTGGGAATCAGAGGTCATGGATTCTAATCCCGGCTCTGCCACATGTCTGCTGTGTGACCTTGGGCAAGTCACTTCACTTCTCTGAGCCTCAGTTCCCTCATCTGTAAAATGAGATTAAGACTGTGAGCCCCATGCGGGACAACCTGATCACCTTGCATCCCCCCCAGCGCTTAGAACAGTGCTTTGCACATAGTGAGCGCTTCACAAAATGCCATCATTAATAAATACGATTGAAGGAATGAATGAATGAATACTCCCTCGCCTTCTCATTGGCTCTCCTCCTCCCCGCCCCAGGCCCCCGAAGTTTGTAACATGAAGCAGCGCCTGATTGGTCCAAATCCTAATAAATACGATTAAATGAATGAATGAATGAATACTCCCTCGCCTTCTCATTGGCTCTCCTCCCCCCCCCCCACCCAGGCCCCCCGAAGGTTGTAACATGAAGCAGCGCCTGATTGGCCCAAATCCTAATAAATACGAATGAATGAATGAATGAATGAATGAATGAATGAATGAATGAATGAATACTCCCTTGCCTTCTCATTGGCTCTCCTCCTCCCCCCTTCCCCCCCGCCAGGGCCCCCGAAGGTTCATCATCATCAATCGTATTTATTGAGCGCTTACTATGTGCAGAGCACTGTACTAAGCGCTTGGGAAGTACAAATTGGCAACATATAGAGACAGTCCCTACCCAACAGTGGGCTCACATTCTAAAACGGGGAGACAGAGAACAAAATCAAACATACTAACAAAATAAAATAGAATAGATATGTACAAGTAAAATAAATAAATAAATAAATAGAGTAATAAATATGTACAAACATATATACATATATACAGGTGCTGTGGGGAAGGGAAGGAGGTAAGATGGGGGGATGGAGAGGGGGACGAGGGGGAGAGGAAGGAAGGGGCTCAGTCTGGGAAGGCCTCCTGGAGGAGGTGAACTCTCACTAGGGCCAACATGAAGCAGCTCCTGATTGGTCCAAATCCTCATAATCAATCAATAAATCAATCAACCGTATTTATTGAGCGCTTACTGTGTGCAGAGCACTGTACTAAGCGCTTGGGAAGTCCAAGTTGGCAACATATAGAGACGGTCCCTACGCAACAGTGGGCTCACAGTCTAGAAGGGGGAGAACAAAACCAAACATCCTAACAAAATAAAATAAAATGAAAGAAATAGAATAGATATGTACAAGTAAAATCAATCAATCAATCGTAAATAAATACGATTGAATGAATGAATGAATGAATGAATGAATGAATGAATGAATACTCCCTCGCCTTCTCATTGGCTCTCCTCTTCCCCCCTCCCCTCCGCCAGGGCCCCCGAAGGTTGTAACATGAAGCAGCGCCTGATTGGTCCAAATCCTCCGCTACGTGGCTCTGATTGGCTGACGCGAGGCACGCCCCCTTCCCTTCCGTTTTTTTCCCGGACCCACGCCGTGGGTCGTACCATGAGCAGCCGGCGGCGGGGGGATCCTCCTAATTTGGGGGGGAAATCGGGGGATTTGGGGGCTTTCTGGGGGTTTTATCCGTCCCGGCGGTTGAAAATATTTAAGGAAGGGTGGCGTCGAGGGTCAGGTGCGGGGTTTCCCGGGGAGGGACGCGGGAGGGAGAGGGGGTTTTGCGTGTTCCCCCCTCTGGGGCGGGCGGTGGTGCGGTCGGGGAGCGGCTCCCCCTGGCCGGTGGGCCGAGGCTCCCGCAGCAGCGCTCGAGGCTCCCGCCCGTTGAGATGTTGCCGCTGCCCCCTCTTCGCCGTGCCCTCCTCTGCCAACCCTGGAGGACCTGGTGAGTGCCCACCACGCTCTGGGAAACAAAACAAAACATATTGACAAAATAAAATAAATGGAATAAATATGTACAAATAAATAAATAGAGTAATAAATCCGTACAAACATCTAAGTTTCTTTTAGACTGTGAGCCCACTGTTGGGTAGGGACTGTCTCTATGTGTTGCCAATTTGTACTTCCCAAGCGCTTAGTACAGTGCTCTGCACATAGTAAGCGCTCAATAAATACGATTGATTGATCTATACAGGTGCTGTGGGGAGGGGAAGGAGGTCATGCGGGGGGGATGGGGAGGGGATCAATGACTGGGAGCCCCACGTGGGACAGCCTGATCACCTTGTATCCCCCCCCCCCCAGCGCTTAGAACAGTGCTTTGCACATAGTAAGCGCTTAACAAATACCGTTCTTATGTGCTAGGCACTGTTCTAAGCCCTAGGGTGGAGACAAGCAAAGCAGGTTGGACTCAGTCCCTGCCCCATGTGGGGCTCATAATCTCCATCCTCATTTTACAGGGGAGGTCACCGAAGTACAGAGAATAATAATCATCATCATTAATCGTATTTATTGAGCGCTTACTGTGTGCAGAGCACTGTACTAAGCGCTTAGCACTGTACTAAATAATAATCCCCTCCTCCCCCTCTCCATCCCCCCATCTTACCTCCTTCCCTTCCCCATAGCACCTGTATATATGTATATATGTTCGTACATATTTATTACTCTATTTATTTTACCTGTACATATCTATTCTATTTATTTTATTTTGTTAGCACGTTTGGTTTTGTTCTCTGTCTCCCCCTTCTAGACTGTGAGCCCACTGTTGGGTAGGGACTGTCTCTATATGTTGCCAACTTGTACTTCCCAAGCGCTTAGTCCAGTGCTCTGCACACAGTAAGCGCTCAATAAATACGATTGATGATGATGATGATGATATTTATTAAGTGCTTACTATGTGCCAGGCACTGGACTAAGTGCTGGGGTGGATACAAGCAAATTGGGTTGGACACAGTCCCTGTCCCAAGTGGGGCCCTGTTTCAATCCTAATTTTACAGATGAGGTCACCGAGGCACAGAGAAGTAAAGTGACTTGCCCAAGGGCAAGAGCAGGTAAGTGGCAGAAGTAGGATTAGAACCCGTGACCTTCCGACTCCCAGTCCCATGCTCTATCCAGTACGTGTGCTGGACTTCTAGACTGTGAGCCCACTGTTGGGTAGGGACCGTCTCTATATATTGCCAACTTGGACTTCCCAAGCGCTTAGTACCGTGCCCTGCACACAGTAAGTGCTCAATAAATACGATTGAATGAATGAATGCTGCTTCTACACTGCTATAGACTATAAGCTCATTGTGGGCAGGGAATGTGTCTATTGTTATATTGTACTTCCCCAAACGCTTAGTCAAGTGTTCTGCACACAGTAAGCGCTCAATAAATATGATGGAATGAATGAGTGCACCTGTCATTCATTCATTCAGTGGTATTTATTGAGGGCTTACTGTGTGTGGAGCACTGTACTAAGCGCTTGGGAAGTACAAATCGGCAACACACAGAGACGGTCCCTACCCAACAATGGGCTCACAGTCTAGCAGGGGGAGCCGCACAACAAAATAAGTAGACAAGTATCTCTTCCTCCCTTCAAGGCCCTACTGAGAGCTCACCTCCTCCAGGAGGCCTTCCCAGACTGAGCCCCTTCCTTCCTCTCCCCCTCGCCCCCCTCTCCATCCCCCCATCTTACCTCCTTCCCTTCCCCATAGCACCTGTATATATGTATATATGTTTGTACATATTTATTACTGTATTTATTTATATATTTATTTTACTTGTACATATCTATTCTATTTATTTTATTTTGTTAGTATGTTTGGTTTTGTTCTCTGTCTCCCCCTTTTAGACTGTGAGCCCACTGTTGGGTAGGGACTGTCTCTATATGTTGCCAATTTGTACTTCCCAAGCGCTTAGTACAGTGCTCTGCACACAGTAAGAGCTCAATAAATACGATTGATGATGATGATGATGAAGTGTCAATACTATCAGAATCAACAGAATTATAGCTGTATACTACATCACTACTATATACACAAAACATCATCACGTACAGAAGCAGCGTGGCCCAAATCACCCCTGATTGCTGCATTTCACAGAGTAGATGATGTCGAACTCGAGCGTTTAGTACAGTGCTCTGCGCGGAGTAAGTGCTCAGTAAATATCATGGATTGAGCAATTGATTGACGCTTCCTCCTCAAGGTCTTAACCCCGAATGACTCCTTCCTCTTCCCCCACCGCTCAAAACTCAAGTGAAGCTTGGGGCTGGCTTCTCCCTGTATAGCTGGCTGCTTCCGGCATTCCCTAATATCTGTATCCCAAAATTTTCCCCCTCACCTGGGTCTGTCTCCTCACTGGAAGGGGCCCACCCTCCAGGCTCTGTCAGCTCCTTTCATTCATTCATTCAATCGTATTTATTGAGCGCTTACTGTGTGCAGAGCACTGGCCTAGGGGTCAGAAGGACTTGGATTCTAATCCCGGCTCTGCCACTTTCATTCATTCATTCATTCAATCGTATTTATTGAGCGCTTACTGTGTGCAGAGCACTGGACTAAGCGCTTGGGAAGTCCAAGTTGGCAACAGATAGAGACGGTCCCTACCCAACAGTGGGCTCACAGTCTAGAGAGGGGAGACAGAGAACGAAACAAAACATATTGACAAAATAAAATAAGTAGAATAAATATGTACAAGTAAAATCAATCAATAAATAGAGTAATGGTGCTTCTCCTTGGAGAAGCAGCTTGGCTTGGTGGGTAGATCACGGGCCTAGGGGTCAGAAGGACCTGGATTCTAATCCCGGCTCTGCCACTTTCATTCTTTCATTCATTCAATCGTATTTATTGAGCGCTTACTGTGTGCAGAGCACTGGACTAAGCTCTTGGGAAGTCCAAGTCGGCAACATCTAGAGACGGTCCCGACCCAACAGCGGGCTCACAGTCTAGAAGGGGGAGACAGAGAACAAAACAAAACATATTAACAAAATAAAATAAGTAGAATAAATTGTTTGCTTGTTTGCTGTGTGACCGTGGACAAGTCGCTTCCCTTCTCTGGGCCTTAGTAACCTCATCTGTAAAATGGGGATTGAGTGTGAGCCCCAAGTGGGGCAGGGCCTGTGCCCAACCTGATGAACTTGCACACTGTCTAGAACAGTGTTTGGCACATAGTAAGTGCTTGACTGTGAGCCCACTGTTGGGTAGGGACTGTCTCTATATGTTGCCAACTTGTACTTCCCAAGCGCTTAGTACAGTGCTCTGCACACAGTAAGCGCTCAATAAATATGATTAACAAGAGCCATAATTATGATGATTATTTTGCAGAATTCTGGGCGTGGCTGGACAGATTCATTCAACCTCATTTATTGAGCACTTACTGTGTGCAGAGCACTGTAAGCGCTTAGTACAGTGCTCTGCACACAGTAAGTGCTCAATAAATGCGATTGAATGAATGAATGAATACTAAGTGCTTGATCCTTTTTCCCAGGCTGTAAACTCTGACCCACCGGATTAATCAGTGTCTCCCACCATAATCCTGACCTGTCCCACCCCATTTTTCATTCAATCGTATTTATTGAGCGCTTACTGTGTGCAGAGCACTATACTAAGCGCTTGGGAAGTACAAGTTGGCAACATATAGAGACGGTCCCTACCCAACATTCATTCATTCAATCGTATTGAGCGCTTACTGTGTGCAGAGCACTGTACTAAGCGCTTGGGAAGTACAAGTTGGCAACATATAGAGACGGTCCCTACCCAACAGCGGGCTCATTCATTCATTCAATCGTATTTATTGAGTGCTTGCTTTGTGCAGAGCACTGTACTAAGCGCTTGGGAAGTACAAGTTGGCAACATATAGAGATGGTCCCTACCCAACAGCGGGCTCACAGTCTAGAAGTCACTACCGGCCCTCCTGCAGTGGTTTTCCGTGCCAACTGCGGCAGAGAAGCAGCGTGGCTCAGTGGAAAGAGCACGGGCTTTGGAGTCAGAGGTCATGGGTTCAAATCCCAGCTCCGCCAACGGTCAGCTGTGTGACTTTGGGCAAGTCACTTCACCTCTCTGGGCCTCAGTTACCTCATCTGTAAAATGGGGATAAAGACTGTGAGCCCCACGTGGGACAACCTGATCATGCTATAACCTCCCCAGCACTTAGAACAGTGCTTTGCACATAGTAAGCACTTAATAAATGCCATTATTATTATGAATTAGTCACAGAACCAGCATGGGGCAGGGGCTGAACTTTAGCCTGCCCCTGAGCCGGAGTAAAGGTGAAAAACACTGGCCTCTAGTCAATCAATCAATCAATCGTATTTATTGAGCGCTTACTGTGTGCAGAGCACTGTACTAAGCGCTTGGGAAGGGCAAGTTGGCAACATATAGAGACAGTCCCTACCCAACAGTGGGCTCACAGTCAGTTGTATTTATTGAGCACTTACTGTGTTCAGAGTGCTGTACTAAGCGCTGTGGGGAGTACAATAGAACAGACACTTTCTGTTATTCTCCACTGGTTTGCAGACTGCTGAGTGGGAATAGATTCCCTCACTTTCTCCTTCTTGTTTGGGTAGGAAGCCTCTCCCACAATATTCCCGCAGCTTTGCTGTGTTCCTGGGAAGGGCTGGATCCTCTCTGACAAGCTGGGAATGGCCGGGCTGTGTCGGGGTGGCTTTAGGCCAGAAAGGGCTTGAGGAGACTTGTTATCTCCTACACATCAGGACCATTTCTAGCCCAGCCAAAAATCACCCGATTAATTGTATTTACTGTCTTGCAGAGCAATGTTCTAAGAGCTTGGGAAAGTACTAGGGTTGGCAGACATTTTCTCTCCCCGCAAGGAGCTTTCAGTTTAGAGGGGAAGACAGCCATTAAAAGCCCAGGCTTTGATGAGTTCCCTCATCTGTAAAATGGGGATTAAGACTGTGAGCCCCCAGTGGGACAACCTGATCACCTTGTATCCCCCCCAGTGCTTAGAACAGTGCTTTGCATCATCATCATCATCATCAATTGTATTTATTGAGCACTTACTGTGTGCAGAGCACTTTACTAAGCACTTGGGAAGTACAAGTTGGCAACATATAGAGACAGTCCCTACCCAACAGTGGGCTCACAGTCTAAAAGGGGGAGACAGAGAACAAAACCAAACATACTAACAAAATAAAATAAATAGATATGTACAAGTAAAATAGAGTAACACATATGTACAAACATATATACATATATACAGGTGCTGTGGGGAAGGGAAGGAGGTAAGATGGGGGGGATGGAGAGGGGGACGAGGGGACATAGTAAGTGCTTAACAAATACCATCATTATTATTATTATTTGACCACAGACTGCTATTGGGCCCCTGATGGAGTGAGTGTGTGTATGTGTTACTCCCTTGAACGCTGGTTAAAGTAAATTAAAAACTTTTCCCATTAACCTGGGTGATCAGAGGTGTGTTTTGAACTCTACTACGGGTCACTGAGGCTCTCTCGGGCCCAGAAAGGTCCTGGTTGGTTCCGACAGGGGAATTCAGTACCTGTTCTTCCTCCTCCTTAGACTGTGACCCCCACGGGGGAACTGATAATCTTGTACCTACCCCAGTGCTTGGCACTTAGAAGTGCTTAACAACTATCCCAATTACTAAAAAAGCTTGGGAGGGTACATTACAGTAGCGAAGCAGCGTGGCTCAGCGGAAAGAGCACGGGCTTTGGCGTCAGAGGTCATGGGTTCAAATCCCAGCTCTCCCAATTGTCAGCTGTGTGACTTTGGGCAAGTCACTTCTCTGTGCCTCAGTTCCCTCATCTGTAAAATGAGGATGAAGACCGTGAGCCCCCTTTGGGACAATCTGATCACCTTGTAACCTCCCCAGTGCTTAGAACAGTGCTTTGCACATAGTAAGCGCTTAATAAATGCCATTATTATTATTATTAATAAAAGAAATTATGGATATGGTCATAAGTGCTCTGGGGCTGAGGACGGGCTGAATATCAAGTGCATAAGGGTACAAATGTGAGAGGGAAGAGGGGAAATTGGGTTAGTCAGGGAAGGCCTCTTGGAGGAGAGGGGATTTTAATAAAGCTTTGAAGGTGGGGAGAGTGATAGTCTGTTGGATATGAGAAGCAGGATGGCATGAACACGATTCAGTAAATATGATTGAATGAATGAACACTGGCTTGGGAGCCAGAGGACGTGGCTTCTAATCCCAGATCTGCCATTTGTCTGCTGTGTGACCTTGGGCAAGTCACTTTGCTTCTCTGTGCCTCAGTTACTCCATCTGTAAAATGGGGATTAAGACTGTGAGCCCCACGTGGGACAACCTGATTACCTTGTGTCTATCCCAGTGCTTAGCATATAGTATCAATCAATCAATCAATCAATTGTATTTATTGAGTGCTTACTATGTGCAGAGCACTGTACTAAGCGCTTGGGAAGTACAAATTGGCAACACATAGAGACAGTCCCTACCCAACAGTGGGCTCACAGTCTAAAAGGGGGAGACAGAGAACAGAACCAAACATACCAACAAAATAAATAGGAAAGAAATGTACAAGTAAAATAAATAAATAGAGTAATAAATATGTACAACCGTATATACATATATACAGGTGCTGTGGGGAAGGGAAGGAGGTAAGATGGGGGGATGGAGAGGGGGACGAGGGGGAGAGGAAGGAAGGGGCTCAGTCTGGGAAGGCCTCCTGGAGGAGGTGAGCTCTCAGCAGGGCCTTGAAGGGAGGAAGAGAGCTAGCTTGGCGGAGGGGCAGAGGGAGGGCATTCCAGGCCCGGGGGATGACGTGGGCCGGGGGTCGACGGCGGGACAGGCGAGAACAAGGTACAGTGAGGAGATTAGCGGTGGAGGAGCGGAGGGTGCGGGCTGGGCAGTAGAAGGAGAGAAGGGAGGTGAGGTAGGAGGGGGCGAGGGGATGGACAGCCTTGAAGCCCAGGGTGAGGAGTTTCTGCCTGATGCGCAGATTGATTGGTAGCCACTGGAGATTTTTGAGGAGGGGAGTAATATGCTCAGAGCGTTTCTGGACAAAGATAATCCGGGCAGCAGCATGAAGTATGGATTGAAGTGGAGAGAGACACGAGGATGGGAGATCAGAGAGAAGGCTGGTGCAGTAGTCCAGACGGGATAGGATGAGAGCTTGAATGAGCAGGGTAGCGGTTTGGATGGAGAGGAAAGGGCGGATCTTGGCAATGTTGCGGAGCTGAGACCGGCAGGTTTTGGTGATGGCTTGGATGTGAGGGGTGAATGAGAGAGCGGAGTCGAGGATGACACCAAGTTTGCGGGCTTGTGAGACGGGAAGGATGGTAGTGCCGTCAACAGAGATGGGAAAGTCAGGGAGAGGACAAGGTTTGGGAGGGAAGACAAGGAGCTCAGTCTTCGACATGTTGAGCTTTAGGTGGCGGGCGGACATCCAGATGGAGATGTCCTGAAGGCAGGAGGAGATGCGAGCCTGGAGGGAGGGGGAATCGTAGACACCTGTCTACATGTTTTGTCACCTGTCTACATGTTTTGTTGTCTGTCTCCCCCTTCTAGACCGTGAGCCCGTTGTTGGGTAGGGACTGTCTCTATATGTTGCCGCCTTGTACTTCCCAAGCGCTTAGTACAGTGCTCTGCGCACAGTAAGCGCTCAATAAATACGAATGAATGAATGAATATTTAGCAAGCACTGTACTAAGCGCTTGGGATAATACCGTAAAACAGAGTTGGTAGACATGTTACCTGCCCACAAGGAGCTTACGGTCCAGAGGCAGTTGAAGTCTAGCTTAAAGGCCAGAGATAGGACGCGGGTGAGCGATTGGAGGCGAGATGGATGATATTGAGGTACGCTTGGCGTTAGAGGAGTGAACTGAGTGTGCTAGATTGTGGTATGAAGTCAGTGAAGTGAGAATCAGTAGGAACAGACTGAAATAAATATTTATTTATTTTACTTGTACATATCTATTCTATTTATTTTATTTTGTTAGTATGTTTGGTTTTGTTCTCTGTCTCCCCCTTTTAGACTGTGAGCCCACTGGTGGGTAGGGACTGTCTCTGTATGTTGCCAACTTGTACTTCCCAAGCGCTTAGTACAGTGCTCTGCACACAGGAAGCGCTCAATAAATACGATTGATTGATTGATTGATTGATATCTCATTCCCCTTCCCCACCCTCAGACGCTTCCTCATTCGGACTTGTGTCCCCTGGAGCCGGGGCAGGTGTGGACCAGCTTCCGAGAGGAGGGTGGGGTGGTGGGTTCCTTTTTTCACAGGACAAACTCCTTTTTTCACAAACTCCTGCTGTGGAGTTTGCAGGAGACCTGCCCTTCCCAGGAAAGATGGCATTGCTCCCTGGGTTTTCAGATCCAGCCCGGGAAGCGAATCCCACTCGTTATTTGTCAGGCCATTTAGTAATGATGGGATTTGTTAAGCGCTTACTATGTGCCAAGCGTTGTAGTAGTAGTAGTAGTGGTATTTCCTTTAAACTATAAGCTCACTGTGGACAGGGAATATGTCTCATATGGTGGTGTTGCACTCTCCCAAGTGCTTAGTGCAGTGCTCTGCACACAGTAAGCACTCAATAAGTACGATTGATTGTTTTAATGAGAAGCAGCAGGGCATAATGGATAGAGCACGGGACTGGGAATCAGAAGGTCGTGAGTTCTAATCCCGGCTCCACTATTTACCAGCTGTGTGACCTTGGGCAAGTCACTTCTCTGTGCCTCAGTTACCTCTTTTCTAAAATGGGTTTTGAGATTGTGAGCACCCACCCTCCGCCCCCCATGGGACAGGGACTGTGTCCAACCCGATTTGCTTGTATCTACCCCAGTGCTTAGTACAGCGTGGCTCAATGGAAAGAACCCGGGCTTTGGAGTCAGAGGTCATGGGTTCAAATCCCGGCTCTGCCAACTGTCGGCTGTGTGACTTTGGGCAAGTCACTTAACTTCTCTGTGCCTCAGTTACCTCATCTGTAAAATGGGAATTGAGACTGCGAGCCCCCTGTGGGACAACCTGATCACCTTGTAACCTCCCCAAGCGCTTAGAACAGTGCTTTGCACATAGTAAGTGCTTAATAAATGCCATCATTATTATTATTAGTAGTAGTACAGTGCCTTGAACATAGATAGTGCTTAACAAATACCATTATTATGGTATGGACAGAAGTGCCTTGGGGCTGGGGGTGGTGGGAGGGTGAATAAAGGTGACAGAAGGGTGGGAGAAGAGGAAAGGAGGGGTTAGCCAGGGAAGGCCTCTTGGAGCTGTGTCTTTAATAATAATAATAATAATAATATTAAGCGCTTACTATGTGCCAAGCACTGTTTCTAGTAGTCTATTGTAATCAATCAGTGGGGGTTTTTTTGAGCACTTACTCTGTGCAGAACCCCAAAAAAGTGCTGCGGAGAGTACAACAGAATTAGTGGACATGTTCCCTGCCCATAGGGATTGTCTCTATTTGTCGCCAAATTGTATTTCATTCAATAGTATTTATTGAGCGCTTACTGTGTGCAGAGCACTGTACTAAGCGCTTGGGAAGTGCAAGTTGGCAACATATAGAGACAGTCCCTACCCAACAATGGGCTCACAGTCTAGAAGACTGTGACCAGAAGATTCTAGAAGAATCGGCTGGGACCGTTCTTGACTTCCTGCTGGGGATCCTTGTGTGTCCCAGAGGGTCAGAAAGACTTGACACCTGTCTACACGTCTTGTTTTGTTGTCTGTCTCCCACTTCTAGACTGTGAGTCCGTTGTTGGGTAGGGACCGTCTCTAGATGTTGCCAACTCGGACTTCCCAAGCGCTCAGTACAGTGCTCTGCACACGGTAAGGGCTCAATAAATATGATCGAATGAATAACGAGCTTATTGTGCTCTCCCAAGTGCTTAATAAAGTGCCCCGCACACTAATTGATTAATTAGTCATAATAGGCGTGGCTCAATGGAAAGAGCCCGGGCTTGGGAGTCAGAGGTCATGGGTTCCAATCCCAGCTCCGCCACTTGTCAGCTGTGTGATTGTGGGCAGGTCACTTAACTTCTCTGTGCCTCAGTTCCCTCATCTGTAAAATGGGGATTAAGACTGTGAGCCTCCTGTGGGACAACCTGATCACCTTGTAACCTCCCCAGTGCTTAGAACAGTGCTTTGCACATAGTAAGAGCTTAATAAATGCCATTATTATTATTATTATTATTATTATATATTCAGCACTTACTGTTTGCTGAGTACTGTACTACATGCCAGGAAAGTGTCCTCCCAAAAGGCCTTCCAGAACAGCACAGAGTTAACAGGCAGACAGTTAGCCCTGCATGGGAAAATTCTGACTTGTGGTTTCTTTGGAAGAAAATTCCCAGGCTGGCCCTGACCTGGTGGCTAACACCCTGGAGTCTGGGCCATTAGTCAGCCACTCAGTTCTAAGGAGTGCTTATTGTGTGCAGAGCACTTTACTAAGCACTTGAGAGAATACAATACAATGGTAAACACATTCCCTGACCACAGGGAGCTTACAGTCTAGAGGGGGAGACAGACATCAATATAAATAAATGACAGGTATGGACAGAAGTGCCGTGGGGCTGGGGGAGGGGGGAGGATGAATAAAGGTGACAGAAGGGTGGGAGAAGAGGAAAGGAAGGTTTAGCCAGGGAAGGCCTCTTGGAAATGTGTCTTTAATAATAATATTAAGTGCTTACTATGTGCCAAGCACTGTTCTAAGCACTCGGGTGGATACAAGGTAATCAGGTTGTCCCACGTGGGGCTCACAGTCTTAATCCCCATTTTACAGATGGGGGAACTGAAGTACAGAGAAATTAAATGATAATAATAATAATGGCATCTATTAAGCACTTACTATGTGCAAAGCACTGTTCTAAGCGCTAGGGAGGTTACAAGGTGATCAGGTTTTCCCAAGGGGGGCTCACAGTCTTAATCCCCATTTTACAGATGAGGTCACTGAGACACAGAGAAGTTGAGTTGCCCAAAGTCACACAGCTGACAGTTGGCGGAGGCGGGATTTGAATCCCTGACCTCTGACTCCAAAGCCTAAGCTCTTTCCACGGAGCCACGCTGCTTCTCACACAGAAGGCTTTGAAGTGGGGGAGAGCAATTGTCTGTAGGGTGAATAATAATAATAATAATAATGATGGCATTTATTAAGCGCTTCCTATGTGCAAAGCACTGTTCTAAGCGCTAGGGAGGTTACAAGGTGATCAGGTTGTCCCATGCAGGGCTCACAGTCTTAGTCCCCATTTTCCAGATGAGGTAACTGAGGCCCAGAGAAGTGAAGTGAGTTGCCCAAAGTCACACAGCTGACAGTCGGCGGAGCAGGGATTTGAACCCAGGACCTCTGACTCCAAAGCCCGGGCTCTTTCCACTGAACCAGGCTGCTTCTCACACAGAAGCCTTGGAAGTGGGGGAGAGCAATTGTCTATAGGGTGAATGGATACCCATTCATTCAGTCGTATTTGCTGAGCACTTACTGTGTGCAGAGCACTGTACTAAGCGCTTGAACATGTACTAAGTGCTTGGTAAAGACAGCTCTTATGCTACTTCCTACCAGGATTCCAAGTCACCTGGCAGAAGACGTTGGAAAATGTTGAGGAGGCTTCTTTCAGTCCCCAACGTGGCATCCGGCTAAGTCAGATCAGCCTTGCAAATGAAGGAGCAGCATGGCTTAGTGGAAATCAATCAATCAATCGTATTTATTGAGCGCTTACTGTGTGCAGAGCACTGTACTAAGCGCTTGGGAAGTACAAGTTGGCAACATATAGAGACAGTCCCTACCCAACAGTGGGCTCACAGTCTAAAAGAAAGAGCTCAGGCCTGAAAGTCAGGGGACCTCGGTTCCAATTCCAGCACTGTCACTTGCCTGTTGTGTGACCCTGGGCAGGTCCCATAACTTCTCTGTCCCCGTATTTCCTCATCGGTTAAATGGAGATTCGGTACCTGTTAATAATGATAATAATAGTAACGATGGTATTTGTTAAGCCCTTACTATGTGCCAAGCATAGGTTGTCAGGTTGTCCCACTCAGGGCTCACAGTCTTAATTCCCATTTTACAGATGAGGGAACTGAGGCACAGAGAATCAATCAATCAATCAGTCGTATTTATTGAGCACTTACTGTGTGCAGAGCACTGTACTAAGCGCTTGGGAAGTACAAGTTGGCAACATATAGAGACAGTGACTTGCCCAAAGTCACACAGCTGACAATTGGCGGAGCTGGGATTTGAACCCATGACCTCTGACGCCAAAGCCCGGGCTCTTTCCACTGAGCCACGCTGCTTCTCTACCGCAATGTACCCTCCCAAGCTTTTTAGTAGTTGGGGTAGTTGTTAAGCACTTCTAAGTGCCAAGCACTGGGGTAGATACAAGATTATCAGTTCCCCCGTGGGGGTCACAGTCTAAGTAGGAGGGAGAACAGGTATTGAATTCCCCTGTCAATCAATCAATTGTATTTATTGAGCGCTTACTGTGTGCAGAGCACTGTACTAAGCGCTTGGGAAGTACAAGTTGGCAACATAACTGTCGGAACCAACCAGGACCTTTCTGGGCCCGAGGGAGCCTCAGTGACCCGTAGTAGAGTTCAAAACACACCTCTGATCACCCAGGTTAATGGGAAAAGTTTTTAACTTACTTTAACCGGCGTTCAAGGGAGTAACACATACACACACTCACTCCATCAGGGGCCCAATAGCAGTCTGTGGTCAAATAATAATAATAATGATGGTATTTGTTAAGCGCTTACTATGTGCAAAACACCGTTCTAAGCACTGCGGGGGTGGATACAAGGTGATCAGGTTGTCCCACGTGGGGCTCACAGTCTTAATCCCCATTTTACAGATGAGGGAACTGAGGCCCAGAGAATAATAATAATAATGATGGTATTTGTTGAGCGCTTACCATGCGCAAAGCACTGTTCTAAGCGTTGGAGGGATACAAGGTGATCAGGTTGTCCCACGGGGGGGCTCACAGTCAATCCCCATTTTACAGATGAGGGAATTGAGGCCCAGAGAAGTGAAGTGACTTGCCCAAAGTCACACAGCTGACAAGTGGGATTAGAACCCCTGACCTCTGACTCCCAAGCCTGTGATTTCCACTAAGCCACACTGCTTCTCTGTTCTCCCTCCTACTTAGATTGGGAGCCCTCATGTGGGACAGGGACTGTGTCTGATGTGATTACCCCAGTGCTTAACACATAATAAGTGTTAAATACTATTATTATTATTATATACCTTTATATATGTTTGTACGTATTTATTAGTCTATTTATTTATTTTATTTGTACATATTTATTCTATTTTGTTAATACGTTTTGTTCTGTCTCCCCCTTCTAGACTGTGAGCCCGCTGTTGGGTAGGTACTGTCTCTATATGTTGCCAACGTGTACTTCCCAAGCACTTAGTACAGTGCTCTGCACACAGTAAGCGCTCAATAAATACGATTGAATGAATTATTATTATTACCTCTAGAAGGATTCCTGTTGCTCCTGTTTCAGTTATGCCCTCTAGCTTTGCCTTGGGAGCCTCACTGACCTTACCACTCATTCTTCTTGCCTACTGTGCACTTTCTCCCTTTCTCCCCGTCTCACACCTTTGCTGCTGTTCTTTTATCTTCCTGATAAAGGAGAATTTACCTTATCAGGCGGCAGATTGCCAGAGGAGAAAGGAAGAGAAACAGAGACAGCTGGCCCAGGGTTGATTTGAAGTTTGTGTGTCAACCCTCTATAGCTCCCTTCTCCCTGGCTTCTCCTTGCAGATAATAATACTAATAATAATACTAATAATAATAATAATAATAATAATAATAATAATGATGGCACTTACTTAAGCACCGTTCTAAGCGCTGGGGAGGTTACAAGGTGATCAGGTTGTCCCACGGGGGGCTCACAGTCTTAATCCCCGTTTTACAGATGAGGTAACTGAGGCCCAGACAAGTCAAGTGACTTGCCCAAAGTCACACAGCTGACAATTGGCTGAGCCGGGATTTGAACCCATGACTTCTGACTCCAAAGCCCGGGCTTTTTCCACTGAGCCACGAGATGAAGTTCAGGTTCCCCGGGGGGCAGGCCCAGAGTTTGTCTTTGGGAAGGGAGGTGTGCCAGTTGTTGCCAACTTGTACTTCCCAAGCGCTTAGTCCAGTGCTCTGCACACAGTAAGCGCTCAATAAATACGACTGATTGATTGATTGCCTGGGCACCCAGGCCTCTCTACTTCCAATAATCTTTCTCACACCCTCCTGCAGCTGGCAGAACTGCTCCGTGCCTCTGGGACACGTGTCCGGTATTCCCCATCTGGTCAGAGAGGCTGGGGAAGGAAGTAGGGTCACGGGTTCTAATAGGAAGTAGAGGAAATCAGGGAACTCTGGGGCCAAAGGAGAGACCGAGAGGCTCAGAGGGATTAAACTCAGAGTGTCTCTACCACTCTGTTATCTTGTACTCTCCCAAGCGCTTAATACAGTGCCCTGCACACAGTCAGCACTCCATAAATACGATTGATTGAGTTCCAAACTCAGCTGGGCCCTCTGCCCTCCCCTTGAAAAGAGAGTGAGCTCATTTCTAGAAAGTGCTCTGAGCTCCTTTGAGGTAGGTGACATAAGCGATCAGTGGTTGTTTTCATCCTGACTCTATTAGAAGCCGTATAATAGTAATGCGCTTAATAATATGGCATTTTTAAGCACTTACTATGTGCCCTTCACGGTACTAAATTCTGGGGGTAGATAGATGATAATCAGGTTGGACAGTCTAAGTAGAAAGAAGTGGTATTGAATCTCCATTTTACAGATGAGAAAACTGAGGCATGGCATGATTAAGTGTCTTGCCCTAGGTCATACAAGCAGACAAGTGATCGAGGCAGGATTAGAACCCAAGTCTCCTTACTGCCAGGTCCGTGCTCTTTCCATTGGGCCATTATGCTTTCCATATGGCCACCTCTAACCCTAACCCAAATTCTAAATTTATCTGTAATCCTATCTTTATTCTGGCTCAAGACCAACCTATTTAGTGTCTGACTACCCTGCTAGACTGTTCTTGAATAGTAGTAATAGTAATAGTATTTATTGAGCACCTCCTGGATGCTGTGCGCTGTACTGAAGGACCTGGGTTCTGATCCTGGCTCCTCCATTTACCTGCTTTGTGGCTTTGGGCAAGTCACTTCACTTCTCTGTGCCTCAGTTACCTCATCTGTAAAATGGGGATTGAGGCTGTAAACCCCACATGGAACAGGGACTGTGTCCACCTTGATTTACTTGTATGCGCTTAGTACAGTGAGAAGCAGCACGGCTTAGTGGAAAGAGCACGGGTTTGGGAATCAGGACATGGGTTCTAATCCCGGCTTGGCCACTTGTCTGCTGTGTGACCTTGGGCAAGCCGCTTAACTTCTCTGCACCTCAGTTACCTCATCTGTAAAATAGAGATTAAAACTGTGAGCCCCTCATGGGACAACCTGATTACCCTGTATCTACCCTATGCCCCCCATCCCCCCACCTTACCTCCTTCCCCTCCCCACAACACCTGTATATATGTTTGTACAGATTTATTACTCTATTTTACTTGTACATATTTATTATTCTATTTTATTTTTTTAATATGTTTTGTTGTCAGTCTCCCCCTTCTAGACTGTGAGCCTGCTGTTGGGTAGGGACCGTCTCTATATGTTGGCAACTTGTACTTCCCAAGCACTTAGTACAGTGGCCTGCACACAGTAAGCGCTCAATAAATACAATTGAATGCTTAGAACAGTGCTTGGCACATAGTAAGCGCTTAACAAGTACCATAATAATAATTATTATTATTACAGTGCCTGGCCCAAAGTAAGCACTTAACAAATACCATCATTTTTGTTTCTTCCCCTCTCTGGGCCTCAGTTACCTCATCTATAAAATGAGGATTAAGATTGTGAGCCCAATGTGGGACAGGAACTGTGTCCAACCTGATAGGCTCAGTGGAAAGAGCCCAGACTTGGGAGTCAGAGGTCATGGGTTCTAATCCCGGCTCTGCCACTTGTCAACTGTGTGACTTTGGGCAAGTCACTCAACTTCTCTGGGCCTCAGTGACCTCATCTATAAAATGGGGATTAAGACTGTGAGCCCCACCTGGCACAACCTGATCACCTTGTATCCTCCCCAGCACTTAGAACAGTGCTTTGCACATAGTAAGTGCTTAACAAATGCCATCATTATTATTATTATTATAACTTGTATGTACCCCAGCACTTGGCACATAGTAAGCACTTACCAAGTACTATAATTATTATTATTAATTATTATTACTAGACACTTGGGAAGGACAAAACAGAAAAACAATGTGGTCCCTGCTCACAAGGAGCTTACTGTCCAATTGGGGGGACAGACATGTTTACAAATGGAATAATCAAAGTAAGTAATTGGGTATAAAAAAGGGCTTAAGTACTGGAGATGAAGGGCTTATGTCTACAGTCCTCTAGAGTGTAAGCTCATTATGGGTAGGGAATGTATCCACTAATTCTTTGGTATTGTACTCTCTCAAGTGCTTAGGAATAATAATAACAATAATAATAATAATAATAATGATGATGATGATGGTATTTAAGTGCTTGCTATGTGTAAAGCACTGTTCTAAGCGCTGGGGAGGTTACAAGGTGATCAGGTTGTCCCATGGGGGGCTCACAGTTTTAATCCCCATTTTACAGATGAGGTAACTGAGGCACAGAGAAGTGAAGTGACTTGCCCAAAGTCACACAGCTGACAGTCGGCGGAGCAGCGATTTGAACCCATGACCTCTGACTCCAAAGCCCGGGCTCTTTCCACTGAGCCTGCTCTGCACATGACAGGTGCTCAATAAGTATGATTGATTGATTGATCTTTAGCCCTGCACCAAACTCTGAACATTGAACAAAACAGTATGGCCTAGTAACAGAAAAGCAGCATAGCACAGGTGATAGAGAATAGGCCTGATAGAAGGACCTGGGTTCTAATCCTGACAACACCACTTGTCTGCTGTATGACCTTGGGCAAGTCACTTAACGTCTCTGTGCCTCAGTTACCTCATCTGTAACATGGGGATAAAGACTGTGAGCCCATACGGGACACGGACTGTGTCCAACCTGATTATCTTGTACCTATCCCAGCGCTTAGTACAGTGCCTTAAGCACTTAATAAATACCATGAAAAAAAAAATCCTGGCCCCAGGCTACATTCCTGACACTGGCTTGAGGTGGCTTTGTGGGCAGGGATTGTGTCTACTAACTTTGTAATATTGTGCTCTGACTTAGTACAGTGCTCTGCACCCAGTAAGCGCTCAGTAAGTATGACTGATTGAATCCCCATAATCGTCAGCCTCTCCTGTAGGGGGTTTGGCAGTGGCAAAAAGGTGGTTAAAGGGGAAGAGGCCAAGAGGACAGGGATATAATAATAGTAATTGTGGTATTTAAGCGCTTACTGTGTGCCAAGCACTGTACTAAGCGCTGGGGTAGATGCAAGATAATTAGGTCCCGCATTTATTCATCCAATCGTATTTATTGAGCACTTACTGTGTGCAGAGCACTGTACTAAGCGCTTGGGAAGTACAAGTTGGCAACATATAGAGACGGTCCCTACCCAACAACGGGCTCACAATCTAGAAGAACACGGGGCTCACAGTCCAAGTAGGAGGGAAAATGGTTTTGAATCCCCATTTTCCAGGTGAGGGAACCGAGGCCCAGAGAAATGAAGTGACTTGCCCAAGGTCACAGTGCAGGTAAGGGACAGAGCCAGGATTTCAACCCAGGTCTTCCGTCTCCCAGGCCTCTGCTCTTTCCACTAGACCGCACTTCTTCTCTTTATTCAGTGGTTAGCGCATCGGGCTTCTTGTCCCCTACAAGGGTCTTTTCAGTCCTTTCCCATGAGGAAAGACGGGGCAGTGTTGTTGATTGACATTTTACAGAAGGGGACTGAAGTCCACAGAGGTGAGGTGACTTATCCAAGGTCACCAAGCAAGCCCAGTGGCAGAGCAGGGCTACTAACTCCTCGCCAGGGCCCTCCCTTCCCGATAGACGGCTGCCCCTTGGGGATTCTGTCCACAATTTGGGGTCCTGGGGCCCTCTCTTTCTGAGCTCCTCATTCCCCCATTGCTTCCAGCACTGAGTTCAAACACAAGCACAAAGTCCAGCATCCAGGTAAAATCAACAGCCGGGTGTTTGCTTTTGGGTTCTGTGACGTGGGTGAGAGGTAACGTTTTTCACTTCCCAGATGGGATTGTGGCAGTGGGATTGTGGCGGTGAGAGTGGGAGAGGGTGCTGGTGACCCGGAGTTAGGACTTTGGGGTTCAGGTTCTACCGCCAAAGAGGGAAAAAAAATCTTGGCTCATGGTGTCTCAATCAGTGGCATTTATTGAGTGCTTACTGTGTGCAAGGCACTGTGCTAAATGCCTCCCTCTAGATTGTAAGCTCATTGTGGGTAGGGAATGTGTCTACCAACTCTGTTATACTCTTCCAAGAGCTTAGTACACTGATCTGCACACAGTAAGTATTCAATAAATATGGTTAATTGTTTGGGAGAGTACAATAGAACAGAGCTGGTAGACTCTTGACCTTGACTCCTGACCTTGAGGTTCCTTCTGGGCTCATCTGGGATGAACAATGACTTCTGCCTGAACTTTGACTGAAAGCGTTGACTTCACTCATTTGGCTCCCCGAGGATACGAAGCTGTCAAGGGGGGATAGCCTGGTGGGCTAATTAGTCTGGGGTCCTTATTTGCAAGGCAGAGGTAATGAGCTCTCTCCATTTTGGAATTATGATCAAAACATATTTCTATCCCATCTATAAAACTTCCTCAAAACACTTCCTGCAGCAAGGCCCAGGAGAAATAATAGGGTGTTGGGAGTCAGGAATTCTGGGTTCTAATCCTGATTCCTCCACTTATCTACCATGTGGCCTTGGCAAGTCACTTCACTTCTCTGAATCTCAGTTTCTTCATCTATAAAATGGGGATTCAATACCAATCCCCTTTAGAATGAGGGCCGAGGTGGGACAGGGACTGTCTGACCTGATTATCTTGTATTTACCCCAGTGCTTAGTACACTGAACAAATATCAGTGCTGAACAAATACCACCAATATCACCAATTTTATTATTATTATCATCACCCATGCCCCCCTTCTGCCTACCCCCTGGACCTGCTAATGGATCCATGAGCCCGGTGTAAGGAGAGGTACAGACCAGCTCCTGCTTTCTATTAGTTCTGCTTCCTGATTTCTCTTAGCAGCAGCAGCATGGCTATATTCAGGACTTGGAGATCTAGGTGAAATCTGTTTTCTATCAATTAATGGTATTTATTGAGCATTCATTATGTACCGAACACTGTACTGAGCACTCGGGAGAGTACAATACAACACAATTAGCAGACACATTCCCTGTCCATACGAGTTTACTGTCTAACTCACTCTATTGGCTCCAGGAATCTTATTTAGACTGTGAGCCCCTTGTGGGAAAGGGATTATGTCTGGCCTAATTAACTTCCACCTTCCCCAGTGCTTAGAACAGGGTTTGACACATAGTAAGTTCTAAACAAATACCATAAAAAAAAATCGTCCCGGTCTCTGGGCATGAGCCCACTACCCGGATTCATTCATTCAGTCGTATTTATTGAGCACTTACTGTGTGCAGAGCACTGTACTAAGAATTTGAGAACAGTCAAGAGGCTACGCAGGTGACATGGAAACCACAGAGGAGGCTGGGAGGGAGGCCAAGGACCCGAGGGCTCCCATCCTCTCCTTGTGGCAGATGCTTTCCTCCTATCCACACTCCAGCCCAAATCCTTCTTCCTCCCACCCTTCACCTTCCCCTAGGAGCTGGCTGTCCCCTCACTCAGCCTGGTCATCTGTCTGGACGGGGTGCCAGTTATGCTGCAGCTGGCAGGGAGAGAAGACTCCTAGCTAACTGCCCCCCTCCACTGCAGAACCCAGAAGCTGGCCAAACTCATCATGCCCCATTCTTCAGGCTTCCTGCTGCTGCCGCTGGTTGCTACCGCAACAGGGAAGTGTGGGGGGCTCAGCCCAGGCTGGGGAGAAACCGGGGTGAGCGGTCTTTCCTTCAGACCCTCGGAGGTAGCAGGCACAAGGTTTGAACTGATTTGCAGCCCGCAGAACCTCGTGTCTCCCAGGTTGGACTCCTCTGCCTGGTGCTTTGCTGGAATCGGGGAGCCGGCCCCATTTGCCTGAATTCGGAGAAGCAGCGTGGCTCAGTGGAAAGAGCCTGGGCTTTGGAGTCAGAGGTCATGGGTTCAAATCCCGGCTCCGCTACTTGTCAGCTGTGTGACTTTGGGCAAGTCACTTCACTTCTCCGGGCCTCAGTTCCCTCATCTGTAAAATGAGGATGAAGCCTGTGAGCCCCCCGTGGGACAACCTGCTTACCTTGTATCCCCCAGCGCTTAGAACAGTGCTTTGCACATAGGAAGTGCTTAATAAATGCCATTATTATTATTATTAATTCCGAGAAGTCGGCCTCAGAGGCAGACTGTGGCCCCACAGTTCTCAGCATGCAGTGCTCTGTCTCCATCCCAAAAGCCTAGGGGCCGTGGCAGGACTGGAACAGTGAGAAAGTCTCTGGCCACTCCCTGGGCTGTGGTGGGCCTCTCCACAGAGGCAGGATTATCTCTGGGGCCCATGCTGTGACTTCATCCTGGTTTGACACTTTCTTGGTGTCTTGACCTCTTCCCAGACAGCGTGCTTGCTCCTCAGCCCTCCATTCTCTTCAAAAGTTTTTGCTGCCTCCCCTGGGTGAGTGGCCTCTGGCCTCCTCACTACCTCCACTAACTCAATCAATCCATCAATCAGTGGTATTTACTTAGGGCTCCCTGGGTACAGAGCACCTGTAATAGGCGCTTGGGAGAGTACAATACAATAGGTAGAAACAATCCCTCCCCTCAAGGAGCTTACAGACTAGCAAGGGAGCTGGACACTAAAATAAATTATGGGGAGGGGATTAAAGATATGAACATAAGTGCTGTTGGAGGTGGGGGTGAGTAACTAAGGGCTTCCCTTCCATTTCAGGCTTCCCCCCTGCACGGCCCCAACTTTCTGTCCTAGGTTCAGACTCAGATGGGGGGTGTGCTTGGCCCCTTGAGTCATTGACTGAGGCCAGGGAAGGCCAGTTACCTTCCCAAGCTAGCAGCCTGCTGATGCAGGGGGTCAGCTTTTCCCCTCCCTGCAGCGAGTGCACTCCCTCCCTGCTGTCTGTGTTCTCTGACCCACCCTTAGAGGAAAGGTGTAGCCCCCCAACCTTCACATGCCTCTTGGATGCCTCCTGGATGGCTTCCGGAGGGACAGCTTGGCTTCTCCCATCCCCAAGCACTTGGCGATAACTGTGGTACCTCTTATAATAATAATAATGATGGTATTTGTTAAGCGCTTACTGTGTGCCAAGCACTGTTCTAAGCTCTGGAGGGGGGGGATACAAGGTAATCCGCTTGTCCCACATGGGGCTCACAGTCTTAATCCCCATTTTACAGATGAGGGAACTGAGGCACAGAGAAGTTAAGTGACTTGCCCAAAGTCACACAGCTGACAAGTGGCGGAGCAGGGATTAGAAACCATGACCTCTGACTCCCAAGCCCGGGGTCTTTCTACTGAGCCACGCTGCTTCCCACTTCTTCTGCCCGCTTCCCTCTCTGGTCCCCAGACCCTCTTCAAAGCCATTCCAAGCTGCTGGTTCTGTGTCCTGGGATGGGTTTCCCTCGACCCCTCATCCTTTCACCTTCCCTGCAGTGTGACTGTGCCGGGTTCCTATCGCTCCTGGTGCAGGGAGGGCGGGGGGCGGCACCCAGATATGAGTCCCTCTGAATTCTCTGTGCCTTTCTGCTCTCCGTCCTCCCCTCCCTGCCCTAGGTTGAGATGGAAGAGCTCCGCGGTGGTACAGGTGGCCAACGAGCCCATCCTCGAGTTCAAGCAGGGCAGCCCGGAGCGAGCCGCTCTACAGCAGGTACCGGGCCTTGGAGGTGAGGTGGGAGGGAGAGGATGGTGGGGGCCACAGGGAACCGGGTCTTGGGCAGCTGAGGGTGGTGGAGAGCCAGGGGTGGCAAAGAGCTGGCACAGCTGGGAGCTGTGGGCGGCAAGGCATCGGGAGAGCCGGAGACACCGAGTATGGACCTCAGGGATGGCAGGGAGCTGGGATTTGGGGAACTGAGGCAGGAAGGAAACTGCGCCAGAACACAGGTGGCATTGCGGGGTGGGACGAGAAGCCGCGTGGCTTAGTGGAAAGAGCCCGGGTTTGGGAGTCAGAGGTCGTAGGTTCTAATCCCGCCTCCGCCACTTATCAGCTGTGTGACTTTGGGCAAGTCACTTAACTTCTCTGTGCCTCTGTTACCTCATTTCTACAATGGGGATTGAGACTGGGAGCCCCATGTGGGACAACCTGGTTACCTTTATTTACGAGAAGCAGCGTGGCTCGGTGGAAAGAGCACAGGCTTGGGCGGCAGAGGTCGTGAGTTGGAATCCGGGCTCTGCCGCTTGTCAGCTGTGTGACCTTGGGCAAGCCACTTAACTTCTCTGTGCCTCAGCTACCTCATCTGTAAAATGGGGATTAAGACTGTGAGCCCCACGTGGGACAACTTGTATTCCCCCCAGTGCTTGGAACTGTGCTTTGCACAAGCGCTTAACAAATACCATCAAAAAAAAAAAGTGAGCTCTTCCTGGCCTCTCGCCCCTCCTTGCAGTCTTGAGTGCAGCCTTGGCAGTTGCTGATTGGCTTTGTTTGTCGCGAGGGAAGCAAGATTCCTCTCATTCCAGAGAGTTTCTTGCCTGATCAGTTTAACAAACAGGGGCCGCTCCTCACAAAACTGGACCTTAGTCAGGGAAGCAACCTCTTGAGGTCACTCACTCCAATCCCCTGCCTCCAGGCAGAAAGCAGAGAAGCAGCATGGCCTAGTGGAGCGAATACAGGCCTGGGACTTAGAGGACATGGGTTGATTCATTCAATTGTATTGAGAGCTTACTATGTGCAGAGCACTGTACTAATCTAATCCTGAGCCTTCCATTTGCTTGCTGTGTGACCTTGGGCAAGCCACTTCACCTCCCTGTGCATCAGTTTCCTCAACTGTAAAATGGGGTTTAAATACCTATTCTCCCTCCTACTTTGAGCTGCATTTGAGACAGGGACTGTGTCTGACATAATTAACTTGAACCTACCCCAGTGCTTAGAACTGTGTTTGACACATTAAACACTTAAGAAATACCATAAAGAGGAAAAAAAATGATTCACAATAGAAGATTGTCTCCCCTTCCAAAAGTGTTCAGAGACTTCACCCCATCCTCGGGTGTCTGCACGGGCATTTAGTCATGCCCAAAGTCAGACTGTTCTTCCTTAGGCACCGAATTTCCCTTTCTAATTAAAGCCAGTACTCTACTCCTGTGGCCTGTGTGGTTCTAATGAAGAGTTGACCAGGGCCAGCTGACTAGTGTGTTTGGATTTCCCCTCTGTTTTAGCCTTTCCTTCTTTTAGACTAAGTAATCTCAGTTCCCCATAGCCTTTGTTTCCCATCATAGCTGCTGTTCTTCTTTTCCAGTCTCCAGTCCTCCACATTTTTTTTTTTCATGGTATTTGTTAAGTGCTTCCTACCTAAGCACTGGGGTAGTTACAAGCTAATCAGGTTGGACACATTCCTTTTACAGATGAGATAACGGGCTCAGAGAAGTGAAGTGACTTTGCCCTAGTTCACGCAGCAGACGTGTGGCAGAGCTGGAATTAGAACCCAGGTCCTTCTTACTCCCTGTCCCATGCTTTATCCACTGGGACATGTTGCTTCCCTTCTTACGATGCAGAGGGCAAAACTGGAACCAGAATTCCCTGGCCTGAGCTGAGTAGGGCAACAGGGAAACTTGGTCCGGATGGTGATTCCACCACGGCCGTCTAGTTTCGCCCGACCTTGGTCAGAGTCCCCGGGTACCATGAGCCTTCCCCCTCCCCTTCTACCTTGCTATCCAGCTCCTCCTTTCCCTGCTCCTTCTCCTCTCTTCATCCTGGCATCCAGTTACCGCCTTGTCCCCCCCAACTGGAAATGCCCTTCCCCAAGTTTGGCCCATTCAAGTTGCTGCCTGGTTCCCCCAGTGGGGAGGCCAGCGATGAGGGTGGTCAGGAGGAAGGAAGAAGGCTGTGAGGAGACAGGGCTGGGGAGGGAGGAGTTGGGGAGCATCCTTTTCCCCCCCAACCCGACGAGCCAAGGACCCTGGGTAAACCTGCGGGTACCTAGTGTAGAGTAAAGGCTCACATGGGCATTTGGGGTTGGAAGCTTTGGGCATAGGAGAAGCAATGTGGGCCAATGGTTACAGCATTAATCTGGGAGTCAGAAGGACGTGGGTTCTAATGCCGGCTCTGCCACTTGTCTGTTGTGTGACTTAGGGCACTTCTCCATGCCTCAGTTACCTCGTCTGTAAAATGGGGATTAAAGCTGTCCAACCTGATTAGCTCGTACCTACTCCAACTCTGGCATATAGTAAGCACTTAAATACCATGGAAAAAAATTGAATTGTGTGGCCTCTGATGGTTTGCTATGGCTTTTTTTCTGCGATAGATGTGCTCTTGTCCCACAGGGCCTGCCCTCTCGCCCCTTCCAGTCGTTTCTCTGGCAGAACTTTGGCTGGGCCCGAGGCCTAACGTCATAGCCGTGAGCCCTGGAGCTCCTGGGCAAGACTCCAACTCAGGACCGTCAGGCTTGGGACTTGACCTGTGGGGCGGGCGCTCTTTGGATGGGGGTGGTTCTATTTCCGGGGCGGGGGGTTCCCAGCGGTGACAGCTTTTGCTCGTTTTCCAGGCCCTGAATGATCTGAAAGGCAAGACGGAAGAAATCCCGTGTGTGGTTGGGGGTGAGGAGGTGTGGACTCCAGATGTGCGGTATCAGCTGTCGGTCAGTACTGCTGCCCTCTCAGGCTGCTGGAAGGGGAGGGAAGGGGGTTGGCACTTGTCAAAATGAGGGGGGCCTTTGGGTAACTGTATGGCGGCATTGAAGGAGGCACATGCCAGTCATCTGAGGGAGAAAGGGGCTTTCACTTCATTTCTCCCTGGCTCACATGCCTACAAAAGCTAAGCGTGGACCCAAGGAGACAGAGGACCTGGGTTCTAATGTGACTCTGCCACTTGCCTGCTGTATGACCTTAGGCAAGTTGCATAACTTCTCTGTGCCTCAGTTACTTCATCTGTGAAATGGGGATTAAAAGCCTCTTCTCCTGAAGCAGCGTGGCTCAGTGGAAAGAGCCCGGGCTTTGGAGTCAGCGGTCATGGGTTCAAATCCTGGCTCCACCAATTGTCAGCTGTGTGACTTTGGGTAAGTCACTTCTCTGTACCTCAGTTACCTCATCTGTAAAATGGGGATTAAAACTGTGAGCCCCCATGGGACAACCTGATCATCTTGTAACCTTCCCAGAGCTTAGAACAGTGCTTTGCACATAGTAAGCGCATAACAAATACCATCGTTATTATTATTATTATTAATAAAAGCCTCTTCTCCTGAAGCAGCGTGGCTCAGTGGAAAGAGCCCGGGCTTTGGAGTCAGTGGTCATGGGTTCAAATCCTGGCTCCACCAATTGTCAGCTGTGTGACTTTGGGTAAGTCACTTCTCTGTACCTCAGTTACCTCATCTGTAAAATGGGGATTAAAACTGTGAGCCCCCCATGGGACAACCTGATCATCTTGTAACCTCCCCAGCACTTAGAACAGTGCTTTGCACATAGTAAGCGCTTAAAAAATACCATCGTTATTATTATTATTAATAAAAGCCTCTTCTCCTGAAGCAGCGTGGCTCAGTGGAAAGAGCCTGGGCTTTGGAGTCAGTGGTCATGGGTTCAAATCCCGGCTCCACCAATTGTCAGCTGTGTGACTTTGGGCAAGTCACTTAACTTCTTGGCACCTCAGTTACCTCATCTGTAAAATAGGGATTAAGACTGTGAGCCCCCTGTGGGACAACCTGATCACCTTGTAACCTCCCCAGTGCTTAGAACAGTGCTTTGCACATAGCGCTTAATAAATGCCGTCATTATTATTATTATTATTCTCCTTCTTACATAGCCCTTTGAGGGACAGTGATCTGCACATACCGTATCTTCCTCAGCACATACTACAGGGTTTATCAGTCAGTCATATTTATTGAGTGCTTACTGTGTGCACAGAACTGTACTAAGGGACAGTTCTGTATAATGATATAACACACACAAGCAGCGTGGCTCAGTGAAAAGAGCCCGGGCTTTGGAGTCAGAGGTCATGAGTTCAAATCCCAGCTCTGCCAAGTGTCAGCTGTGTGACTTTGGGCAAGTCACTTCACTTCTCTGGGCCTCAGTTACCTCATCTGTAAAATGGGGATTAAGACTGTGAGCCCCCAGTGGGACAACCTGATCACCTTGTAACTTCCCCAGTGCTTAGAACAGTGCTTTGCACATAGTAAGTGCTTAATAAATGCCATTATTATTATTATTACACATACGCACACAGTGCTTAAAAAATATTTCAATTAAAAGCCAAGTAGGCAAGCATGAGGCCTGACCCCTTCTCCTTCAGTGGCCATCCAAGCATTCTAAATTTCCCCCCCACCACTTAGTGCCTTTGCCCAATCAACCAGTTGTATTTATTGAGTACTTATTGTGTGTGGAGCACTGTACTAAGCCTTTGGGAGAACAGTAAAGATAATAGACATGATCCCTGCCCTCAAGTAACTTACAGTCTTTGCTGCTGAATATAAGCCTAGTTTTCCCATCCCAATGCGTTTTATAATAATAATCAAAATAATTGTGGTATTTGTTAAATACTTACTATATGCCATACACTATGGAAGATGCGACTGGGATTTGGACTGTGTCCAATCTGATTATCTTGTATCTACCCCAGTGTGTAGTACAGAGCCTGGTGCATAGCAAGTGCTTAACAAATACCATTTTCTTTTTCTTTTTTTTTTTTTTGAAAAGATAATCGGTTCAGACCCAGTCCATGTTCCACACTGGGTTCACAGTGTAAGAGGGAGAACCAGTCTTGAACCCTCATTTTACAGTTGAGGAAACTGAGGCACAGAGTGGTTAAATGACTTGCCAAGGTGACACAACAGACAAGTGGTGGAGCTGGGATTAAAACCAGGTCCGCTGACTCTCACGCCTGTCCTCTTCCCACTAGGCCATGCTGCTTACATACAAGGTACAAAGGTTTAGGTGAGATGAACTAGCTGCGTTAGGGTTAACAAATAAACAACTGATCTTTGGCAGATGATAGAAAGCAGCTTTACCTGTTAAAATGATGTTTAGATGGAGAACTCTGAGGTGACACACGGTTGACAAGTTTTTTATAGGCTTCGGGCCATTAATCTTAGACACCCACACACACGGCATCAGATTGAAGAGTATTTATTGAATGCCTCCTCTGTATATGTGTGTATGTATATGTGAGTTTATAGGGTGCAATGCCAAGTTGGGTGAAGTATCACAAAGAAGTCAGAAACCTGATCCTTCTCTTCAAATCCCTGCTCACAGTCTGAAGGGGAAGTAGTAGACCTAAGCTGAAAAATTCATCATAGTTAAGACCGAGGGCATTGATGTAAATAATGTCCGCATGTGAACAAATGAGTCAGTAACATTCATACGTTCATCGTATTGATTGTTTACTTGCGCGCAGAGCACTATATAACAAACAGACAAATGCATATGTGTTGAAGTGTTTGGTGCGATAGGATGGCCAGGAAGGTGTCTGGGGAGTGGGAGGGTTAATGAGAATTAACTGGCTACAGAAAGTGAGCAGTGGGGAGGAGGGTGTGGGCAGGACCGTCCTGAGACCCTGATGGGGGATCAGAGCCTCTGGGTGAGTTGGAAGGGGCTCAGTAGTGTCCTTGGGGAGCAGAGCTGGCCGGGGGCTACCCTAGGGCAAGGGGAGGGCTCGCTGAAGGAATAACAGGTCTTTGGGAAGGGGGAGAGCCACCATCTCAAATATGTCAAACAGGGGGACCTGGGAGCTCTGAGCCGCAGCTGTTCAGTAGCTGTGGCAAACTGGGAGCCATGAGGATGATGGCATCAGTATTTATTGTGCCCTACTGTGTGTGGGACACTGTGCTAGGTGTTTGGGAGACTAGGTGTTTGGGAGTCTAATGGGGGAGAAATGTGGACAGGCCAGTCCCATTGGGTCTGCCATAATGAATTACCCAATCCTATCAGGTTTGCCATAATGAATTGCCCAATCCTATCAGGTGCTTTGCACATAGTAAGCGCTTAATAAATGCCACTATTATTATCAGGTGTGAGCCCGTTGTTGGGTAGGGACTGTCTCTATATGTTGCCAACTTGTACTTCCCAAGTGCTTAGTACAGTGCTCTGCACACAGTAAGCGCTCAGTAAATATGATTGAATGAATGAAATCAGGTCTGCTATAATGAATTGCCCAACCCTGTCAGGTCTGCCATAATGAATTGCCCATTCCTGTCAGGTCTGCCATAATGTGTAGTTGGATCACCCTCCCTCTCCTGGACTTGGACAGCCATCGGGCAGTGGTAGAAACCCAATTGGTAGCTGGGGGAAAGAGCTGAGTTGGCTCCCAGGCCGCCTTGGCACTGCTTACCTCCTTTTTCCCCACCCAGGCCTCCCCCCAGCCTTTTATAATTACTCTGCTGTGGGGATGGAGGTGAACTGTGGAGGGGTCCTGGGAACTCAGGGAGTGGAGGTAGAAACATGGGATGAAAAGGCATCAGATTTATGGTCTGGAGCTCAAGTTTCCCCTGCAGTTTTCCCATCCCCAGTGCCCCTCCCTCCATCTCAGATGTTCATTCATTCATTCAGTCTTACTTATTGAGTGCTTACTGTGTGCTCACTCAGCCCACCTGTTCTCTTCCTTTCAGCCATTTAACCATGGGCACAAAGTGGCCAAGTACTGCTACGCGGACAAGGTCAGTGTGAATCCCAGATGTCTGCCCCGGTGGCTTGGGGGGATCTGTGCCGTATGGGCTTGGATGTCTAGCCCCTGGGTTGGGTGTGGGACATGGACAGGATCGGTTCTGATTTCCTGTTTTGGCATCTGGGAGCGAGTGAGTCCATGGATATGGTTCCTTCTCCCTCTCTACCTCTTTCTCCCTTTTCTGCCTCTCTCTCCCTTTCTCCTCCGTCTCCCCCTCTCTTTCTCCTCTGTCCCCCACCCGCTTTCTCCTCCTCTCTCCTTCATCCCAGGAGGAATCCCAGTGTGTGGTCTTTCCTCATCTGCCCAGGACTTAATCAACAAAGCGATCCAGGCTGCCTTGGCGGCACGGAAGGAGTGGGACTTGAAGCCCATTGCAGATCGGGCCCAGATCCTCCTGAAAGCAGCTGATCTGTTGAGTGGTCCTTACAGGGCTGAAATTCTGGCCAAGACCATGGTTGGGCAGGTAAGTACGTTTGACTGGAGAGAATGCCAGTCTTCGCTGATCCCAGACCCCTGACTGTGACCCTAAGATCCTACAACATAAGCAGAATTTATGGCCTGCTTTGCAAATGAGTCTTGAATGGGTGGTTTATCCCTTTTCCGAAGATTCAGACCTCAAGGAGATTGTGGTCCAGTGGGGGGATATGGGATGGGCACAAATGCTCAGGAGAGCCCAAGAAAACACGGGCAGAAGCACAGAACCACACACGATATGCCCTAGGGTCTGCTGGGATGGTCAGATTGAATAGAGGCAGTGGACATATCAATCCGAGAAGACTTTGTGGAGGAGGAGAGCTTTAAGTAAAGTCTTGAAAATGGGATGGGACATAATTTGGTGAAGAGGAGCTTGTGCAGAGGAAGAGGAAGGCAGAACAGAGTGGGGCAGGAAGGACTAAGGGAAGGGCCTGAAAACCTGCTGGAAAGTTGAAAGGGAAGGAAAGAGATATTTAATTTAGGATAACAGTGTATATTAAACACCTTCCATGGGCAAGGCATTGAACCAGGTGCTGGGGGAAGAAGTACTCGGGTGATATATAGGAGCGACTCCTGGTCCCCCAAGGGGCTCACAATCTAGGAGTAAGGAGAGGAGGGGGTTGGTGACAGACTCATAAAGAAAGATCAATCAGTCATTGAGAAGCAGCGTAGCTCAGTGGAAAAAGCACGAGCTTTGGAGTCAGAGGTCATGGGTTCAAATCCTGGCTCCGCCAATTGTCAGCTGTGTGACTTTGGGTAAGTCACTTCACTTCTCTGTGCCTCAGTTCCCTCACCTGTAAAATGGGGATTAAGACTGTGAGCCCCCCGTAGGATAACCTGATCACCTTGTAACCTCCCCAGCGCTTAGAGCAGTGCTTTGCACATAGCGATTAATAAATGCCATCATTATTATTATTATTATAGATTGAGTACTGACTGGGAGCCGAGTACCACACGAAACACATTCATTCACTCACTCAGTTGTATTTATTGAGTGCTTACGGGGTGCAAAGCACTGGACTAAGCACTTGGGAGAGTACCATATAATAATAAACGGACACATTCCCTGCTCACGGTGAGCATTGTGTTCTCCCAACCACTTAATACAGTGCTCTGCTGCACACAGTCAGCACTCAATATGATTGATTGATGGGAGAGTATAATATGACAGAGTTGGTCCTGCGCCCAAGGAACCTACAATATAGAGGTTGAAGCAGAAATTTTGTGCCCCAGATTCTGAAGTATTGTGAGTCCCGTGTAGGACCGGGACTGTATTCAACCTGATTATCTTGTATCTTCCTCAGTGTTTATAACAATGTTTAGCACATAGGAAAAGCTTAACAAGTACCGTACTACTACTACTACTAATAATAATAATAATTATGATCAATGCAGCAGGATTTTCTGCTCCCGTGGATCAGCCCCACGATCACAGAAGTTCTAGACACAGGCACAGGGGAGGCCTTCCCTTTATCCTCCCAGTGTTTGAGTGCTTTCCGGGCTGGAGCAGGGACTGTTGGGAGTTCTAGCGGCGCTGGGGTGGGACAGTTTGTTTTATAGTATTTAAATGCTTACTTTGTGTCAAACACTTTTCTAAGTGCTGGGATAGATACAAGTTAATTAGGTTGGATGAAGTCCCTGCCCTGCACGGGGCTCATAATCTAAGTAGGAGGGAGAACAGGTATTTAATCCCCATTTTACAGTTGAGGAAACTGAGGCCCAGAGAAGTGAAGCGATTTGCCCTTGGCCATACAGCCGGCAAGTGGCAGAGACAGGATTAGAACCCAGGTCCTCTGACGCTCAGGCCCATGCTTCAGAGAAGCAGCGTGGTTTAGTGGAAAGAGCATAGGCTTGGGAGTCAGAGGTTGTGGGTTCTAATCCCTGCTCTGTCACTTGTCTGCTGGGTGACCTTAGGCAAGCTATTTAACTTCTCTGGGCCTCAGCTGCCTCATCTGTAAAATGGGGATTAATAATAATAATAATAATGGCATTCATTAAGTGCTTACTATGCACAAAGCACTGTTCTAAGCGCTGGGGAGGTTCCAAGGTGATCAGGTTGTCCCACGGGGGGCTCACAGTCTTACTCCCCATTTTACAGATGAGGGAACTGAGGCACAGAGAAGTGAAGTGACTTGCCTAAAGTCACACAGCTGACAATTGGCGGAGCCGGGGTTAGAACCCATGCATGACCTCTGACTCCAAAGCCCGGGCTCTTTGCACTGAGCCGCGCTGTTTCTCCGTGGGACAACCTGATTACCTTGTATCTACCCCAGTGCTTAGAACAGTGCCTGGCACATACTAAGCGCTTAACAAATACCACCATAATTATTATTATAATTATTATTTTCCACTAGGCCACACTCCTTCCCTTGAGGAGCGTATGTGTGGGATAAGGGCCTTTTGGAGAGCCCTAATATCCTCAAGGCCAGACATCCCGCTCTGATTCCATTTGACTGGTACGCCGGTATTCCTCAGTGATTTTCCTGGCCTTGCCAGCCTGGTGGGAATTCTTCCCGACTGACTCCCTGCAACCAGCAATTTGCTTTTCTTGGATGTTGCTGCCCTCTTTTGGGATGAGGAAGAGGAGGCGATGAGGCTCATCGCCCCTGGCCCTGAGAGAACCTTGAGCAACTAATAATGATTGCGGTATTCGTTAAGCCCTTACTGTGTGCCAGGCAGAGTTGACTGACAGTCCAGAGCACTGGGGGCGGCGGGGGAGACGTGACCTTGCCTCTCCCCCGATCCCACCTCGTTTCCCATTTCCAGGGCAAAACCGTCATCCAGGCGGAGATCGATGCTGCTGCCGAGCTAATCGACTTCTTCCGTTTCAACGCCAAGTTTGCCATGGAGCTGGAGAGCGAGCAGCCCCTCAGTGTCCCCCCAAGCACCAACAGCGTGGTGTACCGGGGGCTGGAGGTAACCCGGTCTGGCAGGGCGGAGGGGGGGTGGGAAGGGCTTGGACTGGGCTCAGTGGCGATGGTGGGGGCTCAAGGGTTGCCCAACGCACTCTCCCTCTCTTCCCTTCCTCTTTTTCCCAGGGCTTCGTGGCAGCTGTTTCCCCCTTCAACTTCACTGCCATTGGCGGTAACCTGGCAGGAGCCCCAGCCTTGATGGTGAGTGTGTCCAGAGCGCTGAGACGTTGGGCATTCAATCAATCAATGGCACTTAGTAAGCGCTCAATAAATACGATTGACTGTACCAAGTGCTTGGTACATTAACCCGTATCCGCCCAAGTGCTCAGCACAGAAGAAGCACTTACCAAACACCGTCGTGATTAACATTGGTTCCCTGGCGGCTGCGATCCACATCTGTACCTGTAATTTCTGTGTTTTAACGTCTGTCTTCCAACCTTCTGGACCGTAAGCTTGTTGAGAGCGGGGCATACATCTGTTGGGAAGCAGCATGGCTCAGTGGAAAGAGCATGGGCTTTGGAGTCAGAGGTCATGGGTTTGAATCCCGGCTCCGCCGCATGTCTGCTGTGTGACCTTGGGCAAGTCACTTGATTTCTCTGAGCCTCGGTTCCCTCATCTGTCAAATGGGGATTAAGACTGAGCCCCACCTGGGACAACCTGATCACCTTGTATCCCCCCAGCGCTTATAACAGTGCTTTGCACATAGTAAGTGCTTAACAAATGCCATTATTATTCTATTCTATTTATTTTATTTTATTAATATGTTTTGTTTTGTTGTCTGTCTCCCCCTTCTAGACTGTGAGCCCACTGTTGGGTAGGGACCGTCCCTATATGTTGCCAACTTGTACTTCCCAAGCGCTTAGTACAGTGCTCTGCACACAGTAAGCGCTCAATATGATTGATTGATTGATTGGAAGTGTATAGTATGACAGAGTGGGTGGACACGTTCCCTGCCCACAAGGGGCTTGGGTTCTAGAGGGGGAGACAGATGTTAATATAAACAAATCATTTATATTATAGAATTTATAGATATATACATAAATGCTGTGGGGTTGAGGGTGGCGTGAATACCAAGTGCTCAAAGGTCACAGATCCAAGTGCATAGATGCTACAGAAGGGAAAGGGGGCTGGCAAAAAAAGGGTGTAATCGGGGAAGGCCTCTTGGAAGAGATGTGAATAATTGTGGTATTGGTTAAGTGCTTACTCTGTCCAGACAGCCTTGCCCACTTTCTCCTCCCTCTTTGTTTTTTTTTATTAATGGTATTTGTTAAGTCACCTCTCAGTCTCGCACCTGGAGAGTTTCCAGTACTCTACCTGTCTCGACTACGGGAGGGAGAGTCAAGCAGAGGCATATTCATTCCAGTCCTAGCTTGGGCAGTAGCTAGCGAGCGGAAGGCAATCGGCTACAAGTCAAAACTCACCTGTACTGGGCAGCAGCGGCCTGGGAGAGAGTCGAGGGTGGAGACTCAGGTTAACCATGTAGAAGGAGGCAATCCAAAGCTGCTTCCATATTTTTACCAAGAAAACTCTGTGGATATACTACCAGAAAGATTGCAGATGGACGTGGACGTTCTGGGAGAGATGTGTCCGTGGCGTCGCTATGGATCGGACACGACTCGACAACATAAGACAACCACAGTTTCTTAAATACTTACCGTGTACCAGGCATGTACTAAGCACTGTAGTAGATACAAGATAATCAATTTAGACACAATCCCTGTCCCATATGAGGTTCACAGTCCAAGTCAGAGGGAGGAGCATTTTATCCCCGTTTTACAGAGGAGGTCACTTCTGTATGCCTCAGTTAAGTGACTTGCCCAGGACCACAAAGCATGTTGCCAAATGTACTTCCCAAATGTCTGTTTGGCATAAATTGCCAAATGTGCCAAAGTATGTTGCCAAATTGTACTTCCCAAGCGCTTAGTACAGTGCTCTGCGCACAGTAAGCGCTCAATAAATACGACTGATGATGATGAAAGCAAACAAGTGGTGGAGCTGGGATTGAAACGCAGGCCTTCTGATTCCCAGGCCCGTTTTCTTTCCACCAGGTCATGTTGCTTTCCTCCTCTCTTCCCCTCCCAAGGGAAGGACAGGCAGGGTGGCTTAGTGGAAAGCTCACGGACTTGGGAGTCAGAGGACATGAGTTCTAATCCCACCTCCACCACTTGTCTGCTGGGTGACCTTGGGCAAGTCACTTTACTTCTCTGTGCCTCAGTTACCTCATCTGTAAAATGGGGATTAAGACTGCAAACCCCATATGGGACAACTTGATTATCCTCTATCTACCCCGGCGCTTAGAAGCAGTGTGGCTCAGTGGAAAGAGGCCAGGCTTTGGAGTCAGAGGTCATGGGTTCAAATCCAGGCTCCGCCAACTTGTCAGCTGTGTGACTTTGGGCAAGTCACTTAACTTCTCTGGGCCTCAGTTACCTCATCTGTAAAATGGGGATTAAAATTGTGTGAGCCCCCCGTGGGACAACCTGATCACCTTGTAACCTCCCCAGCGCTTAGAACAGTGCTTGGCACATAGTAAGTGCTTAACAAATAGCAACATCATTATTATTGTTAGAACAGTGCTTGGCACGTAGAAAGTGCTTAACAAATGCCATAATTATTATTATTAGTAGTAAAGCACTCTTCAGGCTGTTTTTTTGCTACCAATTTGCCAGTTTGGCTTGCCAGCTACATCCAAGATACTGGGAAGCAGGAAGTGACATAAGTAACCAAGAAAAGGACAGTGGGCAACAAAGACGGTAGGACCCCAGTGTTTGAGAGCAAGGTCAGAGATGAGTGTTTATTGAACACCCAGTGGGTTCAATGTTCTGTACTAAGCGCTTGGGAAAGGACAACACAAAGAAAGGAGGTGGTGCCTGCCCTCATGGAGCTTACATTCTAATGGGAGAGACAGACAAAAATATTTACAAACAGTAATCAAAATAAATACTCGAATATGCAGTTGCATGAACATGTATGCAATAAGTACTGAGGCTTGCCATAATTGAGTGCTAGCTGCACAGTTTGAGGTATTGGGAGTTAGTCAGGAAAGGCTTGTCGGAGGAAGTGGTGATTTCAGGAGGGCTTAGACTACGTGGAGAGCTGTTGTCTGTGACTTATGGAGTGGGAGGGATTTTCAGGAGGGGGAACCATGTGAGCGAGGAGATGGAAAAGGGAGAGTCGAGCGGGGTATAGCTTTTAGAAGGCACTCAATAGATACCAATCAATCAGTCACTCGTCACTCAGTGATTGATAAAGTCAGGGCCGAGGGCCTGAGCCAACAGCTGGATGTCCTCGGGGTGCCCTGCCCTCATGTGGACAACTGCCCCTTGAGGAAGCTGATTATTATTATTATTAATAATAATAATAATAGTAATAATAATAATAATAGGGGTATTTAAGTGCTTACTGTGTTCCAGGCATTGTGTCAAGCGCTAGGGTGGATACAAACAAATCAGGTTAGAAACAGTCCCTGTCCCACATGGGGCTCCCAGTCTCAATCCTCATTTTACAGATGAGGTAACTGAGGCCTCAAGAAATGAGGTGACTTACCCAAGGTCACACAACAGATAAGTGGCAGAGCAGGGACTAGAACTCATGACCTTCTAACTCCCAGGCTCAAGCTCTATCCACTACGCTGTGCTGCTTTGTTTTTTCCTGGCCGTGGCTCTGAAAAGCTACGCTCGGCCTCTGTCGGAGAGCACACCGAGGTTTCCCTGGCCTGGGAATCAGGTCTGCCCCAGGGTGAGGGTGGTGGTGAGCCCACTGTTGGGTAGGGACTGTCTCTGTATGTTGCCAACTTGTACTTCCCAAGCGCTTAGTACAGTGCTCTGCACACAGTAAGCGCTCAATAAATACGATTGATGATGATGGTGGCAGGGAATGGGGATTGGAGTCAGAAGTCATGGGTTCAAATCCCAGCTCTGCCACTTGTCAGCTGTGTGACTTTGGGCAAGTCCCTTCACATCTCTGGGCCTCAGTTACCTCATCTGTAAAATGGGGATTAAGACTGTGTACCCCCTGTGGGACAACCTGATCACCTTGTAACCTCCCCAGCGCTTAGAACAGTGCTTTGCACATAGTAAGCGCTTAATAAATGCTATCATTATTATTATTATTATATTGGGGTGGATAGAGGGCAGGGATTTCTTTCTGGCCTAGAGGCCTCATCTCAACTCCTCCCCACCCCCATCAGGATATCGACCTCAGTCTCATATCTGAGGGTGGGGGGGTCTGGCTCTCCCCTTTTCCTTGGGCCTGGAGGTCCAGGAAGGGGATGATTCGGGGGCCCCCCAAACTCAGGGACCTGGGAGCAAAGCCAGGAATTAGGCTGGGGCTCTTTGCCCCAGGGCGTGGGCAGGAAGGAGCATTTCGGGAATTAGTGTCTGGAACCTTGATGAGCACAGTTCTTCCCGAGGATTAGCCTGTCCATTCGTTTGTTCACATGACGGGGCATCAGCAGGATTAGCGAGGTGGGGAGGGGGCGATGAAGGTTGGAAGGAGGCTCTCCTGGAGGCTGAGGACTAAGCGCCCTCTCTCTTGGCCCCGGCAATGACTGCACCCGGATTTCACACTAACTTTTTGAAGCCGCGCTGAACCGTGAAGCCGATGGGAATGGGTGGAGCTCAGGGAGAGGGGCAGGTGGGAAGAAGCCCAAGTTGGGAGCGGCAGAATTATCAGCCCTCTGCTCCACTTCCTTGCCTCCCCTGGGATGGGGCCCCTCTACTCTTAAAGAAGCAGCGTGGTCTAGTGGTTAGAGCCTGAGCCTGGGTGTCAGGAGGTCATTCATTCATTCAATCGTATTTATTGAGCGCTTACTGTGTGCAGAGGACTGTACTAAGCGCTTGGGAAGTACAGGTCGGCAACATATAGAGACAGTCCCTACCCAACAGCGGGCTCACAGTCTAGAAGGGGGAGACAGACAACAAAACATATTAACAAAATAAAATAGAATAGTAAATATGTACAGGGTCATAGGTTCTAATCCCGTCTCTGCCACTTGCCTGCTATGTGACCCTGGAAAAGTCACTTCACTTCTCTGTGCCTGTTATCTCATCTGTAAAATGGGGATTGAGAATGTGAGCCCCACATGGGATGGAGACTGTGTCCAGCTTAATTTGCTTGTATCCACCCCAGCACTTAGAACAGTGCCTGGCACGTAGTGAGTGCTTAACAAATGCCATCATTATTATTATTACTCTAGTAGTGTACAGTAGTCCCTTTGGAGTGAGAGTAGGCCTTTTTATTCATTCATTCAATCGTGTTTATTGAGCGCTTACTGTGTGCAGAGCACTGTACTAAGCGCTTGGGAAGTACAAGTTGGCAACATATAGAGACAGTCCCTACCCAACAGTGGGCTCTGATGTTCTCCCTCCCCCTTAGACTGTGAACTCCTAGTAGGCCAGAGACTGTGCTTGATCTGATTGTATTGTATCTATCCCCGTGTTTAGCCCAGTGCTTGACACATAAGTGCTTAATAAATACCATAGTTGTTATTATTATTGTTGTTATTTTTAGAGGGCCATGCAGGATGTAATGCTGTCCAATGCTCTGATCTGGGCATTGGCCAGGCAGCTGGAAAAGACTAACAAAGCCCAGGGAGAGCTTGGAAACTATTATCTACCCCTGTGCTTAGTACAGTGCCTGGCACATAGTAAGTGCTTAACAAATATTAAAAAAAAAAAATGAGGGCTGGTAACTAGCTGTCCTTAGGCTCAGCTCACCAGCCATCTTCAGGAATAAGGTTTTGGGGAGGGACTTGAAAGAAGTGGTTTATGGAACTGAAACAGGATAAAATTAGAAATAGGCCAAGGGGAGGATGACTTGGCTCAGGTGGGATTAGAAGCCAAGGAGAGGATCTGGAAGCCAAGTGAGGGTTCCTCTCGCCTTAGGGGAACGTGGTGTTGTGGAAGCCCAGCGACACAGCCGTGCTGGCTAACTACTGTGTGTATCGGATCCTCCGGGAGGCTGGCCTCCCACCCAACGTCGTCCAGTTCGTTCCGGCTGAGGGCCCCGTCTTCGGAGACACCGTCACCGGCTCGGAACACTTCTGTGGCCTCAACTTCACCGGCAGCGTACCGTAAGTCGGCGGGGAGCGGATGGGAATGGTGAATGGGGAAAGGGAGGGATTACTGGGAGAGGGCAGCTGTAGGGGGGCACCAACATCAAAACCCGGCTTCCCTTACCCAACGGAGTCATGGGGTAGGGCTCGGTAAAAGCGGGATACATGAAAGTCCGGTGTGGGCAGGGATTGTCTCTATTGCTGAATTGTACTTTCCAAGTGCTTAATACAGTGCTGTGCACACAGTAAGTGCTCAGTAAATATGATTGAGTGAGTGATGAATGCTGTCCCTTCTCTGGGCCATTTCTGGGCCAAACCAGGAAGTCGGTTGGGTCTGTTGTAAAGGCTGTGCCTGTGGCTACATTACCACAGTTTCCTGGGGGCTAGGGTTCCGGGCGGGGAGCTGAAGCAATGGTAACACTCTTAGATCATGAGCCCCCCAAGAGACAGGGACCATTACTAATTCACACCTGTGAATTCTCTCCCAGGGCTTACTACAGTGCTCTGCACACAGTAAGACCTTAAAACATACATACATGCTACTTATACAACAGCTACTATTGCTATTACAAGCAGTGTGATGTAGTGGAAAGATTACAGACCGTGGCGTCAGAGGGCCTGGGTTCTAATCCCCGTTCCGCCGCATGTCTGCTGTGTGACCTTAGGCAAG
This sequence comes from Tachyglossus aculeatus, assembly GCF_015852505.1. NCBI lineage: Eukaryota > Metazoa > Chordata > Mammalia > Monotremata > Tachyglossidae > Tachyglossus > Tachyglossus aculeatus. Next base: position 57,564,975 of record NC_052070.1, on the reverse strand, counting down.
TCATTTCACTTCTTTGTGCTTCAGTTCCCTCATCTATAAAATGGGGATTAAGACTGTGAGCTCTTTGTGGGGCAGGGACTGTGTCTGACCTGATTACCTTGTATCTACCCCATACTTAGAACAGCACTTGGCACATAGTAAGCACTTAACAAATACCACAATTCTTCTGCACATAGTAAGCACTTAACAAATACCACAATTCTTCTTCTTATTATTATTACTACTACTGCAACTACCAGGCCTAGAAGATGCAGGCTCAGGAGATCAGGACCAGGAAAGGGAGGACTCAAGGGAATTGATGGAATAAATTAGTGGTAATGGTCCAGGCCACGACATTACCTGCCTCTTGGGCTGATATCAGATATCACAGAGTACAGAGCTAATCGCCTAGTACAGTGCTTTGCCCACAGTAAGCCCTCAGTAAATATGATTGAATGCATATGCAACCTGTGGGCAATGTCTGGGGTTATTCTTTTCAGGTGGGCATGGGGGGAGCCCGGGACAGTGTCGCCTCTCCCTCCCTGCATCTCTCCCTGCCGGTGACGATCCCTTTTGGCCAAGAGCAAATTGGGCAGAGTTGGGCCCGGGCTGTTGGGGTCAGGATTGCTGGTTCCTGTTTTTGGTTCCCTCTGGGCAGGACCAGCCTCTGAGCAGGGTGTGTGGGGAAACCACCCTGGTCTCAGTCTGGTTGATTCCTATTTTGGAGCTTGTGACTTGAGAACGTCCTCCTTCCTCCCCTCCCTCACCATTGAGTGTGATGGAACTGGTGGGCTTTTCCTCCTCTCTCCCATCTCCCCCAGCCACTTCTTCCTCCGCTGAAAGCTACAGAGCCTCTCCCCAGGATCATCAGCTCTTAATTGGACTCTTTAGTCCCAGGAGTCTGTCGACTTCCTGGGATCAGGAGAGGCAAAGCTGTACTGGTACCAACAACCTGGCCCCTTTGTGGGGGTGGACTGACCCTTGAGCTCACAGGGGGATGGACTGAATGACCTTGGACAGCCTTTGTAGGAGAAAGACTCAATGGTATGGGGTCCCAAAGTTGCCCGTCATTTATCTTGGATGTGGCACTCATGCCATATGGGATCTGACTGGCATCCCCAGTGCCAATGCTTTTATAACTGGCAAATGTCTTGATAAGGTGATAAGAGCAGGCAATGTGTCTGTTATATTGTACTCTGCGAAGAGCTTAATACAGTGCTGTGCACACAGTAAACGCTAAATAAATACCATTGACTGAATGCCCACTGTAGCATGGAGTCATTTTCAGCGTTTGTTTCTCTCCCATCTCCCCTGCCATATCCTGCCCAGGGCCAGGTTTTAGCTGCCAGCTGGCCTCCGTGCCCGAGCCGGTTAGTTTGCAAAACTCCCGGCGTTCAGCACAACTGCTGAGGGATGTTGTTTTCCTGAAGGGTCCCCCATTCCCCCTGCGAGGGGCTCCTCTCCCCAAAGACACCAGCCTATTAAAGTTGGTGCCATGCAGGGAAGGCTTCTGCCATGGTTTGATGAGCATGGTGGCTGAAAGGTAGGGAACTCATAAATTAGTATTAGCTACTGTGCCGGCTGGTGGGAGTTGATTAGCATTTTTATTGTTTTGCAGTACAGGGGTTTGTCACACTCCAAGCCCAGGGTTGGGGAGAGACAAAGGACTCTGGGTAACAGTTCCAGGACTCCGGTGGTGCTCTGCTTTGTGTCTTCCCCCTGCTCTTTCTCAGCCTACCTCCCCCTCACTCCATCATGCTTCCCCTGTCTCTCCTCAACCTCCCCTTGTGGGATGGAGCAAGGCTGTGGGTGGGCCGGAACAGCTCTCACTTCTGACCCCCACCCCGCCTCTGACCTCTGCCAACCCCCCCTCCTAGCCATCAGCCAGGCCACTGACCTTCCCCGTCTTATTTCAGGACCTTCAAGCGGCTCTGGAAGCAGGTGGCTGAGAATCTGGACCGTTACCGCACCTTCCCACGCCTGGCGGGAGGTAAGGGCCTCCACCTCTGGAACGCCTCAGCCTCTGAGGGGCTAGGATTTGCTGGTCGTTGGGCATTTCATCTCTCTCTCTCTCGACTTCCCCTCCACAAGTTTGAATTACTCTTCCCGCTCTTCCTCCTCATTCCTCTTCCCAAGACCCGGGGTTATTTCAGTGTCATCAGAATTGAGAACTCAAGACTTAGGTATAAATGTGAATTAAAATTGTGATATTTGTTAAGCACTTACAATGTCCCAAGCACTGTACTAAGTGCTGAGGTTGGCGCAAGATAATCTGGTCTGATGTTGGTGCAAGATAATCTGGTCCCTCACGGGGCTCCCAGTCTTAAGTAGGAGGGAGAACAGATGAGGAAACTGAGGTCCAGAGGAGTTGAGTGACTTGCCCAAAGTTACAGCGGAGACAAGTGGTGGAGCCCTAGGCCAGTGGCTCTTTCTACCAGACCCCAGTGCTTCCCGGGGGCCCCTGAGGGGAGAAATGACCTCTCCCAGAGGTAACAACTGCCTTAGTTGACCCAGCTGGAGCTGCTGGGTGGGGATTCACCTTGGTCATGGAACTGCCCGGCCAATTTGGGGACCCTCCCAACTCCGGTGTTATCTTGAGGCAGACTGAAGGCTTCTGAGATACTTGGCCTGGTAGGAGAGATCATTTCCCTGAGTGTCAAGCTTGGCCAGACTCCCAGAAGCCTTAGCTAGTCACAGCAGAGTTGGCGACTCTTGCATAGGAAAAATGGTGTTGGCTTTCCATATTCCCCCCTCCCTCCCTTAAGAGAGTGCTGAGGTCTGTGGGAAAATGGGATCTGGGTGGGCAGCCGTCTTGGTGCCTATCTCTGGGACCTGGTGAATCTTGGTTGTGGCTACCCCTAGTTGGGCGGTACGTCTGCCCTGACCCATGTATCCATGGCCCACTGAGTAGCCAAGTGGTTCAAGGGCTTCCGTCCCCATAGGGTTGACTGGAATGTTGACGTGCTCCCTGAGGATGATAAATAATAAAAATAATGGCATTTGTTAAGCACTTACTATGTGCAAAGCACTGTTCTAAGCGCTGGGGAGGGGACACAAGGTATTGAGGTTGTCCCATGTGGGGCTCACAGTCTTAATCCCCATTTTACAGATGACATCACTGAGGCTCAGAGAAGTGAAGTGACTTACCCAAGGTCACACAGCAGACACGTGGCGGAGCTGGGATTCGAACCTATGATCTCTGACTCCAAAGCCCGTGCTCTTTCCACTGAGCCACGCTGCTTCTCATTGTGATTGTAGTAGTGATAACAATGCTGGTATTTATGTGCTTACTCTGTGTCAAGCGCTATACTAAGCGCTGGGGTGGATGGCACATAGTTAAGCACTTAACAAATACCATCATTATTATTATTATATAAGCAAATCGGGTTGGATGCAGCCTTTTTTACACTTTTAATCTCCATTCTATGGATGAGGTAACTGAGGCCCAGAGAAGTGAAGTGACTTGCCCAAGGTAACACAGCAGACAAATGGCAGAACCAGGATTAGAACCCAGGTCCTTCTGACTCCCAGGCCGGTGCTGTATCCATTAGATCATTCATTCAATCATTCAATCGTATTTATAATAATAATAATAATGATAGCATTTATTAAATGCTTACTATGTGCAAAGCACTGTTCTAAGCTCTGGGAAGGTTACAAGGTGATCAGGTTGTCCCATGGGGGGCTCACAGTCTTTATCCCCATTTTCCAGATGAGGTAACTGAGGCGCAGAGAAGTGAAGTGACTTGCCCAAAGTCACACAGCTGACAATTGGTGGAGCTGGGATTTGAACCCATGACCTCTGACTCCAAAGCCTGTGCCCATTCCACTGAGCCATGCTGCTTCTCTAATTGAGCGCTTACTAATTGAGTGCAGAGCGCTGTACTAAGCGCTTGGGAAGTACAAGATGGCAACATATAGAGAGCCCACTGTTGGGTAGGGACCGTCTCTATATGTTGCCAACTTGTACTTCCCAAGCGCTTAGTACAGTGCTCTGCACACAGGAAGCGCTCAATAAATACAATTGATTGATTGATATAGAGACGGTCCCTACCCAACAGCGGGCTCACAGTCTTGCTGTGTGCCAAGTGCTGAGGTTGATAGAAGACACAGCCCCTGTCTCATTCAGGGCTCCCAGACCAAGTGGGAGGGAGGGTGGACACTGGATCCCCATTCTATAGATGAGAAAGCTGAGGCACAGAGAAGTGAAATGATGTGCCCAAAACACTGGAGCAGGCATTTCCAGTGCCTTCTAGACTGTGAGCCCACTGTTGGGTAGGGACCGTCTCTATATGTTGCCAACTTGTACTTCCCAAGCGCTTAGTGCAGTGCTCTGCACACAGTAAGCGCTCAATAAATACGATTGATTGATTGATCGATTTGCCAGCCGCTTGGGAGGCAGCGTGGCCTAATGGAAACCACTCAGACCTGGAGTCAGGAGATCTGGGTTCTAATAATGATAATAATGATGGCATTTATTAAGCGCTTACTATGTGCAAAGCACTGTCCCGGCTCTGCCACTCACCTGCTGTGTGACCTTGGGCAAGTCACCTCACTTTTCTGTACTTCGTTTCCCTCACCTGTAAATTGGGGGTAAGATCTCTGCTCTCCCTCCCCCTTAGACTGCGAGCCCCATGTGGGACAAGGATTGTATCTGATCTGCTTGTATTATATTACCCCTGTGCTTTGCAAGTACTAAGTGCTTAACAAATGCTACACTTATTATTATTATTAGGCAGAGTTTGGTGTAGAACTCAGGCCTCCTGGTTTCCAGTCTCTTTTCAACAGCCCATGCTGCTTCCCAAAGTGATTGGTAATCAGATTTCCCTCCAAACCAGGCAATAATTTGATTCTCCCTCCTCTCTGCTGTCTGGGTTTGAGTATTTGCCTCCCCCCCTCTCCATCCCCCCCATCTTACCTCCTTACCTTCCCCACAGCACCTGTATATATGTATATATGTTTGTACATATTTATTACTGTATTTGTTTATATTACTTGTACATATCTATTCTATTTATTTTGTTTTGTTAGTACGTTTGGTTTTGTTCTCTCTCTCCCCCTTTTAGACTGTGAGCCCACTGTTGGGTAGGGACTGTCTCTATATGTTGCCAATTTGTACTTCCCAAGCGCTTAGTACAGTGCTCTGCACATAGTAAGCGCTCAATAAATACGATTGATGATGATGATGATGGGCAAGCAGCGTGGCCTAGTGGATACAGCCCGAACCTGGGAGTCCGAAGGTTGTGGGTTCTAATCCCAGCTCCGCGACCTGTTTGTATGTGATCTTGGGCACATCTCTTCACTTCTCTATGCCTCAGTTACCTCATCTATAAAACAGGGATTAAGACTGTGAGCCTGTTGTGAGATAGGGACTGTGTCCAACCCGATTTGATTATATTTCCCCCCCACTCCCAGCTCTAAGTACAGTGCGTGGCATGTAATAAGCGCTTAACTAATACCACAGTTATCATTATTATTATTGCTGAATGTTGGGAGAAACAGAGGCTGGGAAGAGAGGGTCAGGGCACTCCTTCCGCCATAGAACCACATCTGCAGCTTCTCCTCATGTTTCCTGGGGGGCTTCCATGATGTGGGGACTGGGACCCCTTCCTCCAGAGGAAAGTATATGGGTTTCAGATGGGAGACTGTGGTGGGGCAGGGTAGGATCTCAAAGCCTCCAGACTCCCGGGGGTCCCCCACTGCCCCTTTTGTCTGCATCTCGATCCCCTTTAGAGTTGAGGGGAGAATCACCCCTTTCTTCAGTTTTCTCGGGTTTTTCTTGCCTGTCTCCCCCACTCCATCCCTGTACCATCCAGCTCCTGCCTGGAGGTTTTCCGGGTGCTTTAGTTCCATGGCACGTGTCTGTGGGTTAAATCAGCCTTGGCTGTGACTGCATATTTTTTGGAAATAAGTTTTTGTGGAGAAAATTCCTCGGCCAGCCTTAAATTGGGACCTGACTGTCGCCGGGCTGGTCTGAGCAGGTGGCAGCCCCTCTCTCGAGTTCTGCCTCTAACCCAACTGCCCTAATAATAATACTAATAATATTTGTTTGGCTCTCACTAGGTGCCAAGCACAGGGCTAAGCGCTGGGGGAGATTCAAGATAAGCTGATCAGACACGGTCCATGTCCCTCAGTGGGTTCACAGTCGAGGGGGGAGGGAGAACAGGTATTTTATCCCCATTTTTACAGGTGAGGAAACTGAGGCACAGGGTAGTTAAAGGACTTGCCCAAGGTCACACAGCAGGCAAGTGGTAGAGGCAGAATTTGAACCTGAGTCTCCTCACTCCTGGGCCCATGCTCTTTCTGCTGGTCCCCACTGCTTCCCTTTTCTTCCCCTCCCATTCCCTAGCGTGGTCGTCGCACTCTGCTTTCTTCCTTCCTCAGGGTGTCCTTGGGGCGAGCCCAAGAACCCAGGCAGGCTGTCAGCAGGATTATGGGGAGCACAGGGCCCCCAAACGGCACCTATGCCAAGATGGAGGGGTTTGTGAGGGCACAATTTCACACAGTTTGAGATCTAGTGAGCTGAATTGCAACAGAAGCGGTGTAGGATCAAATCGTAACAGTCCTTGAGGGCAGTGAGGTTGTCTGTTGACTGTGTTGTACTCTCCCCAGTAGTCTGTCTCCCCCTTCTAGACTGTGAGCCCGCTGTTGGGTAGGGACCGTCTCTATATGTTGCCAACTTGGACTTCCCAAGCGCTTAGTACAGTGCTCTGCACACAGTAAGCACTCAATAAATACAATTGAATGAATGAATGAATTAATTAATAATGAGGGCAGTGAGGTTGTCTATTGACTGTGTTGTACTCTCCCCAGTAGTCTGTCTCCCCCTTCTAGACTGTGAGCCCGCTGTTGGGGAGGGACCGTCTCTATATGTTGCCAACTTGGACTTCCCAAGTGCTTAGTACAGTGCTCTGCACACAGTAAGCGCTCAATAAATACAATTGAATGAATGAATGAATGAAATAATAATAATGATGGCATTTATTCATTTATATGGCATTTAAATGATGCCATATAAATGATGGCATTTATTTATTAATAATGATGGCATTTATTAAGCGCTTACTATGTGCAAAGCACTGTTCTAAGGTGATCAGGTTGTCCCACGGGGGGCTCACTGTCTTAATCCCCATTTGACAGATGAGGGAACTGAGGCTCAGAGAAGCGAAGCCACTTGCCCAAAGTCACACAGCTGACAATTGGCGGAGCTGGGATTTGAATCCGTGACCTCTGACTCCAAAGCCCGGGCTCCTGCCACTGAGCCATGCTGCTTCTCATGGAGTACTGCTTATATGCAGTACTCAGCAAATAATAAGCATTGAGCAAATAACCATAGTGGCTGTTTTTATTTAGTTCTCCTGGGCTACAGATGGTTTTACCCTTGTGGGGACTTCTCCAAAGGAATCCTGGCAGCAATTTTGGTCCCAGGACCTCTGAGAAGCAGCATGGCAAAGTGGGTAGACACGGGCTTGAGAGTTTGAAGGTCACGGGTTCTAATCCTGGCTTCGCCACTTGTCTGCTGTGTGACCTTGAGCAAGTCACTTCACTTCTCTGTGCCTCAGTTACCTCATCTGTGAAAAGGGGATTGAGACTGTGAGCTCCACACGGGACAGGGAGCTCCACGTGTGTCCAACCCGATTTGCTTGTATCCACCCCAGAGCTTAGTACAGTACCTGACACATAGTAAGTGCTTAACAAATGCCACAGTTAATCCTTAAGGCCGAAAACCCCAAAGCCTCTTCCCTTTGGAAACTCCAGCCTGGCCTAGTTGAGAGAGCACTGAACTGGGAGTCAATAGACATGGGTTCTATTCGAGGAGGTGCCACTGACTATTTACTGCATGTCCTGGGGCAAGCCTCACTTTTTCCAGCTATAAAATGGGGTGATAATCCCTAACCCTCCCTAGCCCTTGGGGATTCGGTGAGAATCAAGTGAGGTAATACAAGAATTCACAGTTCTTTAGGAATCAAGTCAGTCAGTCATGGTTTGTATTGAGCACTCCTGCATGCATGCAGAGGCCTGTCCTGGGAGCCTTGGGGGTGACAGAGTTGGGAGAAGAGGTTTTGAGGGCACCGTAGAAATACCAGGAGATGAGGTTCTTAGCTCGGAGGGCAAAAAGCGTTGAGTTCAATCTTGGGGAGAGTGTGGAGGTTGGAGCGAGCACCAAGCTGGGGGCGTGGGGACTGGCTTTGTCAGGAATCTACAGAGAGGTGCGCCCTCTCTCCACCTCAGTTTCCTCCTCTGCAAAATGGGGATGAAGCTACAGGAGAAAACCACCATCATCATCATCATCAATCGTATTTATTGAGCGCTTACTGTGTGCAGAGCACTGTACTAAGCACTTGGGAAGTACAAGTTGGCAACATATAGAGACAGTCCCTACCCAATAGTGGGCTCACAGTCTAAAAGGGGGAGACAGAGAGCAAAACCAAACATACCAAGAAAATAAAATAAATAGAATAGATATGTACAAGTAAAATAAATAAATAAATAGAGAAATAAATATGTTCAAACATATATACATATATACAGGTGCTGTGGGGAAGGGAAGGAGGTAAGATGGGGGGGATGGAGAGGGGGACAAGGGGGAGAGGAAGGAAGGGGCTCAGTCTGGGAAGGCCTCCTGGGGGAGGTGAGCTCTCAGTAGGGCCTTGAAGAAGACCAAAATAAGGCTACTTTGTGTAATAAAGAAAATATGTTCAGATAGAGAACTTACAGATAAGAGCATGGCCTTCAGAGGCAGAGGACCCGAGTTCTACTCCCAGACACCACCTTGCCACTTGTCTGCTATGTGACTTTGGGCAAGTCACATAAAGTCTCTGTGCCTCGGTTATTTCATCTGTAAAATGGGGATAAAATACTGATTCCAAGGCTGTGAGCCCCATGTGGGACAGGGACTGTGTCTGATCTGCTTATATTGTATCAACCCCTGGGTTTAGTACTGTATACAGTTTAGTATAACAATAATTATTATAGTACTTGTTAAGCACTTAGTATGTATCATGCACTGTTCTAAGCACTGGGGTAGATACAGGTAAATCAGGTCAGACACAGTCCCTGTCCCACACAGGGCTCAAGGTCTAAGGAGGAAGGAGAACAGGAATTGATCCCTATTTTACAGATGAGGAAATGGAGGTACAGAGAAGTTAAGTCACTTGCCCAGGGTCACACGGGCTTTGGTAAGTGACAGAATCGGGATTAGAACCTACGTCTTTTCACTCCCTGGCTCCTGCTCTTTTCACAAGGTCACGCTACTTCCTCACTATTATGCTTTGCACTCTATCTGACCTGATCGTCACAGCGCTTAGAGCAGTGCTTGACATATAGTAAGCGCTTAACAAAAACCCAGTTATCATTATTATAATTATAGTAAGTACCAACAAATACCTCAATTATTACTATTATTATAGTAAGCGCTTACCAGGTACCACAGTGGTGATTTTTATAACACACCAGAGTTAGATGTAAGCCAAACCCGCCTAGACCATGCTGAGTTGGAGTTAGGTGAGCCCAGCTGTCAGTTCCCTGGATTAGCCGTGCTCAAACTGGATAATTGGCATTCTTCTGTGGGAAGCAGCATTGGTTAGTGGATAGAGCATGGGTTCTAATCCTGGCTCTGCTGCTTGTCTTCTGTGTGGCTTTGGGCCGGTCATTTCACTTCTCCGTGCCTCAGTTACCTCGTCTGTAAAATGGGGATGTGAGCCCCGTCTGGGACAAGGACTGTGTCCAACCTGATTATCTTGTATCTACCCAGCACTTAGAACAGTGCCGGACACATAGTAAGGACTTAATCAATCAATCAATTAATCGTATTTATTGAGTGCTTGCTGTGTGCAGAGCACTGTACTAAACGCTTGGGAAGTACAAGTTGGCAACATATAGAGACGGTCCCTACCCAACAGTGGGCTCACAGTCTAGAAGGGGGAGACAGAGAACAAAACCAAACATATTAACAAAATAAAATAAATAGAATAGATATGTACAAGTAAAATAGAGTAATACATATGTACAAACATATATACAGGTGCTGTGGGGAAGGGACTTAACAAATACCATCATTATTATTATTCTAGTCCATTCCCTGAGGAAGGGCTGCCCCCTCGGGAGTGGACGGGGGTGTCAGGCTTGGCTCCCGGGGGCCAGGACGGACAGGCTCGGGTGGTCCAGCCGGATCTACCCAGTGCTGTCTTCCTCCTCTGCCCTCAGAGTGTGGTGGGAAGAACTTCCATTTGGTCCACCGCTCGGCGGACGTGGCCAGCGTGGTGAGCGGGACCGTCCGCTCGGCCTTCGAGTACGGAGGGCAGAAGTGTTCCGCCTGCTCTCGCCTCTACGTCCCCGATTCACTGTGGCCCCAGATCAAAGCCCGGCTGCTGGAGGAGCATGGCAAGATCAAAGTGGGCAACGTGAGTGTCCCTTTCATCCTCGTCCTCTCCCTCCCTCCCAAAGGGACTTTGGGGCTCAGCAGGAGGCTGATGGGATTAGGGCCTCCCCTAGCTGGCTCCTAATTCCCGTGATCCAAGCTGCTTATCCCCTGTTTTCTTCCTCCCAGCCTCCCCTCCCTTCCTTCGGGTCCCCTCTCCCTCTCATCACCCCCACCCTGGTCTTTCTCTCAGTGATTAGCATAAACTGGTGGAGCGATGATTTTAAGTTACCCAGGATGTCATAGGGCTAATTGAAAAGGGTGCCAGATGAGGGAGGATGGGCCCACTGTCTAGTCACTCTCTCCTCTGCTCTCCTCCCTTTCCAGCCCGCGGAGGATTTTGGGACGTTCTTCTCCGCTGTGATTGATGCCACGGTAAGTATTTGCCTCTCCCCTGACTCTGGCCCTTCTGATGAGTCTGCAAGACAGAGGCAAGCCACCGTGGAGAACTTAAATTCCAGGTCTCGAGAGGGCGGGGAGGGGTGGTGCCGACATCAGACTCGTGGGCTTGCTTCCTGGCAGAGCTCCCAAGGGATGAGAAGCAACGTGGCCTAGTGGCTAGAGCACGGGCCCGGGAGACAGAGGACCTGGGTTCTTGTCCCAGCTCCACCACTTATCCGCTGTGTGAACTTGGGCAAGTCGCTTTTCCTCTCTGTGCTTCAATTGCTTCATCTGTAAAATGGCGATTAAGATTGTGAGCCCCAAGTAGGGCATGGAATATGTCCAACCTGATTAGCTTACCTCCAGCGCTTAGTACGGTGCCTGCACATAGTAAGTGCTTAACAAATACTGTTTAAAAAAAAATTCTGGGCTTCACTGGACTGGACTTCAGGTTGGCCTCTGTTAGCAGGCATCACTTTCCTAAATCGGTCATCCTGATGGTAACTGGGGACTGAGTCTGTGAAGTGCTTTGCCATCTAGAGGGAAAGATTTGAGCATTTGAATCTATCCCACTTAATGGAGGGATCTATGACCACTCTTCTTCCCCTAATTCAACCGGGTTTCTCCTCTCTTCCTTGTTTTGATCAGGGTGCTTCTCTGACCTTAGTGAACTTGTTAAATTTAGAATCAATCAGTGGTATTTAGTGAGCGCTTTCTGTGTGCAGAGCACTGTAGTAAGTGTTTGAGAGACTGCAGTACAGTAGAGTTGGTAGACACGTTCTCTGCCCACAGGAGCTTAAAGTCCGGAGAGGCCTCTGCTTTTTGAGAACCTCTGGTTTTCAGATTTACCCTTCTGTCTAAAGGCAGAGAGCAGAACAGAAGTGGAAGGAAGATTACATGTGGGTCAGCAGCGTGGCTTTGGAGTCAGAGTTCATGGGTTCGAATCCCAGCTCTGCCAGTTGTCAGCTGTGTGACTTTGGGCAAGTCACTTACCTTCTCTGTGCCTCAGTTACCTCATCTGTAAAGTGGGGATTAAGATTGTGAGCCCCCCACCGTGGGACAACCTGATCACCTTGTAACCTTCCCAGCGCTTAGAACAGTGTTTTGCACATAGTAAGCGCTTAATAAATGCCATTATTATTATTACTCTCTGGCTACTGGGCATCTCCTGCTGGGAGGCCATTCCCAAGTGGTGGTCTCCCTCTCCCCTCACACCCTCCTTAGTTGTCCTACTTCCCCAGCCTATAGGGAGAACCGTCTACTCAGGCCAACTCCCAAGATCTCATCCACAGGGCTCTCATGGGCCTGCTTTCACCTCCTCTCCCAACTCCTAAGGACAGTTACCCCTGCCCTCCAACCTGCTAGTTAAGTGAGAAGTGAGCAACCTAGGTTTGGGGTTACCAGCCTTTCTATTCACAATTCTTCGGGACTCAGATTCCCCGACAGGGTTTTTGCCTCACTTCCCCTCTGGCCTGCAAAGGCCCAGTTGTTTCCCATATCAGGATCTTTAGGTCCCTGGATTTTCCCCTCTCCCTCCCCATTCAGCCTTGTTCCTTTTGAGTGAGAAACAAATTCTTTCTCTTTGCCTCTCCCTCCGTGCCAGTCCCACAAGGCTGCCTGGCCCCAGACTCGGGGACTTTCACAGAGGGCACCTATTTTAGAAGATGGTGGGATCCCTCAGCCACCAGAAAAAACAAACGGTCGGTTACGGCCCAAGTCCTCTGTTATTACCTGTTGGAGACAGATGCGTGCCCATACCTGAATCCTGCCCATTGGCGTGTTCGCTTGTGCGCACACCCACGTACCCACACATACACACTCGTATGCTACAGCGCTTGCTCCCTGCCCTTCTCTCTCCAGGCTGCCCAGGGTTTCTGAGCTTAATAACATCCTCTTGCTAGGTGGGGCACCATATTAGACCCCTGGAACCCAGAGTGGATTGTCCACTAGCCAAATTGGCCTGATTGACACCGACAGATGGAGAAGCGGGGATTGCTCTGCCTAAGATTTGATGACCTTAAAGGAGATGGGTGTCTGTTTCCTGTGTATCCAGGCACTCTTGGTGGGAGCCTTTGGGCAAGTCACTTAACTTCTCTAGCCCTCAGTTATCTATAAAGTGTGAGACCCATCTATATACTGTGAGACCCATTTGGGACTTGGACTGTATCTACCCCAGCGTTTAGAACAGTGCTGGGCACATAGTAAGCTCTTAACAAATATGAGAGGGAGAGAAAGAGAGAGAGAAGGTAGATAGGTCCTGGCTGTGTCCCAGGTGGCTATCTCCCAGGTCTCACCTGACATCCCGTTGACTGCTCCCTCCCCGCCAAACCCCATAATCCTCCCCACCATACACCCACAACCACTGCTGTGTCTCCTTAGTCTTTTGGGCGCATCAAGAAGTGGATCGAGCATGCCAAGTCTTCCCCCAACCTCAGCATCCTGGCCGGGGGCAAGTGTGATGACTCCGTGGGCTACTATGTGGAACCCTGCATCATCGAGAGCAAAGACCCACAGGACTCCATCATGAAGGAGGTGGGAATCTCCAGGCTGGTGAGGTCTGCTGACCTTGGGTTGTTGTATATAGGCTAGGTGGGATGGGGACCTCAAGAGTTGGTCCGATCTGTACGCGGGGCCCTGCCCATCCCAGCCTCGCTAATGGACCAGAGTTAGCTCTCTCCCCGGCTTGTTGTGTGACCTTGGGCAAATCATTTACCCTCTTGGGGCTTCTGGTTTCTCCTCCCAAGCTTGGGAGGAATGTTGCTGGGAAATACTTTGATAAGATCTTCATTCAGAAGGGTGAAGGAGGGAACATAGGGGCCAGGAGGTGAGCTTGACTTTGTTTTGGTCCCGGGAGAGGCGAGTGGGCAGAATTACCCAAGTTCTCTCAGATGAGCAGAGGCTGCCTTCTTCCCCACTTCCTCCTCCTCCTTCTCTTCTCTGTCCCCTGGCAGCTAGAGGCCCCTCTGTCTCAGAGTTGGGAATCGTCACCAATAACAGTGGCTCTGGTTTAAACTGGGAGGGAGAGCTTCAGGGTACGAGGCCGAAGACGCAGCTGGAATCTGAAGGGATTTAGAGGAAGATCCAAACACATTCCTGTCCCAGGCAGAAACAGGTCAAGAAAACGTTTGAGTCAGCAGTTACTCTTCAGCCCTGCAGGGATGTCTGCTCTTTGAGCTCTGGCCCAGAGCCCAGTCCCGTGGCCCTGAGTGGGGGCGAGGTGAAGGGGCTCCTGGGAGCCCCTCCTCCCCCATCCCACCCTTTCCTGCTGTGGAGGAGCGGCAGAGTGGGGTTGGGGAAGGAGGCTCACCCAAGCAGCGTGGCTCAGCGGAAAATGCACAGGTGGGGAGTCAGAGATTGTGGGTTCTAATCCCGGCTCCGCCACTTCCCGGCTGTGTGACTTTGGGCAAGTCACATCACTTCTCTGGGCCTCAGTTCCCTCATCTAAAAAACAGGGATTAAGACGTGGGACAACCTGATTACCTTGTATCTACCCCAGCGCTTAGAACAGTGCTTGGCACATAGTAAGCGCTTAACAAATAACGTCATTATTATTATCATTCATCCCCAGCCCTGACCTGTCTGCTCTTTCGGTTTCAGGAGATCTTTGGCCCGGTTCTGACTGTGTATGTCTACCCTGAGAGCAAGTTCCAGGAGACCCTGCGGCTAGTGGACTCCACCACGGCCTACGGCCTCACAGGGGCTGTATTCGCCCAGGATAAGTGAGTGGAACCGACCCCATTGGCTGGGTGAAGTGGGGCATCCGGGACCATGGTGCCACAGCTTCCAAGAGGGCATTGGTGGCACTGCCACCTCTTCCCCTCTCCCCTTGGGGATCAGGAACTCCACAGCACAGTGGCCGACTCTGGGACAGGGCCCTAGACTTTGTTGGACCAAGGAGAAAGATGGGGCCAGTGGTCTTTTTCAGCTACTTCCCCTCCATCTCCCGGGGGCATCTCCTGGCTACTGGGACATAGGGGGTTCTGGTGGAGGGGGATTGACAGGGTCTGGAGGAAGTGCAGGAATGTAGCAGTAACCCCTTTGGACTCCGCTCCCCATCTCTGCCTCTCAGGAATGTTGTCCGCGAGGCCACGGAGGTGCTGAGGAATGCAGCGGGCAACTTCTACATCAATGACAAGTCAACCGGCTCAGTGGTGGCCCAACAGCCCTTCGGCGGGGCCCGGGCCTCGGGTGAGTGGCTCTTGCCTGGGCTGGTGCCCTTTTCCTCCTCAGCCTGCTCTATCAGTCAGTCAGTGGTATTTATTGAGCGCTTGATGGGTGCTAGAGCACTGTACTGAATGCTTGGGACAGTACAGTACAAAAGAGTTGGTAGAAACAAGGTAATATCCTAACTCATTCCTCAAGGCGCTTCAGCGCTTCAGACTCTGGGGCCCATTTGGCAATTTAGTGGGGTCAGAGGTGACTTCAGTTTGTAGTTCAGCCTCCGGCTTTCTCTGAGGGCAGGGGGAAGGGTGAGCGCCTCCAGAGTCTTTGCATCCTATCTCTAGCCTCTAGTCAGAGGGCCAGCACTATACGGAGGGAGACACAACCCCTTTTTAACCTCCCTTTCTCAATTCCCCTTGGCCCAACATGGATTTTTGTTGAAGCCATTTTTGAGAGAATCTCACTGTGTTTCCGGAATTGGCACTGCAGCGGGTGTTGGCCGGAGCCAAGCTCCTTCTGGGGGGTCCCTGGCTTCAGGTGACACTTTTTCTTCCTCCTACAGGAACGAACGACAAGCCTGGGGGCCCCCACTACATCCTACGCTGGACCTCACCCCAGGTCATCAAGGAGACCCATGCACCCCTCGGGGACTGGAAATACTCATATATGCAGTGAGACGTGCTTTGGGCTCCTATCCCTTCCACACCGATGACGATCCGACCGCCCAGATAGTTTCTGACCCCATTCCCGTGAGCCCTGCCCAGCCAGGCTCAGGGCAAGAGAGATACCCAGCAGGGTGATCCCTGCCTTCACCTCCCCTCAAGGATTCCCTGTGGATTTTTCTCCCTCTCCATCACTATCCCATTGGCAGTGTCCTCACTGATGCCCACTGTGGCCTATCTGTGTCATGTGATCAAGAGGAGAAGGGCTCACCCCTGCCCCATATGACCCCCTGTAGTGGCTGATCTGACATCAGGTGGCCCAGAGTCAGTGGAAAGTGGTGGCACAGTTCCCAGGGAGTGGAGAGAGAAGGAAGGGGATGGACCCATCTAGAGAGTTTTTAACAAAGGGTCACTCCCCAGTCCCTTCAGGAATACGCAGGTCTCAACCTGCTGGTCAACCCTCCCTTTAGCCCAAGGCGGGTCTTATCTTCAGTCAATTGCACAAGGAGGCCTTCTCCTTCCCCTACTTTCCTCCCCGTCCCCTGACTAGGTTCTATTGGGTTTCAAAGGCTTTTAGGATTCTGACTCAAGTTACCCTCTGCCCCCACTCTGGACCTGGGGAGGGAGGATGGAAGACAGGATGATCTGATTTTTCCCAGGTAGTTTGAACCATCAATGTTTGCTGACAGGCCTTGGCACCTGTTCCTTCACTCCTTCCCTCCTCTCTGGCTTCTTACTGCAGCCAGAGGGGCTCAGGTATCCAGCTGGGAACAAAGTTAGGATGCCTCTCCCTTTGGCCCCCTTTCCAGCATTCCTGCCAAAAGCAAACCGAGGGGGTTCTTGGCCCCTTTGGACAGATGGACTGAGGCACCCTGGGGCGGGGGAGTCCTATTGGAGCCATTGGGCCTGACTGTGACACTTCTGTCTTCATCTCCTGGACGAGTTTCTTCCTGGGTCCTCTGCCATCCTGGGTATGGACAGGCTTTACATTCCCCACACCAACTTTCGGGGAGGACCGAGTGGGCCGATATTGAGCCATCACGCTTTGGCATTCCTTCTGGGGGTGGGGGTGATCTTGGCTCCTCTGCATCCTGCCTCCCTCCCTCAACAATGCCACCGCCCTTCCAGTTGTGTGAGCCAACCCCCAACCTTTGGATACCGATTGAAACAGGTGGGCCTCTTCTCGCAAGCCACCTAGGGCCGACGCATCAACTCTTAGAGCCTAGGGAACTCCCCTTCCTTCCTGTTGTGATCCTGTTCGGGCCAGACTTGTTTTTAAAAATCAGTGCGAGAGCCGGGTGTGGTGGGGAACAGTTGTAACTTCAGGCTCGGAGTTCTTCAGCCTACAGGTTGTGTTTTGCCCCACCCCTCTGGGGCTCAGGGCAGATTTCCTCTTGGGTTCCTCCTAAGAATGGCATTGATGCCCCCTTCTTCATTGGCATTTGCTGTTCACACATCGAGGGAGTGGGGCTGCAGTTCTCGCAGGAGACAGGAAGCTGGCTGAGTAGAGTACCTTTTGCTGAGGGGAAGGGGTATCCTGAAGAATCCCTTGCTTTTTTTTCCCCATCCCTCCAAGACTCACCCTCTTCCTCTTCCCATCTCAGCATGTTGCACCAAAGTCCTTTGTCCTGGAAAATCACGCCATTCTACATGGATACAAGGTCCAGTAAGAGCCCACCTGCAAGTAGCTCCATGCATATTGGCTTCTCAGCAGTTGGTCCTAGCCTGGTGCAACCAATCCAACTGCCAAAACTCACAAACATGAATAGCTGTCCTGAGGAGGCCCTTAAATTTTAGGAATTTGGAAACCCCGTCACATGGCAGTGGGTGATCAGAATGGAGAGAGACCTGTGCTAATAGAAAAGTGGGATGGAAAAGCCCGGGGAAGTTTGGATTCAACCTTGAACCTTATTATTTTTTTCTGAAGATTGAGTCTCACGCATTCTTGGCTAATATTGATCTCCGTTGTCAGTGACTCTTGGCGTTCTCTAAGCAGACACCAATAACTTAGGGATTAACGTGAACCACAAGGTGCTTAAAGCCGCAGTCTGTTGCAGGGTATAAATTTCCCTGGGTGTGATGCTGGTTTTGAAGTCTTGGCTGGCTGTGGACTTGGTATTTGGGCGGTGGATTTGCCTGTGTGCCTTCTAATAAAATGATGTAGTAATTAAGTGAACTGTGGTCTTCCTCTAAACTCCCGTAAGATCCTTTAAAAACAGGGCTGGTGGTTTCCTTTGACACCCACTCCCTTGGAGAATTCATTTGCTCCTATAATTTCAACTACCATTCCGATGTGGATGATTCCCAAATCTACATCTCCAGCCCTGATCTTTCTCCTTCTCTGCCATCTCGTATTTCCTCCTGCCTTCAGGAAATCACTACGTGGATGTGCAGAGCACCCTATATTCCCACCCACACCTTGCCCTCCCCACGACTTTCCAACCACTACAGGCAGGACCACTATTCTCCATCTCACAGGCCCGTAACTTTGGTGTTATCCTCAACTCATATCTCTCATTCAAACCACATATTCAATCTATTACTAAATCCCATTGGTTTGACCTTCACAACTTCACTACAATCCGGCCCTTGCATCCAAACTGCTACCCTGTTGATCCAAGCACTTATCCTGGCCCACCTTGATTACTGCATCAACCTCCTTGCTGACCTCCCAGACTCCTGATTCCCCACTTCAGTCCATTTGTCACTATGCTGCGCCGATTGTTTTTCTACAAAACCATTCAGTCATCATCATCATCAATCGTATTTATTGAGCGCTTACTATGTGCAGAGCACTGTACTAAGCGCTTGGGAAGTACAAATTGGCAACATATAGAGACAGTCCCTACCCAACAGTGGGCTCACAGTCTAAAAGGGGGAGACAGAGAACAAAACCAAACATACTAACAAAATAAAATAAATAGAATAGATATGTACAAGTAAAATAAATAGAGTAATAAATATGTACAAACATATATACATATATACAGGTCACACAGCAGACAAGTGAGGGAGCCAAGATTAGGACCCAGATCCTTTGACTACAAGACCCACAGCCTTTCCACTAGACCATGCTGCCTAATTTTAATGCTTGGAGTTTGAAAACAGTATTCTGATTCTCCAACATAATCAACCAATGGTACCTACTGAGCTCTTACTGCATTCTGAGCACTCTACTAAGTTCTCGTGAAAGTACAATACAATACAGTTGGCAGACACATTTGTGGTCTAGTGGTTATAGCATGGGCCTGGGAGTAAGGTGGCCCTGGATTCTAGTCCCAGCTCCACCACCTGTCTACCATGTGACCTTGAACAAGTGGCTTAACTTCTCTGCGACTCAGTTACCTCATCTGTAAAATGGGGATTAATATGGTGAACCCCATGTGCAGCATGGACTGTGTTCAGTGTGATTACCTTGTAGCTACCCCAGCACTTAGAACAGTGCCTGGCACAGAGTAAGTGCTTAACAAATACCACAGAAAAAAGAAAGAGCTTACAGTCTGGAGGAGAATAAGGAACCCAAATGGACAAAGACATTAATCAAGAGTATTTATGGAATTACTTGGGGTATTGGGTCTCTAAACCTCGTGTCCCAGTTCCTCCGGGTGGGTTTAGGGAGGCAGAGATGGAGGGGAAAGAGGAAAAGTGTCATTTTAACGCAAAGGACAGTCCAAAGAGAAGGATTTGGACTCTCTACTGCTACAGGACAGATATAATCAATCAATGGTATTTACTGAATACTCACTGTGTGCAGAGATCCCTCTCAGGATTGCACCTGGCAAGTTTCCAGGACTCTATCAGTCTCCACTACAGGAGGGTGAGTCAATACCCATTCCATTCCTAGCTTGGGCAGTGTCTAGTGAGTGGAAGGCAATCTGCTACAAGTCAAAACTCACCTGTGCTGAGGATCAGCGACATGGGAGAGACTCGAGGGTGGAGACTCAAGTTCACTGCGCAGAAGGAGGCAATGGTAAGCCACTTCGGAATTTTTACCAAGAAAACTCCATGGATCCACTACCAGAACAATTGCAGATGGAGAGTGGGGCATTATGAGAGAGATGGATCCGTGGAGTTGCTATGGGTCGGAAACAACTCGACAGCATAAGACAAGTGTACAGTCCATGCTTCCCCACTCAAGAACCTCCAGTGGTTGCCTGTCCAACTCCATATCAAACAAATTCCTTACAATAGGCTTGAAAGCACTCAATCACCTGGCCACCTCCTATTTTACCTCCCTCATTTCCTATTTCAACCCAGCCTGCACATTTAGCTCTGGTAATGCCAACCTCTTCATTGTACCTTGATCTTGTCTAGCTCACCGCCGACCCCTCGCCCACCTCCTGCCTCTGGCCTGAAACTCCCTCCCTCCCTCATATCCAACAGACATTCACCCTACCTTCAAAATCTTATTAAAAACAAATCTCCAATAGTCCTTTCTTGCCTAAGCCCTCATTTCCTCTACTCCCTCTTCCTTCTGAGTGGCCCTTGTACTAGGATTTGCACCCTTAATTCACTCCTCTCTCAGCCCCATAGAACTTGTGTACGTGTCTGTAGTTTGATTTATATACATGTCTGTCTCCCCGTCCAGACTGTAAGCTCACCGTGAGCAGGAAATGTGTCTACCACCTCTGTTATACTGTACTTTTCCAAGCCCTTAGTACAGTGCTCTGCCACAGTAAACACTCAGTAAATGGGACTGATTGATTCCCTCAGAGAACATAGCACAAAGACAATAAAATATTTCAAGAATATATTGAATTTCAGCCTCCTCAATGATTTAAGTGTTTAGGGTCCGAATCTGTGGATTATCCAACCTTATTCCTTCTCCTCCCTTAGGCTTCCTGACAGTGGCTCTCTCATCCATTTTTTTAATGGTTTTTGTTAAGTGCTTACTATGTTCCAGGCACTGTACTAAGCCCTAGAATAGATTCAAGCTAATCATTTTGGACACAATTCATTCTCACACAGGGCTCAAGGTCTTAATTCCCATTTTACAGATAAGGTAATGGAGGCACAGAGAAGTGAAGTGACTTGCCTAAGGTCACACAACAGACAGTGGTGGAGCTAGCTTTGGAACCGATGTACTTCTGACTTTCAGGCCTGTGCTGTAACCACTAGGTCATGCTGTGAGCCTTTCTAGACTGTGAGCCCGCCGTTGGGTAGGGACCATCTCTAAATGTTGCCAACTTGTACTTCCCAAGTGCTTAGTACAGTGCTCTGCACACAGTAAGCGCTCAATAAATACGATTGAATGAATGAATGCTGCTTCTCAAAGACCACACTACTTCCCAATCTCTTCAGGGTCCCTCTATTGGAGAGGCGGCTGGGAGAGGTGAACCCTGTTTCCTTTCTCAACAACATAAACAAAATGTGCAGTTTAGGGCAAGACTGAAACTTGTCTAAAAGGGGGTGTGGAGGTTATCCGTGAATTTTGGTTGATGATGATGACTAGTATTTGGTAAGCACTTACTATGTGCCAGGCGCTGTACTAAGTGCTGGGGTAGATATAAGCTAATCAAAGGTAGACACAATCCCTCTCCCACATGGGTCTTACAGCCTCGATCCCTACTTTGCAGATGATCTGAGGCACAGAGAAGTGAAGTGGCTTGCCCAAGGTCACACAGCACACAAGGGGCAGTGCCAAGTTTAGAACCCCATGACCTCCTGACCCCCAGGCTCGTGCTGTCTCCATTAAGCCATGTTATCCTGACTCTGCCCACCCCAGCTACTAATTGAGAATTGGCTTTTTGCTGAGGTTAGTACATTAATAATCCTAATCTTTATAGTACTGATTGTCTTCCCCTACCCCCTGAGGTAGGAGGATAGTTAAAAAAAAAAAATAGACCCCTTTTCTGCCCTCCAAGAGCTGGTAGTCTAAACAATTTGATTGTTCAGCCTGCCATTTTCAGCATCTGCGAACATCCTGCCCTGCTCCAAAGCACTTAGTACAGTGCTCTACAACACAAAGAGCTCAATAAATACGATTGAATGATTGAACGAATGGAAAGGGGGAAAGGGTAATGGGGTGGGTCTCTGAAGCCAGGCTGAAAATCTGTCCAAACCAGTGAGCCTGCCACCTGCCTCCAAGGGTCATCTTCACTTTAGCTTCCCCGCTTGCCCCCTGGTTTGCATGATCCGGAATGTAAATCCCCAGGCCTGAAAGCAAAGAGGGGAATCTTCATTTTCATACTTGTGCCTCATCCCTGCGCCCTCCCCATTCCCTTCCCGCAGGAGCACTGGGGGGCGGTTGGTGGGGGGCAGTGGACCATTCAACTGGTAAAGAAATGAAGGCAGCTGGGCATCCCCCCACCCCATCCAGCAAGAGAGCTCCCAGTTCGCTGTTGGCTCCCCCAGGTCAAAAGGAAAACCTGGCATTTGATTCATTCATTCATTCAATCGTATTTATTGAGAGCTTACTGTGTGCAGAGCACTGTACTAAGCGCTTGGGATGTACAAGTCAGCAACATATAGAGACCGTCCCTACCCAACAGCTCTCCCAGAATGCCCCGTTCTCCATCTGCAATCATTCTGGAAGTGTATCCATAGAGTTTTCTTGGTAAAAATGCAGAAGTGGCTTACCGATGCCTCCTTCTGCACAGTAAACTTGATTCTCCACCCTTGAGTCTCTCCCATGGCTCAGCTGCCCAGCATGGGTGAGTTTTGACTTGCAGTAGATCGCCTTCTACTCTTGAGGCACTGCCCAAGCTAGGAATGGAATGGGTAGGCCTCTGCTTGACTCTCCCTCCCATAGTCGAGACTGGTAGAGTACTGGAAAGTCTCCAAGTGCGACCCTGAGAGGGGTATATACTTATGTACATATCTGTAATTTGCATTAATGTCTGTCTCCCCTTCTAGCCTAAGCTCATTGTGGGCAGGGAAGGTGTTTGTTGTACTTTCCCAAACACTTAGTACAGTGCTCTGTACACAGAAAGTACTCAATACTATACTAATACTAATACTAAATACTATTGACTGAGTGACTGACTGACAAGTTCTCACCAGATCCCAGGGCATCATGCCATCCTCCTTGCTCTACTGTGGGGGGTAGGGGAGGAGATATGAGGGAACTTGGGGTCGCAATCAGGGTTGAGAGAGCAACCTGCCTGAGTCCAACGATGGCGGCAGTGGTGCTCCAGACCACCCTGTCCAGGCTCCACTCTCCTTACCCCTTTGGTATGAGGGGGCAGTTAGCCTGGGCAGTTAGCCCACTTGCCACACCTTCCACGCCACAGCATCTATGAGGGTTGGGTCTGAGAACCGGAAACTGGAATGCAATCAGTAGGAAAGATCACATTGGGCGCCTCTGGCCCGCTCCCTCACTTCCCACGGCCAAGAGAGCCCCAGCCAAGGCCTGATGTAAGGAAAGCCATGAAAAGCCCAGGGTGGCATGAATCCCGCCCACGGGCCTGTCTCCCACCCAGTTGCCTCTCCCAGGCAATCCAATCCACAAGAGTGGCATTGTCCTCCTCTGTGTCTTGAAGGTGCTTCCCTGACTCACCTGGTTGTCTGAACTGGTGTCAACAGGTGGCCCGGGGGAAGTGGTGGCGTGTCCTTCTTAAAGAAAGGCTAGAGTCCCTCCCCCCCACCTTCTTCCCATTGCTCCACCCTCCCTTTGAGGCCCCAACCCTGGGAGGATTTTATAGCCATCCTACGGTATCCTCTGGGGGCCAAGGACCCTGTCTGAGCTCAGCTCAGATCCATGCTCAGAGGAGAAGCAAATATATCAATCAATCAATTGTATTTATGGAGTGCTTACTGTGTGCAGTGCATTGTATTAAACACTTGAGAGAGTACAATATAATAGAGTTGGTAAACAAGTTCTCTGCCCATGATGAGCTTACAGTCTAGAGAGAAGGCAGAGCCAAGCCAAGAGATCATCAGCTTGTCAGGGTTGGGAGGAGGCTGCTTTCTGACTACCCTGATGAGGGAGTTGTATGTTGTAAGTATGTTGGAGTTGGGTGTGAGGGAACGTTTCCCCAAACTTATGTTCTTATACAATAATAATAATAATTATGGTGTTTATTAAGGGCTTACTATGTGCCAGGTACTATACTAAGCACTGGGGTGGATATAAGCAAATCGGGTTGGACACAGTCACTGTCCCACCTATGGCTCACAATCTCAAACCCCATTTTACGGATGAGGTAACTGAGGCTCAGAGAAGTGAAGTGACTTGCCCAAGTTCCCACAGCAGATAAGTGGCGGAGCCGGGATTAGAACCCATGACCTTAGTATGTTCCTCTTCCATTTCATTCTGTCCTCACAATGCACATGGTAAACCCTTAACAAATACCATAATTATTATTATTATTCCTGAGAGGTGTGGCGGGGTAGGGTTGATTAGCGCCATTTTATTAGTCAGAGATCTGAAACTCAGAAAGGTTAAGCAAATTCTCCAAGGTCACACAGTACAGGAATTAGACTTGACCCTAGAGCTTCTGACTTCCAGCTCACGGCTCTCTCTCATCTAGTCCTTGTGTTCCTGTGTGAGGGGGACTGAAGGAAGAGGTTGGAACAGAGCTCAGGAAATGGAACAGGACCAGAGTTTCGATCCTGGAGCAGGGGCTGGGAAATAATAATAGTATATGTTAAGCGCTTAGTATGTGTCAAGCACTATTCTAAACACTGGGGTAGATTTAAGCTAATCAGGTTGAACATAGTCCCTGTCGCACACGGGGCTCACAGTCTTAACCCCCATTTTTCAGATGAGGGAACTGAGGCCCTGAGAAGTGAAGTGACTTGTCCAGGGTCACACAGCAGACAAGTGGTGGAGCCAGGATTAAAGCCCAGGTCTTTCTGACTCCGTGGCCTATGCTCTAGCTACTAGGCCATTCTGCTTCCATCCTTACTCCATCTCTGAGAAGGATTCTTCTTCAAACCTCTCTCCAGAGCATATGGGGGAGATATCTCTGAGGACCAGTCCCCCAGGGGAGACCAAGTTGGGATCTGGCAGAAGTGCTTTCTCTTCCTACTCTCCAGTCACCTTACTCCTCCCGGAAACCTCTGCCTGGAAGTTGTCTAGTCTGACTTTTGTCTTTGGGCAGGACTACCTCTAAACGCGCACTACAGATCACCGGCTTACTAAACTCTTTAGAGCTGTAGCTCCCATAATCTCTCTACGGATCAGAGACCGGTGTGTCAGAATCACGTCAGGCAGTGTTTCTGCTGCTGGATGAACCCAGCTGCTGCCTGTTCTCCTGTTTTTTTTCAATCGGTTTCTGGAATCGAGGCCCAGGCAGGATGGTCCCTTTGGGAAGCATTTGTCGCTGAGGAGGCAGTAGGGCCTAGTAGAAAAAGAACAGGGCTGGGACTCAGGAAATCTGTGTCCTAGCCCATGTTCTGTCCCTGGCCTGCTCTGGGGCCACGACCAAGTCACTCAGATGATCTGGGCCTCTGTTTCCTCATCTGCAAAATGGAGATATCTATCAATCAATCAGTGGCACTTATTGAATGCATACTGTGTGCGAAGCACCATTTTAAATGCTTGGGAGAGAGTACAACAGAGTTGGTAGACACATTTTCTGCCCACCAGAATCTTACAGTCTAGAGTGGGAGAGACATTAAAATAAATTACGTATGTGAACATAAACAATGTGCGGCAGAGGGTGGGTGAATAAAGGAGACAAATCCAAATACAAGGGTGAAAAAGAAAGGAGAGAGAATAGGGGAAATGAGGGCTTAGTCAGGGCAGGTCTCTTGGAGGAGATGTAATTTTAATAAGTTTTTGAAGGTGGCCATGGTCTGTCGCATATGAAGGAGAAAGAGTTTCAGGTGAGACGGAGGATCTAGGTAAGGGGTTAGTGGAGAGGTGGCAGCGGAATTGAGGTACAGTGATTAGTTTGGCATTAGGGGAGTGAAGTGGATGGGCTGGATTTTAGTAGGAGATTGGCGAGGTAAGATAAGAGGGGCTAAGGCGGTTGAATGCTTTAAAGCCAATGGTAAGGAATTTCTGTTTGATGCAGAGGTGGGTGGGCCTCTACCGAAGAAGGAGTGAGGAGACATGGACTGAGGATTTATTTAGAAAAATCATCCAGACAGCAGAGTGAAGTAAGGTCTGGAATGGGGAGAGACAGGAGGCAGGGAGGTCAGTGAGGAGGCTGATGCTCCTCAGCGGGAGGCAGGATACGGAAAATGTTCTATCAGTGTAGAAGCAGTTTGGATGGAGAGGAAAGGACAGTCTTGGGGAGACAAGGTCTGTGTCCAATCTGGTAACCCTGTAGTGATCCCAGCACTTAGCGCACAGTAAGTGCTTAATAAATTCCATAATTATTGCACAGAGTCTCCGCCTTTTAACAGCTCTGCTCCTCATCACCTCCTCCGGAAGAAGCCTTCCCTGATTAGCCTCACCCATTCACCAGCCTGCAAGCCCATTACATGATGCAACACACCCTCTCCACTCATTCTGTTAACAATCCTATCTCCCTGCTAATTGTCTGTCTCACCCGCTCCATCAGCTGTAGCGCCCGGGTCATGTCTGCAAGCAAGCATGGACTCCAATGGCCTAGGACAGTGCTCTCTGACCCCCTTGGGCTCCCAGACTCATTTCTTTCAGGCCTTGGCATGGTTTCAAGGGCAAAACTGCATCAGCAACTCGTCACTGAGGTTTCTTTTCCAGTGCTCCCTGCCCCAGACGAAGGCCTACCAGAGCGGGGAAACTGAAGCAAGAACTTCCCAGGAGTGGAGCCAAGGTTTTGTTTATGCCTGGGTGGAGTCTCAGTTCTCAGGGAGAGCTTGGAAGTAGTGTGGGCTCCATGGGAGAGAAGGAAGAGGAAAGTAGGAAAGCAGCGTGGCCTAGTGGAAAAGACCTGGGCTCCAGTCCCAGCTCTGCCATTTGTCTGCTTTGTGACCTTAGGTAAATCATTTCACTTCTTTGTACCTCAGTTACCTCACCTGTATAATGGGGATTAAGACTGTGAGCCCCACATGGGACAGGGACTGTATCCAACCTGATTAGCTTGTATCTACTCCAGTGCTTGCCTGGCACATAGTAAGTCCTTAACGAATGCTAAAAAAGTTAAAAAATAGAAAAAAAATTCCCTTCCACTCCTGTTTCCTACGCCAGCAATCACAGGATTTGGGAAATTGCAGGCCAAGCAGACCCCTTGGAGGGGAAAGAGCCTAAACAGGCTGAAGAGGAGACCTTTCTCACTGGGACCTGGTGATTTCTAGAAGTGATACTGGTGAACGGGGATGAACTTGGACTACAGTCATGGGTGGAGATGATGAGATCCCCACAGATGTTGGCAGGGTCCCAGGGGAAAGTGCTTGCATCACTTTCATCCATCCTGCTGTCAGCATTCAGAGTTGTTCTAGACAAGAAGTCTGTGAGATTGTTTGTGGAGAGGAGGTGCTTGAAGTCACCGAAATGATGGTTGATGAGGTAGGGAGGAGGTGTCAGGGAGATCACAGCCTTACAGAGTGGAAATCTTATTAATGTGACGGAGGCAGCGTGGCCGCAGAGGCTGGGAGTCAGGAAATAATAATAATAATGTTAATAATAATGTTGATATTTGTTAAGTGCTTACTATGTGCAAAACACTGTTCTAAGAGCTGGGGGCATACAAGGTGATCAGGTTGTGCCACATGGGGCTCACTGTCTTAATCCCCATTTTATAGATGAGGTAACTGAGGCACAGAGAAGTGAAGTGACTTAACCAAGGTCTCACAGCAGACGAATGGCAGAGCGGGGATTAGAACTCATGACCTCTGACTCCCAAACCTGTGCTTTTTCCACTGAGCCACGCTGCTTCTATAGGAAATGCTTCTCAGGAAATCTGGTCTTCCCCTCTAGATTGTAAACTCCTTGTGGTCAGGGAACATGTCTACCAACTCTGTTATATTGCACTCTCCCAAGAGCTTAGTATGGTACTCTGCATATAGTAATAACAATAATAAAGTAATAATTGTGGTGCTTGATAAGTGCTTACTGTGTGCCAGGAACTGTACAAAGCACTGAGGTGGATACAAGCAAATCAGGTTGGACACAGCCTCTGTCCCTTGTGGGGCTCACAGTCTCAGTCCCCATTTTTCTGTTAAGGTAACTGAGGCCCAGAGAAATGAAGGGACTTGCCCAAGGTCACACAGCAGACAAGTGGTGGAGTGAGAATTAGAACCCATGACCTTCTGACTCCCAGGACCTTTCTCTAGCCACTAGGCCATGAGGTAAGCACTCAGTAAATGCCATTGATTAATTGATTGATTGATTAATTCTCTGCCTGGCTTCATTTTTGCCCTGCTGGGTGACTTTAAGCCAATCAATTGACCTTTATGTTCTAAACCAGAGAAGGAAAAGCATAACCTAGTGGAAAGAGCACAGAACCGTGAGTCAGAGGACTTGGGTTCTAATCCTGATTCTGCCACTCAATCTGCTGGATGACCCTGTACAAGTCACAGAACTCTTTTCCTGAATTTCCTCCTTTTTATGGGGATTAAATCCCTGTTCTTCCTCCCTCTAAAAGTATGAGTCCTGTGTGTCCAACCTGGTTATTATTCTGTATCAACCCCAGCACTTGGCACCTAAGTAACAAATACCATTATTACAGTTGTTATTATTAGCCTCATAGGTGCAATGAGATCTTTGATGTGAAAGCACTTTGGGGAAAAATGCACTTTATCAACTGATACGATAATAAAAATAAAAATGGGCTTAGAGTAGTGGTGAGCTCACAGTCTCATGAGAAATGTAATAATAATAATAACGATGGTATTTGTTAAGCTCTTACTATGTGCAAAGCACTGTTCTAAGTGCTGGGGAGGTTACAAGGTAATCAGGTTGTCCCACGGGGGGCTCACAGTTTTAATCCCCATTTTACAGATGAGGTAACTGAGGCACAGAGAAGTTAAGTGACTTGCCCAAAGTCACACAGCTGAGAGTTGGCGGTGTTGAGATTTGAACCCATGACCTATGACTCCAAAGCCCGTGCTTTTTCCATTGAGCCACGCTGCTTCTCATGTGTCCAAGCACAAGAGGATGGGCCTGAATTATTACTCTATTACTCTATTTTATTTTGTTAATATGTTTTGTTTTGTTCTCTGTCTCCCCCTTCTAGACTGTGAGCCCACTGTTGGATAGGGACCTTGTCTATATGTTGCCAACTTGTACTTCCCAAGCGCTTAGCACAGTGGTCTGCTCCCAGTAAGCGCTCAATAAATACGATGGATTGAATGAATTGATCTAGGAGTGGAAAGGTGGAGTCTGCTTGAGCAGAGGGATCAGAAAGGGGGTTCGGGCCTGGAATTGCACAGCTCCGAGCGGGCTCAAATGGGGACTGGGAAGATACCTGTCTCCGGCCCCCTCCGGCCCTGGACTATCGTACCAAGGAGACGTGCTGCTCCTCGAAGTGTGGTGGGAACCCACCCGGCTCCCAGCCCCACCCACGCTGCTGGGAGCCTGGCCAGGCGGTGGATCTGGCGGGAGAGCCCTGCCCTGTCTGGGATCCAGGGGTGTATGCCCCAGTTGGCCCCATGCCCGTCCAGAGAGAGAGAGAGCGCTTGTGCTTTGTGTAGAGGTCCTGCTGCATTTTGGAACACTATCCTTAGACTCAAGACCCAGGGAGTCCCGGGAAAAGGCAGGATCCTGGCAGATTGGTCCTGGATTGCCTGCTCTCCTTCGGGCCCGGCCTTGGCCCGCTTAGAAGTCAGCTCCCCTCTGCAGCTTCCAGGCCCTGTCTCCCATGCTGCAGAGGGGAGAGCTTGGGGATGTCGGACCCACGCGGGGATGTGACTTCCACTTCCATAATAATGATAATTTTGGTGTTTGTTAAATGCTTACTATGTGCCAGGCACTGTTCGAAGCACTGGGGTAGATAAAAGCTAATTGGGTTGGACGTAGTCCCCGTCCCACATATGGCTCACAGTCTTAATCTCCATTTTTCAGATGAGGGAACTGAGGTCCAGAGAAGTTAAGTGGCTTGCCCAAGGGCACACAGCAGATGAGTGGCAGAGCCAGTATTAGAACACAGGTCCTTCTGACTCCCAAGCGTGAGCTCTTATCCAATAAACCACACTGCTTCTAGGGACACTGTTTCCAGGGGCAAAACTGGCAAAACCAAGCCTTTGCTCTGGCGTCTCCATGCCAGCTAAAAGGGCTGCGTGCCCCACAAGCCAAAAAACCCCAGGTTCACTGATGGCTAGAATTGAACTCAGAGCCCCGGCCTGTAGCACTTATGAAAGTATACATACACTCTGTCATTTCCCCTACCTGTAATTTATTTTAATGTCTGTCTCCCTCTGTAGACCGAAAGCTCCTTGTGGGGTATTGTATTTTCCCAAGAGCTTAGTACAGTGCTTAGAACAGTTCTAAGCCAGTGTTTAGAACAGTGCTCTGCACACAGTAAGTGCTTAACAAATGCCATTCTTTTTATTCTTTTTATTATTATTACAGTGTTCTGCAAAACATGGCAGCATGTCCTAATGGATAGAGCACAGACTTAGGAGTCGGAAGGACCTGGGTTCTAATCCCAGCTCCTCCACTTCTTTGCTGTGTAATCTTGGGCAAGTCGCTTCACAGAGGTCAGGGGTTCAAATCCCAGCTCTGCCAATTGTCAGCTGTGTGACTTTGGGCAAGTCACTTCACTTCTCTATGCCTCAGTTACCGCATCTGTAAAATGGGGATTGACTGAGCCCACTGTGGGACAACCTGATCACCTTGTAACCTCCCCAGAGCTTAGAACAGTGCTTTGCACATAGTAAGAGCTTAATAAATGCCATTATTATTATTATTATTATCTTTATGCCTCCGTTACCTCATCTGTAAAGTGTGAATTAAGACTGTGAGCCCTATGCGGGACATGGACTGTGTCCAATCCGATTAGCTTGTATCTACCCCAGTTCTTAGTATAGTGCCTGTCACATAGTAAGCACTTAACAAACACCAGTAAAAAAAGGAGAAGGGAAGAGTCATGGATTGGAAGCCTGCAGGATGGAGAGACACAGATGCAATCTCCTCCTGTCTTAATTAATCAATCAAGGGTATTTTTTTTTTTAATATCTACTTCTATGTTGCTCTGGAGATGGGTCCAGTTTAATTAGTCTCTAGATTTCCCATCCCCTGGGACCCAGCCTAATTTTCTTAAAATAAATGTGCAAATGGCCTGGATTCTCTACAACCCAACATTTCCATGGCAAAGACTCCGCTGCTTTGCATTGGATATTCTTCGGCCTGGCCGCCTCAGGAGCACTCTGAAATGGATTCCAGGTGTGAATGCAGGGACATCATGCAAATAGCCCATTTTCAGTATTTGATTGATATAGTGGACAGTTGATTTTTGTGTTAGATCGGTGTTGTGTGTCTTTCTGGGGACACTAGAATGGTCTTAAGGCAGACGCTTCCAGGGGACAGGAATTGTGTGTGCGTAATTAATTCTGAGCAGGGATGAGCACTCATTAATTCGTTCATTCAGTTGTATTTATTGAGCTCTTTTGTCCGGAGAATCTAAGATGGAGAGGCCCCGAATGACCTCTTTGCTGTGGGCCATGCTCTGCTTATATGTGGTTTGATGATCGTGATGACAATAATGATGATGGTGATGGTATAAATCATAATAGTGCTTATTAAGAGGTTCCTGGGTATGGAGCACTGTACTAAGTGCTGGGAGAGAAGAGCATGGGCCTGGACTCAGAAGAACCTGGGCTCTAATCCTAGCTCTGCCACTTGTCTGCTGCTTTGTGACGTTGGGCAAGTCACTTCATTCATTCATTCAATCGTATTTATTGAGCGGTTACTCTGTGCTGAACACTGATCTAAGCACTTGGAAAGTACAATTCAGCAACAGAGACAATCCCTGCTGCAAAAAGTCACTTCACTTCTCTGTACCTCAGTTACCTCATCTGTAAAATGGGGATTAAGACTGTGAGCTCCCTGTGGAACAACCTGATCACCTTGTAACCTCCCCAGCACTTAGAACAGTGCTTTGCACATAGTAAGCACTTAATAAATGCCATTATTATTATTATTATTGAGACAGGAACTGTGTCTAACCTAACTAGCTTGTGTCTACCCCAGTGCTTAGTACAGTGCCTGCAACATAGTAAGCGCTTAACAAATACCATACAAAGAGAGAGAGAGAGAATATACCCAGTTGGGAAATAGATACGGTCCCTGTCCCTTGTGGGTCTCACAATCTGTTTATTTGTTTTGATGTCTGTCTCCCCCCACTCTAGACTGTAAGCCCGTTGTGGGCAGGGATTGTCTCTATATAAATTGTATATATATAATTATATATATAATTGTCTATATATAAATTGTCTCATATAAATGTACATATATACCTGTATATACGTATATATGTTTGTACATATTTATTACTCTATTTATTTATTTATTTTACTTGTACATATCTATTCTATTTATTTTATTTTGTTAGTATGTTTGATTTTGTTCTCTGTCTCCCGCTTTTAGACTGTGAGCCCACTGTTGGGTAGGGACTGCCTCTATATGTTGCCAACTTGTACTTCCCAAGCACTTAGTACAGTGCTCTGCACACAGTAAGCACTCAATAAATACGATTGATTGATTGATTGTCTCTTTTTATTGCTGTAGTGTATTTTCCAAAAGCTTAGTACAGTGCTCTGCTCTCAGTAAGTCCTCAATAAACACGATTGAATGAATGAATGAATGAATCTAAATTGAGGATAATCAATCGATCAATCAATGGCATTTATTGAGCACTTACTGTGGGCAGAGCAGTGTACCTACTGCTTGGGAGAGTACAGTATCACAGAGTTGGTAGACCCGCTCCAAGGCTCCACAGACTGTAGGAAGACGTGGATGTTGCCGACTTGTATTTCCCAAGCGCTTAGTACAGTGCTCTGCACACAGTAAGTGCTCAATAAATACGATTGAGTGAATGAATGACTGAGGATGGGAGGAGTGGTGGTGGTGGGGTTGAGGTGGGTGGGCTTGGCCCTCTCTGGTTTGGGTAAACAAACTTTTAAAATAAGAATGACCGGGGACTTGGAAACTGGGTGGCTACAACGCCCACCTCCTAACGGCGACGGGGACCGGGCCCCACCTGATTATTGTACTTCCCAAGCACTTAGTACAGTGCTCTGCACGCAGTAAGCGCTCAATAAATATGATTGATTGATTGATTGATCCTGTATCCACCTTGGCACTCAGTACAGTGCCTGGCACAAAGTAAGCGCCTAACGTCAGAATTATTATTACATTAGAAGATTTGTGGATGACGCCCCACTTCACAGCATGGGCAAAACGGCATCCCCAGCGTGAAACCCTACACACCTCCAAGAATCTTTGTGCTCTCCACACTGCCCTATGTAATAGGGCACTCCTATTACATAATAGGCACTCCCCTCCCCACAGCTCCTGTATATATGTATATGTGTTTGTATGTGTTTATTACTGTATTTATTTATTTATTTTACTTGTACATATTTATTCTATTTATTTTATTTTGTTAATATGTTTTGTTTTGTTGTCTGTCTCCCCCTTCTAGACTGCAAGCCCGCTGTTGGGTAGGGACCATCTCTAGATGTTGCCAACTTGGACTCCCGAAGAGCTTAGTACAGTGCTCTGCACACAGTAAGTGCTCAATAAATGCGATTGAATGAATGAATGAATGAATAAGCCTAGGGGTGAAGAGGGAAGAAGGGGAGACAGGGAGGAGGCAGAGGTAAGAGAAGCAGTATGGCTTGGTGGAAAGAGCCCGGGCTTGGGAGTCAGAGGTCATGGGTTCAAATCCCGGCTCCACCACTTGTCAGCTGTGTGACTTTGGGCAAGTCACTTCACTTCTCTGGCCCTCAGTTACCTCATCTGTAAAATGGGGACTAAGACTGTGAGCCCCACGTGGGACAACCTGATTACCCTGTATCTACCCCCGTGCTTAGATCAGTGCTCGGCACATAGTAAGCGCTTAACAAATATCATCATCATTATTATTATCTACATCCCTGAATAGTTCCACACATTGCTGCTCATGTTTCTTGTTATAAGGCTCTGCTCTCAGTGAGTGTTCCAGTCAGGGCATTGACTAACTGACTGACTGACTGGCCAATTAATGGATTGATTGACTGATTTATTGATCGACTGATTGCATATTTGATTGTTTGACTGACCATTCAATTAATTGACTGATGGACTGATTCATTGATCAACTGATTGACTATCTGACTGACCAACTGGTCAATTAATGGATTGACTGACGGATCTATTGATCAACTAACTGTCTGAATGACTGACTGACTGACTGTCAGGCCAACTGACTAACTGACCAGTTAATAAGATGACAGACTGATGGATTTATTGATCTACTGACTGACCATCTGACTGACAGACTGACTGACTGAAGGGCTCCAGAGCATGGTGTGGGACTTGCCTATTAAATAGGATTGGGGGAAAATTGAATTGTGTGAGGAAATTTCTGGGGTTTCAGTCAGATGAACCCTCAAGAGACTATCTATCAGGATTATCTATTTCTCTCAGAGCTGTGACTTTCAGAAGCGAGCCCAGGACAGTGGGGTTGAGAAATTAGCTCTCTCTGGGCAACGATTTGGAGAGTCAGGTTTGAACTTTTTCCTCTAGTCAATATTTCCTGAGCACCCACTGGCTGTGGAACTGCACCCTGGCCCTCTGTGGGAGTCACAGAGGAAGCAGCGTGGCCTAAAGGAAAGTGCACAGGCCTGGGCGTCAGAGAATTTGGGTTCTAATTTCGACTCCACCACCTAACTGCTATATGATCTTGGGCAAGCCACTTAACTCCTTGGGGCTTCAGTTTCCTCTTCTGTAAAGTAGGGATTCAGACAATAACTGTTCTCCCTCCTATTTATACTGTGAGCCCTATGTAGGACAGGGATCTGTGTCTCACCGAATTATCTCGCATCTACCGCAGTGTTTAGTTCAGTGCTTGGCCCATAGTAAGCCCTCAACAGATACCACAATTATTAATGATCATTATTAAGGGTCAGCCCAGTTTTTTTTATGGTATTTGCTAAGCACTTACTATGTGCCAGGCAGTATACTAAATGCTGGGGTTGATTGTTATAGTATACTCTCTCAAGCACTTAGTACAGTGCTCTACACTCAGTAAGCACTAAGTGAATGTGATTGATTGACACAAGTTCATCAGTCCGTGTCCCACGTGGAGCTCACAATCATAATCCCTATTTTACAGATGAGGTAACTAAGCACTGAGAAGTGAAGTGACTTGACCAAGGTCACAAAGCAGCAGACAAGTGGGGTAGTTAGGATTAGAACCCAGGTCCTTCTGACTCCCATGCCGTGCTCTTTCCACTAGACCATGCTGCCACGGGCTGTGCTGGATGGGTGAGGTGTGTCAGCTAACAAGGGGTGACCCTCCTTACCCTTTCCCTGAAAGGGAACCACAGTCTCCGTGTGACAATGGCGGGACTGAGGCACCACCACCACCATGCTGGTATTCATGCCCCAAACTTGTCCCTCTCTGTGGGCCCAATGGGACCACCCCTCCAGGCCTAACTCGGCCTTCCCTCTGAGAAGCAGCGTAGTCTGGTGGTTAGAGCACAGGCCTGGAGTCAGAAGGACATGGGCTCTAATCCCAGCTCCGCCACTTTCATTCATTCATTCATTCAATCATATTTATTGAGTGCTTACTGTGCGCAGAGCACTGTACTAAGCACTTGCTGTGTGTCCTTGGGCAAGTTACTTAACTTCTCTGTGCCTCAGTTACGTCGTCTGGAAAATAGGAATTCATTCTGTGAGCCCCATGTGGGACAGGGACAGTGTCCAACCTGATTAGCTTGTATCTCCCCCAGTGCTTTGAACAGTGCTTGACACATAGCAAGCGCTGAACAAATACCATATTTATTATCATTATTATTCCCTCCCCTCTCCAGTAGCCAACTAGGTTTCAGGACCTATGCAGGCCCAACTCTCTTTAGATACAATTCAGTTCAATTTTGGTCCCTGCAGATCAATTGTGCACCATCCTTTCCATTCAGGTATAATAATAATGGCATTTATTAAGCGCTTACTATGTGTCAGGCACTGTCCTAAGTGCTGGACGGACACAAACGAATTGAGTTGGCTGCAGCACCTGTCCCATGTGGAATTCCCAGTCTCAGTCCCCATTTTTCAGATGATGTAATTGAGGTCCAGAGAAGTGAAATGACTTGCCCACGGTCACACAGCAGCAGACAAGAGGTGGACCTGGGATTAGAACCCATGACTTTCCGAATCCTAGGCCCGTGGTCTATCGACTATGCTATTCATTCATTCATTCAATCGTATTTATTGAGCACTTACTGTGTGCACAGCACTGTACTAAGCGCTTGGGAAGTACAAGTTGGCAACATATAGAGACGGTCCCTACCCAACAGCGGGCTCAAAGTCTAGAAGACTAGTTGCAGTCTAATTTGTATGCCATGCCACCCGGCACATCCAGCGCCAGGGCCACAGCTTTGCCCCGCACTACTCGGGTGTCGAACGGAAAAGAGAAGGCACAGACTCTGTATTCACGTAATCATCTGTAATTATGTACATATCTGGAATTTATTTATTTATATTAATGCCTGTCTCCCCCTCTAGACTGTAAGTTCATTGTAGGCAGGTAACGTATCTATTTATTGTTGTATTGTGCGCTCCCAAATGCTAATATAGACTGCCCTGCACACAGTAAGTGCTCAATAAATATGATTGAATGACTGACTGCCCTTGGGAAGCTTGCACTCTCATGAGAAGACAGGGGAGACACACAGACGCGTGGCACAAAGATGCAGCCTCTTCTGTCTACATCCCCAGGGAACGGCGGGCCTGGGCCTTTTTCCACCAGGCCAGAAATGAGGCTTATGGAAATCCGCGCCTGAGGATCTGGGCAGTTCTCCCTCCCGGCCACTTCTCCCCCTCCTCCCCCAGGGGAGTGGCCCAAGTGATACCAAGTGGACTGCCTGGAGAGATGGAAATGCATTTGGTTTAGGTGGAGAGATGTCAGCGAGAGCCTCCGGGTCTCGGGGCCGCTTCGTCCGCTGGGTGGTCACTGTCCTGGCGGGGCTGGGCACCTCTGCGGCCACCTCGGACTTCCACCTGGCGGGAGACTACGTTCTTGGGGGGCTCTTCGCCCTCCACGCTAATATGAAGGCAACCGCACCTCTGGATCATTTATCAGTGCCTAGGTGTAAAAAGTAAGTATGCGACTAGGGCGATGGTGAGAGAAAGTGGGGAAGGATGTTTGCAGTGAGAGGACTTTTTCAGTGTGTCGAGGGGAAGAGCAAATTCCATGTAGATGGCAAAGGGGACTCAAGGGATATCAGTGATTGATTGACTAATTGATTGATTGATGGATTGAATGATAGTGGAGAAAAGAACCAGGGCACTCCAGAGCCTGAAAACTCAATTATCCGGACAGGTTTGCAGAGTCTTTCTTGGAGTGCTTTCTTACAGTGCTCTTCATGCAGTAAGCACTCAATAACTACCATTAATTGACTGAGCAGCAGGTACAGAGCTCCTAGTGGAGCACACCCATGGCACCAGTAAGGAGGCTGCTGTGATCCTGGTGTCACTCGGGGACAAGTCTCAGTTTCCCTAGACTGAATAAAGGGGATTCACCTAGGACATATGTATAGCAATCAATCAGTCAATCATATTTATTGAGCACTTACTGTGTTCAGAGCACTGTACTAAGCGCTTGGGAGAGTACAACATAACAATACAACAGACACATTCCCTGCCCTTATTTATTTATATTAATGTCTGCCTTCCCATCTAGACTTTAAACTCCTTGTGGGCAAGGAATGTGTCTACAAAATACCACCTCTATGCAGATGATTTCCAAATCTATGTCTTCAGCCCTGATCTCTCTCCCTCTCTGCAGTCTGGCCTTTCCTCCTGCCTTCGAGACATCTCTACTTGGATGTCCTGGTGTCACCTCAAACTTTATGTGGCTAAAACTGAACTTCATACCTTCCCACCCAAACCCTGTTCTCCCCTTAATTTTCCCATCACTGTAGACAGCACCACCATCCTTTCTGCCTCACAAGCCCATAACCTTGGTGTTATCCATGACTCATCTCTCTCACTCAATCCATATATTCAGTCTATCACTAAATCCTGTCAGTTCAATCTTCACAACGGTCACTAAAATCTTCCCTTTCCTCTCCAGCCAAACTGCTCCCACTTTAATCCAAGCATGTATCCTATCTCTCCTTGTAGCAGCCTCCTTGCTGACCTCCCTGTTTCCTGTCTCTCCCCACTCCAGTCCATAGTTTTCTCTGCTGCCCGGATCATTTTTCTACAGGAACATTCAGTCCGTGTTTCCCCACTCCACAAGAAGCTCCAGTGGCTATCCATCCACCTTTGCATCAAACAGAAACTCTTCACTGTTAGCTTTAAAGCACTCAATCTCCTTGCCCCCTTCTACCTCACCTCACTACACCCCTACTTCACTGCAGCCTGCACATTTGCTCATCTAGTGTCAACCTATTCATTATACTTCGATCTTGTCTACCTCACCCCCGATTTCTTGCCCTCCCCCTGCTTCTGGCCTGGAATGCCCTCCCTTTTCACATCCTACTCTTCCCACCTTTGAAGCCTGGCTGGAGTAGAAATTGGGGCTCCCCCATGTATTCTAAAAAAAAAGTATTACTGCATAATGAGACAGACCTCTACACAGCTTGAAGGGCTGTAGGGATCCTATTGCTTTTAGCCTTGCCTGGAGTAAGTGGGGCAAGAGAAAAGAGATTTTTCAGCCTGATGTTGCAGGTGGGGAGATTGGGGACCAGAATGAAGGAAGAGCTTTCCCCATATGCCACAAGGAAGGGAGGTCAGAGACAATCAATCAGTCGATCACTGGTATTTATTGGTCATTTATTGTGTGCAGAGCACTGTACTAAGTACTTGTGAGAGTACAATGCAACGAAGTTGGTAGTCACCTTTCCTGCCCACAAGGGCCTTTACAATCTGGAGTGGGAGACAGATTGTCTACATTGTCTACAGTGCTTTGCACATAGTAAGCGCTCAATAAATAAGATTGATTGATTGATTGACAGTAAATATATATATATATTTAATATATCTATATAGTTATAGACACAGATATAGTTATAGACATAGATATAGGTCTTACATAAGTGCCGTGGGGCTGAGGATGGAGTAAATATCAAGTGCCAAAGGGTACAGATACAACCAAATGCACAGGGGATGCAGAAGGGAGAGAGAATAGGGGAAATGACGATTTAGTTAGGGAAAGCCTCTTGGAGGAGAGAGGATTCATGATTTTTATAAAGCTTTGAAGGTAGGGAGAGCAGTGGTCTGTCGTATATGAAGGGAGAAAGAGTTTCAGGCCAGAGGGAGGATGAGAGCAAGGGGTCAGCGGTGAGATAGATGAAATCAAGGCACGGTGAAGAGGTTGGTATTAGAGGACTGAAATAAGTGGTCTGGGTAGTGGTAGAAAATCAACAACTTAAGTTAGGAGGGGGAGAGCCAATTGTCACCGTGCTGAGAACCTGGGGGCTCTTGTTTGTACTTCCCAAGTGCTCATTATAGTCAATTGCATTCAGTAGACACTCAGAAAATAATATTACTAACTGTCTCACAGTAAGGCTAGGCCTTGGAGAGGCCACGCTTGTGGCAGGACTTGATTTCCAGACCACTGCCCAAAACCATGGCAACAGTTGTGATGGGAGGGGGCTTGTAGTAACTTACAGTCTCCCACCCCTGTCCCCCCAAATCATTGACTTGCATCCCCTCTGGTGGGTTGGCGTGGTCACATTTCCCAAGAGTGATGCTGGTGTGGGCCCAATCTTGTCATAACTTGGGTGGACAGATTAGCCACCGTGGGAATGTGGAACTGGTGGTCGTGTGTTGCAGGGGTGGGGATGGGGGTCCCTGCTTGTCCCTCACCTCTCACCATTCAACCTCCCTCCTCTGGCCTCCCCTCAGCTCTGAAGTCAGGGTGGTGGGCTACAACCTCCTGCAAGCCATGCGCTTTGCGGTGGAGGAGATCAACAACCACAGCAGCCTGCTGCCGGGCATCACCCTTGGCTACGAGATTCTGGACGTCTGCTACATCACCAACAACATCCAGCCTGCCTTCTACTTGCTATCCAACAACGATTACCTCCTGCCCATCCTACACAGCTACCATGACTACCAGCCTCGGGTCGTGGCGGTCATTGGACCCGGCACCTCGGAAGCCGCCGTCACCATGGGTGATCTTTTCTCCCTCTTCTTCATCCCACAGGTAGGGTGGCCTGTTGCCGTGACAAGCCATAATCTTCCGTGACTCCCTATGTGCTCCATACCCCTATGTGCTCTAGGAATGGTCAGGTTCAGAGGGGCCTGAAAGGTGGAAGGAGGATGCCAGGGAGCAGGGAAGGAGGCTCCTCCCTTGGGAATCTTCCCCACCAGTCCTTGGAGGGCTAGCTGAAGAAGTCAGATTAAAGGAAGCTTTAAGAAAGAAGCATGGTGTAGTGGATAGAACACTGGCTTGGGAGTAAGAAGGTCATGGGCTTTAATCCTGGCTCTATCACTTGTCTGCGGTGTGGTCTTGGGCAAGTCACTTCACTTTTCTTTGCCTCATTTACCTCATCTTTCAATGTACAGAGTTACTTCTCTGCCAAATGGAACTAACATTGTGAGCCCAACAATGGACATGGACTATGTCCAACCCGCTTAGTACAGTGCTCTACACACAGTAAGCACTCAGTAAATATGATTGAATGAATGATTAGCTTACATCTACTCCAGTGC
Source organism: Tachyglossus aculeatus (assembly GCF_015852505.1). Classification (NCBI taxonomy): domain Eukaryota; kingdom Metazoa; phylum Chordata; class Mammalia; order Monotremata; family Tachyglossidae; genus Tachyglossus; species Tachyglossus aculeatus. The sequence continues at coordinate 57,524,693 of NC_052070.1, read as the reverse complement.
TTAGTACAGTGCCTGGCACATAGTAAGAACTTGACAAAATACCATTTTAAAAAGAGGGTGAGGTTGCTCTTGACTGTCCCCCTCTTACATCCCCTCTCCATAACCCTTCCCCATCACACATACACCTGCCTCTCTCCCAGGGCCAGGCAGCTCATTCTCCCAGGATTTCATCCCTAGTCTGACAGGAGTGGGCTAAAAGGGTGTGACACATTAATAATAATAGTATTATTTGTTAAGCACTTACTATGAGCCAGGCACTGTATTAAGCACTGGGGTAGATGCAAGCAAATTGGTTTGGACACAGTCCCTGCCCCATGTGGGGCACACAGTCTCAGTCCCCATTTAGAAAAGAGGTAACTGAGGCACAGAGAAGTAAAGTGATTTGCCCAAGGTCACACAGCAGACATGTAGTGGAGCCGGGATTAGAACACATGACCTTCTGATGCCCAGGCCCATGCTCTATCCTTTACACGCTATCCAGTAGGACTACAGTAATAATAATAATAATAATAATAATAATAATGGCATTTATTAAGTGCTTACTATGTGCAAAGCACTGTTCTAAGTGCTGGAGAATTTTCAAGGTGATCAGGTTGTCCCACGGGGGGATCACAGTCTTAATCTGGAGAAGCAGCGTGGCTCAGTGGAAAGAGCACGGGCTTTGGAGCCAGAGGTCATGGGTTCGAATCCCGGCTCCGCCACATGCCTGCTGTGTGACCTTGGGCAAGTCACTTAACTTCTCTGAGCCTCAGTTACCTCATCTGTAAAATGGGGATTAAGACTGTGAGCCCCACGTGGGACAACCTGATCACTTTGTACCCCCCCCAGTGCTTAGAACAGTGCTTTGCACATAGTAAGTGCATAACAAATGCCAACGTTATTATTATTATTATTAATCTCCATTTTGCAGATGAGGGAACTGAGGCGCAAAGGAGTGAAGTGAGTTGCCCAAAGTCACACAGCTGACAAGTGGGAGAGCTGGGATTAGAACCCACGACCTCTGACTCCCAAACCCGGGCTCTTTCCACTAAGCCATGCCAGAGGTCGGCAATCCCCTGGGCTTCATGGGGGTGACAATCCTCGTTATCTCTGAGGGGCCGCCTCATATAGGTCAAGCACTGGCATCCTTTTCAGCTCCCGCCCTGCCAAGTCAAAGCCCTCCCCACCCTCTGCAGCTGTGTGGATGGGGGCAAATCCCGAGGTAGCTGCCCGTGGCCTGGACGGCACCGGCCACACCTGGAGCCCGCTGGTCCCCTCTCTCCTCCTCCAGATCGCCTACAGCGCCAGCAGCCAGCAGCTGCGGAACCCAAACCGCTTCTCCAACATCTTCCGCACCAACCCCCACGGGCCGTCCCAGGTGGAGGCCATGATCCACCTGCTCGTCCACTTTGGCTGGAACTGGGTCATCGTCATCCTGAGCAGCGACGACTACGGGCAGGAGAGCGGCCGGCTCATCAGCGACCGGCTGCCCAAGGACATCTGCATCGCCTTCCAGGAGTTCCTACCGCGCCCCTCCCAGCCGGACCGACGGCAGCTGGAGAACGTCGTGAGGAGGATCAAGGAGAGCACGGCCAGGGTGGTGATGGTGATGTCCCCCGACATGGTGCTCCGCGGCTTCTTCCGCGAGGTGGTGCGGCAGAACCTGACGTCCACCGTGTGGATCGCCTCCGAGTCCTGGGCCGTCGACCCCATCCTCTACAGCCTCCCTTTCATCCACCGGGCCGGCACCTTCCTGGGAGTGACCACCCAGAGCGTCAACATCTCCAGCTTCCACAGTTTCCGGATCAGGCGGACCAGGGAGGGGCCGGAGCCGGCCAACAGGACCGCCTCAGGCGAGACCTGCAACCAGGAGTGCGAGGCCTGCCTGGGCACCATCCAGGCCCTGGACGACCTCCTGACCCGATCCGGGGAGCGCTTGGTGTACAACGTATACAGCGGGGTGTACGTCGTGGCTCACGCCTTGCACCGCCTGCTCGCCTGCAACCTTACTAGCTGTCGCAAGAAGGTGGTGTACCCCTGGCAGGTGAGCGTCCGGTAGTAGTGGGAGTAGTAGCAGTAGCAGCATTTACTGAGCATCCACTTGGTGCTGTGCACTGCGTTGGATTCGATCATATTTATTGAGCGCCTACTGTGTGCAGAGCACTGTACTAAGCGCTTAGAAAGTACAATTCAGCAACACATAAAGACAATCCCTGCCCACATTGGGCTTACAGTCTAGAAGCTGTAGAAGTACTACTAGTAGTAATTGTGGTGGTAGTGGTGGTGGTAGCAATAGTAGCATTTATTGAGCTACTTTCTTACTACAACTCAGCTCACCTACTTTGTTCCTCTAATGCTAACCTTCTCACTGTCGTCTATCTCGCTGCAGACCTCTCGCTTACATCCTACCTCCGGCCCGGAACACCCTCCCTCTTGATATCAGACAGATACTTGCTCTCCCCCACTTCAAAACCTTACTGAAGGCACATCTCCTCCAAGAAGCCTTTCCTGACAAAGCCCTCCTCTCCTTTTCTCCCACTCCATTCTGCACCGCTCTTACTTGCTTCCTCATTCATCCTCCCTCCCATCCCCAAAGCACATATGTATTTATCTGTATATGTCTGTAATTCATTTATTTATCTATTTATTTATATTAACCTCTCTCTCCCCTCTAGACTGTGAGCATGTTGTGGGCAAGAATGGGTCAGTTAATAATAATAATAATGATGGCATTTGTAAAGCACTTACTATGTGCAAAGCACTGTTCTAAGCGCTGGGGGGTTACAAGGTGATCAGGTTGTCCGAAATAGGGCTCACAACCTGATATATTGTGATATATAGTTGATATATATATAAGTTGGATATATATAAATATAGTTGATATATTTTACTCTCCCAAGCCCTTAGTACAATGCTTTGCACATAGGAAGTGCTCAATAAATACAATTGAATGAAAGAATGAATGAATTGAGCATTCACTTGTTGCTGTGCACTGTGCTAGGTGCTTCAGAAGTACTGGTGGTAGTAACTGTAGTAGTAGTGGTAGTAGTAGTAGAATTTATTGAGCATCCACTAGGTGCTGTGTACTGTGTTAGGTGTTTCAGAAGTACTACCAGTAGTAATAATAATGATAGCATATATTAAGCGCTTACTATGTGCAAAGCACCGTTCTAAGTGCGGCGATAATAATGATAGCATTGTAGTAGTAGTGTAGTAGTAGTAGCATTTATTGAGCATCCACTTGGCACCATGCACTGTAGTAATTGTAGTAGTGTAGTAGTAGTAATAATATTTATTGAGCATCTTGTTGGTGCTGTGCACTGTGATAGACTTCTAGACTGTGAGCCCATTGTTGGGTAGGGACCGTCCCTATATGTTGCCAACTTGTACTTCCCTAGCGCTTAGTACAACGCTTTGCACACAGTAAGCGCTCAGTAAATACAACTGAATGAATGAATGAATGATAGGTGCTTCAGAAGTACTAATACAATTACTCCCAGGCCCGTGGTCTATCCACTAGGCCATGCCCCTTTAAATACCATATCCCCCGCCCATAAGGACCTTACACTCTAAACATTTATATCTTGAGTGGTCAAAAGAAGTAATCGAGCACACACGAGTGCTAAGGAGAGTGTTAGGTTCACAAGTACTTGAGCTGGCTGAAGGAACGATATGGCTCAGAGTGCTGGGAGATGAACTGGCAGAGGTGGGATTTAGGGCGAGATTTGAATGTGGGCAGAGCTGTGGTCTGTCTGATGTGGCGAGGGAGGAAATAGCCGTGAACAGTAACGACTGGATGAATGCAGTTTGCCTGGCACCAAGGCGCTATTGCTTCACTGTCCATAACCAGCAAATTGGTCCTGTTACATGGCCAAATGAGACTAACAATAATAATAATATTAATTATGGTATTTGTTAAGCTCATACTATGTGCCAAGCACTGGTCCAGAAGCAGTGTGGCATAGTGGTTAGTGGGAGTCAGAAGGACCTGGGTTCTAATCCCAACTCCACCACTCATCTGCTGTGTGATCTTGGACAAGTCACTTCGCTTCTCTGGGCCTGAGTTACCTCAGCTGTAAAAGGGGGATTAAAAGTGTGAGCCCCTTGTGTGAAGGGATTGGGTCCAACCTTATTGTTGCATTGTACTTTCCCAAGTGGTTAGTACAGTTCTCTGCACACAGTAAGCACTTAATAAATATGATTGAACGAAAGAATGAATGAACTTGTATCTCCCGTAGTTCTTAGAATAGTGCTTGGCACATTGCAAGCGCTTAACAATACCATTATTATTAGGGTAGAGACAAGTACTGGAGAGTTTCCAGTACTCTACCAGGCTCGTCTATGGGAGGGAGAGTCAAACAGAGGCCTATCCATTCCATTTCGTGCTTGGGAAGTGGCTAGTGAGTGGAAGGCAATCGGCTACAAGTCAAAACTCACCTGTGCTGGGCAGCAGCAGCAACATGGGAGAGTCGAGGGCAGAGACTCGAGTTTACTGCACCAAAGAAGGCAATGGTAAACCATTTCCATATTTTTCCAAGAAAACTCTAGGGATACACTATCAGAACAATTGCGGATGGAGAGAGGGGTGTTCTGAGAGAGGTGCGTCCATGGAGTAACTATGGGTCGGACCCAGGGGACTCCACTCTTCACCTCTGCCAAGTGGTTTTCTGGTGGAAGAAATATCTGTGGTTTGATCTTGCCCACTTCCTTTCCTCAGACCACGATTCAGGGCTCTAGGAGAGGGAATTGGCTCAGATCCACTGGCTTCAGGGGCCGGTGGAGGGGACGAGCAGGGTTAACCAGATGTACCGTCTGTACTGTATTGTCTTGCCCAAGCGCTTAGGACAGTGATCTGCACACAATAAAGACTCAGGGAGAGCCGCATGGTCTTGTGGAGAAGCAGCGTGGCTCAGCGGAAAGAGCACGGGCTTTGGAGTCAGAGGTCATGGGTTCAAATCCCGGCTCCACCAATTGTCAGCTGTGTGACTTTGGGCAAGCCATTTAACTTCTCTGTGCCTCAGTTACCTCATCTGGAAAATGGAGATGAAGACTGTGAGCCCTCTGTGGAACAACCTGATCACCTTGTAACCGCCCCAGCACTTAGAACAGTGCTTTGCACATAGTAAGCACTTAGTAAATGCCATCATTATTATTATTTTTATTATTGTGGAAAGAGCCCAGGCCTGGGAATCAGAAGAATTGGATTCCAATCCTGGCTCTGCTGTATAAGACCTTGATCAGGTCACTTCACTTCTCTGGGCTTCAGTTTCCTCAACTGTAAAATGGGGATTCCATACCATTCTCCCTCCGACATAGACTGAGCCCCATGCCAGAAATGGACTGTATCCATCCTAATTAACATGTACCTACCCCAGTGCTTGGAACAGTGTCTGACACACAGTAAGTGCTTAACAAATAAAATGAAAAAGGGAGTGAGGAGAGACAAAATGGGAGCGTGGCTTGGTGGAGCTGTCCACGCTTACCAACCCAAGCGCTTAACGCAATGCTCCGCACACGGTACATGCTCCACAAATACCATTGATAGATCGACTGATTCATTGATGGTGCCGCAGATTGCAGCCAGGGGGTTGAGGTCCAGGGAGATCAATCAATCAATCAATCAATCAATCAATCGTATTTATTGAGCGCTTACTATGTGCAGAGCACCGTACTAAGCACTTGGGAAGTACAAATTGGCAACACATAGAGACAGTCCCTACCCAACAGTGGGCTCACAGTCTAAAAGGGGGAGACAAAGAACAGAACCAAACATACCAACAAAATAAAATAAATAGGATAGAAATGTACAAGTAAAATAAATAAATAAATAAATAAATAGAGTAATAAATATGTACAACCATATATACATATATACAGGTGCTGTGGGGAAGGGAAGGAGGTAAGATGGGGGGATGGAGAGGGGGACGAGGGGGAGAGGAGGGAAGGGGCTCAGTCTGGGATGACCCCATGGCAGCCCACCCCCCGGACCGCGTGCTGTAGCCCCTCCCTTCGACTCCACCCTCTTTTCCCCTTTCCTTTCTGCCTCTCAGCTGCTGAAGCAAGTGGGCCAAGTCAACTTCAGCCTCCTGGGCCACCAGATCTCCTTCGACAGATACGGCGATCCTATCATGGACCTTGAGATCATCCAGTGGCAGTGGAACAGCGGCAAGAGCTCCTTCCGCAGCGTGGCCCTGTATCGCTCGGAGGAGAGGAGGCTGCGGAGCCTGGGCTGGGACATTACCTGGCACACTCCCAACAATGCAGTACGTCTCTGCCTAAGGCTCTCTTCCCCAATCTCCCTTCCACCCCCCTCTAGTCACGGTCTTGGGGGGCAGAGAGACATCCGGCTGATAAAGGTTCCACTCCTGAGGTCTCCGTGTAAGCTTATCATGGGCAGGGAATGTTCATTCATTCATTGATTCATTCACTTAATCGTATTTATTGAGCGCTTACTGTGTGCAGAGCACTGTGAATGTGTCTACCGACTCGGATGAGAAGCAGTGTGGCTTAGCGGAAAGAGCATGGGCTTGGGAGTCGAAGGTCATGGGTTCAAATCCTTGTCAACTTTGTGGCTTTGGGCAAGTCAGTTAACTTCTCTGTGCCTCAGTTACCTCATTTGTAAAGTAGGGACTAGGATTGTGAGCCCCATGTGGAACAACGTGATAACCTTGTATCTACCCCAGTGCTTAGAATAGTGCTTGGCACTTAGTAAGTGCTTAACAAATGCCATCTACATTACATTACATTACTCTCCCAAGCACTTAATACACTGCTCTGCACACAGTAAGTAATCAATCAATCGATTGTATTTATTGAGCTCTTACTGTGCACGCAGCAGGGTACTAAGTGCTTGGGAGAACATTCATTCAGTTGTTCTTCAATTGTACTTATTAAGCACTTACTGTGTGCAGAGCACTGTACTAATCGCTTGGGAAAGTACAATCAACAATAAACAGTGACATTCTCTGCCCACAACGAGCTTCCAGTGTAGGTGGGGGGAGACAGACATAAATACAAATAAATAAAATTTCAGCTACATACTTAAATTCTTTGGGGCTCGGCGGCACTGGGGGGAGAGCAAAGGGAGCAAGTCAGGGTGACACTGAAGGGAGAGGGCGATGAGGAAAGGGGGGGCTTAGTCTGGGAAGACCTCTTGGAGGATATGGGTCTTCAGTAAGGCTTTGAAGGAGGGGAGAGTAATTGCCAATTTGTACTTCCCAAGCGCTTAGTACAGTGCTCTGCACATAGTAAGCGCTCAATAAATACGATTGATTGATTGATTGATTGATTGATTGATTGTCCGTTGGATTTGAGGAAGGAGAGTGTTCCAGGCCAGAGGTAGGATGTGGGCCAGTGGTCAGCAGTGAGACAGTTGAGATTGAGACACAGTAAGAAGGTTAGCACTAAGAAGCAAAGTGTGCGGGCTGGGTTGTAGAAGGAGAGAAGCGAGGTGAGGTAGGAGGGGACAAGGTAATGGAGTGCTTTAAAGCCAATGGTGAGGAGAATACAATCTAACTGAGTTGGTAGACCCATTCCCTGCCCACAGTGAGCTTACCGTCTACAGGACTCTTGGTAAATACCATTGATTAATTGACTGATTGATTGATTGGGCCTGTTCTGGGGGCTCGAATGATAGGACTATTGGTTGATTGATTGTTGGCCCCAACTATGTCAATCTTCCTCTCCACCCATCCTCTCTTCACCCTCCTCATTTCCTTTTCTTGCTCTCCAAATCCCTAGGCCCTTCCTGTGGCAAACACCCTGGGCTCCCCTCCCCCTCATCCTTCTCACCCAACACAGGACTGGTCTGTCCAGGGCCAGAGAGGATTTGTCAATGATAATTCTTTTTCAGTGCCACCTTGCAATGGTGTCTTGATCTCTCTGCTTGATGGACAGCCCTTCCAGCTGTTCCATCCCCTGAGCCCTGCCCTCTGTTGCCCCTCTTCCACCATGGGTGGCTCAGGGGAGCACTGGACTCCAGTCAGCAGGCAGGTTGGCAGGGGGCAAAGAGGACTACCCACCCCCTGGGCCACGGCTGGCAGCGATGCTTGGTCGAGGACAACCAGGATAGGTGATCACAGTTGCGGATCAGTTATGTCTCCATTTTTTTTGTCAGTGGTATCTGTTAAATGCTGTGTGCCAGGGACTGTACTAAGCACTGGGGTAGATACAAGCTAATCAGGTTGGACAAAGTCCATGTCCCAAGTGGGCACAAAGCCTTAATCCCCATTTTACAGATCAATCAATCAATCGTATTTATTGAGCGCTTACTGTGTGCAGAGCACTGTACTAAGCGCTTGGGAAGTACAAGTTGGCAACATATAGTGACAGTCCCTACCCAACAGTGGGCTCACAGTCTAGAAGTCCATTTTACACAGTCCATTTTACAGATGAAGTAACTGAGGCACAGAGAAGCAAAGTCTCACACAGCAGACAAGTGGCAGAGCCAGGATTAGAACCCAGGTCCTCCGGCTCCCAGGACTGGGCTCCACCCATGAGGCAATGCTGCTTCTCTGAGCTTCTCTGAGCGTCCCCATTAGCGTGAGCTCATGTCTCCCCTCCCTCGCCCACCAGACTGACTTCCACCCTGCTTCTGTCCACCGACAGACATGGGCACGAGAGCCAAAGGTTGTGGAAAGGAGAGGCAGAGCACATTGTATTTCTGGAGGGGCACTGCCTGATTTTTGTTATATCTCTGCCTGGCTTCTTCCGAGCTCTGGGTAGTTGACTGCACTTTTACCCGGCTGGAAAAATGGGATCTGAGAGATATGGGGGCAGCAGAATTTCCTTCCTAGCCCTGGGATCCCCTGCTCCAATAGGAGCTGGAATGACGCTGGGCTTCGGGAAGCAAATGATGCTGGAAAACTGCTGCTCAACGGTTCGCTTGGTGCAACAGTGACACTCAGTGGCTTGTTCAGTTCTTTCCCAGTGTCCAAGCTTACAGTGTGCAGAGCACTGTACTAAGCGCTTGGGAGAGTACAGTATGACAGAGTTGGTAGATACGTTCCTTGCCCACAACAAGCTTACAGTCTAGAGGGGGAGACAGACATTAATATTAATAGTTACAGGTTTATACATAAGTGGCATGGGGCTGGGAAGGGGGATGAATAAAGGGAGTAGGTCAGGGTAATGCAGAAGGGAGTGGGAGAAAAGGGAAAAAGGAGTAAGTCAGGGAAGCCCTTTTGGAGATGATGTGCCTCCAATAAAGCTTAGAAGGCGGGGAGAGTGTCTGTCGGATATGACTAGGTGGTCCAGGCCAGAGGCAGGACATGGCCAATAGGTTGGTGGCTAGGAAGACGAGATGGAGATACAGCGAGAAGGTTAGCATTAGAGGAGCGAAGTGTGCGGACTGGGTTGTAGAAGAAAAGTGAGATGAGGTAGGAAGGGCCAAGGTGATTGACTGCTTTAAATCCAACGGTAAGGAGTTTCTGTTTGAGGGGGAGGTGGATGGGTAATGAGCAGAGGTTCTTAAGGATTGGGAAAACATGGCCTGAATGAGAGGGGAAGACATTCCAGGCTGGGGGAATGGGATGTTCCTTGGTTCATCACCACAATTGGCATTTTTCAGGCATAGTAATAATAATAATAATAATGGCATTTATTAAGCGCTTACTATGTGCAAAGCACTGTTCTAAGTGCTGGAGAGGTTACAAGGTGATCAGGTTGTCCCACGGGGGCTCACAATCTTACTCCCATTTTCCAGATGAGGTAACTGAGGCCCGGAGAAGTGAAGTGACTTGCCCAAAGTCACACAGCTGACAAGTGGCAGAGCCAGGATTAAAACCCATGACCTCTGACTCCAAAGTCCGTGCTCTTTCCACTGAGCCACGCTGCTTCCCTGCATCTACCTGACGTGTCCCGAGTGCTGTTAAATGGCCCCCGGTCCCCTTCTCTGAATCCTTGATCACATCGCTCCCAGGGCCTGGAGCTCCCTCTTTGCTCCCAGCTTTCTGGCGCAAATCCACCAGACCTCAGGCCTAGCATTTGACTATTTGCATCATCCTCAGTTATACGTTCAATTGTACAGTCATTTCTTTATTCTGATTTATCCTGATATTCCCTCCTGACCTATTCGCCCTGTTCCCCATCTGTTCCTTAGTCTTCGTCCTGTTCCTACCATTTTGTTTGTCTCCCTCAATAGAATGTAAACTCCTTGAGGGCAGAGGATGTGTCTTCTTTTGTACTTCCCCAAACTCTTAGTTCAGTACACTGCCCTTAATAGGTATTCAGTAAATATTGTTAATAATAATAATGGCATTTTATTAAACACTTACTATGTGCAAAGCACTAAGTGCTGGGGAGGTTACAAGGTGATCAGGTTGTCCCGGGGGGGCTCACAATCTTAATCCCCATTTTACAGATGAGGTAACTGAGGTACAGAGAAGTTACTAGCCCAAAGTCACACAGCTGACAATTGGCAGAGCCGGGGTTTGAACCCATGACCTCTGACTCAAAGCCCGGGCTCTTTCCACTGAGCCACGCTGCTTCTCTATTACTGCTACTACGGCAGCATGGCCTAGTGGATAGAGCACTGGTCTGGGAGTGAGAAGGACTTGGGTTCTAATCCCAGCTTCGCCAATTGAATGCTCTGAGACCTTGGGCAAGTCACTTTACTTCTCTCTGCCTCAGTAACCTCACCTGTAGAATGGGGATTGAAACTGTGTGCCCCTTGTGGGAGGGGGACTGTGTTCAACCTGACTTGCTTGTACCCACCCCAATGCTTGCTACAGTGCTGGCACATAAATGCTTAATGAATATCATTATCATCATTATTATTATTCCTGGTCATTGAGCATCATGAATTCCTTTATTTCTTCCCATTCAGATTCCATTCTCAATCTGCTCCAATAAATGTGGCCGGGGGCAGTGGAAGAAGCCAGTAGGGGTACATTCCTGCTGCTTTGAATGCAAGTCCTGTGAGGCTGGGACCTACTTCAATGAATCAGGTACGAATTCTTGGCCCCGAAAAAAAAAAATCTGTTCAGTTCCTTCCTTGATGGAGGGGAGGAGAGGCGGCATGGGATTAGGCTGGAAGTGGTTCTGTCTAGCCCTGCAATCTGACCTAGAGGGTTCCTGAGTTAGATAAAAGGTACTCCCGTTGTCCCACATGGGGCTCACAGTCTTAATCCCCATTTTACAGACGAGGTAACTGAGGCATAGAGAAAGAAATGAAGTGATTTGCCCAAGGTCACACAGCAGTTGTGGCAGAGCTGGATTAGAACTCATGTCCTCTGATTCCCATGCCTGAGCTCCTTCCACGAGGCCACGCTGCTTTTGGATAGATCTGAGGGTTTGAGTCCCTTTTGAGAAGGACTTGGTAAGTGTTTACATGGCCACTAGATTGTGAGCTCCTCGAAGGCCAGGACTGTGTCTACCAACTCTACTGAACCATACTTTCCCAAGAGTTTAGCATACACTAGGTGCTCAGTAAATACCATTGACTCATGGATTGAGCTGGTCTGGACTGAGATGAGGAGGAACCATGCCTATTTTCTCTCATTACTGTTCCTTTTTGGCTTCTTTGGGCCCAAATGGGGAAGATCCCATGTACCCCAGCTGGGGATGATGATGATCCCCAGAGAAGCAGCATGGCTCAGTGGAAAGAGCACGGGCTTTGGAGTCAGGGGTCATGGGTTCGAATCCCGGCTCCGCCAATTGTCAGCTGTGTGACTCTGGGCAAGTCACTTCACTTCTCTGTGCCTCAGTTCCCTCATCTGTAAAATGGGGATTAAGTCTGTGAGCCCCCCACCGTGGGACAACCTGATCTCCTTATATCCACCCCAGCGCTTAGAATGGTGTTTTCCAAATAATAAGCACTTAACCAATGCCATCATTATTGTTATTATTATTATGATGCTGCTGCTGCTGATGGCAATAATGGAGTCTTCCATTTTGAGTGGTGGCTGAGCTTCAGGCCTGAGACTTCAAAATCAATAACCTGCGCAAAGGAATTGATTCTAGTGACTGCAGTTTGTGCCGGGCCACGCGTATTCTCTGGTTCCTGCTAGTGGTGTTCCTCCTGAGGCTGAAGGTGCCCCACTTGAGCAGGCAGGGGGGCAGCACGTTGAGAAGGGCAGGAGAAGGGCTCTTACCTGGGGGGCCAGTGATGGGCGAGGTGACCACGGCACAGCGCCGAAGCTGGGCCTTGGCCCCGGAACTCAGCTGGTTGTTGCTCCTCCCAGCAGCCTGCAAGTCTAGCTGCATTTTTGTGATGTGCTCCCTTGCTCATGTGCTGCCCTGCCTCCTTCCCCATCTCCCCTGCCTTGGGAATTGATTTCAGGAGGCTGGGCAGGCACAGGGCAACACCCGAATTCTGGGCATAAAGGGGGCCTAGGTCCAGGCCAGTATGACTTAGCCTGAGCCCCCAGATTTCCAACCTGAGCAGGCCTTTGGGCTAATCAGGTTGGACACCATTCGCGTCCCACTCGGTACTCACAGTCTTAATCCCCATTTTCCAGATGAGGTAATTGAAAACAGAGAATTAACTTACCCAAGGTCACGCAGCCAAGAAGTGGTGAAGCCGGGATTAGAACCCAAGTCCTTGTTACTCCCAGGCCCGTGCTCAGTCTATTAGGCCACACTGCTTCTCAATCTGGGCAGGGAACCTGTCTATCAACTCTGTCATATTTTACTCTCCCATGCAGTTAGTACAGTTCTCTGCACTCAGTAAGTGCTCAATCAATCAATCAATCGTATTTATTGAGTGCTTACTGTGTGCAGAGCACTGTACTAAGCGCTTGGGACGTACAAGTTGGCAACATATAGAGACAGTCCCTACCCAACAGCGGGCTCACAGTCTAAAAGGGGGAATAAATGTCACTGAATGCTTGATTGATCTTGTTACTATTGTACCAGGCTGAGGGCAATATAATAATAATAATAATGATGGCATTTGTTAAGTGCTTACTATGTGCAAAGCACTGTTCTAAGTGCTGGGAGGAGATACAAGGTGATCAGGTTGTCCCACGTGGGGCTCACAGTTCTAATCCCCATTTTACAGATGAGGTAACTGAGGCCCAGAGAAGTTAATAAGAATAATAATAATAATGATGGCATTTATTAAGCGCTTACTACGTGCAAAGCACTGTTCTAAGCTCTAGGGAGTTCACAGGGTGATCAGGCTGTCCCACGTCGGGCTCACAGTCTTAATCCCCATTTTACAGATGAGGGAACTGAGGCATAAAGAAGTGAAGTGACTTGCCCAAAGTCACCCAGCTGACAAGTGGCAGAGCTGGGATTTCAATCAATGACCTCTGACTCCAAAACCCGGGCTCTTTCCATTGAGCCACATTAAGTGACTTGCTCAAAGTCACACAGTGGGAGTAGAGCCCATGACCTCTGGCTCCCAAGCCTGTGCTATTTCCACTGAGCCACGCTGCTAGTAGTATTTGTTGAGCACTTATTGTGTGTAGGGCACTGCATTAAGTGCTTGGGAGAATATAATACAACAGAGTTGGTAGATATATTCCCTGCCCACAGTCTGCTTACAGTCTGGAGAAGTGTGGTTCCTGCTGGCTGATGCAGGGTGAATGCCCTCTCCCCTCTGGGCCTCAGCCTTTCCGTCAGTCAATTGTATTTACAGTCAACTGTCAGTCAAGTGAAAGCACTGTTCTAAGCGCCGGGGAGATTACAAGGTGATCAGGTTGTCCCATGGTGGGGCTCACAGTCTTCATCCCCATTTTACAGATGAGGTAACTGAGGCCCAGAGAAGTACCTGTATATATGTATATATGTTTGTACATATTTATTACTCTATTTATTTATTTTACTTGTACATATCTATTCTGTTTATTTTATTTTGTTAATATGTTTGGTTTTGTTCTCTGTCTCCCCCTTCTAGACTGTGAGCCCACTGTTGGGTAGGAACTGTCTCTATATAATAATACTAATACTACTACTACTACTAATAATAGGCATTTATTAAGCGCTTACTATGTGCAAAGCACTGTTCTAAGCGCTGGGGAGGATACAGGGTGATCAGGTTGTCCCACGTGGGGCTCACAATCTTAATCCCCATTTCACAGATGAGGTAACTGAGGCCCAGAGAAGTTAAGTGACTTGCCCAAGATCACACAGCAGACGTGGCGGAGTCGGGATTTGAACCCATGACCTCTGACTCCAAAGCCCGTGTATGTTGCCAACTTGTACTTCCCAAGTTCTTAGTACAGTGCTCTGCACACAGTAAGCACTCAATAAATACAATTGATTGATTGATTGATTGAGCATTTACTATGTACACGTTTACTATATAATGTGTCTATTATATTGTCATATTGTACTCTCCCAAGCACTGTACTAAGTACTCGGGAGAGTACAATATGACAATATAATAGACACATTCCCTGCCCACAACGAGTTTATAGTCTAGAGGGGGAGACAGACGACAAGATAAATAAATTGTAGATATATACATAAGTGCTGTGGGGCTGGGAGGGGAGATGAATGAAGGGAGCAAGTCAGGGCCATGCAGAAGGGAGAGGGAGAAGAGGAAAGGAAGTTTCAGTCAGAGATGGCTTCTATAAGGCCCAGTCAATGGGCAGGGTTATTCTTGTAATCCTACCAAGGAGAGGAAAGTGTTGCAGTTGTTTGAAGTTCACATGGTCTGGTGGGAGACACCAACCTTTCTGTTGACGGGGGAAGGGGGCATCTTTTGGAGGGGGCACAGGTGGCATTTGGCGATTGGCACAGCTAGCTGTTCATCAGCATCCTCCTATTAATGTCATCTTCACCCAGCTGGGGGCTGTGCGCCTAGTACAAATGAAAAAAACAACAACAATGATAGTAATAACAATAATAATAATAGTGGTATGTCGTAATCATTTACCATGTGCCAAGTCTTGGCATAAACCCAATGCAATCGGGTCAGACACAGGCCCTGTCCCACATGGGGCTCCCAGTCTAAGGAAGGCACAATTCCAACAAGAAGCAGCATGGAAAATACCCTGGCCTGGGACTCAAGGGCCTGGGTTCAAATCCTGGCTCCATCATTTTTCCTGCTGTGTGATCTTGGCCAAGTCACTTTATTTCTCTGAACCTCGGTTTCCTCATGTAAAGTGGGCGTTCAATACCTGTTCTTCTTCCCTCTCAGATTATGAGCCCCATGTAGGAGAGGGACTGTGTCTGGCCTGATTACCTTGTATCTATCACAGTGTTTGGCAGGTAGTTAACACTTAAAAAATACCATACTATATAATTATTGTTATTATTATATATCTATCCTTCCCACTCTTGGGAAAACAGGAGAGTTGGGGGAAGGAGGGTATGCCCCAAGTATAGCCCTGGCTGTTCCTGCACTAGCATCTCCCCCTTGCCTTGACCTTTTCAGAGGAATTCGGGTGCCTCAACTGCCCAGAGACCCAGTGGTCCCTTCCCCGGAGCACGGAGTGCTTCCAAAGGAGGTTGGTGTTTCTGGACTGGCACGAGGGGCCCACCATCGTCCTGATCGTCTTCGCCACCCTGGGCTTCCTGAGCACCCTGGCCATCGTGGCCATCTTCGGGCTCCACCTCCAGACTCCCATGGTGAGGTCCGCGGGCGGGAAGATGTGCTTCCTCATGCTGGCTCCGCTGGCCGTCGGCTTCGCCTTCATTCCGGTGCACATCGGGAAGCCGACGGAGTTCATGTGCCTGTGCCGGCAGACCGTGTTCACCCTCTGCTTCACCGTCTGCATCGCCTGCATTGCCGTCAGGTCTTTCCAGATCGTCTGCATCTTCAAGATGGCCAGGAAGTGGCCCCGGGCTTATCACTGCTGGCTCAAGTACCACGGGCCCTACGTCTTCGTGGCCCTGTTCACCACCCTGAAGGTCGTCATCATTGCCACCAACGTCATCGCCAGCAACTACGCCCCCACCACCCGGCTGGACCCCGAGGACGCCAACGTGATGATCCTGACTTGCGATCCCAACTACAAACACGCCTTGCTGTCCAACACCGGCCTGGATCTGGTGCTCTCCGTCGTGGGCTTCCTCTTCGCGTACATGGGCAAGGAACTTCCGACCAACTACAACGAGGCGAAATTCATCACCCTCAGCATGACCTTCTATTTCACCTCGTCCGTGTCCCTCTGCACCTTCATGTCGGTATACGAGGGGGTCCTGGTGACCATTTTTGATGCGGCCGTGACGGTGGTTAATCTCCTGGGGATTAGTTTGGGCTATTTTGCTCCCAAATGCTACATGATCCTCTTCCACCCAGAGCGCAACACGTCTTCCTACTTTCAGAATATGATCCAGGGTTACACAATGAGGCAGGACTAGGTGGTCACCGCACCAGTTGCGAAAGCAGAAAGTCCTTGTTTTTTCTCGATGTCAAAAGCTAGAGAAGACCTTTGGGATTCTGTCACTAAGCAGGACAACCCAAGCTGTCTCAGAGAGAGCCAACTCTTTGAGATCTCCAGGGAAGGGGGAACCTCTTCTTCCCTCAGGGACTTTGAACAACCTCTTCTCTGCATTTGCCACTGGAAGTATCGTTATTCCAAGCTGAGTTTTCTGGTAGAAAATTCCCATTCTCACTCCATTTCTAGGCAGGGTGTTAGTGATGCCTGGTGTTAATGTCACTGAGTTAGTCTTTGGATCAGGGAGATTAATTTTGGGGGGTAGAACTACACCATTACTCCCACCTCACACTGACAACCCATGGGTTGTGTAGACCAACTTTCTGCATAGAGAAACACCACTACCCCACCTCCACATGCACACCAGCATCACGGATGTCATCATGTCATCCCAGTTGAAACTCTCTACCATCCATAACGTTGTACTTCCTCACTTCACTATCGGCCCAAATGACCTCAGGGTATTTCTCAGAGTCATTCATTCGTTCGTTCATTCATTCATTCAGTCATTCATTCAATTGTAATAATTGAGCGCTTACTGTGTGCAGAGCACTGTACTAAGTGCTTGGGAGAGTACGATATAACAATAAACAGAAAAGTTTACTGCCCACAACGAGCTTACAGTCTAGAAGGAGAGACAGATATTAATATAAATAAATAAATTACGATATGTACATAAGTGCCATGGGGCTGGGAGGAGGGATGAGATAAAGGGAGCAAGTCAGGGTGACACAGAAGGGAGTGGGAGAAGAGGAAAGGGGAGCTTAGTCAGGGAAGACCTCTTGGAGGAGATGTGCTTCAGTAAGGCTTTGAAGGGGGGAGAGTAATGGTCTGTCGGATTTGAGGAAGGAAGGTGTTTCAGGCCAGGGGGAGAATGTGGGCGAGGGGTTGGCAGTGAGATAGACCAAGAAGGTTGTGGGGTGCCGGGGGAGAGGGACAATAAAGGAGTTGGGGACAGGGTTGCTAGAACCCTTGGGAACTTTCCTGGACCCATCGGAGGACCCACCTAAGGAAGCAATGTCCAGGAACTTACTGCTTTGTCTCCAGAAGCCCAAACTGAAGCTCAGGCAGCTCTAAATTTATAGTGGAATAGACCTAGTCTGTCTTTCCAGGGTCCAAGGCCCTTTTTGGACCAGCTGGGACCACAGATGATGGATCAAGCTCCCTCCACCCACCAAGAGTCCAGGGCAGGACCAACCCTTCCTGACGCCAGAAGATTCAGGCAGAGCAGGACCTCCACTGGATCCCCAGGGAGGGAAGCAGTTTAATACCCTGACCTCTCTGGATCTAGTTTCCTGAGGGCAATGAGGCATTATCTTTCTACAGAAACCTTAAGGACATGTCACCTCCCTCCTGGGTGATTTTTGAATCTCCTGTGGTTGCCTATCCACCTCCGTATCAAACATAAACTCCTCACCACTGGCTTTAAAGCACTCCATTACCTTCCTCCTCCTACCTCACCTCATTTCTCTCCTCCTACAACCAAGCCTGCACACTTTGCTCCTCTAGTGCTAACCTTCTCACTGTGTCTCGATCTCAACCTGTTTCTCCTCCAAACCCTGGCCCTCATCCTACCTCTGGCCTGGAATGCCCTCCCTCTTCAAATTCGCCATACAATTACTCTCGCCCTCTTCAGAGCCTTACTGAAGGCACATCTTCTCCAAGAGACCTTCCCAGACTAAGCTCCACTTTTCCTCATCTCCCACTTCCTCCTGTGTCACCCTGCTCTCTTTGCTCTTCCCCCTCTCCCCACCCACAGCACTTATGCATATATCTTTAATCATATTTATTTATATTGATGTCTGTTTATTTGTATTGAAGTCTGTGTCCCCCCGCCCACAGACTGTAGCTCATTTTGGGCAGGGATTATTACTCTTTATTGCTATATTGTACTTTCCCAAGTGCTTAGTACAGTGCTCTGCACAGAGTAAGCTCTCAATAAATATTATTAAATGAATGAATGAATGAAAGTTATCATTGGCTGGGAAGATCCAGAGCTGGAGGTGGATGGGCAACCCTTTCAGAGTTGAATAGAAAACAGATGTCATCCATAGTGAGCTTTCCCCTCTTTTGCATCACCCTGATCTAGTGCCGGAAGGGTTAATAATAATGGCATTTGTTAAGCACTTACTATGTGCCAAGCACTGTTCTAAGTGCTGGGGGAATACAAGGTAATCAGGTTGTCCCACTTGGGGCTCACCGTCTTAATCCCCATTTTATAGATGAGGTAACTGAGGCACAGAGAAATGAAGTGACTTACTCAAAGTCACACAGTTGACCAGTGGAGAAGCCGGGATTAGAACCCATGACCTCTGAGTCCCAAGCCTAGACTTTTTCCACTATGCCACACTGCCTAAAAACACCAAGGGCACCAGCTGGATCTTTCTCCAGGTCAGCTGGGGAGCCCAGCCCCTTCACCTTGCCCCTGATGAGGAAGAGCTCCGAATTGAGAGTCTGGGAGCAACCTATTTAGATCTGCAGCCTGGAGGGGCCAACCTGTTTCTATGGGCATTGGGGCAGACTCCCACTCCACTAATGGGAGTTTGTTATATTGTTATATTGTACTCTCTCAAGTGCTTAGTACAGTGCTCTGCATACAGTAAGTGCTCAATAACGACTGACTGAATTGTTTGTGATTAATGGGGAGCCAGTGATGGGCCCACAATGGGATGACTGCCCACACCAGGGCAGCTCTCCAGACTTCAGTGGGAACTATTATAAGCCTTTAATTCTTCCTTCCCATCCTTGCTCCTGTCTTCTAATAAAGTCTGTCTTGCCAAGCAGCCTCGTAGAGCAGGGCCTCTGCCTCTGTTCATTTTTATCTTGAATTAGCTTTTCCTCCTGCGACGGGGAGAATGCTCACCCAGGGTCTAGCAGTCAGGCGAGCTGGAAGTCACTGGAATGGGTTGAGGGCCCAAGGTGGATTCTGAATTTCTCTGTACTCTATTTTAATGTCTGTCTCCTCTTCTATTTTGTAAGCAGCTTGTGGGCAGGGATCGCTCCTGTCAACTCTGCTGAATTGTACTTTTCCAAGAGCTTAGTACAGTGCTCTGCACACAGTAAGCATTCAATAAATACCATTGATTGATTAACCTGTGATTTGGGGCCCTGTCGATCTCTGTATTTGTTCTCAGTCACCAGTTGTCACCTGGAGAGAACACCACCAAGCCCCTTTTCTTTCTTTAAGGCTAAGAGGTGAAGGCGGTAATGCCTGTAAAGCAATTTGGGATCCTCGGGAGAAAAGCCCTATGCAGTCATAGGCAATAATAGGATGGGAGGGATCTGAAGAGGCCATTAAATCCATTCTTCTGACTCTGAGCGGGACCTTAAGTCTTCCCAGAATAGGAGATGTTACCGCTACTTTTGTTTTAAGAGTCTCCCAAGAGAGAGAATTCCACACTGTCCCTTGGATTTCCTCATAGGTTAGCCTCAGGACCTTCTGCTGCCATTTAGCTCAATTCCTTCTTGCTTAATTTTTAAAGGAGGTGGAGAATACTGACTTACAACACAGCCCTCTCTGGTATTTTTATTCCTTGAAAGTCTTGTTTTTTAATGACATTTATTATGCACTTCACAGGTGCCAAAGCACTTTGCTAAGCACTGGGGTAGGTACAACATAATTAGAATGGATGCAGTGTGGCTCAGTGGAAAGAGCATGGGCTTGGGAGTCAGAGGTCATGGGTTCTAATCCTGCTCCGCCAACTGTCAGCTGTGCGACTTTGGGCAAGTCGCTTCACTTCTCTGTGCCTCAGTTACCTCATCTGTAAAATGGGGATTAAGACTGTGAGCCCCACGTAGGCCAATCTGATCACCTTGTATCCTCCCAGTGCTTAGAACAGTGCTTTGCACATAGTAAGTGCTTAACAAATACCATTATTATTATTATTATTATACAATCCCTGGCCTACATGAGATTCACAGAGGGATGGGAGATGTGGAAACAGGTATTCAATCCTCACTTTTCAGATGAGGAAACCGAAGCACAGAGAGGTTAAGCCACCCAAGAGGCCAGTGGCAAAGCCAGGAAAAGAACCCAGATTTCCTGATTGTCAAGCCAATGCTTGGCATTTTCCATTAGGCTACACTGCCTCCTCAAACCAAGCCTGGCTTAACTCCAGCCGTGATTTCTGTGTGTCCTCTGAATGAAAGTCCTGCCCTTCAACTTCTTGTCTTACACTGACTTGTCCCAAATCCTTTTTGGGGAGAGGTTGACAGTTTCACTGGGACAGCTCCTCTAGAATGTAAGCTCTTTGTGGGCAGGAAAGATGTTTACCAACTCTGTTACATCGTACTATCTCAAGCGCACCATAAGGACTCAGTAAATACCATTTATGATTTTCATTTCCTTCCCCTGGCCATAGAAGGAGCTGGCCATTGGCAGATTCCCCCTGATCACTGAAGGGGAACACTTGACCACCTGCATCACCTGCTCCATCTGATCACCTGCAGAGTCTGCACCTTTCTTACTAAATGAAACAGATAAGATAATAATAATAATAATAATAATAATAATAATGGCATTTATTAAGCACTTACTACGTGCAAAGCACTGTTCTAAGCGCTGGGGAGGTTACAAGATGATCAAGTCGTCCCATGGGGGGGCTCACAATCTTAATCCCCATTTTACAGATGAGGTAACTGAGGCACAGAGAAGTTAAGTGACTTGCCCAAAGCCCAAAGATAGGCTGGGATCCTATCATAAAAGGGGCTGTTGGGGAGGCCATTGGACAGCACTAAAATCCACAGCTGGGCATGACCTTGAAGATCATTAGGTCCACCTCCCTGAGCTCGCTGTGGGTAGGGAATGTGTTAACCAACTCTGTTGTAGTGTATTCCCCCAAGTGTTTAATACAATGCTCTACACACAGTAAGCAGTTAATAAATCTAATTGATAGATTTCTATATGAAGCGATAGGTGGGGTATCTGGTATCTGGCCTTTCCTTGAAGACTTATAGGATAGAGAGAGTTTCCAGACTTTGGAAAAGAGAGGTTTTCCGGCCTCTGGAAATCAGGGCCTACCCAAGAAGGGACTTAGAAATAATAATAATAACAATAATAATGGTATTTTGTTACACACTTACTATGTACCAACCACTGTTCCAAGATACAAGGTAAACAGCTTGTCCCATGTGGGGCTCACAGTCTTAATGCCTATTTTACAGATGAGGTAATTAAAGCACAGAGAAGTTAAGTGACTTGCCCAAAGTCACACAGCTGATAAGTGGTGAATTTGGTATTAGAGCCCAAAGCCTCTGACTCCCAAGCCCAGGCTCTTGGCACTAAATCACGCTGCTTCATTCAGTCGTATGTATTGAGTGCTTACAATGTGCAGAGCACTGTACTAAGTAAGCTCTTGGAAGAGTACAAAATAATAATAAACGGACACATTCCCTGCCCACAAAGAGCTTACCCCAGCTTTGGGGTGGAGAAGTGAGGGGAGAGTCTCCTGGGGAAATAGTCCCATCTGGAAGGCCTTTGGAAGAAAGAGCAACAGGCTGAATGTACCAGAGCAAGGTAAGGAAGCCAGTTCTCTCCAGGACCACTGCCAAATCTCCGTGACCTCTGCCTCTGCCGCCACAGTTTTGAAACAGTTGCTGGGTGGAGCGCTGGGGCGGAGGGGAGAAGGGGCGGATCCTGGGGGCTCTCCTGCTTTCTGATAATGGCAAGTGGCAGATTTTTCCGTACGATAATATATAGATCCATCTGGTCCTAGTTAACAGTTCCGAATGGGGCTAATTGGCAGATCAAACCATTTGATGTACCCTGTTAGATAAGTAGTTAGAAGAGCCCAGATTGCCTAGGACACTTTTTGGATAGGTCCCAAAGTCAAATTTCCCCAACCACAGTGCACTCGGGGTGCTAATAAGAACCAGATTGCCCACACAGAAGCTGAGGGGATAATCGTAAGTGTCAAAATACTTTGAACTGCCCCTGGCTGAATGCCCCAGCACACACTTCACACTGCAAGTTTCTTCAAGTGAGATTCCCTCGGAGTCCCTGAAACTTAAAGCTTGAAAGGATAGCAAATGGGATAGGGCACTCAGGGCTGTTTCTTGCTGTGGTGTGGTTCAGGACTTGGAAGCAGCAGGAGAAAGTCATTTTGACTTAAAAGGTGCATCTTTTAAAGCGACAGTCTCTATTCCCCAGCCCGTCTCTGCTGACCTAGCAAGCCTGGTTATTTTGGGGGGCTAAAGGTTAGCTGGGGGTGCAAATATAAGAGCAGATCGTAAGCTTCTTGAAGGCAGAAAGAGTGTCTACAAACTGGGTCGTACTCTCCCAAGTGGTTAGTATAGTGTTCTGCACAAAATAAGGGCTCAATGAATGCCATTGATTGATTGACAGAAGGATGATGATCGCTGGGTCAGACCCATGGTCTATGAGCCCCAGGATTCTGTCCTCATTATCAATGGCATTTATTGAGCGTTTTCTATGTGCAGAGCACGGTACTTAGTACTCCGGAGAGTATACTACAACAGAGCTGTCAGACAGGTTCCCTGCATATGATGAGCAGATTTTGTCTCCAGTTATGGTAGGAGAATGATTTGGATTATCAGCACAATGATGCCCAATGTAAGGTCCAATAAAAGGTTTAGCGATGGGCCATTGACATTCTTAACCTTCCCCTAGCTGTTGAATTTATTTAGGCGTCTCTTGAATGTGCTGCTATTTGCAGATAATAATTGTGGTATTTGTTAACTACCTTACTATGTAGTTACTATGTACCAGAAACTGTATTAAGAGCTGGGGTGGATACAAGGAAATCGGGTTGGACACAGTCCCTGTCCCGCATGGGGCTCACAGTCTCCCCTGTAGAGTCTAAGCTGTTTTTGGGTGGGGAGTATGTCTGCCAACTCAATTGCATTGTACTCTCCCAACCACTTAATTATATGATCTACAAGCAATAATCACTCAATAAAAACCATTGACTGGTTCCCGTGGGAACAAATTCCATTTACTTAATAACTGCGGTATTTGTTAGGTGCTTACTATGTGCCAAGCACTCTACTAAACGCTGGGGTAGATACAAGATAATCAGGTCCCACATGGGGCTCACAGTCTACGTAGAAAGGAGAACAGTGGCTCAGTGGAAAGAGCTTGGGCTTTGGAGTCAGAGGTTATGGGTTTGAATTCCGGCTCCGCCACATGTCTGCTGTGTGACCTTGGGCAAGTCATTTAACTTCTCTGAGCCTCAGTTCACTCATCTGTAAAATGGGGATAAAGACTGCGAGCCCCCCGTGGGACAACCTGATCACTTGTAATCTTCCCCAGCGCTTAGAACAGTGCTTTGCACATAGTAAGCGCTTAATAAATGCCATTAAAAAAAACCCCAATCAATCAGCCGTATTTACTGAACATTTACTGTGTGCAGAATACTGTACTAAGCACTTGCTTAGTACCAAATCCCCATTTTATAGATGAGAGAACTGAGGCACAGAGAAGTTAAGTGACTTGCCCAAGGTCATGCAGCAGATAAGTGGTGGAGCTGGGATTAGAACCCAGGTCCTCTGAATCCCAGGCCCGTGCTCTTTCCACTAGGCCATGCCGTTTCTACTTACCACCTTCTGGGAAATGAAGCAGTCCCTCAAATTTCAACGTTCCCTTTTTCTCTGTGCTGTTTGTTTTGGTGAACTACAATTCTGTGTTCATCCTATCCACATCTTTCCTGAACCTGTATCTTTAATTCTGTCCCCTCTCCACTTACATTTGTTCAGACTGGAACCTAGCCACAAGGGAATGGGGCTATTCCTTAAATTGTTTTTCTAGTTTCAAAGGTTACAGAAGAACTCTCAGTACACAGTCTGTTTACCTTGTGGCCTTGTAAGAGCAGAAATGGTAGGTAAAAGAACTTGGGGTTCTGGGGGCTTTTAGCATGTGTGAGTATGCATATCGAACAAAATAGGGTGCTAATTTCTTGAAATTCTCCCAAGCATTAAGTATAATGCTCTGCATACAGTAAGTGCTCAATAAATACAATTGATTGATTGAAACAGGTCTTGGGGTTATATATGTGTGTTTATGTGTGTATGTGTCTGTGTGTGTGTCTGAGGTGGACATAGCAAAAAGAGTTGGACACAGTCCCTATCCCATGTGGGGCTCACAGTCTCCACCCCCATTTTACAGATGAGGGAATTGAGGCACAGAGAAGTGAAGTGACTTGCCTAAGGTCACACAGCAGACAAGTGGAGGAAGAGGTATTAGAACTCAGGTCCTCCGACTCCCAAGTCTGTGCCCCTTCCACTAGGCTATGTTGCTTCTCAGTGTTGTCTGATGCATTCTCTCATGAGCTTAAAATGTTTTCCCCGCCTTTGCTTTTAGTCTCCCAAGTTCAGCTCTCCATCGAACAGCTGTTTGGGCTTTCTACTGTTGCTCACTCTCACATGATACAGCCAATGTATCCACGTTAAAAAGTGAGCAGTGTTTCTATGTTAGGAGATTGACTGTGTTCCAGCAACTGGTTGTTCGTGATCTCGTCTTGCCATTTGATATCGAGGTTGGGAGTACACAAGTCCTGAAGAGGTAACTGCAGGGTGGCTATATCCTGAGGGGAGCATAAATTGAGCAAAGTGACACTGATAAAGCTATCGAGGTAGCCAAGGAAACCTTGAGGTGCATCCCGGCCTACTAGATAGAGCACAGCCCTGAGAGTCAGACGGACCTGGGTTCTAATGCCTGCTCTGCCATTTGTCTGCTGTGTTGATTTTGGGCAAATCATATCAATTCTCTGGGCCTCAATTCCCGCATCTGTAAAATGGGGATTAAGACTGTGAGCCCCATGTAGGGCAGGAACTGGTTCCAAACTGATTAGCATGTAATGAGTTTAGTAAAGTGCCTGGCACACAGTAAGTGTTTTGTTTTATTGTCTGTCTCCCCCATCTAAACTATGAGCCTGTTGTTGGGTAGGGATTGTCTCTATCTGTTGCCAAATTTTGTACTTTCCAAGTGCTTAGTACAGTGCTCTGCACACAGTAAGAGCTCAATAAATACGATTGAATGAACGAATGAATGAAAGCCTTAGCTTAACAAATCTTCTTTGAATGCCGTCGAGTTGTTTCCGACCTTTAGTGACTCCATGGACACATCCTCTTCTGTAAAGATACAGAAGTATTTTACCATTGGCTTCTTCTGTGCGGTAAAAACTTGAGTCTCTGCCCTTGGTTTTGAGCAACATTTTGATCACTTGACTTTTCCCCAAGGGGGCTGCTGCCCAGCACAGGTGAATCGACTTTGTGTGATGCCTCAGCTTAAACCTTTCCATTACGGCATAACTCTAAGCTTTGTTAACTTACACAAACTCTCCTGCCATAAGAGGCATCGATTCATAGGGCAGAGCATAACAAATAACAAACACCATAAAAAAAAAACCTTAAATGAATAGTGGCTCCTGTTCTCCAAGAGTGTCTGGTCTGAAACAATTTGGCTTAGTAGAAGAGTGAGAAGATGGGTAAAGTGAGTCATGATTGAGCGGCTGCAGATTTGATGGATAACGCAGTGCTCACATGAGATCCAAATCCATTTTCTGACATCGCTGTCAAGTTTTTAGATCCATCGTTAAGCCCGGGCTGGGAAAATTTGAAGGGGGGAAAAATATAATCTTTGTGGAATGTCGGCAATTCCTGGGCCAAATTCTAAATGGTGTGTGGAGAGCTTGACTCCCTGGATTGACTAACTCGGGTGTGGGCTGGAAACCAGCGGACGTGGAATAGTAGGGGAGGAAGGAACCTTAAAAGGTCATCTAGTCCAATCCCCTGTGTCCCGAAAGGAGCCTGACTCCAATGGGCCTGGCCAGGAGGAGCACAAGCCTGGGAGTCAGAAGGACCTGGGTTCTAATCCTGACTCTGCTACTTGTTTGCTGTGTGACCTTGGGCAAGTCGCTCAACTTCTCTGGGCCTCAGTTACCTCCTCTGTAAAATGGGAATAAGATTGTGAGCCCCATGTGGGACATCGACTGGGTCCAACCTGATTAGCCTGTAATCACCCCAGCATTTAGTACGGTGCCTGGCACATGGTAAGCGCTTAACAAATTCCATTAAAAAAAGAGGTGGGATGATAATAATAATAATAATGATGGTGTTTGTTAAGTGCTTACTATGTGCAAAGCACTGTTCTAAGTGCTGGGGGGATACAAGGTGATCAGGTTGTCCCACGTGGGGCTCACAGTCTTAATTCCAATTTTACAGATGAGGTAACTGAGGCACAGAGAAGTTAAGTGACTTGCCCAAAGTCACACAGCCAGTAAGTGGTGGAGCCAGGATTAGATCCCATGACCCCCGACTCCTAAACCTGGGCTCTTTCCACTGAGCCCCGTTAGCCCTGTTCTGTAATAGCTTTTGTCAGTCCACATGGATGTGCATTACATGAAAAAGAGGTTTTGTTCCATGGAATAAAGACCATTCTGCTTATCCGGGGGAAGGTTGTAGAGCAGGGCCAAATCTCACCTCTTTATTAATGATGGCATTTATTAAGCGCTTACTATGTGCAAAGCACTGTTCTAAGTGCAGGGGAGGTTATAAGGTGATCAGGTTGTCCCTCGGGGGGCTCACAGTCTTAATCCCCATTTTACAGAGGAGGCATAGAGAAGTTAAGTGACTTACCCAAAGTCACACAGCTGACAATTGGCAGAGCCGGGGTTCGAACCCATGACCTTTGACTCCAAAGCCCGGGCTCTTTCCACTGAGTCATGCTGCTTCTCCATGCCAGTCCTATGGCTACCTAGGCAGCATCGTCCTTCACCCTCTTCCTGTGGAAATGCCGTTGGCCCACTTGTGCTGTGTGTATTTGGACACCGGCAGGATGGGGTGGCCTTAAGTGAGTCTGGGATGGACCCAACCCCTCTGTAGAGGCCTTGGACACATGGCAGGGAGTGGCACCTCTCTCTGTGGAGGTGGTGGGCACAGGGGCCCCTGTGGAAGCAATGAGCCCGGACAACTTGAAGTCTTGTAGTACCCCTGACACTTTGACCACCTCCACCTCCCACACTGGCCTCTAAGCAGTTGGGGACTATTCATTTCAGGCCTATCCTTAGAGGAGGTGGAGACAAGAGTGTGACTTCCATAATTGGACGTTGTCTCAGTACTTTTCACAAGGAAGCAGCAGGAGAAGCAGCATGGCCTAGTGGAAAGAGTATAGACTTGGGAGTCAGAGGAAGCAATAATCCCTGCTCAGCCAATTGCTTGATCTGTGACCTTGGGCAGGTCACTTAATTTCTCAGTGCCTCAGTTTTCCTATTCTCCCTCCTATTTTCCCACAAGGAGAAAATGTTCAGTGCATGTCACTGCACACTCAAAAATCTCTAGTGGTTGCCCATCCACCTCTGCATCTAACAAAAACTCCTCTCCATTGGTTTTAAAACACTCCACCACCTTGCTCCATCCTACCTCGCCTCACTTCTCTTTTTCTACAACCCAACCCACACAATTCCCTCCTCTAGTGCTAACCTTCTCACCGTGCATGTCTCACCACCAACTTCTAGCTACATCCTGTCTCTGGCCTGGAACACTCTCCCTCCTCAAATCTGCCACGCAATTACTCTCCCCCTCTTCAAAGCCTTATTGAAGGCACATCTCCTCCAAGAGACCTCCCCAGACTAAGCCCCACATTTCCTCATCTCCCACTCCCTTCTGTGTCACCCTGACTTGCTCCCTTTTCTCTTCCCCTTCCATCCCCACAGCACTTATGTATATATCTGCAACTTTATTTATTTGTGTTGATGTCTGTCTAGCCCACTCTAGACTTTTAAGTTCACTGTGGGCAGGGAATATGTTTATTGTTTTATTGTACTTTCCCAAGGGCTTAGTTCAGTGCTTTGCACTCAGTAAGTGCTCAATAAATATGATTGAATGAATGAATGAAAGAATGAATGACTGCACCAACCTAATTGACTTGTGTTTACCCCAGCACTTAGAACAGTGTTTGACACATAGTAAGCACTTAACATATACCATTTTTTAAAAAGAAAGCTTTTAAATCTACACAAGGTTTAGGGGTTCCAGAGGGCCCTGGGAGTCTCACGTCCATTATTTTCCTGTGCAATATTGAACTAGTCTCTTTACCTCTCTATTTAAAATCTCAGTACTACCTGTGTCCCACTATATTTTCTCCACTGGCCTGTAAATAATAATAATAATGATGATGGTATTTGTTAAGCACTTACTATGTGCCAAGCACTGTTCTAAGCGCTGGTTAACTCCTTGAGGGCAAGGATCATGCCTACCAACTCTGCTGTACTTTCCCAAGAACGTAACACAGCACTCCACATACAGTAAACATGCAAAAAATGACACTGATGGATTAACTGATCAATCATGCCAGATTCCAACTTCTTCACAATCAGTTCAGAGTGGAAGAAGAGTGGAAGATTCAGTATTCTGTCAGGGGTCAGAAATGTCCACCATGTAGGTAAAGCATGAGGAATGGTATCTCTGATTCACCTGATGCCATCTTTGGAATGACATCCACATGGGTCCTACAAACACAGTGGGTGAACTAGACAAAACCTCTTCCTTCTTCCTGGAACATTTCAGCTTGCAGCCTACATCAGCACCAATAGTGCCCTTTACGAACTGCCCCCAGTCTGACACGACCACACAGAAGAGATGGCATCCAAAGGGATACCCAGCAGGCCAGGAATATGATGGCGATTCCTGAAAGTGCTTCCTTGTTTCTCTCCAGGATGATGGGAAGAGGGAAAGATAACTGGAGCTATCCCCTGGATGTACAGGAGGGAAAAAGAATAAGATTGGGGGTTGAGGAAGGTTCCTTAGATCTTTCCTAAGGTTGTTAACCATCTGGGTTTCATCTGGACAAGGAGGGCCTCCTTCCAGATTCTGGGCCATTGATCCTTTGCCCCAGATCAGTAGGGAGGTACCTGGACTCTTTCAGACACTTCTTGGGCCTCAGGCCCAACTCCTCCAGGAAATCCTCCTGGATTAAGGCTCCTGCGCTCAAGCCATTTGGTCATTTTTCAACTCATGGGCCCACCTCATGTGAGGTCATTTCCAGGGTTTGAATTCCTTTCAAATGCTTTTCAGTTTTGGACATCAGCGTTTTTAGGGGGACTTTTTTTGCTTGTGGGTAATTGAGCTTGGACTCTCTTCCCCACTAGACTCCCAGCTCTGGAAGGGGCAAGGACAGTGCCCTCTCTTTCCTTTGCCTCATTTTATGGTGCCGACATCAGGACTGTGCCCAAAGGTCCTGCTCAGTTTGGACGTGCCTGGACTAGGTCTCCCCAGACAGCAGGCAGTCAGTCAGTTGATCAAAGGGGTCAGCTAAATAAGAGAGAAACTCTTATCTGGTGGGAAGAAGGGCTGCAGGAACCAGACAGAGCAGAAGCTGGCCATGTCACTAGCCAGGTGGAAAGAGCAAAGGCCTGGGAATCAGAAGTTTTAATCCCGGCTCTGCTTCTTGCCTGCTGTGTTGTCTTGGGTAAGTCACTTCACCTCCTCTGTGACTCCATTTCCTTATCTGTAAAATGGGGACAAAATACCTTTCCCTACCTCACAATTTAAGAGGGACAAAGCCTGTCTGATTTGATTACCTTATATTTACCCCAAGGCTAGTAGTAAGCACTTAGTAAGTGCATAAAACACTTCTCGCCTGTCCCGCCCTCGACCCCGGCCCACATCCTCCCCCTGGCCTGGAATGCCCTCCCTCCGCACATCCGCCAAACTAGCTCTCCTCCTCCCTTCAAAGCCCTACTGAGAGCTCACCTCCTCCAGGAGGTCTTCCCAGACTGAGCCCCCTTTTTAATCTCCCCCTCCCCATCCCCCATCCTACCTCCTTCCCCTCCCCACAGCACCTGTATATGTTTGTACAGATTTATTATTCCATTTATTTTACTTGTACATATTTACTATTCTATTTATTTTGTCAATGATGTGCATCTAGCTTTACCTCTATTTATTCTGATGACTTGACACCTGACCACATGTTTTGTTTTGTTGTCTGTCTCCCCCTTCTAGACTGTGAGCCTGTTGTTGGGTAGGGACCATCTCTATATGTTGCCAACTTGTACTTCCCAAGTGCTTAGTACAGTGCTCTGCACACAGTAAGCGCTCAATAAATACGATTGAATGAATGAATGATTTACTAAGCACATACTTGTGCAGAGAAAGCACCGTATTAGGTGCTTGGGAGGTAGAGGACAATAATCCAACCCAGCCTGATGCCAATTACATGTTTCTTCTGCAGGGGTATTTGAACAGAGCCCTAACCAAACAGACATATACAAATGCACCTTCCAGTACATGAAACCAGTGTTCTCATACATGTGAAAGAGAAGAAAAGTTCCACAATAAATGAATAAACACACCCAAGTTCTGGGCCCCTAAAGAACTTTCTTATGGTATTTGTTAAGCACCTACTATGTGCCAGACACTGTTCTAAGCACTATAGAAGATACAAGGAAATCGTGTTGGACACAGCCCCTGTCCCACATGAGCCTCACAGTCTTAATCCAATTTGTGATGCCAATTTGTACTTCCCAAGCGCTTAGTACAGTGCTCTGCACATAGTAAGCGCTCAATAAATACGATTGATTGATTGATTAATCCCCATTTTACAGATGAGGTAACTGAGGCTAAGAGAAGTGCAGTGACTGGCCCAAAGTCCTACAATAGACAAGTGGCAGAGCTTAACAAATAACAAACACCACAAAAAAACCTTAAATGAATAGTGGCTCCTGTTCTCCAAGAGCGCCTGGTCTGAAACAATTTGGCTTAGTAGAAGAGTGAGAAGATGGGTAAAGTGAGTCATGATTGAGCGGCTGCAGATTTGATGGATAATGCAGTGCTCACATGAGATCCAAATCCATTTTCTGACATCGCTGTCAAGTTTTTAGATCCATCCATCCATCTAATCCCAATTAGAACCCAGGTCCTTCTGCCTCACAGGACCGTGCTCTATGCTCTAGACGACTCTGCTTCTCCTTCAGTTCTAAACTTTGAACAATTCGTGAAAGCCCTTCCCCGTCACCCGAGATCTCGGCTTTCTCTCTCCCAGTCTCTCTTTCCCCATCCCTTTCTCTCTCTGGTGTATTATTTCCCTCCTGTGTATTTTTGGGCTCTCAGTCCCCTGTCCGTGCGGGCTGGTGGCCTTCTGGCTACCAACGCTTAGAACAGTGCTTTGCACATAGTAAGCGCTTAACAAATACCATCATTATTATTATTATTATCAAGTCTGTGGCCTTGGTTTTCCTGCTGCCCTTTACGCTCAATAGGAGGGTTGCTCAGGACAGTTCCAAGACGGGCCAGCAGATGGTGCTGTTTACCCCATTGTCGCGGCACTTTTTCTCACGGTCGTTCATTCGTTCATTCAACCGTATGTATTCATTCATTCAATCATCATCATCATCAATAGTATTTATTGAGCGCTTGCTGTGTGCAGAGCACTGTACTAAGCGCTTGGGAAGTCCAAGTCGGCAACATATAGAGACGGCCCCTACCCAACAGCGGGCTCACAGCCTAGAAGGGGGAGGCAGACAACAAAACAAAACATATTAACAAAATAAAATAAATAGAATAAATATGTACGAATAAAATAAATGAATAAATAGAGTAATAAATGCGTACAAACGTATATACATATATACAGGTGCTGTGGGGAGGGGAAGGAGGTAAGGCGGGGGGGGGATGGGGAGGGGGAGAGGAACTTAGTCTGGGGATCAAGGTGGTTGGTCTTCCACCCGGGGTTTTGTGGACCTCCATTCATTCAGTCGTATTTATTGAGCGCTTACTGCGTGCAGAGCACTGTACTAAGCGCTCGGCAACTACAATTCAGCAACAGGGACAATCCCTGCCCACAACGGCCCCTTTGGAAAGGGGGAAATAAAGTGTACTCTCAACTGAGAAGCAGGGGGGCCTAGTGGAAAGAGCAGAGGATTTGGGTTCTAATACTTCTCCTCCATTTGTCTGTTTTGTGGCCTTGGGCAAGTCATTTAACTTCTCTGTGCCTCAGTTATTTCATCTGTAAAATGGGGATTAAGACTGTGAGCCTCACACGGGACTGCATCCAACCTCGTATCTCCCCAGGGGTTTACCTGCACACAGTAAGTGCCTAACAAATAGCACTAAAAAAAAGAAAGGAGCATCTTGAGTGGGCACTAGGCCTCCAAATAGATTGTGTGTTTGTGTGTGTGTGTTATTGAGACCCAAAAGCAATAACTCCTATGTATGTAATTGAGACCCCAAAGCAATAACCTCTATGCATTCCATAGCGCACCACAGTTTTTGGGGTTTTTTTGGTACTTGTTAAACACTTACTATGTTCTAGTCTCTGTACTAAGCGCTAGGATAGAGACAAACTAATCCTATTAATAATAATAATAATAATAATAATGGCATTTATTAAGTGCTTATTACGGGCAAAGCACTGTCCTAAGCACTGGGGAGGTTACAACGTGATCAGGTTGTCTCACGGGGGCCTCAAAGTCTTAATCCCCATTTTACAGATGAGGTAACTGAGGCCCAGAGAAGTTAAGTGACTTGCTCAAAGTCAATCAATCAATCGATCGCATTTATTGAGCGCTTACTGTGTGCACAGCACTGTACTAAGCGCTTGGGAAGTACAAGTCGGCAACACATAGAGACAGTCCCTACCCAACAGCGGGCTCACAGTCTAGAAGAGGGAGACAGAGAACAAAACCAAACATACTAACAAAATAAAATAAATAGAATAGATAGAGCCGGGATTTGAATCCCTGACCTATGACTCCAAAGCCCATCCTCTTTCCACTGAGCCACGCTGTCCCACGGGGCTCATAATGCTAATCCCCATTTTACAGATGAGGTAACTGAGGCCCAGAGAAGTTAAATGATTTTCCCAAGGCCACTGAGCAGGCAAGTGGCAGAGCTGGGATTAAAACCCAGGAACGGTTGACAAGTGGGCTCTCACCATTCCCTCTTCGTGGCCAGGAACAAATTTATGAAAATTCCTGGAGTGGCTGCCTCAAAGCCTTCCACACAACATGGCTCCTGGGGCCTGGATTATCATTATCTACCAGCCCTGCTAGGTAGAACCTTATCCACCTCCAGTCAATCAATAATATTACAGAGGGCCTACTATGTCCAAAGAACTGTACTAAGCACTTGGGAGAGTTCAATAGAGTTAGGAGACAGGATTCTTGCCCTCAAGCAATTTACAATTAAGCTCGGGAGACCGACAGTTCAATTCAGTACAGGCAGGAGGATAGAAAGGTGAACATGTAGATGAGAAATTGACTAAATAATAATAATTATAGTGGTATTTGTCAGACGCTTTCTTTGTGCCAGACACTAAACTAAGTGCTGGGGTGAATACAAACAAAATGGGTTAGACACAGTCCCTGTCCCGCATAGAATTTATGGACTTAATCCCCATTTTACGGATGAGGTAATGGAGGCACAGAGGATAATAATAATTCATTCATTCATTCAATCGTATTTATTGAGCGCTTACTGTGTGCAGAGCACTGTACTAAGTGCTTGGGAAGTACAAGTCAGCAACATATAGAGACGGTCCATAACGGCATTTATTAAGTGCTTACTATGTGCAAAGCACTGTTCTAAGTGCTGAGGAGGTTACAAGGTGATCAGGTTGTCCCACGTGGGGCTCACAATCTAAATTCCCATTTTACAGATGAGGTAACTGAGGCCCAGAGAAGTTAAGTGACTTGCCCAAAGTCACACAGCTGACAAGTGGCGGAGCCAGCATTTGAACTCATGACCTCTGACTCCAAAGCCCATAATAATAATAATGACATTTATTAAGCACTTATTATGTGCAAAGCACTGTTCTAAGCGCTGAGGAGGTTACAAGGTGATCAGGTTGTCCCACCTTGTGTGGGGCTCACAATCTTAATCCTCATTTTACAGGTGAGGTAACTGAGACACAGAGAAGTGAAGTGACTTGCCCAAGGTCACACAGCAGACAAGTGGCAGAGTCAGGATTAGAACCCAGGTCCTTCTGACCCCCAGGCCCATTCTCTTTCCACAAGGCTGCTTTTAGACTGTGAGCCCACTGTTGGGTAGGGACTGTCGCTATGTGTTGCCAACTTGCACTTCCCAAACGCTTAGTACAGTGCTCTGCACACAGTAAGCGCTCAATAAATACGATTGATTGATTGATTGATTGATTGATTTCTCTCTAGGCCAGAGTGGCATTTACTGAGCATTTACTGTGTACAGAATACTGTTCTAAGCACTTGGGAGAGTACACCTAGGTAGGCAGGTTCCCTGCCCACAAGGAGCTCCCAGTCTAGTAGAGTTTGTGAGGCAAACCAGTCAGAATTGTTATGGATGGTTGTGGGTGTACAAGGATAAAAATGGCATAAATGTACCATGGTAGTTGACCGCATTGTGACCAGAAGTAGAAAGAAATTTAATCAGGGAAAGCTTCCCAGAGGAGGTGGATTTCAACAGGGGTTGAGGTTGGGGAGAAGGGTGGTTTGGGACATTTGAAGAATAAGCGTCAGGTTCATTCCCTAATAGCAAGTGGCCAGGGGAGTCTGTAGGCTGGGATCCAGTTTCTTGTGGAAGAGACCTTCTCGTCCTATTCCTTGCCACCCTGCTCCCTTCCTCCTCACCCCCCATCACCTCCATCCATGCCTGGTGTCATTCAATCACGACTTGACACCTGTCCACATGTTTTGTTCTGTGTCTGTGTCCCCCTTCTAGACTGTGAGCCCGTTGTTGGGTAGGGACCATTTCTATATGTCTCCAACTTGTACTTCCCAAGCGCTTAGTACAGTGCTCTGCACACAGTAAGCGCTCAATAAATACAATTGAATGAATGAATGAATGAATGAACTGATTGATTACCTTGTGCAAAGCACTGTACTAAAGATTGGGAGAGTTCTGCCAAGCTAGCTCTCTTCTTCCCTTCAAGGCCCTACTGAGAGCTCACCTCCTCCAGGAGGCCTTCCCAGACTGAGCCCCCTCCTTCCTCTCCCCCTCATCCCCTCTCCATCCCCCCGTATTACCTCCTTCCCTTCCCCACAGCACCTGTATATATGTATATATGTTTGTACATATTTATTACTCTATTTATTTATTTATTTTACTTGTACCTATCTATTCTATTTATTTTATTTTGTTAATATGTTTGGTTTTGTTCTCTGTCTCCCCCTTCTAGACTGTGAGCCCGCTGTTGGGTTGTCTCTATATGTTGCCAACTTGTACTTCCCAAGTGCTTAGTCCAGTGTTCTGCACACAGTAAGCGCTCAATAAATATGATTGATTGATTGATTGATTCAATGCAGCAGAGTTGGTAGACACATTTTCTGCCCACAAGGGAGCTAACAGCCTAGAAGGGGAGACAGAGGTACAAATAAATTATGGATATTGACATAAGTGTGACTCTGGGCAAGTCACTTCTCTGTGCCTCAGTTACCTCATCTGTAAAATGGGGATGAAGACTGTGAGCCCCCCGTGGGACAACCTGATCACCTTGTAACCTCCCCAGTGCTTAGAACAGTGCTTTGCACATAGTAAGCGTTTAACAAATACCATCATTATTATTATTATAAGTATTGTGGGGCTGGTATCAAGGTCAGGGCCAAGCCAGAGGGCTCTAGAATAACTGGCCTCCCTCCTGTAGCAGGCGGAGGCAGGGAAACTGAGGGAGCTCTGACAAGCTTGGGCTTGGAATCAAATCTGCATGGATGAGTGTGGGAGGGATAGAGCGGAAGAGGGGCTGGGTTTCTGCCCCCCGACTTTTCCCAGGGACCTCAGGGAGGGCTGTCTGCATCGTGACGAGGGGAGAGCCGGGGAAGCTTGAGGAGATGAACAGGTGAACGGAGTCTGGGGCTGCCAGCGGATTCCAGCGCCGAGCCTCTGCTCACAGCTCCCCGGGGAGTCTCCCAAGAGATAAATTATGAGTTGCTGTCTGCAGGCTGGAAGGTTGTTTCACACGGAGGAAAGAAAAGGCGTTTGATGGCCTGGGTTTGGCCCCAGCCAGCTTGGGATTTAGTTGGCGGGCGTGGAGCAAATTTGTCCATCTGCTGCGTGGCCATTTTACCCCCGTGCCCCGGCCGGGGCCTCCCCTGGCCAGCTGTAGGCCAGGGCGCCTGATTCTACCTCCTGAAAGGGGGTGATTTCTCCCCGCTGGAGAAACTGGGGGGCTTCAGAGGGGCACATAACCAAGAACTTGTTAAGCACTTACTATGAGCCAAGCAGTGTCCTAAGCGCTGGGGTAGATACAAGCTGATCAGGTTGGACACAGTCCCTGTCCCACATGGGGCTCAAACTCTTAATCCCCATTTTACAGATGAGGTAATCGAGGCCAAGAGAAATGAAGTGACCCAAGGTCGTACAGCGGACATGTGGTGGAGTCGGGATTAGAACCTAGGTCCTTCAAATTCCCAGGCCTGTGCTGTAGCTGCTTCTTTACTAAACCACAGTGCTACCAGTGAGGGGTGCCCGGGCTGGCAAGGTGGTCAAGAAAGGGGAGGTGGTACCTCCATGATCAGGTGTCACTGGAGGAGGCTTAAACATCTTGCTTAAACAGCGTGGCTTAGTGGAAAGAGCCCGGGCTTGGGAGTCGGAGGTCATGAGTTCTAATCCCGGCTCCGCCACTTGTCTGCCGTGTGACCTTGGGCAAGACACTTGACTTCTCGTGCCTCAGTTACCTCATCTGTAAAATGGGGATTAAAAGTGTGAGCCCCACGTGGGACAACCTGATTACCCTGTATCTACCCCAGCATTTAGAACTGCGCTTGGTACATAGTAAGTGCTTAATAAATACCATGATTATTATTATATTCTAGACTTGTGAGCCCGTTGTTAGGTAGGGACTGTCCCAATATGTTGCCGATTTGTACTGCCCAAGTGCTTTGTACAGTGCTCTGCACACAGTAAGC
This sequence comes from Tachyglossus aculeatus, assembly GCF_015852505.1. NCBI lineage: Eukaryota > Metazoa > Chordata > Mammalia > Monotremata > Tachyglossidae > Tachyglossus > Tachyglossus aculeatus. Next base: position 57,487,552 of record NC_052070.1, on the reverse strand, counting down.
GCTCAATAAATACGATTGAATGAATAGCCAGGGGAGCGGGACCAGGTAGAAAAGAGGAAAGATGCCAAGGAACCACCCATCAGGGGCAGAGTGGGCCGAAGGAAAGATGACTTTTTCACGTCTATCATGGCAAAAGATAGACCCCAAAATACTGGGCATTGTTCACACCTCGGGGGCGTGACCCAGCCTCATGATGATGATGATGGTATTTGTTAAGTGCTTACTATATGCCAAGCACTGTTCTAAGCACTGGGGTAGATACAAGGTCATCAGGTTGTCCCACGTGAGGCTCTCAGTCTTCATCCTCATTTTACAGAAGAGGGAACTGAGGCACAGAGAAGTTAAGTGACTTGCCCAAAGTCACACAGCTGATAAGTGGCGGAGCCGGAATTAGAAATTTTGACCTCTGACTCCCAAGCCCGGGCTCTTTCCACTAAGCCACTCTGCCTCATAGATGTACATTGGGAGCATAACTGAGCCCACGCACCTCTCCCTTCTGGGGCAGAAAGGTGGGCTGGGGAGCAGAGGGGCTGTTAGGGAAAGACAGACACACTCTCAGGGCCTCAGAAGGAGTTGTTGAAAGGGAGACCTAGCTGATGTCCCAAAGGTGGGCCAACAGTTGCATGTGCATGCTGATTGACTTGTTGGGGGTGCCACGCCACACCCCATCAGGAAGGCTCTCTCGCATTGCCTGAGACCACCAAGATCTGAGGAATGATTCTCCCCTTTGGCGGGGAGTAATGGAAGAAAGGGAGGAGGGTAAGGGAAACTGTTTTCTTGTCTCCAGATGTGAAGACTCCATTACAGCAGTGTCACTATACTAATACTATTGGACTCTGGGTTGTGAGAAGCCTGTACTCCTCTCTTTTATTCATTCATTCATTCAATTGTATTTATTGAGCGCTTACTGTGTGCAGAGCACTGTACTAAGCATTTGGGAAGTACAAGTTGGCAACAACGGGCTCACAGTCTAGAAGGGACTACAGTGCTCTACAGCTTTAATTTTGTATTTATTGTTGTCTTGACTTTTATGTTGATTTTTGTGTTTTTATTGTTTTCTACTTATTTGTCCATCTCTTTCTCCCCTTATACTCTTAGACTGTGAGCCCCTCAAAGGCCAGGGACACTGTATAATCCTCATCCATATGTCCTTTACCAGAGCTTCTTACAGTGCTTTGGGCACTGTGAATGCTTAATAAACACCATTATTACTAGCACTTCGTACGGAGCTACACTCAGAGGACTCTTTAGGGTGATTTGATATAGCCAGTGAAAAGGATTGTGGGGCTATTGACCAAACCTTAGCCCTGGGGGTCCCCAGGTTTTTAGACTCTGTGTCAAATGACCCAGTCACATGGAGTGGGATGACCCCACTGGCTTGCAGCCTTGAGTTGGACCTGTCCAGGAATCCCTCATCTTGGAGCTACGTTTTCTTGGTTCTAATCCCAGTTCTGTCTCTGACTTCTTGTATGGCCTTGAAGCAGCTCTTGGCCTCTCTGAGCCAATACGCTCATGGATGTCCCAAGACGCAGTGGGTCATTTGGATTTCTGGGGAAAGGCACTGACCTCTTGAAACACTTGCCCAGGCTGGAAACCCAGGGGGAACGTCCAAGGTGGGGAAAGCTTTGGGAATAGTGTTTATTATTATTACTTCTACTACCTCTTCTACTACTAGTAATAATGTGGTATTTGTAAAGTGCTTGTTATGTGCCAGGCACTGTGCTAAGTGCTGTGGTGAATACAAGCAAAATGGATTGGACACATCCCCTGTCCCATGTGGGACTCACGGTCTTGATCCTCATTTTACAGATGAGGTAACTGAGGCACAGAGAATTGAAGTGACTTGCTCAAGGTTACTTAGCAGACAAGTGGCAGAGAGGGGATTAGAACCCAGGTCCTTCTGACTCCCAGGGGCATGCTCTATCTGTTAGGCCGCACTGCTTTATCCAGCCCTCCACTTTCAATTGGTCATTGCTGTTTATTTCAACAAGAGGAGGGGAATGGGGATTTGGGCTAGCTATGGTGGGAAATGGGAAGCTGGCCTTGTCCAATCCATGCCATGTTCATTATTATTATTATTATGGATTTGTTAAGCCCTTATTATATGTCAAGCACTGTTCTAAGCACTGGAGTACATGCAAGGTAATTAGGCCAGATACAATCCCTGTCCCATGTGGGTCTCACAGTCTAAGCAAGAGGGAGAACAGATATTGAATCCCCATTATACACCTGAGGAACCTGAGGCACAGAGAAGTAAAGTGACTTTCCTAAGGTCACACAGCAGGTAAGTGGCGGAACTGGGATTAGAACCCAGGACCTCCGACTCCCAAGCCTGTGCTTTTTCAATCAATCAACCGACCCATATTTATTCAGCACTTACTTTGTGCAAAGCACTGTTCTAAGCACCTGGAAGAGCACACTTTAACAATAAAACAGACCCATTTCCTGCCCACAGTGAGCTTACAGTCCAGAGTGGAAGAGGCACATTAATGTGAATAAATTAATTATGGATATCTACCTAAGTGCTGCTCCTCCCAGGATCGCATCTGGAGAGTTTCCAGTACTCTGCCAGTCTCCTCTACGGGAGGGAGAGTCAAATAGAGGCATACCCATTTCATTCCTAGCTTGGGCAGTGGCTAGCAAGTGAAAGACAATCTGCTACAAGTCAAAAATCACCTATGCTGCGCAGCAGCCTCATGGGAGAGAGTAGAGAGCAGAGACTTGAGTTTTACTGTGCAGAAGAAGGCAGTGGTAAACCACTTCTGTATTTTTACCAGGAAAACTCTATGGATACACTACTAGAATGATTGCAGATGGAGCATGGGACATTCTGGGAGAGATGTGTTCATGGAGTTGCTATGGGTCAGAGATGACCTAACAGCATAAGACAAGACATAAGTTCCGTGGGACTGGGAGGGGGGGATGAATAAAGGGAGCAAGTCGGGGTGATTCAAAAGGGAGTAGAAGAAAAGGAAATGATGGTTTAGTCATGGAAGGCCTCTTCAATAAGGCTTTGATGGTGGGGAGAGTCATTGTCCATCAGATATGAGGAGGAAGGGCATTCCAGGCCAGAGGCCGATGTGGGTGAAAGGTCAATGGTGAGATAGAGGAGATCAAGATACAATGAGAAGTTAGAGGAGCGAAGTGTACAGGATGAATTGGATGTAGTAGGAGAGCAGTGCTGCTTCCCAGCACTTAGAACAGTGCTTTGCACATAGTAAGTGCTTAATAAATGCCATTATTATTATTATTATTGGTTGCCCTCCAGCATCAATTGGAGGCCAGGGATTCTCCTTTGAAGCCACAACTCTCACAGTTCCGCAGCATCAGCAGCAGGGGAAATGGGAGCAGACCAAATCTCTGGGTCCCAACCCACCACATCCAGGTGAGTGGGAGATGCAGAACAATAGGCAAAGGGGGTCAAACCAAAGGATCCTGGGGCAGGTACTCCATTTAGCCTTACTCTAAGGCCCACACTGAGCTTCCTCTCCCATGAAGGTCTTTCGGGAGAAGTCACTTGGACACCCTGCTGTGCCCCTTGGTTTTCTCCTTTTACCTATTTAAAATGTATCTGGAGCCACATCTCTCCAGCTCCCCATAACTCAGTGATAAGCCATCTGCGTGGGAGCCGTTTCCAGAACCACACGCCAAGCAGCTCCTTCGGTAACAGCCCTTCAAAAAAATCATTTATTGATATTATTATCACAGCTCCCAACCTTCTCTGGAGCCACCTCTATTTAAGCATTGAAAAAAGTGTTTCTGTGCGTGCTGTGGAGGGGCTGCTGGTTTGAGATCACAAACTTGACATTTCAGCGCTTGGCTCTTTATGCCAGGCGGGCACCCAGCTTGAACAATCGATTCTCTCTGCATAATCTATCAGCGCCGTCCAAAACATTTAATCAACCGAGATCCCCTTTTTCTCTCTGTCTGTCTCTCTCTCTCTCCGTGTTCCTCAACTGCACTCTCTCTCTCCTCCACCGCCAAATGGTCTCACTTGCAAGCCCTCTTCCAACCTGAAATATTTAAAGCAGGAACTGCCCAAGAGGGACTTAAAGGGCAGTCGGTCAGTAACATTGAGCGCCCAGTGCTCTGTATGGAACATTGATGGGTAGGACTCAGTGCCTGCCCTTGAGGAGCTTACTTTCTAATGGAGGGAGACCAGACAGATGCAGATACATAAAGCCAAGGGACAGAAGCCTAGAAACGTTAGAAAGTGCTCAAAAGAGAACCGATAACAGAGAAGGCTGCAGGTTATTTACAGATAATAGTAATAATAATAATTGTAGTATTCATTCAGCACTTACTATGTGCCAAGCACTCTACTAAGCACTGGCGTTGATACAAGACAATTAGGCCAGATACAGATCCTGTCCTACCTTGGGGCTCATAGTCTAAGTGGGATAGAGAAAAAGTATTGAATCCCCATTTTATAGATGAAGAAACTGAGACATAGAGAAGTTAAATGCCCAAGATCATGCATCAGGGAAGAAGCAGCATGTCGTTGTGGTTGGGAGTCAGAACATCATGGGTTCTAATCCTGGTTCCGCCACTTGTCTGCTGTGTGACCCTGAGGAAGTCGCTTCATTTCTCTGGGCTTCAGTTACCTTATCTGTAAAATGTGGATTGAGACTGGGAGCTCCATGTGGGACAGGCACTGTATCCAACCTGATTTGCTTGTCTCCACCCCAGCAATTAGTACAGTGTCTGGTACAGTAAATGATTAATAAATACCACAGTTATTATTATTATTGTTGTTAAGAGGCAGCATAGGGATTAGAACCCAGGTCCTCTGAGTCCCAGGCCCGTGCTCTTTCCACTGGGCCATGTGGCTTCAGTGTTTTCAGTACAGCTATATTCAGGTGCATGGGGATAACACACACATGAAGCAGCGTGGCTCAGTGGAAAGAGCCCGGGCTTTGGAGTCAGAGGTCATGGGTTCAAATCCTGACTCTGCCAATTGCCAGCTGTGTGACTTTGGGCAAGTCACTTAACTTCTCTGTGCCTCAGTTATCTCATCTGTAAAATGTGAATAAAGACTGTGAGCCCCCCATGGGACAACCTGATCACCTTGTAACCTCCCCAGTGCTTAGAATAGTGCTTTGCACATAGTAAGCACTTAATAAATACTATCATTATTATTATTAACTGGAGTTGTTGAAGAGGGGAGATTAGGAGAAGTTGATCTGAGATGATGAGAAACAGTGTGGTCTAGTGAAGAGAGCACCGGTCTGAGAGTCAGAAAGACCTGAGTTCTAATCTCAGCTCCACCACTTGTCTGCTGTGTGACTTTGGGCAAGTCCCAACTTCTCTGTGCCTCAGTTATCTCTGCTTTAAAATGGGGATTAAGAATGTGAGCCCCATGGACTGGCTCCAACCTGACTAGCTCGTGGCTCAGTGGAAAGAGCACGGGCTTTGGAGTCAGAGGTCATGGGTTCGAATCCCGGTTCCACCACAAGTCTGCTGTGTGACCTTGGGCAAGTCACTTAACTTCTCTGAGCCTCAGTTACCTCATCTGTAAAAATGGAGATTAAGACTGTGAGCCCCATGTGGGACAACTTGATCACATTGTATCCCCTCCAGCGCTTAGAACAGTGCTTTGCACATAGTAAGCACTTAACAAATGACATTATTATTATTATTATTATTACCCTAGTGCTTAGTACAGTACCTGGCACATAGTAAGTCCTTAACAAATACCATAAAAAAAGGCCTTCAGGTAGGAGGTGATATTTTGACAGTTATTTTGAGGGAAGAGGAAGGATGGAGAGATTCTGGGTAAAATACACAAGCAATGATAATGGACGGAGAGATGAACTGTTGTATTGGACCTGAAGACAGCCCAGTCCCTGTGACTTGCAGAATCCTTAGATACAGTCCTTTCCTCTTTGACTGAAGTTTGCTTTCCCAGTGCCAACCCAGAAACCCTCCATCCTCGTTGTCAGCTCTGTATGCTCCTAGAGGGCAAAGGTTTTCTCTGCCAGTGGCACTCAGCGCCATATACAGATGGGTATTTCATAAATAATAATAATACTAATGATGGCATTTACTAAGCGCTTACTATGTGCAAAGCACTGTTCTAAGCACTGAGGAGGTTACAAGGTGAACAGGTTGTCCCACGGGGGGCTCACAGTCTTAATCCACATTTTACAGGTGAGGTAACTGAGGCACAGAGAAGTTAAATGACATGCCCAAAGTCACACAGCTGACAGTTAGCGGAGTCAGGACTTGAACCTGTAACCTCTGACTCCAAAGCCCGTGCTCTTTCCACTGAGCCATGCTGCTTCTCCCATGGTGATACTGATAATGGTGGTGATAATGGTGATGGGGTCTCCCCTCTTGGTCTGGTCAGAGTTAAGTTTTGATCAAGGTGGGAAAGACTCTGAGACCCCCCTTCCCCCAGCAAGGTGTGCCCCAAGTTAATTTGTCAGATCCTGAGAGCAGGGATCATGCTCATTAACTCTCCCAAGGATTTAATACAGTGCTCTGTACACAGTAAGTGCTTAATGAACACCATTGATTGAGCTGGCTGAAAGGGCAGCACTGGATGTTGTCATCAGACTTGGGAGTCTATATTACAGGAGTCCATGTCTGAGCAGGTTAGGGAATGTGGATCAAGGGATAAAGAAGGGTTCTGGAAGGAAGTCAAGGATATTTGTGGGCATAGGAGTGGCAGGAGGGATCTGGGAGTGTATGGAAGTGTAGGGCTGAGGTTTATCACCACCTCCCAAGAGGCAGGCAAGTTTTCTCCTAGCAGTGAGATGTTCTGCAGTAGATGCCATGAGAACCTGGGAGTCTTTCATGCTGTGGAGAAAGCAATATTTAGTGACGGAGACAGGGCATTCTACAGTGGATAAAGCCCAGAGCTGGGAGGTGGAAGACTCGAGTTTCAGTCCCGGCTCTGCCCCGGCTTGCTGCGTGACCTTGGCCAAGTCACTTAACTTCCCCAGCCCTCAGTTTCTTCAACCATAAAATGGGGATAAGATGTTAGCTCTCTTTTCTTCTTAGAGAGTGAGCTGCGTGTAGGATAGGGACTGTGTCTGACCTGCTGCTTGGCAGATAGTAAGCATTTAATGAACCACATAATTCTGAGTGCCCCATATATATCCATATATATGTGTGTGTATATATATATGTGTACATATGTCTATATGCATGGAGCATTGAGTGACGTACTTATACATAAGTACATATATATCTTCATTCATTCATTCAATCGTATTTATTGAGCTCTTACTGTGTGCAGAGCACTGTACTAAGCGCTTGGGAAGTACAAGTTGGCAAGTAGAGACGGTCCCTACCCAACAGTGGGCTCACAGTCTAGAAGTCTATATGTACTTATATATATATAAAGTTGTCACTCAATGCTCCATGCATATAGACATATGTACACACATATCTATACACTTATGTATATATAAGTACATATATATATATATATATATATATATGGAAATTGGTAATAACATAGTGGTATTTGTTAAGCACTTACTATGGATCAAGCATTGCATTAACCAATCACTCAAGTAAATACAAGGTAATCAAGCCAGACACAGTCCCTGCCCCACATAGGGCTCACAGTCTAAGTTGGAGGGAGAAGAGGTACTGAATCTCCATTTTACAGATGAGGAAACTGAGGTACAGAACACTTAAGTGACTTGCCCAAGGTCACACACAACAGGTAAGTGGAGGAGCCAGGATTGGAACCCAGGTCTTCGGACATCCAGGCCCATGCTCTTTCCAACTAGACCACCCCACTTCTCTATTGATAATCGGCATGCAATTTGCATGTGATTTATATATTGCTGATTTAATGTTAAACTGCTCAGACATTTCCCTCTGCTCACCCTGTTCCTTGCTCCTAGGTGGATGAGAAGTAAGGGGACCAGTGAGGGGAGAGAGACTCTGGCCAGCAACCCACCCCAGTTTCCCCAGAATGGAAACAGGTGGGATCTGGGGGCCAGGGGAGGCTGGCTGGCTGAGAGAGCCAAACCATCTCAGGGCTCCAAAGAATTAGTTCCTTTTCCTCCTCTCAATCCTCTGGGACCCCTCGCCTCTCTCCCTGGAATCTGGGGAGGTTTCCGGGATGTATGAAGACAGCTGGGCTTCTTCTGATCAGCCTGCTGACATCACAAACCTGCTATGAAACTCAGCTCTCTGCCAAAGCCGTTTCTCCTTCTTCTCTTCCAGCCGGAGTTGGGGGTGGGGGGAGGATATTCATTCCCTCAGTGCCACACTGCTGCGAGGAAAAAAGGGGATTTGTCTAAGGGTCTGAGGGAAACTGCGGCTTTCTGGAAGCAGGGCTGAATCACAGGGGGAGAGGAAAGGGAGCAGGTTTTCTGGTTATGAAGATCTGGGCTGGGGATTGGTTCTATCGCTGATCCATAGTGAATCCTGGCTTCTTCCTGGTTGCTGTAAAAGAGGCATGGGGTAGGTCTGCACCTGCCTTAAAGCTGGAGTCTGGATCATAAGACCTCTTTAGGCCCCTTCTGCTCCCAGAATTCTAGGAGACTCATGGCTCCTGTCCAGTAAAAGGATGCTTGTGTAGCAGAACGCCCACCTGAGCCCAGTCGTCAACCACATGAGAGTGCGATGAAGCGAAATGTGGCTCAGGGCCTGAAGGAATTATACACCGGATCCCCAGAGTCCTTGCTGAGGGATCTGGTCTGGAGGTCTGAGTTCAAATTCTACCTGTCGTGGGGCAAAAATGGCAAAGCAGGGCAAAAAGGGAGAGTGGGATTGGTCATCTTTCCAGAGGGGCTAGACTATCCCAGATGTCGTTTGGGCATTTACCCTGTGACCCCCTGGATTGCATCCATTTATCCAGGGTGAAGTGGGTGGGCTAAGGAGGAAGAGAGGGCAGCTATCAGTAACTACTCAGCCCCTATACTCTACTCCTGACCCCAAGAAGTCCTGGGTTTCTAAGAGGTCCTCTTATTGGGCAGGCATCATTATTCCCTGGCTGGGAGGCAAATCTTAGTCAGGGGGTATTCGTCAGCTCAGCATCTGAAACAGGATGGAGAGAACGGGTGGGGTGGCAGGGAAGGGAGGAGGAATCCCAGGAAATATAGTTTGTTCAGAATGAGGCGATGGACTCCATCATTAAATTAATGTAATTAATTAAACGGGTTCAATCATCCTTGGCAACGTAACCTAGAAATTGGTTACTGAGCTGTTTCTAACTAAATTTCAGGGGCTATTTTTATTTTAATTTCTTTTTCTCGCTCTCCTCTCCTCCCAGCCCCCCCAGCAGTGTGATAGACCCTCCTGTCTTTTCTTCCCTTCCTCTTTCCTTTCCTCCATTCCTCTCCTCATATAGGAGGATGGTTAATCAGCTATTCTGCATCTCCTCAGAGGGCTGACCAAGAAGAAACAGGCATGAGCTGCAGTGGGAGGGATTTGGGTTAGAAGAAGGACTCAATTTTCTGACATCTACAGATGCTGATAAATCCTGGGGTCAGTGACCCAAGAAGATTATGATATCTCCTCTGGGGTATCAGTCTTAAAAATGGAAGAGTGTCTCCCTTGAACAGGAATTGTAGGTTGGGGTGATGCCTGGGAACTGGGGGACAGGATAGTCAATCTTTCAAGGTCACTTCCGGGTTTACAGTTCCATGTACTTCCCAAGCGCTTAGTACAGTGCTCTGCACACAGTAAGCACTCAATAAATATGATTGAATGAATGAATGATTCCACGAGAGCCACTGTTTCACTCTTTTCACCTCTTCTGCCTTACTGTCCTAACTGACTCTCTAGACTGTAAACTCATTTTTTGGGTCTGTTTTTTTTTGGTATCTGTTAAGTACTTACTGTGTGCCAGGCACTGTACTAAGCGCTAGGGTAGGTACAAGTTAATTAGTTTGGACACAATCCATGTCCCACAGGAGGCACACAGTCTTAATTTCCAAGGTAACTGAGGAATAGAGAAGTGAAGGACTTGCCCAAGGTCATACAGCAGACAAGCGACGGAACAGGAATTAGAACCCTTATCCTGATTCCTAAGCCCATGCTCTAGCCTCTGTGCCATATTGCTTCCCAATGCTTCTCATTGTGTGCAGGAAATGTGCCTATCAACTTGGTTGTATTGTACTCTCCCATGCACTTAGTTCAGTGCTCTGCAAACAGTAATCGCTCAATAAATACGATTGAATGAATGAATAGCAAGTGCTCAATAAATACCACTGATTTATTGACCCAACTATGTCCCATCTTCTAGCCCCTCTGCCCCAGGCCTGCATTGCCTCAACATATTTCTCTTCCACAAATGTAGTCAGATCCAATTTTAAGACCCTCGTTTGAGCTCTACAACTCAAACATAAACTCTAAAACTTGGGGCAGGACTCTGGGGCCCAAACACCCGGGAGGGATGCTGCTGCCCCCGCCGTGGCATCCAGGCTCCCGTTGACCCCTGCTCCAACTCTTAGAGCGTTGAGGAAGTCGCTGCCATGGCCACAGCTGGGATTTCTGGGGTTGCTGTTCTCTGCCATGAGGAGCTTGAGGAGCTCCTGCCCTATTTCTTGCCATCCTTGCCTTCTGTATTTTTGTTTTGTCTTCCCTTATGTATCTGTGACTGACACCCCTCATTCTCCTCCTCACTCCCCAACCTCCTCATTTGCAGATGGGGAGCCCCTTGGAGGCCAGGGACTGTGTCTAGGCCTCACCCCAGGATTTTTTTTGCTTATGCTTAGTACAGGGCTTTGCATATAATAAGCACTTCCTAAATACTATTACACCTACTAAGTCAATTCTCTTCTCTCAATTATGATACTGCCATAGCTTCAGGAACCATTTCCCAGTTTGCAACAATTCAGCCAGCACCAGACATGGTGTTTCCTCGCAGGCATGGCCTAGTCAAAAGAGCACGGGCTTGGGAGTCAGAGGTCGTGGGTTCTAATCCCAGCTCTCACTTGTCAGCTGTGTGACTTTGGGCAAGTCACTTAACTTCTCTGTGCCTCAGTTACCTCATCTGTAAAATGGGGATTATGACTCTGAGCCCCATATGGGACAATTTGATTACCTTGTATCTACCTCAGTGCTTAGACCAGTGTTTGGCACATAGTAAACCCTTTAAAAAACCATCATCATCATCATTATTATTATTAGGTGTGGAGTGGGGTGGTGAGAGCAGGCCTCCTCGAAAGTGGGACAGGAGAGCCTGAGGATTGAATTTTTTTCTAGATCTCTCCTCCAAGCGAAGAGGGGGAATTTGCAAAACGTTTCTTTGAGTCACTGAAGAGCTTTCTCATTTAAATTGTCCCAACTTCACAGGCATTTTGAACGTTGCCAAACAGTCGACATAAGCAAATTCAAGTGCTCCCCCACCCGCTGTGTCTTCTAAAAGGCTTCCTGTCAAGCCACTTGCAAAGGAAGAAAGCAGCAATGTAGGAAGAGTGGGAGGACAGTTGTCAGCTGCTCAGTACCTTCTTCTCCCTCCTCTCCACCAGCAAGTCCACCAGTAAGTCCGAGGGCAGAACTCCTGAGTTCCTTTTGAGATGGTTGCTACAACTTTGGGTCCTCAACTATTCTGAACCTCCACTGACCTTTTGGTAAAGGAGTCTCTGAAGGTTGTCCGATCAACCAATGCTTTGCAATCCTCATATCCACTGGGGCAAGGCAGAGTGGGGCGTCAGCATCAACAACTTGCAGAGAGGAGCAAATTTCTAAGCCTGCTGCCACCCTCTGCTTGGTGTGGCCAAACCCTCTTCCTGTACATGAGAAAACAAATGGCAGCAGGAGGAAATTAGGTTAGAAAGAAGCCTTCCTAACAGTGAAGACTTTAAAGCGTTGGACTAAATACCACCAAAATTTTACTTCATAGTCTCTTACATATCATGTTAATTACTAACCCTGGTACTTATTAAACAGTGCTGAGGTGGATACAAAAATAACAGCAACCAATCAGACACATGGAGGGGAAGGAAGGGCAGATATCTCGTCCCCATTTTACTGTTGAGGAAATTGAGGCACAGAGAGGTTAAGTGACTTCCCGAGTCATACAGCAGGCCAGAGGCAGAGACAGGACTAGAACTAGATATCTTCACTCCCAAGCTAACCAATCAATCAATCAATCAATCATATTTATTGAGCGCTTACTGTGTGCAGAGCACTGTACTAAGCACTTGGGAAGTACAAGTTGGCAACATATAGAGACAGTCCTTATCCAACAGTGGGCTCACAGTCTAAAAGGGGGAGACAGAGAACAAAACCAAACATACTAACAAAATAAAATAAATAGAATAGATATGTACAAATAAAATAAATAAATAGAGTAATAAATATGTACAAACATATATACATATATACAGGTGCTGTGGGGAAGGGAAGGAGGTAAGATGGGGGGATGGACAGGGGGACGAGAGGGAGAGGAAGGAGGGGGCTCAGTCTGGGAAGGCCTCCTGGAGGAGGTGAGCTCTCAGTAGGGCCTTGAAGGGAGGAAGAGAGCTAGCTTGGTGGATGGGCAGAGGGAGGGCATTCCAGGCCCAGGAATGCTTGCCACTAGGCCATTTTCCCTGAAACACAGCAAAGGAGTCAGAGAGACAGGCAGGAGGATGGACTGAACACCCACTGTTGCAGAGAAGAGTCCAGGTGCCATGGGGAAAGTTCCTGTGCGACAAGATGACCCGATCTCTGCACTCAGTGATCTTCCAGTCTTTGCTTTTTTTAATGGTATTTGTTAAATGCTTACTATGTGCCAGGCACTGTTCTAAGAGCTGGGATAGATACAAAGTAATCAAATTGCACACAGGCCCAGTCCCACATGGAGCTCGCAGTCTTAATCCCCATTTTGCAGATGTGGCAACTGAGGCACAGAGAAGCAAAGTGACTTGCCCAAGTCACACAGCGGACAAGTGGTGGAACAGGGACTAGAACCCAGGTCCTTCTGATTCCCAGGCCCGTGGGCTTTCCAATAGGACAGTTTAAAGGGGAAGAGTCTGGTTTCAACCAGCTGTGTGCAAGAGAGCAAGAAGGGAAAGAGAGACTACGTGAGAGAATAAGAGTGAGAGAGAGACTGAGTGTGTGAGACAGAATAATAATAATAATAATAACAATAATAATGATAGTATTTGTTAAGCTCTTACTATGTTCCAAGCACTGTTCTAAGTGCTGGTGAATAGAGAATGATTGAGAGAATGAGTGAGAGTGTGTGTGACTATTCCAGTGGAAGATGAACTTTGGCCTGAATATCCCCGTTCCCTGATTCAGACTGGAATAATCAATCAATAAGTGGTATTTTTTGAGTAATCACTCTGTGCAGAACATTGTAGTAATGATTGGAAAGAGTACAGTACAACATTCAGTCATTCATTCAATTGTATTTATTGAGCGCTTACTGAGTGCAGAGCACTGTACTAAGTGCTTGGGAAGTACAAGTTGGCAACACATAGAGATGGTTGCTACCCAACAGTGGGCTCACAGTTTAGAAGGGGGAGACAGACAACACAACAAAACATATTAACAAAATAAAATAAATAGAATAGTAAATATGTACAAGATATGTACAACATATGTCTGTCTTATTTCCAAGTTTCAATAGAAGCAGCATGGCTCAGTGGAAAGGCATTGGAGTCAGAGGTCATGGGTTCAAATCCCTGCTTTGCCAATTGTCAGCTGTGTGACTTTGGGCAAGTCACTTAACTTCTATGTGCCTGTCACCTCATCTGTAACTGAAGACTGTGAGCCCCCCTCCGTGGGACAACCTGATCACCTTGTAACCTCCCCAGCGCTTCGAACAGTGCTTTGCACATAGTAAGCACTTAATAAATGACATAAAAAAAGTTCTCTGGGGAAGTACATGCTCCAGTCTCCCCCAGGTGCTCAACCAGACTTTACCTTCTCTTGGGGCAGCTCCCTGGAACAGGAAATCTGCTGGGTCATTTTGGAGTTAGCTACCTGTGGGGATGAGAGCGTTCCACCCTTTCTTCTTTTCAGACGGCTTCCGTGCTCACCCCCCCAGGCCTCCACAGCCTCCACGTCAGACTGGCCACCTCAGGGAGGAAGCTAGTGCAGCCTGGGAAAACAGCTGGGAAATATGGCTGCCGGGAAAGACAGCTTCGTCTTTGTGTGCCACGGAGAGTAGGATGGAATCCACGAACCGGTGAGCCATCAGCCCAGTTTACTTGGTTCTCCTGAGGCTGGGTCAGTTCTAGGTGATCCCTGGTCCGGATCAGCTTGGCAGGGAGTGGGGAGTGTCTAGTTTGAACCCACAGCCCCTGGGCACAAGGGCTCTTGGATGATGTGTGATCCTAGGACACTTCCCCAGAATTTATGGTCACTGATTCATTGGTCTGTGCATCCTGTTGAGTTTGCGACCCCCAGCCCCCAGTCATTGACCCGTCCTCAGAACAGAAGACTGTGAGCCCGGTGTTGGGTAGGGACTGTCTCTATATGTTGCCAACTTGTACTTCCCAAGAGCTTAGTACAGTGCTCTGCACCCAGTAAGCGCTCAATAAATACGACTGAATGAATGAATGAATGAATCTGCAGGTGATTTAGAACTTCTCAGCTCTCCCCGTTCAATCAATCAATCAATCAATCAATTCCCTTGAGTTCCGTTCCCTTGAGTTCAAGCCTTCACAAACACTGATCGCAGAAGCAGGGCCCTCCTGGGCATCCCCAGTGAGACCAGTAACAGACTGACCCAGAGAAGGAATAGTAGTAATAGTATTTATGCAGAGCATTGTACTAAGAGCTAGGAAAGGATACGCAGATGAAAATCGGACAAGATCTATGACCCTCAAAGGGTTCACAGTCCTAAAGGGGGAGAGGGGACTGGTGGTAGACATGTAAAGAGAGATGAAACAAAGCACTAAGATGATAGAAAGATAAGGATAAAGCTCAGGGGGTTGCTGTGACTGGAGGAGCAGAATTTCCGGCTCCTGGTGGCTCAGAGACTATAGTCACAAACGCCACCACAATGAGGGCTCCAGCAGCAAGCAGCTGCCTGGTCTTCCTGAGGTTTTGTGGAGCGGGTGCCAGGCTGCAGCTGTTTCTTTCTGTCTGCTGGAGCGGTGGGAGGTGAGTTGGGATGGAGGTTCTACTCATCCTGACTCTGAGCCATCAGATTCCCTCCTGCCTCTGAGCCACCAGATTCTCTCCTCACAAAATCAGGCAGGAAAAGGTCTGTCACCTTCCTTAGGGGAAAAGGACCCCCTCAGCAGCAGGAAGTCTCTTGTCTCCACAGATGGCTCTACCATTGTCCAAAGGCCTGGCCCATTGAGCTGCTGGGGGGATTAATTGAGAAATACATGGAAAAGGCTGGGAGCTCTGGAGGAGAAAGGCACCAGCTAAACATTAAGTGTATTATCACCAATGAGGAAAAAAATAACCAGCTCGGTGGGAGCCTATGGCTTGTGATTTTAAGTTGCTTGTTATCACTGTGGCCCAGGGCACCTGGGAATGAGTGCAAGAAATTTGAAATAACTGTGTCTCATTCAAATAACCGCACTTGCCTCCCAGGGAATATTCAATTTATATCACACTGGATGAAACTTTCCATATTATTATTACATTATTTTTTCTCAGGCTCACAGCAAACAACATTATCAGTGGGTTTATACAAACCCATATCATGCTCTCTAGCATTTTATGTATTCTCCCACCTATAGATACAGAGTAGCAAATCTGAGTTGATCTCAATTATCTGAAATAATGTCCAACTCGTATTGGCAAGTAAATTGAGCAAGGGTGAACACTAAATCGTAAACTCCTTGAAGACAGGGATCTTTTTACCAGTTTCTTTTTCAGATAGTGCTCTTGTAAAGGTTAGTATAGTGCTCTGCACAAAGCAAGAGCTCAATGAATACCATTGATCAATTGCTTGATTTGTATATTCGTCTGGAATTTTTCCTTTATCTAGATTTCGATTGCTTCACTCTGTTGGTTGAAATGTTTTGGGTTTCTAGGTTTGTGAATTGCATATTTCAATATTTGCTCACTGCACCCTATTGATTTGTCCATGCTCTTTTTTATGGTATTTGTTAAGTGCTTACTTTGTGCCAGGCACAGTTCTAAGCCCTGGGTAAATAGAAACTAATCAGGTTGGACACAGTCCCCTACCTATGTGGGGCTCACAGTCTTAATCCCCAGTCCACTGTTGAGGAAACTGAGGCACAGAGAAGTTAAGTAACTTGCCCAAGGTCACACAGAAGACAAATGGCCAAGCCGGGATTAGAACCCAAGTCCTTTTGACTCCCAGGACCATGTTCTATCCATTAGGCCATGATGGTTCTTTATTTCACAAACTTCAACCTGTTACATCCTGGGCTCTGAAGCTGCAGGGACATAGAGGGGATGTTAGCTTAAGGGGCTGAATTGGCTCCCATTTCCGATGTCTGTGATGGTGCTTTTTCTCTGAAAGCATAAAGACCCCAAGGCAAATTATGATATAGATGAAGTAGAAGTCTCCCTTCCCTTCTGGGGAATCACAATCCAAAATATGTGATGTTTAATGTGATGTTAGAAGAAGTCAGCTTCAAAATTGAAAGATTCTCACCTGTATATTCTCTTCCAGATCTTAGAACAGTGTGCTTCCTAGAGTCAGTGCTTAGTAAAAACCATTACTGCCACTGTAAATATCAATACTGTAAATGTGCAATACTGTAAATACTATGAATACCACGGACTGCCTGAAAGAGAAACAATTGGATTTTAGAGCAAATTAAGCCAAAGTGGTCTTTGGAAGGCCAAATAACTTGATTTAGATTAACATATTTTGGACACATAATCAGGAGGACTAATTTTCTGGAGAAGATGCTAATGCTAGGAAAAGTCAAGGGAAAATGAGGAAGAGGCGGACCAGCAGCTAGATGGACAGAGACCATGACAATGATAACGGAAGAACCATTAGAAGGTTGCGGATTATGGCAGAGGACAGGAAGCTCTGGAGAAAGTATATCCATGGAGTTGCTATGAATAGGAAATGACTCGATGGCACTTAATAATAATAATAATAATAATAATAATAATAATAATAATAATAATAATGGAAAGAAGTAATCTGGTTTGGCCAGGTTTCCAGTGATACATTGGCCAGGCATCCCTCAGGACCTGTGATGCAAGGGAGTAGGAGCATTAATACTGTTTATTGAGTGCACAGCATGGTGAAGTGGATAGAGCATGGACCTAGGACTCAGAAGGACCTGGGTTCTAATCCAGGCTGTACCACTTTCCTGCTGTGTGACTTTGGACTAGTCACTTCACTTCTCTGGGCCTCAGTTACCTCATCTGTAAAATGAGGATTGAGGCTGTGAGCCCCACGTGGGATAGGGACTGTGTCCAACTTGATTTGCTTGTATCCACCCCAGTGCTTATTATAGTGCCTGGCACACAGTAAGTGCTTAACAAATACCACAATTATTATTATTATTACAATACACTGCACCAAACAGGTGACTATCTGGGGGGCGTTGCCTTTCCTCTGACTGCCCAATATTTGAAATTTCTAGGTTGCTGGCACCTCCCACTCAGTTCAGGTAGGAGAGGAAGAGAAGGCCAATTTTAAATTGGTCTAATGTTGGGGCTTGCTGGCGGTTAGCAGAGAGGGAGTGTGAGGCAAGGGATGAACCCAAGAAAGGTTTCTGAATAACCTTAATTTTTTTTTAATGGTATTTATTAAGTACTTACTATGTGCCAGACATTGTACTAAGTGTTGGGATGGATACAAGCTAATCGGGTTGGTTACAGTCCATGTCCCAGATGGGGCTCACAGACTTAATCTCTATTTTACAGATGAGGTAATCGAGTCACAGAAAAGTTAAGTGACTTGCCCAGGGTCACACAGCAGACAAGTGGCAGAGCCAGGAACAGGTGGTAGAGATTTTAATTGTCCATGCTCTTCCTGCCTCCATTAATAAGAATAACCACTGTGACATTAAACATCTTATTATGTTTCAAGCACTGTAGTAAACACTGGGGTAGAAACAATATGAACAGATTGGACACAGTCCCAATCCCACATAGGGATCATGGTCTAAGGCGAATCTGTAATTTACAGATAAGGAAACTGAGGCATGGAGAAGTTAAGTGATTTACCCAAGATGAGGTGCTAGGATTAGAACTCAGGTCTCCTGGCTCCCAAGGCTATGCTGTCCACTAGGCCATGCCGTCCATTACGAAGGGAAGCTGAGAGTTGGCTGGATTATTAAATAGCTCAAATGTCAACCTACTCACTCTTTAATGACATAATAATAATGATGGCATTTATTAAGTGCTTACTATGTGCCAAGCACTGTTCTAAGTGCTGGGGAGGTTACAAGGTGATCAGGTTGTCCCACGGGGGGCTCATTCATTCATTCATTCATTCAATCGTATTTATTCAGCACTTACTGTGTGCAGAGCACTGTACTAAGAGCTTGGGAAGTACAAGTTGGCAACATATAGAGACAGTCCCTATCCAACAGCAGGCTCACAGTCTAAAAGGGGGAGACAGACGACAAAACAAAACATATTAAAAAAATAAAATAAATGGAATAGTAACTATGTACAAGTAAAATAGAGTAATAAATCTGTACAAACATATATACAGGTGCTGTGGGGAGGGGAAGGAGGTAGGGTGGGGGGGGATGGGGAGGGGGAGAGGAAGCAGAGGGCTCAGTCTGGGAGGGCCTCCTGGAGGAGGTGAGCTCTCAGTAGGGCTCACAGTCTTAGTCCCCATTTTACAGATGAGGTAACTGAGGCCCAGAGAAGTGAAGTGACTTGCCTAAAGTCAAACAGCTGACAATTGGCAGAGCCGGAATTTGAACCTATGACCTCTGACTCCAAAACCCTCCTCTCTGTACCTCCATCTCCTCTGTCCTATTGCCAACCCCTTGCCCACTTCTACCCTCTGGTCTGGGGCTCCCTCCACCTTCGTATCCAAGGGACCACCCCTTTCTCCACTTTTAAATAAAATCACATTTCCTCCAAGAGGCCTTTCTGGACCAAGCCCTCACTTCCCTATTTGTCCTCCTTTCTGCATCATGCAATTAGATCTGTACCCCTTAAGCACTTTGATACTCACCCCATCCCCAATCCCATTCCACTTATGTCCATATCTTTATATTCCTACATTTTCCCTATCTGCAATTTATTTTAAAGTCAAGTCTCTCTCTATAGACTGTAAACGCCTTATGGGCAGGGACTGTGTCTACCAACTCTATTGAAATGTTAATAATTGTGAGATTTGTTAAGCGATGACTCTGTGGTCTGTGCTTAGTCACTCAACGGACAAGTGGCAGAGCTGGGATTAGAACCCATGACCTTCTGACTCTATCATACTTCTACCATGCTGCTTGTCTCCCAGTGCTTAGTATGCTTCTCTGCACTCAGTAGGTGCTCAATAAATACCATTGATTAATTGATTAATTATAATACTCAAGCCTAGAGGGGTGGAACTAAAACTTCCTTTAATCTGATTTTATGAAGGGTCACACTCATATTTTAGGCTGAAACATGGACAGGCTTTGAACTCCAAAAACTGCTTTGGGCCAGAAGTATGAGAATGAGCAAAATCTTGTTTCCAAGCCTGAGATGGGCTGTAGGAGTTGGGAGGAGGGAAGAGGTAGCCAGGAATTCAGGATGACTACTCCTGGAAAGGCAGAGAGAATAGAGAGAGGCTACATTTGATGAAAAAGATTTTTTAATTGACTCAAACAATTCAGGGTAAGCTCTTGTGGGCAGGGAATGTATCTACCTCCTAACTGAAATCTCCTAGGAAACATGTCTACCAACTTTTCTATACTGTAGTTTCCCAAGCAGCGTGATTCAGTGGAAAGAGCACAGGCTTTGGAGTCAGAGGTCATGGGTTCAAATCCTGGCTCTGCCAATTGTCAGCTGTGTGACTTTGGGCAAGTCACTTAACTTCTCTGGGCCTCAGTTACCTCATCTGTAAAATGGGGATTAAGACTGTGAGCCCCCTGTGGGGCAACCTGATTACCTTGTAACCTCCCCAGGGCTTAGAACAGTGCTTTGCACACAGTAGGTGCTTAATAAATGCCGTTATTATTATTATTATTACCACAGTGCACTGCACTCAGTGTCACTCAATAAATACCATCGACTGATTGATTACCAACTCTGTTGCACTGTACTCTCCCAAGCTATTAGTACAGAGAAGCAGCGTGACTCAGTGGAAAGAGCATGGGCTTTGGAGTCAGGGGTCATGGGTTCGAATCCCGGCTCTGCCAATTGTCAGCTGTGTGACTTGGGGCAAGTCTTTTAACTTCTCCGGGCCTCAGTTCCCTCATCTGTAAAATGGGGATTAAGACTGTGAGCCCCCCGTGGGACAACCTGATCACCTTGTAACCTCCCCAGCACTTAGAACAGTCCTTTGCACATAGTAAGCACTTAATAAATGCCATCATTATTATGATTATTATTATTGTTATTCTCCGTGCCTCAGTTCCCTCATCTGTAAAATGAGGATTAAGACTGTGAGCCCCCCGTGGGACAATCTGATCTCCTTCTAACCTCCCCAGCGCTTAGAACAGTGCTTTGCACATAGTAACTGCTTAATACATGCCTTCATTATTATTATCATTACAGTGCTCTGTACACAGTAAGCACTCAAAATGTGCCACTGATTAGTGCTACCTTGCAAATGTGCATGTAAATAAGTGTATGTGTGTGTGTGTTAGACTCCCCCCAACTCCATAACTCTGTGGCTCCGTGAAAAGAGCCGGGGCTTGGGAGTCAGAGGTCATGGGTTCTAATCCCGGCTCCGCCACTTGTCAGCTGTGTGACTTTGGGCAAGTCACTTAACTTCTCTGTGCCTCAGTTACCTCATCTGTGAAATGGGGATTAAGACTGTGAGCCTCACGTGGGACAACCTGATCACCTCATATTCCCCCCAGCGCTTAGAACAGTGCTTTGCACATAGTAAGTGCTTAACAAATGCCATCTTTTTTTTTTCCTGTGGGCTGCTGGTGGTCAGGTGTGCTTCATTGAAACATTGAAAATCAGCTATCACCTGTCTTAACTAAGCAATCCATCCAAAATAATGTTATAATAGAGCATTCCCTGTTGACAGGAACTTGGATGGATGCTTATGGAACATCAGTCTGCGTGAAGTGGCCTTTCAATAAATGGACCCTGGCTTACTTGCGCGGACTGAATCACAATATATGTTAAATGAATGGCTGAGGGGGCTGAATTGGCTTTATTCCCTGGGCTGCTCAATTCTTGGTTCTTATTTATAAGGCTGAGGTATGGAGTCATGTCTGATGCACACAGAATCTGGACGGAGCTGTGGAGTCTCTCCGCTCTGGTGGATTCAAGCCTGAATCTCCCTCTTATCAGAAAGAGGAGAGAAATCGGTAAGTGATTTTATGTTTTTTTTTTTTTCTTTTTCCTCCCCTCCCTCTGTTCAAGGATCCTGGGAACAATAAAAAGATCTAATCTGCTGTTGACATTCTGAGGGTGTTTGAGGTTGGGAGGAGGGCTAGGATTTCGTTTAGGGACTGTGTGATCTTCAGGCGGCCCCAGCACAGCATGTGCAGTAACTAGCACTTGCTCTTTGTCACTCGGCTGTGGATTAGTGATGGAGGGAAGGGGGGTTGGGGAGGGGTTTGACCCGGGGGACTGGGGAAGGGGGAGAGGGGGAGTATTAAAGCCAATTGTCTTGAAACTTGTTTGGTATGAAATACCTAATGAACTCATCTTATAATTTCAAATGATCAGTTCATTGTACAACAGCAGTACAGAAACAGAAGATAGCTACACTGTGTATATGTGTACATGTGTATATGTATATATGTTTGTACATATTTATTACTCTATTTATTTATTTTACTTGACATATCTATTCCATTTATTTTATTTTGTTAGTATGTTTGGTTTTGTCTCCCCCTTTTAGACTGTGAGCCCACTGTTGGGTAGGGACTGTCTCTATATGTTGCCAATTTGTACTTCCCAAGCGCTTAGTACAGTGCTCTGCACACAGTAAGTGCTCAATAAATACGATTGATGATGATGATGATGATGATTCTTGCCTTGCAGTGTACAGTGCCCTGCCGGAGTCCTTTTGCTTCTAGCTTGATAAGTGAGTATGAATGTTTTGACTGAATGGGCCTCTTCTCCATTCTACAAAAGTCACTTGCGTTGAAACCTTTCTGTCACAAAATGCTGCTTGCCAGCTTCAAAATTTCAACTCTACAGTTCCATGTTAAGTAACAATACAGAAACAGAATGTGCCTACACCAATCTTTGTTCCTCAATATACATTCCATCCGAGAAAGGGGAAGGGGGAAGGGGGAGAGGGATGAAGAAGGAAGGAGCTGGGCTTATTTGGGGTCAGCATTGGTTGGCTCCTTTAGCTCTGCCTTTATTAGCCATAGCTAGACTGAGTCCCAAGGCAGGGGACTGGACCAGATGACCCCTTGAAGGAGATGACCCTCCCTGTGCACCTCCCTCTCCTCCAATCCACTGCTCAAATGTAACTTGTGCCTGGTCAGTGGCTTGAACTAAGGTGGTGTTGTCTCCTGGGGCTGTGGCCTGATCGCTACTCTCCCTCCCCCTTAGACTGAGAACTCCATGTGGGACAGGGACAGGGAGGGCTTACCTTGCCTCTGCAACAGCATTTAGCACAGTGTCTGGCCCATAGTAAGGTGCTTGATAAACACTATCATTGTTATTATTATCAGGGTACAGAGTGGGAGTGGGGTAGTAGGGGTGGGAGCATTGCTGCTGCCAGAACCTTATAATTATTATTATATATTAATAACATTATATATTATTTTATATATTATATATAATAATAATGGTATTTGTTAAGTGCTTACTATGTGCAAAGCACTGTTCTAAGCGCTGGGGAGGTTAGAAGGTGATCAGGTTGTCCCTTGGGGGGCTTACAGTTTTTAATCCCCATTTTACAGATGAGGTAACTGAGGCACAGAAAAGTTAAATGACTTGCCCCAAGTCACACAGCTGACAGCTGGCGGAGCCGGGAATTGAACCCATGCCCTCTGACTCCAAAGCCTGTGCTCTTTCCACTGAGCCACGTTAAGCACTTACTATATGTCAAGTCCTAAGTGCAGATACAATTTCATCAGGTTGGACATGTGCCACATGGGGCTCACAGTCTGAACAGGAAGGAGAACAGGTACTAAATCCCCATTTTACAGAGGAGGATGCTGAGGCACGGAGATGTTAAGTGACTTGCCTAAGGTCACGTAACAGGCAACTGGCAGAGCTAGGAGTAGAACCCAGGTCCTCTGATTCCCAGGACTGTGCTCCTAGGCCTAATGCTGTGCCATGCAGCTCCTCGAACCCCATGTCTCCCTCCTAGTAGCCATTATCG
Organism: Tachyglossus aculeatus; assembly: GCF_015852505.1. Classification (NCBI taxonomy): domain Eukaryota; kingdom Metazoa; phylum Chordata; class Mammalia; order Monotremata; family Tachyglossidae; genus Tachyglossus; species Tachyglossus aculeatus. The sequence continues at coordinate 57,464,283 of NC_052070.1, read as the reverse complement.
CTATGAGCGACTAGCCAGGCCGTGACTGTGGGGAGAAGGAGGTGGCTGGGGGGTGTGTGTGCACATGATTTTGCTTGTTTGGCCCCCTCAGGGATAGACTGGTGAACAAAATGGGGTGGCTTGGGACTGGAAGGCTGTGACAGATGCACCAGGAGTCAAAATAACAGGTTTGTGTTATCAGTTAAATGCTTACTATGTGCCAAGAACTGTACTAAGCATGGGGTAGGTATAAGGTAATCAGAGCCCTCATGGAGATCAGTCTAAATAGGAGGGAGAAAAGGTATTGAATCCCAAGTCAATCAATCCTATTTACTGAGCACTTACTGTGTGTAAGTGCTCTTTCCACTGTAATAATAATAATAATAATAATAATGATGGCATTTATTAAGCGCTTACTATGTGCAGAGCACTGTTCTAAGCGCTGGGGGGATACAAGGTAATCAGGTTGTCCCACGGGCGGCTCACAGTCTTAATCCCTATTTTACAGATGAGATAACTGAGGCTCAGAGAACTGAAGTGAATTGCCCGAGGTCACACAGCAGACATGTGGAAAGAGCACGGGCTTTGGAATCAGAGGTCATGGGTTCAAATCCTGGCTCCGCAAATTGTCAGCTGTGTGACTTTGGGCATGTCACTTAACTTCTCTGTGCCTCAGTTGCCTCATCTGTAAAATGGGGATTAGGAACTGTAAACCCTCTGTGGGACAACCTGATCACCTTTTAACCTCCCCAGCACTTAGAACAGTGCTTTGCACATAGTAAGTGCTTAATGAATGCCATTATTATTATTATTATTGTTAAAATATAACAGAGTAGGAAGACAGGTTCTCTCCCCACAATGAGCCCATTTTGCAGATGAGGAAACTGAGGCACAGAGCAGTAAAGTGACTCGCCTGAGATTGCACCATGCGCAAGTGGTGGAGCCAGGATGAGAACACACGTCCTCTGTCTTCCATACCTGTGCTCTATCCACTTGGCTATGCTGCTTAATATATACCCTCATTATTATAAGTGAAGCGTCCTAAGAAAAGAGAGACTGAGGTGGAACTCTTCAGTCTGGAAAGGTGCAAGGTGCAAGGGGAATGAATCTCCCAAATGATGATGGGTTTGGACAAGGTGAACCCCAACTGCTGTACCCCAAATCCCCCCACCCCATGATGAGTAGGCCCCACTAGAGAGTGACAGGTTCAAGACATATCAGTGGAAACACTCTGACACCCATTCACACAGTGTGGTATAAAAGACTGAGCCTTGGAGTCAGAAGGACCTGGGTTCGAATCCCAGCCCCCCTACTTGCCTGCTGTGGGACCCTGGGCAAATCACTTCACTTCTCTGTGCCTCAGTTACCTCATCTGTAAAATGGGGATTAAGACTACGAGCCCCACGTGGGATATGGACTCTGTCAAACCCAATTTGCTTGTATCCACTCCAGTGTTTAGTAAAGTGCCTGGCACACAGTAAGTGCTTAACAAATGCCATTTTTTTAAAAAAGCACATGGAATTTGTTGAGGAGGGCCAAAAAAACAAAACGAGCTTATTTAAAAAGGGTCTGGATAAAGTCATGGATGAATGACCCATACTGGTTATTTGAGAGAAACATAGGGGTAGGGAAGGGGGAAAGTTAAGATGATCAATGATGCCTCTCTGAGGATGGCCAGGATAGTGGCCATCACACAGGGTGACCTAGTGGAAATCAATCAATCATATTTGCTGAGCGCTTACTGTGTGCAGAGCACCATACAACGAGCTTGGGGGAATTCAATATAACAATAAACAGAGTTGGTAGACACATTCCCTGCCCTCAATGGTTTTACAGCCTAGTCGGGGAGACAGACATTAATATAAGTGACGCTTAGTTCACTTCCACGGCTTCAACTATCATCTCTACGCTGATGACACCCAAATCTACATCTCCTCCCCGTTCTCTCTCCCTCCCTCTAGGCTCGTATCTCCTCTTGCCTTCAGGACATCTCCACCTGGATATCTGCCCGCCATCTAAAACTCAACGTGTCCAAGACTGAGCTCCTTATCTTCCCTCCCAAACCCTGTCTTCTCCCTGACTTTCCTGTCACTGTGGACAGCACTACCATTCTTCCCATCTCACAAACCCGCAACCTTGGTGTCATCCTTGACTCCGCTTTCTCATTCACCCCACACATCCAATCTGTCACCACAACCTGTCGGTCTCACCTCCACAACATCGCCAAGATCCGCCCTTTCCTCTCCATCCAAATGGCTACCTTGCTGGTTCAATTTATCTTCTTATACCGACTGGATTACTGCATCAGCCTCCTTTCTGATCTCCCAACCTCCTGTCTCTCCCTGCTTCAGTCTATACTTCACCCTGCTATCCAGACTATCTTTCTACAGAAACGCTCTGGGCATGTCACTCCCCTCCTCAAAAATCTCCAGTGGTTGCCTGACAACCTTTGCATGAAGCAAAATCTCACTACTGGCTTCATATCTCTCCATCACCTTGCCCCTTCTTACCTCACCTCCCTTCTTTCCTTCTACTGCCCAGCCTGCACACTCTGCTCCTCTGCCGCTAACCTCCTCACTGTGCCTCGTTCTCGCCTGTCCTACCATTGACCTCTGGCCCGCATCCTACCTCTGGCCTGGAATGCCCTCCCTCCACACATCTGCCAAACTAGCTCCTTTCCTCCCTTCAAAGCCCAACTGAGAGCTCACCTCCTCCAGGAGGCCTTCCCAGATTGAGCCCCCCCTTTTCCTCTGCTCCTCCTCCCCTCCCCATCGCCCCTACTCCCTCCTTCTGCCCTACCCCCTTCCCCTTCCCACAGCACTTGTGTATATTTGTACATATTTATTTTATTAATTCATTCAATCATATTTATTGAGCACTTACTGTGTGCAGAGCACTGTACTAAGCACTTGGGAAGTACAAGTTGGCAGCATATAGAGACGGTCCCTACCCAACAGTGGGCTCACAGTCTAGCCCACTGTTAATGATAATATTAATAATGTGTATATAGCTATAATTCTATTTATTTTGATAGTATTGACACCTGTCTACTTGTTCTGTTTTGCTGTCTGTCTCCCCCTTCTAGACTGTGAGCCCATTGTTGAGTAGGGACTGTCTCTATATGTTGCTGAATTGTACTTTCCAAGAGCTTAGTACAGTGCTCTGCACACAGTAAGCACTCAATAAATATGATTGAATGAATGAATTAAGTAAATTATGGATATGTACATAAATGTTGTGCAACTGATGGAGGGGTGAAAAAAAGAGCAAATCCAAGTGCAAGGGTGATGCAGAAGGGAGTGGGAGAAAAGGAAATGAGGGCTTAGTTAGGGAAAATCTCTTGGAAGAGATGTGCTTTTAATAAGGATTTGAAAGTGGGGAGATATATTGTTTGTCGGATATGAAGAGGGAGGACATTCGAGGACAGAGGAAGGATGTGGGTGGGAGATCCATGGAGAGATAGATGAGATCAAGGTACAGTGAGTAGATTGGCATTAGAGGAGTGGAGTGTGCATGCTGGGTTGTCATAGGAGAGTAGTGAGGTGAGGTGGGAGGGAGCAAGGTGATTTAAAACCAGTGGTGAGGAGTTCTTGTTTACTGTGAAGGTGGATGGGTAACCACTGGAGGTTCTTGAGGAATGGAGAAACATGGACTGAATGTTTCTGTAGCAAAATGATCTGGGCAGCAGAGTGAAGTATGGACTGGAGTGGGGAGAGACAGGAGGCAGGGAGGTGAGCAAGGAGGCTGATAAGATCATCAAGGCAGGATAGGATGAGTGCTTGGATGAATGTGTTAACAGTTTGAATGGAGAGGAAAGGGTGATGTTGTGAAGGTTGAACTGACAGGGTTTAGCGATGGATTGACAATGTGGGTTGAATGAGAGAGATGAGTCAAGGATAATGCCAGGCTTGTAAGACAGAAAGGATGGTGGCGCTGTCTACACTGATGGGAAAGTCATGGGGAGAGCAGGGTTAGGGTGCAAAGATAAGGAGTTCTATTTTGGACATGTTAAGTTTGAGGTAATGGCAGGACATCCAAGTAGAGATGTCTTGAAGGCAGATGGAAGGGTAAGACTGCAGAGTGGGAGACAGATGAGGTCTGGAGATGTGGATTTGGGAATCATCTTCATAAAGATGGTAGTTGAAACTGAGGGAATGAATGAGTTATCCGAGTGGGTGTAGATGGAGAATAGAAGGGGACATGGAACTGAACCTTGAGGGGTGTCCACAGTTAGGAGTCATGAGGCAGAGGAAGAGACCACGAAACAGGCTGAAAATAAATAGCCAGGTAGATAGGAGGAGAACAAGGAGAGGACAGTGTCAAGGAAGTTGAGGTTGGATAATGTTTACAGGAGAAGGGGGTGGTCGACAGTATCAAAGGCAGTTCAGAGGTCGAGGAGGATTAGGATGAAGTTTGGTAAGAAGGAGATCATTGGTGTCCTTTGAGAGGGCGGTTTCTGTGGAGTGAAGGGGATGGAAGACAGATTGGAGGGGGTCAAGAAGAGAATTGGAGGAGAGGAATTTGAAGCTGTGGGTGTAGACAACTCGCTGAGTTTGGTGAGAAATGTTAGGAGGGAGATGGGGCAACAGCTGGATGGAGCCGTGGGGTTGAAGAAGACTTTTTTTTAGGATAGAGGAGACATGAGCATGATTGAAAGAACACAGGCCTGCAAGTCAGAGGACCTGGGATCTAATCCTGGCTCTGCCACCTGCCAGCTGTGACCTTGGGAAAGTCACTTAACTTCCCTGTGCCTCAGTTTCCTCATCTGTAAAACGCAGACTCAATACCAATTCTCCCTCTCCCCTTAGGCTGTGAGCTCCACGTGGGACAGGGACCATATCTGACCTTGTATCTTTATCCACCCTCGCCCTTAGTACAATGCTTGGCACATAATGCTGCGATTAATAAATATCATGTCATTAATATCATTGTCATCATCTTCATCATCACTGTTGTTATAATTATTATTATATTGTAATTGTTATTACTATTATTCCTCAGCCTCCTGCTGCCGCTGTCAGAGACCAAATCCTGGGCTGGAAAAAGCATTAGTTTGACCCAGCTGTTGCCATGCTTAGGGTTTTATGAGGCTTTTCAACTAGCCTGGGAAAAAGGCACTAGTCCACTCTCCCAGGAGGAATTATGATACACTCTAGACTGAAAGTTCTTTGTGGGCAGGGATGGTAATAATAATGGTGGGATTTATTAAACCCTTATTACATTTCAAGGACTCTAATAAATACTGGGGTAGATTAAAGATAATTAGGTCAAAAACAGTCCCTTTCCTACACAGGGCTTGCAGTCCAAATGGGAGGGAGAACAGGAATTGAATCCCCATTTTACAGATGAGGAAAATGAGGCACAAAAAAGTGAAGTGACTTGTCCAAGGTCACAAAGCAGGCAGGTATCAGAGCCAGGTTTAGAATTCAGGTCTTCTGACTCCCGGGCCCATTTTCTTTCAACGAAACCATGCTGCTTCCCTTCATGACTACCAACTCCATCGACTTGTATTCCCCCAAGTGCTTAGTAATAATAATAATAATAATAATGATGGCATTTATTAAGCGCTCACTATGTGCAAAACACTGTTCTAAGCATTGGGGAGGTTATGAGGTGATCAGGTTGTCCCACGGGGGGCTCACAGTCTTCATCCCCATTTTACAGATAAGGGAACTGAGGCACAGAGAAGTTAAGTGACTTGCCCACAGTCACACAGCTGACAATTGGTGGAGCTGGGATTTGAACCCCTGACCTCTGACTCCAAAGCCCGAGCTCTTTCCACTGAGCCACACTGCTTGCTGTACACAGTAAGTGCCCAGTAAATATCACTGTTGATTGTCTGGGTAGTAAAGGCTCCAATTTTGTTTGCTTTTCCCCTCGGGAACCTGGAGGGCGGGCTGGGAGGGAGGGGACTTTTCCAAGCTAGAGGATTCCCTTCTTTCCGCCAATCCTCTCTTCTCTGGCTCCAAAGAGTGCATCCTTTTCTCTGGAATGGCAGCTGGGACCAACTTTGCCCTACTTTGCCAGTCCCCAGCCCCTTCTGAATCTTCCCTGAACACCAAGTGTTAGCCACCTCTGTGGACACCAGCATCACAGCCCTCGGGGCCAGCCCAGACAATGTGGAGGGAAGCTACTTGGAAGGTAGTGGAGCAGCTATCACGGGCCACTGGCCCAAGTAGGACCAACAAACAATCGTTCTCCCCAGATTCAAAGTCTTACTGAAGGCACATCTCTCCCAAGAGGCCTTCCTTGACTATACCTTCCTTTCCTCTTCTCCCACTCTCTTTGGTGTCACCTTGACTTGCCTCCTTTATTCATCCCCACTCCCAGCCCCACAGCACTTCTGTCCACATGTGTAATTTTTAATTTATGTTGTCTGTCTCCCCTCTGGACTGTAAACTCATAGTGGGCAGGGAATGTGTCTGTTATTGTTATATTGTACTCTCCCAAGCACTTAATACAGTGCTCTGCACAGAGTAAGTGTCTAATAAATATGAATGACTGACTTATCAGCTGTGCCCCATCCTGGCCATTCCCCACAGCAGGCTAAAGCCAACAGGGTGAAGGGTGTCTTCCACTGGGCCCATCAGGTTGGAGGAGAGCTCCCTACCAACTGATCCTTCACCCTGCATTTCATTCATTCATTCAATCATATTTATTGAGCACTTGCTGTGTGCAGAGCACCGTACAAAGCACTTGGGAAGTACAAGTGGACAACATATAGCGATGATCCCTACCCAACAATGGGCTTACAGTCTAGAAGGGGGAGACAGGCAACAAGGCCAAACCTGTGGACAGGTGTCAAGTCATCAGAATAAGTAGAAGTAAAGCTAGATGCACATCATTAACAAGATAAATAGAATAGTAAATATGTACAAGTAAAATAAATAGAGTAATAAATCTGTACAAACATATATACAGGTGCTGTTGGGAGGGGAAGGAGATAGGGCCGGGGGGATGGGGAGGGGGAGAGAAAAGAGGGGGCTCAGTCTGGGAAGGCCTCCTGAAGGAGGTGAGCTCTCAGTAGGGCTTTGAAGGGAGGAAGAGAGCTAGCTTGGCGGATGTGCAGAGGGAGGGCATTCCAGGCCAGGGGGAGGATGTGGGTTGGGGGTCGACAGTGGTACAGGCGAGAACGAGGCCCAGTGAGGAGGTTAGCGGCAGAGGAGCGGAGGGTGCAGGCTGGGCTGTAGAAGGAGAGAGGGGAGGTGAGGTAGGAGGGGGAGAGGTGATGAAGAGCCTTGAAGCCAAGAGTGAGGAGTTTTTGCCTGATGCGTAGGTTGACTGGTAGCCACTGGAGATTTTTGCAACCTCAAGGAATCCCGCTTGGTATCAACCCAGGCTCTGATTGAGGATGTGCCCCTGCAAATGAGCCCAGGAGGGATCTGTTGGCTGATTATGGACAGCAGAGGCCTCTGCATTGTGAGACTGCTCCTGGGGTCCCTGGACCTGGCCAGAGGGGAGCTTTGGAATCACTATGGGCCTGGAGTAAAGGGTAAGGGGAGGGCTGGGCTGATGAGGCTGAGGATGCCCCATCATTCTGCTCTGGCATTACTGAGTGCTATTTCTCACCTACGGGTATAAGGAAGGAATAAGGAACAGAGCCTTATTTGTGGGGCCATATGTTTGTGTGATCGGGTCTGAGTTGCTGGGACTGGTAGCCCCAGTAAGCCCACAGGAACTTTTCCAGCTGCCTGTGGTTTCAGAAAGTCCTCTCCCCTCCTTCCCGGAGGAGGGGAGCCAGAGGTTACCCTGACCCTGTCTTGGGTATCCAGTGGCCCAGCCCCATCTTGTCCATGAATGGAATTAGGCTTGAAGCCTGGTGGATCAGAGGGAATACTGGGCTTCCTAGAGGTGCAGAACGCAGTTGTGCCCCTTCTCTTCCCCTCTCTGCCTTGAATCCTCCCGCTGCTGCAGGAGTGTCCCCTAGCTGTACTGGGGGCTGTTCTTAGTTCTTCCACCACACCGGGCAGCCACAGATCCCTTGGATTCTCATCTGTGGTGGCCACAGCATCATTCCTCCCTCACACATCTCCGGGAGAAACAGAGTCCTAGCCTCTTAGGGCTGGAGAGGAACCCTGCCTCTGGATGCGGCTTTTGGTGGTTGCTTGGGAACAGTCGCTCCTCCTGTGGCTCTGTGGTGCTGGGTCTTTGGGCTACTTCTGGGTCCCCTGTTCCCCCAGCTCAGAGCTGTCTCCCCTGGAGTGGAGGTGTGGGTGGACATGGGGCAGCAGAGGGGATCTGGGGATTGTAGCTCAGTCTGGGCTGATGCCACCGAGCCCAGAGTAGCAGCTCTTGACTCCCGAGTGGGAGGTTGGTGTGTCAGGTGGGCCTCCTGTTAGAACCCATGGCAGGGGCTACAAATGCCTGGTTGACCACCTCCCAGGTAGAGAACACCCTGCTCATTCTTTAGAGTGCCCCAAAGGTGTATGATCTACAGCCTCTCTCTCAGGTTCCTATTCCAAGGATTAATTAGCCTTGTTGTGTTAATGATAGCATGTATTAAGCACTTACTATGTGCAAAGCACTGTTCTAAGCGCTGGGGAGGTTACAAGGCAATCAGGTTGTCCCACATGGCGCTCACAGTCTTAATCCCCATTTTACAGATGAGGAAACTGAGGCACAGAGAAGTTAAGAGACTTGCCCAAAGTCACACAGCTGACAAGTGGTGGAGCCAGGATTCGAACCCATGACCTCTGACTCCAAAGCCCGTCCTCTTTCCACTGAGCTACGCTGCTTCTCTAAGAAGCAGCTTATTATGTTCCCCCCTTTTTTATTATTATCCTTATCAAGTGCCATCGGGTTGTTTCTGTTTCATAGGGACTCTACATATATATTTTCTCCAGAACGTCCTGTCTTCTGCCATAATCCATAACCTCTCTAACAGTTCTTCCATTATTACTGTTATAGTCTCTATCCATCTATAACCATAACTATCTATCTATCTATATCCATAATGCTGCTTATTGTGTTCAATAAGTTCTTCCTGCTATCTGCCCAAATCAATCAATCAATCTAAGGTATTTATTGAGCGCTTACTGTATGCAGAGCACTGCACTGAGCACTGGGGAGAGTAGGCTCTAACAGTTGGTAGACATGTTCCCTGCCCACAGTGAGCTTACAGTCTAGTGAGAGAGACAGACATTAAAATAAGGTACAGATAGAGGAAGTGGCAGAATATAAGGAGGGACATAGTGCTGTGGGACTGAAGGTAGGGTATATAATAATGGCATTTTTATAAAGCAAAGCACTGTTCTAAGCACTGGGGAGGTTACAATGATGATGATGATGATGATGGAATTTGTTAAGCACTTACTATGTGCAAAGCACTGTTCTAAGCACTGGCGGGGATACAAGGTGATCAGGTTGTTCCTCGTGGGGTTCACAGTCTTAATCCTCATTTTACAGATGAGGTAATGAGGCTCGGAGAAGTTAAGTGACTTGCCCAAGGTCACACAGCAGACATGTGGCGGAGCTGGGATTAGAACCCTTGACCTCTGACTCCCAAGCACAGGCTCTTTCCACTGATCCACACTGCCTCCCTAGAAGGTGATCAGGTTGTCCCATGTGGGGCTCACAGTCTTAATCCCCATTTTACAGATGAGGTAACTGAGGCACAGAGAAGTGAAGTGACTTTCCCGAAGTCACACAGCTGACAATTGGCGGAGCTGGGATTTGAACCCATGACCTCTGACTCCAAAGCCTGTGCTCTTTCGACTGTGCCATGATACTTTGTATATATATATATATACATATATATATCTCAAATATATATATCAAAGTGCTCACCAGATATGGTTGCAAGTGCATAGATGATATAGAAGGGAAACAGCATGACCTAGTGGAAAGAGTGTGGGCTTGGGAGTCAGAGGATCTGGGTTCTAATCCTGACTGCCACTTGACTGCTGTATGATTTTGGGCAAGTCACTTCAATTCTCTGTGCCTCTGTTTCCTCATCTGTAAAATGGGGATTAAAACTGTGAGCCCTATGTGGGACATGGACACTGTCCAATCTGATACTCACGTATGTACCTCAGCACTTATTACAGTGCCTGGCACATTTGTTAAGCATTTAACAGATTAGAAAGTGAAGAAGATTTGAAGAGCTTCTTATTAAAAGTTAAGGAACAGAGCAAAAAGATGGGCCTACATTTGAATGTCAAAAAAATTAAGATCATGACAACTGGAAGTTTAAACACAACACAATTGTAGTGGATGGAGAGAAGATTGAAATAGTTGACAATTTTTCTCTCCTAGGATCGATAATCAATAATAAAGGAACTAGTAGTCAAGAAATACGCCGAAGATCAATGTTAGGAAAACTTGCTAAGAAGAGCCTGGAAAAAGTCGTGAAACATGCCGATGTAGTAATTGCCACAAAAATACAAATCGTCAATTCTATGCCGTTTCCAATGACAGTGTATGGATCTGAAAGCTGGACAGTGAAAAAACAGGATAGAAAGAACATCTATTCTTTTGAAATATGATATTGGAGAAGGCTTTTGTGAATACAGTGGACTGCCTGAAAAAGAAACAAATGGATTTTGGAGCAAATTAAGTCAAAGTGGTCTTTGGAAGGCCAAATGACTCAACTTAGATTACCATATTTTGGACACATATCAGAAGGAGTAATTCTCTGGAGAAGACATTAATGCTAGAAAAAGTCCAGGGAAAATGTGGAAGAGGCAGACTGGCAGCTAGATGGATAGAGACTATAACAGTGATAAGGGAAGAACCGTTAGAGAGGTTATGGATTATGGCAGAAGACAGGACATTCTGGAGCAAATAAATACGTAGAGTCCCTATGAAACAGAAATGACCCGATGACACTTGATAACGATAATAGTAAAAAAAGGGGAACTCTTTCTCTTTGTGTCTCTTTGTGTCTATCTCTTTGTGTGTGTGTATGTGTGTGTGTGTCTGTGTGTGTGTGTGTGTGTGTCTCCATGTCTCCAACCTAAGACCATTTCCTCTTGTTCAGCCCTCTGTGGGTATAGAGAACTGCTCCTGTCCTTGAAGGCAATGATTAAGTTCTAATTGCCAGCTGTGTGACTTTGGGCAAGTCACTTCACTTCTCTGTGCCTCAGTTCCCTCATCTGTAAATGGGGATGAAGACTGTGAGCCTGCCGTGGGACAACCTGATCACCTTGTAACCTCCCCAGAGCTTAGAACAGTGCTTTGCACATAGTAAGAGCTTAATAAATGCCATTATTATTATTATTATTCTACCCCATCCCTGGCACTCTCAGCCTTCTGTTCCCCAGGTTCAACAGCCCGGGTTCTTCACCTTTTCCTAGGACTGACCGCATCTGAGCACCAGTTTTAACTCTCAGCGGGCCGGCCGGAGCTGACCACCTGAGGTTGAGGAGAGGTTGTGGGATGGATGGGCCTCGGGAAGCCCCTGCCAGATCCAGCGGGGCTTCCCACCCAGCCCCATCCCTGGTCCCTTTTCCCAGCCCCAGCCCTGGCCTGGGGCTAAGGTTTCTCTCCCCGGGCATCCTGCCTGCTGCTGGGGCTGTGAGGGTCGCATGGGCCCGGACCCCATGGTGGTTATGGGGCTGCAGGGGATAGGATGTCAGCGGCTGAGCCCTTGAAAATCCCATCTCACTGGGCCCATCTCCCTGATGTTTTCACTGAAACCATCAATCAGCATCTGAGACACGATCATATTTTATAGCTGGAGGCACTGGTGAAACCCAAGCCTCTGCTTCAGCCTGCCTGCTAGGAGGGATCAAGGCAGAGCCCCGGACGTGGTGTTAACCCTTGGAGATCGGGCAGAAAATCTTTGCCAACCCCTCTAGCCACAACCCCAGGAGCTGGTGGACTTGAGAGAGGAGAACTGTGTGGAAGGTGGCTCCCAAGACCTTCCCAAGAGAGGAAGGTCCTCTCAGAGCTCAAGAGAGGTCATTCATTCATTCGGTCATATTTATCGAGTGCTTACTGTGTGCAAAGCACTGTACTAAATGCTTGGGAGAGTACAATATAACAATAGACACATTCTCTGCCCACAACAAGCTTACAGTCTAGAGTGGGAGACAGACATTAATATAAATAAATGAATTACAGATATCTTCTTAAGTGTTTTGGGGCTGGGAAAGGGGATGGATAAAGGGAGCAAATCAGGGTGATGCAGAAGGGAGTGGGAGAAGAGGAAAGGGGGGCTTTATCGAGGGAGGCCCTTTGGAGGAGACGTTTTCTCTGTCCACAACAAGCTCACTGTCTAGAGGTCAGGCTACTCAGCATCCCATAGGTTTCTTTATTCCTCCCTGAGAGGAGGAATTATGTCTATCAATAGTATTGTACTTTTCTGAGCACTTGGAACAGTGCTGTGTACACAGTAGGTGCTCAATAAATACCACCGATTGATTGATTCAGTCATTGAATTGCTCATCTTGGCGTTTTCAGAATTTAAAGCCAAGCTTGGCTTGACAGGAAAGTTCTTTGATGACTTAGGTTGTGAGGGGGTGAGGGCGAAGGGGAACTTCTAGGGGTCAAGTTGTCTATCCCCCTGCTCCTAGCAGGGTTGTACCATACCTATCCATCTATCAATCAATCGATAATATTTACTGAGCACTTTGTTAGGAGCACTTTACTAAACATTAGGGAGAGTACAATGGAGTTAGAAGACATGATCCTTTCCCTCAAAGAGCTTGCAATCTAGTGGGGAAGACAGCCTCAAAAAAGATGGCATCTCCAGGTTTGCTCTGTAGACACACTGAAGAGGACCATTCTTCTATGTGGAACTGGAATCTCCTTTTTCCCAATTTAAGCCCAAAGATGACAAGACATTCTTGTGTGTACACAAGTAAAACATGCCTTACTTAGTAGCTGAAAGGCAGTGCCAACACCAAGATCCTTTCTCAGAGCAAAAGACCCATTCACTCAACACTACCCACCATCAGAAAATAAAATATCCCCACAAAATAGTCAACACCCAGAACTGCAGTATTCAGAAAACACATCTTCAGAAATGGGACCTGTACGTAATCAGCCCTCAGCCAAGGCAAAAGTTATTTATGCTGGGAGATGACAAAGCCTTCTTTTTCCCAGTTACTTTACTCCCTGTGGATTTCGTTGGGGGATACATACTATGGGCTGCTAAATGGTGTGACTTATTTGCAAACCTGCTGTAATACCCTGAGAGGGTAAGCTCCTTCTTCCAGTGAAAACAATGTCATTGAAGCCTCTTCTCAGGGAGGAGCTGTGGCCTAGTGGAAAGCATACAGGGCCTTGAAGTCAAGAGGCATAAATTGTAGTCCAAGAGGCATAATTTCTAGTCCTAGATCTGCCCCTAGGCTGCTATGTGGCCTTGGGCAAGTCACCTAACCTCTCTGGACCTCAGCTTTCTCATGTGTAAAACAGGGTTGAATATATCTACCTTTCTCTTTCTCCCTCCTACTTCTGTGAGCTCCCTTCTACTACTGTGAGCATCATGTGGAACAGGAACTGTGTCTGACCTGACTATCTCGTATCTACCCCTCAACACTTCATACAGTGCTTGGAGTAGATTCATTGTAAGTGCTTAAAAAAGACTGTTAAAAATGAAATAGGTAAAGTTAGAGCACTTTGGAAATAGCTCATTGCGGGCAGGGAATGTGTCTGTTATTGTAGTACTCTCCCCAGCGCTTAGTATAGTGCTCTGTACACAGTAAGCTCTCAATAAATATGACACCGACTAGTCAAGGAACTGTATTATTACAGAATCTGACACCCACAGATGCACTAAGATTTGTTAAGAAGATCTCGCCCTTAGTCTCTCTGTCTCACTCTCATGTATTCTGTCAAGCAGGCTTTTGGGAAATGGAAATAATATATCAATCAATCAATCAGTGGTATTTATTGAGTGCTTATTGTGTGCAGGCTTGGGAGAGGATAATAAAACAGAGTTGGTAGACACATTCCCTGCCCACAGGGAGCTTACAGTACAGAGGGACAGACATCGATATAAATAAATAAATAAATTACGGCTGTGTACATAAATGATGTGTGTTCGAGGTTGGGGTGACTATTAAGTTCATAAAGGGTTAGCATCACACCTGATGCTCCAGACAGAGTATGGTCACAAAGAAAGGATTACCATCCTTGGAGGTTGTCACTGGTGGCCAACTCAGTAGGGGCAAGGTGCTTTCTGTGTGGGTATTCCTAAATTTAAAGCTTCTTTTCCAGGATATTCTTTCCAAAGCTACTGCTCTGCAGCGAAAATCCTCTAGTATTTTAATACACTACAATGTTAATAATGATTGGGGTATTTGTTAAGCATTTACCATGGGCCAAGCACTGTACTAAGTGCTAGGGTAGATCCAGTGCTTAGAACAGTGCTTGGCATGTAGTAAACACTTAGCAAATACCAGTCTTTCCTGGTAACTGACACCAAGGACAAAGGAGATCTCCCAGAGGGGCGGTGGTTGGAGGAGTGGGGTTAGGAGGAAGGGAGTTTCTGAGGCAGGCAGAAGCCTTCTCCAGGAGAAAATGACACCCGATGTGTTGGGGTGACCGTTTTACAGTCTGACTGGACTGGCTTGATGAATGGCTATTGGTAAATCAATTTTCTGAGGTTTGATGTTTTTGTGAGAGAAGTAGAGGAGGCTTAGTCCTCTTTGGTGGATGGCTGTCACAGGAAGAGGAGTTTCAAGAAAAACCAGCAAAGAGATTTAGTCTGTGAGGAGATGTCTTCAGTTCTAGTGGAAAGCATATAAGGGCTTGAAGCCAAGGGACATGAGTTCTAGGGCTCTGAGAGTTCATGTGGTCCATTTCACTGCCTCTGGGCCGGGCCCCATCCCAGATGGATGATAATCTGTTCTTCTTTTAAGTGTTTTTTGTTAAATGCTTGCTATGTGTCAAACACTGTTTGAAGCTTGGGGGTAGGTACAGGTTCATGAGGTCAGACACAGTCCCTGTCCCACTTGTGGCTCATAGTCTAAGTAGGAGGGAGAACAGGTATTTTATAGTTGAGGAAACTGAGGCATAGAGAAGTTAAGTGACTTGTCCAAGGTCACGCAACAAGCAATTGGCAGAGCTGGGACTAGGTCCTCTGAATTCCGGGCCCGTGCTCTTCCCTGCCTTCTTATTCAGAGTTTACAATCCTCCAGAGAAGGCGATTCCCTCACTTTCCATAGTATAGTATATTATGTATTCTGAGTACTAAATTTGAAAATATTCCTATGTCCTCCCCTGTTTGAGCGGGTGGGCCTTATGGGCATGGAATGTGGCTCATACATCTGTTGTACTCTCCTAAGCACTTAGTACACTACAAGGCACATCTGTTGTACTCTCCTAAGTGCTTGTCTGTCTCCCACTTCTAGACTGTGAGCCCGTTGTTGGGTAGGGACCATCTCTATATGTTGCAGACTTGTATGCATTCATTCTATCATGTTTATTGAGCGCTTACTGTGTGCAGAGCACTGTACTAAGCACTTAGGAAGTACAAGTTGGCAACACATAGAGACGGTACCAACCGAACAATGGGCTCACAGTTTAGAAGGGGGAGACAGACAACAAAACAAAGCATGTACTTCCCAAGCGCTTGGTACAGTGCTCTGCACACAGCGCTCAATAAATACAATTGAATGACTGAATGCAAGGCACCATCACAACATCTTCAAAAGCTGCCCTTTCCTCTACTTCCAAACTGTTACCACGTTAATCCTATCACTTATCCTATGCTCCCTTGATTACTGTATCAGCCTCTTTGCTGACCTCCCTGCTTCCTGTCCCTCCCCACTCCAGTTCATCCTTCACTCCGCTGCCCAGATCATTTTTCTACAAAAACGTTCAGGCCGTGTTTCCCCACTCCGCAAGAACATTCAGTGATGGCCTCCAACTTATACTTCCCAAGCGTTTAGTACAGTGCTCTGCACACAGTAAGTGCTCAATAAATATGATTGAATGAATGAATGACCCATCCACCTCTGTATCAGACAGAAACTCCTTATCATCGACTTTAAAGCACTCAATCACCTTGCCTTCTCCTACCTCATTCATTCATTCATTCAATCGTATTTATTGCGCGCTTACTGTGTGCAGAGCATTGTACTAAGCACTTGGGAAGTACAAGTTGGCAACATATAGAGATGGTCCCTACCCAACAGCGGGCTTACTACAACCCAGCCCACACACTTCACTCTAATGCCAATCTACTCGTTGTAGCTCGAACTTGTCTATCTCGCCACGGACATCTTGCCCACAACCTACCTCTGTCCACCGAAAGTCCTCCCTCTTCATATTCGACAATCACTCTCCCCCTCTTTCCAAACTTTACTGAAGGCACATCAACTGTCCTGAAGTCCAGCCCCCACCTCAGCGAACAGCCTAAGCTCTCCAGTACCGATCACATGAGCCCTTAAACCTCCCCGAGGATGGAGATTCCCTCTTTAGTTTGTTTCAGGGTCTAATCCTCCTGGCAGACAGAGTTGTCCCTTAGGCCTAATGGAACTCTCCCTTTGGTGCTATTTCTATTAATAATGATGATGGCATTTGTTAAGCGCTTACTATGTGCCGATGCGCTGAACAGTGTGTGTGTTTGTGTGTGTTGTGTGTAGGGTGGGTGGGGGTCCTGGGAAGTGTCCCTGAGGGTGTGGCTAATCTCTCAAATTGTGAAAATTAACTGGGGAGCCTGAGGCTGAAGCCTCTGTGAACGCTTACTGACCGAGCCTGTTCAATGCAGCTTCTTGGTCCAGCCCTGAGCCTTCTCCTTGCACTGGCTTCGGCCTGGGTATTTATTTACAGCTCCTTCTTCCCATCTGGAGAGCTCTGCATGGGAGCCGGCCCCCCACCCCCCGCCCCTGGAAACCGGCTCACCTGCTTCCTTCATTCACCAGTGGCCCCTGGGCACACCATTAAACATGAAGCCCATGAAGCAGGCTGGCTTAGTGGAAAAAACCATTGATATGCCTGGAAGGCCTGGGGGGGTATGGGTTCTAATCCTGACTCTGCTACTTATCTGCTGTGTGACCTTAACTTCTCTGTGCCTCAGTTTCTTCAACTGTAAAATGGGGTTTCGAGATCTGTTCTCCCTCTTACTAAGATTGTGACCTCTGTGTGGGAAAGGGACTGTGTCCAACCTGATTAACTTGTATCTACCCCAGAGCATAGGGCAGTGCTAGACCAATAATAAGTGCTTAACTAATACCATCATCATCGTAATAACTAAAGGCTAACAGGGGAATCAGGACAGATACAGGTCTCTCAACAGTACAAATGGCAGAAGCCCATCACATAAAGATCCTCCAAAACAAAAGAAACACCAACACATCGTGACAGAAATAAACATATGTGATCAAGTGGAGGAATTAAAATAGCTGTAGTCTGTTGGGGTTAATTTAAAAAGGTTGATTGAAAGATGTGGATTATTAGATGCATGAGACAGAACAGTTAATAATAATGGTGGTAATATTTGTTAAGCACTTATCATCATCATCATCATCAATCATATTTATTGAGCGCTTACTATGTGCAGAGCACTGTACTAAGCGCTTGGGAAGTACAAATTGGCAACATATAGAGACAGTCCCTACCCAACAGTGGGCTCACAGTCTAAAAGCACTTATAATGTGCTAAGCAATGGTGTAACTGTAAGATAAACAGATTGGACACAGTCCCTGTCCTACCTGGGGTTCACAGTCTAAAGGATTGGGAGAGTGGGTTCCTTTGCCCTATTTTATAGATGAGGAAACTGAGGCCCAGACAGGGGGAGTGCTTTGCTGTGCTATGAGTGAGACTGATTGCTTAGCATGGTGTTTGGCATGTGGTAAACACTTAAGCATCATCATTATTATTATTATTATTATTAAATGGCCCAGGCTTTCAGAGCCAAGACTAGAACTCAAGTCCTTTGAATCCCAGGCCCAGCCTTTCTGGGGCTCAATGTAAAAGTTTTTTTTTGTTGTTGTTGTTCTTGATACATTCTTCCTAGAATCCTCACTCTCCCTCTTGTTCTTGATTCTCATACCTCCAACTCATGGTCTTCCTCAGCTGGTCTCCCCTGGAAGAGTCACCAAACCACATCCTTCCCCACCTTCAAAGCTCTTCTAAGAAGCCACCTCGTCACTTTTCCCTCTCAACCTATATACTAATTTGTTAGTGATTAATTCATCTACCCGTGTTAAGTAGTAATTGCTTAAATTCTTTACTTGCTATGTCTTCATCAGTGTAATCCCCATTAGATGGTAAATGCCGTGAGCGATGAGATTACCCCTCAATTTCTGTGTGCTTCTCAAGTGCCTAGTGTAATATTTTGCACACAGTAAGTGTTCAGAAAATATTGTTTGTGGGGTTCTGTGGTCTCAAACCAGATTGCTGATGGGCTAACTGAGCAAGCCGTGGCTTACAACACTCACCACTCTGAGGGGCCGAACACCAGGATGACTTGTTAAGAGTTTACTACAGTGCTCTGCACACAGTAAGCACTCAATAAATACGATTGAATGAAATGGGTGAGATTTCTCAGTGGGAACTGCTGCTGTGGAGTCTCAGAGATATTCTTTTCTGTGACCACAGAATGCACCCATTCTCCCTACCAGCTGTCTCACACTGTGGGCTACTGGGCACAGTGGACCAGGCGAGAGAGTGGGATTGGTTCAGTGTAAACCATCCCCACTATTGGAAAAAAAAACCAAACAAACCCTCATTCACAGGTCCTGCTGGCTGTGGGATGAACAATCTTAAAGACATCTTAAAGATGAACGATACTTGCCCAAATGGGCAAGGATGACTCTGCTGTTACTTCAGTATTCACCTCAAACTATTCTCAATTCTGCCTCTGCCCCCAGTCAGTGGACTGAGTTGTCTCAATGTTCTGTTCATAATAAAAGTAATTGTGGTACTTTATAAGTGCTTACTCTGTGCCAAGCACTGTCCTAAGCACTGTGACCACGAGATAATCAGGTTGGATACTGTCCCAATCAATCAGTGGTATTTATTGAGCACTTACTGTGTGCAGAGCATTATACTAAGTGCTTGGGAGAGTACAATATAACAGAGTTGGTAGACAGGTCCCTTGCTCACCAGGAGCTTACAGTTTAGAGGGGGAGGCAGACATTAAAATAAATTATGGGTATGTATATAAGTGCTGTGGGGCTGAGGGTGTGGTGAATCAAGAGTACAGATACAAGTGCAAGGGCGAGTCAATAGGGAGAGGAAGTAGGGGAAATGAGGGCTTAGTCAGAGAAGGCTTTTTGGAGGAGGTATGATTTTAATTCTGAAGAAGCACTATTAGGGCAGTAGAAGAAGCAGTAGAAAGGCAATCCTGGTCCCACATAGGGCTAACAGTCTAAGCAGGAGGGAGAACAGGTTTTGAATCCCCATTTTACTGATGAGGAAACTGAGGTCCAGAGACATTAGGTTCATTCCATCGTATTTCATTGTTTTATTTATTGAGCCCTCGCTATGTGCAGAGCACTGCAGTAAATGCTTGGGAGGGTACACTTTAACAATAAACAGACCCATTCCCCACCCACAGCTAGCTTAAAGTCTAGAGGGGACTTGCCCTGTTTCTCCTCCCTCTTTCATGGTTTAAACTACCATGGCCTCATCCTGTCCTGCTCCTTGTCCCTTAGTCCATTTCCTTTTTCCAGGGTGCCCCAGGTGCTTTCCTTTCTCTTCCTTCCTTCCTTCCCAGCCTCCCGCCTAACCCCATCGCTGCCACCCTCCTTTCTGCAGAGACACTCGCCTTGCTGTGACTAATCCAGTGGGTATGTTGTGGGCACATTGTAAAAACATTGGATTTTGGTGTCTCACAGGGGAATGCGGCTGTGAGTCACCAGAAAGGACCGGAGCTGGTTTCTCCCGCCTCCTCATTATGCATTCCCAACAGCTGGCTGGGTTTCAACTTTTCTAATGGCTGAACCCCAGGGTGGACATCTGCTCCTTATCTTCAGGGACACCTCCCTCCTCTCAGTCAGACCCTTCAGCTGAGAAGCCAAACAACTGGTCTGCGATGACTCCGGTGAAGGGGATGGCCATCTCCGGAACCAAAATACATCGCTTATGGGCAGAATGGCCCAGTGGTTTGAGGAGTGTGGAGTGGAAGGATTTCCCTTCACTAGGAGTCAAGAGGAGAAGTGCTTGGTTTGGCCTCTGTGTCTGACTAATGGCGTGGTTTGGGGCAAGTCGCTTAGCTCCTCAGTTTTCCTGATCTGTAAAATGGGGCTGTTGGTATCTGGTAAGAAGACTCAAAGAAGTGGAAACATTATAATAATACTTGACAGGCCTCGTTCTCACCTGTCCTGCCATCGACCCCTGGCCCACATCCTCCCCCTGGCCTGGAATGCCCTCCCTCCGCACATCAGCCAAGATAGCTCTCTTCCTCCCTTCAAAACCCTACTGAGAGCTCACCTCCTCCAGGAGGCCCCCCAGACTGAGCCCCTTTTTCCTCTCCCCCTCCCAATTCCCCCTGCCCTGCCCACTTCTCCTCCCCACAGCATCTGTATATATGTTTGTACAGGTTTATTACTCTATTTATTTTACTTGTACATATTTACTATTCTATTTATTTTGTTAATGATGTGCATCTAGCTTTATTTCCATTTATTCTGATGACTTAATAATAATAATAATAATGATGGCATTTATTGAGCGCTTACTATGTGCAAAGCACTGTTCTAAGCTCTGGGGAGGTTACAAGGTGATCAGGTTGTCCCCGGGGGGGCTCACAGTTTTAATCCCCATTTTACAGATGAGGTAACTGAGGCCCAGAGAAGTGAAGTGACTTGCCCAAAGTCACACAGCTGACAATTGGCGGAGCCGGGATTTAAACCCATGACCTCTGACTCCAAAGCCCATGCTCTTTCCACTGAGCCACGCTGTGGACAGGTGTCAACCTGTCTACATGTTTTGTTTTGTTGTCTGTCTCCCCCTTCTAGATGGTGAGCCCGTTGTTGGGTAGGGACTGTCTCTATATGTTGCCAACTTGTACTTCCCAAGTGCTTAGTACAGTGCTCTGCACACAGTAAGAGCTCAATAAATACAATTGAATGAATGAATGACTGAACCGTAGATAACTGATTCTAGATCACTTTTCCTACTGAGATCTCCAGACTTTTTCCTGTCTCTTTCATCTTTACAAGGCCTCTGGGAAGCGGTAAGGGTGATGTTATCCCTAGGAGAAGAAAGTAGAGCACAGAGAGGTTGGTGACTTGCAAAAGGTCACAGTTCTAAACTGTGAGCCCACTGTTGGGTAGGGACTGTCTCTATATGTTGCCATCTTGTACTTCCCAAGCGATTAGTACAGTGCTCTGCACACAGTAAGCACTCAATAAATACGATTGAATGAATGAATGAATGAATGAATGACATGTCAGTGGCAGGAACCAGGACTAGGAGCCAGATTTCCTAAATCCCCAACCAATACTTTGTTGGGTTGTTCATGATTTATCTGAATGACCATCTTTTCTTGGAGGTGATTTATCTGAATCAATTAATCAATCAATAAAGAAGCAGCGTGGCTCAGTGGAAAGAGCACGGGCTTTGAAGTCAGTGGTCAGGGGTTCAAATCCCAGCTCTGCCACTTGTCAGCTGTGTGACCTTGGGCAAGTCACTTAACTTCTCTGTGCCTCAGTTCCCTCATCTGTAAAATGGGGATGAAGACTGTGAGCCCCACTGGGACAACCTGATCACCTTGGATCCCCCCCAAGTGCTTAGAACAGTGCTTTGCACATAGTAAGCACTTAACAAATGCCATCATTATTATAGAGAAGCAGCGTGGCTCAGTGGAAAGAGCACGAGCTTTGGAGTCAGAGGTCGTGGGTTCAAATCCCAGCTCTGCCAATTGCCAGCTGTGTGACTTTGGGCAAGTCACTTCACTTCTCTGTGCCTCAGTTACCTCATCTGTAAAATGGGGATTAAGACTGTTAGCCCCATGTGGGTCAACCTGATCACCTTGTAACCTCCCCATCGCTTAGAACAGTGCTTTGCACATAGTAAGCACTTAATAAGTGCCATTAAAAAAATCGGAGGTATTGATTGAGCCAGTTACTGTGTGCAGAACACTGTGCGAAGTGATTAGGAGAATATAACAGAATTGATAGACACAATCCCTGCCTGCATGGTGTTTACAGTCTAGAGTGGGAGACAGACATTAATATAAATCATTTATAATGTCTGAATTCCCATCTCTTCCTTGAACCTTCTCAGCATTTTCCAAGTGAATTAGCAATCCAATAGGATAAATGGGGAAATATCCACAAGCACCCATTTGATTCTTTAGGGCAGATTTCAGTCAATCGATCCATGACATTTATCTATCTATCTATCTATAAAAGTATCTGAATATTTTATTTATTTAATTGTTTATATTAATGCCTGTCTCCCCCTCTAAATTGTAAGCTCATTGAGGGCAGGGAATGTGTATGTTTATTGTTATACTGTACTTTCCCAAGCACTTAGTACAATGTTTTGCACACAGTGAGCACTCAATAAATATGACTGACTGCATGATTTATTTATTTATTTGGTAAATGCTTACTATAATGGCATTTGTTAAGCGCTTACTCTGTGCTAAGCACTGTTCTAAGTGCTGGGGGGAATATAACGTGATCACGTTGTCCCACATGGGGCTCACAGTCTTAACTCCCATTTTACAGATGAGGTAATTGAGGCACAGAGAAGTGAAGTGACTTGCCCATAGTCACACAACTGGCAAGAGGAGAAGCCGGCATTAGAACCCATGACCTCTGACTCCCAAACCCGGGCTCTTTCCACTGAGCCACACTGCTTCTCTATTACTAGGCATTGCACTAAGCGCTGGGGTAGATACAAAATAATCAGGTTGGACTCAGTCCCCATCTCACATGAGGCTCACAGTCTGAATCCCCATTTTACAGATGAGGTAACTGGGCACAGAAGAGTTAAGTGACTTGTCCAGTATCACACAGCAGGTAAGTAAGTGCATACTGGGAGGAGAGCACTGTATTAGGTGCTTGAGAGAACATGACACAATAGAGTTGGTGATTTAAGATGTCACCCGTTGTGTGACACCCCTTTACCCACCCACCCTTCCACACACCCGGTTCCTCTGCAGCCTCCATTAGCATACTTGTAACTTCCCAAGCGCTTAGTACAGTGCTCTGCACACAGTGCACATAGTGACTCTATGGATATACTTTCTCCAGAATTCATTCAATCTTATTTATTGGGTGCTTACTATGTGCAAAGCACTGTTCTAAGTGCTGGGGAGGTTACAAGGTGATCAGGTTGTCCCACGGGGCGGGGGGCTTACAGTCTTCATCCCTATTTTACAGATGAGGTAACTGAGGCACAGAGAAGTGAAGTGACTTGCCCAAAGTCACACAGCTGACAATTGGTGGAGGCTGGATTAGAACCCATGACCTCTTACTCCCAAGCCCGGGCTCTTTCCACTGAGCCACCCTCCAGAATGTCCTGTCCTGTGCCACAATCTGCAGCCTTTCTAATGGTTCTTCTGTAACTGTTGTTATGGTCTTTATCCATCTAACTGCTGGTCTGCCTCTTTTACGTTTTCCCTGGACTTTTCCTAGCATTAGTGTCTTCTCCAGAAAATTAATTCCCCTGATTCTGTGTCCAAAATATGCTAATCTAAGTTGAGTCATTTGGCCTTCCAAAGACTACTTTGGTTTAATTTGCTCCGAAATCCATCTGTTTCTTTTTCAGGCAGTCCATTGTATTCACAAAAGCCTTCTCCAATACCACATTTCAAAAGAATCAATGTTCTTTCTATTCTGTTTTTTCACTGTCCAGCTTTCAGATCCATACATTGTCACTGGTCCCTATATCGGAAGCACCATAGAGCTGACGATTTGTATTTTTGTTGCAATTGTTACATCGGCATGTTTCATGACTTTTTTTCAGCCTCTTCATAGCAAGTCTTTCTAACATGATAGAAGCAGTGTGGCTCAGTGGAATGGGCACGGGCTTTGGAGTCAGAGGTCATGGGTTCAAATCCCAGCTCCGCCACTTGTCAGCTGTGTGACTTTGGGCAAGTCATTTGACTTATCTGGGCCTCAGTGGCCTCATCTGTAAAATGGGGATGAGGACTGTGAACCCCCGTGGGACAACCTGATCATCTTGTAACCTCCCCAGCGCTTAGAACAGTGCTTTGCACATAGTAAGCACTTAATAAATGCCATTATTATTATTATTATTACTATTATTATTATTAATTGTATTCCATGACTACTAGTTCCTTTATTATTGATTGTCAATCCCAGGAGAGAAAAATTGGTAAGTGCTTAACAGATACCATTGGGGAAAAGAAAAAGCTGGTCTCAGGGGACATTTGATGTGGACATGAGGGCAGCAGCTTGTAGGAGAAGACAAACATCTTAAAACCTTCACTCCTACTAGATTTTAAGCTCCTCTCCTAGATTCTAAAGTTACATGAAGGCAGGGATCTTGTCTATTGTATTGTACTCTTCCAGGTGCTTAGTACCGTCCTCTGCACACAGTATGTGCTCCATAAATACCACTGATTAATTGACTGATAGAAAATAAACTGGCGAGAAAGGAAGGCCTATGGAGGATATCGGCATTCCAACAACTGGAGGGCAGAACATAAGAAGCAGGCTGAGTTTGCAGGAGAAAGTATCGGAATTAGATGCGAGGAAGACCTTCCTGATGGTTAGGATTGCAATAGTGCAACAGTTGGTAGGGGGAAGTTAGGGCATGTTAGCATGAGAATTGGGCGATGTTAACTTGGACATGGGACAAGGCTTATGGCTCTGGATTTCCTGACCTTGAGAGGTTTTTCATCTCATTTTCCCCTTCTTTCCTTCTCCCTCCCTCTACCAACACCAGATTGGTACCAGGGTCCCTGAGCACTCTCTCGTTTCTGTCTGTTGCTCCTTCAACCAATCAATAGTAGTTTCTGAGCTCCTGCTGTGTGAAGAGCACTGCACTAAGTGCTTAGGAAATTCAATAGAATTAGAAGATGTGATAACAATAATAATGATGATGGCATGAAGCGCTTACTATGTGTCAAGCACTGTTCTAAGCGCTGGGGGAGATACAAGGTAATTAGGTTGACCCATGTGGGGCTCAGTCTTAATCCCCATTTTACAGTTGAGGTAACTGAGGCCCAGAGAAGTGAAGTGACTTGCCCCAGGTCACACAGCTGACAAGTGGTGGAGCTGGGATTAGAACCCATGACCTCTGACTCCCAAGCCTGGGCTCTTTCCACTGAGCCATGCTGATCCATGCTGTCATGAAGCTTACAATCTAGTGGAGGAGACAGATGCTAAAATGGTTTATAGATAGGCAGCAGAAGAGAACAGGAATGTGTAATCAATTAGTCGCCCTTCTCAGGGTCGCACCTGGAGAGTTTCCAGTACTCTACTGGTCTTGACTAAGGGAGGAAGAGTCAAGAAGAGGCATATCCATTGTATTTCTAGCTTGGGCAGTGGTTAGTGAGTGGAAGATAATCTTATATGAGTCAAAACTCACCTGTGCTGGGCAGTGTGGCATGGGAAAGAGTCGAGGGTGGGGAATTGAGTTTACTGCATGGAAGGAGGCAATGGTAAACCACTTCCTTATTTTTACCAATAAAATTCTATGGATACACTATCAGAAAAATTGAAGAAGGAGGTGGGGCATTCTGGGAGAGATGTGTCTATGGTGTCGCTATGGGTTGGAGATGAGTAGACAGCATGACAAGACAAGAATCAATTAATCATTGGTATATATTGAGTGCTTACTGTCTAACAACCACATGGACAGCCTGTTTTCAACCATGTCTCCTCCCCAGTGTCATTTGCTAAGGGTGCCAACAGGAAGTGGAGCTGTTATGGCTCATTTCCAATCCTTAGGCCAGCTTGCTTAATTTTGGGGTCAGCCCATATATTACTTTTTGAGGTGTGGCCTCTGGGTTGGAGTGAGAAGGGTGGCACCCGTGCCAAGGATAAGCAACCAAGAGTATCTAGTGAGCACCTGGTGAATGCAGTACACTGCCATCAGAAGTTGGGAGATGCCAACAGGGTGAGGAGACCTGAGCCCCTACCCACATTCATTCATTCATTCAATCATATTTGTTGAGTGCTTGCTGTGTGCAGAGCACTGTACTAAGCTCTTGGGAAGTACAAATAGGCAATATGTAGAGACGATCTCTACCAAACAATGGGCTCATAGTCTAGAAGACTGGCTCACCCCCAGGGATCTTACACTCTTTCAGGGGATTCACAGATTACTTCCAAGTAGTGGGCACCAGAGAAAAAGCAGAGTACACATGATGATAAAGGGGAGTAGGGCAAGTTATATGAATAAAAATAAATAGAGTTCCAATAATGGTGATGTTGGCTAAGTGCTATGTGCCCAGCACTCCACTAAGCACTGGGGTAGAGCCTCCTTTCTCTCCCCCTCCCCATCCCCCCCGCCTTACCTCCTTCCCCTCCCCACAGCACCTGTATATATGTTTGTATAGATTTATTACTCTGTTTTACTTGTACATATTTACTATTCTATTTATTTTATTTTGTTAATTTGTTTTTTTGTTTGTCTCCCCCTTCTAGACTGTGAGCCCGTTGTTGGGTAGGGACCGTCTCTACATGTTGCCAACTTGTATTTCCCAAGCGCTTAGTACAGTGCTGTGCACACAGAAAGCACTCAATAAATACGAATGAATGAATGAATGCTTGTTATGGGCAGGGAATGTGTCTACCAACTCTGTTATATTGTACTCTCAAGCGCTTCGTTCAGTGCTTCTGCATACAGTAAGCCCTCAGTAAATATAATTGATTGATTGGAGAGTACAATTCAACAGAATTGGTAGATATTCCCTGTCCACAACAACCTTACAATTTGGAGAAAGTGTAAGTACAGCTATATAAGTGGACTCATGGGCTGTGAGTGTGTAAATGCAGAAGGCGGGGCAGAAGGGCTAAGAGGGAAGTTGGGAACATGTGACCCGCAGATGAGAAGAATAAGTCAGGGAAGGCCTCCTGCAAGATGTGGGATTTCTGAAGAACCTGGAAGGTAGGGAGAGCTGTGGTCTGGTGGATTTGAAGGGGGAGGGAATCCCGGGCTGGAGGAAGAACAGGAGTTCCATGTGGGACAGGGACTCTCTCCCAACTGATTAACCTATGTCTACCCCAGTGCTTAGTAAAATAATTGGCATAGAATAAGCATTTAATAAGCACCACTGGGAAGCAATGTGGTCTAATGGAAAGAGCATGGAATCAGAGGAACTAGGTTCTAATCCCAGTTCCACCACTAGTCTGTTGTGTGAGCTTAGGCAAGTCACTTCACTTCTCTATGCCTCAGTTTCTTCACTGTAACATGGGGTTCAGTACCTATTCACCCTCCTACTTACACTGGGATCCCCATGTGGGATAGGGATTGTGTCCAATCTGAGTATCTGGAATCTACTCCAGCGCTTAGTATATAGTAAGCACTTAATAAATGCCACAGTTTTTTTATTGTCATAATTGTGATGATGATAGTCTAGAAGGGCATACAACAGAGGTAAGAGGCCAGAGAAACAAGAACTAGGCACAGTGAGTAGGTTAGCTTGAAAGAAATCATGGTCTAATGGATGGGGCACAGGCCGGGGAATCAGAGGACCCAGATTCTGATCCTGGCTCTTCCACTTGTCTGCTGTGTGAACTTGGGCAAGTGACTTCACTTCTCTGTGCCTGTTACCTCATCTGTAAAATGGGGATTAAGAGTGTGAGCCCCATGTGGGACATGAACTCTATCCAACCCAGTTAACTTATCTACCCCAGAGCTTAGTTTATTCATTCATTCATTCAACCATGTTTATTGAGTGCTTACTGTGTACAGAGCAATG
Organism: Tachyglossus aculeatus; assembly: GCF_015852505.1. Lineage (NCBI taxonomy): Eukaryota > Metazoa > Chordata > Mammalia > Monotremata > Tachyglossidae > Tachyglossus > Tachyglossus aculeatus. The sequence continues at coordinate 57,436,559 of NC_052070.1, read as the reverse complement.
TACTAAGCGCTTGGAAAGTATAATTCAGCAACACATAGAGACAATCCCTACCCAACAACTGTCTCACAGTCTACAAGTGGGGAGGCAGACAACCAAACAAAACAAAACAAGTAGACAGGTATCAAGTTCAGTACCTGGCACATAATAAATGCTTAACAATTACCATAAAAAGGTGTAACTGTGGTGCAGAGGAGGTAGAGAGTGGATAAGTAAAAGGGACAGAACTGATGGGCTGCCTTAAAGTCAATGATTAGGTGTTTCTGCTTGAGGTGGAGAGGACTGGATAGTCTTTGAAAGTTTCTGAGGAGCGTGAAGATGTGGGCTGAATTATGTTTAAGAAAGAGAAGCAGCATTGCCTGGTGGAATGAGTATGGACCTGAAAGAGGACCTGGGTTCTAATCCCAGCTCTCCCACTTGTCTGCTATGCAACCTTGGACAAATCACTTTACCAGTCTCGGCCTCAGTTATTTTATCTGTAAAATGGAGATTAAATCCTCCTCCTTCTCCTCCCTAGACTGTGAGCCCCAGGATGGGTAGGGACTGGATCCAACCTAATTATCTTTTATCTACCCCATGCTTAGTACCGTATGCAGTAAGGGTTTAACAAGTACCATTAAAAAAAAGATGATCTGAACAACAAAATGCAATATGGACTGAAGAGGGGAGAGAATGAGGCAGGGGACTGAGTCAGGGCTATTTGGATGGAGAGGAAAGGACAGATCCAGGAGTTATTGTGGGGATAAAAATGGCAGGACTTAGAGATAAACTGAAAGAAAGTGACTATCAAGATGACTGATTTCAGAGGCGGGGAGATGGTAGTCTTGTCAACTGTGGTGGGAAAATTAGGTGGAGTAGAGGATTTGGGAGGGAAGATAAGGAGTTCACTTCCAGAATTTTCCCAATCCTGTTGCTACCCTGAGACCCTAGGCTTATGAGATGTGTGGGGTCAGAGACCCTTAGACTCTGTCCTTGGTGGGGGCTAGGAGGGACAGGCCCTGGAAGGGGAGGCGGAGGAGTAACTAGAGGAATGGTGTAGTAATAATAGTATTTATTATAGTGGTGTGGTGGAAAGCAGGATTGCCTAGTGGAAAGATCCTGGGTCTGGGATGCCAGAGGATTTGAAATCTAATCCAGGCTCCACCTACTTGCCTTCTGTGGGACCTTGGGCAAGTCACTTCACTTCTCTGTGCCTCACTTTCCTCATCTGTAAAACGGGGACTCAATACCTGTTCATTTCATTCATTCAATAATCTCCCTCCTGCTTAGGTGTTGAGCCCCATGTCGGGTAGGGACTATGTCCAACCTGATTTTCTTGTGTCTACCCCAGCATTTTGCTCCATGCTTAACACAAAGTAAGTGCTTACCAAATACAGCAATTATTATTATTAATTGCTATTATTTATTGAGCACTTGATCTGTGCAGACTCTTGCACTAAGGTTCATCTAGATTCTGGCCTGATGCTCCTTGCAAGGAAACTCACCTTCCTCAGTGAATTCAGAATTGGGCCCCTGAATGTGGCCCAGAATGTGAGGAAGCAGATTCATGTGGAGCCAGAGGGCATATGTCCGGCTGGGGGGAATGGTACCTGCTGCTCATCCAGTGACTTGACCAAAGCCTTCACTGACCAGTGTCCCCTGTGGCAAAATCCTTCCTGGCCCAAAGCTAAACATATGTGGATGGGGCCACTTCCCAACCTAACACTCCTTCTTTATAATCAAGATTATTATTATTGTTATTATTATTATTTTAATTGTAGTGCATATTATGTGCTGAGCACTGGGTCCCTTACGGTCACAGTCTGAGGCAGAACAAGAACAAATACTTGATCCTCATTTTACAGAGGAGGAAACTGAGGCCCAGTGAAGTCAACGTTGTTGGGTAGGGACTGTCTCTATATGTTGATGAATTGTACTTTCCAAGAGCTTAGTACAGTGCTCTGCACACAGTAAGTGCTCAATAAATAAGATTGAATGAATGAATGAAAGTGATTTTTCCAAGCTCGCACATAGTAATAATAACAATAACATTTGTTAAATGCTTACTATGTGCCAAGCACTGTTCTAAGTGCTGGGGGGGTTACAAGGTAGTCAAGTTATCCCATGTGGGGCTCAGTTTTAATTCCCATTTTACAGATGAGGTAACTGAGGCCCAGAGAAGTTAAGTGATTTGCTCAAAGTCACACAGCTGACAAGTGGCAGAGTCAGGATTAGAACCCATAACCTCTGACTCCCAAGCCCAGGCTCTTCTCACTGAGCCACGCTGCTTCTCTACATGCAAACAGCATGAACTCGTGGAAAGATAACAGGCCCAAGACTCAGAGGATCTAGGTTCTAATAGTGGCTCTGCCAACTGCCTGCTCTGTGACCTTGGGCCGGTCAAAACTTCCCTGGACCTCAGTTTCTTCTACTGTAAAATGGGAATTCAATACCTGTTCTCCCTCGAATTTACACTGTCACCCCGCTGTGCGACAGGTACTGTGTTCGACCTGATTAACTGGTATCTACCCCAGTGCTTAGAATAGTGCTTAACACATAATACGTGCTTAATAAGCATCATAATTATTAAGTGGGGGAGCTCGGATTAGAAACCAGGGCTCCTGTCTCCCAGTTTTGTGGTCTTTCCAGTAGGCTGTGCTACTTCTATGGTGGGGAATTCTTTCCATTGGGACCAATTGGCAGTGGGGCCAAGACAGTGGGAGAGAGGGAGGCTCCTGGGGAGGGGCAATTCCTGTCCTTGTGATGCCTTGATCCCCTCTCAGGGTCGCATCTGGAGAGTTTCCAGTACTCTACCAGTCTCGGCTACTGGAGGGAGAGTCAAGCAGTGGCCTACCCATTTCATTCCTAGCTTGGGCAGTGGCTAGCGAGTAGAAGGCAATCTGCTGCAAGTCAAAACTCACCTGTGCTGGGCAGCAGTGGAATGGGAGAGAGTCGAGGGTGGAGACTCGAGTTTACTGCATGGAAGGTGGCAATGGTAAGCCACTTCCATATTTTTACCAAGAAAACTCGTTGGATACACTACCAGAATGATTGCAGATGGAGAGCAGAGTGTTCTGGGAGAGTTGTGTCCATGGTGTTGCTATGGGTTGGAAACGACTCGATGGCAAAAGACAAGACAAGATGCCTTGATAATGAACAGTTACTCCTGGGGGCTGCTGGGATTTGTAATCACAGTCAGTACATCCTGACTGCTGCTGCTGAGCAGCAATTAGAAGCAGCGTGGCTTCGTGGAAAAAGCACCGGCCTAGGAGTCAGAGGATGTGGGTTCTAATTCTGGCTCTGCCACCTCTCTGCTGAGTGACCCTGGGCAAGTCACTTTACTTCTCTGGGACTCAGTTACCTCTTCTGTAAAATGGGGGTTAAGACTGTGAGCCCCATGTGGGACAGGGACTGTGTCCATCTTCGTTACCTTTAATCTACCCCAGCGTTTAGGACGGTGCTTGGCATATAGTAAGCGCTTAACAAATGCCACGGTTATTATTGTTATTATTAGCTGGGCTGGGGCCATGGACTCCCCTAGCAAAAGAAAGCCTGGCAAAATGGCTGGGTGAGACGGACCCCGAACCCAGAGCCTGAGTGGATCTCTGGGCCAGCTCCGAGCCGCCAGAACTGTTCCACATGTGGGGTCTAGTGAAGCGTCCAGCTACCGTGGCCTCTGCTGTTGCTTGCAGATACCCAACACATAGAAACATATGATGTCATATGTGTCATGCTGGGCAGGTACCCTGATGCAATGACATTGTATGTGCCCTCTTTCCGTTATCTAAGTCCCCTTAATCCTAGAGCTTTTCCCCGGGGGATCCCTGAATCCTCCACCTTTCTCCAGAGCCTCAGTGTCCCCCTCCCAGATTCCTCTGAACACAGGCACTGCTTCCGAGCCATGGAACTCTGCAGCAGGAGCTGAGATCGAGGGAGGCAGGGAGTTTTGAATAAAAATTTCAGACCTCTGGGGATCTGGGGCCAAATCAGCTTTGGTCAGGAAACAGGCCAGCTGAAATCTACCAGACTGTGAGCTCCTTGAGACAGGAATCATGTCTATTAATGCTGTTGTGGACTCCCAAGTGCTTAGAACAGTGCTCTGCACAGAGTAAGCACTCTAAATACTATTTATTAATTGAAAACTCAAATGACTGATCTGAAACCAGGTGAATGACCAGGCTATCTCCATCTGAGATGACAAAGAGCAGTAAGACAAGAATTTCTTCTCCTCCTCTCCTCCTCCTCCTTCTCCTGCTCTTTCTCCTCCTCCTTCTCTTTTTCTTTCTCCTCCTTCTCTCCCTCCCCCTCCTCCTTCTCTCCAGCTCTTCTTCCTACACTTCTTCTTCCTTCTCCTCCTCCTTTTTCTCTTCCTTCTTTACCTGTTTTCTTCCCTCCCTCCACTTTTCCTCCTCCCCCTTTTCCTTCTCCACCACTTCTGCTTCCTCCTCCTCTTTGGTCCCAGGTTCTTCCTCAGGAAGCATCTGCCCCATTGAACACAATCAATCATATTTATTGAGCGCTTAATGTGGGCTGGGCACGGTACTAAGCACTTGAAGAGAACAATGCAACAGAGCTGGTAGACCCATACCCTGCTTACAGCAAGCTTACAGTGGAAAACTTCTCAGTTCAGAGAGGTGCAACCCCAAGGCCCCTGCCTTGCCTCATAACAGGGGTGGCCCTGGGTGCCCACCCAACCCCACAGTGAGAGCGGGAAGATTTAGCTTCCCAGGACAGTGCTCTTTGCCCACCGTGGTGTCTTCAATGTTGTGGTGTGGCCTGCCTAGTGTATCCCTGGAGTGGGAGCTTTGCTTGGCCTGGAGCCAGGGGTGGCGGTCTGAGGATAGAGGTTATTATTTTATTTTCTGGCAACGTGGTGAGCAGCTGCAGAGGCAGAGCAGTCTCATCTTTCTAGCCCCGCCAAGGAGAATCCTGTCCTAACCTCTCAACCTCTCGTTTTCATTACAAACACTAAGACTTTGGCAGCACTTCAGACTTTCTCCCCTTTCCCCGGGGTGGGATGGGAGCCAGCTGCCTGCCTCCCTCCAGCCTGGGAAAATACTTCAGCCCCCAGCTTTTCCCTGGGACTCCTGAAACCTGAGTGGACTCTTCTCTCACCCCTCCTCACCCGTCTGCCTCAGTCCTCCCACCCACCCCTGTCTGCCTCAGTGCCCCTACCCCCATTTTCCCTCCTCTACCTCCCTATCTTTATCCTGTTTTCCCTTTCACAACTCTTTCTCCTATGTCCCTCTTTCTCATCAAGCCCCTGCCCCTCCCAATCAATAAATCAGTACAGTGCCTGGCACATAATAAGTGCTTAACAAATGTCATTTTAAATTAAAAAATGGATTTATTGATCACTTTGTGTTGAGCACTGTACACGTGCATGAGTGAGTACAATACAGCAGAAGTAGCTGACATGTTCCCTGCCCATGATGAGTTTACAGTCTAGAGGGGGTGATAGACATTATTATAAATAAACAATTTCTAATATATAATTTAAAGCTATTTACATGAGTGCTGTGGGATTGAGGGTGGGGTGAATATCAAAGGCCCAAAGGTTCCCAAATAATAATAATAATAGTGGTATCTGTTAACCACTTACTACATGCCAAACACTGGGGTCGATTCAAGATACACAGGTTGGAAACAGTCCTGGTCTCACATGGGGCTCACAGTCTAAGTAGTAGTAGTAATAATAATAGTATTTGTAAAGTGCTTATTGTGGGCAGAGCACTGTACTATGTTCTGGGAAAGGATATGTAGTGGGAATTAGACACAGTCCCCATTCCTTGGGGGACTCACAAACAAAGAGCTTCAGAGGGGAGAAGAGATTGGAGACAGACACATCAGGAGCGATGAAATATTAAAACCCAACACAAACAAATAGACAAAATATGCTCTAAGTCTCATGAACATGGAAGAATCAGAGAGCACATGAGAGCAGCTTTTATCTCTGGTCTGGGGCACATGGAGCATGCTGGGAGCGGGGACTCTCGGTAGTAGGAATGAAGTTGGTAGGTACCATAGTGCATTTCTTGGAGTAGGGAGGAGGAGGAAGACAGAGAACAGGTATTGAACTTCCACTTTACAGCTGTGGAAACTGAGGCTCAGAGAAATGAAGTGACTTGCCCCCCGAAACCAGGAGCTGGAGCCAGAATTAGAACCCAGGCCATTGACTCTCGGGACCACACTCTTTCCACTAGGCCATACTGCTTCTCAGATCAAAACTCCAGTTGGCTTATTCCCTGAGATCCTGAGTTTACTGTATAAGCCTCCTCTCTGACCTCTTTGCATCCTGTATCTCCCCACTTCAGTCCATACTTCACTCTGCTGACCAGATCATTTTTCTAATAAACTGTTCAGCCATGTCTCCCCACTCCTCAAGAGCCTCCAGTGGTTGGCCATCCACCTCCACATCATTCATTCATTCATTCAATTGTATTTATTGAGTGCTTAGTGTGTGCAAAGCACTGTACTAAGTGCTGGGGAGAGTACAATATAACAGTAGACAGACACATTCATTGAGCTTACATCAAACAGAAACTCCTTGCCATCGACTTTTAAGCATTCAATCAGCTCTCTCCTTCCTATCTCTTGTTGATTTTTGTACTACAACCAAGCCTTCACTCTTCTCTTCTCTAAAACCCACCTACTTGCTGTACCTAGATCTCATCTTCCTCGCCTCCAGCCCCTTGCCCAAATTCTCCTTCTGCCCTGGAACTCCCTCCCCATTCATATCCAACTTGTACTTCCCAAGCGCTTAGTACAGTGCTCTGCACACAGTAAGTGCTCAATAAATACGATTGAATGAATGAATATCTGGCAGACCACCTCTCTGCCCACTTCAAAACCTTATTAAAATCACATCTCCTCCAAGAGACCTTCTCTAACTAAGCTCTCATTTCCCCTACTCGCTTTCCCTTCTATGTCACCCTTGCACTTGGATTTGTACCTTTTAAGCACTTGCTGCTTATCTCTTCCTCCCTCCCACAGCGCTTATTTACGTACCTGTAATTTATTTTAATTTCTGTCTCCCTCATTAGACTGTAAGATCCTTGTGGGCAGGGATCATGTCTACCAATTCTGTTGTATTGTACTCTTCCAAACACTTAGTCCAGTGCTATGCAAACAGTAAGCATTCCATAAATGCCACTGATCAAGTGAGTGAGGGGAGGGGCCCGAGAAAGGTGGGGTTAATCTGTTTTATAAAATAATTAGACTAGGAATCAGGATACTTACATTCTGGTCCCAGTTCTGGCACTGACACACTGTGTGATCCTTTGCAAGTTACTTAACCTTTCTGTGCCCATTTCTAATCTGTACAATGGGTATATTAGCACTTTCTCTTCCCTGCCTCACAGGGATATAAATAAGGTCTTAGAGTTGAGGAATCAAGATGATTCCTAAATATAAGGTGTTACTTTCAGTCTTTCCCTGGGATTTGGGGGAGAGGGGAACAGGAGGGGAAAACAAGGCTTAGACCATAAACTGGGTTCTAATCTCAGCTCTTCTACTTGCCTATTGTGTCATGTTGGAAAAGTCACTTAATAATAATAATAATAATGGCATTTGTTAAGCGTTTACTATGTACAAGGCACTGTTCTAAGCACTGGGGAGGATACAAGGTGATCAGGTTGTCCCACATGGGCTCACAGTCTTAATCCCCATTTTACAGATGAGGGAACTGAGGCACAGAGAAGTTAAGTGATTTGCCCAAAGTCACACAGCTGACAAGTGACAGAGCCAGGATTTGAACACATGACCTCTGACTCCCAAGCCTGTGCCCTTTCCACTGAGCCATCTAGCTTCTCTGCCTCAATTTCATCATCTGTTCTTCCTCTTATTTAGGCTGTGATCTCCATGCGTGAAAAGAACTGCATTTGGCCTGCTTATACTACATTTATCCCAGAATTTAGCACAGGGATTGGCCCATAGTAAGTGCTTAGCAAATGCACCGGTGATTATTCTTAATAACAACATCTGGACAACTTTCTAATTCATTCATTCATTCAGTCGTATTTATTGAGCACTTACTGTGTGCAGAGCACTGCACTAAGCACTTGGGAAGTACAAGTTGGCAACATATAGAGACGGTCCCTACCCAACAACGGGCTCACAGTCTACAAGGGGGAGACAGACAACAAAACAAAACATGTAGACAGGTGTCAAGTCATCAGAATAAATAGAAGTAAAACTAGATGCACATCATAGCAAAATAAATAGAATAGTAAATATGTACAAGTAAAATAAATACAGTAATAAATTCGTACAAACATATATATATATATATATAGGTGCTGCGGGGAGGGGAAGGAAGTAGGGCAGGGGGATGGGGAGGAGGAGAGGAAACAGGGGGTTCAGTCTGGGAAGGCCTCCTGGAGGAGGTGAGCTCTCAGTAGGACTTTGAAGGGGGGTGGGGGGGGCTTTCCAGGCCAGGGGGAGGACGTGGGCTGGGGGTCGACGGCGGGACAGGCGAGAACGAGGCACAGTGAGGAGTTTAGAGGCAGAGGAGCGGAGGGTGTGGGCTGGGCTGTAGATGGCCACTGCAGAATACAGTGGAAGAGCCAATGGACAACTGCTGAGATGCCCCTCCAATCGCCTGGTCACTTCCTCACTCATTGGCCAAATGACCTGGTCTCCGGTTAATCCTAATGCCCCAGAAGGCAGCTGTGGGTTGGGAGAAGGAAAGTTGCTATGAAAGGTGTTTTTAGGGGTCTGTCTGCCTGCCTCATCTCCAAGTCACCCATGGCATGGTGGAGGAGGACGGGCAGAAAGAAGATGATCTGGTTGAGATGTGGGCGGGGGGGGAGAAGGAAAAGACTAATAACAAAGGAAAGAAGAAGGAAGAGAAAGAGGTGACTTTAAAGCTAAGCAAGGCTTTGCAGGTGAGTATCTTGACAGAAACTCCCCAGGAAGAAGGATTGGGATTACCCAGAAACCTACATCGTGGGTCTGGTGACTATAGCAGGTTGTCTCTACAATGAGATAAGGAGACAAGAGGCAGGAGTCCTTATGGAATGATTGGTGGGCTTCAGTTATCCAGAATGGTATTAAACTTTAACACTAGAGGGTGAAGCAGGGGAACAGGTTGGAGAGAATGGCCAAAGCTCAAAGGAGAGTATGAGACCTGACAAATGAATCTAATGCTTCAGTAGAGCACTCAACAAGATAGAGCCAACTTTATGAGGAGGAAACTTTATGGTGTGTGAGGGGGGGATTTTGGAGTACCTGCCTGCTGTTTGTCTCGATACACTCTTAGAAACCATATTATAATAATAATTATTACTATTATTACGGAATTTGTTAAGTACTTACGAGAGAAGCAACATGGCTAGAGGAGCAGCAGGGCTTCGTGGAAAGAGCCTGGGCTTGGGGAGTCAGAGGCTGGGGGTTCTAAACCGGCTCCACCACCTGTCTGCTGTGTGACCTTGGGCAACTCACTTAACTTCTCTGTGCTTCCTCTACCTCATCTTTAAATAGGGATTTAGACTGTGAGCCCCACATGGGACAACCTGATTACCATGTATCTACCCCAGTGCTTAGAACAGTGCTTGGCACATAGGAAACACTTAACAAATACCATTATTATTATAATGTGTCAAACACTGTTCTAAGCATTCATTCAAAATCACATTAAATGTGTGCTTACTGTGTGCAAAGTATTGTACTAAGTGCTTGGGAGGGTTCAATATAATACTGAGATAGATACAAGTTAATCACGTTGGACATGGTCCTTCTCCCAAATGGGGCTCACAGTCTAGGTAGGAGGGGCAATAGATATTTAATCTTCGATTTATAATAGAGGGACTAAGGCACAGTGAAGTGAGTTTCCAAGGTCACACAGCAGACATGTGGCAGAGCTGGAATTAGAACCCAAGCCTTCTGACTGCCAGGACCGTGTCGAATTTCCAGCTGTGTATTCTCTCCCAGTGCTTAGTACAGTTCTCTGCACATAGTAAGTGCTTAACACACACGCTATTACTACTTCTACTCTCCCAAGCCCTTAGTAGAATGCTCTGCATTAAGTAAGCACTCAATGAACACCACTGATTGATTGCTTGTGTTTCATGGACCTGTTCTCCATTTTGTCATAATCCACCCACCACAGAAGAGTGAGGAGCAAGAATTAGAAAAGTTCTCTCCCACCCCATTGACACTCTGCTCCCTGCACTGTCTCCTCACTCCCTTCTGGTTCTGGACATCCTGCAGATTCCATTTAAATTTTGTAAGCCTTCATGGAATCAGATCCTCATTATCTCAAGATTGTTTCCTCACCAGACTTTGTGAGAGCTCATTAGAGGTTTCCATCTCAAAAACCAGCTCTTCAATTAATTATGGTACTTGTTAAGCATGTCCCATGTTCCGACCACTGTGGTCGTAGCAAGATAATCAGGTTGAACAGTCCCTGTCCCACATGGGGCTCACAGCTTGAGGGAGAACAGATATTGAAGTTTAATTTTCAGATGAGGAAACCGAGCAATGACTTGCTCAAGGTCACACAGAAGACAGGTGGTGGGGCTGGAATTAGAAACCAGGTCCTCTGACTCCTAAGCCAATGACTGGGCCACGCTGTTTTCCTGGGAAGTCTTCTTTAGCTCTGAGAACCATCAGATGAGCTTCACAGTCATTGCCTTTATTGTCCAATAGACAATCAATGCCACAGGACCCACTTGATACCAATAGATGGGCGGAGACCAGTTGATTCTGCTGCTGCTGCTGCCTCAGTGAAGAAAGAGTCATTCAATATCGATATGAGATACAGTGTGGTCCAGTGGAAAGAGCAGGGGTCCCGGGTTCTAATCCTGGCTCTACCACTGGGCTGTTGTGTGACCTCGGACAAGCCGCTTAATTTCTCTGGGCCTGTTTCCTCATCTGTCAAATGGGGATTCAATACTTGTTCTCCCTCTCCCTTAGATTGGGACCCCAATGTGGGACAGACCTGTGTCTGATCTGATTATCTCGTAACTATCCCAGAGCTTAGTACAGTCCTTGGCACAAAGTAAGCTACGAAACAGATACCACCATTATCGTTATTCTTATTAGGGCTAACTGAGGTGGAACCATGTTAGTGGTGGGTGAACCTTCCAGTGAGAATGGGAAAGACAAGTCTTTGGTGGGACAGTGTTTGGATGTTTTGGCTGTCATTTTATTTTTACTCCCTTTCAAAGACCTAGTTGTCATTTCATCTAAATTCCTATTACTCATTTTTCTACTGTTTTGCCAACCTCTCCCTGGGGAATTTGGTCTTCATTTTGTCTTAACTCATACTGGGAGAAACTCCAAAGCGTTCGAAATGGATGGGCAGGAATTAATAGCCATTCGGTGATTTCCATTCTATATTTCCCTGTGGTATTCCATTTCCCCTTCCATCCATTCCCGCAAATACCCCCTGGAAAACCAGGGCCACGGTTGGCTGAGAAGACTGGCCAAGACTTGTATGTGAAACTGGCTTCAGTCGTGCCCAACCTCCCTTCAGGAAAGGAAGTCAAGCCCATCCTCTTGGCGCCAATAGTGCTCTCCGCCTGGGAAAGGTCTGTCTGTCCAAAGTGCGAAATTCAGACTCCAGCTGGCAGGACGTAGTGAGGACTGGCATTGTAGTCCTAGAGATTTACTGAGACACTTCCTCCCATTCCACTATACTCTTGGGTCAGGCTTCTGCCCAAATGCCAACTTGGAGAGGACAGGATCAGGTCACCGAGGAGGGTGGACAGAGCAAGGCAGTGCTTTTGAAGGTCTTTCTCAGCCCCTTAGGGGGAAGCTGGGGAAATGACGGCAGGCAGGCGTCCAAAGCTGAATGAATAGGGAAATAGGAGACCAGAGGAACCGAGATCATTTCTGGGAAACACCCCTTGAAAATCAATTCTCAGTGTGGAAAACAAACAAAATAATGGAGCCATTTGGCATTTGTGGATCCCAATGTTTTTCTCTTCAGAACTCCTCCCGAGCTGCCCTTTCCAGAAAGGCTTGGTGGGATTCCATCCTCAGGGATGACTAAAATCCAGGGCCTAGAGGCTCCCAGATGAAAAGCAGCATGGCCTGGTGGAAAAATCACAGGACTGGGAATCATTGTAACTCAGTTCTAACTCTGACTCCGTCACCTGTCTGCTGTGTGACCTTCAGCAAGTCACTTAACTTCTCTGGGCCTCACTTTCCTCACCTGTAAAATCAATCAATGGTATTTTTTGAGCACTTACTATGTGCGGAGCATTCATTCATTCAATCGTATTTATTGAGCACTTACTGTGTGCAGGGTACTGTACTAAGCGCTTGGGAAGTACAAGTTAGCAACGTATAGAGACGGTCCCTACCTTGCAAGAGTATGACACAACAGAATTAGCAGACACGTTCCCTGTCCATGATGAGTTTACACTCTAGAGGGGGACTAGAAGCTAAGAGACTAGAGAACCGGAACAAAAGCCTAGTTCTCAAGTGCACAACTGCTTACAGGTGAAGAAGAGTTTCAAACACTTTAAACCCCAGGTCTGTGTGTACATGGTCCTGTAAGCATCATGGGTAGTGCATTTTCTGGGATCTTCGATAGTCGGTTGAAGCCCATTGTGAAGACTTTCTGCAGAACCTGGGGCTTCAGTTGTAGCTTGGGGATTCAATACCTATTTTCTCTTCCCCTTAGACTGTGAGACAGATGTAGGACAGGGTCTGTGTCTGACCTGATTATCCTGAAACTCCTCCAGTGCTTAGCACAGAGTAAGTGCTGAGAAATACCACTATTATAATTTTATTATGTTTAAAAGCCTGCACATCTGCCTGCACCCAGGCCATCTTCAGTTAATTAATACAGGGGCACAGTGGGAAAATGGGAGATGGGAAAGGGACTGTGTGGCACTAGCCCCAGCTCTGAATGATATGAATTGCAGTAATAATAATAATAATTGTGGTACTTGTTAAGCACTTACTGTTTGCCAGACACCGTACTAAGCGCTGGGGCAGATAAAGATAATCAGGTCAGAGGCAGTTCCTATAATAATGATGGCATTTCCCACTTAGGGCTCAAAGTCTTAATCCCCCTTTTACAGATGAGGTAACTGAGGCACAGAAAAGTTGAGTAAGTTGCCCAAGGTCACACAGCAGACAAGCGTCATGGGTTTGGATCCCGGCTCCACCACTTGTCAGCTATGTGACTTTGGGCAAGTCACCTTCCTCTCTCCCTCATCCCCTTCTCCATTCCCCCCATCTTACCACCTTCCCTTCCCCACAGCACCTGTATATATGTTTGTACATATTTATTACTCTATTTATTTTACTTGTACATATCTATTCTATTCATTTTATTTTGTTAATATGCTTGGTTCTGTTCTCTGTCTCCCCCTTCTAGATTGTGAGCCCACTGTTGGGTAGGGACTGTCTCTATATGTTGCCAACTTGTACTTCCCAAGTGCTTAGTACAGTGCTCTGCACACAGTAAGTGCGCAATAAATACGATTGATTGATTCACTTCTCTGTGCCTCAGTTCCCTCATCTGTAAAATGAGGATTAAGATTGTGAGCCCCCCGTGGGACAACCTGATTACCTTGTAACCTCCCCAGCACTTAGAACAGTGCTTTGCACAGAGTAAGATCTTAATAAATGCTATTATTCTTATTATTATGTGATGAAGCTGGGATTAGAACCCAGGTCCTCTGACTCCCAAGCCTGTTCTCTGTCCACTAGGCCATGTTGTTTCTCTAATCCAGGCATTAGGGATGGGAGGGAAGAGAGACGGGGTCATGAGTTCTACTTCTTCCCTCACCTCTATTCCTGGAGTGAACTCCCCTGTACCCCCATATGCATCATTCTCCGGAACTGGAGAGGTAAATTAGCAGGCTGAGGAGTAAACCCCAAGGACTTAGAACTGTCCCTCCAGGTGTGTTGAAGCCCAGGGAAAGACTGGAGAGAGATAGGCTAACTCATATCAATCATCCCATCAATCAGAGGTATTTATTGAACACCTACTCTGTGCTGAGCACCGTACCAAGTGTTTGGGAGAGGACAATACAATAGAGTTGGTAACACATATCCCCGGCCCTCAGTGTACTTACAATCTAGTGGGGGAGACAGACAGAGACAGTGAAATACAATGCAGATCTGGGAATCAGAACCATGCAAGGATTTGGGCATTAGTGCCGGGAGAAGCAGCATGGCTTTAGTGGAAAGAGCCTGGGCTTGGGAGTCAGAGGTCATGGGTCCTAATCCCGGCTCTGCCACTTGCCAGCTGTGTGACTTTGGGCAAGTCACTTCACTTCTCTGGGCCTGTTACCTCATCTGGAAAATGGGGATTAAGACTGTGAGCCCCACCTGGGACAACCTGATTACCTTGTATCTACCCTGGTGCTTAGAACAGTGCTTGGCACATAGTAAGCACTTAACAAATACCATCATTATTATTATTATTATTATCCTCTCAGGACTGGCTTGGAGGCCCCATGCTCACAGAAGACCTTTTGTTTGTCTCTGATCCTTGACCCTTCCTGCCTCACTCCTTCACATCTGCTCTGTCTCCTGGGAAGGGGCTGAGAGTCCCCGCCCCAACCTGAGCCTCATTGCTGGGCTGCCTCAGTGGCTGTCAGCCCAACACCTCCACCAGGCCCCTGGCCACTGGCCAGTCCCCTGCACAGCCCCTTCTGCTCCCCATGCTGATGTTCTAATGAAGGATGATGGGTTCATTCACTCATTAATTAATTCATTCAATCATACTACTGAGCGCTTACTATGTGCAATGCGCTGTTCTAAGTACTTGGGAGAGTACAATCTAACAATACACAGACACATTCCCTGCCCACAGAGAATGTCTAGGATGCCTTCCTTAATTTGGGCCTAATCATTGCAATTAAAAGAGGTGACACTGAGCAGGTAGGTTTCCCTCCAATACCATCACCCTCCCTTGTCCTAAGAAGAGTGTGGCTCAAGATTCATTCATTCAGTCAGCCAGTCATATTTATTGAGAACTTACTGTGTGCAGAACACTGTATTAAGCACTTGAGAAAGTACATTACAATAATAGACACATTCCCTGCCCACAACGAGCTTACATTCTAGAGTGGGGAGTCAGATGTCAATACAAATAAATTAATTGCAGATATATACGTAAGTACTGTGGGGCTGAGGGGAGAACAAAGGGAACAGGTCAGGGTGATGCAGAAGGGAGTGGGAGAAGAGGTAAGTGAGGCTGTGGTCTGGGAAGGCTTTTTGGTGGAGATGTATCTTCAATAAGGCTTTGAACAGGGTGAGAGTAATTGTCTGGGGTGTCAAGAGGTAGACACCCCCTTCCAACTCCCTGCAGTATGGGCAGGGCAGTTTTTTTCCAAGGTTGTTTGGCTGCTAGGTGTGGAATAAGTAGCTAGAAGCAGAGGCATCTGGAGGCCTGCTCTCTGCTGAAATCAATCAATCAATCAGTGTATTTATTGAGCACTTATTATGTGCAGAGCACTATACTAAGCACTTGGCAGAGTGTAATACGGGTAGACCCATTCCCTGACCACAGCAAGCTACAGTCTAGAGAGCAGAGAGCCAGCAGCTGGGCAGGTGGAGAAAGGGTTTGCTTCCTCTTCACACATCCCAGTTAATTGAATTTGCACCAGAGCAGCAGCAGCTAAACTGCAGCTTGGGGACAATTCTCTTCCGCTGTTGAGCACTACAGTAACTTTTGGCAAGTATTACATTTCCTGGGGAGAGCAGGGGAGGAAGGAATAAGAGGTGGGGGTGGTAGAGGTGGGTGAAAGGCAGCTTGGAAAGGTCACAGTACTAATGAGCAAAGGTCCGGCTGGGAGAGAGAGGGAGGGAGGCAAACCATCCCGGTGGTCTGGAATGAAAATAACTGTGGTATTTGGTAAGCGCTTATACTATGTGCCAGTCATTCATTCAATCATATTTATTGAGCACTTACTGTGTGCAGAGCAATGTACTAAGCGCTTGGGAAGTACAAGTTGGCAACATATAGAGATGGTCCCTACCCAACAGTGGGCTCACAGTCTAGAAGGGGGAGACAGACAACAAAACAAAACATATTAACAAAATAAAATAAATAGAATAAATATGTACAGGTAAAATAAATAGAGTAATAAATACGTACAAACATATATACATATATACAGGTGCTGTAGGGAGGGGAAGGAGGTAAGGCGGGGGGGATGGAGAGGGAGAAGGGGGAGAGGAAGGAGAGGGCTCAGTCTGGGAAGGCCTCCTGGAGGAGGTGAGCTCTCAGGAGGGCTTTGAAGGGAGGAAGAGAGCTAGCTTGGCGGAAGTGAGAAGGGAGGGCATTCCAGACCGGGGGGTGATGTGGGCCGGGGGTCAATGGTGGGACAGGAGAGAACGAGGCACAGTGAGGAGAATAGCAGCAGAGGAGCAGAGGGTGTGGGCTGGGCTGTAGAAGGAGAGAAGGGAGGTGAGGTAGGAGGGGGCGAGGTGATGGACAGCCTTAAAGCCGAGGGTGAGGAGTTTTTGCCTGATGCGTAGGTTGACTGGTAGCCACTGGAGATTTTTGAAGAGGGGAGAAACATGCCCAGAGCATTTCTGCATAAAGACGATCCAGGCAGCAGCGTGAAGTATTCATTGAAGTGGGGAGAGACACGAGGATGGGAGATCGGAGATGAGGCTGATGCAGTAATCCAGTCAGGATAGGATGAGAGATTGAACGAGCAGGGTAGCAGTTTGGATGGAGAGGAAAGGGTGGATCTTGGCGATGTTGCGGAGGTGAGACCGGCAGGTTTTGGTCACTACACTGGGGAAGAAACAGCTGATTAGAGTAGACACAGCCCTTGTCCCCCAAGGGAAAGCAGGTATTTAATCCGCACTTTACAGACGAGGAAACAGAGAAGTTAAGAGACTTGCCCAAGACTGTACAGCAGGCAAGTGGTGGATCCAGGAATAGAACTCAGGTTCTCTGACTCAATCGATCAGTCATATTTCTTGAGCATTTACTATGTGCAGAGCAATATACTAAGCACTTGGAAGAGTACAATACAATGGAGTTGTTATATACGGTCCCAGTCCATAATGGGACTCCCAGGGCCATGCTCTTCCACTAGGTCACATGATGTCTGGAGTTGTGGTTGGTCTTGGGGAGAGGGTGTGTCTACTTTTGCCCATTCTCCTGGAGGTTTAAGGAGAAGATTCAGAGGTTGGAATTGGGTGCCTTAACTTTATGAATCCTAGCACTGGTCTTGACTATGAGGTAGGCTCTGCCACATGTCTGCTATGTGATCTTGGACAAGTCACTTAACTTCTCTGTGCCTCAGTTTACCTCATCTGTAAAATGGGGATCAAGGCTGTGGGCCCCATGAGGGACGTGGACTGTGTCCAATCTGATTACCTTGAATCTACCCCAGTGCATAGAACAGTGCTTGGCACATAGTAAGCACTTAACAAATACCACAGTTATTATTAGATAGGCCCTCAGGCGAAGTTGCTTTGCCCCTCTGGAATTCAGTTTCTCCCCCCTATTAAATGGGTCTAGTAGGTCCCTGGATGACAAGACACCCTCTCTGGGCCTCAGTTTCTCCAAAAGGAGTGGGAGGTAAGGAAGAGTCATAAAGGCTTGGAAAGGGCGGAGTGGGCAGTGTCACTGGATACAAACACGTGGAGATACTGGAGTGAGGGTGGGCCAAGGCCCCTGGAGCGTGGTGGTCAGAGACACTGGGTGCAGTGTGTATAGAGGCACTGGGGGTGGGGCCGATGGAGGCAGGGGGGATTGAGTCACTGGAGTTGGGCGGAGGTACTGGCCACGCAGCGTGGCTCAGTGGAAAGAGCACGGGCTTTGGAGTCAGAGGTCATGGGTTCAAATCCCTGCTCAGCCAATTGTCAACTGTGTGACTTTGGGCAAGTAACTTCACTTCTCTGTGCCTCAGTTCCTTCATCTGTAAAATAGGGGTTAAGACTGTGAGCCCCCCATGGGACAACCTGATCACCTTTTAGCCTCCCCAGCGCTTAGAACAGTGCTTTGTACATAGTGAGTGCTTAATAAATGTCATTATTATTATTATTATTATTATCGGGGGTGGGACAGATGGAGTCCCTAGAGGTGGGGCATCAGAGGCATTTAGGGTGGGGTGCATCCTTTGTTGTCTGTCTCTCCCTTCTAGATGGTGAGCCCATTGTTGGGTAAGGATTGTCTCTGTTGCCGAATTGTACTTTCCAAGTGCTTAGTATAATTCTCTGCACACAGTGAGCGCTCAATAAATACAATTGAATGGATTAATGGAGTAATCGCAGGCAGGGTAAGTGGGGGCATTTTGTGCAGGGCAGGAAGAGGTGCTGTAGGCAGGGAGGGTGGGCCCACTGGGGTGAGTGGCCCTGCCTGGCCTCCTGCTCCTAATGGAGGGTGAAGGAGAGACAACTGGAGGGGGTGTCCTCACTGCTGGGCCCCGAGGAGCCTTGCCACTAGTCAACCTCAGTGGTCACATCGCCTGGGACACTATGTGGATTACTGAGACCATTAGCGAGGTGCACTGCTTCCCTCAGGAGAAAGGCCTAAGTAAACACGAGGCATGATTCTTTCTCATGATCAGAAACCGTGACACAACTTTGGAATTTGAGCGTGCCTCCATCTGTTTCTGTCTCTCCACCCGCCACGTGTCTTTCCTGGCTGTTCTGTGGTCTCTTGGATCTCTCTCCCCTTGTCCTCTTACCAACTTTCTCGTTCTTGTATTTCTTTCTGCTCCTCTCCCTGCCTCTCTCTTCTTCTGTCCTTTGCCACTCACTCTTCCCCTCTGCCTGACTCTACTCTTCTCTCACCATTGCCTCCCACATTTCCTCATCCCGCCATTATTCACGATTCTTCACTTGGCCTGAAAATTACAGTCAAAATGTCTGGCTGGGCTTGAAATGTTCAGACTGGTTCTCCCCATGGAGCTAACTGATGAATAAGTTGCCACATCTGCAGTGGTGGTCCCCACCAACTCTATTGTACTCTCCCAAACACTCAGTACAGTGCCCTGCACATAGAAAGTACTCAATAAATGCCACTGATTGACTGACTGATCTTTCTACGTATGGAGACACAGCTTTGTGCTGATCTATTGTAAATCTCGCCTCTAAACACTGCTCCTTTCTCTTTCCCTTCCTCACTTGACTTAATAATAATAATAATGATGATAATAGTAATAATAATATGGTGTCAAACATTTACTACATGCCAAGCGCAGTACTAAGCACTGGGGTACATACTACATTATTAGGTCAGATGCAGTCCATCTCCCACATGGGGCTCGCAATTGGCTTGGGTTCTAATCCTGACTCTGCCACTTATCAGCTGTGTGACTTTGGGTGAGCCGCTTAACTTCTCTGTGCCTCAGTTATCTCATCTGTAAAATGGGGATTAAGACGTGGGACAACGTGATTACCTTGTATCTTCCCCAGTGCTTAGAACAGTGTTTGGCACATTGTAAGCGCTTAACAAATGCCATCATTATTAGTATTATTATCCCCATTTCACAGATGAGATAACTGAGGTATAGAAAAGATAAGTGACTTGCCCAAGGTCACCCAGCAGACAAGTGGCAGAGCCGCGATTAGAACTCAAGCCCTTTGATTCCAAGGCCCAAGCTCTATCCACGAGGGCAATGTGGCTTCTCAGCTGCTTCTCAGCCCTGGAGTTAATACAAGATTCATTCATTCATTCAATTGTATTTATTGAGCGCTTACTGTGTGCAGAGCACTGTACTAAGTGCTTGGGAAGTACAAGTTGGCAACGTATAGAGACGGTCCCTACCCAACAATGGGCTCACAGTCTAGAATAATGAGATCGAACACTGTACCTTGGCTGTAGGGAGCTCCTAACCTAACATTTATGAATATATGCACCATCTCTAAATATTTATCAATCAATCATATTGAATGAGTGCTTACTGTATGCAGAGCACTGTACTAAGCGCTTGAGAGAGTGCAACATAACAGTATAACAGAGTTGATGGGTACTTCCCTGTCCACAGTAAACTGTCTCTCCTTTAAAGGAAGAAGTTCCTTATGAGCAGGGGATGTGCATTGTAGCTCTGTTTTACTTTCCCATGTGCTTAGTACACTCCATTGCCCTCAGAGATGCTCAGTAAACACAGTTATGCCCACTACAAGGAGGCAAGGCAGCAAGTCTGAGGATTTGCTTCTCGATTGTCTTGGGAGTCTGTATGCTCAACAGCTGATCCCTGAGAGGTGCTAGCAGCATGTCCCCACCCATCCAACCCCACTGCTGGATTTGGAGGTGAAACCATCCAATAATAATAATAATAATGATGGTGTTTGTTAAGTGCTTACTATGTGCAAAGCACTGTTCTAAGTGCTGAGGGGATACAAGGTGATCCAAGCCTTGGTATGTGGGCAAGCAGCACTGAGAAGTGAAGGTAAGTGGTGGAAAGACCTGTGACAGGCTGGTTCAGCCAGAGAAATGTACTACCTTTCCAATTTCAGTTGATAAGTTGAAGCAGTGTGGGCCAATGGAAAGAGCACAGGACTGGGAAGAGCAGTGTGTTAATAGATAGAGCAGGGGCCCGGGAGTCAGAAGGACCTGGATTTTATTCCCAGTCTTGTCTGCTGTGTGACCTTAGGCAAGTCACTTCACGTCTCTGGGCCGGCTTCAGGGCACTCCATCACCTCACCCCCTCCTACCTCACCTCCCTTCTCTACTTCTCCAGCCCAGCCCGCACCCTCCGCTCCTGCCGCCGCTAACCTCCTCACTGTACCTCGTTCTCGCCTGTCCCACCATTGACCCTCAGCCCACGTCCTCCCCCTGGCCTGGAATGCCCTCCCTTCACACATCCGCCAAGCTAGCTCTCTTCCTCCCTTCAAAGCCCTACTGAGAGTTCACCTCCTCCAGGCAGCCTTCCCACACTGAGCCCCCTTTTTTCTCTCCTCCTCCCCATCCCCTCACTCTGCCCTACCTCCTTCCCATCCCCACAGCACCTGTATATATGTTTGCACAGATTTATTACTCTATTTATGTTACTTGTACATATTTACCATACTATTTATTTTGTTAATGATGTGCATTTAGCTTTAATTCTATTTGTTCTGACGACTTGACACCTGTCCACATGTTTTGTTTTGTTGTCTGTCTCCCCCTTCTAGACTGTGAGCCCGTTGTTGGGTAGGGACCGTTTCTATATGTTGCCAACTTGTACTTCCCAAGCGCTTAGTACAGTGCTCTGCACACAGTAAGCGCTCAATCGATATGATTGAATGAATGGGCCTCAGTTACCTCATCTGTGGAGAAGCAGCGTGGCTCAGTGCAAAGAGCTCGGGCTTTGGAGTCAGAGGTCATGGGTTCAAATCCCGACTCCACCAATTGTCAGCTGTGTGACTTTGGGCAAGTCACTTAACTTCTCTGGGCCTCAATTCTCTCATCTGTAAAATCGGGATTAAGACTGTGAGCCCCACGTGGGACAACCTGATCACCTTGTATCCCCCTAGCGCTTAGAATAGTGCTTTTCACATAGTAAGCGCTTAACAAATACCATCATTATTATTATTATTATTATTATTATCTGTAAAATGGGGATTGAGACTCTGAAGAAGAAGTGTTCTGTTTTCAAATCTCCTCCACCACCCCTCCTACGTGGCTGGGGAAACTGTAGCTACACAGTCCTCTAGAAATAGACTGGCAGTCAGTTATCTGATCAGTTTGATCGGCGAACAGCTGATCTGGATTGTCCAGCTCCAAAACTCCTTTTTCTCTATCAATATCCATTTTGGAGCCCTTGTTATCCAATAACCTCAGCTCTCAACTTCTCTTTGTCTTTGTAGATATAGATTAAACTCAGAGGAGGTTTTGAAACTGGGTTTCAAGCAAGAAATAAACTCTGTGGTTGGGACTATAGCACATACAATGAAGGGATTTATGACCATTTTCTGCTTAATATGTTCTGTGTGGTAATCACATTTACTGAGTGTCCAGTTTTTCAGTGCAATATACAAGGTTCCTGGGAAGCACAGGGTGAAGCAACATGACTTAATGGAAAGAGCATGGGCCCATGAATAAGATGACCTGGATTCTAATCCTGGCTCCATCACTTGTCTGTTGTGTGCCCTGGGGCAAATCAGTTCACTTCACTGTGCCTCAGTTACCTCATTTGTAAAATGAGGGGTAAGGCTGTGAGTCCTATGTGGGACAGAAACTGTGTCCAACCTAACCCAGCACTTAGTACAGTACCTGGCACATAGTAAGCACTTTCATTCATTCATTCTCTCAGTCAGTCATATTTATTGAGCGCTTACTGTGTGCAGAACACTGAATTAAGCGCTTGGGAAAGTACACTCCAACAATATAATAGGCACATTCCCTGCCTACAGTGAGCTTCCAATCTAGAGGGGGAGACAGCCATTAATAGAAATAAATCAATTACAGATATGGACATAAGTGTTGTCCTGCTTAACAAGTACCAACAAATACTAACATTTAACAAGAACCATTAAAAAAGTACAGAACAATAAAATGACACATTCCCTGCCCTTAAAGAGCTTACACATTAATGAGGGAGACAATATAAAATACAACTAAGGAAAACAAAAATAAATAAATAAAGCATTCATACACACAAGTGTTAAAATGGGGATAAATAAGTGCTACAGTTAGCTGAAATGTTGATATGGCTTGGGCTGCTAGGAAATGAATTGAGGAAAACTTGTTAGAATAGGTGGGATTTTAGGAAGCTTTTGAGTGCAGAGACAGCTGAGGTCTGTGCGATGGAGGGAGGGAGGGATTCCAAGCTGGGGGACAGAGGGAACGAGGGGTGGAGATGGGAGAGTAGAGAACGAAGTCCAGCTAGAAGGTTGGTTTGGGAGCAACTAAAGCAGTGACTTGAGGAATACTGGGAAAAGTGAGCAGAAGCAGCATGGCCCAGTAGAAAGAGCACAGGCCTGAGAATCAAAGGACCTGAGTTCTAATCTCCACTCTGCCACTTGTCTGCTGTGTGATCTTGGGTCACTTCACTTCTCTGTGCCTCAATTACCTCACCTGTCAAATGGGGATTAAGACTGTTATGTGTGACAGGAATAGTGTCCCACCTGATTAGCTTGTATCTACCCCAGCACTTAGTACAGTGCACATAGTAAGCACTTAACAAGAACAAACAAACAAACAAACAAAAAGAAAGCAGTGAGGTCAGATCAACGCTTAGTATGATGTCTGACCCATAGTAAGTGCTTAACAAATACCATAATTACTATGTTGGAGAGCCTTGAAGCTGACTGTAAGCTCCTTGTGGGCAGGGAATTGTGTCTGTTATACTGTACTCTCCCAAGCACTTAGTACCATGGTCTGCACACGGTAAGCAGTCAATATGATAATTATTATTATGGTACTTGTTAAATGATTGATTACTATCGACTGACTGATGACTGTGAGGAGGTTTTGTTGGATGCTGAGAGACACAGACAGCCAATTGAGGGTTTTGAGGAGAGGGAGGATATGGGCTAAGCAATGCTTAGCAAGATGGTTTGTGCAGCAGCAGCAGCACTGTAGCATTGTAGGAAAGCTGAGAGATGAGACCAGGGTACAGCTGGCCCATCTGAACACTGAGGCAATATAATCTACAGGAGCTCTTGCCCCAACCAGATCATCTGTCAGTAACGATTAAATTACTCGAATGCCCATCACATCTTCCCTTTAGTTTATGCTGTGATGTTGTACAGTTGCATGGATGTAAATGATCTGGATAACTGGAATTTAAAAGTACAACTAGGCTTCAATTATCCAGAAATTTCAATCCAAAAACACATTTTGCCCCCTGAGGCTAGATGATTAAGGACAGAATCTATTTTTAGGCTTGAATTCTCTGGAACAGTTGCTCATTTAGATCTGATCTGATTCTGGCCAGACAAATTGAAATGGAGGTTTGAGACAATCCATCTGAAATTTCAGGACAAAAGTTGGTTTAACAGGCTTTCTGGATATTCCAAATGAAAGTCAGTTTTTTTTTCCTCCCGACTTAAGCTAACTTCCTCAAGCCATTGTTTAGTTTTTTGTTTTTTACTGTATTTGTTAAGTGCTTACTATGTGTCAAGCACTGTTCTAAGCGCTGGGGTAGATCCAAGTCTATCAGATGAAACACAGTCCTTTGTCCCTCAGTCTAAGTGCTTTGTTTCTTTAAGGCTCTGGAGACACAATTTAGCAAATGCAGGAGGAAAGGAAAAGGAAAGGAATTTAGGGATTTAGTCTGGGCCCAGAGAGAATGGATGATGCCTGGTGACACTAGAAAATTCTGAGCCCCGAAACTCTCCTCCCTCTCTCTTCCTCTTTGCCAACCAGGAATCAATTAATCAATCAATTGTATTTATCAAGTACTTACGGTGTGCAGAGCATTGAACTAAATGCTTGGGAAAGTACAACGGGCAGAGTTGGTAGATGTGAACCCTGCTCACAAGGAGCTTACAGTCTACAGAGGGACACAGATATTAGAATACATCATGGATAGGGGAAGCACCCAACACATGTGTGTTGCCTAGGTTATGTAACATTATGATGTCAAAATGATATACGGAAAAGTCCTCTGTGGAAACCTGCAGAACCAATAGCGAATTTCTAGTGTGACCTCTGTTAGATTCATTCATTCATTCAATTGTATTTCTTAGCACTTACTGTGTGTGTAGAGCACTGTAGTAAGCACTTGGGAGAGTACAATACAACAGCAGTGACAATCCCAGCCCACAATGAGTTCACTGTCTAGAGCGTAGGATACGGACATCAATACCAATAAACAGATAGCAATACAAATAAAATAAAATTACAGAAATATACATAAGTGTTGTGGGGCTGGGAGAAGGGGGAAGAGCAAAGGGAGTAAGTCAGGATGACTCAAAAGGGAGTGGGAGATGAGGAAAAGTGAGGCTTAGTCTGGGAAGGCCTCTTGGAGGAGATGCGCCTTCAATAAGGCTTTGAAGGAGGGGGGAGTGATTATCTGACAGATTTGAGGAGGGAGGGTGTTCCACGCCAGAGGTAGGAAGTGGGCCAGGGTTTGGTGGTGAGACAGGTAAGATGAGGCATGGTGAGAAGGTTAGCATTAGAGGAGTGAAGTATACAGCCTGGGTTGTAGAAAGAGAGAAGCGGGATGAGGTAGGAGGGGGCAAGGTGATGGAGTGTTTTGAAGCCATTGGTGAGGAGCTTTTGTTTGATACAGAGGTGGATAGGCAACCACGGAAGATGAGAAGTAGCATGGCCTAGTGGAAAGAGCTTGGGCCTTGAAGTCAGACGACCTGGGTCTAGTCCCAGCTCCATCACTTGTCTGCTGCGTGGCCTTAGGCAAGTCACTTAACTTCTCTGTCCCTCAGTCACCTAACCTGCAAATTGGAAGTTCAATGCTTGTTGTCCTTCCTTCTTAGACTATCATCCCCATGTGGGATCTGATGATCTTGTATCTACTCCAGGGCTTAGTACAGTGCTTGGCACAAAGTAAGCTATTAACAAATATTATTATTATTGTTATTATTATTATTATTCTCCCCACATGCTCTAGAACCTTTGTTCTCCTTTCCGAGGTCCAACCCTCTAAACACGGGAGCTGAGGTGGAGTTCTTAAAATAAGAATACCAAGCAGTAAGATGTTCAGTGTTGAATTGTTGCAGGCAGGGGATGTCGCTGTTTATTGTTGTATTGCACTTTCCCAAGCGCTTAGTACAGTACCCTGAACACAGTAAGTGCTCAATAAATACGATTGAATGAATGAATGAATCAGTCCCAAACAGGAAGAAATGGACCAAATATCAGTGGTATTTATTGAGCACTTACTGTATTCAGTCAGAGCACTGTACTAAGTGCAGGGGAGTGTTCAATACAACAGAGTGGGTAGACACGTTCCCTGCCTACAGTAAGCTTATAGTCTAGTAGAACAAATGAGAGAAACTAGCTTTGAAAACAATACTGTTCTGTATAAAGCCAGACAATTGATATATTAATGGAGAACCTATTATGTGTAGAGCACTGTATTAAGTGCTTGGGAGAGTACAATACAGTGGAGTGAGTAGACATGATCCCTGCTCTCAAATGGCTTACAATCTAGTTGGGGAGACAGACATTAAAGTAAATTATAGGTGCTAGGGGAAGAGACATGGCCTAGTGGATAGAGAACGGGTCTAGGAAACACAAGGACCTGGGTTTTAATTCCGGCTCTGCCACTTGTCTACTGTATGACCTCAAACAAGTCACTTAATTTCTTTGTTCCAGAGCTACCTCATCCGTAAAATAGGGATTAAGAATGTGAGCCCCATGTGGGACAGGGACTGTATTTAACCTGATTAGCTTGTATCTACCCCAGGACTTAGTAATAATAATAATAATAATAATAATAATAATAATAATAATGGTATTTGTTAAGCCTGACACACAGCGCTTAACAAATACCATAAAAAAGCAATGGAGCGTAAGTGTTGGAACATAAGTGTTGGTATCTCTGACCCCGTTTGCATGGAACAAAGCAGATTTTGTTTAAGCACAAACATTGTATTCTGAGCTGTTTTTTCTAATAATAATAATAATAATAATAATGGCACTTATTGAGTGCTTACTATGTGCAAAGCACTGTTCTAAGTGCTGGGGAGGTTACAAGGTGATCAGGTTGTCCCATGGGGGGCTCCCAGTCTTAATCGCTATTTTACAGATGAGGTAACTGAGGCCCAAGAAGTTAAGTGACTTGCTCAAGGTGACACAGCTGACAAGTGGTGGAGCCGGGATTTGAACCCATGACCTCTGACTCCAAATCCTGTGCTCTTTCCACTGAGCCATGCTGCTTCTCTAGTGTAAAATATTTTAACTTAGTGGATGCTGGGAGTCCCTTCCCAAAGCCAGTTCCACCTGGCCCTGGACATCCTTTAAAGGGGGCAGACATAGCTGCTCTTCTCCCTCAGCCTGCAGCCCGTCCCAGGACCATCTGCCCCCTGCTTATCATTCCTTCAGCCCAGTCCAGAAACCCTGTGCAGGAATGTGGGTTCATCAGGTGGCTCATCTCGTTTGCACTCCTTGGTGAATCCTATGTTCTTGAAATGCAGTGTGCTCCCCTCGGCCTCCTCCTCCATTTCCTCCTTGGTCTCCTCCTCCTTCTCTCTCCTCCTGCTTCACCTCTCTCCTCCTTTTCCTCCTCTTCTTCCTTCTCCTTTCATTCAATTGTATTTATTGAGCGCTTACTGTGTGCAGAGCACTGTACAAAGCACTTGGGAGTTACAATACAGCAATAAACAGTGTCATTCCATGCCCACAACAGGCTTACAGTCTGGAGTGGGGGAGGCAGACATCAGTACAAATAAATACAATTACAGATATGTACATAAGGGCTGTGGGGCTGGAAGGAGGGAAGAGCAAAGGAAGCAAGTCAGGGCAATGCAGAAGGAAGTGGGAGATGAGGAAAAGTGTGGCTTAGTCCAGGAAGGCCTCTTCGATGAAATGTGCCTTCAATAAGGCTTTGAGGAGGGGGAAGAGTAATTGCCTGATGGATTGGAGGAGGGAGGGCATTCTTCATTCACTCTCTCTCTCTCTCTCCTCTTCTCCCCTCTTCTTCCTCTTTCTACCAGTTAATAAAGCTGCTCCTTCTCTTCCCTCCCTAAGGGCCCCTCCAGCTTCCCCTCTTATTCTTTGCACTACCCCAGCCAATTAACCCAGTCCCAGCTGGGAGAATGGTCCTGTGTCTACTTTCTCACAAGGGCTGAGCCCAGAAGAGCAGCTGCAGCAAAGACAGCAGCAACACAGCTCCTCCTTCCTCTTCCCCCCCAGCCCCTCCTAGAAATGTCCTCCTAGCTGCCTCTCCTGGACTCAGCTCTCCACGTGGAGGCTTTCTGTGTCCAAGAGCTTGGACCCTTGGTGGGGGTGTAGATGAAGGTAGTGCTGCTCTCCAACAGCGCTCTTGGTCTGAGCTTGCTCACCTTGGTCATCCCTTTGGAAGTTGGTACCGGGGTTAGTGGCTGATGGAGGGCAACAGCCTGGGAGCCAGCTGCAGCAGCCAGTGGTGTGTGGTAGAGGATCAGAGGGATGGATGCAGAGATGAACAAATGACCTGTCCAAAACTTGTGGCCATCCAAGATCAAGCCCCATGGCCGCAGCACAATCCCTTCGCCACCTCAAGTGTCCTACCCAGATCCCTTTCAATGAGGAGCAGAGCAGAGCCTGATTGTGATCTTCGTGGTATTTGTTAAACACTATGTGCCGGGCACTAAGCAAATCAGATTGGACACCATCCCTGTCCTGCTTGAGGCTCACAGTCTTAATCCCCATTTTACAGATGAGGTAGCTGAGGCCCAGAGAAGTGAAGTGACTTTCCCACAGCCACACAGCAGACAAGTGGAGGAAATGGGATTAGAACCCATGACCTTCTGACTCTCAGGCCTGTGCTTTATTTCTATCCATTGGTTGTGTCACCAGAAGCCCCAGTGGGACACGGTTTTGCCTGGGCTCAGCTAGGCTGGTGCCTGGGGACTTGGGAGCCGAGGGCCCTGCTGTCATTTTGTGGGGCGCTTTTGAGCCCTCCACACCTGGTGTGTGGAGCAGGGGGCCGGGAAGATGACAAACAAAGCAGAACAATGTATCTGACATCCTGTGAATTAATCAGAGAGCAGGGCCAGCGCTCTGGGCAAACACACGTTGGAACTGTGTCTCCGACCTTGATTAAATTAGAAAGCTCTCCAATGAACACAAACAACTGTCAGTAAACAGCCGGGAATAGGCTAATGAAGTGGATAAGAAGCAGGTTGACAAATAGAAGCTTGAGACTGGGAGGAAAGAAGGACTGGGACCAGAGGAGGCAGAGACAATAAAGAGATGGAGAAAGATGGGGAGAGACCAAGAGATGAAAAAGAAGGAGAAAACGGGTATAGAAGGGAGAAAGAAAATCAGAAAGAAGGAAGATGAGGAAATGGAAGATAAAGAGAGGCAGATCCGTGATAGCTGATCAATGACTCAGTATTTATTGAGCTCTTATTGTGTGCATAGCACTGTACTAAGGGCTTGGGAAAGTGTAATATAGCAGAACTGGTAAATGTGATCCCATCTTACAAGGACCCTACAGTCTATAGGGGGAAACAGACATTAAAATAGAGTAGGGATTGGGGAAATAGTAGGCTATAAGAATAATTATGTAAGTTTTGTGAGCCTGGGGTATCAAAGGGTTACAAAGCCAAGTGAAGAGGTGACAACATGGGGAAATAAAGGGCTTAATCCAGGAAAGCCTTGTGGAGAAGATGTGGTTTTAATAAGGCTTTGAAGGTGTGGTGAGTGGAGGTCTGTTGGGTCTGAAGAGGGAAAGAGTTTCAGGCCCTGGAAGGATTTGGGCAAGGCTTCAGTGGAGGGAGAGATGAGATTGAGGTACAGGCAGTAGTTTGGTGTTAGAGGATCGAAGAGTGCAAGTTGGGTTGTCATAGAAGATTAGCGGGGTAAAGGAAGGAAGAGGAGAGCTGATTGGGTGTCCTAAAATTGATGATTAGGAGTTTCTGTTTTGAGAAGCAGCATGGTGTGATAGAGGACAGGCCTGGGAGTTAGAAAGTCATGCGTTCTAATCCCAGCTCCACCACTTGTCTGCTGTGTGACCTTGGGCAAGTCACTTCACTTCTCTGTGCCTAAATTACCCCAACTGCAAAAATGGAGATTAAAAGTGTGAGCCCAATGCGGGACGGGGCCTGCATCCAACCCGGTTAATGTGTATCTATCCCAGTGCTTGGCACATAGTGCTTAACAAGTACCACCATTTATTAATTAATTAAGGGGAGGTGAATGGACAACCTCTGGAGGTTTTGGAGGTGTGGGGAGATGTGAACTGAATGGTTATTTTAAAAAGTGATCTGGGCAATAGAGTGAAGTGTGGGCTGGAGTAGGGAGAGACAGGAGTCAGGGAGGTTAAGGAGGAGGCTGATGCAGTAATTCAGGTGGGAAACAATGAGTACTTGGATCAGTGTGGGAGCTGTTTGGGTGGAGAGAGTCAAGGCAAGATTCTAGAGATACGAAGGTAGAACCAACAAGATTTGGTGACAGATTGAATATGTGGATGGAATGAGAGTGATGAGTTGAGGATGATGCCAAGGTTATGGGCTTGTAGACTGGGGAGATAGTGGTGTTGCCTACAGTGATGGGAAAGTCAAGGGGAGGACAAGGAGAAGATGAGTTCCCTTTTGGACTTGTATAGTTTGAGGTGTCCGTGGGACATCCAAGCTGAGATGTACTGCAGGCAGGAGGAAATGCGAGACTGAAGCAGGGAGAGGCCTGGGCTAGAGAGGTAGATTCAGGAATCATTTGCGAGAGCTGGTAGTTAAAGCCGTGGGAACAAATGAGTTCTCTGAGGGAGTGGGTGTAGATAGAGAATAGAGAATAAGGATCCAGGACTGAGCCTAGAGAGAGATTACCAAAATTAGGGGGTGAGAGGTGGAGGAGGAGCCGATGAAAGAGACCAAGGAGCAGAGAGAAAGGAGAAGAAGCAGGAGAAGACAGTGTCAGTGAAGCCAAGGTTAGATACTATTTCACAGAGAAAGGGATGGTCCACAGTGTCAAAGGTAGCAGAATGGTTGAGAAGGATTAGAGTGGAATAGTGTGCATTAGATCTGGCAAGAAAAACGTCATTGAATAATAATAATAATTATGGTATTTAAGTGCTTACAATGTGCCAGGCACTGTACTAAGGACTAAGATGGATACAAGCAAATCAGGTTAGACACAGTACCTGCTCCACAGAGGGCTCACAGTCTTAATCCCCATTTTACAGATGAGGTAACTGAGAAACAGAAAAGTTGGATGACTTGCCCAAAGTCACACAGCAGACAAGTAGATGTTCTGGGATTAGAACCCAGGTCTTTCTGATTCCCGTGTACTTGCTCTATCCATTAGGCAACACTGCTTCTCTGGTCTAAGTGGTCTAAATGGTGTAAGCCTTTGATTGGCAGTGAGCAGCATAGCAGCTGAAGTCCTGACTGGCATTCCTTCCTTCTGAGGCCTTAATCAAAAACACCTAAGTGTATTTTAGTTAAACTGTAAGCTCCTTGAGGGAAAGACCATATCAGATTCCCATCACTGTATACTTTCCCAGCACTTAGCTCAGTTCTCTGCCCACAATAAGCATTTAATAAAATAGTTTTACTACTACTGCTCACTTAGTATAGTGCTCTGCACTGAGAAAGTGTTCAATCACTACAAACGAATGACTGATTGAGAAGCAATCAATCAATTGTATTATTGAGTAATACTAAGTAAGTAAGTAAGTACTAAGCAGTTGGAAGAGTACAATATAACAATGTTGGTAGACACATTCCCAGCCCACAGTGAGCTTAAAGTCTCGAGGGGGAGACAGACATTGATATAAATATAAACAAATTATTGATAAGTAAATAAGTGCTCTGGGGGCATTGGTTAGTGGAAGCAGCATGGGCTAGTGGAAAGAACATGGACCTGGGAGTAGGAGGAGCTGGGTTTTAATTCCAGGGCTGTCACTTGTCTGCTGTGTGACCTTGAACAAGTCACTTAACTACTCCATGCCTCAATTTCCTCATCTGTAAAATGGGGATTAGTTGCTTGTTCATCCCTACCCTCCAGAATGTGAGTCCCAACTTGGAGAGGGACTGTGTCTAGTCTGCTTCTATTGTAGATCAGAGCACTTGTTGTACAGCGTAAGTGCTCAATAAATACTTTGATTGATTGATCGATCTGTAGATCAGGACAGAAGAGGCTATAAAGAGAGTGGACTTTGAAGAGAGCATCATTTCTCACATGCCGCACTCAGAACAGGGCTTTTAGAAACAGATATCAGCGTTCCCCTCCTTGGGTGATGTCCTTCTAGGGCAATTTAGAGACATCCTCTGGATGCAGAGAACTGACTTAGGAGCTTGGGAAATATGCAAAGGAAGGATAAAAAAGCAATCCCTCCTCTTGAGGAGCTTACAATCCACTGACAGAGAAAATTGATGAGTAAGTTACAGCTCCTCTCTCAGGGTCACACCTGGAGAGTTCCCAGTACTGTACCAGTCTCCACTATTCTATTCTATTTATTCTGATGGTATTGACACCTGTCTACTTGTTTTTGTTGTCTGTCTCCCCCTTCTAGACTGTAAGCCCGTGGTTGGGAAGGAACCATCTCTATATGTTGCCGATTTGTACTTCCCGAGTGCTTAGTACAGTGCTTTACACACATTAAGTGCTCAATAGATATGATTGAATGAATGACTACAGGAGGGTCTGGCAGAGGCATATCCATTCCATTCCTAGCGTGGCCAGTGGCTAGCAAGTGGAAGGCAATCTGCTACAGGTCAAAACTCACCTGTGCTGGGCAGCAGCAGCATGGGAGAGAATCAAGGGCGAAGACTCAGGTTTACTGCGCAGAAGGATGCAATGAAACCACTTCTGCATTTTTACTAAGAAAACTCTATGGATACACTACCAGAACGATTGCAGATGGAAGTGGGGCGTTCTGGGAGAGATGTGTCCATGGCCTCGCTATGGGTCGAAGATGACTCGATGACATAAGATGAGACAAGCTACAGCTGAGTGAGTAAGTAAATCTATATAAATAAACAAAAGTCATAAAATAAACACTAACGAATATCAATCAATCATATTTATTGATAACTTACTGAAGTTATCAACTTCAGAAGAGTTCAATACAACAAGCAGACATGTTCTCTGCCCAAAATAAGCTTACAGCCTACAGAATATGAAGTGCTTAAATGACTGAGGGAAAAACATTACAAGAAAAGCTAGGGGAACAATCAGTAAATACCTACTGGAGATGGCAGGTTTTAGAGAGGGATATTAAATCAATCAGTGCCATTTATTGAGCACCTATTGTGGGCAGAGTATTGTACTAAGCATACAAGAGAGTAGGGAGGCAATTTCTGCCCTCAAAGAATTTATAATCTGGCAGATATTATCTACTGATGTACCCATTCTCTATCCTCAGGGGGCAAGCAGCTTTCTCCCTCCTCAAATGCAGAACACTTGTTACTTTATTTTAATAGTATTTGTTAAGTGCTTATAACATGTCAAGCATTGGTCAAAGCACTAGGGTAGATACAAGGTAATCAGACCAGATATAATCCCTGTCCCACCTGGAGTTCACAGTCAATTAGGAGGGAGAACAAGTATTGAATTCCCATTTTGCAGCTGAGGAAACTGAGGCCCAGAAAAGTTGTTCAAACAGTACATGAAGTAGAAACTCTTTTCCTCCAGAATTTTCCTCCTTATCCATACTTTTCCAAGTGCCTCATGTTGCCTCTTCCCTGAAGAAGGCTGGGAAGGGGTCTGAGAAATGGGGAGAAGTCATAATCATAATGTGGTATTTGCTAAGCACTTACTATGTGCCAAACACTGTACCAAGCACTGTAGTAGATACAAGATGGGCAAGTTCCAAGTGGGACTCACAATCCAAGTAGGATTAATCTAATCTAAGTAGGATTAGAACTCTGGTCCACTGATTCTCAGGCCCATGCTCTTCCCACTAGGCTATGCTGCTTCCCAAGACATCCCTGGAATACCGTATTTCATAGAATCTGGATCTTCTCCTAGGGGAATGTTCCCTCCTTAATTCATTCATTCAATAGCATTTGTTGAGCACTTACTTTGTTTAAAGCACTGTACTGAGTGCTTGGAAGAGTACAATACAACAATAAGCAGTCACATTCCCTGCACATGATGAGCTTACAGTCTAGAGCTGGGGAGACAGACATTAATATAAATAAATAAATGACAGATATGGACAGAAGTGCTGTGAAGCTGGGATGGGGGGATGAAAAAAAGAAACAAGTCAAAGCAATGCAGAAGGGAGTGGGAGAAGAGGAAAGGAGGGGAGGGGCTTAGTCAGGTGAGGTCTCTCGGAGGAGATTTTATTCAAACAGTACATGCCTCCAACAGTGCCTCAATAAGGGCACATCTTGTATCCCCTCCTTGTATGCAGGGAATGTTTTCAATACAACTTTGTGTATTGTACTCTTCCAAGCACTTGGTACAGTGCCCTGCACATGTTGATCAATAAATAACACTGATTGATCAACAGAAACCTAGTACTACTCTCAGCAGTGAATTTGCCCTCCCTTCTTTATTTCCTATGCAGTTAGATCTGATCCCCTTAAGCATTTTCCTACGCACCCCCCTCCCAATCCGCAGTACTTACGTTTCCCTTATCTGAAATTTATTTTTAAAGTCTGCCTCCCCCATTAGACTGCAAGCTTGTTGTGGGCAGGGAACTCATCTAGCAACTCTATTGTACTGGACTCTTCCAAGAGAGTCTCTCTCCAGGGCGCTGCACAAAAGTAAGTGCTTAATAAATGCCATTGACTGACTGCAGAGAAGACTGCAACATTCAAGCCCTCCCTTCTTTCATTCATTAATTCAGTTGTGTTTATTGAGCACTGTTTTAAGTGCTTGGGAGAGTACAATACAACATCAGACACATTCCCCACCCACAGTGATCTCGCAGTCTTAAAGGGGAGACTAATAATATAAATAAATAAATACACAACTTCCAGTATGTACATATGTGCTGTGATAAACAAACACGGACCCCAGCTCCCTGGGGTAGTCAGAAATTAGTTTCTGAAATCTGCATTTCCCAGCTAGGATAACCCAGATCCCCAGACGGACAAGTGAATTTTCCAAGTCCGCTGACCAGCTCAGCAACTGCTAGAACAGTAACTCTCCTCAAACCCAGACCCCTAGAAGTCACAGCACTTCCCCTCTATCTGTAGTGTGGTGGGGAGGGTTCTGATGAGCTGATGGCCAAGCAATCTGGGTGCCATTTTGGCTTCTTTGGGGCTTCCAGAGTGGAAGCACCTTGTTTTTTCCTTCCCTTGCTGCATCCTTTCATCCTCTCCTTTGCTCTCTCCTCCTCTCCTGCCCCCTCTTTCTACCCATCTCCAGACTCCCTTCTACACTCTTCCCTCTCTCACTTCCCTCCTCTTTCTTCAGCATTGTTGTTGTTGTTGTTGTTATTTTTTGGCAAGGCGACCCTCTCAGCACGGGATGAGCGGAGGAGAGGCCAGCCTGCCCACAATGCCTCCCTACCCCCGGCCGCCTCACACCTCGGCTACGCTGCTGAATTTCCAATTTTCAGCTAATATGAAGGTCGTGACAGGAGGCACAGAGGGCCTGGTAGGACATAATGGCAGAAGAATTGTAAATGTCGCCTTTAGTGAATACAGAATGAGGAAGAGCTGAGGAGGAGGAAATTTTCCATCCAACGCCGGGCCCTGAATAAGGGAATACATTTTCTCTTCTAGTGTGTCGCATTAGATTTCTAGAGGTGCTAGGAGCCAGGTACATGTCATTAGTAACAGTTTGGGCGATAATGAATCCTTTTATTTCTCTTCCACACAGCTCATGAATACATAAGGAGGCTGGTTTCAGTCGCATCTGGTTCGGCTGCAGGAACCTCACATAACTTAATCTCACAGCCTCTTCAATATTGTAGCAACCCAGCTGGGGCCTCACTTAAAGGGGACACGGTCCCTTTGGCAGCCCACATTGGGTGGAGATGGAAGGGGTCTGCCCGTGGGTCTCCTTGGTGCCATCCTTGAAGAGGGTTGGTTGCTGCCAGGCTTGGGGGGCTAGAGGGCAGATTGGGCCTAGTTCTGAGAAGCAGCATGGCTCAGTGGAAAGAGCACGGGCTTTGGAGTCAGAGGTCATGGGTTCAAAACCCAGCTCCGCTGCTTGTCAGCTGTGTGACTCTGGGCAAGTCACTTAACTTCTCTGTGCCTCAGTTCCTTCATCTGTAAAATGGGAATTAAGACCGTGAGCCCCCTGTGGGACAACCTGATCACCTTGTAGTCTCCCCAGCGCTTAGAACAGTGCTCTGCACATAGTAAGTGCTTAATAAATGCCACTATTATTTTTCTTATTATTCTGAGGTGAGGAATGTGGAAAGAGCTGGTCCTACTTATCAATCAGTCAATCAATTTATTGAGTGCTTACTGTGTGCAGAGCACTGTACTAAGCGCTTGGGAAGTGCAAGTTGGCAACATATAGAGACGGTCCCTACCCAACAGTGGGCTCACAGTCTAGAAGACTAGTCTAGTGACTACTAAGTCACTGGATCCCAAAGATGCAGGTGAGGAATGGGAATAAGAATAATTATGATATCTGTTGAGCACTTACTGTGTGCCAAGCACTGTACTAAGCTCTAGGGAAGGTATGCGATAATCAGGTTGGACACCATCCCTGACCGAAATGGGGCTTCCATGCTAAAGGAGAGGGAGAACAGACATTTAATCCACATTTTACAGATGAGGAAACTGAGGCACAGAGAAGGTAAGGGGCTTTCCCAGAGCCTCATAGCAGACAAAGGGTAGAGTCGGGTTGTTCAGATACTCCACTCAGAGAGCAGCCACTAATGGTTCAGCAGTGACGGATGTGGTCAGAGATTAGCCTCACTGGTCAGTTAGCTACTCACCTCACTTCTTGCCCCAAGAATACTTATGTTCACATCTTTCTACTCAGCCACTTCCCTGTTGCTGTAATCTATTTCAGTTTCTATCTCCCCCACTAGATTATAAGGTCCTTGAGGGAAGGGATCCTGTCTGCTGACCTAACTGTACTCTCCCAAATGCTTAGTACAGCGCTCCACACATAAAAAGAATGCAATAAATACCATTGATTGATTGATTGATCATAGCTTGAGGTTGTGCCAATAATTTCTTTCAGATTCCCTTCTAAGCTCAGTCCCTTCCTCTCTACTTAGATTGTGAGGTCCCAAGGGGACAGGGAGTGTGTCCGATCTTATTATAAGTGCTCAATAAATAAGATGCAATCAGTGAATGCTTAGCAGAGTGCATTGGCACATATTAAGAATTTAATAAATACAATTATTTTTTATCATTGGTCACCACCACCTCTGATGATGTTGGTGATAGTGGTGACCAATAATAAATAATTATGGTGCTTATTAATGCCACATTCACATCATCATTGGTGTTATTATCCACAGCTCATCTAGGGCATGGCAGTGTTTTAAATGCTGCCAATATGGTTCCTTGCCCTAGGAGTCGGGCAGAAATGTAAAAGGATCAATAGAAATCTATCTTAATAGGAAACCATATGTAAATGAAAAATATAGTCAGAGGCCCTGGGTTCTAATACTAGCTCCACCATTTGTCTGCTATGCTACCTTGAGTAAGTCAATTGACTTCTCTGAGCCTTGGTTACCTCATCTTAAAAATGGATTAGATTGTGAGCCCCATGTAGGACATGAACTGTGTTCAACTCAATTAGCTTGTATCTATCCCAGCACTTAGTACAGTATCTGGCACATAGTAAGTCCTTAATAAATGCCATAAAAGCCCAGTAATTTCAATTATAGCCCAAGCAAGAGAGAGTGAAGTCATGACAGTTCTATGATCTTTGTATAGCCTCTGTGGGTTTCGCTCTGATTGCACAGGTTCAAATCCCAGGATACGACTGAGGGAGAGAAATTGAATTTGATGGTTTCCTCAGCAGGGAGATAGAAGCACACATTGCTCCCCGTAATTATCTCTGTACATCATCTCTTCAGACAGCTCTAGCACTTAGAATTGAATGACTTTACACCTCCTTAACATTTTTGTTTATATCCACTCAAGTTATTTGTTTAACCCCTCTAGTTGTTAATATTTTCATGTTAGTCTTC
Organism: Tachyglossus aculeatus; assembly: GCF_015852505.1. Classification (NCBI taxonomy): domain Eukaryota; kingdom Metazoa; phylum Chordata; class Mammalia; order Monotremata; family Tachyglossidae; genus Tachyglossus; species Tachyglossus aculeatus. Next base: position 57,399,054 of record NC_052070.1, on the reverse strand, counting down.
CTCATTAGAATATAAGCTCCTTGTGTGTGGGGAATGTGTTGTTTTGGTATTTAGCATTTCTCTATCAATCAATGGTATTTACTGAGCACTTACTATTTGCAGAGCACTAAACTCACTTGGGAGTGTGCAATAACAATACATTACAATTGCTAGTGACTAGTTGCTAAATCGACACTCAATTAATGTTACTACTACTACTATTACTACTCTTCCTACATGCCTGATGTGAAAGAAAAAGGATTCATTGGGTCCTATGTCCTCACCAATCTGGGGCTTAGCTTTTCTCCGGTCAAATTTGATCTGCCCTGCTGGTTGTGTGCAGGGAGATCCCCTAGCTCAGAGTCCCCCAGACCCATTCTGATTAGCTAAACCAGTCCTGTTTGGCTGGCAGCCGTCAGTGAGAGAGCAGGGTCAGTTGGAGATGTCGCTGCCCTTTTGGGTGAATTCTGAGCATGTTGAAGAGCTCCACTGTGGCCCAAGAACCTGGGGTTGAATCAATCTCCTCATTTCAAGTGCCTAATACAGTACTGTGCACACAGTAAGTGCTCAGTAAATACCATTGATTGATCTTTCCTCAGCACAAAGTAAGGGCTTCACATTTGTCAGGAATAATAGAGGTCATGATAGTAACAATAATCTCTGAACCCCCAAATTTCTGGTTGCCCTCTTTGATTTCTAGTTCCCTCTTGCTGGGGCTTCTCAGCCCCTTGGGATGGCTTGCTTGTAGGATTATATGATTCTGTTCTTGGACCCTGGTGCTTTTTGAGTCTGTGGAAGAAGGAATGAAGTGGGGAGCAACAGGAAACCTGGGAATCATCCAGAAGCAGAGGGACAGGGTAAATCAACTTGACAGGGCCCAGGAAACAACTCAGGAAGCAGTTATCCAGGGTCCTGAGTTCATAGGTGATGGACCTTCATCTTAATAATAATAATGATGATGGCATTTGTTAAGCACTGTGTGTGAAGCACTGCTCTAAGCACTGGGGTGGATACAAGGTGATCAGGTTGTCCCACATGGGGCTCACAGTCTTAATCCCATTTTACAGATGAGATAACTGTGGCACAGAGAAGTTAACTAACTTGCCCAAAGTCACACAGCTGACTGACAAGTGGTGGAGCTGGGATTAGAACCCATTCATTCATTCATTTATTTAATCGTATTTACTGAGCACTTACTGTGTGCAGAGCACTGTACTAAGCGCTTGGGAAGTCCAAGCTGGCAACATATAGAGATGGTCCCTACCCAACAACGGGCTTCCTCTGACTGCCAAGCCCATGCTCTTTCCATTGAGCCATGCTGTGTCTCTGTCTTCCCTCATGTGTTACATCTCTTGTGGCTTCAAATTGTCCCTCTTTGGACTCTCCACTTATCAGCTCTCGTGGCCCACTATCTCCCTGCTTGCATTTTGTTCCTCCCGAGCCAACAACTTGGCTGAAGCCCACGTTTGTCTTGCCAACCTCTGGCTTTTTGCTCAAGGTTTCCCCAGGAACTGGAATTATTATTATTACTACCACCACTACTACTACTACTAAAAATAATAACAATAATAATTGTGGTATTCGTCAAGCACTTACTATATGCCAACCACTGTGTTAAGTGCTGGGGTAGATATAAGATCATCAGGTCTTATATAAGATAGAAAATATAAGTTATAAAATCATCATGGGGCTCACAGTCTGTGTAAGGGGGAGAATAAACACTAAATCCCCAGTTTGCAAATGAGGGAACTGAGGCACAGATAAGCTAAGTGACTTGCCCAAGGTCATACAGCAGGTAGTTGCCAGAGGCAGGATTGGGACCCAGGATCTCTTACTCCTAAACCTGAGCTTTTTCCACTAGTCCTTTTCTCTCTAAGTCTGCCAGACCTCAACCTTCCCCACTCAGAGTCCTCCTAAAGTCCCACCTCCTCCAACAAACCTTCTGTGACTAATTATTAGCACCCTAAATTAATCCTTTGGCAGCCTTTTACACACTTGGATTCATTTATGCTTGTCCTCATAACTTCTATTTATACGCATAGTCATCTGAATATTTTATTTATTCTGATTTCGCAGCTTGTGAATAGGTCACTGTCTCTCCCATTAGAGTGTAAGCTTCTTGTAGTCAGGGAATATGTTTTGTGGTTCTGCTGTACTTTCCAAAGTGCTCAGTACAGTACATTGCACTAGGTAGATGCTTAATAAATACCTTACTTGTTGTCTTATGCCTTTGAGTCGTGTCTGACCCATAGCGATGCCATTGACATATCCTTCCCAGATTGCCCCACTTCCAACCACAATCGTTCTGGTGTCCATAGAGTTTTCTTGGTAAAAATATGGAAGTGGTTTATCACTGCCTCCTTCTTCTCACTCAACTTAAGTCTCTGCCCTCGGGTCTCTCCCCTGCTGCTGCTGCTGCCCAGCATGGGTGAGTTTTGACTTGTAGCAGATTGCCTTCCACTTGCTAGCCACTGCCCAAGCTAGGAATGGAATGGGTAGGACTCTTCCTGACTCTCCCTCCCTTAGTTGAAACTGGTAGAGTACTGGAGATTCTCCAGGTGCAACCCTGAGAGGGGAAATACCTTACTACTACTGCCATTATGTATTTCTCAGTGGATTTACCTGCTTCCATCTCCCTTTCTGTTTCCCTTTTCATCTCTGTCAGGCTGTCAATATATTTATAGCAGCATGGCCGTGTGGAAAAAGCATGGCTCTGGGAGTCAAAGGACCTGAGTTTGAATCCCCTTCAGCCAATTGTTTGTCATGTGGCCTTGGCCAAGTCACTTAACTTCTCTGTTTATTCATTCATTCATTCAATCAATCATATTTAGTGAGCGCTTACTGTGTGCAGAGCACTGTACTAAGCACTTGTTAAGTACAAGTTGGCAACATATAGAGATGGTCCCTACCCAACAGTGGGCTCACAGTCTAGAAGATAATAATAATAATAATGATGGCATTTACCAAGCGCTTACTATGTGCCAAGCACTGTTATAAGCACTGGGGCAGTTACAAGGTGATCAGGTTGTCCCACAGGGGGCTCACAGTCTTCATCCCCATTTTACAGATGAGTTAACTGAGGCCCAGAGGAGTTAAGTGACTTGCCCAAAGTCACACAGCTGGCAAGTGGTGGAGCCGGGATTTGAACCCATGACCTCTGACTCCAAAGCCCGGGCTCTTTCCACTGAGCCATGCTGCTTTGTCCCAAAGCAGTTCCTCAGTTACCTCATCTGTAAAATGGGAATTAAATACTCTTCCCTCCAACTTAGACTGAGCCATGTAGAACAGAGACTGTGTCTGACGTGATAAGCTTGTATCTACTCCAGTGTTTAGAACAGTGCATGACACTTAGTACATGTCTAATAAATACAATTGGAAAAAAAAACCTCTATCCTTCTCTTGTTTCTTTTCCAGCCTTTTTGTCTCTCTTACTTCATGTCCCTTTCTGCTTCTCTCAGCATCTATCAGAGTGGCTTTGTTAAGCACTTTCTTTGTGCTAATCACTTTATTAAGCACTGGGGTAGATATAATATATGCAAATCGGACACAGTCTCTCTCCCACAAGGGCTCATGGTCTAGGAGTCTAATTTGTCTTTTTGTTTGTTCTTTTCATGGTATTTGTTAAGCACTTACTATAGACCAGGCACTGTGCTAAGAACTGAGGTAAATACAAGATAATCGGTTTGGACACAGTCCATATCCCAGATGGGCTCCCAGTCTTGATCCCAATTTTACAGATGAGGTAATTTGGGCACAGAGAAGTGAAGTGACTTGCCCAAGGTCATAGAGCAGACAAGTGGTGGAGCCAGGATTAGAACCCAGGTCCTGACTCCCAGGCCGAAGCTCTTTCTCCTAGGCCATACTGATTCCCCTGCTAGACCACACTGCTTCACTCACTTTTGTTCTCTCTTTCTTGTTCTCACTCTCTCTTTTCCGAGTTCAAATACATAGATGCGGAAGAGATTCTGTAACTGCCTGGTTCTCTCCATGTCCTTCTGAGCCTATCTTCCCCATGTCTAGTGCTGTTGAATGTCTACAGACTCCTTTCTGCCACAAATAGGCCGCATTTCAGCCTGTTGATCTCAACAAGGTGAGTCCCCCAGATGGTTAAATTTTCCAGCCTCTGGAGAACGGTGTTAGAAAGTGTTGAAAAGCTTTAATGGCTGACATCAACCCACTTAGCATGAAAAACCATGAGGCAAAAGTGTGGCCAAGTAGCATTAGCTTAATCCTTATGTGATAATCAGGTTGGACACAGTGCCTGTCCCCCATGGGGCTCACAGTTTTCATTTCCATTTTACAGAAGTCTTACCTGAGACACGGGGGAAGTGAAGTGACTTGCCCAAGGGCACACAACAGGCAAGGGATGGAGCCGGGATTAGAACTCAGGTCCTCTGACTTTCAGGCCTGTGCTCTTTCCACTAGGCCATCATCATCATCATCAATCGTATTTATTGAGCGCTTACTATGTGCAGAGCACTGTACTAAGTGCTTGGGAAGTACAAATTGGCAACATAGAGAGACAGTCCCTACCCAACAGTGGGCTCACAGTCTAAAAGGGGGAGACAGAGAACAAAACCAAACATATTAACAAAATAAAATAAATAGAATAGATATGTACAAGTAAAATAAATATATAAATAAATAGAGTAATAAATATGTACAAACATATATACATATATACAGGTGCTGTGGGGAAGGGAAGGAGGTAAGATGGGGCCATGCTGCTTCTCACTGAATGGTTTCCTCTGTGATGTTCCTTGGCCGATAATTTGTAAACTCCTACAGCGACCAGTGACAATGTGTGGATCTGAAAGCTGCACAGTGAAAAAGCAGGATAGAAAGATTCTTTTCAAATGTGATGTTAGAGAAGGCTTTTGTAAATACCATGGACTGCCTGAAAAACAAACAAAGGGATTTTGGAACAAATTAAACCAAAGTGGTCTTCGGAAAGCCAAATGACTTAGATTATCATATTTTGGACACATAATCAGGAGGACTAATTCTCAGGAGAAGATACTAATGCTAGGAAAAGTCCAGGGAAAACATGGAAGAGGCAGACTGGTAACTAGATGGATAGAAAGCATAACAATGATAACAGAAGAACCATTAGAAAGGTTGCGGATTATGGCAGAGGACAGGACGTTCTGGAGAAAGTATATCCATCAAGTCGCTATGAATTGGAAACAACTCAATGGCACTTAATAATAATAATAATAGGGACAATGGACAGGGAAACTAATAAAAAAAAGGGCATGCAAACTTCCCTGGCAGCTTCAGCAAGAAATAAAGTAAACAGCCCTTTCAATTTAAAAGCCCAAACTTTGCTCAAATAAATAAGTAAATAAATAAAAGAGCAATCAATCCTAATAAAAAGAAATCAAATCCAAAGGATTAAAATCTTGCTAATCAATCAAACATTCAGCACTAAAGTAAACCACAACTTTATAAAGTGATTGGTTTTGTCTCACTTTTTTTCAGCGCTAAGTGGGTATTCTCACAGAACAATCTGCACGGGCTCTGATGAATGTTAGCGCAAGAGTTTTCAGTATTTGGTTCCGGCACCTACTACATGGATATTAGACCATCAGAAATGCCATTATCTGAGCCATTTCTAGTGTTCTGACACTTGTACCTATCCAAGAGCTTAGAACAGTTTGTGACACATAGTAAACACTTTAAAAATGTAATAATAATAATAATACCATTCATTCATTCAATTCATTCAATCGTATTTATTGAGTGCTTACTGTGTGGAGAACACTGTACTAAGTGCTTGGGAAGTACAAGTTGGCAACATATAGAGATGGTCCCTACCCAACAGTGGGCTCACAGTCTAGAAGGGGGAGACAGACAACAAAAGAAAACATATTAACAAAATAAAATAAATAGAATAGTAAATATGTACAAGTAAAATAGAGTAATAAATATGTACAAACATATATACAGGTGCTGTGGGGAGGGGAAGGAGGTAAGGTGGGGGGAATGAGGGGGGAGGAGAGGGAGAGGAAAGAGGGGGCTCAGTATGGGAAGGCCTCCTGGAGGAGGTGAGCTCTCAGTAGGGCTTTGAAGGGCTTCCAGTGGCCTTTGGAAGAAGCATGGTGGTTGCTTTCTTTATAAGTAGTTAGAAATTGATTAATAGCTTTACCTTTTCCTTCTAATACTAATTGTGGTATTTGTCAAGCCCTTTGTGTCGGGTACTGTTGTAGATAGAATACAATCAGGTTGGACACAGTCCCTGTCGCAGTCAGTGTTCACAATCAAAGTAGGAAAGAGAACAGGTATTGAAACTGAGAACATAAACTGAGGCACTGAAAAGTTACATGACTCGCCCAGGTTCACACAGCAGGCAAGTGGCAGAGACAGGATTAGAACACAGGTCCTCTGAATCCCAAGCCCATTATCTTTCCACTAGGCTCCTTGGGCATTCTTCCTGATTGGGTGGTGAGATTAGAAGAAGCAGTGTGGCTCAGTGGAAAGAGCACAGGCTTTGGAGTCAGAGGTCGTGGGTCCTGGCTCTGCCAATTGTCAGCTGTGTGACTTTGGGCAAGTCACTTAACTTCTCTGTGCCTCAGTTCCCTCATCTGTAAAATGGGGATTAAGATTGTGAGCCCCCCGGCGGACAACCTGATCACCTTGTAACCTCCCCAGTGCTTAGAACAGTGCTTTGCACATAGTAAGTGCTTAATAAATGCCATTATTATTATTATTATTATTCAAAATTGTGACTATTCTATCCTTTTCTCCAACTCTGTTGGTAACCTCTGGGGACTACGCGAAGGGCCCACGGCTGCTACTAGCAGGGCGTGCAGGGACAGGATTGAGGTGTGGAATAGTCTGTGATACGCACACTGTGAAGGAATATGACTGAATAGAAAGAGCCCAGGCGTAGGAGTCAGAAGGCTCAGGTTCTAATGCTGGCGCTGCCACTTACCTGCTGTGTGACCGTGGACAATCCCAACTTCTCTGTGCCTCCATTTCCTAATCTGTAAAGTGGAGATTAAGCACCTGTTCATCATCATCAGTGATTATCATCGAGTATTTGCTGTATGCAGAGCTCTTGGGACAGTACAATAAAACAGAGTTGGTAGACATGTTCCCTATCCACAATAAGCTTACAGTCTAGAGTGGGAGACAGGCATGAATATATTATTATTATTATTATGGTATTTGTTAAACACTATGTGTCAGGCATTGTACTAAGAGCTGGGGTGGATACAAGCAAATCAGATTGGACACAGTCCCTGTCCCATGCAGGGCTCACAATCTCAATCCCTATTTTCCAGATGAGATACCTGAGGCACAGAGAAGTGACTTACCCAAGGTCACACAGCTAAGTGGCAAATATAAATGAACAGTTTATAATAAGTAATTTATAGATATGAACATACCTGTTCTCCCTCCCCCTCGGGCGATGAACCCTATGAGGGACAGGGACCGTGTCTTTTGACCTGATTTTCTTGCTCTTAATCCAGCTCTTAGGACAGTGCTTAGCACAGAGTAAGCCCTTAACCAATATCACCGTTCCTTTCATCATCGGCTCTCTTCACATCAACTAGAGAATGCCCCAACCACGGGGCCCCACGCAGCATCAAACCATGTCTCTAGATGCAGATTCTGGACCTACTGACTTTTACCACGGCCTCTTACCTTGTCACGCCTGTGAAGTTACTGGAATTTAGACCTGAATTTGATTTGACCTGTTCAGTGAAGTCAGGCACTAAACCAAACCATATTTCCCAAACCATCTGAGCTTCCCTTAACAAGGATGGTTATTAAAGAGCCTGGCCCACTTCTTGGCTGCCCTCGGTGCCGGGGTGCTGTTACCCGGCTTTTTCAGTAGGTTTTTCTCTAGAACTAATTGCATAATTCCACTCGGTCGATAAGAACAGGAAAGGACTCTCCAGCCCCAAATGCCAGCGCTTTATTGGTTGATCATTATCACACCTTCCTGCTTTTCCCAAAGATCCCTCCCTGCCCCCCTGTTCTCCTACCAAACGGAGGTGACTCTTGAACTCATTTATGTTCCTTGCTCCCATAGCTTTCCCCCATGATGGGTTCCAGATGTTTCTAACCCTCTGCCTGAAAGTTTTGCCCCACTTCCCTGTGTCCTCTGTGCTGCTATTAATCAGTTCCAGTCCTGGGCTAGGGACAGGACTGGGGCAGCAGCGGCCTCCATGGGCCTGAGGGACCAGCCGGCTTTGTGTAGGGCCCGTGGTGGGGTTTAAAAGAAAATTCTGGTTTGGGTCTGAATTGGCTTGGGGGTGAATCTAACATGATACCCCACTACTGTCTTGGTGGGGAGGAGGGGCTGCTTAATCTCCAGAGAACCGGTGAGGTTGGAGATGGTGTGAGGTGGGGCCAGCTCAGAGTCTCTAATAGTAAGAATAATACTTATTGTGGCATTTGTTAATCTCTTTCTATGTGCCAAGCATTGTATGAAGTGCTGGGGGAGATAAAAGATAATTGGGTTGGACACAGTCCCTATCCCACATGGGACTCACAGTCTAAATCCCCATTTTACAGATGAGGGAACTGAGTCAGTCAATCATATTCATTGAGCACTTACTGTGTGTACAGCACTAAGCGCTTGGAAGAGTACAATACAAAAATAAACACATTCTCTGTACACAACGAGCTTATTGCCCAAGGTCCTACAGCAGTCATTGGGCAGAGCTGAGATTAGAACCCATGTCCTCTGATTCCCATACCCATGATGTTTCAACTAGTCATGGTTCTTTAGTTCTCCCAGACAACAGTTGTCAATCAGCTAACTCTTAGGCCAATGAAGAGCCCTGCTTGAGTACATAGTTACATGGCTAAAATTTCTTTTTCCATAAATGCGACAAATATACTACAGGAATCAATCAACTGTACTTATTCAGTGCTTACTGTGTGGAGAGGACTGCACTAAGCACTTGGGAGAGTACAATACAGTCCTCTAGTCTGTAAGCTCACTGTGGGCAGGAAATATGCCAGTTATACTTTCCCAAGTGCTTAGTACAATGCTTTGCACCAATAAACACTCAATAAATGCAATTGGCTGACTGACAATATAAGAGAGTTGGTAGATACTTTTTCTGCCCATAAGGAGCTTAAAGTCCAGAGGGAAGAAACTTCCCCTCATGCTAGTTGTCTAATGAATTGGATATTATGAGCATTTGAGTTTGTATACCCATATTCAAAGATGTCATTGACAATGACATTCACCTATGACTGGGTGTAAAGAAAAGGCCAATGAAGGATTCACAACCCTGGTCACAATGTGCAAACCAAAAAACCAACCCTCAATGTGTTGTCATGTTCAATGTTTGCCATGCCTGACACTGTTTTCTCTTGTGCTGCATCTTTTTGTCTTTATGAAGCTCTTTTTAAATGGCATTTGTTAAGCACTTACTATGTGACAGATACCGTACTAAGGGCTGGGTAGATACAAGATAATCAGGTTGGACATGGTCCATATCCCACATAGAGCTCACAGTCTTAATCCCCATTTTACTGATGAGGTAACTGAGGCCCAGAGAAGTGAAGTGACTTGCCCAAAGTCACACAGCAGACAAGTAGTGGAGCTGGGATTAAAATCCAGGGCCTCTGATTCATAGACCCATGAGGTATCCAAGCTGCTTTTGATAAAAAAGAGTCATTCCATTCTTGATAGCCATGTGCTATCTAGACTGTGAACCCATTGTTGCATAGGAATTATCTCTATCTGTTGCCTAATTGTATTTTCCAAGAGCTTAGTACAGTGCTCTGCACACAGTAAATACAATAAATCAATAAATACGATTGAATGAATGAATGTGCCAAGCTGATCTATTTTCAGTAATTGACTCCAAGTTTCACCTGGGGTGCAGCATTGTCTGAGACTTTGTTTTGCTGTGTATTTGAAATTTTTCCTCTCCCCTCCTTGCTTTTGGCCTGAACATCAGGAAGACCCAAGATAATTCAGTGACATTTCTTCACTTGGGTTTGGCTCGACTCTCAGGCCACAAAGCTGCTCAGAGCCAGAAAGGGGCTATTTAGTGAGGGTTTCCACCAGGGCTTACTTCTCTGGGAAGACATTCCTGTTGGGAGGAGTTTGGGAGTCAGATTCCATGTCAAAAGTGTGGGATCCGAACAGGGATTGGGGAGCTTGCTGTTCTTTCCTGCAAGGCTCAACACTTAGTACAGTGCTCTGCACACAGTAAAGCACTAAATAAATATGACTGATTGGTTTTGGTTCAAGCTCTACTCCCAACATGTTCAGTCCATCTGCCTCTCCAGAGTGGGATGACTGGCTGACCTTCAGTTCCACGAAGGAGAAGACCTTTGGGCACGAGCTGACGCATGAGGGATTTAGGGTAGACCTAAAGGAGAATGTCCCAACAGTGACAATAGGGATTGGAGAGTCATTTGGTGTCTAGCATGCCCTGCGGCCTCCCTTCCCCATCCCTGGATTGGAGTTCAGAATAGGGAGGGACTGGGAAAAAATGGGGTGTTTGATGGGGGTCTCATCTGTGGGTCCATCTGTCTGTGTTGCGTGGGGGACTCAATATGCTGGGGGCACAATACATCAATCAGTGGCATTTATTGAGCACTTAGTGGGTGTAGAGCACTGTACTGTGCCTCAGTTACCTCATCTGTAAAATGAGGATGAAGACTGTGAGCCCAACGTGGGACAACCTGATTACCTTGTATCTATCCCAGTGCTTAGAACAGTGCTTGGCACATAGTAAACACTTAACAAATACCAACATTATTATTATTATTATTACTGACTGGTTGGGAGAGTACAATGGGATAAGTAGAGGTGGTTTTTGAATCCTTAGGCATCAAATACAGCCTCACTTTGTCTTCAGGATGCTTCTCTGATGGTTTCTCTGTTGATTTGGAAAGAATCTGTCCCAACCTCACTGTATGGCTTTAGGAATGTCTCTTGCACCACGCTCCATGCAGGATCATGACAGACAACCCAGGCTAGGTGAGGGGTTGCAAAGCGGGACTTCATTATAATAATAATAGCTGTGGTATTTGTTAAGCGCTTACTATGTGCCAGGCACTGAACTAAGCGCAGGGATAGAAACAAGCAATTCGGGTTGGACACAGTCCCTGTCTCACATGGAGTGCACAGTCTTCACCCCCATTTTACAGTAGAGGTAACTGAGGCCCAGAGAAGTGAAGTAACTCACCCAAGTTCTCACAGCAGACAAGTGGCGGAGTTGGGGAGATTAGAACCCATGACCTTCTGAATCCCAGACCCGTGGTCTATCCACTACACTATGATGTGGAGGAAATTGGCATGAGAAGGCTCTTCCTTGGATTCAGGAAGATCTGAAGGCAGAGCAAGTGGGGCACAGTTCTACCTCTGTGCCCTGGCAGAGTGGTTGTGTGATTGACAGTTTAGAAGATTTTCTTCCAGCTCATTATTGGGCATGAGCTCACCCCTTGGACTCAGGTAATAATAATTATGGTATTTATTAAGTGCCTAATATATTCCATGCACTGTGCTAAGCACTTGAATAGGTAATCAGATTGCTGCTTCTCAAAATTCTTGCTCCCAAAGAGATTACAACCCAATGGAGGAGGGAAAAGATGAAGACATAATACATACGCAAATGGTATTAGATTGCAAACTCCTAGAGGGCAGGAATCTGTCTTTTTATTTCTGTTGTCTCAAGAACCTAATGCAGTATCCTTGTATTGATGGGTCTGTGACAGTGAGTGCTCTGTAAATGCCTTGCTGAGTTCTATGCAGTTGAACAGATGGGAAGCAAAGTCCAGGCCTGGGAGCCAGAGGACCTGAATTCTAATCCAGGCTCTTCCACTTGCTCACTGTGTGACATTGGGCAAGTCACTTAACTTCTCTGGGCCTCAGTTCCCTCATCTGCAAAATGGGGATTCCATATCTGTTCTCCCTCCTACTTAAAATGTGAGACCCGTATAGGACAGGGACTGTATCTGGCCTGATTAACTTGTATCTATGCCAGCATTTAGAAAAGTGCTAGATACATAGTAGTGCTTAACAAATACCATTTTTTAAAAAGGAGCAAGATACGTAAGAGCACAGGTAATGAAACCACCCAGAGAGACACCCTGGGATTCAGGAGTGACACTGTGACACCAGGAGATCAGGGGTAACTCCTTGACACTAGGTGATTGGAGTGGCTCCAAAGGGAGACTGATTCAAACCCTAATAAGTTTGTACAGAGATCCTTTCTTTTGAAATGGTATTCGTTAAGTGCTTACTGTGTGCCAGGCACTAAGTGCTGGGGTAGATACAAGTTAATCAGGTTGTCACAGTCCCTGTTCCACATAGGATGCAGAGTCTTAATCCCCATCTTACAGACGAGGTAACTGAGGCCCAAAGAAATGAAGTGACTTGCCCAAGGTCACACAATAGACAAGTGACAGAGCCGGGATTACAAAGCAGGTCCTTTAACTCCTAGGTCTGTGAGCACACCTCAATTGCCCCAGCCTCTGGGTCCAGGTGTTTTGGTTTGGACTATTCCGGTCAGGTTGGTTCTTGGGTAGACCACCCATGATATCACCCTGGACCAGGACGTCGGCACCACTGAGCCGAAATGAAGCGTTAGGGTCCTGGCTGTAGCCACCCCTTTCCCCATGACTCTGTTAGGGGGTCTCTTCATTCCCTCTCCACTGCCCCCACCTCCCTGCCCCACGATGGGGTGGTCCCGGCAGGTTGGTAGTTATTGGTCTCCTATCTCTCTCCATCTCACCTCTGCCATTCTCCAAGTTTCATCAGTGCCTCCATAATTCAGGAGAGCTGGGGAGTGTTTGCAATCAGCCTCAATTCACCAGCCACAGAAAGACAACATATTGAAAAATAATTAAAAAATAAAAGGGAAATGTGGGGGGAAATATTTCTAAAGAGAGGAAGGGGGTAGAGGGTGAGACTGCCAGCCTGAGAGATAACGGCAGATGTGATTTTTCAGATAAGCGTAGTAATTTAGATAAATCTAGAAGCTTTGGAGCTGTTCCCGACGACTCCTTTCTTTCTGACTGCTAGGTTGTTTTTTTCAATTTTTATCTCTCAAGCGGAGGGAGCGGCATAAGAGGGGGTGAGGAGAGGGGGAGCAAGAGATGGGTCGCTGGAGAAAGAGGGAAAGCTTAATCTTTGGGTAGTTTTTCTTTTCTTTTTAATATGTTTTTCCCAGAAGGTGGGATACGCTTCCCCCCACCTCCCCCCACAATGCACACAGACACACACACAGAAGCTGGGCTATGTTTTTTAAAAAGCGGCGGACAAAAATCAAAATATTTGAAAATGTATTTCATGGTAATTATGTCATATTTCATGGACTGGTGCCACTACTGAAAGGGAGGCTGAATGCCTTAATTTGTATAGAAATTGTAATCATTTGTTCATTTCAAGGTGAAAATTGCATTTTTTAATTTAAATTGTATCCTGCATGATAGTCTATTATCTAGTAAAATTGTCTCCATGTCTGAATGCCTTATATGCAGCTGCAATGCTTGTTACAAATCCACTTATATTCATAAAAGCGGGTGGACAGCTCAGGAAATAGGAGCAGTTCTCCTCTGGTGTGTGAGTGTGTGTGCTTATGTGTGTGTGTGTGTGTGCTTGTGTGTGTGTGTGTGTGTGTGTGTGTGTGTGTGTGTGTGTATCTTTTCTGCCCTGGTCTTGATTTAGGCTTAAACATTCCCAATATCTGTTAACAAGTGATAATTAGCCTAAGTGTGTGGAAAGGGAAATACTGATGGGTGGGCCTCTTCTCTCTCCAGAGTAAAATTCCTCTACACAGCCCTCAACCTTGGGAAATTCTTTATGGGAATTCAGAGTTTCAGGTTGCTTGAAATGTCCACTGTGCTCATGGAAACCACATTGTGAAGTTTCCTTTTTGGAATGCTGTCATCTCCTTGGCATGGTGCCCCAGCATCCTCTCTCTCTCTCTCTCTCTCTTTCTCTCTCTCTCTCTCTCTCTCTCTCTCTTTCTCTCTCTCGTATTTTTTATGGTATTTAGTTCTCTGAGATGCCCTCCTTGAGGGTCTTGGTGGGGTTATGAAGGGAAAGAAATTGGGAGCAATTTTTCCTGTATTCAGCACCACTTCACCCCTCCTGCCAATCCCAGAAGCAGCATGGCCTAATGGAAAGAGCAGGGGCTTGGGAGTCAGAAGGATCTCGGTTCTAATCCCAGCTCTGCCACTTGTCTACTGTGTGACCTTGGGCAAGTTCATTCATTCATTCAGTCAATCATATTGATTGAGCACTTACTGTGTGCAGAGCACTATACTAAGCACTTGGGAGAGTACAACAATCAACGGACACGTTCCCTGACCACAATGAGCTTACAGTTTAGAGGTGGGGAGACAGACATCAATACAAATAATAAAATTCAGATAGGTTCATCACTGGGAGGGGGGAAGAACAAAGGGAGCAAGTCAGAGAGTCGCAGAAGGGAGTGGGACAGGAGGGAAAGTGGGGCTTAGCTGGGAAGGCCTCTTGGAGGCCATGAGCCTTCAATAAGGCTTTGAAGTGGAGGAGAGTAATTGTCTGTCAGATTTGGGGAGGGAGGGCATTCCAGGCCAGAGACAGGCTGTGGGCTAGGGGTCGGCGGCAAGACAGATGAGAGTGAGGAACAGTGAGAAGGTTAGCATTAGAGGAACAAAGTGTTCAGGCAGCGTTATAGAAGGAGAGAAGTGAGGTGAGCTAGTAGGGGGCAAGGTGGTGGAATGCTTTAAAGCCAACAGTAAGAAGTTTTTGTTTGATGCAGAAGTGGATGGGCAACCACTAGAGTTTTTTTTAAGGAGTGGGGTGACATGTCCTGAACATTTTTGTAGAAAAATGATCCAGACAGCAGAAGGAAGTACAGACTGGAGGCGGGAGAGACAGGAGACTGGGAGGTCAGCAAGGAAGCTGGTGCAGAAATCTAAGTGGGATACTCAGTAGCAATTTGGATGGAAAGGAAAGGGTGGATTTTAGCGATGCTGTGAAACTGGGACTGACAGGATTTTGTGACAGATTGAAAATGTGGGTTGAATGACAGAGAGGAGTCATTCATTCATTCAGTTGTATTTATTCGTGCTTACCGTGTACAGAGCACTGTATTAAGTGCTTGAGAAAGTTCAATACAGTAATAAAGAGAGGCAATCCCTGCTCACACGAGCTCACAATCTAGAGAGGAGACTCTAGCGAAATCAAGTCACTTCACTATTCTGTGCCTCAATTACCTCACCTGTCAAATGGGGATTAAGACTGGGGGCCCCACTTGGGACATGAACTGTGTCCAACCCGATTAGCTGGTATTTACCCCAGCGCTTAGTACAGTGCCTGGCATATAGGAAGTACTTAACAAATACCATAAAAATAATTCCCAAGCCCCAGGTCCAATGTCTGTTAATATCCCTCCTCCCTCATCATTTCCAGGATGTTATGTCTGCTGGGAATAAAACAAGAGGAATTCAGTGCAGCAGGAAAGACTTGGGTGAGATGAGGAAGAAATTGCCAACCAGAAGGATTATTAGATGCTGTAAAGGGGGAAGAAGGAGACAATGGACTCTTCTTTCCCAGAGAACCTCAAGAATAGTACATCCATCTGTCTGGGGGGGATTAGGTGACCTCTTCAGCTCTCTGATTCTGTGATCTCCCCAAATATCTAGCTGCTTTTAGAGTTCTATCTGCTATAGTAATTCCCTGTACACTGGCGTCTTGAGGCAAAGTCTGTTATTCTATTTGAAACATCGATTTTTGACATTTTTTGAAGGCTGAAATTCTGCATATCATCTCGCATTATAATTCCTTACTTGACTGTCTTTAATAAGTTTAAACATCATCCAATTGGATTATCATTCAGTTGGAAAAATCTAGGCACCAAGAGAGGAATTGAGGGGCTGAGAGTTACTAATGAGTTGGAGAGGATTCAGTGGAAAATTCTTCCTAATCCTTTTTCCTTCCTCTTCCTCTTTCATCCTTTTTCCTCCCACTTTTTTTTCTCCTTTATTTCTTCTTCTCCACCTTCCTCCTTCTTTCTTTGTTTTTACTTCCTCATTCTCCTCCTCCTCCTTCAATTTAAGAGAGGAAAAAATGAAATGTATATAGATCATAGTAATAAAGACTAAAGATTCAGGAAGAAGAGTATCTTCCTGTGTTGAAGGCATCAGCCTTCTCACTGACCTCCCACCTGCAGCCTCTCCCTTCTCCTCTCCCTACATCACTTTGCTGCCTGGCTCATTTTTCTAAAAAAATTGTTCTCACATATCCCTTCTTAAAAATCTCTAGTTTCCCCATCCATTTTCATTTCAAATGGAAACTCCTCACCATCAGGAATAAGGCATTTAATCTGCTCTCCTCCCACTAACTCTACTTACTTCTCTTCTGCTACAACCCATATACTTCGCTCTTCTACCACCAATCTACATAATTTGTGTGCCTCAGTTTCATCTCTCTCACCCTCAACTCCTTGCTCTCATACTCCCTCAGACTATCACTCTGCATCTTCAAAGCCTGACTAATAACCCTACCTCATCCAGGAAGCCTTCCCTGACTAACCTCTCATCTCCCTATCTTATTTTCCCTTCCTTCTGCATTGCCTCTGCTCAGAAGTCCATACTCCTATACCTTTGAAACTCACCCTTTCCCCAAACCCACAATACTTATATCCATATCTTATACTCCATTGCTTCCTCTAGTTGTAATTTATTTTACTGTCTGTCTCTCTCATGATATTGTAACCCCCTTGAGGACAGGGATCATGTCTACCTACTCTACTGTACTTCCCCAAGTGCTCAGTACAACATTCTGTGCAGAATAAGAATCCAATAAATACCAATGATAGATTGATTAACTGATTGGACAACCTGCCAGCTGGATCCAGAGTCACTCAGTCAGTCACTCATATTTACTGAATGCTTATTGTGTGCAGAGCACAGTACTAACCACTTGGGAGAGTACAATATCACTGTAAAGAAAGGACAAAAATTGTGATAAAACATTCCCTCTTGACTAAGTCTGGAATTCTGCAGAGACTTGAAATGCAATGGGAAAACCACAAAAAGCAGTAAAAAGGCCAGATCACTGAAAAGTAGAAAACAGGTAGTCTAAGGGCCAATGAAATGATTAGGGAGCAGTGGAAGCATCAGATTGGGGTGGTGGAAGTGCTGGTTGTGAGGTTGGGGGGCTGAAGAGAGGGGCTTTTTTCCCCCTGATATTTATTGAGTGTTTACTATGTGAAGAGCACTGTGTACTAAGCACTTGGTAGATACGTGCCCTGCCCAAAAGAAGCTTACAATTTTGAGGGGGAGGCAGACATTAATATAAATAAATTGTAGCTATGTAGTAATAATAATAATAATGGTATTTGCTAAGCATTTAATGCGTCAAACACCGTACTAAGGGCTGGAATAGATAGAATTTAATAAAGTCAGAAACAGTCCTTGTCCCTAAACAGGGCTCACAGTCTAAGTAGGAGGAAGAACAGGTATTAAATCCCTGTTTCACAGATGGGGAAACTGCGGTACTAGAAATTATGAAACCTCCCTAAGGTTTCACCACAGGCAGGTGGAAGATTTGTGATTAGAACCCAAGCCCTCTGATTCCCAGGCCCAAGCTCTTTCTACTCAGTCATGCTGCTTTTTACTAGGCCACATAAGTACCTAAGTACTGGGGGACTGAGAGGTGGCCAGAGTTGGCTAGGGAGACATGGGGGGAGGAGAAGTTGGAAGGCCAGTGAGAGATATAGCAGTGGAGACAGATGCTTTGCTAGTATGTTTTTATGGTATTTGTTAATAATAATAATAATGATTGCATTTGTTAAGTGCTGACTATGTGCAAGTACTGTTCCAAGTGCTGGGGGGGATGACAGGTGATCATGTTCTCCCACGTGGGACTCACAGTCTTAATCCCCATTTTACAGATGAGGTAACTGAGGCCCAGGCTTCCCGCTCTCCATCCCCCCCGCCTTACCTCCTTCCCCTCCCCACAGCACCTGTATATATGTATATATGTTTGTTCGTATTTATTACTCTATTTATTTATTGATTTTACTTGTGCATATCTATTCTATTTATTTTATTTTGTTAATATGTTTTGTTTTGTTCTCTGTCTCCCCTTTCTAGACTGTGAGCCCACTGTTGGGTAGGGCCCGTCTCTATATGTTGCCAACTTGTACTTCCCAAGCGTTTAGTACAGTGCTCTGCACACAGTAAGTGCTCAATAAATGCGATTGATTGATTGATTGATTAAATGACTTGCCCAAGGTCACACAGCAGACATGTGGGGTAGCCAGGATTAGAACCCGTGACCTCTGACTCCCAAGCCCATGCTCTTTCCACTGAGCCATGCTGTTACTATGTGCCAGGTAATAATAATAACAATGATGATGGCATTTGTTAAGCACCTACTATGTGCAAAGCACTGTTCTAAGCACTGTGGGGGGATACAAGGTGATCAAGTTGTCCCAAGTGGGGCTCAGAGTCTTAATCCGCATTTTACAGATGAAATACAGGTAATATACTAAGTGCTGGGGTAGATAATAACAATTTTGGGATTTAAATGCTCACTACGTGTCAAGCACTGTACTAAGCACTGGGTTAGATGCAAGATAACCAGATTCCACTTAGGGCTCACAGTCTAAGTAGACAGGAAGACAAATGTTAAGTGACTTGCCCAGAGTCACACAGCACACAAGTGGCAGAGCCAGGATTAGAAACCAGATCCTTCTGACTCTGAGACCTGTGCTCTAGCCATTAGACCACACTACCTCTCTAGTTTTGCCTATCTGACGGTCTTCCACAAAACTCCCCTCTGTCAGATCTCTATCGTCATTCATTCATTGAATCGTATTTATTTAGCGCTTACTGTGTGCAGAACACTGTATTAAGCACTTGGGAAGTACAAGTTGGCAACATATAGAGACGGTCCCTACCCAACAACGGGCTCACAGATACAAGGTATTCGGGTTGTCCCCCATGGGGCTCAATACTAATACCCATTTTCCAGATGAGGTAATTGAGGCCCAGAGGAGTGACTTGCCCAAGGTCACAGAGCAGACAAGTGGAGGAGCCGGGGTTAGATGGATCATGTTCCCGGGAGCGACCTTCCATGTCCCCCCCTCCAACTCACCATTGGAGTCCTTCTGTTTTTCTTGTGAGGGAGCAGTAGAAAGATACTGCTTGACCAGAAATCTCTGCTGCATGTGCAGGAGATTCTGAGAGACAACCAACACCCTGTGTGCACTAATATAGAAAATGAGATGATTGTGAAGGGACAGGATTAAAAAAACTAAAGCCATAAAGAGGTTGCAACCGGCATCTGGTATTCAAGAAGTCTAAATCCATTTTTCATATATTCTGGGAAAAAGAGGAAGAGCAGAAACAGCCTAATAGGCAAGAAGAGAACATTGATAACCATTGATCAATGGATCGATTGGTGGCTATGGAAAGAGGGAGGCCAATCATGTTTTTTCACTTCTGTCTTTGCCAGAAAAGACAAATGTGATCAGTTAACCCACTTGCATCAGAGCAAGGAAAGAAATAGCAGAAGAATCCCAAAAGCGACCTAATCTCTTTAAAACTACAACCCAGATGGTTCATCATCATCATCATCATAATAATAATGGCATTTATTAAGCACTTATTATATGCAAAGCACTGTTCTAAGCACTGGGGAGGTTACAAGGTGATCAGGGTGTCCCACAGGAGGCTCACAGTCTTAATCCCTACTTTACAGATGAGGTAACTGAGGCTCAGAGATTTGAAGTGACTTGCCCAAAGTCACACAGCTGACAATTGGTGGAGCTGGGATTTGAATCCATGACCTCTGACTCCAAAGCCCGGGCTCTTGCCACTGAACCACGCTGCTCAGTGGCATGTTCATGACCTAGGGCTTAGTCTTCTCAGTGGTGTTATTACATTATAGAGCCATGAACCATTATTTTTGATAACTCAGAGAAAATAGGAGAAATCCCAGGAGGTTGGCAATATTGAGCCCATCTTTAAAGAGGAGAGAGTCCCTCATAATGGAAGAGCAGGCAATATGACATTGATATTTTGGAAGATTCTGGATTAGAGCAAATCATCAAACAGTTTGCAGCCACATCATAAGTTCTAAGTATCAATAAGTGTGATGTTGAGAAGATAAACTGTGCCAGACAAATTTCATTTTCTTTCACAAGGAATGCTGGCCTGAAAGGCAAGGGGTAAGCAACAGACGTTATGAAAAGCAGTGTTGTCTAGTGGAAAGAGCACAGTACTGGGATCAGGAGATCTGGGATCTATTCCTAGCACTCCCATTTACCTGCTGAATGACGTTGGGCAAGTCTGTTAATATCTCTGTGCCTCAGTTTTACTCATCTGTAAAATGGGCATTGAATACTTTTTCTCCATCTCCATTAATTGAGGGCTCCTCCTCTGCCTCCCAAACCCTAACTTTGGGGGTTCCTCAAGGTTCAGGTCGGGGTCCATTTCTATTCTCCATCTACACCCACTCCCTTGGAGAACTCATTTGCTACCATCTCTATGTGATGATTTCTAAATCTACATCTGCAGGCCTGATCTCTCTCCTTCTCTGAAGTCCCGCATTTCCTCCTGCCTTCAAGACATTTCTACTGAATGTCCTGTCATCACCTCAAACTTAATGTCCAAAACAGAACTCCTTATTTTTCCACCCAAATCCCATCCTTCCCTTGACTTTTCCCAATACTGTGGACAGCACTATTATCCTTCCTGTCTCACAGGCCCTTAATCTTGGCATTATCCTTGGCTCCTGCCTCTCATTCGAGGCTGAGACAGGTGATTGCAGCCCTATGGGAGTGGAGTATGGAGGGAGGGGTGGCTTTCTTTCCCTGTTCTACCCAATAATGAGCCTGGGCCAATCAGTGACTGCGGTGTAGGAACCACACCTGTGATGCCTAAGGCAGATAAAAGGTCATCATTAGCACAGAGGCACAAGCATGTAGAGAAGCAAGAAGGAAGCACTCTGAGAGCAGCACTTGTAGGCAGCAACAAGAAGAAGCATTGGCAGACTGGGCTTCTTTGACCACAGACTGGAATTGGACCTTTGATGGAGTGAGTGAGTGTATGTTTCACTTCCTTGCATGTTGGTAAAACTAAGTAAAAAACTTTCCACAGGTACCTTGGTGATCAGAGGGGTGGTTTGAACAATGCTATCTGTCACTGAGACTCCCCCGGTCCAGAAAGGTCTTGGTTTGTATGAGTGCTGTGGGGGGCTCGTGATACACTAGAGTCATTTTCCAACTGAAAGACAACTCTACAATTACTACTATTCTGGAGATCATCTAAGTGTCTTAACTGTTTTTGAGCATGTTCATTTATACAATCAAAATATTTGAATGCCTACTGTGTATAAAGCACTGTACTAAGTGTCTAGGAGAGCACAATACAAGAACACACATATCCCTGCCCACAACGAGCTCACAGTCTAGAGGGGGAAAGAGGCATTAATATAAATAAATAGGCAAATACATAGATTAATTATGGCTATTCATATGCACTGCAGGGATGGGAGGGAGGATGAATGAAGGAGCGAGGAAAGGAGGGATTAGTTAGGGAAGGCTTCTTGGAGGAGATGTGCCCTCAACAAGGTTTTGACGTAGGCGAGAGCAATTATCTGTCTGATATGAGGAGGGAGGACATTCCAGGCCAGAGGTAGGATGTGGGCAAGAGGACGGTGGCTAGATAGATGAGATTGAGGTACAGTGAGAAGGTTAGCATTAGAGGAATGAAATGAGGCTGGGTTGTAGTAGGAGAGTAGCAAGGTGAGGTAAGAAGGGGCAAGGAGATTAAGTGCTTTAAAGCCAATGGTGAGGAGTTTTTGTTTGCTGTGGATGGGCAACCACAGGAGTTTCTTGAGGAGTGGGAAAACATGGTCTGAATGTTTCTGAAGGAAAAGGATTTGGGCAGCAGAATGGAATATGGACTGGAGTGGGGATAGCCAGGAGGCAGGGAGATCAGAATGGAGGCTGATACAATAATCAAGGTGGGATAGGATAAGTGGTATGATTCTGACCAGTCATACTCCAAGACAATCAGGTCTAAAACAAGAGGAAAAGAGCTGTAATGAAAACAAGAGATATTTCAGTTGAACTTTAGGCAGAACGTCTGGACCAGCAGAGTGATAAAACACTGAGAAATGAGTGAGGTTCTCAAGTTCCCATTCTTGAGCATCTTCAAAGAATTGTGGAAGCAAGAGACTGGACCAGTTGTTTCTCAAAGACCCTCTAAATTTTACTTGATTACAATATATCTAATTAAAAATAATTTGTCAAATGTGGCTAAATAAGATTTCCTTAAACTTGATCAAATTTTTCTATTTGTGCTAAGATGTGGTTGCTCACTAGATGTAATTTTTCAATGAGTAGCTTAGTAGTAAAGGAACTAGTAGTCAAGAAATATGCTGAAGATTAATGTTAGTAAGATTTGCTATGAAGAGCCTGAAAAAATAATGAAACATTCTGCTGATGTAACAATTGACACAAAGTTTCAAATTGTCCTTTCTATGGTGTTTCCATAGATCTGAAAGCTGGGCAGTGAAAAAACAGGTTAGAAAGAGCATCAGTTCTTTTGAAATATGGGGTTGGAGAAGGCTTTTGTGAATACCAAGGACAGCCTGAAAAACAAACAAACGGGTTTGGGAGGAAATTAAGCCAATGTCATCTTCAGAAGGCCAAATGACTTAGATTAGCATATTTTGGAAACATCATCAGGAGGACTAATTCTCTGAAGAAGACAGTAATGCTAAGAAAGATCCAGGGAAAATGTGGAAGAGGCAGATCAGCAGCTAGATGGATATAAACCGTGACAACAATTACAGAAGAACCATTAGCAAGGTTACGAATTATGGCAGAAGATAGGATGCTCTGGATAAAATGTCCATAAAGTCGCTATGAATCGGAAACAAACTCAACAGTATTTGATAATAAGTGTAGTCTCTCGGTGAATGTTTACCCGACTTCCAGAGATGTGGGAGCAATACTGTAGGTATTATATACAGAGAAACTTATTAGAGGCAGTGATGACTCAAGCTTTGTTTATGCTAATTAAACACAGCACAACAGTAATGTCAATGACTTTAATAAATCATTCAATGGAACTGATTGAAATCTTACTGTATGCATAGCACTGTATTAAGCACTTGGGAAAGTACAATACAACAGAGTTGGTAGACACATTCCTTGCACATGGAGCTTGCATTAGTGTGGTTTAGTGGAAAGAGCTCAGGCTTGGGAATTAGAGAATGTGGGTTATAATCCCAGCTCCACCACTTGTCTGCTGTGTGATGTTGGGCAAGCCACTTTAACTTCTCTGTGCCTGTTACCTCATCTGTAAAATGGGGATTAACACTGCAAACCCCACGTGGGACAACTTGATTACCTTGTATCTGTCCCAGCGCTTAGAACAGTGCTCGGCACATAGTAAGCGCTTAATAAAAACCGTTGTTGTTATTATTATTATTCATTCATTCATTCAATCGTATTTATTGAGTGCTTACTGTGTGCAGAACACTGTACTAAGCACTTGGGAAGTACAAATTGGCAACATATAGAGATGGTCCCTACCCAACAGCGGGCTCACAGTCTAGACGGGGGAGACAGACAACAAAACAAAACATATTAATAAAATAAATAGAATAAATATGTACAAGTAAAATAGAGTAACAAATATGTACAAATATATATACATATATACAGGTGCTGTGGGGAGGGGAAGGAGGTAAGGCGGGGGGACGGGGAGGGGGAGAGGAAGATTATTACAATCCAGAGGAGGCAGACATTGAACTAAATTGCAGATATGTGTCTAAGTGTGTTGCTGTGGCTTAGGTGAATATCAAGTTCTTCAAGGTTAGATTCAAGTGCGTGGGTGACACCAAAAGGAGAGGGAATAAGGGAAATGAGAACTGAGTTGGAAAGGTCTCTTGGAGGAGATGTGATCTGAATAAGACTGAAATTGGAGAAGGTGGTCTTTAATATATGAAGGGGTAGAGATATTCAGGCCAACTGCAGGATGTGGATAAGAGGACAGCAGTGAGATAAATGAGATCGGGGTACAGTGAGTTGGTTGATAGAGGAGGAAAGTGTGTGGGCTGGGCTGTAGAAGGAGAACAGTAAGGTTGGAGGGGGCCAGCTGATTGAAGCTGAGTTTATTTGATGTGGAGGTGGATATCCAACCACTGGATGCTTTTGAGGAGTGGGGAGATGTGGATGGAATGCTCCTTTAGAAAAATTGAGACAATAGTGTGGATTCAGGTTTGGAGTGGGGAGATTCAGGAGGCAAGGAGGTCAGAAAGGAGGCTGCAGTAATCAAGGTGGGAGAAGATGAGTCTTGGATCAGTGTAGTAGCAGTTTGGTGAGGAAAGGACAGATATTTTTTGTGATGCTGTGAAGGTAGAACTGACAGAATTTGGTGACAGGTTGAATATATCAATATTGAATGAGAGAGATCAGTTGAGGATAATGCTACGGTTATGGGCTTGTGAGGCAGAGATGATGGTGGTTCTGTCTACAGTAATGGGGAGGACAGGGTTTGAATAGGAAGTTTAGGAGTTCTATTTTGGATATGTTAACTTTGGGGTGTCAGTGGCATATCCAGGTAGAGGTGTCATGAATTCTTTTGTTGTCTGTCTCCCCCTTCTAGACTGTGAGCCCGTTGTTGAGTAGGGACCGTCTCAATATGTTGCCAACTTGTACTTCCCAACTGCTTAGTACAGTGCTCTGCACACAGTAAGTGCTCAATAAATATGACCGAATGAATGAGGAAATGTAAGACTGCAGAGGAGAGACTTCAGGGCTGGAGAGGCAGACTTGGGAATCATCTGTATAGAGATGGTATTTGAAGTCTAGGAGCGAATGAGTTTTCCAAGTGTGTTTGGTGCAGATGGACAATAGAAGGGGACAAAAAAGCTGAGCCTTGAGGGATTCCCACTGTTAGAGGGTGGGAGACAGAGGAGGAGTCTATGAAAAAGACTGAGAGAACAGATAAAGAGGAGGGAAGATCAGGAGAGGACAGTACCAGTGAAGCCCAAGTTGGATGGTGTTTCCAGAAGATACTGTGGTGCACAGTATCAAAGGCAGCTGAGAGGTTGAGGAGGATTAGGATGGAGTAGACATCATTAGATTTGGCAAGAAAGACATAGATCATTAGTGACCTTAGGGCAGAAGCAGGAGGCAGAAGCGGAGGCAGTGAGTGTAGGTAACTCACTCAGGAATTGTAGGATGGAGATGGAGTGATAACTGGGGGAGTCTTGGGGATAAGGAAGGGTGTGTTTTTTTTTTTTTTTAAGGATAGGGAATACATGAAAAGAGTGGGGAAGAAGTCACTGGGTTGCCTTGCTAATGGATTTGGCTTGAGATGGAAGATGTATCTATCTCTTTTTTTAATGGTTACACTTTTCGTCTTATTTACTCTCTCCTTTCTTGGACATTAGGCGATTAATACTTGGTTGTTTACTGTCTTAGAATTAGTTTTCTAACTTCCTCTGTGACCTGAGGCAAACTAGCATTTCTCTGGACCTGTTTCCAGGCTGTGAAAGGAAATAATGATCCCTATACCATGTCCTTCCTGGGAAGAGGACTGAAATATCCAGAATGGGCTTTAAGTTTATGAGATGTACCTGTTTACATCATGACACTAGGGTATGGAATTTGGGGGTTAAAATGATCGGGGGGGAATCACAGGTAGTCTATGGACTTGTGACAAAATAGTTTTCTGAAAATTACTCCTTATATTTAAATGTAACTCAAAACTAATTTTCTCATAGGATTGAAAACATAAAGGGGAATGGCTCTTCACCTACAAATGATCTAAAAATCATAGTCAAATATTAAATCAGGTTCTTGTGTGACCCATGAATCCCAAATCTGCTCTCCCTTTTTTTTTATAGCCCACCCTCTGCTTCCCTGTGGGGTGCGACTATTTGAATATTTTAAAAAATGTGTTTCATGACCGGGCTGGCCCCTTCCCCTCAGCACCCTTGTCCCCCATGACCTCCCTAGCCTTGGGGACTGTCACTACATCTATTTGACTTGTGGTAAACTGAACTAGTGCTATAAAAGAGGCTGAAGTAGAACAGTCAAAAGAGTATTATAAATAAATAAATTACATAATAAACTTTCTAACTTGATCATCATAAAGCCAAGGTCTACTTGTATCAGATTTTATTCTTTTTTAAAAATTTGGGTAAGAATCAGGCATAGGGGCCCACCTCCAGAGTGTTTGGGCTCTACTCCCAAACTCGCTCTCTCCTGGACTCTGACAAGGCCTGAGTTGTTAATGATGGTGGTATTTGTTAAGCATTCACTGTGTGCCAGGTACTGTACTAAGCACTGAGGTGGATACAAGCAAATTGGGTTGTACACGGTCTCTGTCCCACATGGGGCTCACAAAATTGATTCCTATTTGACAGATGAGGTAACTGAAGCCCAGAGAAGTGAAGTGACTTAGTTTCTAGTTAGGGCTGAACAACAGTGGCTTTTCACCTTCCATCTCCAGTTCTCATCTCCCACTAAAATCCCTATTTTCCCCACTACCCCCTCACAAACACAAAATGAAAATAGTGATCTTTAATACCATTTTAATTTGGGGATGGTATTTAAGTGCTTACTACATGTCAAGCACTATAGTATATAAAAGTTAATCAGTTTAAGCCCAAATCCCTGTCCCACATGGGGCTCAGAGTCTCAGTAGGAGGGAGAACAGGTATTGAATTCTCATTTTACCGATGAAGAAACTGATGCACGGAGAGGTTGTGACTTGTCTGAAGTCACATAGCAGACAAATGGTCGAGCTGGGATTAGAACTCAGGTCCTCTGACTCCCGGGCTTGGGATCTTTCCACTAGGCCATACTGCTTCACAATCTACCAGTTTTGATTGCTTCTATGACTACTTCAGAGGGCTGAGCACATTCAGAGTTTGGCTTGGTCCAGAATCCCCAGGATCACCTCTGTCCCTTCTTGGAGTGGACCAGAGCTCCCAGGTCAGCCTCAGAACTCCTTTGGATTCTTTGACTGGGACCCAAAAAATTTCAGTTCATAAATTTCAGGTTTAATATAACTTTTTGTGATTCACAATACTATGAAATCTGCTTGGCAGGGGTATCTTGAATATAACTCCTTTCCAGTATTGCAAATGGTGCAGGTGGCTAAATGAACATGACATCACAACTGCTGACAAAACATGAAGATGTGTCTTCACCTATCTACATGTTTTGTCACCTATCTACATGTTTTGTCACCTATCTACATGTTTTGTCACCTATCTACATGTTTTGTCACCTATCTACATGTTTTGTCACCTATCTACATGTTGTGTCACCTGTCTACATGTTGTGTCACCTGTCTACATGTTTTGTTTGGTTGTCTGTCTCCCCCCTCTAGACTGTGAGCCCGTTGTTGGGTAGGGACCATCTCTATATGTTGCTGACTTGTACTTCCCAAGCACTTAGTACAGTGCTCTGCACACAGTAAGTGCTCAATAAATACGGCTGAATGAACAAACTTGCCTAATGTGTCAGATTCCAGTGTCAATCATACAACTTCCAGTTATCCTTGTTCTTCCTCCCATCATCAATATTTATAAGTATTTTCTGACTATATGACTGCGAGCTCTGTGAGGGCAGAGGGACATTTATTGTACATTCCCAAGTGCTTAGTACAGAGTTCTGCTCTATGGGCAATCAGTACATACTCATTGATTGATTAAAAATGTAAATAACATTCAGTTCTTGGTATTGAAGTGATAACCCTAGTCTAGATCAGTATGCAATAAAAGCAAAAAAGCAAAACAATGAGAAGCAGCATGGCTCAATGGAAAGAGCCCGGGCTTGGGAGTCAGAGGTAATGGGTTCTAATCTCGACTCTGCCACTTGTCAGCTGTGTGACTTTGGGCAAGTCACTTAACTTCTCTGGGCCTCAGTTCCCTCATATGTAAAAGGGGGATTAAGACTGTGAGCCCCATGTGGGACAACCTGATCACCTTGTATCCTCCCAGCACTTAGAACAGTGCTCTGAACATAGTAAGTGCTTAACAAATGTCGTCATCATCATTATTATTATTATTATTATTATTATTTGGATTAAATTAGGTGGAACTAAAAAAAAAAATCCATACTCTATATCATAGGGCAGTAACATAGTCTGGTGGAAAGAGCCCAGGCTTGGGAATCAGAAGACTTGGGTTCCAATCCTGGTTCTGTCAGTTGCCTGGTATATGACCTTGGACAGGACACTTAATTACTCTGTGCCTCAGTTTCCCCAACTTTAAAATGAAGATTCAATGCCTGTTTTCCCTCCTACTCAGAACCCCAAATAGGACAGGAACTGTATCTAACCTGATTAGCCTGATTAACATGCATTTACCACAGCCCTTAAAGCAGTGCTAGACACATAGTAAGTGCTTAGAAAATACCATGATAATAGTAATATATGCCTGGGGTTATGTCCTGGGGTGGTTGTATTGTGGGGTAGTTGGAGCATGGGATGTGCCCTACACCCTAGGGGCATAACCCCAGACATAAACTCAGAGATTAGTACAGTGCCTGGAACATAACAAGCTCTTAACAAATGCCATTTTAAAAAAAAGCCCAAACAGCCCCAACTTACTGACCAATTGCTGCAGATAAATAAATTCCTCCCTGTCCCCTCACCTGCCACCTCCTGTAGACTGTAAGCTCCTTGTGGACAGGGTTTTGCATCTACCAACTCTGCTGTATTGTACTTTCCTAAGCCCTTAGAAAATGCTCTGCATGCAGTGACTGGTCAATAATCACCATTCACTGATTGTTTGGCTTGAGATTTAGCAATCCATAAGGAATGGATCATCAAGAAGCTCTTCCCACTGTTTGTGTCAGATTTTCAAGGTGAAGAAGAGCCCTTTGAGCAGAGAACCACACTCACTGTTGAACTGGGGAGGCAGCTTGATTTAGAAGTTGGCAGTGTAGCTGTCAAAAGTCTCCAGTGACACCCTCCCCACCTCCCTGCTCACACCCTTCCTCCTGCCTGGAGCTCTCCCCCACTTCATATCCAGAAGACCACTGCCCTCCCCATCTTCAAAGGTCTTCTGAAATCACATCTCCTCCGGGAGGTCTTCTCTGATTAATCTCTCATCTCTCCATCCTGTTTCTGCCACTTCAGCTTATCCACATCACCTAAGGAATTGGGTTTGTGTGAGGGTTCTCTTGTAGAGCTCATCTTCCTCGCTCCAACTTCCATCTCTGTTTGGATGATTCCCAAATCTACATCTCCAGCCTTGATCTCTCTCCTTCTCTGAAGTCTCACATTTGCTCCTGCCTTGAGGATATGTCTATTTTTGTATGTCCCTCTTACCACCTCCCACCTCACACTTAACATGTCCAAAACAAAACTCCTTATCTTTCCACCCAAACTCAAGCAAAAGCTCCTCACTCTTGGCTTCAAGGCTCTCCATCACCTCAGCCCCTCCTACCTCACCTCCCTTTTCTCCTTCTACAGTCCAGCCCACACTCTCTGCTCCTCTGCTGCTAACCTCCTCACTGTACCTTCTTCTCACCTTTCCCACCATCAACCCCCAGCCCACATCCCTCCCCCGGCCTGGAATGCCCCCCCTCCACACATCTACCAAGCTAGCTCTCTTCCTCCCTTCAAAGCCCTACTGAGAGCACACCTCCAAGAGGCCTTCCCAGACTGAGCCCCCTTTTTCCTCTCCATCCCAACCACCCTACCTTCTTTCCCTCCCCACAGCACCTGTATATATGCTTTTACAGATTTATTACTCTATTTTACTTGTACATATTTACTGTTCTATTTATTTTGTTAATGATGTGCATCTAGCTTTATTTCTATTTGTTCTGATGAATTAACACCTGTCCACATGGTTAGTTTAGTTGTCTGTCTCCCCCTTCTAGACTGTTAACCCCATGTTGGGTAGGGACCATCTCTATATGTTGCCAACTAGTACTTCCCAAGCGCTTAGTGCAGTGCTGTGCACACAGTAAGCACTCAAAAAATATGATAGAATGAATGAATGAATGTCTTCCCCATGACTTTCTTATCACTGTAGACTGCACCAGTACCCTTCTTGTCTCAAGTCCATAACCATGGCATTTTGACTCATCTTTCATTCAACCCACATATTCTGTCTTCAAAGTGACCCACAGAGAACTTAATTAATTATTATTATCATTATTATTATTATCTAGTAAACTCTTACTGTATTCCAAGCACTGCCCTAAGCTGAAGTAGATAGAAGGTAATGTCTCATGAGGTATTCCCCATGATGCAACTGGCTTATGCTCTTTGAAGGTTCAGTTGTCATGGGGAGACTTCCTTAGATGTACATGTTTTTAATAAGGATATGTCTCGGAACCTCTGGAAAAGCAATAGGAAACTGCTTTACATGTTGCAGGCTGTAATTGCAAACCTTATTGTGCTATTGACAGATACAAGTACACAGGAGAAAATTAGGCCCTGTCAACAATCAATCATATTTGTGTGCTTACAGTGTGCATTCACTGTACTGGTTGGGAGAGTAAAATAAAGCAGAGTTGGTAGACACATTCCCTGCCCACCAGGAGTTTAGAGTCTAGAGGGGGTTATATGTCTATGTACATAGGTGTTGTGGGGTAAATAAAGGGTGAAAATCCAAGTGCATGGGTGACACAGAAGGTAGTTGGGGAAGAGGAAAAGAGGGCTTAGTTGGGAAAGGCCTCTTGGAGGAGATGGTTTTAATAAAACTGTAATAACCGCGCCCAGGCCCTTCTGGGACTCACAACCCAAAGAATAAGCAAAGGAGGACCTTGAAGTCAGATACATAAGTAAAAATAACAATAATAAAGTATATACGTATATCTTTGTCATACAGATATAGGCCGTTCTTGTTCCTATCACATATAAATGCACGTTATTTCATACACAGTGAAGCAGCATGGTCTAGTGGATAGAGCATGGGACCTGGGAGACAGAAGGACCTAGGTTCTAATCCCGTCTCTGCCATTTTTCTGCTGTGACCGTGGGCAAGGCACTTAACTTCTCTGTGCCTCCATTACCCCATCTGTAAAATGAGGATTAAGACTGTGAGCCCCACGTGGGGCAAGGAACTGATTATATCTACTCCAGTGCTTAATGCAGTGCCTGGTACATAGTAAGCACTTAACAAATATTATTTAAGGAAAAAAAAGTAAAAAACCATATGGCTGTGTCTGGTGCTCTGTCAGTGCTACAGATTTTGGTCCATTACGGTTTATGTGGATTTTCTGCCAGACTATGTTGCCTAATGGAAACAGCCACATAGTCCAGGTGCAACAATTCAATCCCCTGCCCCACTGCTTCCTATCTAAGCTCCAAGCTGGAGTTAGAATCCCTCCTCTCCAGCAGCTGCTTGGGACAACACATTTGTAAGGTTACAAACCTCTGACCCTTGGATGGTACTTCTGGAACCATCTGAAATTCCAAGGAAGGAATGGAACCTTAAGCCCGCCCCGAATGGGCCCTCTTCCAACAGGAAATCTGCATCTCCTCGCCTCCGGCTGACTGGATCCGGAAGGAGATCGCCTCAGTATTTTCCAGGCAGCTGGGCACCAAGGAGGGGTGAGGGTCTGGGAATGGGTAAGGAATGCTGTTTCCCAGACCCTTCTATTCCTGGCTCAGCTTGAGCCAGGTTTCCCTTGAGGCACTGATCCTCTAAATTGCAAATCCCATCCCAGACTCCTCTTGGAGGCACCTCAGTGCTGCTCAAGCATCTCTATTCCAGCTGGTCACCTGCAGTATGGGATTGCAGTTTTGGAAAACCAGCAAGAAAACTTTTTTTTTCCTTGCCTATTACTAGCTGGAACTCCAAGGCTAAGCCCCCATAGCCAAAGAGTACTGGAAAACTGTATATTATCTATCTCATTCAGAACAAAGATCTATCTCATTCAGACCCAATCCAGGGCAAAGCAGTATTTTTCCAGAATGATCTTGACAATTGGCTCTGGAGAAACAGCGTGGCTTAGTGGAAAGAGCACGGGCTTCGGAGTCAGAGGTCGTGGGTTCTAATCCCAGGTCCACAACTTGTCAGCTGGGTGACTCTGGGAAAGTCACTTAACTTCTCTGTGCCTCAGTTACCTCATCTGTAAAATGGAGATTCAGACTGTGAGCCCCACGTGGGACAACCTGGTAACCTTGTATCTACCCGAGCGCTTAGAACAGTGCCTCACACAAAGTAAGTGCTTAACAAATGCCACCATTATTATCGTCATTGTTATTATTATTCTGATTCTGCAGTTAGCTCTTGCAGGGGAGATTGGGGTTGAAATGTTATTAGCTTTGACAGTGGGAAGAATCAATTAGTCAATCAGTGGTATTTATTGAGTTCTGACAGTGTGCAGAGCACTGTTACTAAGGGCTTGGGAGAGTACAATACAACTGAGTTAGTAGACATAGTCCCTGTCTACAGGGAGCTTACAACGTAGAAGGGATGGTGGTACTTGGCCATTCCTAGGACAGGAGAGGGTTGCTGCCCTCCGGGACACTTGTGAACAGGAAACAAGAAGTGTGTGGGTCCAATAGATCCCATCACTTCCTTCCTCAAGCATCCTTGCAGGCTGCGGCTACTCTAGCAGATTATTTGGATAATGCAGTCCCCTAAAACTTACCTTGAAGTTGAAGACCATTTGCCTGCTGTGTGACCTTGGACAAGTCAGTTAATATCTCTGTGCCTGTTCCCTTACCTTAAAATGGGGATTCTATTCCTGTTCTCCCTCTTACTTGGGAGTTCTAAGCACTGTTCTAAGACTGAGGTGATCAGGTTGTACACAGTCCCTTTCCCACATGGGGCTCACAGTCTTAATCCCTGTTTTACAGATGAGGTAACTGAAGCACAGAGAAGTTAAGTAACTTGCCCAAGGTAAATACAGTGCTTGGCACATAGTAAGCACTCAAAAAATGCCATTATTATTATACTTTTGATTCTTTTAGAATCGAGGTGGTTGTAGCACTGTCCCAGACTCAGCCCCCCTTTTCCTCTGCTCCCCATCCACTCCCCATCACCCTGACTTGTTCCCTTTGCTCTACCCCCAGCAAAAGCACTTGAGTATTTTTGTACATATTTATAATTCTATTTGTATTAATGTGTATATATCTCTAATTTGGTTTATATTGATGCTATTGACACCTTTTTACTTGTTTTTGGTGCCTGTCTCCCCCCTTCTAGACAGTGTGGCCACTGTGGGCAGGGATTGTCTCTATTTATTGCTGAATTGCACTTTCCAAGTGCTTAGTACAGTACTCTGCACAAAGTAAGCGCTCAAATACGATTGAATGAACTTGGACTGTGAGCTCCATGTGGAAACAGGAACGCTGTCTGACAATGATCTTGAATCTACCTCATGCTTGACACATAGTAAGTGCTTGACAAATATTGTTAGTGTTGAGGAAATGAGATATTGGTGCTTGAATTACTGGATTCTGGGCAGGACAGGGCCAGGCTGATAGGTTACCACATGTGGGTCACTGAACAGGCTGCTGGATTACGGAAACAGCTGAATTTTGGGGTGGGAGAGAGGTTCTTCATTCATTTATTCAATTGTATTTATTGAGTACTTTGTGCAAGGCACTGTACTAAATGCTTGGGAGAGTACAATATAACAATAAACAGATACATTTCCTGCCTACCACGAGCTTACCAGGGGAGTGGAGAAGAGCTAAACTTACCCCAGCCACCAGCTCCCTTCCCTGTCCTTGATCCTGACTCTCTGGATAGTGGCATTAAAGGAACATGGAAGCACAGAATGGGAATGGAGAGAGGGAGTGGAGTCAGAGGACAGAGTGGTCCAGCATTGCCCTACAATTCCCATATGGCCACGGTCATCTGCATTTTCCAGACAAATGTCATCTTGCCCATCCCTCTGTCCCATCGAAGAAGAGAGATTTAAGGCTGTATCTGGGGGCTGCTCCAATGGTCATCGAAGGTCATTTGCAGCTAGAATGGCAAGTTCCCTCTCTTAGCATTACACTTGATCACCCATCTATACTGAGCAGTGAAACTGTCTGTCATTCACCGTTCCATGTGAGGAACAGTAAGGCCTCGGGAAAGAACACAGAGTTGGAAATCAGAGGAGCTGGGTTCTAATCCCAGCCCTACCACTTGTCTGCTGCGTGACCGTGGGCAAGTCATCTAACTTCTCAGTGCTTCCATTTCCTCATCTGTAAAATGGGTATTCAATAGCTGTTCTCCCTCCTACTTAAACTGTGAGTCCCATGAGTTGCAGGAGCTGCATCTGATCTGATCACCCCTCTGCTTAGTACTGAACATGACACATATTAAGTGCTGAACAACCACTCTAATTAGTTATTATCCTTACTAGCTTCCATACAACTATTCCACTGCTGGAAATGCCCTTCTTCTTCAGAAGTTGACAAGAACCCCAGCTCTTCCAGGAAGCCTTCCCAGGTTAGCTACACTCTAGATACCCCATCAGTAATTACCTGTGTTGGCACGACCCTGACATTCTTTTTCAGTATTTGATACAGTGCTCTGCACAAATTAAGCACTTAATAAGAACTTTTACTACTTCTTCTACTCTTGACACTCATCTCCAAGGGAAGGAAGGGGTGCTACAGGGTCAAAGAGCCCCCAGTTCTTTAAGTATCAGTGGATAACCACCAAGATTTAGTCCATGGGCATATGTTTCCACTGGTCACTTGCTGTGTGCAGAGCACTGTTCAAAGCGCTTGGGAGAGTACAATATAACAGAGTTGGTAGACATGGTCCCTGCCCACAACAAGCTTAAAGTCTAGAGTCTACAATCTGCAGTCAACCTGCAACAGGCTTGGAGCCAGGAAGGAGCCACTTTGGACTGAAGTATAAACCCTTCTTCTGTTTGGGGGCTTGGACCCCACAGACTGGCGTAAATCAATTTGCAGGTTGGGTCCAGTCCCTCAGGTTATATTTTGCCCAACCCTGATAATAATAATGATGGCATTTAAGTGCTTACTCTGTGCAAAGCACTGTTCTAAGTGCTGGTGAGGTTTCAAGGTGATTAGGGTGTCCCACGTGGGGCTCACAGTCTTCATCCCCATTTTACAGCTGAGGTAACGGGCACAGAGAAGTGAAGTGACTTGCCTAAAGTCACACAGCTGACAAGTTGTGGAGCTGGGATTTGAACCCATGACCTCTGACTCCAAAGCCCATGCTCTTTCCACTGAGCCATGCTGCTTCTGATGGGGTCGTGTCTAAGCTGTGTGACTTGTCTCCTCCCCAGTAGACTATGTGAGGTCCTCGAAGGTGAGAATGGTGTCTTCTCATTTTTTTTGTAACTTTCTACACTGTCCAATGTACAGGGCTCTGCTCACTCTGCTCACAATAGATTACTGACTTTCTGTCAGTCTTTCTGGTTCCTTTCACTTTTCTCCTTTAAATGTAGGAGCTATTAGTTGATGATAATAGTAATAATAGTGGAAAATTAAGTACTTACTATGTGTTAAACAGTGGGGTAGATAGACTACAATCAGGTCAGACACAGCTCCTGTCCCACATGGGACTCAGAGTTTAAGGAAGGGGGTGGAGAATAGGCATTTAATCCTCATTTCATAGATTAGGAAAGTGAGGCTCTGAGAAATCAAGTGATTTGCTTAAAGTCAAACAGCAGGCAGGTGACAGAGCCAGCATTAGAACCCAGGTCTCCTGTCTTCTAGTCCTGTGCTCTTTCCACTTGTTCACTGGCAGTCATGCTGGTCACAGTGAGGAAACCAGTTTCAAATAGGTTGAAGACAAAATGGCAGGCAAACCAGAGCTGGGGTCATGGGGGCAAAGGAGAATTCTAAATTTGAGTTCATTCCCTTACCTGTGTCCTCTTCATTAGACTGCAGAGCCCACAGCCTGACTCCTTCTACTTGGGAGTAACAGTGTGCAGTGAATGAAATAAATGAGGCTTTCAAAGTGGCTTTTAATTTCTTTTTTTTTCTTTAATGTATAACAGTTATGCCTGAGTTACAGAGAGGACACCTACAGGCAGCAGGTAGTTTAAGCAAATACCAGTTTCTCTTTCTAGTCTACTACTCCATATAGCTGAATAAATTATGGTGCGATTATATTTAAACACTCTCGCTCTCTCATACACACCTCCTCACAAGCGTACCCCCCCCCACGCACAAACACCCACACACTTTCACATGGAGTAAAATGGCTATGAGTCAAACACAGAAGCAACATCTCCGCAGGTCCTAGGAAGAAGGAATGCTCTCTATATAGTGCTATGTAGATATTCTCCACGTGGATCCACGGAGCGGTTAGAGATGATGGGTTAGAAGCGTTAAATACACAAAGTCTCTGAGCAGCAGGCGCTGGCTGAGCCGCTGGGTGACGGAAAGCTGTGAGGAGACAACCACTTTGGTCCCGATTACGTTCTCCCCATCGGTTCCGGGAGGGGACAGGACGAATGCAGTCCCAAAGTCCTCAGTTCTGGTGTGGGGCCAGGAGGGTGGACTGAAGAGAGGTGGCCCAGAAAATGTCTTTAATTCAGGAGAATGGGGAATTCTGGATTCCTGAGCAAGGGGCTGTCCCAGAATCACAGTAGCAGAATGCCTCCACTTGGTAAAAACATATCCAAACAGCTTTGACTTTTGGTCCAGTGGCACCTGGTCTCAGACTGGTACCTGCAGGCTCCACCATCTGCCCTGCCATCCAGGTAAAGAGCAGGGGTTTCAGTATCACCTTGCCACCTGGCCACTGCGTGGTTCTCTCCCACATGCTCCCCACCCCCAATCTCCTCTTCTCTTCACTTCCCCCATCATGTTCCATTTTCAGAAGAACGGAGATGGGCGAATTCAGAAGAACAAAAACATAGCTTGGTTTCCATACACTAATGTCACTTTTTTTTAAAAGAATTTTTTGAAGGAAACATAAACAGTCCTGGAATGAAGTCTTTAAAACACACGCTATGCGGATTTCTACATTTCGCCTCTTTGCACTAGCACATCACTCACTGTGGCTTTTAGTATAAAAAAATCGACTTTCTATAAACATACAACACGTGACAAAGTTTCTGACTAATGTACAATGAGCCTCAGAAAAGCAACCTCAGGGACAGGGTTGGAGAATAGCTAGCTGTAAGAGGAAGGGATTTTTCCTTATTTCTCTAAGAACTCTATTTACAGGAGAGGTTGTAGAGTGTTGACTTCTACACTGGCAAATCTAGTTTGAGCGTGCTCCCTCTTGATAAGGCTCAAAGGTGAACCCAACTAATGTTTGCCTCACCACTTCCTGGTGCTCAACTATGTTGATACCCCTTGACTTCCTTTCACCAATTTGACAACTGCCTTCCAGGGAAGAAGCTCTGGGTGTGTATACACACATGTACTCTCTCTTTCTCTCTTTCTCTCTTTCTTTCTTTCTATGATATATATATATATATATATATATATCAGAATATATATATGTATATATAGATATATATGAGCAAACCAGGCAGAGGCTTGGGTCAGACAGGAAGTATTTTCTATTTGAATGGGCCACAGTTGGAGGATTTTGAGTTACAGGGCATTGGTCAATCTTCTTGAGAAATGGCTTGACAGGTCTGAGCACAAAGAGTCTGTCTAGCTATGGGAGGCCAAATATAGACTCCTTTCCATTTAATTCTAGCGATGAGGTATTTCTAGGTTTGGAGCATCCTTCTTCTGTGTTCCTTACCTTATTTTAGAACTAGAAACAGTAGAGGTGTGGAACAGAGGGAGACTCTCATGCTGTCAGTCCCCAGAAATACTTAATATTCTGGGGAAGGATTGGCATTCAGTAATGCAACTGAAGAATGACTTGAGCCTAAGAAAGAACCCCTAGCTGATAGGAGTTACCAGATATTGAGATGGGTGCTTGAAGGAGGATGTGGAACCCACCTTCTCCAGAGATCCTTTTGAACAGAGAACAATCTCCCTTGGTTGGTTTAGGGGCCATCTGACTGATTTCCTGACTGACTTTCCATGAATACTTTATTCCACTGGTCTGACATCTCTCAACCCCCACCCCCACCACACCATTCTGGTGGAGTTCCAAGTTAGATTTGGCTGAGGAGGGTAAGAATATTCAGTTTGGTGATAGGAAGCCAGTCAAAATCTTTCATGGCTGGTGGACCTCCAAGGAGGTTATTATCAGCTTTCCACCATGGAAGAAGAACAGTGACCTTTGGAGATTCCTTTAGGAAGGGGTCTAGAGCGAAGACTAGGCCAATCCTTTTCACAGACCAACTTCTAATTGAGGTGAAGGGGGAGGAGAGCCAAATGAGGAAATGTTTGGACTGTTGATTTATTTGAGTCATGTGAGGTTGAGTGGGGAAGGGGATTCAGAAAAACCCGTTTGGAGACAGAGTGGCCATTCCTACCAAGCTGAATACCTCACATTCAGTTGGAGCACCACTGATTGATGGTGATGGTGACAAGCCCTATCAGAGGGAAAGGGAGGGGTCTGGAGTGCCTCTGGAGCTTCCTTCAGGAAGGAAAATGATTGGATGAGATTTGCAGAAGGAAATGAAGAGGCAGATTTCGTGAATGGGGACTCCCACTCTGTTCATCTAATACGGGCTTCAGATAATCATGGAACATCAGCCAACTCCAGCTGTTTCTTGGTCCAGGCAACTATGCCCACCCTTTCTGAGAGGCTGGGGGAGGGAGGATGCCTATATCAAAAGAGCAGAAGTACAGGAAGGCAGGTGATTTCTGTAGCCCCACCTTCTAATGGGGAATCAGACATTTGGCAGTTGAGCTAGAGCCTAAACAAAGCCTACCTACTTAGGGATCTTCTGGCTGATTTACTGGCAGCAGCTGGAGTTAAGGAACCCTGGGGTCCAGGGCAGAACTGGAGGGCAGGGATTGGAAACTGTAATCTGAGGGCAGTGAGTTCTAGAAGAAGCAAAATTACCAGTAGAGATCTCCCTGGAGAGGGCCTGTGCTGCCATGTTGAGCTGGGAGGAAGAGTAGAGAGAATTAAAGAAAGAGAGTGGAGGGAAGAGAGTCTTTTTAAAGGATGAGAAGGGGTGTTTGTTGGGGGGTCCTTCAGGAAGTGAATTGGGTAAGATCCTGAGTGTATAGGCTAGTCCAGGTTAGTGCTGATGGGAGATGAAATTCAAGCCATAGTTGGTCTTAGGCAGTTTCAATGGTGGTCCGGAGGGTTTGAGATTTCCATAGCTTCCTCACTGGAGCTTGTTTGCTTATCCAATGAGCCAGCAGGTTGAGAGAACAATGTGATCACAAGAGGCTCTACAGTCAACCCAAAGGGACCTCTGGTGCAGGGAACTGAGGCTTTCCATTGTCACATCTGGCCAGTGCTGTAGTACTCTTGCCACCCTGCCAGTGTGACAGTAGAGGACACCTCTTCTCCCTGGCCCTCCCCACCTCATCTTCTGCCCCCAGCAGTCTAGGAGAGAATGCAAGCATCCTGTACGAAGCTACTGACCAGGGCTTCAGTGATTCCTTGGTGGAATGTTTGAGTTGGGCCTTTCGCAAACCCTCTCACCTTCCCTGCCTTCCTGCTGTCAAGCCACTCAACTCCGACTGTTCTTCATTTAAGTCCTGCTTTTGTGATGACTCACTTGCATTAACTAGGGTGGACTACTGGGTTAATGGTCAATCACTCCCTTTGGTCATACCTCTACTCCCAATCCTCCTAAGGAAAGCTGCCTTGGTCCCCGAGACTTTCATTTGGTCCAAAGGGCTCAGTGGTTCCACCCTCAAAACCACTGTTCTCATCTTAGTTTCCCTCTGCTCTTCAAGCTCACCATTTATAAAGTGTATCTATGTATATGTGTGGGTATTGTACACAGAAGAGCTTACACATTCCCCCTACCAGTCCACTGGGGGGTCCTAAGACAAGGGTAAATCCTTAAGCACTTTCTGCAGTCCAGCAGTAAGAGGGAGCAAAGGGGGAAGGGTGTGGCCAGAGGGTGGTAGTAAAGTTATTCCACATCTCAGGCCTTGGGCAAGGTTGCTGCTTGGGGAGATGTAACTCAGGGATTGGTCAGGAAGAAACTGGGGTTCCTGGAAAGTCTCTTGCCCATTTCGGCCCTGTCTCCTCGGTGGCTCAGGTGTGGGGTGGAATTGTTGACTTGGATCCAGATGGAGGAAGGGGCGGGGATGGGGAGGACTTGGTAGAGGTGGGTCTCTGGAATGCTGGTGGTGGTGGTTGTGGTGATAGGTTGATCCCAGAGGGATGGGCAGGGCCAGAATCCCCCAGGGGTGCTCCTCAGTAGGCCTGGCCTGTTTCCACGGGCAGGAGCCCCAGAACCGCGGAGTGTTCACCCAGTTTCATTCTACGCTGGGTGGACAAGCTCACGTTCTTGGCCAGGTAGTCGACAGCAGCTGCAATGGAAGAAGAAATGTCAGTCCACATGCGGTGTCTCCCAGGGTCAGGTCCACTGTCCCTCCAGGGCTGGTCCTGTCTCCACTTAGGGGCCCAAATGATGGTGGTAGGAACTGGGAACTAGCAGTAGCGATCCTGCTTAGCTCCTCCTTCTCTTCCTTCTGTTCTCTCTCTTGTTTCTTCCTTTCCCCCTCCTTAAAGTAACTTCTCTCCATCTGTTTCCTCATCTGTGAAATGGGGATTAAATACCTGTCTTTTCCTGAGACTGTGAGTCTTATGTGGGTTAGGGAGTGTGTCTAATTGTATTGTATCTACCTTGGGGCTTGGCACATAGTAAGATCTTAACAAGTATTGCCATTATTATTATTATTTTTATTATCATTACCATTATTATCAAGGAAGCAGCTGCGAGGGCTTGGAAATTGCAAATATCCCATGGTAACCAACATCCCTCAGAGCTCCATTACCTCTCTGGAGATCCCTGGACCTTCCCAAATGCCAAACCAGTTCCAAGC
Source organism: Tachyglossus aculeatus (assembly GCF_015852505.1). NCBI lineage: Eukaryota > Metazoa > Chordata > Mammalia > Monotremata > Tachyglossidae > Tachyglossus > Tachyglossus aculeatus. The sequence goes on along the minus strand of NC_052070.1, from coordinate 57,358,293 downwards.
AGGATCCACCTCAGGACAGGGATCTAACTTGAATCCCGTTCCCCAGGAAGGAAAGTGGAGGGTTGGAGAGGGAGTGGAGAGGCCAGGGCTGTGACATTCTTTATTACAGCTCAGTCAAACCCACGCGCTCTCTCTCCCTGGCTATAAATGCCTCAAATTAGATTAATAAGGAGTTGGCAGGAGATGTACCGGCGATGCCAACGAGTAAACAAATTTCAGCCGTCAACGTCTTGTCAGGCTCCTGCCCCAAAGGAGGTCTCTTCCAGACACAAATTCTTATTAGACTTGTCATATCTATTAAAATTCTTTTCACACTTCTGCGTTCTATCACCGGCATCATTAGCACGGCAATGGCCTCTGGGAACCGCCAAGACTACATTAATCTGGCATCCCCGCTCCCCTCCCCCTCCCTCGCCCCTGGTCCATCCCCATCTGCTCATGAGAGGAATGGTTAAAGTTTGGAAAGTAGTAAGATCACAGGGCCTGCTAGAGGCCTGCTGTCCTTGGTGACTTAAGAGATCTGCCCACGTGTAGGTCGAGTGTATGTGGATGGTAGTATACGTGAGTGTGCATTATGTAGTGGTTATTTCAAAAGATGAGTGATTTCAAGGTGTGCAGTGAGGACAGGTGAGGTGGGATCGGGGAACATGATGGTTACCTGCACGAGGACGTGGGATGAGGTTGGGAGGGTGGGCTTTGCACAAATGTATGAATGTGGCCCATTTGCTCATCTAAGAGGGACGGTTGGGGGTGGGTATACACTTCCCCACTGCTTGCCTTGGCCTTTTTTTACCTCCTGTGTCCAGGGGTGTTAAAAAGCTACTGGAATGGAAAGGAGGACTGGAAGACATTTCCAGTCGGACTTCTTACTGAAAATGTATCAATCAGTCAGTGGTATTTATTGAGTGCTTACTGGGTGTGGAGCACTGTATTAAACACTTGGGAGAGTACAGAAGAGTTGTTAGATCTTTTCTGTCCACAACGAGCTTACAGTGTAGAGAAATCTCCTTACCTCTTAGATTGTGAGCCATGTTTATGACAGGGACTGTGTCCAATCTGATTACCTGCATTTACCCTAGTGCTCAGCACAGTGCTTTGGCATTTAGGGAGTACTTAATTTGTACTATCATGGTATTCCAGCCCCTTCTGGGATTTACTCAGTGATACCAAATCCAGCCACCTTATGGGAAGAAGATAAACCTCTCCAAAAACCCGGGTCCAGAGACCTTCCTGGGTCTCAAAGGTGAAATCTTTCCTCCCCACAAAAGTTCATAGACACCCTGCAACTCGGTCGTCCCCCAGGATTTTGTTTGCTGTTCAAAGAGTAAGGGGTAGCTAAGTTGGTCAGTCACACCTGGGGGAATTCCAGCAGCAGGAAGACCTGAGGGAGGCAGTGGGGGAAATTTGGATACTGGGGCAGAAGGTCCCTTTGGACTAACAGTAGCCAGAGACCAGTGGGACCAGACAGCCCCTAGATGTCCAATCTGGGAAATGAACAAACTAGGATATGAGGCTTGGGGAGCAGAACAAAGGGTCCCCATGTGATTTTTAGAAGGGTTAGAGGGGACCGAAGGGTTCCTTCCTGAATTACCTCCTTCATTTCCCAGAGCAAAACAAAACAAACGTTTCTTTCTCCTTCTTCTCGGCTTCTTCCTTTTGATCTTTCTCTATCCTTTTCTTCCTCGTCTTTTTTCCCCCCCTAATTTTATTTCCTAGATTTTTTTTTTTTTTTTTTACACACATGGGGTGTGACTAACCTTCTGCCCTGGGGGAGCTTTATTGGGTGTACACGGTTTGGGCATTTGTTTAAGATTTTTATCAATAGCATGTGTGTTCAGCTTACATCCAGGAGCAAGGGGAAGGTCAAAGGGTCACTACTCCAGCTCGCTCTGCAAAAAAGCAAGGCCCAGAGGAGCAGGGAGGAAAGCGGACTATTGATCCCGTCTGGGACTCCAGCCGGTTCCCATTTAGCCCGAGAAGTTAAAGACATTAAAGGGGCTGTGACGGAGGGGGAGAGTGCCGTGGCACGAGGAAGCCGAGGTCACTGAGGACAAGCCCACGGCGGGCCAGAGAGGTAGGGAGAGGGGCTGCCCCTTTCACCCCGCCCAGGTCACCCTCCTGATTAGTTTAACACCAACAGGTGAGCACTGTGCAGGGGTCCCTGGGGCTAATCTGGGAGAATGAACTAACATTCTTCCCTGCCCTCTGTTCCTAACCCTGCCCTGGCCTGGCTGCTCCCCCCCCTTCCTAATTCCCCTACTGCACCACCGTCCCCCCTCCCCAACTCCCTTGCTGAATGCCCCTCAGTGAGCTCTGCTTCTATGGGCGAGGAATGTAGCTGTTTATTCTGGAGAGGAATAATAATAATGGCATTTTTTAAGCGCTTACTATGTGCAAAACACTGTTTTAAGTGCTAGGGAGGTTACAAGGTGATCAGGTTGTCCCACGGGGAGCTCACAGTCTTCATCCCCATTTTACAGATGAGGGAACTGAGGCCCAGAGAAGTGAAGTGACTTGCCCAAAGTCACACAGCTGACAATTGGCGGGGGGATTTGAACCCCTGACCTCTGACTCCAAAGCCTGGGCTCTTTCCACTGAGCCACGCTGTTTCTCACCCATGGACCAAGGAGCGCCCCCCCCCCCCCCCATGCCCCTGCCCCCTTGGGCTGTCTTGCTGCTTCCATGGACACAGGCTGGAGCTCTCTGGGCTGGGACTGGAGGGACCAGTTGGGGCAGGATGGACTGGGTAGATTGGTAGAGGATCTCAGATTCATGGTCCTTACCAGCCCCCATCCATCTAGTAGTGCCACCCTCATCTTCAATTCAATTTAATCATATTTATTGAGAACTTACTATGAGCAGAGCACTGCATTAAGTACTTGGGAGAGCACAGTACAGCAATAAACAGACACATTCCCTGCCCAAAACGAGCTTGGCTCCATGGCACAGGGACTTTCCCAAATGTCCCACCCCGTCTCCTGTCGCTTGCCTGGTCACTTATCAGTTAGGAGTGCCTGGCAATCAGGGGTTGGGGTTTTTAAAAGGACTATGGCTGCATGGCCCGGGACATTGACTGCTGGCCACTTGGCTCTACAGGGCAGTGAAGGGGTTGGGTAGGGACTGTCTCTATATGTTGCCAACTTGTACTTCCCAAGCGTTTAGTACAGTGCTCTGCACACAGTAAGCGCTCAATAAATACGATTGATTGATTGACTGGGGTGGGAGAACTCTGGAATTCTGAAATCAGAACTTGCCCTATAAAGCAACATCCCCACAAGAGTTTCCACAAGGGTCACTTGAGGGACCTGACACTGTTTGGAGGGCCCACTCTGAATTTTCATGTCATTTGTACGCACCAGCAGAGATTGGGTCAGCTATTCTACCTTCTAGACTGTTAACTTGCTGTGGGTAGGGAATGTGTCTGTTTATTTTTATACTGTATTCTCCCAAGTGCTTAGTACAGTGCTCTGCGTGCAGAAAGCACTCAATAAATAGGACTGACTGACTATTCTCAGACAATTTCCAAGTTAAAAATGAGTAATTTTTATCTTTTCACCCAAGCAGGCTCACTGGACAGGCCACCCAAACCAAAGACAAATGGCAAAGAAAATGGCAGAAGGGGGCAGATGTCCTAAGCCACATGAAAGGATGCCCAGAGACCCCTTTGGAACTCTAACTGGGGACCACAGATCTGGAGACAGAATTAATAGAGGAACTGGAAGTCTGAGGACCCGAGTTATAATCCCAGCTCCCCCATTTGTCCCCTGTGTGACCTTAGATGAGTCACTTAACTTCTCTGTGCCTCAGTATTCTCATCTGCAAAAAGGGGTTTCGATTCCTGTTCTCTCTCCTACTTAGACTATGAGCCCCATTTGGAAGCCGATTATCTTGTATCTACTGTAGTGCTCAGTACAATGCTTGACACATAGTAAGTGCTTGAGAAAGACCACAATAATTATTCTCATTCTCATCATCATCATTATTATTATTATCATCATTAGTAGTAGTAGTAGAAGCCCCCTGAATCCCAGATCCTACAGTCCCATCCTGTTAGTGTCCAGCAATGGGGGAATGAGAAGCAGTGTGGCTCAGTGGAAAGAGCCCGGGCTTTGGAGTCAGAGGTCATGGGTTCAAACCCCAGCTCCGCCAATTGTCAGCTATGTGACTTCAGGCAAGTCACTTAACTTCTCTGTGCCTCAGTTACCTCATCTGTAAAATGAGGATTAAGACTGTGAGCCCCCTGTGGGACAACCTAATCACCTTGTAACCTCCTCAGCTCTTAGAACAGTGCTTTGCACATAGTAAGCACTTAATAAATGCCATTATTATTATTATTATCATTATTATTATCTGGTGCTTTGGGGCTAAAATCTCCCAGAATCCCTGGTGGAAGGAACAGTGAAGGTGAGGAGAGAGAGAACAGTGCTGCCCAGGGTGGAAATCGATCGGTAGTATTATTTTTTTATTATTATTGTTATAGTAATATTGTTATTATAATAATAATAATAATGGTGCTTGTTATGTGCCAGGCACTGAACTAAGCGCTGGGGTGGATACAAACAAATTGGGTTGGACACAGTCCCTGTACCACATGGGGCTCATAGTCTTTTCCCCATTTTACAGATGAGGCAACTGAGGCATGGAGAAGTGACTTGCCCAAATCACAGAGCAGACAAGTAGCAGAGCTGGTATTAGAACCCAGGTCCTTCTGACTCCCAGCCCTGTCTCTACCCACTAGGCCATGCTGCTTCTCTACTGAACAACCAAGGCCAGCCCATTTCCACTCACTTTGTCCGTACTGCCCATACTGGTAGCCAGCCACGGGGTCCACGCTGTAGCCAGTGGTACTGTAGGTGGGGGGACAGTACGACTGAGAGGTGGGAAGGCTGTCGACAGACTTGATGGAGTCGCTCCGCTGGCTGCAGCTAGCCGAGATGGAGTTGGTGGTGTCCAGCCCACCGTGGAGGGGGGAGATGGAGAAATCAGCTTGGGGCTGCGGGGGCACACCACTGGGATTGCTCAGGATACTCATAACCTGGGTTGTAAGAGACAGAGAGACAGAGTATGTCAGGGGCAGGAACCCAACTCTTGTTTCCCATCAGAGCCAGCAGGTCTGTAAAACTGACCCGGCCACCATTTCTTCCCGAGCTGGTCCCCTGCCTGCCTTCTACCTCCACTCCTTCCAGTGTTCCTGAGCCTCAGTTCATTAGCGACACATCACACTCATAAATTTGATTTTTACCTAGGTCGAGTCAGGGCCTTAGCGAGGAATGCGTAAATTTATGCAAATTGCTATGCACAATTAAATAGGAATAGCACAAAAATATACACCTTTGGATTTGCTGGGCAGAATTAGGAAATCTCTGAACAGTAAATAAAGTGAACCACCAACGCTTGCTACCCGCAAGGCTGGCAGATTGTTGAGTTTCCTGACCTGCAGAGAACACTTCCCTGACCAAGATCTCTTCACTGAGACAGAGTTCAAAGAAATGAGTAACTCCTGAGCCATGAAGGAACCAGTGAGGTCACTTAAATCAGACCACACCGGCAGTGGTCTCCCATTCCCAAAGACCTTTAGGAAAAGAGCCTCCACAATTTCCAGGGTTATCACCCTCAGTCAATCAATCAATGGTATTTATTGAGTGCTTACTGTATGTAGCGCACTTTATCAAGCCCATGTCCCACATGGAGTTCACAGTCTTAACCCCCGTTTTACAGTTGAGGTAACTGAGGCACAGAGAAATTGATTTGCCCAAAGTCACACAACAGAGAAGTGGTGAAGCTGGGATTATAATACTACTAGTAATAATGGTTGCTAATATTATTATCATTACTATTCAAAGGTTTCAGCATCTCATAAAATAAACAAGCCACAGGGGGTACTCACAGAGGAGAAATTCCCCTTCTCTCCCACCCATCTTCTCTCCAGGCTCCAGCTAAACACACCTTCTTCCTTGTTTGTTCATGAATCATGGGCGTGTTAGAGACAATTTGGGGTCAGGAGGTACAAAACAAGGCTGAAGAACCACTTCTGGTAGCAGACTGAAATCCACAAAACAAGCATGCCCCTTGGAAAAGAGCTCAAGACACCCAGCTGGGCTATGAAATGTGCTTGTCTCTGTAGCTCACTCCAGAGTTAATGGAAGTTGGCTAGAAATTACTAAAGGAAGAAGCAGGCATAGTACGCCCGGGGGTCTGCCTCTGGCTCTCTATCTTTGCACATGGTGAATTCACGCTTTTACTTCTTGTTGGACACTAGCTTGAACTGTGGGTTCTCAGGTGAGACCATGACTCCAAAGTGCTTGCGGGGGAAATGAAACAAAATGAGGAGGCTCTGGCCCCTGCCCTCATTATGGCCTCTCCTAGCACTTTTCTCAGAATCCTGTCCTCATTTTAAAGATGGGGAAACTGAGGCCCTGATAGTGTTCTTTCATCTGAGCAAACAGGGAAGGCCTGGGATTGGAATTCCAGAGGGAAAAGAGCTTGGCCTGTGTTTTCAACACTAAATCATTACCCACTTCTCTGGGTGCGTCAAAAGCGACAATCTGCAGGTTAGGGAGCCTGACTTCTCCTGACTATGTAAAGTCTCCAGGGTCCTTAGCCCAGGGCCACAGCCAAAGAGAGCATCAGCAATTACTGGTTGATTTTGGTTACAATAATAATAATAACAGTATCCATAATTTGTTTATTATATCTCTAATTTATTTACAATAGTGTCTGTCTCCCCTTCTAGACCATCTGCTCGTTGTGGGCAGGGAAAGTGTCTACCAACTCTGTAATATTGTACTCTCCCAAGTGCCACACAGTTAGTGCTCAATAAGTATGACTGATTGATTAATTGATTGAAGAATACTAATAGTGATTATACAAATAATAGTGTTGCAAATAATGGAGTATTAAAGGTGAAGCCACAGGTCTGTTGGAAACTCCATAAGCATCATTACATATTTTCCCTTCCAGAGGAACCCTAGGAAGCCAAATCACTCAAGGGACAAGCAGCCAATTAGAAGTCTGTGTAAACTTGGTCCATTTACCACACTTTTCAGTCTTTTGAATTTGCATCACTCTATACTATGGAAAACAATGCCCAGGTGTTAGTAATAACAAGTAAAAATGATTTTAAAAGAATCTGTGTGGCCTAATGTAAAGAGCACAGGCCTAAGTCAGGCGACCTGGGCTCTATTTCCAGCTCTACCACTGATCTCATTTGTGACCTTGGGCAGCTCACTTAACTTCTCTGTGCCTCAGTTACCTCATCTGTAAAATGGGGATTAAGACTGTAAACGCTATGTGGAACAGGAGCCGTGTCCAGCCAGATTATCCTCTCTATACCTCAGTGCTTAGTACAGTATATAGTAAGCCCTTAAATACTATTTTTAAAAATTATGAAAACATTTATACACACACACACACATATATATATATATATATATATATATATATATATATATATATATATATATGAAAGGACAGTCCGCTCTCTCTCCTTGTATATATGTATCTATATACATATAAATTCTAAGAACAGATGTCTCTCTTTTTTGCTCTTTCTCTGTATATGAGAGAGAGAACTGTCCTTAGAATTCAGAGACACCACTGGTAGTGAAATTCACCTATGACTACGTGGGAGAGTGAAAGGCCAATGTGGGATCCACAGTCCTGCCCACACTGGACCCACAAAAAAAATCTACTCCATTTATTGTCATGTTTGACATTTGCAACTCATGGAACACTATGCATCTCATTCCTTACATAGCTCTTGCTCAAAAGGAGCAGTTTCTTTTTTGCTAACAGTAGGCCATGCTGGTCTGTGCTCAGCATTTGATTCCCATCTGTCCAAGACTTGGTTCCCAAATATAAAGTGGTAAAGGAAAGCTTTCAAATGAGTATATAGGGACCAGTTTGTTCAGTTGAACCAATTCCGAAACCAAACTCAGCTCTGCCTTTGCCCTAGGCCAGTCATGGTCAGTTTCCCGTCTGTCTTCCCTCAAGGTGAGCTTCATTTGTTAGTTACCTTCTATAATAATGATGGTATTTGTTAAGCGCTTACTATGTGCAAAGCACTGTTCTAGGCACTCCTACTGACATTCCTCTAGACCACAGGATCCCAGGAATGGGCAGCCATTCAGAAGTCAACTGGTCCATCCCTCTGCCTCCAGGTAGGGCCATACTGAGCTATCCCAGGATCTAGTCTCTCCAGATAATGAATTTCTGCACCCTTCCTGAATAAGAGTGTGAGCCTTAGATTTGGGAGCTCCCCGAAGGACAATGACAATGTCTCACCCCAACCTGTGTTAAGTCTTTATTGTCTCCCAGAACTTAGTACGCTGCTCTTGTGTACAGAAAGAGCTTAATAGACCCTATCACAAATACTCCTTTTACTAACACATCCCAGGGTCTTATAGCCAATAACTTAAATCCCTTATGCTTCAGTTGAGCCTATTTCTTCTTTTTGTATCAGTAGATTCATTCATTCATTCAATCGTATTTATTGAGTGCTTACTGTGTGCAGAGCACTGTACTAAGTGCTTGGGAAGTACAAGTTGGCAACATATAGAGACAGTCCCTACCCAACAGTGGGCTCACAGTCTAGAAGGGGGAGACAGAGAACAAAACAAAACATATTAACAAAATAAAAAAGTAGAATAAATATGTACAAGTAAAATAAATAAATAGAGTAATAAATACGTACAAACATATATACATATATACAGGTGCTGTGGGGAAGGGAAGGAGGTAAGGTGGAGGGACGAAGAGGGGGAGAGGAAGGAGGGGGCTCAGTCTGGGAAGGCCTCCTGGAGGAGGTGATGGAGAGCGAGAATACTTGTCATACTTTGTAGCTTCCACCAACCTGATTACATGTTCTGGGTTCTAATTAACAATTTTTTAAATGGAATTTGTAAGCACTTACTATGTGCCATTCATTCAATCATATTTATTGAGCACTTACTGCAAGGTAATCAGATAGGACACAGCCCCTGTTTCACATGGGGCTCACAGTCTTAATCCCTATTTTACAGATGAGGTAACTGTGGCCCAGAGAAGTGGAGTGACTTGCCCAAGGTCACACAGCAGACAAGTGGCAGAGCAGGGATTAGAATTTACATCCTTCTGACTCCTAGGCCTGTGCTCTATACACTAGGCAATGCTGCTTCTCTATAATAATAATTTTGGTATTTGTTAAGCACTTACTATGTGCATAGCACTGTTCTAAGCACTGGGGAGGATACAAGGTGATCAGGTTGTCCCATGTGGGGCTCACAATCTTAATCCCCATTTCACAGATGAGGTAATTGAGGCACAGAGAAGTTAAGTGACTAGCCCAAAGTCACACAGCTGACTCTATGTAAAGTTTAGCTCTAGGTATAATTTATGAACTTATGTACTTCTGTAACTATGCATTTATGTACTTCTCTATGTAAAATTTAGTGCTTTTCTGGAGGTTAAAAGAGATGAAGGACCCAGCAGATCCAAAATTGGTTGAAATAGCTAAACCCTCATTCACTTGTTCCGGGAGAGGAAAAATTCATACCAGACCAGCTGATGAAAGCTGGCCTCTTTCTCTTGAGCATGGCTCCATTTCCTGGAGAGAAAACTGAATGGTAACACTTTTTTACAGGCTGATTCTTTGTCTGGACTTATCTGCCTGGCTGGGTTAAGTGCCCCTGAACCGCCAGGAAGGCCATAAAGATAGATTGTCTGGGGTGAGCTGACAGAAATGCCAGCCAAGGACATCCCCTTCCTTTGTGCAGCTCATCGGCTACATTCTACTTTCAACCTTTCTCTGTTCCAGATGAAGCCAGAGCTAAGACAGAAGAAATCGAAGCTCGTGAGAGAGCTGTTCCTCAAAGTTCTTGGGTATGAAGTGTTTTACAGAGGAGGATGTCTGCACGGTCTTTTCCCACCCAAAGCTTGTCCTCCCTGTGATTTTTCCAGCACTGTAGAGAACATCACCATCCTCCCTGTCTCAAAAGCCTATTATCTTGGCATTTATTCTCCGCTTATCTCTCTTTCAACCTGCATATTAAATCTGTCACCAAAACCTGTAGTTGTACCTTCGCAACATCTATAGAATCCATCCTTTCTTCTCTATCCAGACTACTATCATGCTGATCTGAACACTTATCGTGCCTTGACCACTGCGACAGCCTCCTTGCTTACCTCCCTCCTTCTTGTCTCTTCTCACTCCAGTCCTTACTTTACCCTGCTGCCCAGATCATTTTTTAAAAAAAAGTTCTGTCCAAGTTTCCCCAGTCCTCAAAAGCCTCCCGTTGTTGCTCAGCCATGTCACCTTCAACAGAAACTCCTTATTTCATCTTTAAGGCCAAGATGCTTAGACCTCAATCATCTGCACCTGTCTCTCTCCTCAACATTTCCCCACCCATCCTCTGCCAGCAAATGCACTCCTCCACACAACAAAACCCTGCACTCTAAAGTGTAGAGAGGATATGGATTCATCACCTATTTTCCTAGACTCCTTTTCATGGTATAGACAGCACTTCTGAGGCAACCCAGTAATAATTCTCCTGTGTCTTTAGCCAGCAGATAAGGGGCAGATAGTAACATCTCCATTTTACAGACAAGAAAACTGCATCCCAGACAAGGAAACTGGCTAGGTTTCTGTCCCAGGCTGGTGAGCAATAAACGGGCCCATCTCATAAAGGTGGTGGGGAGGGAGCGGGTGGAATTCCTGATGACTGTTGTATTTAAGAGCTCCAACACTTAAAACAGTGCTTTTTTTATATAGTATTTGTTAAGCCCTGTTCTAAGCACTGGGGAAGATACAACATAATCAGGTTGTCCCACATGGGGCTCGCAGTCTTCATCCCCATTTTACAGATGAGATAACGGTAACTGAGACACAGAGAAGTTAAGTGATTTGCCCAAAGTCACACAGCTGACAAGTGGCAGAGCAGTGATTAGAACCCACGACATCTGGCTCCCAAGCCCAGGCTCTTTCCACTAAGCCATGCTGCTTCTCACATAGTTGAGAAGCAGTTCTCATGCTTCTTGGCACATAGAAAGCACTTAACAAATACCATAATAATGATTATTATTATTACTATCCAATCAATCACAATTATTGAGCACTTACTGTGTGCAGCACATGCTTGGGAGAGTACGGAGTTGGTAGACATGTTCCCTGCCCACAGTGAGCTTACAGGCTGGAGGGGAAGACAGGCATAATATAAGTAAGCAAATACATAAATTTCAGATGTGTACATAAGTGCCATTGAGTTGAGGGAAGGGTGAATAAAGGGTGCAAATCCAAGTGCAAGGGTGATAAAGAAGAGAGTGGGAGAAGAGAAAATGAGGATTTAGTCGGGGATGGCCTTTTGGAGGAGATGTGCTTTTAATAAGGCTTTGAATATGGGGAGAGTGATAATCCGTCAGAAAAGGGAGAGCATTCCAGGCCAGAGGCAGGACTATGTGCCTGGTACTGTAGTAAGTGTTGAGATTGGATACAGTTCCTGTCCCACATGAACTCACAAGTGACCCTCAAGTCTTATTCCCATCCTGAGCTGTTTGGACATAGACTTGGGCAAGAAAAGAGTCCCTTCTTTCTGCTCTTGACATTTTTATTGCACAGTAATACAGCATTTTTGAATGTGCTACCTCTCTGGGGACTTCAAGAGGTCAGGCAAAGCTGGGTTGCTATTCCTGGCTGTGACTTGCTTTTTGACCTTAAGCAAGCCACTTGACCTTTCTGTGACTCAGAAAGACCCAGCTCTCACAATCCCATCCTCCATAGGGATGATGTGAGGATAAAATGCAACCACAACAGTGATGACATATAGAGAAAGGAGATGAATTAAACCTAACTGCAGCACTGCCAATGATGATAATAACATTAATGATGGTATTTGTTAAGCACTTACTATGTGCCAAGCTCTGTTCTAAGCACTGGGGTAGATACGAGGTATTCAGGTTGTCCCACGTGGGGCTCACAGTCTTAACCCCCATTTTACAGATGAGGTAACTGAGGCACAGAGAAGCTAAGTGACTTGCCCAAAGTCATACAGCTGAGAAGTAGCAGGGTCGTGATTAGAACCCATGGTTTCTGACTCCAAGCCTGTGCTCTTGTCACTAAGCCATGCTACACAGCTCCTCTAAAATATAGCCGGAGTTGGAACCATATTCAATACACAGGGGAGATCTGTGCCAAGTTTTGGGTAACCCCATTATCCCAGATAATCTAGACTTTGCTGCCAGCCATTTAATAATAATTGTGATATTTGTTCAGTGCTTAGTATGTGCAAGCACTGAAATCACTACAAAATCATCAGGTTGGACACAATCCATGTCCCACATGGAGCTCACAGTCTGAATTCCCATTTTACAGATGAGTTAACTGATATACAGAGAAGTTAAGTTACTTGCCTAAGATCACACAGCACAGCAGCACAGCTCATGGTGGAGCCAGGATTAAAATCCAAGTCATCTGTCTCCCAGGCCTGAGTGCTCTTGTACAACTGGCACATAGTAAGCACTTAAAAAATACTATAGTTATTAATCATTATTATTATCCATTAGACCATTCTGCTTCTCATGGGTAATGAACCCTCATTATGCCGATGAGGAAACTGAGGCACAGAAAAGTTAAGTGACTTGCCCATGGTCACACAACAGGCAAGTAGAACCTGGCTCTTTTAATACCCATTTGCACTTCCTCTCCACAAACACACACACACCATTCATTCATTCATTCAATCTTATTTATTGAGCAGACTGAAGCTCATGCTTTCAACAGCAGGTACCCTGAGGTTTGTCACCCTTTTTTTTTTTTGGAGGGGCAGGTATTTGTTAGGCCTCTACTATGTGTGAGGTACTGTGCTAAGCCCTGGAGCAGGTACACACTAAAATCAGGTTGGATACAGTCCATATCCCACGTGGGGCTCACAGTCTTCATCCCCATTTTACAGATGAGGTAACTGAGGCACAGAAAATTGAAGCAACTTGCCCAAGGCCACACAGCAGACAAGTGGTGGAATCAGGATTAGAATCCTGACTTCCTCTGTGCTTTTTCCACTAGGCCATGCTGCTTCTCTGGGTAGATGTGGTTTTTATTATCTGTCTCCCCCTCCAGCCTCTAAGCACCTTTCAATCAATGGTATTTATTGAACACTTAGTGGGTGCAGACCATGTTACTAAGTGCTTAGCACTGTACTAATTGCTTAGGGGCAGGGAACCTATAAACCAACTTTATTTTATTGTACTTTTCCAAGCCCTTAACATACTGTTCTGCACACAGTAAGCATTCAGTAAATGCCATTAATTAATTGATTGATTAATTTGCCAGGGTTTCTCCAGGTCTCCAGATCAACCATCCCTCCTCTCCTGTCACCCTTCCAAAAGTCAACACCGGTTAACATCTTTTCTCAGTGTTCTAGGGATGCTTCTCACAAATATTAACGGACAGCACACACGGGCAATATTAGGCAAGCCCAGTCTGGTTGTGTTCCCTGAGTGGTTTCCCTGAACTGGCAGTGGAGCTAACGAGAAGGGAGTTAATGACCAGGCAGTGGGTAGGGGTAACTCTCACTTTGGCAGAGTTGCAGGGACTAGGTCTCCAGGGAGAGTCTTCAGAAACACAAATTTGCAGAAGGTTGGTGATCCCCACTAGTTCGCCTGGACTTGTCTTAATCTGTCCCCTGCCCCTGTGTCTGAGACAAAGCAGCCAGAGACTTAGCGGGATGGGAGAGGGGACAACTTCTGCAGTTTGGAGCTCCCCTGGAGGGATCCGGCCCACCATAGCCCCTTTCTTTGGTTGGGATCAAGCAGGAATCATCCCACTGTTGGGGCTGAGGTCACCAGCGAGCAAACTTTTGAACTTGAGGAAGTCTAGGTTTGATTCAGTAATCTCCCTGCATCTCCAAAGAGCACAAAGTCCTCTTTCTGGGCTTTTTTTTGTGGTTGTTGACCTTGCTTTCCTCTAATGTATTACTTCTTGGTGTGTTACCGTTACTAACTAAAAATCAATACCCTCTCCACATCTGTAAAGGTTTATCTGAAGGGAAATCTGCTAACTGTCCATCAGCCTGATTGACAGATGTCCCTTCCCCTCCCGTTCTTTCTTCTCCCCTCCTCCCTCTCCTGCCCACCCCCCAACCCCATTCTCCTGCCTACTCCCTCTCCTCTACCTTGATTCTAAATCAGTCCCAGGTTCAGTGAAAAGCTGCACTTGGGGCTAAATCAATAAGAACCATAGCGCAGGCCCCTAGGCCTGGTTTCCGCCCTGTTAGAAACTTGTTTGTTAGTAAGGGAAGGAGGGGCATAGGGCTCGTTTTGTCAAGGGGCAGAGATAATGTACAACTGCTCTGTCAAGAGTTCAAGGGGACACTCCTGCCCCTTCTACCACTGTTCAATCCCTGTTTCCCTTCCTCCTATCCCTGCCCCGTATCCCCCGCCTGCCGCCTCTTGGGACATTTCATCGCTTTCCTGCACTTTAAAAGAAGGGGAGGAAAGAAATGTAATTAATTCCCTCCATTTCTGAGCTGGCCCTCAGGGCCTGTGGCCGTGGAGACGCAGCAGGGGAAATGTGCACCGTCTACGATAACCGAGAGCGGCTTTGGGAGAAAGCAGTGCAATTAGGAGTCTCAATCTCTGCCATCAGGGCTCCGTGGTGGGGCTGCAGCTCCAGAGAGGAGGGGCGCTGGGGTCTGCTGCTGGGAGAGCAGTTTGGAGTTTCCCGACCAGGGAGTGGAGAGACCATTGCCTTCTCCCTCTGAGCCTCTAACTGGGGAGTCCAATGGTAGCTTACACCTGCCCTCCTTGGGCCAAACAAAGGGAAATAGAGATGGTCAGAGTGGGCCCTGAGTTTCTTTCAGGGGAGAGGAACAGTGCCCATAAGCAGGGTAGAACAGGTATATCAGTCCCTCTCCCTGGCCTAGACCCATGATCATCTTGGCCATTCAGTCAGTCAGGCAGGAAGACAAGCAGGCATGATTTACTGAGCACCTTCTGACCAAGTTTCTGAAGACCCTTTGTCTCGGAGTCTTTGCTTACTCCCCCTCCTTCCCACCTCCACTGTGGTAAACCCAAGTCCCTTCCCTTTCCAGGAAGAGAAATAAGGGCAGGCTCCTGCTTCCCTGTTCTGGACTCTGATCATTGGCTCTTAGTAATAATAATAATAACAATGGTATTTGTTAAGCACTTACTATGTGCCAAGCACTGTTCTAAGCACTGGGTAGATACAAGGTGATCAGGTTGTCCCACGTGGGGCTCACAGTCTTCATCCCCATTTTACAGATGAGGGAACTGAGGCACAAAGAAGTTGTGACTTGCCCAAAGTCACAGCTGACAAGTGGCGGAGCCGGGATTAGAATCCACGACCTCTGACTCCCAAGCCGTGCTCTTTCCACTGAGCCGCACTGTTGGCAGAACCCAGAGAGAAGCAGCATGGCCTAGGGGGAAGAGCTAGCTGGGCCTGAAAGTCAGGAGACCTGGGTTCCATCATTTCCAGTGTATGCTCTTGGGGAAGTCATTTAATCTCTCTGTGCCTCAGTTTCCTCATCTGTAAAATGGGAGCTAAATGCCTGTTCTCCCTCCCTCTTAGACTTTGAGCCCCACATGGGGCAGGGACTGTGTCTAATCTGCACATATTGTATTTACCTTAATGCTTAGTACAGTGCTTAGTACATAGTAAGCACCTAAAGAACACCACAATTATTACTGACCCATCTCAATCACCCTCCTTTCAGGGATTCCTTGGTCTGCCACAGGACGAGGCTCAAGGGGTTGTGCAAGAGGAGATGAGAGGCTAAGGACTGGTGGTACCCTGGGGCAGGGATCCAGAGAGTCCTGACCTTGGGACCAGAGAGAGAGGGAAGGTGGGTTATCAGGATACAGGATCAGGTGGGTGGGAACAGCCACAGTCTTGGAATAAATAATGTTCAGTCACGTGGAACCTCTGCCCGAGGGCCCTTTTGATTGACAGGGCCAGTGCCGGCTCTGATGGCTTGATTGATAGAGAAGCAGCATGGCTTAGTGGCTGGAAGCCAGAAGGACCTGGGTACTAATCCTGCCTCCACCACATTACTGCTGTGTGACCTTGAGCAAGTAACTTCATTTCTCTGGGCCTCAGTTACCTCATCTAATAAAATAGAGATTAAGGGTGTGAGTCCCTTGTGGGACAGGGACTGTGCCCATCCTGATTAACTTGTATATATCCCTGTGCTTAGAACAGTGCTTGACACATAATACCCTAATAATAATGCTAATAATAATTATTATTATTGGTATTATTATTGGCTACTGCTTCTTCAAAGTGGATCTCCCAGCTCAGCACCCCCTCAGGGCTTTATTAGATACCCTGGGATCTCTCCGTGACAGCAGAGTCAGGGAAAAGTCCCCCCAAATCCCAAGCCTTTCTTTGGAGGATCCCCACCCCACCCAGAGACTTAGAAAGAGGGCACAACATGCTTGGAAATAGAGGTCTCTTGAAGAGGGTGATCTGTTCCTTCCTTAGCCTGCAGGACCCCTCTCCCCTCAGGAAACTTAAAGAGAGCAATAATGCCACTTGTCAAAGGTCCAAGATGGTTCAGCCCCTGCTCTCATCGGAGCCTTGCCTGGGCCTAGGCCTGAGAAGCTGGGTCCCCTACCCCCAGTAAATCTGCCCCCAGTCAGAGCTCCTCTTGGTTGTAGCATCTTTTTCCTCAGCTTCCCTCTGGGTGTTAGGGTGGGAGTGCATGTCCTAAAGCTATACCATGCATCTTTAGAGAAGACCTGGAAATCCCTTCCCCACAAAGTGTGGAGGATCAGGGATGGGTTGGAGCAGATCCAGGGAAGCTGTCGGAATAGGGGCAATACCTAACAAGTTGCCTTGTGGATCCAGAAGGGAATTCTTTCCTTGTGCCTTTCCCTTCTCCCAGACACACCTCTGGGTTCTGCCCTTCCACATCAGGAAAGAACACAGCCATTCCAGCATCCATCCCTTCCTTCCAGAAGTATAGGGTTGTGGTCAGCCCATGGAACTTGGTAGGATGAAACTCCATTTGTCAGGACCCCTGCACCAAGATCCCTGAGGCAGGGTCATTTCTGGGCCAGAGTTAGGGAGACATAAAGGAAAAATCTGAGGGGTAGTCCCTGCTCTTGTGGGGTGGGAGGTGTTGAGGATACTGGCTTCAAGCATTCTGACCCTTCTGCAGGCAGTTGATGATTCGGGGAGGGGAGATGCTTACTGTTTGGGGCATCACTGACATGTGCCCCTGCCAAACAAGGCCATTCCCACTTCAGGATTGCCCCAGAGCTGGCCTGGATGTGCCCCTCCCACAGTGTGAGGAAGGCTGGCAGTTGGCCTATTGTCTCCCCCAGCATCCCTTCCTGCCATTGCCAGAGATGGAATTTTGAGCTGGAGAGGCCATGGCTCTGATCCAGATGTGGTCTAGCTTATGGTTTTATGTTCTTAGATGCTGCTGGGCTCTAGTGCCAGGGCAGGGCTAGTGACCTCTCCTGCTTTGTGCCTCTCCCTCTTCCCTTGATACTCCAAAGCCCAATTCCTGTGGCCCTAGCAGTTGAGAAAGAAGAAGCAAACTCAGGAACAGCCGAAAGGGCCAATAGAGAAAAAGGCTCTGCGCCCGCCGGCAAAGGTGGGGAGGGGATGGGTGTGGTTGTGGAGAGAGAGTGTGTGGAAGAGAGAAATTTTGACAAGATATCCCATACCCCTGCTCCAGGGCACAGGGACCTTTCAGTCCATCTCAAATCAATTCATACCCCAAAAGATGGGAGACAGGTCAGGCAAAAAGTGTAGGAGAAACACCAAGGACCAGTAGAAATAAAACAGGCCTACGAATCAAAAGCTCTAGGGTACTAATCCTGACCCCACCACTTCCCTGCTGTGTGATCTTGGGCAAGCCATTTAATTTTTCTGGGCCTCAGTTTTCTCATCTGTACAATGGGTATTAAATCCCCGTTCTCCCTCCTAAATGGACTGCAACCCTAATGTGGGACAGGGCCTGTATCTGACCAGATTATCTTGTATCTACCATAGTGCTTAGTATAGTGGTTAGCACATAGAAAGGGCCTAACAGACCCACAATTGTTATTATTGGAGAAAGCAGTAGAAACACCTGAAGCTGGACAGGTCTGTAGAACTTAAAATGGAAGGGACAGGTCTGTAGAACCCAAGAATGAAGGCTAACATCCATCGTCTGGATACTTTGGGTCAAAAATTCTCTGTTCTCAATGATCTGGGTCATTCTGACACACTGTTTAGTCTAGGGCCTAAATGACTGGGTACTATGTCTGTGTAGAAATGACCATGGCTACTGGGGAGCCAGGAGAAAGTTGGTTCTGCCAGGTTGCAGCTGCCTGCTGGGAGCTAGTGGACAGAGCAGAGGGTGGAACCACTCCAATCTTATCTGAACAATTGCAAGCTGCTTTTTTTATTAAACATAAGCATACCACATACTCATCCCTCCAGCTGCCATTCTATACACACAGACCTCTTGACTATTTCTCCATTCCAGAACAAATTAGCAAGGCAGCAAAAGCCCCAATTTTCCCTTATATCCCTACCACCTCCAGTTAAACCTTTCTTTCCCCCCATTCCCATCTCATCTCCCTCTCTTCCTCCCTTTCTGTCTCTTTTTCTCTCTCTCTCTCTCTCTAACTCAGCTCATCCTCTCTCTAACACATTTTCTTTCTCCTCATCTCAGCTTCCCCATCCACCTCTCCTTCCCTCTCTATCTCCATCTTGTTGTCTCTCCTTATCTCTCTCTCTCTCTCTCTATCTCTTTCTCCTTCTTCCAGGCTCATTGTCTCACCGACATTTTTTCTCCCAGTCCCATCTCATCCTCTGTCAATCTCCCCATCCTATCTCTTCCACCCTCTACCTCTTCTCCTCTTCCACTTTATCCTTTTTCTCCCTCTATTTCTTCCACTCTCCCACCCACCACCACCTCCCCTTCTCCCATCTCTCATCCCATCCTCTTCCTCCCTGTCTTTTCCACTAGAGCTGATCCATGTTCAAATGCTCTCTCAGGCCTTACTGACACTGCAGGTGCTGATTTGGAGCTTTGAAACAAGAT
The DNA here is from genome assembly GCF_015852505.1 of Tachyglossus aculeatus. Classification (NCBI taxonomy): domain Eukaryota; kingdom Metazoa; phylum Chordata; class Mammalia; order Monotremata; family Tachyglossidae; genus Tachyglossus; species Tachyglossus aculeatus. Next base: position 57,339,265 of record NC_052070.1, on the reverse strand, counting down.
TTCCTGAGATCCTTTGAATCCTTGCCACATTCCCTCCTCTTTTAGAGGGAAGATGGATTATGGGGGTGGGTGAAAGGGAGCTACACTACAAAGCATCCCCGAGCATTATATCTCTGCCTCAGGCCAGGATGCCTGCTGCACTGATAGTTGTGGATATCTGCTCTCCGCTCCCTCTCCCCAATCCCTTGTGCTTCTCCCCCTCTCACTGATCTATCGAAAGCCACAATCAGTTAAGGGCCAGCTTAGCTGCAGTGTAAGATACACCTGTTAAGCCAAGCCAAAGCCTCCAGGACTCTATAAAAAAAAGCCAGAGAGGGCATGGGGAGATGAAGTGACCCCTGTTAGGTTCATCTGACTCTGTCCTCACTCAGTGTGGAGCATTTAAGAACTCTGCTTAGGGAAGATGGGCAGGAGAGGGGATGAACTGGTTTGTGTGTGTGAGAAGGAGTGGAGGTGTGGATAGAAAGGAGAATATTTTCTCCCCTTTTGCTTTTTTTCCTCTAAATCTGTCACCCTCCCGATTCAGAGTGCCTTTGAAGCAGGTCCTTGCTTGAAAATGCTTTTGTCAGGGGAAGTGGTTTAACGAGGTGGCCGGTGGTGGGGCTGGCTGGTGAGGGAGACTCTGGTAGCCAGGTTCTGCTGCACCTTTCTCTCCTTGCTATCTTCCCCATCCCCACAAATATGTCTGTGAGTTGTTTGTAAAAGGACCAGTTTTCACCGGACATTCAAATCCGCAGACCGGAAGGGTCATCTGGCCCATCTCCCCGACTATAAACAGAGCTGGCCCTAACTCACTCTAAGGAAATGGGCTTCTAGTTGGTATGAAAGGTCTTCAGGAAAGAGAATGGAGAAATCTTCCTCAGTTACCAGGTCTGATATCTTACAAGCCTCCTACACTGGGAATCTCTTTCCCCCTCAGACTCATGCTCTGTCCTAAGAGGAAAGGTTACAGTAATTGGATCAACTGACCCTGGGAAGAGAAGATTGAGGGAAGCCTGAAGAGACAATTGGAAGAGATTGTGAGGCATCCTTCTTGATGGGCCTGAAATCACAACACAAAAGCACTCCCCCTTCTAGACTGTGAGCCCGCTGTTGGGTAGGGACCGTCTCTATTTGTTGCAAACTTGTACTTCCCAAGTGCTTAGTACAGTGCTCTGCACACAGTAAGCGCTCAATAAATACGATTGAATGAATGAATGAGTGAAAAGAGCAGTGTGGCACAATGGAAAGAGCATGGGCTTGGGAGTCAGAGGACCTCGGTCCTAATCCTGTCTCTGCAACTTGTTTGCTGGGTGACCTTGGGTATATCAGTCAGTCAACTGCATTTATTGAGTGCTTATTCTGTGCAGAGCACTGTACTAAGCACTTGGGAGAGTACAATACAACAATAAACAGGCCCATTCCTTACCCTTCTCTGAGTCTCAGGTACCCCATCTGTAAAATGAGGATTAAAGCTGTTAGCACCAAGTGGGACATGGACTCTGTATGACCTAATTATCTTATATCTTCCCCAGCTCTTAGTAGAATGCCTGGCACAAAGTAAGGACTTAACAAATACCTTAAAAATTAAAAAAAGCAGGGAGGATTTATCTGAAGTGGATTATAAGATTGGGATTGGGGATTGTACACTCCTTGAAAGCAGGGATTATGTCAACTGATTCTATTGCATTAAACCCTCCCGTGCACTTTATACAGTGCTCTGAATACATTAAATACAATCAATCGATTGGGATGCACAGGAATGGTAACAAATAATCAAACGAGAAACCTTATCTGATGCTTTCCTACCTTGGCCCAACTGAGACTGGTTTGAGGCCCAGGCTTAGTTTCAGAGCCATTTTCATTTCCATGAACTGAATCCTCCAACACCAGCAAAATTGGGAAGAGTCAGAAGAGTCCAGTTATGACTCTCAGTGTGATTATGGACTCAGCCAGCAAAAGGTTCAGTGTAATAAGCTCCCCATAGGTGATTTGGACCTCCTGGACTGGAGAGGCCAGAAAGGGCAAATTCTATTTCTACCTCTGCCTCTGTGCTGTGTCTCCTTGGAAAAGATGCTTAACCTCTCTAAGGCCCAAATCCCCATCTCTACAATGAGCACACTTACCTGAATCCCTCAGGCTAGAGTGTGAATCGATATTATGATGACTGATAACTTATTTGAGCTTCCAGGAGAAAGCCCTTGAATAAATATTCACTTCAAAGGGCCACCACATCAGGAAAAAATGAGTTTAAAGAGAGAGGTCATCAGAGTGATTATCCTGTACTTATCCCAGTGCTTAGCATAGTGCTTGGCACATAGCAAACATTTAACAAATACCACAACTTTCATTATCAGAGTTGGGGGGGGGGGGGGCAGCAGAAAACCCAAGGAAAATGGATTCTTCTGTTCTCTAAGCAGAAAACTGCAATTAATGGTTTTTATTGAGCACTTGTTCTTTCAATTGTATTTACTAAGCACTTACTGTGTACTAAGCACTTGGGAGAGTACATTACAAAAACAAACAGACACATTCCCTGCCCACAATGAGCTCACAGTCTAGAGGGGGAGACAGACATTAATATACATAAATAAAAAATTATATATACATATTTGCTGTGGGAGTGGGAGGGAGGATTCATTCAGTCAGTCATATTTATTGAGCACTTGCTGTGTGCAGAGCACTGTACTAAGCGCTTGAGAAGTACAAGTTGGCAACATATAGAGATGGCCCCTACCCAACAGCGGATTCACAGTCTAGAAGGAGGAGACAGACAACAAAACAAAACATATTAACAAAATAAAATAAATAGAATGAATATGTACAAGTAAAATAAATAAAGCATGCAGTTTGGGTTGTAGTAGGAGACTATCAAGGTGACATAGGAAGGGGCAAGGTGATTGAGTGTTTTAAAGCAACTGATGAGGAGTTTCTTTTTGATGGAGGTGGATGGACAACCACTGGAGTTTCTTGAGGAATGGGGAAATATGGTCTAAACGTTTTTGAATGAAAATAATCCGGGCAGCAGAGTAGAATATGGACTGGAGAGGAAAGAGACAGGAGGCAGGGAAGTCGGCAAGGAGGCTGTTATAATAATCAAGGCAGGATAGGATAAATGTTTGCGTTAATGTGGTAGCAGTTTGGATGGAGGGGAAAGGGTGGATTTTAGCGATGTTACTGTGTGAAGAGGATGGTACTAGGCATTTGGGAGAGTACAACAGAGTTTGTAGATTCATTCATTCATTCATATTTATTGAGTGCTTACTGTGTGCAGAGCACTGAACTAAGCACTTGGGAAGTACAAGTTGGCAACGTATAGAGATGGTCCCTACCCAACAATGGGCTCACAGTCTGGAAGATGCAGATGCAGTAGATGCAGTCCCTGCCTTCAAGGAGCTTGCAGATGCAGTCCCTGCCTTCAGAGAGCTTGCATTCTGCAGGGAAGATAGATTTTAAAGTAAATTACAGATAGGGGGAATATAATTGTTATCATTATGAGTATTTGTTAAGCACTTACTATGTGTCAAGGAGTGTTCTAAGTGCTGGGGTAGATACAAGACAATGAAGATTGAGAAAGTCCCTATCCACATGTAAGTAAGAGGGAGAACAGGTATTTAATCCCCATTTCCCAGTTGAGGATACTGAGGCACAGAGAAGTGAAATGACTTGCCCAAGGTCATACAGCAGACAAGTGGTGAAGCTAGGATTAGAACCCAGGCCCTCTGATTACCAGGTCCGTGCTTTTTCCACTAGGCCCCACTGTTAGGACTCTCAACTGCAGTTAGAATGCTTAGGCTGATTTCATGGTGTTGTGTAGTGGGGCAGGTGTCCACCGAAGTGGTTGTTCCTGGCATAGAGTGAATGTGATAGGGCAATTTTTGCCTTCCTCAGGTTCTTAGCCTCCCTGGTACGGTGAAGAGAATGTGCAAAGGACAAAGTGCTTTGAGATCATCAGTGGCAGTGAAGCTGAAGGGGGCGGGGTATCAGGGTTGGAAGAGCAGGGTGGTTGGGAGGACCCTTGGTCCTCAGTGCAGCTCTGTTCTCTTCCTGGGGGATGGTGGATGAGTGAGCCCACCTCTGTTTCTTCATCAGCTCAATGGGCTGGCCAGGGAGACATCATGAAGGGGACGAAGCCCAGCATAGCATTTTGAAAATGCAATAGAGAAGCAGCCTGGTCTATTGATAGAGCATGGGCCTTGGAATCAGAAGGCCCTGGGGTCTAATCCCGGCCATTCCACTTTTCTGCTGTATCACCTTGGCCAAGTCACTTAACTTCTCTGTGCCTCAGTTCCCTCATCTGTAAAATGGGGATTAAGACAGTGACCTGGGACGTGGACTGTGACCGATCTACCCCAGTGTTTACGGTGCCTTGCACATAGCACTTAACAAATACCACCGGGAAAAAAAAGCTCCCGATTTTAAATCTCAGCTAGAATTAATAAGTCCCATCAGCAGGGAACAGCGGGGCCATTTCAAGAAGCTCTGCCTTTCCCGTTTCAGGTTCCTGGGATTTGATGTTCTCAGAAGCCCAGTCTGGGAGGTCACTGCCCAATCTGGGATGGGTCAGCTCTTCTCCTTGTGACTGAACCAGGCAACATAAGTGGAATAGCACTGCCCTGGCAGAGTTTCTGGGGCCCCCGGTGTACAGAAGTTTGAAAGCATCAAGCCACTGCTGATGGCGAGATAAATGGCGGAAAGGGGATTAGAACTACCGAGCCAGGGAGAGGGAAGACTTGGGAAGGGGCTGATTAGTTAAAAGATATGACTATTTAAAGATAATGATTGCATAAATTTAATTAACACATTTCCATGCGGCAAATGGCCATTTTGTAATTAATGTATCTGGACCTTCTAAGCATGGCAGATTCCATCTCCTTCCAAATCCACCCTACTCACCATCCCCACCCTCTGCCAGCCCCCTCTCTATCCCACCCCCCTTCCCCCACCTCCTATTTAATGAAAGACAGAAAGCAGATGACAGAAACAATTTTTCAGGCAGTGCAGGTGTCAGATGCCTAATTGGCCGCGCCGAGTTAGTGGAAAGTGAGGAGAGAGAGGACGGGGTGATGGCGTCCGGGCTGGGCCTGGAAGGAGGAAGGGAGGAGCAGAGGGAGAAGCAGAGAGCTGCATATGGGGGAGGGGAGAGGGCTCCCTCATTAATTGGCCAAGATGAGGATGTAGATTGGCAGTGGCAGGGACTGGGCAGTGACAAGGAGGGGACAGGAAAAGCTGATTACTACTTGTGAGAACAAGCTGCCACATCTCACAGTGAGTTAAGTGCCAGAGATGGTGACTTCTGGGGGGCCCAAGGCTGACAGTCCGGCACCCTGGGTTCCAGCTCAGATTCAAGTTGGGTTTTTTTTCATGGTATTTGTTAAGCACTTGCTAGGCACTGTACTAAGTGCTGGGGTTGATACAAGATAATCAGGATGGACACAATCCCTGCCCCATATGGGGCTCACAATTCATTAATTCATTCATTCAATCGTATTTATTGAGTGCTTACTAAGTGCTTGGGAAGTACAAATTGGCAACATATAGAGATAGTCCCTACCCAACAACGGGCACACAGTCTTAACCCCCATTTTACAGATGAGGGAACTGTGGCACAGAGAAGTTAAGTGACTTGTCCAAGGTCACACAGCAGACAAGTGGCATGGCTGGAATTAGAACCCAGGTCCCTGTGATTTCCAGGCCCTTGCTCCATCCACTAGACCACTCTGCTTCTCTAGTTCTGCCACTGCAAACCCACGGCCGGTCACTTAACACGGCCAGAGAAGCAGTGCAGCTCATTGGAAAGAGCATTGGCTTTGGAGTCAGAGGTCATGTGTTCAAATTCCGGCTCCGCCAATTGTCAGCTGTGTGACTTTGGGCAAGTCACTTCACTTCTCTGGGCTTCAGTTACCTCATCTGTAAAATAGGGATTAAGACTGTGAGCCCCAAGTGGGACAACCTCATCACCTTGTATCCTCCCCAGCGCTTTGCACATAGTAAGTGCTAAAAAACGCCATCATTATTATATTATTATTATTATTAACCTCTCTGAGACTCACCTCCCTCATCTGTAAAGTGGGAATAATTCCTATTTCCTCTGCCATAGTCATAAAAAACCTCCTTCCCCTCCCCACAGCACCTGTATATATGTTTGTACAGATTTTTTACCTCATTTATTCTCCTTGTACATATTTACTATTCTATTTTTTCAGTAATGTGCATTTAGCTTTACTTCGATTTATTCTGATGACTAGACACCTGACCACATGTTTTGCTTGGTTGTCTGTCTCCCCCTTCTAGACTGTGAGGCCATTGCTGGCTAGGGACCGCCTCTATAGGTTGCCGACTTGTACTTCCCAAGCGCTTAGTACAGTGCTCTGCACACAGTAAGCGCTCAATAAATACGACTTAATGAATGAACACCCTCTCCTTCCATATCCACTGCGTTTCGCATCAGCCAGGCCCCTCTTAGTTGCAGTTCCCAATTCCGCCTCTAGAGGACAGGCGAACTTGAGATATTTTTCCCAAAGGCTGTGATCTGGGAAAATTCCGGGCCCCGGTTTAAGGATTCCCCAATCTGCTGCCTTTCCAGAGCCTTTCCAGATGAATTCCTCCTGACTCCGGTCCCTCTGATCACTCAAGCTATCTCCATCTCGCCCCCTTTTCTATACCTCTGGAAATAATCTGCATATATAATAATAATAATAATAATGGTATTTGTTAAACGCTTACTATGTGCAAAGCACTGTCCTAAGCGCTGGGGGAGGATAAAAATAGCATTTATTAAGCGCTTACTGTGTGCAAAGCACTGTTCTAAGCACTGGGGAGGTTACAAGGTGATCAGGTTGTCCCACGTGGGGTTCACAGTCTTGTCCCCATTGTATGGATGAGGTAAGTGCGGCCCAGAGAAGTTACGTGACTTGCCCAAAGTCACACAGCTGCCAATTGGCAGAGCTGGGATTTGAACCCATGACCTCTGACGCCAAAGCCTGTGCTCTTTCCACTGAGCCACGCTGCTTCTCTATAGTAAGCGCTTAACAAATACCATCATTATTGTTATTAAGTGACATGCCCGAAGTCACCCAGCTGACAGTTGGCGGAGCCGGGGTTTGAGCCCATGACCTCCGACTCCAAAGCCCGGGCTCTTTCTACTGAGCCACGCTGCTTCTCAATGTTGTTGATGTTTGTATTCAGAGGTTTCTGTTGCATTCTACTTATATTGGCGCAAGTCCTATCTCCCTGCCTTGAGATGGCCTGCTCCTTGAGGGCAGGAATTTGATCTTAAACCCGGTCATAGCACCGGTGCAGAGTGCTTTGGGGCACTCAGTAAATGTTTGCTGTTGCTTTCCCTCAGCAGTCTGACAAAAGGTCACAGATTCCATCTGCGTCCTATGAATGACCAAGCTATCAAAAACATTCTTGGCCACAGTTTTTTGATGGTATTTTTAAACACTTACTATATGCCAAACACTGTACTAAGCGCTGGGGTAGATACAAACTAATCAGGCTGGATACACGGGGAGCTCACCGTCTTAATCTCCATTGTACAGATGAGGTAACAGGCCCAGAGAAGTTAAGTGCCTTGCCCAAGGTTTCTCAACAGGCAAGTAGCAGAGCCAGGATTAGGACCCAGGTCCTTCTGACTCCAGGCACATGCTCTATCCACTAGGCTACACTGCTTCTCATGATTAAGGCCTTAGAGGGCTTGAGATTGCAAAATTGGCTTTGAAGATTATTTTCTTAATCACTCAATCGGTGGTAGTTATTGAGTGCTTACTGTGGGCAGAGCTTTGTAATAAGCACTTGGGAGAGTACAGTAGAGCTGATAGACAAGATCCCTGCCTTCAAGGAGCTTACAGTCTACCTCTGGATTGGTGGGTGGTCACGGTGCTGAGATGTATTTTGTCAGTCAGGTGAAGATGGAGACATAGGAGTTCAAGAACAGTTATGTGGCCAGCTCTGCTAACATTGACTGTGTGTGAACAGTTCAAACATCACTCAGTCTGATAAGGTCTTAGTAGAAGACTTGTCCCAGGCACACTTCTCTGAAAATATCTCTCCAAAAAGCAAAATTATCCCAGGCAAACCTGTTCTCTATCATATCCCCTATCTTCAGAAGCAGACTCTCCGTTTTCCAGATGTATCCCCCAATTCTTTAGGCCACATAAAATCTTCAGTAGCCCATTTAGTTTGCAACTACCTTTCCTTCTTAACTAGTTCCTGGATTGAGCCAGGCAGAGAGAACTGAGCTAATAACCCAGCAGATTCTGGCAAAATCTCCGTTGTTGCTGGAAACTTTCTTTTTTCATTTGAATCGTCCAAGGGAGCAGTCCTTCCCTGCTCAAATTAGCTCAAAAAATGTGTAGTTCTCCATCTGACCTTGTCAGTGTAGACAGAACGTAAGGAGGCTAAAAAAATCAAGTTTGCCTGCTGAGGATCCTATTTACAATTGCTATTGATAATTTTACTCACTCACAGCCCAATTTCACTTTGGAAATTTCTCCTGGAAACCCCAAAAGTTTCCTCTCCCCAACAGAGTATATTTGACTGAGGGTCTAGTTGCTGTGGTGTTAGAGATGCACAGAATAATGGATAGATGGATTGATAGATGGTTGTGTTGTAATCAATCAATCAGTCAATGCACATATTGAGCTCTTACTGTGTGCAGAGCATTCCATGAGCAATTAGTGTTTGATGAATATCAATATTTAAATGAGAAAATGGACAGGGGAAACCTGAACTCAAATTAGGAATCTTGGGTCGGGAGGGCATGCTTGGAAATTTGTGTGTCCCACTGATTCTCATGTGACGTGTTTGACAAGCTTGGAGCTACATTTCATCACAAACCTGGAAGCCCATCCTGTATTCACTACCTGCACGGGGAAACCCTGTGCTTTCTGCTCTGTTCAAATACTCATGCCTAAATGGTACCCAGTTAGGGGGATTGATGTTGTTTTCTGTCTGTTGCTTATTTCTTTTATGTGGAGAAGCAGGGAAATAAGCTGGTAAATTGCAAGCTAGTTTTGTGTTGTTTTCATTTCAGAGCTCCTGGGTATGGAGTATTAGTTTCTCCCTTCGCCTCTACCCCAGCTATCATGGCTTCATGGTTCATGGAAAGCGAGGCCAGGGAGAAGCTGAATAATTAAAATCCATAGGTCATCCCCAAATCCTCCTTTTTGCCCTCAGATTCACCGTTTCCTCTTCTTCCCCCTAGTTTGCAAACTTGTTATGGGCAGGGATCATGTCTACCAATTTTGGTATATTTCACTCTCCCAAGCACTTAGCTCAGTTCTCTGCACACAGTAAGTATTCAATAAATACCATTGACTGATTCTCCCTCCATCAAATCTTTAGCACGGCTATTGGAAAGTTGTCATTTCCCGGCCCCTGCTGTCTCTCTGGTGGAGGTTTTTACCCACCAGAGAAAGGCTAAAATATGAATAGCAAGATGCAGGAGGAGAAGCGAGGAGCCTGGAAAAGCCACCCACTGGCTAACCAGTCCCTGCATAATGGAGGATGTATTCTATTTAGAAGCAGTGTGGCTCAGTGGAAAAGAGTACGGGCTTTGGAGTTAGAGGTCATGGGTTCAAATCCTGGCTCTGCCAATTGTCAGCTGTGTGACTTTGGGCAAGTTGCTTAACTTCTCTGGGCCTCAGGTACCTCATCTGTAAAATGGGGATTAAGACTGTGAGCCCCCCGTGGGACAACCTGATCACCTTGTAACCTTCCCAGCGCTTAGAACAGTGCTTTGCACATAGTAAGCGCTTAATAAATGCCATTATTATTATTATTATTATTATTATTATTTAGCTGGTAGCCTCAATAATTGCATTGGTGGTCTGGGGAAATGCATCTTTTTGGTTCAATTCATGAAGGCAAGTGAAAAAATCTGCCATTGTTTAGGGCTTTGAAAGGGAAAGCATTGGATCAGCCAGTCTGCTGTCACCACAATCATCATCGTTACCCATCCCACCATCATCATCATCATTACCAACATCAACACCACCACAATCATCATCATCATAATCATCATCATCCTCTCCACCACCATCAAAACACCATCATCATTATCATCACAACCATCATCATCACAACCACCACCATCATCAAGACCATATTGAAGGGGGTTGAGAAAGGTGTTGAAGGAGAGGGAGTAGAGGTAATGGGTATAGACAGCCCAGTTTGAAGAGTTTGGACAGTGATGGAAGGAGGAAGAGAGGGGGATGACTAGATGGTGCCGAGGTATTCAGAGTCTACCAGTGGAATGAGCCTGGGCTTTGGAGTTCAGAGGTCAGGGGTTCAAATTGTGGCTCCGCCACTTGTCATCAGTGTGACTTTGGGCAAGTCACTTCACTTCTCTGGGTCTCAGTTCCCTCATCTGTAAAATGGGGATGAAGACTGTGAGACCCCCGTGGAACAACCTGATCACCTTGTAACCTCCCCAGTGCTTAGAACAGTGCTTTGCACATAGTAAGTGCTTAATAAATGCCATTATTATTATTATTATTGTGGTGGAGGGGGGATTAGAACCCAGGACCCCCCATCTCCCAAGCCCATGCTCTTTCCACTGAGACATGCTGCTTCTATGGGATGCTTCCCAACTCTACCTTGCTAGCCCCTATCTCTCCCTCTTGGCAATCTTACATTTCAATCATATTTATTGAGCACTTACTGACTACGGAGCACTGTACTGCTAGGGAGAGTACAACATAACACTATATCAGAGTTGGGAGGCATATTCCCAGCCCACAGTGACCTTACAGTCTAAAAGGGGAGGCAGACATTAACATAAATACCTCCAGGACTTTTCTACATGGATGTCCTCCCACACTTCAAGCTCAGTATATCTAAAACTGAACTCCTCATCTTTCCCCCCCAAATCCTATCCTCATTTTAATAATAACTATGGTATTTCTTAAGCACTTAATATTTACCAGGCACTGTACTAAGCACTGGGGTGGATACAAACAAATCGGGTTGGACACAGTCCCTGTCCCACATATGACTCACAGTCTCAATCCCCATTTTACAGATATGGTAACTGAGGCCCAGTGAAGTGACTTGCCCAAGGCAACACAGCAGACAAGTGGTGGAGCCAGAATTAGAGCCCATGACCTTCTGACCCCCAGGCCTGTGATCTATCCATTATAAAATGCTGCCTCCTCTCATATACTTTCTGTCTCTCAAGTCTACTATCCTGGCATTATCCTGGGGTAGAAACAAGATGGTAATCAGGTGAAACATATTCCCTGCCCCATATAGGACTTCCAGTCTAAGGGGCTAAAGCCCTAGAGGGAAATCTTTACTGTTTATTATAAGGCATTGACCATGTGCAAATTACTATAAGTATTTTCCAGCGGAAAGTCTGAAAAACTGCTGGCTAATGGAGGCAGCAAAGACCACAGTGGAACCCAATGTAACCGCTGCTAGCACCATGGTGAGGTCACTTTGACTATAATAATAATGATGGCATTTATTAAGCGCTTACTATGTGCAAAGCACTGTTCTAAGCGCTGGATCTGTGGTACTTGTTGAGCATTTACAAGGTGTCAAGGACCATGCCAAGCACTGAGATGGTTATCCTGTATGCAGATAAGACACAGTACCTACTGGTTCCATCATGTCAAAAACTAAACTTTTGTGGGCACTTCATAGTATGCTGTCCCTTTGCCCACTTATCCCTCCACTGTTCCCTGTGTCCCAGGATTTACACAACAAACGGGATCAGAAGAGTGTGAGTGGTATAGTGCAAATCACTGTCACTAGAATCAATTTCTCTGCATTGGTTCTTGGTTGATCAATCAATCCATCCATTATATTTATTTTTCTGTGCAATGCGCTGTACTAAGCACTTGAGAGAGTACAATATAACAGAGTTGGTAGACACATTCCCTGTCCACAATGAGCCTACAGTTGTAGAGGGGGATGCAGACACTGATGTAAATAAATACATTTCAGATATGTACTTAAGTGCAATGGAGTTGAGGGAGGGGTGAATGAATGATGCAAATCCAAGTGCAAAATAATAATAATAATGGCATTTATTAAATGTTTACTATGTGCAAAGCACTGTTCTAAGTGCTGGGGAAGATACAGGGTAATCAAGTTGTCCCACGTGGGGCTCACAGACTTAATCCCCATTTTCCAGATGAGGTAACTGAGGCACAGAGGAGTTAAGTGACTTGCCCAAAGTCACACAGCTGACAAGTGGCAGAGCCTGGATTTGAACCCATGACCTCTGACTCCAAAGCCTGGGCTCTTTCCACTGAGCCACGCTGCTTCTCTGCAAAAGTGAGAAAGAAGGGAGTGGGTGAAGAGGAAATGAGGGCTTAGTCCAGGAAGACTTCCTGGAGAAGATGTGCTTTCAATAAAGCTTTGAACGTGGTTAGAATGATCATCTGTTGGATCAATCAATCAATCAATCGTATTTATTGAGCGCTTACTATGTGCAGAGCACTGTACTAAGCGCTTGGGAAGTACAAATTGGCATCACATAGAGACAGTCCCTACCCAACAGTGGGCTCACAGTCTAAAAGGGGGAGACAGAGAACAGAACCAAACATACCAACAAAATAAAATAAGTAGGATAGAAATGTACAAGTAAAATAAATAAATAAATAGATAAATAGAGTAATAAATATGTACAACCATATATACATATATACAGGTGCTGTGGGGAAGGGAAGGAGGTAAGACGGGAGGATGGAGAGGGGGGCGAGGGGGAGAGGAAAGAAGGGGCTCAGTCTGGGAAGGCCTCCTGGAGGAGGTGAGCTCTCAGCAGGGCCTTGAAGGGAGGAAGAGAGCTAGCTTGGCGGATGGGCAGAGGGAGGGCATTCCAGGCCCGGGGGATGACGTGGGCCGGGGGTCGATGGCGGGACAGGCGAGAGCGAGGTACAGTGAGGAGATTAGTGTTGGAGGAGCGGAGGGTGCGGGCTGGGCAGTAGAAGGAGAGAAGGGAGGTGAGGTAGGAGGGGGCGAGGTGATGGAGAGCCTTGAAGCCCAGGGTGAGGAGTTTCTGCTTGATGCGCAGATTGATCGGTAGCCATTGGAGGTTTTTGAGGAGGGGAGTAATATGTCCAGAGCGTTTCTGGACAAAGATAATCTGGGCAGCAGCATGAAGTATGGATTGAAGTGGAGAGAGACACGAGGATGGGAGATCAGAGAGAAGGCTAGTGCAGTAGTCCAGACGGGATAGGATGAGAGCTTGAATTAGCAGGGTAGCGGTTTGGATATGAAGAGGGAGAGCGTTCCAGGCCAGAGGCAGGACGAGGGTTAGAGGTCGGCTGTGAGATACAAGAGATTGAGGTATAGTGAGTAGGTTGGTATTAACTGGTACTTCCCAAGCGCTTAGTACAGTGCTCTGCACACAGTAAGTGCTCAATAAATACAATTGAATGAATGAATGAATATTAGAGAAGCAAAGTGTGTGGGCTGGGTTGCAGTATGAAATCAGGATGGAAAAGTAGGAGGGAGAAAGAGGTCCTGAAATCTCAGGGCTGAGGCCCATCTGCTGCTTTCGATGAGCGATTCCATCACTAAAAATAGTATTGCTAGATTGTAAGCTCACTGTGGGCAGGGTGTGTGTCTGTTATATTGTTATAGCATACTCTTCCAGGTGCTTAGTATAGTGCTCTGCACACAGAAAGCATTCAATAAATATGATTGACTGACTGACTGACTAAAGCAATCATAATAGAATAGTAACTATACCTTGAATTTTTGGTAGGCCTCTCTTCTGATTATAGAGAAGCAGCATGGCTCAGTGGAAAGAGCATGGGCTTTGGGGTCAGAGGTCATGGGTTCAAATCCCGGCTCCACCACTTGTCAGCTGTGTGACTTTGGTTAAGTCACTTCTCTGTGTCTCAGTTGCCTCATCTGTAAAATGGGGATGAAGACTGTGAGCCCCCCGTGAGACAACCTCATCACCTTGTAACCTCCCCAGCACTTAGAACAGTGCTTTGCACATAGTAAGCACTTAATAAATACCATTATTATTATTATTACTATGGGAAATGGGTCTAAGGTCCCCCATAAGTTCATTTTTGCTAGCCACAAGAAAGAATTCTCTGAGTGCAGGCACTGAAAACCACTGGAACGGGTTGCCCAATGGGTCACCCACTGGAACTGGTTGCCAATTTCCTTTGTGGTGTTCTTTCTAGACAATCATGGTTGGAGTAACGTGGTAACAGTTTGAATGGAGAGGAAAGGGTGGATTTTAGTGATGTTGTGAAGGGTAAATCGTGAAGGGTAAAATGACAGGATTTAGTGATAGATTCATTCATTCAATCAATCATATTTACTGAACTCTTACTGTGTGCAGAGCACCATACTAAGTGCTTGAGAAGTACAAGTTGGATTGAATATGTGGGTAGAATGAGAGAGATGAGTTGAGAATAACTCCAACGTTATAGGCTTGAGAGACAGTAAGGATGATGGTGCTGGGGGAGATGGGAAAGTCAGCGGGGAAGACAGGGATTGTGTAGGAAGATAAGGAGTTCTGTTTTGGATATGTTAAGTTTGAGATGTCAGAGGAACATACAAGTATAGATGTCCTGAAGGCAAGAGGAAATGCAAGACTGAAGAGAAGGAGACAGATCAGGGCTGGAGATGTAAAGTTGGGAATCATCCACTTAGAAGTGGTAGTTGAAGCCATAGGAGAGAATGAGTTTTTTTGAGAGAGTGGGTGTAGATGGAGAATAGAAATGGACTCAGAACTGAGCCTTGAGGGACTCCCACCTTTAGAGGAAGGTAGGCAGAGTTAGAGCTCGTGAGAATGAGCAGCCAGAGAGATAGGAGGAGAACCAGGATCAAATAGGGATTAAGACTTTAAGCCCCATGAGGGACAGGGACTGTGTCATACCCGTATCTATCCGAGCATTTGGTACAGTCAGTGAATGTCTCATAGTAAGGGGACAGGTTGTTGGTTTGGGGCAGGGGCTAAAGGGGGTACATTTAGGAGAGGATGAAATGATACGTCGCCTCCTGTCCAAAAGATTTCTTTATAATGGGGGCCTGAACTGTGGCCAAAGTCCTTGTTCTGCTGCAGAACCAAGGAGCTTAGATGCTGGAGCACTCACTTGAACTTACCCCACACGCATTAAACCCAAACTTGTCAGGGTCCATGTTCCCATCAGTCTAGAGGGCAACCCGAGTTCAGCATTGATTTCATTCCTACTATTTTCTGGTATTTGTTAAGCACTTACTATGTGCCAGGCACTAAGTGCTGCGGTGGATACCAGGTAATCAGTTTGGAAACAGTCCATGACCCACATGGGGGTCACAGTCTTAACCCCCATTTTACAGATGAGGTAACGGGCACAGAAAAGTAAAATGACTTGCCCAAGGCCACACAGAAGGTAAGTGGCAAAGCCAGGACTAGAACTTGGGTCCTTCTGACTCCAGGCCCATGCTCTATCCACTAGACCGCACTGCTTCTTGCCTTTCTGAGGCAGGGTCCTGGACTACATTGCCTTCTGAGGCTCTTCCAGACTAAGGATTCTGTGGTTTTCTCAACTTCATCCCAAATCTTCTAGGAAGGAAGAGGACAGGTCTTCATTCATAAATAGGGAATCAGAGGCACTGAGGGGGGAAACAATTTTGCCCAATATCACCCAGCCAGGGACAGATCATTTAATCTGTGGATCACCATATTCTTCACCAGCCTCCCAGTGAGGGAGGCCAGCATAGATAGATGCTCCCATTTTATAGAGTTCCCAAGGAGTCCTTGGCAATTAGGTCATTTCCCTTCAGGGACAATGCAGAATTTGTAATTTTTTGAATCCCAGTGACTTACAAAAAACCCAAGCAATTGTGATCATAACCTTCATCTCTAGATGATAGCCTGAGATCTAGGATAGGGAGGTCCCCCTCACTCCCAAAGGTTCAGAAATGGGGTCTCTCTTGCATTTGGGCAGAAAGTGCCTTGCCAGTACCCCACTTCCCCCGACCCTGACCCCTCAGACAGGCAGGACGCTCCCCATTCCCAGAACAAAGGCAGGAATTGGGGGTAGTGGAAAACTGGGTTCCAGGAATCCTTAAAAGCATCCCACATGTGTGACTCTTCCAATCCCACTCCAATACACCTGGCCCTAAAGGGACCATAGGCAAGTCATTGATTCTGAAATCATCAATGGTATTTATTGAGCACTTACTGTGTGCAGAGCACTGTATTAGGTACTTGGGAGAGTTCAAGAGAGCTGGTGGATGTGTTCCTTGCCCACAGCGAGCTTACAGTCTATAGACAAGATGACAGTCTAGTGGCAACTCCCCAGAAGCTGTGGGTGTGCTTTGGATTCTGAACCACTAACAGCCTGGAATTCTGCTCCTCTGGTCTCAGTACTCTACTGCCTTTTGTTTTTATTGTGCAGTTTTGTCCTTGCATTTTCTGTTATTGTAGGCTGGGAATGTGTCTATCAACTCTTGTTTACTACTCTCCCAGATGCTTAGTACTGTGCTCTTTCTGCATGCAGTAAGTGCTCATTAAATTTCATTGATTGATTTTTAGTGTTTCATTATTTTAAGGAAGCTTACGTGTCTTTCAGGCTTATATTCTGAGACTGTAAGCCCCCTGAAGACCAGGGCCCATGTCTAATTCCCACATGTGTTTTGTTTTCCTGTGTATAGTGCTCTGTCTACAGTAAGTCCAGATTTAATATTATGACTACTATCCGGTCCATGGGGGAGCCAATTGTAACTGGAAGGATCACAATTACGGGCTACCAAAATTTTCTGGTGAGAGTGAGAACAAGGCATTGAAGCAGGTGATCAGTCAATCAACCAATCATATTTATTGAGCACTCACTGTGTGCAGAGCACTGGACTAAGCACTTGGGAAAGTGCAAGACTGTAGACCCTCTAGACTATAAGCTCCTTATGGTCAGGGAATCTTGTCTGACAATTCTTTTGTTCTCTCCCAAGTGCTTAGTACAGCACTCGGCACATAGCAAGTGCTCAATAAATACTACCAATTGATTGATTACAGTATAATAGAGTTGGTAGAAGATGTTAATGGCAGTTAAATCTCCTTTTCCCGTAAGAGGGAGGCTGTTCCCCTGCCTTTCTATCTGCTTTCAACTGAATCTACCCACATACTCTATATCCCTCTCTTTCCCTTTTCCCTTTCTACCTCCCCTGCCTCCCGCGTGGCCCTCTCACTCTTTCTTTCTCTGTTTTTCTCTCATTCATTTACTTCAAATTGTTCTCAAATCAGTGGCCGGGCACCTTTCGCCGTGTTTCCAATGCAGCATCCAGAGTAAAGGTTAATACCCTAGACTGCAGTGCTATTGAAAAACGCAGCCACCGGTAAATTTGGTTTGTTGAGGGTGGAAATGCAGGCGAGAAGCATGAGCCTGAGTGGGCAGAAGAGGAGGTTGAGCCATTCCCTGTTCTGGCAGAGCCTCTCTCCAACCAAATTAAATTTCAAAGTTTAATGAGTTGCGAAGGGTCGGGTGAGCGAGCCGGCTTCGGCCCTAGATGGGTGCGTGGTTCTCCGTCCCGAACCACGGCAGAGAGGGAGAGGGAGAGACGGGAGATGGTGGCAGGGAAGAGAGCAAGTGAAAAATGTCAGGGCAAATTGCTCTTGACAGAGTTAATATCTGCACCTCATAGCAATAATTACATGTAAATAAATAGTGAAATCACACTCAGCTGGAGTCTTCTGGCTGAGTACAGATGCTGCTTTCAGCCAGCTGGGGACCTCTTTTTTTTTCCCCTCTTTAATTTTCCCCTCGTGCTGAGCTGAAAGGATGGGCAACTTTTCAAATAGGAAGGCTCGGGCCCCAAACTCTCCCGTTTCACTGCACGTTTATCTCCCACCACCAGGCAGGGAAATCCTCAAAGGCCTCGGGGGTTCTTGGATGCGTTGAGGGATTTTTGTTGCTGCCTCAGGCCTGCTCATTCCAGAGTCTGACTGGAGAACACCCCTGGGTGCTGGCTACTCCAAGAGAAACTAGGAATTAAATAGGACACTCACCCAGCTCAGGCCCTGCCCTCCAAGAGCCAACATTCCATCAATCAATCGTATTTATTGAGCACTTACGGTGTGCAGAGCATGGTACTAAGCATTTGGAGAGTACGGTCATTTATTTGTTTTCATTAATGTCTGTCTCCCTGACTAGACTGTAAGTTCATTCCGGGCAGGGAATGTGTCTTCATTATTATATTGTTCTCTCCCAAGCGCTTAGTACAGTGCTCTGCACATAGTAAGTGCTCAATAAATGTGATTGAATAAATAAATTGAATACAACAGAGTTGGTAGACATGTTCCCTGCCCACGAGCTTACAATATAAAGTGAGGAGATAGGCATTTATACAGATAAATTATGGATATGTACTTAAGGGCTGCGGGGTTGGAGGTGAGGTGAATAAATGGTGCAAATCCAAATGCAAGGGCGACACATAAGAGAGTGGGAGAGGAGGTGACACGGGTTTCTGTTGCTACTGTTCTGTTGCTTTCATATGTCTGCAACTTCAGTCCCATTTCCTTGTGTGTTTTTCTCTTCCCATTTAAGAGACAGGATCAGATAGAGTTGGCTCTTCATCTCCTACAGCACCTAGATCAGTAGACTCCCCCTGGCTGGCTGAAAGCTCTGTAGACTAGTGGGTAGGAGGTCTCTGGATGTAGAAATTGTCCTCCCCTTCCCTGCCCCGTAACCGTTGTGGCTGGGTGGAGTTGAATCAGGGCAGTCGTTCATTCATTCATTCATTCATATTTATTGAGTGCTTACTATGTGCAGAGCACTGTACTAAGCAGTCATGATCCCAAAGTCCAAGACTGGACAGTGCTCATTGGCTGTGAGGTCGAACCAGGGCAGGACTCCTAATGAGGGTATTTATTTAGTTCTATATCATCAATCAATCAATCATTCATATTTATTGAGCACTTACTACATGCAGAGCACTATATTAAGTGCTTGGGAGAACACAGTACAACAGAATTAGCAGACACGTTCCTTGCCCACAACAGGCTTACAGTCTAGAGGGGGAGACAGATATTATCATGTGCCAAGCACTGTGCTAATGACTGAGGTAGACACAAGATAATCAGACCAGATATTCCCAGACACTGACATGGGGCTCTCAGTCTGAGAGCTCCCTGTGAGCAGGGAGTATGTCTACCGACTCTGTTGCATTGTATTCTCCCAAATGCATACTACAGTAAATATGATTGAATGAATGAATGGATGAATGCTCTGCCTTTAGTAAACACTCAATAAATACCATTGATTGATTAAGAAGGAAGAACATATACTTACATCCTATCTGACAGCTGAGGGAACTGAGACCCAGAGAGGTTAAACAATTCTCCCAAGGTTCCAGAGTAACCAGAACTCAGCTCTCCCAAATCCCAGGCCTATGGTCTTCCCATGATGGCAGCTTATCAGTTTGAGGGATTCAAAGCCCCTCACAGCCTCCAGGGGCTATATTTCTTTAGATCCCCAAGAGCACCCGCGGAGCGAGGCTGGGGATGGGTGGCTGGGGTTAGTATTCTCATTTTATGGAGAAAGGCAAGAGGTGGGGGGAGGAATGAAGAGAGAGAAAGGGTAGACAGGGAAAGGGAAGGCAGACAGAAATCTAGAATAGAGATGCATGACCCTTCTGTTCATTATCATGCTCCCTTGGGTCAGGCACTGGCATGGAAATCCATCTGGATGGTTCTGCTTTACCCATGGTCCCTGCTTCCAGTCTGCCCTTCACAAGGGAACACATTTAGACCTGCACACACAGCACACCTCCCCAGTGACAGAAAATCCTGGAGGACCCTTCAGCCAGCAAAGCTGACTGAGGATCTCATTCAGAACTGCATATACAGCCCACCTCCCCAGTTACAAAAAAGTCCAGAGGAATCTCCTTCAGCTAGCCAGGCTGATTGAGATCGTTTTCCCCTGGCCCCACTCTGTTCTACTTTACAGATGAGGAAACTGAGGCCCACATCCGTTGACAGATTGGGCCCGCTTGCCCATGGCATAGTGACCATGGGCCTGGGAGACAGAAGGTGATGGGTTCTAATCCCTGCTCCGCCACTTGTCTGCTGTGTGACCTTAGGCAAGTAATTTCACTTCTCTGTGCTTCAGTTACCTCATCTGTAAATGGGGAATAAGACTGTAAGCTCTATGTGGGACAGGAACTGTGACCAACCTGATTTGCTTCTATCCACCCCAGTACAGTGCCTGACACATAGTAAGTGCTTAGCAAATACCGTAATTATTATTGTTATTATTATTATTATCTGCACCAAAGTGAGGACCAGACTAGGAGAGAGCAGACTCCCCAGTCACACGTGACATCCCTCAGGTGTTCTGGCATGAGCAAATGCAAGAGTTTCTGAGTTAGATACTGAGGTGCGTTTTTGGAAAGTCAAACTATAAGATGAGTTCTATCTCAGCCCAAATGTCTGGATGATTTGCAGCCTTTCTTTTGGCTGGAGCCTAGAAGACAGAATTTTTCATGTCCAAGCTATGTAGATGAATGCGGAAAACAAACACACGCAAATGGATATGTATAAAGCAGGAGTGTGAAAGTAATTAAAGGAAGATTTAAAACGCACTGAGTGCTAAGGCACTTGAAGAGGTGCATAGCTGGGACTGAGACCCCTCTTTCGTCTCCCCCTACTCCCCCTCCCCATGCACCCCACCGCCTTATCTCCTTCCCTTCCCCACACCACCTGTATATATGTATATATGTTTGTACGTATTTATTACTCTATTTTACTTGTACATATTTATTCTATTTGGTTTATATGTTTTGTTCTGTTGTCTGTCTCCCCCTTCTAGACTGTGAGCCCGCTGTTGGGTGGGGACCGTCTCTATATGTTGCCAACTTGTACTTCCCAAGCGCTTAGTACAGTGCTCTGCACACAGTAAGTGCTGAATAAATATGATTGAATGAATGAATGAAGACTGTAAGCTCATTATGGACAGGGAATGGCTCTACCAACTCTGTTGTATTGCACTCACCCAAGCACTTAGTACAGTGCTCTGTACACAGTAAAACTGCTCAGTAAATACCATCAGTTGATTGATTCATTGTGGGCTGCTGCTGCTGCCATCATAGGATACCCTCCCCTCCAGGGGGCTTCAGGCATAAGAGTTGTGTGAAGTAGATAGAGCATGGGCCTGGAAATCAGAGAGACCTGGGTTCTACCCGGCTCTGCTTATCTGCTGTCTGACTTTAGGCCACTCACTTAATTTCTCTGAGCCTCAGTTAGCTCATCCGTAAAATGAGGGTGAAGACTGTGAGCCCCCATGTGGGACAGGGACTGTGTCCAATCTGCTTAGCTTGTATCCATCCCAGTGCTTGAACAGTGCTTGGCACATAATAAGTACTTAACGAACACCATTCATTCACTCATTCATTCATTCAATCGTATTTATTGAGTGCTTACTGTGTGCAGAGCACTGTGCTAAGCACTTGGGAAGCACAAGTTGACAACATATAGAGACGGTCCCTACCCAACAACAGGCTCACAGTCTAGAAGGGGGAGACAGACAACAAAACAAAAGATGTAGACAGGTGTCAAAATCGTCAGAACAAATAGAATTAAAGATATATGCGCATCATTAACAAAATAAATAGAATAGTAAATTTGTACACTGTTATCATTATTATTATCATCCCAGTTCACAATGAAACAACTGAGGCATGTAGTCCTAAATCAGCAAGAGATCCAAAGCCAGAACTACTCCTAAGGCAGGAACACTCCTCACTCCACCGTCTCTCAGTGACTGCTCCCCTCTCTCAGACTTAAATTGGTTGACAGCAGAGGGTGGGTGTTTTAGTTTGACTGGAGGCGGGGAGGGTTGGGAGGAGAGGGGAGGTGACTCTGAATCCTTTTCCCACCAGATCTGGGATCTCATCTGCCAGGGAATTTCCCAGGACTCTTCTTTCTCCCCATCCTCCCTCGAGGCTTCCAGCACCTTTCCAGGGAGACTAGAAAGGGCTCCCAGTGGTGCCTTCTGCCCTCGGAGACAGGCAACAATTCCAGGCCTCCTGGCTAGTGGAATGTAGAGCCCAAGCAGCCCAGCACCTAGCCGCAGACAGACACAGCTCCATTATTTAGAAACAAATATCTTATTTAGCACGTTCTACTTGTCAAACACCTTCTTGTTTAGCTCAACAACTAATCCACTTATCGGCGGATAAAGCTGCTAGCGAATCGTTCGTTTGATAAAGGCAAGCACAAAATTAGCAAAAATTTGCCTATGGCTCCCGTACAGTGAACAAACGGAAACTCCGTTAAAAAAAAAAGATTTCTATTTTTCAGACCGAGATCCCCAGGAGAGATGTGAAGAGATAGCTGCTTTTCTTTGGCTCGTCAGTTAAAAAAATTTTTTTTTGATTTGATTATATAAATCAAACACTGGAGGGGAGAGCAATGGGAGATGCTATCAAGCCTGCCATGACAACGCGGTGTTTCAATATGAGCCAGGGAGTTGGGCCACGGAAATCTTTTCATCGTTAAAGAGGAGGAAAAGAGAGGTGGTGGGGACAAAGATTGGGGCGCTCAGACTGAGAGCAGGGGGGCTGGGCCTCTAGAGAAGGAAAGGTGAAAAAGTTGGGATCCTTTCATTTGGGGAAGGACAGGCTGAGAGCTGGCCTTCAAGGCCATGATGGGCTACCCTAAGGATGACATGGATCTGCTGCTCAAAACACCAGGGGCAGAAAGAGCAGGAGAAGTGTTTAAACTGCAGCAAGAAGGACCTGAGAAGGACTGAAGTCTGTCACTGGGCAGAACCAGTGGATTCACAGACTTGAGGATTCTGGGTAAAGGAAGCAGGTTTATTAAGATGATAGCACAAAAAAGCCGTGATGAGTAATCCTCAGAAGTAAAGCTATTCCTAGGCTGATAATCAATAAGTATACTTGTCAGCATGTTACCCTTCTTCTAGCAGCTGGTAAAACTGGGAAGGAGATACCTTCAAACCACCCCAAAAGGGGCTTCCTTTCAAGTAACCCCAAACGGACTACCTCTCAAACCATCCCAAACAGGCTTCCTTTCAAGTAACCCAAATCAGGCTACCTCTCAAACTACCCCAAAAGGGCTTTGCCACCACGATGCTGTGTGCTTTTTGAGCTTCCTTTTAAGTAACCCCAAACGAGCTACCTCTCAAATAATCCCAAACTGGCTTCCTTTCAAGTTCCCAGGTCAAATTCCTTGAATACTCACTCCTCCTAGCTCCAAAGAGGCCCAATCGGTCTCTCGGCGTCACACAAGGTCTGACAGAGTGGGTGTCCCTGACTCTGGGTAGAGGCGATGTGACAGAGTTCCAACCTACTACTAAGAGTTTGTAGAGACCCTCACCGGATAATCCTTGCTACTTCCCTATCCTCTTCCCTTCTGTTGGCAATATTTGGGGTGAAAAAGGATCATGGGACAAAAACCATCGCAAATTTTTCATTCTGGCTCAGTGTTCAGTTTATTGTTCACCCAGCCCCACTGGGATCAGAGCCAGCCCCTCCGGTGGTAGTGAGCTAAGCTTGTTAGCCTGGCCAGGGTGTGACTGGTCACAGGGTCACCCATCTCTGTCCCCATGGCAGAATGCGGGTTCGCATTGAGGCCAAGATGTAGCGCTTTTGGTGGTCCTCAGTGGACATCCCAACAATCCTCTGGTTCAGATAGAATCACCTTGCAGCAATGCTCACCAACTCAAAAGAAGTGGAACTAGAAATAGAAGCAGTATGGCCCTGTGGATAGGGCACGGGCATGGGAGTCAGAAGGATCTGGGTTCTAATCTCAGCCCTGCCACTTCTCTGTTGTGTGACCTTGGACAAGTCATTTCACTTCTCTGTGCCTCCATTACCTCATCTCTAAAATGGGAGTTGACACTGTGAGCCCTATGTGGGACAGGGACTGTGTCAGATCTGATTACCTTGTATCTGCCCCTGTGCTTTGTACAGTGCCTAGCACATAGTAAGTGCTTAACAAGTGCCATTAAGAAAAACAAAAGTGCTCCCTGTAATGTGATACCCAGTTGGCTCCCGGATAGTAGGGAGTCAGGAGCAGCATGGCTCAGTGGAAAGAGCATGGGCTTGGGAGTCAGAGGTCATGGGTTCTAATCCCAGCCTCACCACTTGTCTGCTGTGTGACCTTGGGCAAATCACTTAACTTCTCTGTGCCTCAGTTCCCTCATCAGTAAAATGGGGATTAAGACTGTGAGCCCCATGTGGGACAACCTGATTACCTTGCATCTGTTCCAGTGCTTAGAACAGTGCTTGGCACATAGTAAGTGCTTAACAAATATTATTATTATTATTAAAATTGTCCTCCTCCCATTGTTCCTGGAGTGCATGGGCATCTTTACTGCTGTCCCCACCATTCTCTCTTCAGCATCATGGGGGAGATGTAAAAGCAGGAGAGTGAGGTGCTGCTGTGACTGTGGTATTAGGATTCTCTAGTGACCATGGTGGGCCCTTTGGAGGGGGCAATTAGACCATTGGCTGAAGCCCAGCCTAAATGGGCTGGCCCAACGGAGAGGCAGCCTTAGGTACCACTGTGACCAAGTGATGGGGAGGAAGCTGGAGGGAGTGATCCGCAGCTGGGAAAGATAGAGAAGCATAGTGGAGAGCAGGTCTGACTCAGTTAGCTCTTTAGGGAAGTATCAAGAAAAGATTATTTGAATCAAAATGCTCCAGGTAGGAATGGAGCATTTACAGAATTTCTGCAGCTCCAAGCCACTTACTGGCTAAAGAGTATGGAGAGGGAGGCCTCCAAAAAATGATCAGGCCCCTAAGCTGTCACCTTCATCAACCAACATCTTGCCAGGATGCCCACAGTCTAAGTGGTGTAGACCTGGCCTCTGTTTATCAATCAGTGGCATTTATTGAGCATTTATTATGTGCAGAGCACTGTACTAAGAGTTATCCTTGGGAGATAGGGCTGGGACAGTGAAGGCTCCACAGAGTCGGGGCGGGGCTTGGTCAAGGTCACCTGGGGGGCAGGAGGGAAGAGAAATTGAAACAAGACCTAGGAGCCTCTATTCCCATTCTGGAGGTCTGGCTGATCCTTGAGACGGGGGGCAGACCCCACACTGTGCCTCAGGGCTGGGGAAAATCCTGCCCTGGATTGAACTGTTTTCTCAGGTCTTCAAGGTCTGGGCCAGAGTAGGGAGTGATGGGAATGGGCTGGGGAGCAGAGAATTAATCAAGGGGGGAACACCTGTCAGGCTGGTATCTGGAACTAAGCAGAAACACTTGCTCCAGGTGACCTTTCACCTCAGCCAACCTGTGGCTCTCAGCCCATCAGATGAATCAGTGAGGCACCAGTCTAGCTAAAGCCCTCAGCAGACTGAACTGAGAGGCAGCAGCAGGACCAAGAAGCCCGCTGCGGCTGATTCCAAGAGGGTGAATGAAAAAAGGGCAGGGGAATGTCTGGTTTCACCACTCGGTTGTAAGATGCTTTAGGTCCAGATCTCGTCTACTGGGAAGCAGTGTGGTCTGTTGGAAAAAGCCCGGATCTCAGAGTCAGAGGACCTGGGATCTAATCCTGGCTCTGACACTTGCCTGCCATGTGACCTTGGGCTTAAGTTTTCTAGGCTTCAGTTACCTCATCTGTAAAATAGGGACTAAATCCTCCTTCCTCCAACTTGGGCTGTGAGCCCCTCATGGGACAAAGATTGTATCCAACCTGAGGTTGTCTTTCATTCAGTTATATTTATTGAGTGCTTACTGTGTGTAGAACATTGTGTTAAGCCTTTGGGAAAGTACAACACAACAATAAATAGTGATTAACACATAGTATAGTACCTGAAACATAGTAAGCCCTTAACAAGTACCATAAAAAAGCACAAAGTAGGCACTCAATAAATACAATCAATAATAATGAGGAGGAGGAGATCAAATTGGACCAAAAGCTGGTTTATGGCTAAGGGGAAATAGGGCCAAGCATTATCCAGTAAGAAGGGAAGGAAAGCTGGGACCAAAGGCAAAAAACCCAATGCTCTTTCTAAGTGGTAGCCCATGAGCAGAGAAGGGGGCTAGTTTGGAAAGGCTAGGGCTAGTGGTTGCTCTTCCCTGGGCATTCTGTAGCCTCACTGAAGATAGGGAATGTATCTATAAATTTTGTTGTACTCTCCCAAACACTTAGTATACTGCTCTGCACACAGTAAGAGCTCAATAAATACCACTGATGAGGATGTGATTCAGACTCTGGCAAAGTTCTTTCAGGAATGAGAAGAGAGAGAAAGAAAGCAGGAAGAGTGGGGAGGGAAGGGAAAGGAAGAAAAGGTGGGGGAAGTAAAGTGAGGAGAAGAAAGAGGTGGTGAAGGAGGAGGAGGGAAGGGAGGAGGAGGGGGAATGGATGCCCTTGTCTGCTGGGTTTTGAGGTGCCCCAACCAGGACCAGGCTGCTGAAGAAAGCTCCCCTGAACTCCTGGGGGCTTTCCTCTGATGATCCATGACCCTGAGCACCCCTATGGAGCCCTCCTCCCTTTTCTGGGGGCCTAGATGTGGAAGAGAGAGACCATGAAGTCTGTAGAAGGTGGATCAGGAGGAAAATTGAGTAAGATATTGATTAAATATCTAATATGTGCTGGACACTTCAGTAGTTGCTGGGGTAAACATGGCTGAAGTGGTGGTGAGTTCTTTCAGATTCTTCCCATTTCACATAAGGAATTGAGGAGTGGGGCTGCAGGACCCTTCCCCACCTTCCCCCTTTCATCTCATCTCCCTAACTTCTTCATTCAGCCAGAGACCTGCCTTAAAGTCTCAGGGTCTCTTATCATTTCATTTTTTCTTTGCCTCTTTCCATTTCTTTCTTCTCCATCTCTAGGTCACCCCTGACTCTGGACTTCCATTCTTTTGTCCTTCTTGCTCATTTCTAAACCATTTCTCTCCTTTCCTCTCTCTCGGAATCTGTCTCTGCCCCCATTACTCCTTTTGTTTTCACTCTTTCTTTTTCTCTCTACCTTTTTTATCTTTCCATTCCTCTCACTTTCCCTCCCTCCCTTCCCCTTATCTGTTTTTCCATCTCAGTTTCCTCTCTCTCTCTCTCTCTCTCTCTCTCTCTCTCTCTCTCTCTCTAATATGTGAGGTTCTGAGCTTCTTCAGCAGGGCTCAGAGTCTATAATATCAGCTGGAGGAGCTCAGAGCCCCGTCACCTCGGATTTAGACTGAAATTTTGATTTTCTGCCGTGGTTAGATAATGTGGCAATCCTGTTTCCTGATAGTTGCTGTTTATCAGCACAGTACAGGATAGTTGTAAGTGGAGAGGCCTCATAACCTTCCCCATCTCTCCTCCTCTCCCACTGCTGGGCTTCTCTCTCCCTCTCTTTCTTGCAGTTGAAATTACCAGTGCCTAACCAACCCGATTCTGTCCCAATCCCAGTCCTGACTTACTATATGTTGTGCTCTGCACACAGTAAGTGCTCAATAAATATGACAGATGGATTGATTGACTACACTGTTCAAACCTTTCTGCTGTCACCAGAGTTGACTTGGCAGGCTCCAGCGTCAGAATTCTGGACCTAGACAGCATCTTGGGGTCATCTAGTCCACCTCTTGCATCAAAGCAGGGCATCTAGTTCATTTCCCTGCCTCTAGGCAGCTCTACATTCAAGATAGAAGATTATCATGTTCTTAAAGAATTGGGGTGGTGATTTCCTAACTCTTCCTTAATAACCCAAAATCCACCTTGCTCTCCCAAAGTTCTTCCTTAGGTCTACCCTCAATCTCCCTTCCTGCAATTGAATCCCACTTCCTCTATCCAGAATTCAGTATGCCCAGGTTGGTAGAAATGGCCCCACCTCCAAGCCTCCGATATTTCTCTTCCCATTTCTGCTCCTGTCACTCCTGACGTCCTTATCCTTTTCGTTTCTCCTTTAACCAACCCCCCTTGATTCCAGGCAGCCCCTCAATGTGAACATTGGTCTCCTTTCTCTAACCTGGTCAGGAATTCAGGGCTCCGATGTTACCCACCCCACCCCGATATGGGGACCCCTTGGTCCCGGGGTGCTGGCAACAGAGTCATTTAGGAGATCACTTCTTAGAACTCAAAGCCAGTGAGAAGTCTGGGTAGGAGGAAGGGAGGTAGAACACCCTTATTGGGGTGTTTCTTTGCTGTTGGGAGGGGAAGGTGCCAAAATTCAGTCAGGCATTGTATAAGGCCTAATGGAAAGAGCACGGACCTGGGAACCGGAGGAACAGGGTTCTAATCCTGACTCTGCCTTTTGCTTGCTGGCTTTGAATTCTAAGAATTGACCCCTGAGTGACTCTGTTGCCAGGACCGCAGGACCGAGGGGTCCCCAGATGGGAGTTGGGGTGGGTAACATCAGAGACCTGAACTCCTGACCAGGTGAGAGATAGGAGACCAACAGTCAAATTGAAGGGCTGTCTGGAATCAAAGAGGGGTGATTGAAGGAGAAACAGAAAGGATACGGGACACCAGGAATGACAGGAGCAGAAATGGGAAGAGAAATGTGACCTTGGGCCACTCACTTCACTTCTCTGGGACTCAGTTTCTTCATCTGTAAAGTGAGGATTCAATACTGTGTCTACCCTGATTGTTTTATATCTACCCTAGCATTTCGTACAGGGCTTCTTTAATGGTATTTTTTAAGCACTAAGCACTGGGGTAGATACAACTAATCAGGTTGGACACAGTCCCTATCCCACATGGGGCTCAAAGTCTTAATCCCCATTTTACAGCTGAGGTAACTGAGGTCCAGAGAAGTTAAATGACTTGCCCAGGGTCACACAGAAATCAAATGGCAAAGATGAGATTAGAACTCAGGTCCTTCTGTCTCCTAGGCCCATGTAGTATCCTCTGGCCATGCCACTTCTCCTGGCATGTAATAAGCACTTAAAAAATACCACAATTATTGTTACTATAGTTGGGCCCCAACTGGTCTTGAATGAAAGCCATTGAAAACCTGGGTGGGAAATGGAAAATGGGAAAGGGGGAAGACACAAGGAGGAGAAGGAAGAGGAGAAGGAGGAAGTGGCAGAAGTAGGAATGAAGAAGAATATTCTTTCAGCTTGGGAGCTTCCGAGAGTAATAAGTGTTTTTGTCAATTCAAATCTTTTCTTCGATTTTCATCTCTATGTCTCTGGAGAGGGAGCGGGGGTGGGGCCGCTAATCTTCAAAAACGCTGTTCTCAGGACAACTTATTTTGAGAGCAGGGATCATACCTACCTACTCTGTTGCACTGTACTTTCCCAAACTTAGTCCAGTCAATCAATCAGTGATACTTATTGAGTACTTATTGTGTGCAGAGCACTGTACTAAGCACTAGGGAGAGTACAATATAATAGAGTTGGTAGACATGATTCCTGCCTTCACCCCCTTTAATCTACCCCCCTCCATGCCCCACAGCACTTGTGTATATATGCACATTTCTATAATTCTATTTACTTATATTAATGCTGTTTACTTGTTCTGATGTGTATATATATCTATAATGCTATCTATATTGATGCCTGTTTACTTGTTTTGATATCTGTCTCCCCCCTTCTAGACTGTGAGCCCGTTGTGGTCAGGGATTGTCTCTCTTTGTTGCTGAATTGTACTTTCCAAGCACTTAGTACAGTGCTCTGCACACAGTAAGTGCTCAATAAATAAGACTGAATGAATGAATGAAAGGAGCTTAAAAATCACTCTCCCACCTTTAAAGCCTTATTAAAATCATATATCTCCAAGAGGCCTTCTCTGACAAAGCCCTCATTTCGCCTACTCTCTCTCCCTTCTGTGTTGCCCTAGTACTTGGGTTTGAACCTTTTATTCACGCTACCCTGAGCCCCCACATCCATATCTGTAATTAATTTTAATGCCTGTCTCCCCCTCTAGACTGTAAGGTTGTTGTGCAAAAGGAAACATGTCCACCAACTCTATCATATCATACTCTCCCAAGTGCTTAGTACAGTGTTTGGCACATAGTAAGCACTCAATATATATGACTGATTCTTCACACAGTTAGCACTCAATAAATACCAGTGATTGATTGATTATTGATTGAACTGAACATAAGCTTCCTGCTCCTTTCCCGTGAGCTTTCCTGATCTTCCCTCATCCTGACAACAATGGAATGATCCATGTTGAGCCCAGACAAACTCATACCACCTCATATTTAGGAGTGTGTGAGGGGAATGACCTCTTTGGAAGCTTCCTGGGCCCTGCAGCCGGTAGCCCAGAGATCTATTTAGGGGAGGTCCCTCTCTATTGTCAGAAAATGCCCAGGTTTCTGTCCCTTTGAAGGCTGCCGTTCCCCTGTAGTTAGACTGAACAGCATAATCCAGCTCTCTCTCCTGCCACCTGCAAACTCTCCAGCGTTCTCCACGGCACATAATTAAACCTGGCGCTGGGCAGCGGCAGGAGTCTGACGCTGATTCTTAAAAAAAGGAAGAGAGAGAGAATGACAGAGAGAGAGAGAGAGAGAGACAACCACCATGGATAAACACAGACCTGGCTCCCTCTCCCTGTTTTCTGTGTGGTGGGCCACTGCTTTGCTCCTCCAGTTTAAAGGAACTCCATTTCTTATGGAAAAGGAGAGGAGGTATTTAAAAAAAACACCAAGACACAGAGCTCATCCTTATCTCAGGGAGACAGTTGTCGGGAATCACTTTGACTGAGTCGTTTTGTCTCCATGCTTTTTTCACTGTCAAGCAGGCCTCAGGACATGGATCAAAGGAGAGGCGCTGAGCACTGCTGCAACTTCTGATCCCTTCGCCGGGGCCTCCGCCCGAGCAAACGCTAGACAGCTTTCCACCACATCAAATGGAAGGAGAAGAAGAGAGGAGAGGGGAAGAAAGGTAAGAGGTAAAAACCAAGAGATAAATATAGAGAGAGGGGAAGAGAAACAGTGAAGAGAGTGAAAGCAGTTAGGAAAGAGAGAGTGGGGGATCACAGAGAGAGAAAGAAAGAGAGGAAGAGAGAAGCAGTCAGAAAGGCAAATGAAGGGAAGGGATGGACGAAGAGAATTGGAAAGAAAAAATCAAGATTTGGATAGGGAACGCGAGGATTTAGGGAAATCAGAAGAGATAGGAGAACAGAACAGAAGGGGTAAGAAAAAGTGAGAGCGGGAAATGAAGAAAATATAGGGATTGTGAGTCCAAGACCAGGAGAGGCAGGGGCTCATATGCAGACTGGAAGAGAGATAAGAAGGATAGTAAGGAGCATGCTAAGAAAGGAGGGAAAGACAGTGGGAGAAGTGTCGCAGAGAAAGTAAGCCAGGGAGATGGAAAACCACAGCAAGAGAAGTGACAGGAAGAGGGAGATAAAAAGGAAAGGACAAAATAAGGAAGGATGCAAAGGAGGCACTTGAAGCTTACCCTGTAGGGCCTTTAACCCTGGAGGGGTTTCAGAGCAAGCTGGCGGTGGATCTATGTATAGGGTGACTGGGGATAGGAAAGCTACAGTCTGGAGTTGTGGTTTCAGGATTTCAGGACAGTATCCCGGGATGGGGGAAGGCACATCTGCTTCAAGAGGCCTTTATTGACTAAATCCTCATTTCCTCTTTTCCCACTCTTTTCTGCCTGATTTGCTCCCTTTATTCACCCCACCCCGCCCCTCACAACCAGCCCAACAGCATTTATATAATTATAATAATAATAATGGTATTTAAGTACTTACTATGTGCCAAGCACTGTTCCAAGCACTGGGGGTAGATACAAGGTAATCAGGTTGTCCCACAAGTCTTAGTCCCCATTTTACAGATGAGGTAACTGAGGCACAGAGAAGTTAAGTGACGTGCCCAAGGTCTCACAGTAGACAAGTGGCAGAGTCGGAACTAGAACTCACAACCTCTGACTCCCAAGCCAGTGCTCTTTCCATTAAGCCATGCTGCTTCTCTAATACATATCCACATATCCATAATTAACTTATTTATATTAATATATATCTCCCTTTCTTGACTGTAAGGTCATCATGGGCAGGGAATGTATCTGTTATTTTGTGCTGTATTATCCCAAGTGTTTAGTATAGTGCCCTACACACAATAAGCACTCAAAAATATGATTGATTGCTCTAGCCCAAAGAGGGAGTGGTGTTACTGGAGTGGATTGGAGTCTTGTTGGTTTCTGCTGACCCATTCTCTGACCTCATTCTACCCTAGGTTAATAACTTCATTCATTCATTCAATCGTATTTATTGAGCGCTTACTGTGTGCAGAGCACTGTACTAAGTGCTTGGGAAGTACAAGTTGGCAACATATAGAGACAGTCCCTACCCAACAACAGGCTCACAGTCTAGAAGGGGGAGGCAGACAACAAAACAAAACATGGTCAGGTGTCAAATCATCAGAATAAATAGAAGTAAAGCTAGATGCACATCATTGACAAAATAAATAGAATAGTAAATATGTACAATAACTCCCTTCAAAGCCTCTTGCAGTCACTTGTTTGGCCTCGAAATTTTGTGTCACCCTTGCATTTTGATATGCACCCTTTATTCACCCTACCCTCAGCCCCACAGCACTAATATACATATCCATAATTTATTCATTTGAATTAATGTCTGTCTTTCCCTCTAGATTGTGGGCTCCTTATGGGCAGGAAATTAGTCTACCAGCTCTGTAATATTGTTCTCTCCCAAGCACTTAGTAGAGGGTACAGAGTCTTGTCTTATGCTGTCATGTCATTTCAGACCCATAGCGACAACACAGACACATCTCTCCCAGAACACCCCGCTCTCCATCTGCAATCGTTCTGGTAGTGTATTGTTAGAGTTTTCTTGGTAAAATAAGAAAGTGGTTTACCATCACCGCCTTCCGTGCAGTAAACTTGACTCTCTCCCATCCTAATGCTGCCCAACAAGGGTGAGTTTTGACTTGTAGCATATTGCCTTCTACTTGCTAGCCACTGCCCAAGCTAGGAATGGAAGGGATAGGCCTCTGCTTGACTCTCCCTCCCATAGCCGAGATTGGTAGAATACTGGAAACTCTCCAGGTGCGACCCTGAGAGGGGCTGTACACAGTAAGTGTCCAATAAAAACAATTGATTGATTGATTAATTGCAGAGCACTGTACTAAGTGCTTGGGAGAGTACAGAATAGAAAAGTTGGTAGGCATGATCTCTGCCCTCAAGGAATTTACAATCTAATGGAGGAGACAGACTTTAAAAAATTACAGATAGGGGAAATGGCGGAGTTTAAGGACGTGGATGTAAGTGCCATGGGGGCTCAGTGCTTAAGTAAAGATCCGAGGGTATAGATAATGCAGAAGGGAGATTGAAGAGGATGGGGAAATGAGAGATGTCAGAGAATCAACACTTCTTTGAGGGGCCCTGGGATGGTGGATTGGGCCAGAAGATCTGTTAGACCAGAGGTGAGAACACAGTCCTATTTCTTCAGTTTCCTCCTCTGGGAACAGACTCTTCCTTGACCTCAATGTGCCCATGAGAGGATTAAATACCCTCCCCACGGCAGTGTTTTGAAAGGCCATACAGTATCCATGATAGCTGCTATTGCCACAGTTGCAATGAGTTGTGGATCTGTTAGGAAAGCAGGAAGGCCAGTTTTTTTGTGGGGTGTTTATGGAATTTGTTAAGTACTTACTATGTACCAGGCACTGTTCTAAGCCCTAGGGTAGATAAAAGCTAATTAGGTTGGACACAGTCCCTGTTCCATATGGGGTACTAAGTCTTAATTTTACAGATAACTGAGGCCCAGAGGAGTGAAGTGACTTGCCCAAGGTCACACAGCAGACAAATGGCTGAGGCGGGATTAGAACCCAAGTCCTCCGACCCCCAGGTCCATGCTCTAACCACTAGCCTATGTTGCTTCTCTAGGCCATTGAGACAGAAAGAGTGCCGGGCTGGGAACCCAATGCCCTGGGTCTCTTCCTGGTTTGGCCCATGTTTGGCTGATTTGGCCATTCCTTCTCCTTTCTTAGAATCCAGCATTGCTGAGGGGAAGTGATTTTGACAGGCACCAGCCTGCCTTCTGGGGAATCTGTGAGCCCCATGTGAAATTTGATTATCTTGTATTTATCCCAGGACTTAGTACAGAGCTTGGCACATAGTAAGTGCTTAACAAGTAACACAGTTGTTATTATTATTTGGCCTGGGGGTAAAGTGACTCCTAGTATTTTTTCCCCTGACCTCAGGGATGTCATGAGTGAGTTAAACCCTGCACAAGGTAGGTGGGGAAATGAGTCTCAGAGAGGTTGAAATGGTTGCCCTGAAGCACAAAGCATTTAATTAAATTTGGAATTTAAGTGCCTACTATCTACCAAGCAGCAGTGTGGTTCAGTGAAAGAGCCCGGGCTTTGGAGTCAGAGGTCATGGGTTCAAATCCTGGCTCTGCCAATTGTCAGCTGTATGACTGTGGGCAAGTCACTTTACTTCTCTGGGCCTCAGTTACCTCATCTGTAAAATGGGGATTAAGACTATGAGCCCCCCCATGGGGCAACCTGATTGCCTTGTAACCTCCCCAGTGCTTAGAACGGTGCTTTGCACATAGTAAGCGTTTAAAAAATGCCATTATTATTATTATTATTCTTACCAAGCACTGAGGTAGATAAAAGATATCCAAGTTAGACTTGGTCCATGCCCCATGTAGCGCTCACAGTCTAAGTAGGTATTGAATCCCCATTTTAAAGATGAGGAAATTGAGGAATAGAAAAGTTAAGTGCCTTGTCCTAGGTCTCAGAACAGGCAAGTGGCAGAGCCAGGATTAGAACCCAGGTCCTCTGACTCCCAGGCCTGTGATCTTTCCACTGGGCCACACTGATTCTTAAGAGTCACATATCTTTCGGCTCCTCTCCAAAAGCATCATTAAGGATTCGTTGAAGTTATCATTCCCAAGGAGTATCAATATTTTTTTTTAATCTGCACTCATGGAAAGGGAAATGGGAATGAGGCCCATCTTGCAATATGTCTTGTTTCCTCAGATTTGAGCCCTATTACTTCAGTTATGACTCCTCCAAGAATCAATTTAATGAATGAGCACCTCCTCCTTGAAACTTTCTGAAATTTACCTTTAGGGTTCCCGCGACTTGTTGTACGCTCTTAGTTCTTATATATTTCTCTATATTGCCTTTGTCAATAGGTTTCTGTCACTGGAATAATATGTATATTTGGTTTCTCCTGTTTCCCTCCTTAGATGGTAAGTTTCTTAAGGTCAGGGACTCTATCTTCTCCTTCCTTTGTTTTGTGCTCCTCAAAGTGCTTTGTTCACTGCCCTGTATAGAGATGATCCAGCTGATACCCACTTCCGCTCCTCTGGAACACAATTTACCCCTTACTAGGCCAATAATTCTGTTTTTGTGGAACAACAGAATATTGGGCATCATCCCAAACTTGAATGAATTCTCCTTCTCTTATGGCAAGGGGAAAAAAAGCAAGGGAGAAGGAAAGGAATGAAAGAAAAGGGGAGAAGAATGAGGATAAAATCCTCCAGCTTTCTATGCTGTCTGAACTACAAATCCCAGCTGTTGTGGGATCTCAGTCTCAAATGAACCTTGTCCGAGCAGCCTTCAGCTTGGAGTGGGGAAGCCCAATCATTCAAAGTGAGTCCTAGCCTCTGAGGACTAGTGTAGTGTAAGTGGACCAGTTTTAATCAGGCCAATCTCAATTTGGGGATACTTTTGTATTTTTCTAAAACTACACAAGACAGTATCAACTTAAACTTAACCATAACCCTCAAACAAATAGTGATAAGGCAGATGACATGGATCGTGCCATCAGGAGAAGCATAATGGCTTATTCATTCATTCATGCAATCATATTTATTGAGTGCTTATTGTGTGCAGAGCACTGTACTAAGCGCTTGGGAAGTATAAGTTGGCAACATATAGAGATGGCTTATTGGAAAGAGCACAGACCTAAGTGTCAGATGGCCTGGGTTCTAATTCACCACTTTACCTGCTGTGTGACCTTGGGCAAGCCATTTCACTTTTCTGTGCCTCAGTTTCTTTAACTATAAAATGATGATTCCATATCAGTTCTTCCTCCTACTTGGACTGTGAGCCTCATGTGGGACCTGATTTTCTTGTACCTACCCCAGTGCTTAGTACGGTGTTTGGCACATAGTAAGTGCTTAACAAATACCACAATTATTATGGTGCCATTTGGAGGGCCAAAGACAACTGCTTCATTTGCTGCTGAAGGGCAGCCTCTTCGGGGGCAGGAAAGGAGGGGAGAGAAGGACAATTCCTGCTCATGTGGGAATTTTGTCAATGCCCCTCTCTTTTTCTAGCTCTTCAGTGGTAGTATAGAATCTTAGGTCTTACAAGTATTTCCCAATCAATCAATGGTGTTTATTAAGTACTTACTATGTGCAGAGCACTGTACTAAGTGCTTGGGAGAGTGCAGTGCAACAGAGTTAGCAGAAACATTACCAATATTCTTCTCCAGCTGACAAGGCTGTTGGTGGAATAGTGGAACACTGGGACTGAGCCCTGTGAATCTGTCTCAGATGGCTTCTCTGGGACCCATCAGGACCCTTAAGAACAAGGTATTTGATTATTCTGGCTCAGGGGGCAAAAGGTTTGGGGAGGGAAATGGGGATCCTCAGATAGGAAGGGAGGGAGGCAGGGGCTCAAAGAAAAAAATCAGGGAGAAGAGAGAGAGAGAGAGAGAGATGATAGAAACTAAGAAGCAGTATAACTTAGTAGTAATAATAATAATAATGGCATTTGTTAAACACTTACTATTCTAACCACTGGGAGGATACAAGGTGATCAGGTTGTCCCACAGGGGGCTCACAGTCTTAATCCCATTTTACAGATGAGGTAACTGAGTCCCAGAGAAGTGAAGTGACTTTCCCAAGGTCACACAGCTGACAATTGGCGGAGCTGGGACTTGAACCCATGACCTCTGACTCCAAAGCCCATGCTCTTTCCACTGAGCCATGCTGCTTCTCAATAATAATGGCATTTATTAAGTGCTTACTGTGTGCAAAACCCTGTTCTAAGCTCTGAGAAGGTTACAAGGTAATCAGGTTGTCCCATGGGGGGCTCACAGTCTTCATCCCCATTTTGCAAATAAGGGAACTGAGGCCCAGAGAAGTAAAGTGACTTGCCCAAAGTCACACAGCTGACAATTAGTGGAGCTGGGACTTGAATTCATGACCTCTGATTCCAAAGCCCATGCTCTTTCCACTGAGCTACACTGCTTCTCTACCTACCCCAGCACATCATACAATGCCTGGAACATAGTACGTGCTTAACAAATACTACAATTATTAAACACCATAAGAAAAATAGAGCAGAAAGACAGAAAGAAAGAGAGGGAAAGAGAAACATAGGCAGGCAGAGAGGAGGGCAGAAAGAGAGTGAGGTAAAGAAGATATGAAGATCAGGTCGCTCACTGGGCTTTTAAGTTTAGCTTCCCTGAGGTGCAGCAGCTTCTCTTCTTTCTTCCCTCCTTTCTCAATTTCCACAGACCCCACTAGATTTCCCTCCTTCTCCCTGCTTCCCTGCCTCATCCTCCCTTCCAAATGCCCATGTTGGTTTTTCCCAGTCTCTCCTGTCCAGGATGTCTGGCTTCAGCAGCCACTTCCCTCTCCCCTCCCCGCTGCTCGGTCCCCATGTGACAGCGGCTCTCTGCCTGAGGAGTCCCTCAGGGTGCACTGCCCTGGCTCTCCCCCAGCCTGAAGTCCGTATTAATTGCTAATCTCTCTCATTTTCTCTCCCTCTATCTGCCCAGCCTGCCTTGTCCTGAGCTCCCTTATTAATCATAAAGGACAAATCCTGCATTTGAATTCTCCCCACCAAGCTCTGCATTTCAATCTCGCTAAGCCACCCCAACACCAAAAATCCATCAGCGTTCAGAACATACCATGGTGGGGTTGGGGCGGGGGGTGGAACAGGGGTGATGGGGGATTACAGGTTCCCTCTGGATTCAGGAAATTGTGATACACATATAAATGCAACGGACACTTATGGGCAAAATCTGGGCTATGGAGTGGGCCCTGGGGATGTCTGAATCACATCAGGTTATTTGTAAAGCATCTGTGCTCTTTAAAAGACACTCTGAGAATCTAGTGAATGTAGAATATGACAACTCTCTCGTATCCTAAGAACACAGAATCTAATGAATGCAAAATATAACAATTATTAATTGTCCTGATGTAACACCAGCTCTGGTGAGCTCAAAACACTTAAATAAATTTCTTACATTCACCTCAATACATTAGGAAGGGGACAGGCATTATTAGACACATAAGGAGAAAGAGGCACAGAGAAATAAGTGGCTTATTCCTAAAGCTTATAGGCTTACTATGTGCCAACACTGTAATAAGGAAAGGGGTGCTTACAAGATAATTTGGCCACAGTCCCTGTCCCACTTGGGGTTCACAATAGAACCCAAGTCTACTGACTCCCAGTTGAGACCACATACACAAACACACACACACACAATCCTCCCCACACATAAGATTTTTTAAAAACCAAGATTCCAAATGCCGTTCCAAAGCCCACATTTCCTGTCTGACCCTTCCCCCAAGTGGATTTTCCTCTTCCCACCTCCTCTTGTTCCTCCCCCTCCTCCTCCCCACCCCCCACCACACTCCCGCCCAGGAAAAATGGGGAGAGAAGGAAGAAAATACGTGTCTGTTTTCACGTGAGAAAAATGTACTGCTCACTCCTTTCCCTTGTTGCTTGAAGCACGACGACTAACTGACATGAGCAGATGGCTTTGTTTGGTAAAAACTTTAGCGGGGAAAAAAAATCAGCTTTTCCTGGCCATGTAGGTTAAAAGTTTACAAAGACAGAGTGGGATTTGATACCAAGTGAGACAAAATGCCAGAGATATCTCAGCAAAGCCCATCGTTCTGAGGATGGGGGTGGGAAATGGAGGATTGGGGTCTTGATAAACTACATCCTTCCGTGCCAAAGGACATCATGGCTCAGTGGAAAGAACACGGGTTTTGGAGTCAGAGGTCATGGGTTCAAACCTCAGCTCTGCCAATTGTCAGCTGTGTGACTTTGGGCAAGTCACTTAACTTCTATGTGCCTCAGTTACCTCATCTGTAAAATGGGGGTGAAGACTGTGAGCCCCCTGTGGAACAACCTGATCACCTTGTATCCCCCCAGAGCTTAGAACAGTGCTTTGCACGTAGTAAGCACTTAACAAATACCACCATTATTATTATTATTATCTATTCCCTCTCACCCCCTTGATAAAACCCCAAGTTCCAGAGTGTGGGCTGTCATTTCATTCATTCATTCATTCATTCAATCGTATTTATTGAGCACTTACTGTGTGCAGAGCACTGTACTAAGCGCTCGGGAAATACAAGTTGGCAACATATAGAGATGGTCCCTACCCAACAGTGGGCTCACAGTCTAGAAGGGGAGACAGAGAATAAAACAAAACATATTAACAGAATAAAATAGAATAAATATGTACAAGTAAAATAAATACATAAATAAATAGAGTAATAAATACGTACAAACATATATACATACATTTGCTCTTTTCTGACTACTCCTGGGATTAGAGAAAGAGAGAGGCATGGGAATTGGGTGTGTAGAACAGCAGAGCGATTCGGAAAAGCTAGCCAAAATCCTAGAATGTGGTGGATATTCCAAATCACCATGGAATAATCATTTCCCAGGAGCCCAAGAAACAACAACTGAGATAGAATTCAGTCCCAAATGTGTCTGTGTGTGTGTGTGTGTCTTTTTTAAATTCATTTGTGGGTCCGATTAAGGAAGGAAAAGAATGGAGAGAGAAATGCAGCCAGAAGCCCCCTCCTTCCTCTCCCCCTCCTACCCCCCACCATAGCACCTGTATATATTTCTGTACAGATTTGTTACTCTATTTTACTTGTACATATTTACTATTCTATTTATTTTATTTTGTTAATATGCATTGTTTTGTTGTCAGTCTTTCCCTTCTAGTCTGTGAGCCCGCTATTGAGTAGGGACCATCTCTATATGTTACCAACTTGTACTTCCCAAGCGTTTAGTGCAGTGCTCTGGACACAGTAAGTGCTCAATAAATACGATTGAATGAATGAAGCATCTTACTTTCTGCAGAGAAGGCGCCAAGGAAGAATAAATCCATCAATCAGTGGTATTTATTGAGCACTTACTGTGTGCAAAGCACTGTACTAAGTGCTTGGGAGAGACCAATATAGTAGAGTTAGTAGAAGAACTCCCAAGACTTCCAATAGATTCCTTGCTTCTTTAGTCTTTGGGACGGACTCACCCAGGCCATTAAATGGTGAGTGGAAGAGGCCAGAGGGGGTGAAAAAGGGGGAAAGAAAAGAGCAGAAGAGTGAGCAACAACTTGAACAAAAGGAGGAGATGGAGAGAGAGAGCCTTTGGGAGGGAAGGAGATAGAGCAAGGAAAAGGGGAAAGGGAAAAGCAAGAGGGGAAATCCAGGGGTGAAGGCAGGCAGCAGCAGGTGGGTGTACATATGTGAGATACCCTGGAGAAGAAAAAAGATTGTGTAGGATGGCCGAGGTGAAAGAATATTAGAAGCAAAATGTTTCTACAATAAGATAAGCTGGAGAAATGAATTCTTATCCCTCCAAAACCCAACCCTTGAAAATTTGCACGAACAGGGTCTCCTTTCAGGGGATGGGAAATCCCCTGCCCTTCCTCCTGCAGCCCCGTAATGCCAGAATGTCCCCAATCTGCTTTGAGGGATGGAAAGATTAAGAATAATAAAAAAATTGCAATAAAATATGTGTGAAGGAGGGGGTAATTGTGGACAAATGCAGCATTCAAATTCATTTTTCAGCTCTTTTACACACCATTTCAATCTTATTTTCTGGTTGTTAATGAGATCTTGTTGGTTGGTCTGGGCAAAGCCGCCCAATATAAGTGAGTAATTGCACATAATTTTCTCTCCTACTAGTGATTTGCATCCGTTTTTTTTTTAATTCTGGGCTACTTAACACCCCCGCCCCCCTCCCCCCAAAAAACCCTTCCTCTCTACAAATCTCCCTCTCCCTCCCACTTCCTTGTTCCTAGTCCAGCAAGGCTCGTTTTAAATGCTTATTGTAGATGTGGTGTCAACCCAAACAAACAACAAAAAAATACAATGAGAAAAGGCAGAAATGGAAGGAGGTTCTAGGCCCAAACAAGAAAGTAAAAGAGCCTTATCCTGGAGTTGGGAGTGAGAGGTGATGGTTTCCTCAGATTGAATCTTGGCTTCTCTGTTCAGCTATCTTCAGCTCTTACAGGTGCCCTTCAGCCTGTCTATATCCCAGGGAACACGGAAGCAGAGAGCTCTGCCTTGTCCAAAGTGTGGCAAGGGGATAAATCCATAGGTAAATACCCTTAGGGATGGGGCTTCTGGATACCCAGTCTCCAATGCTGGAGAAGACCTTGTGCTTAAAAGTGCAAACAGAGATAAAGCCCCCATGGTTTTGATAATAACAACTGTGGTATTTGTTAAGCACTTGCCATATGCTTAGAATTGTGCTGAGTGTGGGGAGATACAATCAGATCAGATCCAGTCTCTGTCCCAGAGAAGTAGTGTGGTCTAGTGGAAAGAGAATGGACCAGGGAGACAGAGGACCTGGGTTCTAATCCCGGTTCCACCACTCGTCTGCTCTGTGACCTTGGACAAGTCGGTTCACTTCTCTGTGCCTCAGTTACTTCATCTGCAATGGGAACTAAGACTGTGAGTCTTTTGTGAGGCAGAGACTGTGTCCAACCCTATTGTCCTCTATCTATCCCAGCACTTACTGGCACAAAATAAGCTCTTAACAAACACTAGAAAACAATAACCACATGGGGCTCATTGTATAGAGGGAAGAGACCTCCATTTTACAAATAAGGAAACCTAGGCATAGAGAAGTCAAG
Source organism: Tachyglossus aculeatus (assembly GCF_015852505.1). Lineage (NCBI taxonomy): Eukaryota > Metazoa > Chordata > Mammalia > Monotremata > Tachyglossidae > Tachyglossus > Tachyglossus aculeatus. Next base: position 57,297,605 of record NC_052070.1, on the reverse strand, counting down.
TGACTTGCCCAAGGTCATATTGCAAGGTGAGGAGTCAGGATTAGAACCCAAGTCTCCTTAGTCCCAGGCCCAGGATCTTTTTAGTAGGCCATACTTTGCTCAGCTGGGAGGCTGGGGTGGGGAAGGAAGGGCACACGAGATGATAAGGGAGGTGGGGGAGAAAGCAGGGGGGAGCCTACACTAGATATACCTGGCAATAGGCCCCTCACCCTCCTGCCCTAGCCCTTGGGCACCAATCCGACCCTGGAACTGGAATGGCAGCCGGGATGGAGAGTGTACATGAGTGGTGGAAACTAAGAAAGCCAACCTGGTCCTCTCGGAGACAACTACTACCATAACTTCTGAGAGGGCAGGGTCACTGGCTCAGGATTGCAAGGAGGAGTCTCAGGGAGGGGAGGAACAGATCTTGGATTTGTAGTTTCCAAATGGGGAATGACTGGGGAAAAGGTCTCTCTTTGTTGGCCTCTCTCTCTCTGGGAAAGGAGAGATCTGAGAAGACAGATCAGAATGGGAAGGGGAGTAGGGAGAGAAGGCAGGGAAGAGACTAGAGGCAGAGGACGTTTTGGGTGAGCAGAGGGTGGGCTCAGAAGATGGCAAACAGCAGCAGGTGGACAGAGGGGTGAGAAGGCATCAGACTGTGGGAAGCTGAGGAGTGTGAGGAAGAGTTGGGCAGTCCCAAGAGAGAGATCAGTGGGGAGGAGTGGGGAACACCTGCCAACCCAAGAAGTGAGAGATGTTCAGGAAACCCCTCTCCCTTGGCAGAAGGGTGGGCCAAGCTGCATTGTCCTCTTGCAAGCACTTAGTACGGAGCTCTGAACACAGTAAGTGCTCAGTAAATACCATTGATTATAAAACAATCTAAAGAGTGAATCTCAGGTCTTTTCCACAGTAGGTCTATGTGGATAACAATAATAATAATTGTGGTATTTGTTAAGCTCTTACTACGTGCCAGGCACTGTACTAAGTGCTGGGGTAGATACGAGATAATCAGGTTGGGCAAAGTCCTTGTCCCACAAAGGGCTCACAGTCTTAAACACCATTTTCCAGATGAGTTAACATTTTTAAGATGCGGCATAGAGAAGTTCAGAGCCCACACCTTGGTGTCATCCTTGACTCCACTCTCTTATTCACCCCACACATCCAATCTGTCACCAAAACCTGCCAGTCTCACCTCCACAACATCGCCAAGATCCTCCCTTTCCTCTCCATCCAAACCGCTACCTTTCTGGTTCAATCTCTCATCCTATCCTGACTGGATTACTGCATCAGCCTCCTCTCTGATCTCCCATCCTCCTGTCTCTCCCTGCTTCAGTCTATACTTCACTCTGCTGCCTGGATTATCTTTGTACAGAAACGCTCTGGGCATGTCACTCCCCTCCTCAAAAATCTCCAGTGGTTGCCTGTCAACCTACGCATCAGGCAAAAAGTCCTCACTCTCGGCTTCAAGGCTGTCCATCACCTCGCCCCCTCCTACCTCACCTCCCTTCTCTCCTCCTACAGCCCAGCCCATACCCTCTGCTCCTCTACCGCTAACCTCCTCACTGTGCCTCATTCTCGCCAGTCCTGCCATCGACCCCTGGTCCACATCCTCCCCGTGGCCTGGAATGCCCTCCCTCCACACATCAGCCAAACTATCTCTCTTCCTCCCTTCAAAACCCTACTGAGAGCTCACCTCCTCCAGAAGGCCTTCCCACACTGAGCCCCCTCCTTCCTCTCCCCCTCCTCCCCTCCCCATTGCCCCCCTGCCCTCTGCCCTACCTCCTTCCCCTCCCCACAGCACAAGTATATATTTGTACATATTTATTACTCTATTTATTTTACTTGTACATATTCACTATATTTTATTAATGATGTGCATATGGCTATAATTCTATTTATTCTGACAGTTTTGACACCTATCTACAAGTTTTGTTGTCTGTCTCCCCCTTCTAGACTGTGAGCCTGTTGCTGGGTAGGGACCGCCTCTATATGTTGCCGACTTGAACTTCCCAAGCACTTAGTACAGTGCTCTGCACACATAAAGCACTCAATAAATATGATTGATTGATTGAATGAATGAATGAATATAGCTATAATTCTATTTATTCTGACGGTTTTGACACGTGTCTACAAGTTTTGTTTTGTTGTCTGTCTCCCCCTTCTAGACTGTGAGCCCATTGTGAGCCTTCTCTCTGATCTCCCATCCTCGTGTCTCTCCCCACTTCAATCCATACTTCATGCTGCTGCCCAGATTGTCTTTGTCCAGAAACTCTCTGGGAATGTTACTCCCCTCCTCAAAAATCTCCAGTGGCTACCAATCAATCTGCGCATCAGGCAGAAACTCCTCACCCTGGGGTTCAAGGCTCTCCATCACCACGCCCCCTCCTACCTCACCTCCCTTCTCTCCTTCTACTGCCCACCCCGCCCCCTCTGCTCCTCTGCTGCTAATCTCCTCACCGTACCTCGTTCTCGCCTGTCCCGCCATCGACCCCCGGCCCACGTCATCCCCCAGGCCTGGAATGCCCTCCCTCTGCCCATCCGCCAAGCTAGCTCTCTTCCTCCCTTCAAGGCCCTACTGAGAGCTCACCTCCTCCAGGAGGCCTTCCCAGACTGAGCCCCTTCCTTCCTCTCCCCCTCGTCCCCAACTCCATGCCCCCATCTTACCTCCTTCCCTTCCCCACAGCACCTGTATATATGTACATATGTTTGTACATATTAATTAATTAATTTATTTATTTATTTTACTGGTACATATCTATTCTATTTATTTTATTTTGTTAGTATGTTTGGTTTTGTTCTCTGTCTCCCCCTTTTAGACTGTGAGCCCACTGTTGGGTAGGGACTGTCTCTATATGTTGCCAACTTGTACTTCCCAAGCGCTTAGTACAGTGCTCTGCACACAGTAAGTGCTCAATAAATACGATTGATTGATTGATTGATAGGGACCATTTCTATATGTTGCCGACTTGAACTTCCCAAGCACTTATTACAGTGCTCTGCACACAGTAAGCGCTCAATAGATACGATTGAATGAATGAATGATTTGCCCAAAGTCTGACAGCACACAAGTGGCAGAGCTGGATTAGAACCCAGGTCCTTCTGAATCCTGGGCCTGTGCTCTATCCACCATACTATGGGAGTTTGGGTCAACAGAGCTAGTGGACTGTGTTTACCACGAGTCTGAAACAAACTCTCTTCTCTGCCCTTCAGGAGAGAGAGCAGTGAACCTGTTTAGCTTGCATCTACCCCAGTGCTTAATACAGTGCCTGGCACACAGTAAGCACTTAAGAAATAGCATTCACAAAGAAGAAGAAGAATTAAAAAATATCTCATTTGAGAGCTCACATGATCGCAAGAGGGAAGATAAGCCAAGTTTGCCAACTTTCTCCAGAAGAGGGCGGATGAGTTTGTAGAGGGGAAGGATTCTTCGGGCTTGCGAATCCAAATATATATATATATATATATATATATATATATATATATATATATATAAAACTGGATTCAGGGGGATTTCTAAGACCGTAGCAAGATTAAGATTTTTTGCCCTCCTGGGTACCTCTTTCCACCAAAACAAGGAGAAGCAGGAAAACTTTGCTTTAAGGATCCAAAAACAAATATTGCTGCCGCTGTTGGTAGTGATGGTGATAGTCATTTAAGGCCCATCTCCAGGAGGGTATTAAAGACTGAAATCAGACGTGCCATTTACTACTAGCTCATTGGTCCAGAGCCTGAAAGAAATAAGTCTGGACCTGTCTCCCCCTTCTAGACTGTGAGCCCACTGTTGGGTAGGGACCATCTCTATATGTTGCCAATTTGTACTTCCCAAGCGCTTAGTACAGTGCTCTGCACACAGTAAGTGCTCAATACTATTGATTGATTGATTGACCTAAAAGAAGCAAGCTGGGAAGGGGGCAAGAAAACAGGTTAGCAGAACCTGAAGCTATGTTATATGGAACCAGAGCATGTTTCATTGGGTTTTAGACATTCACTGGTGGAACATTATGAAGTTGGCATAGGTGGAGAGGGTACCATTATTAGTGGACCTGTAGTTTTCTTTAAACAAATAATATTCATTCATTCATTCAATCATATTTATTTAACACTTACTGTGTGCAGAGCACTGTACTAAGCACTAGGGAAGTACAAGTTGGCAACATATAGAGACGGTCCCTACCCAACAACAGGCTCACAGTCTTATTATATAACAAATAACGATATGTGTTAAGTGCTTATTACTAAGGTGCTAGGGTAGATACAGTGTAATCAGGTTGAACACAGTTCCTGTCCCACATAAGGCTCACAGTTGAAGTAGGAGGGAGAACAGATAATGAATCCCCATTTTAAAGGAAAGGAAACTGAGGCACAGAAAAAATAAATGACTTGTCCAAGGTCACACAGCAGGTAAGTGGTATAGCAGGAATTAGAACCCAGGTCCTCTAACTCCCAAACCCATGCTCTTTCCACTAGTACACACTCCTCTTCTGCCATTGGACTAATGGACACCCCAAGGCCTTTCAGCTTCAGAGTGATGGAGTCAGGCCTGGAACCCAAAGCTGAGGCAAAAAGTATCAGTTGGGGGCAGTTCTGAGATAATAATAATAATAATAATAATAATAATAATAATAAAAAATAATAATAATGGCATTTATTAAGCACTTACTATTGTTCAAAGCACTGTTTTAAGAGATTGAGTCTGGTTGGGAAGGAAGGCCCGGAGGAATGGTGCATGGCAAATCCACTCTCTATGGGTATTTGGGGGAAGTCTCCAGAATGGGAAAGGGAAGCTTGGGAGGAGCAGACCAGCTCAGGACCAAAGCTAGTGAAACCAGAGAATCTTAGTGCCAAGAGAAACCTCAAGAGGCCCAGCCTCCTGCCTCAAGCAAGTGGATGTCTGAACTACCCAGGGCAGCCTGGAATGGGCACAGATGTGCCCCAAATCCCCCCACCCGGCCCAGCAACAGCGAAAAGAGGGACAGATGTTTCCCCTGCAGACACTGAGCCCAACTCAAAGCAGGGCAGCATCTCTGCTCTCTGTCTGGAGAGAGGTCAAGTCTGCTGAGCCCAAACCTAATCCCTCTTTTCTTCTGTGAGAATGAAAATACCCTCCTATAGAATTTCAATTACCAGGACCAAGCCTGTCTGGTGGATCCTGACTGGGACACCCAATCCCAGAGTAACTGGATAGGGCACCCTGGAACAGCAGCAAATGTAGAGTCTCTGAAAGAGTTGGGATCCAGTCCCCTTCCATTTCCCTCAACTGAGCTGCAAGGAAATTCCCTATCCCACTTGTCAGGAGAGGAAATCAGGGACCTGTCACATTGGCAGCCTAATAGAAATGATCTCAGTTTTGACTTGCCAATTTTTCCCTCTACTTCCTTCTTATACCAGTCAGGGACTGTGAATGAGTTTGTTAAAGTGATGGATTCATCAGCTCTATCCAGAAGAAGTGACAGCATCCAAGAGGTTCCTCTTTAAACCACTTGCCTGCTGTGTAACCTTGGGAAAATCACTTAACTTATCTGTGCCTCAGTTTCCTCAACTGTAAAGTGGAGATTCAATCTCTGCTCTCCTTCCTGCTTCTCCTTCCTGTCTCTCCCCATGAGGGAGAAGACTGTGTCCAACTTGATTAACTTCTATCTACCCCAGCACTTGGAATGGTGCTTGATACGTAATAAGTGCTTAACAAATACCATAAAAAAATAACTGGGGGCTGCAGGGGATCTGGTAAGTCAGAGACACCTGGAATAATGTCACAGGCAGATACATGCAGTGCATGTTATCCACACACCCTCTCATTTATTCCCACTACCATTTGGTGTACCCAGAATCATTAAGCTTATTGGCTACCGCTCTGAGATCCCTATCAATCCATCCATGGAATTTTTGGAGCACTTACTGTGTGCAGAGCACTGTACTAAGCACTTGGGAAAGTACAATATAACAGAGTTGACAGATGTGATCCCTGCCCATGCTGAGCTTACATTCTTCAGGGGAATCCCTGCTTTCTTTGAGTCCAGAGTGTCCCTCATAGTCACACTTCCACTGTCAATGTTCGGACTCCGCTCTAAAGTTCCTACTGTTTATCAGCTTCTCAGAACCTCTTTCTTCTGCAAAATGAGGCAGAAACCATGGGAGATTCTCTCTCGTGTTCTGTTCCTGCAAAGTTAATGTGGATCACACATCCTGATTATTCAGGTGGGGGATGGTGGGGGGAGCAGGAAGGGAAAGGTGGAACCCCCCAAGCTGCCCAACTTCAGCAATGAAACCATTCATTCATTCATTCAATCGTATTTATTGAGTGCTTACTGTGCGCAGAGTACTGTACTAAGTGCTTGGGAAGTACAAGTCAGCAACATATAGAGATGGTCCCTACCCAACAACGGGCTAACAGTCTAGAAGGGGGAGACAGACAAGAAAACATGTAGACAGGTGACAAAACATGTAGACAGGTGTCTACTATATGCTCAGCATTGTTCTAAGCACTGGGATAGATACGAGGTAATCAGGTTGTCCCACGTGGGGCTCACAGTCTGAATTCCCATTTTACAGATGGAGTAACTGAGGCACAGAGAAGCAAAGCCCAAGGTCACACAGCAGACAAATGGAAGATCTGGGATTAGAAGCCACGTCCTCTGATTCCCAAGCTAGTATTCATGCCATCCTCCTTCTCATATCCAACAGACTATCTCTCTCCCCACCTTCAAAGCTTTATTAAAATCCCATCTCCTCCAAGAGGCCTTCCCTGACTAACCCAGTATCCCCTATTCCCTTTCACATTTGTACCCTCATGCACTTGATATTCAGCCTGTCCTCAGCCCCAGAGCACTTATGACCATATCCATAATTTCTTTTAATGCCTGTCTTCCCCTCTAAACTGAAAGCTCTCTGTGGGGAGAGAAAGTGTCTACCAACTCTAGTACTCTCCCAAGCTCTTAGAACATTGCTCTGCAGACAGTAAACACAATTGATCGGTTGATTTTTGGCTGGGCTAGAAACGGTCCTGGGATGTAAGAGATAACGTCTCCTCAAGCCCTGCAAATCAGCATTCTAGAAGTCAGTTGCATACAGTTATTCCTGGGCCCATTTTGTTTCTTTGTTCTCCCAGCATTCTCCCCTTTGGAAATCCCCAGAAAACTGTTTAATGCATCTATTCACTATGGCAGCGGAAGAATGAGGAGCAGAAACCTAACCAGCGAGAGCGTGGTCCTGGGGTCATTGGGAATTGGACCAGAAAAGTCCCTTGGCAGCATCTCTAGACTCTCCAACCTGTCTCCGAGAGAGAGGTGTGTGTGCATGCATGCACGCACTTTCTCCACTTTCTTTCTCCCAACTACAGAACCAGTTTGGAACCACCAGATAAATCCCACCAAGGTACCATGCCCAAGGTACCATTGCGGTGGGAAAGGGGGCCAGAGGGGTGACATACCTGAGGAGACAGGCCGTTGCTGACCGGGTTCATGTGGTTAGTCGGAGCCGTTGGGTTCATGAAGCTGTCGGAGTAGCTGGAGAAGCCGTGGCGGGCGCCATACGCGGAGCTGGTGTCCGCGGCGGCTGCGGCGGCTGCGAGTCCTCCCTGGTGCATGGTGGAAGGTGGGAGAGGCTGGGGCCGGTGCACTGTACTACCCCCATCTGCCGAGATACCAGAGAGAGAAACTAGTGAGACTTCCCCAACCTATGGAAAGGGTTATTCTCCCCTTTTTAAAGGCGAGGAAACTGAGGCTCAGAAAGGAGAAGTGGCTAGCCCAAGGCCACTCAGCAGGTGATAGGGCAAGTTGGGAGGAGAGGCCTGATCACTTAAATCCTCATTAATAATGATAATAATAATGATGACATTTATTAAGCGCTTACTATCTGCAAAGCACTGTTCTAAGCACTGGGGAGGTTACAAGGTGATCACGTTGTCCCACGTGGGGCTCACAGTCTTAATCCCCATTTTACAGATGAGGTAACTGAGGCCCAGAGAAGTTAAGTGACTTGCCCAAAGTCACACAGTGGACAAGTGGTGGAGTCGGTATTTGAACCCATGACCTCTGACTCCAAAGCCCATGCTCTTTCCACTGAGCCACACTGGTTCTCCAATTCTGGGCTCTATCCACCAGGCTAGACCACCTGCAGGTCCCAGGACAAAGTTTCCACCCCTCAAATGCCCGACTCTGAGGGTTAAAACTGGGATTTCCCAGGAAAAGCTTTGGAACCATTCATTCACTCAGTCGTATTTATTGAGTGCTTACTGAGTGCAGAGCACTGTACTAAGCGCTTGGGAAGTACAAAACGGAAAGAGTCTGATCCTGGGTGGAGGTCTTGTTGTAGGCTTGGCATCCACACTTAGAGTGAGCTAGGGGCTCTGTGACTGGCTGGTCTCATATGGAATTGTGGCTAAAACAAAACTTTCTACCAAAGAATTGGTTTAGGAAGAAACACAGCTGATTTAGCCCTACCTGCATCTCAAAGGGGCCTTTGAATGCAAGAATGCAGGAATGGGGCCTTTTATTTTCATGATATTTGTTAAGCTGTGTGTCAAACACTGTTCTAAAGGACTGAGGTAGATAAAGGTTTATCAGGTTGGACACCATCCCCGTCTCACACGGGATTCACAGTCTAAGTACAGTGCTCTGCACACAGTATGTGCTCAATACATACGACTGAATGAAGTAGGAGGGAATAGGATTTAATCCCCATTTTACAGCTGAGGAAACTGAGGTGCAGATAAGTTAAGTGACTTGCCCAAGGTACACAGCAAGCAATTGACAGAGCTGGGATTAAAACTCAGGCTGTTTCTGCCAAATTACAGGTTTGAGATATTAGGGTTACAGTCCTCTAGACTGTAAGCTCTTTGTAAGTGGGGAATGTGTCTGTTTATTGTTGTATTTCACTTTCCCAAGTGCTTAGTATAGTGCTCTGCACACAGTAAGTGCTCAATAAATACGATTGAATGAATGAATGAATCGAAGTGAATGAATTATTAGGCGAGTCCCCACCCAAGCTCTGGATGAGGTTGTTTGTTTCTTTGTTTTATGGTACTTATTAAGCACTTACTATGTGCAAACACTGTTCTAAGCAGTATGGTAAGTACATGTTAATTAGGTTAGATACACTCCCTGTCCCACATGGGGACTCCCAGTATTAAGTAGGAGGGCAACAGGTATTGAATCCCCATTTTACAGTTGAGGAAAGTGAGGCACTGAGAAATAAACTGACTTGCCTAAAGTCACACAGCAAGCAATTGGCAGGGCCTGGATTAGAACCCAAATTATCTGACTCCTAAACCTAAGCTCTTCCCAGTAGGCCACAGTGCTTCACTACCAAGACTCAGCCAAGGGGGTTGTCGGGGTGTAAGAGGAGGGGCAAGACCCCTCCCAGCCCTGGTCCCCAAACTCACCTTGGGAAATGGTGGTAGTGGAATAGGTGGAGTCCGGCAGCTGGTAAGGAGGAAGCGTCGGCATGCCCGTGGGTGGGAATCCCCCCGGCAGAAGGTGGTTGAAAGCTGCAAGCTGATTTGCTCCCGCCTGTTTACGCCACCGGGCTCTGCGGTTGCTGAACCACACCTGAGAGTAGCGGGGAGACAGAAGGGGAGAAATGAGGAGCTGAGACCTCCCACACTCCACTCCAACCCACTCCAGAACTTCTTTCCTCTTGCCCCTGACGCCAGGCCGACGTCAGTTTGATTTTTGTACATGGAGTGTTAGCTCTTGGCAAATATCTCCTCCCCCAAGATCCAAATCAGTCCCAACCTTCACAGCCCAAAGCCCCTCACAGCTCTTCCGGGGGGTTCCTCAACTAAGCAGGAGTGGAGGTTCAGACCCAACCTGCTCAGTAGCATGAGCTCATTTAGGCTTTAGCTTGAATTAAGGCAGCTACTAGGTCTGTGTTACACTGTCCTGCCTTAATGAAATTTTAAGTTCTTTTGAGCAAAGACTGCATCTTTCTAACCCTGCCTCATGGTCCCCGGTCCAGTGCTGGAGGTAGAGTCTGACAATCCCTTGCTCAAATTCTTTCTCTGGCCTGAAAGTCCTTCCTTTTTCATATTCCACAGATCACTACTATCCTCATCTTCAAAGCCCTATTAAAATCACCTCCTCCAAGAAGCCTTCCCCAACTAACCTGTCATTTTCCCACCCTTTTCACTCTCACTTCTGCATCATCTATACCCTTGGGTCTGTACCCCTTAAGAACTTGTTACTCATATCTGTCCCACAGCACTTTTATCCATTTTCTTATCTTTAGTCCCCTCGCCTATCTATAAGTTATTTTTACATAACTTTCTCCCCTGTTCCTTTGGCAGGGAACACGTCTGTTTATTGTTGAATTGTACTCTCCCAAATGTTTAGAACAGCACTCTGCAAACAGTAAGTGCTCAATAAATACTATTGAACAAATACATGCAAACCCAGCATGGCTCAGTGGAAAGAGCACGGGATGGGGAGCCAGAAGTCATGCGTTCTAATCCCAGCTCATTACTTGTCAGCTGTGTGACTTTGGGCAAGTCATTTAACTTCTCTGTGCCTCAGTTACCTCATCTGTAAAATGGGGATTAAGACTGTGAACCCCACATGGGACAACCTGATCACCTTGTCTCCTCCCTAGTGCTTAGAACAATGCTTTGCACATAGTAAGCGCTTAACAAATGCTATTATTATTATTATTATTATTATTATTATTATTAGTCCTTGGGACCCTGCCAGAACCTCAGGCCAGTCAGGGCTGCAGCCCTATGTCTCTGTTCAAACTGGAGGCCCTTGATAAATGTGAACAGAACTAAATTAAATACAAAATTTTTAAAAAAGAACAAAATAGGTTGCAGCCTACACATATTTTTTATTCAGCCTCCTCCCTTATTTTTTTAAAATGGTGTTTACCTAACACATACAATATGCCATGCACTGTAATAAGCATGGGGTAGATACAGGATAATCAGGTTGGACACAGTCCATGTGCCATGTGGGGCTCACAGCTTTAATCTCCATTTTACAGATGAGGTAACTGAGGCACATAGAAATTAAGTGAGTAGCCCAAAGTCACACAGCAGACAAGTGGCAGAGCTGGGATAAGAACCCAGGTCCTCCTAATTTCCCTGCTCGTGCTCTATCCCCTGGGTCATGCTGCTTCTAAAGGTAGAGATACTTTAACCAATAGAACCATCATTTTCTCCCAATCTCACAGAATAAAGGCACTATCAATTCCTACCCTGGCCAATTATGGGAAATTATTCATTGGCAAGACAAGGTTAGAGTATGTGTCTACTCTATGGTCACCTGACAGCCCAATCTGGAAAATGAATAAAGGAAAGGGGACTGATGAATAGTTCACTCTTCATGAACTATTAGAATTATAAATACTAATAATTATGGTCTTTGTTAAGCACTTACTATGGGCCAAGGACTGTATGAAGTGCTGGGATAGATACAAGATAATCAGGTCTGGGTTTCTACTTCCAGGCCTAGTACAGGGCTTGGCATAATCATAATTGTGGTATTTGTTAAATAGTTACTATGTGCCAGGCACTATATTAAGCGCTGGGGTAGATACAAGATAATTGGGTTAGACAAGGTCCCTGTCCCACATAGGACTCACAGTCTTAATCCCCATTTTACAGCTGAGGGAACTAAGGCCCTGAGTAGTTAAGTGACTTGCCCAAGGTCACATGGCAGATCTGGGATTAGAACCCAGGTGCTTCTGATTCCCAGGCCCATGGTCTATTCACTAGGCCATGCTGCTTCTCAACATCAGCATTTAACAATAACACTATTAAGTCAGACACAGTTTCTGTCCCTCATGGGGCTCACAGCCTATGTAGGAGGAAGAAGAGGTATTGAATCCCTATTTTATTGATGAGGAAACTGAGGTCAGAGAAATTAAATAACTTTAAATGTAATTAAATAACTTGTCCAGCAGACAAGTGGCAGAGCAGGGATTAGAACCTAAGTCCTTCTGATTCCCAGGCCCATGCTCTGTCCATTAGGCCATACTGCTTCTCTACTTGGATAGATGCAGATTAATTGACTGACCAACGTAGATTTGCTACAGGAAATGCAATCCTGAATTTCCTTGGGTCCCTTTATAACTAGTTGTCTCCCTCTCAACCCACTGACTCTATGCACCTATTAATAAAACTCCCATAGGGAAGAGGAATCATAATTCACTGTTAAGGTCTTTGCACAACTCAAAGCACCACACAATCATTCTGTCATCCATCAATCAATCAATCAATAGATGGTATTTATTGAGCACTACTGTGAGCAGAGCACTGTACTAAGCACTTGGGAAAGTACACCAATAGGCCTCGGGAAGGGACTGTGGAGAGTTTCTTTATTTTGAAGATGGGGAAACTGAGTCACACAACTGTAATTATTTACTCAAGGTCCCAATGTGTGAAGGTCACCCACAGACACTCAGGGAAAGGAAGAGAAGGTGAAGTCCAGAATCCCACCTGTCATCCCAGTTCCCTGCTCATGTTTCTGAAACAATCCTACCTATTATTGCCATGGGGGTTTGGGCGTGGTGGGGTTGGAGAGAACTATGGCTCATGCCCCCAACATGTCACACTGACATGGGCATCAAGTGAGGTCTAAGGAAGAGGATGGTCAGCTGTTCATCAACTCTGGGGAGAGCAAGGCCAGAAGAAAAAGGTTGGAACTATAGAAGAAGGGATTTAGGGTGGACTTGAGGAAGGACCCCCTAACTGGGTAGGAGTTCAGCTCTTCAAGGGCTCTTCCAAAGCCTTAGTACAGTGCTCTTACCCATGGTAGGGGTCAATAAGTGTTGAATGGGTAACCCATTCAAGCAACTGTATCTGTTCCCCTTGAGGTTCTTAAACACAGTACAAATGTCCTTCTTTCCAAGGTTGTTTAGGTGTGATCTTGGCCAGAGGCAGGGAAAGATATCTTCCCTAGCCTGTGCCAACTAAGATATGGGATTCATCCCAGCATGTGTCAACTAAGATTTGGGATCCTTCCCAGCATGCTCCAACTAGGACGTGGGATCCTTATCAGCCTGTGCCAGCTAAGGCATGGGCTCCTTCCCAGCCTTTGCCAATTAAGACATGGGATCTAGCCCCGCCTGTGCCAACTAAGATATGGGATCCTTCCCTGCCTGTACCAGCTAAGACATGGGATCCTTACCAACCTGTGCCAACTAAGATGTGGGATCCTTCCCAGCCTGTGCCAGCTAAGACACAGGACTTCCCCAGCCTGTACCAGCAAAGATTCTAGCACTGACTGGGCCTGACCATGCATGTGCACACAGCTCTTAGGACAGTCCCTTATCCTTCATTTAAGACTCAAAATCCAGGAGACTCCTGTTCAGTCAGATCATTATACCTCTCCTGAATACTCCCAGAGATCACCCCATCCGGAGGGCCACCAGAGCCCTAGCCGAGTTTGTGTTTTCCTTTTTCTCGTAAATGTTCCAGGAGAAACTAGCATCAGCCCTTTCACCCTCCTGGAGCTGAGAAGAATGTGGATAAGCTTTCAAGCCAGATGAGGCTGCAGCTGCTGAATTGGGCTCTCAGAGGCCCGGAGGTCTACAAAACATGATTAAATTTCACAGCAAAGAGAAAAGATGGAGCATAATCGGGAGCAAAAAGCATTCTGGGAAAAAAAAACAAAAAAAAAACCCTCTCTAAAGTCCCAGTTCTCCCATCCCCCTGTTTCCTGTAATGGGCAGGTGAATATCTGTTGCACAGAGAGAAGAGTGAGAAAGACCAGAAGACCAGGGTGAGACTGGGGACAGAAGAAGAGCAGAAATGGAGGAGAAAGATTGGCTCAAGCTCATGAACTCTGGCCTGGGGGTCAGAAGGACATGAGTTCTATTTCTGGCTCTGCCACTTGTCTGCTGTGTGACCCTGGGAAAGTCACTTTATTTTTCAGTGCCTCAGTTACCTAATCTGTAAAGGGTCATACTGACCCTACCCTAGCCATAAGGAAATCTTTCCTTACTTAAGGTCTCAGTTACTTCATGGGTAAAATGGAGAGAAGCTGACCTTTTCCCTCTCTCAGTGAGATGAAATGGAGACAGAAATGGCACACTCTATGTTTGGAGTTTATAAGACTGCACCCTCTGACTTAAATGGCTTCAGGCCATTTAGATTTCCTGAAAAATCTAGAGCTTGATAAACCCAGACAATCTTCCATGGCTTCTGCATCTTTCTCTTTTCCCTTTTGTCCTCCTTGACTTCTTCCTTCTTTTCCTTTCCTAGTTGCTCTTGTTCTGCCTCCTCTTCTTTCTCCAGTTTATTAACATTATTACTTGCCTGAAGGCTGACTTTTTGGTGATATTGCCTAGTTTCTCATAAACTCCATCAGACCTTTCACTAATTTGCAGGACTGAGTGAAACCTGAGGTGCTGTTGAGTCAGACACCCTTCCCCTTCTACTTCTTTCCTGTCCCTTTAACATTAGTGGAGCTTGCTGCCCTTTCTTAGAGAATGCAGGAGGAAAAAGGGCTTTAAATCAAGCAGGTGGGAAGTAAGAGGCACAGAAATAATCACCAAGCCACCTAGATCCTCTCTCAGAACATAGATGAAGTGGTTAGTATGATGCCTGACACACAGTAAATGCTTAACAAATACCAGTGTGGCCTAGTGGAAAGAGCACAGGCCTAGGAGTCAGAAGGACATGAGCTTTAATTCTGCCTCTGCCCCTTGTCTGCTGTGTGACCCTGGGAAAGTCACTTCATTTCTTTGTGACTCAGTTGCCTAATCTGTAAAGTGGGGACTAAAATTGTACTAACTGTACTAAGCACTTAGTACAGTGCTCTGCACACAGTAAGCGCTCAATAAATACGATTGATGATTGATGATGATGAAAATTGTGAACCCCGCATGAGACAGGGACTGTGTCCAACCCAAATTATTTGTATTCCAGTGCCTAGTACAGATGAGGAAACTGAGTCCCGGAGAAGCTAAGGGACTTTCCCAAGGTCACCGAGCAGACCTGGCAAATAGTAAGTGCTTAACAGTTATTATTATTCCCATTAAAAAAAAAAACAGAAAAGAAAAGCAACTGCTTCAATGTGGGGGAAGTGAGAGCTGGGTGAGAAAATTTTCCTTGAGTACGGTGAGCCAGATGCCTACACAGCCATTCTGGATTAGGGATTTCATTTCAGGGGAAATATGTGGCTTATCCTTAAGCAAAGCCTCCTCCCCCATCCCCCACCTCCTCCCTCACTCTGTTTCCCACCCACCCCCAACCCCCACTGGTCTTGCCGTTCTTTCCAGGGTGCCCTAGTGGGTGAGGTCAGCTTAATCACCAAAAGATGGGAACGCCACTGGGGCAGGATTTGCATTGTCTACTGTTCAGCCCCATGGGTTTAGTGCCCACTGACAGAAGACTGCAAGGCCAAACACTGAGTGTCATTTGACTACAGGAACAGCTGTCTTAGCCAGGGGCAGAGAATTTGGCTTGCAACTTTGTGGTGTAAGAAATACTAATCCATAAATGGAAGTTTTCCCCAAAGAATTCAAAGAAAAAGTCTGGCTTATAACTCGGAAACACCCCAGGTGTTAATCTCAGTTACTTGGAATTACAAGGAAGTGAAATTTTTGGAAGGAAAACTGCGGGACTGGGGGAGAGGAGACTTGAATTTTAGCCCTGGCTTCGCCTTGGGCTTGCTGTGTGACCTTGGACAGCCATTTGGCCTCTCTAGGTTTCAGGTTCTCCTTCTGACAAAACCAGAATACTTAGACTCCCAGGGAGACTAAGTGAGAAATCTCCTTTGGTTATAAAGATAGTAGGGAACAACAGATGAGTTACTGTCTCGGAGTGCACTAAGATTCTTGGGAATCAGCTTGGTCCAGTAGAGAAACCATGGGCCTAGGAGTCAGTGAACCTCGATTTTAATTCCCACTTTGCCTTTTCCCTGCTCAGCAACCTTGGGAAAGTCCCTTGGCTTCTCCAGGACTCAGTTTCCTCATCTGCAAAGTGGGGATTCAATACCTATTCTCCCTCCTAGTTAGACTGTGAGCCCCATGTGGGGCAAGGGCTGTGTTTAATCTGATTATCTTGGATTTACTCCAGTGTATAGTGCAGTGCTTGGCAAAGATAAAGTACTGAACAAATATGACCATTATTATTATTATTATTTATCCTCATGATGAAAGGGTTTCCAAATGGGCAGATTTTGGGACCTGACAAGTGAAACTATTTTAGGTGGTTTAATCTTAATAAGAGCCTTATGGGAATTTACACTTTTTCAATATTCATTCAATTGTATTTATTGAGCGCTTACTGTGTTCAGAGCACTGTACTAAGTGCTTGGGAAGTACAAGTTGTACGTTAATCCTGTGGGGAGATGAATTGGGACTGTAAACTAAGGTTCAAATCGTTAGGGTCTGCCACAAGTGAACTGAGTTGAAAGTGGCTCAGGCCAAAGTTCCTTACATGACCCTGAATAGTTTCCTAAATGAGGTTCTTTATCTTGCTCCATGCTTGACCACAATATAGGAGAACTGTTTTATAATAGTTTAAGGATGGGGCTAGAAAGCATAGACTGGATGGAGAAATAAATAGAGAGGGGAGTTTAGGGTGGAAGGGATCTTCTGCCACATGATGATTGGTTGAAGAGAATGTCCATCATTGGACACTGAAAGATCCTTTGGGAAATCAATCCTTCATAATAATTATGGTACAAGTTAAGTACTTCCTATGTGCCAAGCACTGTTTTAAGCACTGGGGTAGATATAAGTTAATCAGGTTGGACACAGCCCCTGTCCCCTATGGGGCTCACACCCTTATTCCCCATTTTAGAGATGAGGGAACTGTGGCTTAGAGAAGTGAAGTGACTTGTCCGAAGTCACACAGCAGGCACATAGCAGAGCCAGGATTAGAACCCAGGCCCTTCTGACTCTCCTTATGATTCCCAGGTCCATGTTTTATCCACTAAACCGCTTTCCCCTAAAAATTGTGTGTTCTCAGCCAGGAGCACCTCTCCCCAAATAATCTACAATTATCCAAAGTTACTTCAAGACACTCTCCAAATGCATTTCCTCCTGATCCATTTGTCAGCTAGTCAACAGCCCTATGTGAAGAGCCCTAGGCTATCAGTCAATTAGTGGTATTTATTGAGCACATATTGTGCAGAGCACTGTATTAAACACTTAGGAGAGTCCAATACAAGAGCTGGTAGACTGTTCCCTGCCCAAAAGGAGATTACAGTCCAGAGAAGGAGGTAGACATTAAGATAAATTACAGATGTGTACATATGTACTTAGACTACTTAGACTGTGAACCCTGTGTGGAACCCCATTATCTTGTATCTCCCCTAGCTCTTAAAACAGTGCTTGGCACATAGTAAGTGCTTAACTAATACCATGATGATTATCATTTAGTGCTGTGGAGCTGAGGGTGGGGTGAAAATCAAGTTCTACACTGGAAAGTGTAACTGGGAAGAATAGTTCACAGTTACTGCCCTCAAAGAGTCCAGAATCCTTTGTGGCTCTGGGGCAGACAGTGTCATTCTTCTTTAGTGATGACGGGCAGTTCATTAGTAAGTGACCTTGTCTTCTCTTCCCTCTGCATCTCCCATCCTCTGCATCTCCCATCCTTCACCCCAGTGTCTGCTGTATGGAATTCTGTAAAGTGATTCCCTGGGGCGACTGTCTGACCACTACGTTCTCCTGAAGCCCTTCCACCTTCCCTCCCAGTATTTTCAAATTTAGGGACTGCTGATGAATTTAGTTGGTGAATCAGGCAAGAGTAAGTGCTGCCTAATGATCCATTCCATTCTACACTAGCAATGGATATCAGAATGCATCACCAAACATTGACAATGACAGTAGTAATGATGCTCAGCTAGGGGATTCAGGGGCACCATCTCAGTGGGATTTGGGATTCTTCGGGGAAGAACTTCAGATAATAAAATAAACTCACTGCAGTGGGAAAGCATACTGTGAAGCGCAAACAGGATGACAGGAGTTTTGGAAAATGAAAGAAAATAAAACCACAGAACTCAGAGAAGAGAGGTATCCAGACTAATGGTGTTAACACTTCCCCCTCCCCCACTTCCAAGGTGGTTCAGGCTTTCAACTTAGGAATCATTTTATTGGTAGTTAAACCAAATATATGGGACAGACCATGTAATGTGGGGCTCACTTCAAAGGGAACTGCTCTGGCTTTGGAACAGGTCAGGTTTTGCTAGACACAAAGGATTCTTCTGCCAGCAGATCTGGTTACTCCCTCCCTTGCTCCACCCGCTGACTCAGTGGGGCTGGGTTGAAGGGTGGGGGTGCCACAGTCCTTGGGATGCTTGGAAAAGAGAGGGGCTCTCTGAGAGCAGGCAAACTCCTATATTCCCCAATCACATAAAAAAGGTGGAGTAGAGCTGTTGAGAGAGGTTGGAGGGGGAGGCTTAGGGAGGGCAGGGGGTCAGCCTTGAAGGTTTCAAGTCAGTTGTCTTTCTATTTTACCCCCCTCCCTATCAAGCCATCTCATTTACCCATGTGTAGGTAGGGGATGGATTTTGTGGGACCCACCAATTTAATCCAGTTTGTACCCCTGAATCATTTTAAACTGTTTCTTTAAGCTGGAAAAAAAAATCCCAAATTACGTTTTATCATTTCTTGACATTTTTCCTTCCCCAAATAAGCTTACTCAATTGATGATATTTATTGAATGCTTTCTGTGGGCAGAGCACTGTACTAAGCACTTGGGAGAGTACAGTACAACAGAGTTGGTAGACACGTTCCTTGTACACAATGAACTTACAGTCTAGAGGTGACTGTAATCACTTTAAGTCACTTATCACTGGAAGCCCCATGTGGGACTGGGAATGTGTCCAATCTGATGATCTTCTTTCTACCCCAGTGATTAGCACAGTGCTTGGCACATAGTATGAGCTTAATATGTACCATAATTATTATTGTTATTATTGATTATTATTATTGATAAGCTTGTTTTTTTAAATGGCATGTATTAAGTGCTTACTATGTGCCAGGCACTGTACTAAGCACTGGAGTAAATACAAGCTAATCAGATTGGACACCGTCCCCATCCCACATGGGGCTTACCCTCAATACCCATTTCACAAAGGAGGGAACTGAGGCCCTGTGACTTTCCCAAGGTCACACAGCAGACACGAGCGTAGCCAGAATTAGAACCCAAGTACTTCTGACTTCCCGGGCTGTGCTCTATCCACTAGGCAGTGCTGCTTCTCTAAGGCCATGCTGCTTCTCTTAATTCTTCCATGGATGACAAGTCAATTTGCAAGATGTCACGTCAATATCTCCACTGCCAGTGATAGAATCAAAAGGGGTTTTAAAACCCGATATATGGAAAATTCCGCTATTTCTAAATGTGTCTTAAAGCATTGTGGTCTGGGTGATTTCACTCCTCCCATTTTGTGAAGAATCTAAAGAGAATCAGCATGGCCCAGTAGAAAAAGCACAGGTATTGGAGTTAGAGGATCTGGGTTCCAATCCTGCCCGTCACTTGTCCGCTATGTGACCTTGGAAATTTCTCTGTGTCTCAGTTACCCCATCTGTAAAATAGGGATTCAGTACCTGTTCTCCATTATTCAATTCTGTCAGCCCCATGTGGGACAGGGACTGTGTCTGACCTGATTATCTACTCCAGCTCATGGTATTTGACAAAGACGAAGTGTTTAACAAATACCAGAATATTTATCATTATCTTAAGTCGGTTTCAGATGATGGAAACCTAAGGTCATGTTTGCTTATCTTTGGTATGAATGTTCCCACTTCTCTGGCTCCAGTGCTCTCAATACACATCTTTGAAACCAGAAAAAAAGTCATATCCTATGTGTAAATTGTACAGTAGTGATTATCTACCCCACTGCTTAGTACAATGTTTGACGGCTAGGAAACATTTTAAAAATGCTATTATTATTATTATTATTATCATCACTATTATTATTCAAAATGTGGGGTAGAGACTGTGTCCAACCGAACTGACTTGTATATACTTTAGTGCTTAGAACAGTGGTTGACACATAGTAAGGGCTTAACAAGTACCATCAAACAACCATTTCCTTCTTCAAATGGCATCATATTTGGAGCAATGTGGTATGAAGTCTATCGTCACCATCATCCAGCCCTTCCTTTCCCTCATACCAATGCTGTCTGGGCTGGAGATCTCTGTCTATCAAGGGTAGAACATTGGCCCTCTTCCAGACTGTACTTCATCAAGGAAACCCTGGAACACAGAGCTCTTTATCTGCAGGAAAAATGGTCGGGAAGCTGAGGAACTGCCCTTCCAGACCCTGAATTTCCCATCCTTGGGTCAAGTCTTGAAGGGGTCTCACAAGGGGCTCTTGCTGTCCTTGACCCAGGTCTGAGGGTGAAGGCTTAGGTGACAAGTGGCCGAGAGCTTGCTGTGGGCAAGGAACATATCTGCCAACTCTGTTATATTGTACTCTCCCAAATGCTTAGAAAGGTGCCCTGCACATAGTAAGTGCTCATTAAATACCGTTGATGATGATGGTGAGAGGAGGGTAGTCTTCTAAACTGTGAGCACGCTGTTGGGTAGGAACCGTCTCTATATGTTGCCAACTTGTACTTCCCAAGTGCTTAGTACAGTGCTCTGCACACAGTAAGCGCTCAATAAATACGATTGAATGAATGAATGAGGGTCAGGAGGGGTTACGCAGACAAGGGACAAGGAACAGAGGTTGGCTGTTACTTGGAAGAGGAGAATGGAGGAAGAGAGGAAACGTGGAGTCTCTGAGAATAATAATAATAATAGTGACATTTTGTTAAGCATCTACTATGTACCAAGCATCATACCAAGTGCCGGGGTAGATACGAGAAAACCAGATTAGGTAGTTCCTGTTTCATATAGAGCTCATAATCACACTTTGGACAGGTGGTGGGGAAAGTTGCATTTAAATTTAGACAGAGTCCTAAAGGAACTCTTAGCTAAGCAGCTGAGGGACACTGATTCTGTCACTGAGATTTCTGAGTAATTGGGCAAGGAAAAGGAGATCTAAGTAGGAGGGCAGTCATGGCGACTGAGGAAGTGGGGTAGGGTAGGTGTGGTCTCTAAAGATTCGCAGAAGGCCTCCAGGTGGTGGAGCCGACTGAACGGAGGTGACCTCAATGGTTCTGGATGGCTCACCATTGGTCATGGTCATGTTTGGCTTTAGGCTCAATCCAGAGGTGGTTCAAGCCCTGATCCAGAAACCAGCCAGGCCATGGGTTCCTTCACCCCGTCAGGGGCAGGCTGTGTGTTCC
This sequence comes from Tachyglossus aculeatus, assembly GCF_015852505.1. NCBI lineage: Eukaryota > Metazoa > Chordata > Mammalia > Monotremata > Tachyglossidae > Tachyglossus > Tachyglossus aculeatus. The sequence continues at coordinate 57,276,446 of NC_052070.1, read as the reverse complement.
TGTCTCAGGACAGGGGTAGGGAGGAGGACGCTGAAGATAGATTTCTCCATCCTCAGGACCAGGGACTGATGATCCAAGTTCCTTGGCAGAAGCAGCTGGAGTACCAACCAGGCCCTGTCAGCCCTGCTCTCCTTCCTCTCTATGGGTCTGTGCTCTCTCGGTGTTCCTAATGGCTCCTGACTGCCTCTCCTGCATCCAGCTGCTCCCACGGTGGGTTGGCCTGGGGCCTGGTTTTGTTTAGTGTTTCTAAGGGAGCGTGTAGGGCCGGATGGATGGGAAGCCTGATTCCCATTTCCAGAATGCATTCCCTGTAGCATTTGCCAATAGGAAGCTTGTTGCTAACTGCCATGTTTCTCCCCTGGAGCCTTTGCTAATCAGGAACTTGCTGTTAACTGCTATGTCTGTCTCCTGGGGTGGTGGTTCTAGACTGTGAGCCCACTGCTGGGTAAGGACCATCTCTATATGTTGCCAACTTGTACTTCACAAGAGCTTAGTACAGTGCACACAGTAAGCGCTCAATAAATATGATTGAATGAATGAATGAATGGTGGTTGTGGTTGAGGGGAGGCGGGTGCGGGGGGCGGGGAGCCATTCTGGATAATCTCTGATCTGTAAACTCGTTGTGGGCAGGGAATGTGCCTACCAACTCTGTTATAATGTACTCTCCCAAGAGTTTAGTGTAGCTCTCTGCACACAGTAAGTGCTTAATAAATACAATTGATTGACTGATTGATTGATTGGTCCTCGTGCTTCTCAGCCTACAGTCTAACCTTGACCCCATCAGCTGCAGGCAAGGATCCCTCGTACCTCTACCATGTTTGGAGGTTTTGCTGAGATATAAAAGTTGAGGAGCTGTGGTTCCAGTTTTCCTTTCATAGAGGGTGTGGGCAGCATCCTTTGACATCCATCTTCCCCTAGCTATCTCCACTCCCTGAACCCTTAGTTACCCCCAGCCCTGGATGGGGGTGGGGCTGGGACTCTCGACCTGGAGAATGGATTTGTCCCACTGGCATCTACTTCAGTGTCCAACTTTACCTGCAGCTGGATTAGTTGGGAAAAAGCTTCCCTTACCTGTAACTTATTTTAACATCTGCCCTCCTCACTAGACTGTAAGCTCCTTGAGGGCAGGGATCATGCCTACCAATTCGAGCATGGGCTTGGGAGTCAGAGGATGTGGGTTCTAATCCTGACTCTGCCACTTGTCTGCTGTGTGACCTTGGGCAAGCCACTTAACTTCTCTGTGCCTCAGTTACCTAATCCTTAAAATGGGGATGGCAACTGCGGAGTCTCATGTGGGACATGGACTGTGTCCAACCGGATTAGCTTCTATCTACCCCAGCACTTAGTACAGTGCCTGGCACATAGTAAGTGCTTAACAAACACCATTTTAAAAAAATGAAAAGGGTGTGTTGGGCCAGTGTAGGAAATGCCTCTGAATTTTCAATAGACAAAAGCCATTTCAAGCTGCCATCTTGGAAGCCAGCCCTTTTGGACTTCTGCCTGTTGTTCATCTCCTCCAAAGAGGCCTGGATCTGTGTGCTTTGGGGCAGCAGGGCACTTGGGTAACTCCAGTCGATCCAGGCAACCACTGTGGCCTAGTGGAATGGGAAATTGAGGGACTGGTTTATATCTTGGCTCCACTACTTGCCTTCTATATGATCTTGGGAAAGTCACTTAACCTTGCTGATTCTCAGTTTCCTCCTCTGGAAAATGGGGATTCAATACCTATTATCCCTCCCCATTAGACTGAGAGCATCGTGTGGTACAGGGACTGTGTCTGACCCAACTCTCTTGTATCTATTCCAGTGCTTATTACAGTGCTAGGAGCATAGGAAGGGGTTAGAACTGTGCCAGTTCTTAATCCTGAATTCAGGTGCCAAGAGCCCCAGATTGCCTCCATCCCACAGGGTATTATTGTTCCTGGGACACCACACACACTCCTTCTGGTATACTAGTGACCCTGGGATACCAAGGAACGCCAGGCTCTCAGCTGGCCCTTAGGAGGACTGAAATTATTATGGACTCCACCTCTCATCCTTAGCAGCAGCAGAAGTAGCACTTATTGAGTGCCAACTGGGAAGGGAGCAGCGTGGCCTTGTGGAAAAAACATGGGCTGGGGGAGTTCAAGAACTTGAGTTCTAATTCTACCTCTGCCATTTGCCCGCTATATGACCTTGGAAAAGTCACTTTACTTCTCTGTGCCTCAGTTTCTTCATCTGTAAAATGGAGATTCAATTAGTGTTCTCTCTCCTTCTTAGACTGTGAGCCCCTTGAAGAACAGGGATTGTGTCTGACCTATTAACTTGTATCTATCCGAGCATTCTGAACAGAGCATGACACAAAGTAAGCACTTACCAAATATAATAATAATGATAATAATAATAACAATAAGGGCCTTGGGATTAAGCTATGTGACATCTACCCCAGGCCCTTTTTTATATGACTCTGGATGTCACAGCCGCCATATAGAGATGTCTTTCCCACTCCTCTGGCCTCCAGCCACTAGGAAGAAAGTGGTGATTCATTCATTCATTCAATCGTGTTGTGTGCAGAGCACTGTACTAAGAGCTTGGGAAGTACAAGTTGGCAATATAGAGAGATGGTCCCTACCCAACAGCAGGCTCACGGTCTAGAAGGATCCTAAGGCAATGTGGCCTAGTGGGTAGAGCAGTGTTTAAGTATGGAGAACTTAGTGTTTCTGTCCCCAGCTCTGCCAATGACTTGCTGTGTGCCCTGAGACCAGCCACTAAACCTCTCTGAGCCTCGGGTTCCCCTCTGCACAAAATCTCAGAGCTAGACGAGGCCTTCAGAGCTCCTCCTCTCCATTCCCCAACTTCAGACAGGGGCACACCAGAATGGCGAGACTCTCTCTGCATTTCAAAGACCATCTGCAAGATTGCACACTCCCGCCTTGACAGTTCTCTGCCTGTTCCCAGGCCACGGGGGCATGCGAACGATCTGGGACACTGGGATTTTCAAGGATTTCTGGTCAAGTTCTTCAAGTGGCCATGAGGAGAGATCTGGGAGTGCCCAGCCTCGGCGGGGAAGGTGGATACCGAGGGGGAATCCAGAAAAGTCAGGGTGGGCTCTAACCTCCTGGCTGGGTGCTGGGTCCAGTTCTCACCTGGCCAGTGTCCTGACATTCATTCATTCATTCAATCATATTTATTAAGCACTTACTGTGTGCAGAGCACTGTACTAAACACTTGGGAAGTACAAGTTGGCAACATATAGAGATGGTCCCTACCCAACAGCGGGTTCACAGTCTAGAAGACAGATCCACTAAGAAGTGGGAGGAGGAACCCTAAGTGGATGTAAGCTCTTTGTGGGTAGGAAACCCTATTGGTATTGTATTCTCCCTAGTGTTTAATACAGTGCTCTGCACACAGTAAGCACTCAATAAATACTCTTGATTGATTGAGTGCACGTGTTTAGGGTGAACAGCAAAGGGCCAAACACTGGAACAACGATCAGGAAATACTTATTGCCTGACTTGCTATTCCTTAGGGGGCTGGATTAATAAAGCAGGGCAGCAGGGGAGGGAGGGCCCTTCACTCAGCACCTCCTGGGCTGGTGGGGCAGGGAGTCAAAGGGCTGGGGGCTGTAAGGGCCAGGGGAGCCAGGAAATCAGGGGGGCCAGTGGGTGGGAGGGCCAAGGGGCCTGGAAAGCTGAGGTGCCCGGCAGGTGACAGGGACTCCCCTCCCACTCACTGTTCCCAGTGCTCTTTCTGCCCAAGCACTTTGATTGACTCACGTTGGTGGCTCTCACGAGCCAGTGGAAGATCCGCTCTGATAGCCAGAAAATTTTACAAGGAGCAGCGGGGCTTAAAAGTGGTGGGAAGCAGACGGGGCTGCCAGGATGTCGGAATGAGAAAGCCAGCAGGAATGCACCTCAGAGAACAGCTGCTGGAAAGACTTGGGCATGGTCAGGGGGGTGGGGAGGGCAGTGGTTGGGTGGAGCTTCTCTCCTTCTCCTCACAAGGCTCCCTAGACACAGGTCTCAAGAGCCAGGATGCCGCAGGCAGAGGGTGGGGAGGGAGAGGCGATCCCAGCTTTGAGATGGGGTGAGCAAACGCCTCTGGGAAAGATTCCAAATCTCTTTCCTAGAGGGGGCTGGATGATGGGAACTTCTCTCCTCCCTCTAAACCAGCTCCCCTGACCCTCCAACCACAGAGCCGCAGACGGATTACAGAAGTCCAAACAGAGATGTTTTGGAGTGCTGTCTGAGCTTCTCCTGGACCCCTTTCTCTAGAAGACCAGTCAATCAATCAATCAATCAGTGGTATTTATTGAGTGATTACTGTACTAAGTGCTTGGGAGAGTACAATAGAACAGAATTAAGAGGCACATTCCCTGTCCATAATGAGCTTGGTGACTTCAATCAATCAATCAGTCACTCATATTTATTGAGCACTTACTATTTGCAGAGCACCGTACTAAGTGCTTGGGACAGTACAATATAACAATAGAGCAGACATTCGCTGCCTGCAATGAGCTTACAGTCTGTAGGGCTCTCTGGGGTCTTGTCTATCTCTCTGCCACTACTATTGTTTCAGACAGATGGCTTCTAACCTGGCCTGAAGTCTTGGGCCTCAGATCTCCTCACCGTCCTCACCCTCCATGGCCTACTACTATCTAGCCAGATCCAGTTTGATCTAGAGGCTGAAGCCTCTGAAGCCACCTCATCCTCCAAGACCCCTCTCCCCAACCAGGGGCAGGCCAGCAATGCCCACGGATCTAGAGACCAAGTCTTAAGACTCAGTTAAGATCCAAAGCAAGACAGCAAGCTCCTTCCTTCTCCAGCCTTTCTATGGGAAGAGACGGTGGCAGTCTTTGATGGCTTAGATGAGCCAGGGGACTGGCCTAGATGACGTTTTGAAATTCCTTCCCCAGCTCTAGCAATTGAGGTATTTATTATGCATTTACTATATGCTGAGCCTTGTTCTAAGCACTGGGGTAGATCCAAAACGATCAGGTTGGACAGAGTCCTACAGGGGGTTCATAGTCTAAGTAGGAGGGAGAACAAATACTGAGGCCCAGAGAAGCAAAGTGACATGCCTGAGGTCACACAGGAGGCAAATGGCAGTGTCAGGATTAGATTTATTCTTCTCCTATGAAAGCTCTGTCTCTTGCAGAGCTTCACACACCTGGGAGACAGCCAACCCCAGACACCCTTGAGAAGAACCGAGCTTCACCATCCCCCTGCATTTTCCCCTGCAGTGTCCTCAGACCGTATGGGGATTAGGAGTGTGAGCCCCATGTGGGACAAGGACTGTGTCCAACCTGACTAACTTGTATCTACCCCAGTGCTTAGAACAGTGCTTGGCACATAGTAAGTACTTAACAAGTACCATTATTATTAGTAGTATTAGTATTATTATAATTATCCCCCAGGCTGACTCGGGGAAGGGGGGGTGGGCGGCGGAGGCCTGAGAGAAGGATCCAGTTTACGGAAGAATCTGCTTCCCCTCCAAAGCCACCTCCCTCCCTGCATAGCAATCACCATGGGTCCGTTCACACTCCATGCCCATTTTGTGTTTGCACACTCACACTCTGCTGACCTGCCCTTTAACTGGCAGATATAAGGGCCTCTGTGCAGGGGTCTGTCAGGGCAATTAATGGCCTCTTGTTCCCCAGCCCTCTCCCCGCCTTTGTCTCTCTCCTGAGATTAACACACAAACACACACACATACACACACACACACACACACACACACACCCCGATATACATTTTTCATGTCAAATCTGCAGCCTCTGAGCAGTGTGCCGTGAGTGACAGTTCCCCATCTCAATAGCCATGATAGAGCCCCTCCAGTTCAGTTTCCCCACAGAATTTAGTTCCTTCTTCATCTCCTCAGACCTCTCTGCCTCTGCCATTTCTCTTTCCCAATCACTTCTGGTATGACCCACCTCCAGTACCTCATTCCCTAGGCGAATGGTATAGCCCATGGCTTTGCCCCAAAACACATGGGGCAATCACTTGTCTCTCAGACCAAATGTCTTTGCAGCCCTCAGATCTTATATTCTCCCGGGACATGAAACACTCTGAATCTCCCTTCCCCAAGGCAATGGTTCAGCCCAAGCTAGCTCCTTCCCTAATCTATGGTGCCACCCCTACTTTCATCACCTGCCAGGGTCCTCTCTCCCTGGCTTCCCCCATAACTTCTTAATCAATCAATCACATTTATTGAGTGCTTATTGTGTACAGAGTAATAAGCACTAGAAGTATGATCCCTGCTCATCTCCCCTCCTTTGCCTCCCTTCATCTCCCCCCTCCCTTATCCCTGCCATTTACCACTCTCAGTAAATATCGTTGATTAATAATAATGATGGCATTTGTTAAGCACTGTTCTAAGTGCTGGGGTAGATACAAGGTTAACAGGTTGTCCCACTTGGGGCTCAGTCTTCATTCCCATTTTACAGATGCGGTAACTGAGGCCCAGAGAAGTTAAGTGACTTGCCCAAAGTCACACAGCTGATGAATTGATTGATTGATAGATTCCTCCCCCTCCTGCCTCATTCTCCTCTTTCTGTCACCTGCCCCGGCTGGGGCTCCCTCCGTAGCCTCTGCCCCAGCCTTTCCCCCTACCTGGACACGAGCCTCTGTGAGTTTGGTCCTCTGGGCCAGCTCTTCGCGGGTGTAGATGTCGGGGTAGTGGGTCCTCTCGAAAGCCTTCTCTAGCTCCTCCAGCTGCTCCGCCGTGAAAGTGGTGCGGCTCCGGCGTTGCTTCCGCTTCAGGGGAAGGTCGGGCTCGGACTCCACATCGGAGCCTTCATCCAGTCGGTTCCCTGCTGGGAAGGGAAGGAGGAAGAAAGGGTTAAGGCATGGGGGTCCTGGAGAGGAAAGGGCGGTGACAGGGCTCAGGGCTGAGAGCTCTAGGGAGGGAAAGATGGTGACAGGGCCTAGGGCTGAGAGCTCTGAGGAGGGAAGGATGGGGACAGGGTTCAGGGCTGAGAGTACTGGAGGGGAAAGGACTGTGTGACGGGGCTCAGGGCTGAGAGCTCTGGGGAGGGAAAGATGGTGACAGGCCTCAGGGCTCAGTTTTGGGGAGGGGAGGAAGGTGACAGGGTGACAGGATTCAGGTCTGGGAGCTCTAGGAGGGAAGGACAGTGACAAGGGCTCAGAGTTCAGTGCTCTGTGGGGGGGATGGTGACAGGGCTCAGGGCTCAGAACTCTGGGTGGAAAAGATGATGACAGGGCTCAGGGCTGGGAGCTCTGGGAGGAAAAGATGGTGACAGGGCTAAGGGCTGGGAGCTCTGGGAAGGGAAGGACTGGGACAAGGCTCAGGGCTGAGAGCTCTGGGAAGGGAAGGACTGTGACAGGGCTCAGGGCTGAGAGCTCTAGGGAGAGAAGGATGGTGACAAAGCTCATGGCTGAAAGTTCTGTGGAGGGAACAAGGTGTCAGGGTTCAGAGCTGGCAACTCTTGGGGAAGGCAGTGGTCTGGGGGCATGGGCATTGGTGTAGGGTTAGAGGAGAGAGGGCAGCAAAGGAGATTCAAAAACACATGGGCAAAATGGTCCAGGGGGCAGTAAGTCTTTGAGTGTGTGTTCTCACCTGTACCAGCCCGAGAATGGATGGGCAGGAGAATGAGCAGGGAGAGGGAGAGGGAGAGGGAGAGAGAGAGGGAGAGGGAGAGAGAGAGAGAGAGAGAGAGAGAGAGAGAGAGAGAGAGAGAGAGAGAGAGAGAGAGAGAGAGTGTGTGTGCATGCCTGTGTGTGTGTATTCAGGGAGCTGGGACCCTTCTGACTGCAACAGCAGTGGAGACAATGTGGCCTATAAGCAAGAGTAGAGGAGTGGGAGAACTGGGTTCTAGGCTCAACTCTGCCACTGGGCTGTTGTGTGACTTTGGGCAGGTCACTTAGCTTGTCTGACCCTCAATTTCCTCATCTGTAAAATGGGATAAAATTATATGGTGAGCCCTGAGTGCGACAAGGACTGTGTCCATTCTAATATTGTTGCAACAACCCCAGCATTTAGAAGAAGCGTGGCCTAATGGAAAGAGCACAGGCCTGGGAGTAAGAGGACCTGGGATCCTGACTCTACCATTTGACTGCTGTATGGGCTTGGGCAAGTCACTTCAGTTCACTGTGCCTCAGTTTCTTCAACTGTAAAATGAGGATTTAATACCTGTCCTTCAACCCTATTAGACTATGAGCCCCATATGTAGCAAGGATTGTGTCTGACCTGCTTATCTTGTATCTATCTACTCCAGCACTTAGCTCAGAACCTGGCCCATAGAAAGCATTTAATAAATACCATCATTATTATTAGAACATAGTATAGGAATATAAAGTATATAGTATATAAATGGTTTCCTAGAATTATTATTGTTATTGTTATAATTGTTTTCAGTATTGCAAAGTCCATCCTCTGATTTAGTGAATTTGGCTGGCTTCCTCCCATGCTATAGCTCAGTTTCCGGTGAGAAGGCGCCCAACCATTTCCCAGCTCAGGAGAGATGAGTACTGATGGAGTCTAAAGAGAAAAAGTCATTCTGGACAGGGTCAGGAGTTAACAATGGATAGATCAGCAATATCCTCCCTGTTCACAAGCCTCCCTCTCACAGAGGAGGAGCTAGGGATTCCTGTGTCCAGGAACTGTTAAGCCTATGTCATCATCTGCCACAGGATAAGGAGCCCAGTCCAGGCAGCAACAAATGCCGTTATTATTGTTATTATTACTGTTATTAATAATAATAATAATAGTAAACACTAATTATGTGCCAACCACTGGGTTACATTACCATATAGGTAGACACAGGAACGGTCCCTGTTCCTCTTGGGGCTTATAGACTAAAAGGGAGGGAGAACAGGTATTTTATCCTTATTTCATCAGGTGAAGAAAATGAGGCAGAGAGTAAAGTGACTTGCCCAAGATCAGCAACAAGTGGCAGAGCCAGGATTAGAACCCAAGGCTCTTGACTCCCAGTTTTGGGCTCTTTCCACTAGGCCATGGTGCATCCCACAAAACAGTATATACTTGAGTATTAAGAAGGCTGCAAAAATGAAGTGTCCAGAAAGTTGCAGTATTTGTCAGAGAAAGTGTCCAGGAGGTCTTTGAGGGTGGACAGGGAGTCTGGGGGATTTGAAGGAGATTTTCCTAGCTGGGTGAAATGCTTAAGTATTGTGTTGAAGATGGGAGAGGTGAAGGTGAAGGGGAGTCAGGAATTTTGTTTGGAAGAGCAGAGTGAGAGGTGGGATAGAATGGAGAGAAGAGAACCTTTAAGCAAAGGGAAGGCAGCTGGTAGACAGCCTGGAAGTTGAAAGTTCAGAGTTTCTGACCCCTGCCCCGTGGGGGTCAACTGGCAGCCTCCACTCCCACATTCACCTCTGCCCTTTCTGGCACACTCAGTGCAGGTGGGGGTAGAGGCTTCCAGTTTGATGCGGCCACGACCACTGACCCAAGCAACAGAACTGTTGCTCATTCATTCATTCAATTATATATTGAGAGCTTCCTGTATGCAGAGCACTGTACTAAGCTCTTGAGAAAGTACAATACAACAATAAACAGACACATTCCCTGCCCACAACAAGCTTACAGTCTAGAGGGGGGAGACACACATCATTTCAAATAAATAAATTAAAGATATGTACCTAAATGCTATAGGATTAGGAGAGGAAAAGAATAAAGGGAACAAGTCAGAGCAACCCAGAAGGTGGGGGCGCGGGGGGACAAGTCTGGGAAGGCCTCTTGGAGGAGATGTGCCTTCAGTAATACTTTGCAGGGAGGGAGAGTAATTGTCGGCCAGATTTGAGGAGGAAGGGCGTTCCAGATCAGAGGCAGGATGAGGGCCGGGGGTCAGTGGCGAGACAGGTGAGAGGAAGGCAAACTGAGAAGGTTAGCACTAGAAGAGCCAAGTGTGTGGGAAGGGTTGTAGAGGAGAGTAGCAAGGCGAGGTAGGAGGGGGCAAGGTGGAGGACTGCTTTAAAGTCAATGGTGTGGAGTTTTTGTTTGATGCTGAGGTGAATGGGCAACCAATGGAGTTTTTTGAGGAGTGAGGTGACACGTCTTGAACGTTTTTGTAGAAAAATGATCCGGGCAGCAGAGTGAAGTATGGACTAAAGTGGGTAGAGACAGGAGTCTGGGAGGCTGATGCAGTAATCCAGGGGGGTTAGGATGAGTGATTGAATTAATGTGGTAGCAGTTTGGATGGAGAGGAAAGGGCAGATTTTAGCATGTTGTGCCTCTCTGCAAAAAAATTGAGACTTTCCGCATGTCTCCCCCAGTCCCAGAACAAATTAAACCTCCAGTCCTAGAAAAATGGTCTCTTTGCAAGAGCTTCCAATGCCAAGGGTTGCTCTACGAACCTGCTCCATCGGTGCAGGAAAGGAAGGGAGACTAGAGGGAGCCAGGGTATAAAATAAAAATCAAAGTGGGGAAGGGAAATTAGAGGAAAGGAAGAAGGGGAATACAATATCACCTCCCTTGCCCTCCCTCTCTGATCTTTTCCTTTGTTTTTCCACCCTCCCCTCCCTCTTTTCTTTCCTTAATGCATTATAAGATAAAAGATATAATAATAATAATAATAGCTCTTTGGGGGCAGGGAATGTGTCTACCAACTCTGTTATATCCTCTAGACTGTAAGCTCATTATGTATTGTACTCTCCCAAGCACTAAGTACAGTGTTCTGCACACAGTAGGTGCTCAATATATACCATTGATTAAGCTACTATATGCCAATCAATCACATTCATTGAGCACTTACTGTGTGCAGACCTCTCTACAAAGTGCTTTAGCGAATACTATCAATCAATTAATGGTATTTGTTGAGTGCTTGTTACATGTAGAGTGGGAGAGTATAATACGAGCTTGTAGTCTAGATGATATAACAGAGTTCATTCATTCAGTGGTATTTATTGAGTGGTTATTGTGTGCAGAGCACTTACTAAGCACTTGGGAAGTACAAGTTGGCAACATATAGAGACGGTCCCTACCCAACAATGGACTCACAGTCTAGAGCGGGGGAACAGAGTTGGTAAACGTGTTACTTGCCTACAAAGAGCTTACAGCCTAGGGGGGAGACAGATATTAAAATAAATTACAGATATGTACATATCAATCAATTATACTTATTGAACATTTATTACTAGGTGCACAGCACTTAACTAAGTGCTTGTGAGAATACAATATACCAGAAGTGGTAGTCCTATGGAGCTGAAGCTGGGGTGAATAAAGAGTACAAATCCAAGTGCAAGGGTGATGCAGAAGGGAGAGGGACTGGGAGAAATGAGGCTTAGAGAAGGTCTCTTGGAGGAAATGTTATTTTAATAGGGCACTGAAGGTGAGGAGAGTGATCATCTGTTAGATATTAAGAGGGAAGAAGTTCCAGGCCAGAGTAAGGATACGGGTGAGGGGTTGGTTGTGAGATAAATGGGATAGAGGTACAATGAGTAGATTGGCATTAGAGAAGCAAAGAATCAGGGCGGTTTGTAGTAGGAAATCAGAGATAAGAAAGGGGGCAAGCTGACTGAGTGCTTTAAAGCCTTTGGTAAGGAATTTCTGCTTTATGCAGGGGTTGATGGGGAAGCTCCTCTAGACTGTAAGTTCATCAGACTGTAAGTTTGTTGATGGCAGGGAATGTGATTTTTCATTGTTATATTGTACTCTCCCAAGTGCTAAGTAAAGCACCCTGAACACATTAAGTGCTCAGTTAATACGATTGAATTTATGAATAAATGAACTACCGGAGTTTCTTGAGGAAGTGGGTGGACATGGAATGAACACTTTTTTAGAAAAATGATTCAGACAGTGCAGTGAAGTTTGGACCGGAGTGGGGAGAGTCAGGAGGCAGTATTTAACAGAGAAAGAGAGGGACGAGACAGAGCCCTGAAGCTCCTGGGATGGGATGCTCCTTGCCTCAGGATTATTATTATCATCATTATCATTGTCCTTAGCATTGTGTCTCTAGGCTCTGTGCTCTCCAGAGACACAGATCTGGTCAGGCCAATTCTCTCCCTGCCCTCCCTGCTGCTTCCAAATGCAAGAGGGTATTGTCCTGTCAGAATGATTATTTGGGATGTCACTGTAAGCGGGGGGTTAGGGGAAATAGGGAATTGGTTGAGGAGGGGATAGCCCCCATGGCTCTCCAAGGTGCTTAGTCCTCCACTCTGTTCCAAAGAAATCCCAGCATCCTTAGCAGTGCCCTCTCCCAACCAGGAGCTACAGTAACCCCAGGATGCCCATCAATTCATGGATCTCCCATGACGACCCTGGGAATTCAGGATCCAGAGTCATCCCTGGTGCCCAGGCTCAAAAGGAGCTTCCTGGTCCCTCTGAGGGTTCTGCCCGCCTGTCGGCTCCTGAGTCCGGCGGGGGGTCCCCTGGGCTCCGTCTCCCCAGGCATGTAAGCAGCTGAGAGACGAATGAAGCTAATCTCAGGGATTAGTTCCTCGGGCAGAAGTAACACTGACTATATTACCTCAATTTCCTGAATCAGCATTTCTGACATAGACTGTTGATGATGTGGAGAGGGGGAGAAGACTGAGGGGTGGGATGGGGGAACGGGGGTGGAAGAAGCACATCTTTCTATCCTGAGGAGATGAACGTAGGAGTGAAGAGGGAATGCAGAAAGCAAACCACTCCTTCTCCCTAGCTCATGTAAACCTTCATACATACAAAGCAGTGTTGCTTAGTGGAAAGGCCATGGGCTTGGAAGTCAGAGGACTTGAGTTCTAATCCTGACTCCACCTCCAGACTGTGAGCGCATTCTGAACAGGGAATGTGTCTGTTTGTTGTTGATTGTACTCTCCCAAGAGCTTAGTACAGTGTTTTACACACAGTAAGCACTCAATAAATATGATTGAAAGAATAAAAAAAGACATGCGTGCCGTGTGAACTTGGGCAAATCACTTCTCTGTGCCTCAGGTTCCTTATCGCTAAAATGGGGATTCAATATCTGTTTTGTCTCCAGGTTAGACTGTGAGCCCAATGTGGAATATGGACTGTGTACAACCTGATTATCCTGTATCTACCACAGTGCTTAGTACAGTACTTGGTATGTAGCAAGTGCTTAACAAATACCATAATAATAATAATGATATTGGTATTTGTTAAGTGCTTAGTATGTGCCAGGCACTGTACTAAGCACTGGGGTGTATTCATTCATTCAATCATATTTATTGAGTGGTTACTGTGTGCAGAGCACTATACTAAGCACTTGGGAAGTCCAAATCGGAGTTACAAGCAAATTGGGTTGGACACAGTCCCTGTCCCACATGGGGCTCACAATTTCGAACCCCATTTTACAGATGAGGTAACTGAGGCCCTGAGAAGTGAAGTGACTTGCCCAAGGTCACACAGCAAACAAGTGGTGGAGCCAAAATTAGGACCCATGATCTTCTGACTCCCGGGCCCATGCTGTATCCATTACGAATTGATAATAATAATAATAATAATAGTGTGTGTCTGTGTGCACAAATACAGCATACAGGTGTACACACCTAGCCACCCCTTGACTTCAAAGATGGCATTTATTGAGCACTTACAATTCGTGCAAGTGATTGTGACTCGAGACGGAAATGGAAGCCACACTGATTGTCCCAGTTTGTACAGGTAAAGAGAGTTCCCTCATGTGTGGCTGCACTTAACACCCACCCTGGACTATGGTCTAATGGACAGAGCTTAGGCCTGGGAGTCCGAAGGATCTGGGTTCTAATCCAATCTGACAAACCTGTATCTACCCCAGCACTTAGTACAGTGTCTGACGCATAGTAAGCACAAAATAAATACCATAAAAAAAGGAAGGAGCACGTCTGAGATTTGAAGCTAACAAATCTCCCCAGACAGGGGCCAACTCCAGGACGGGGTGGGGCAGTCGCTCCCACAGGGCTTTACTCGTTGCGGTGGAGTCATGGTTCTCTCTCCACAACATTTGAAGCTGGACTACCAACATTGCTCGTCGCTGACCTCCCACCAAAACTTCGCGATCACAATCCCCCCGCAAACTGGGTCTTTCTGATCCATCAATGCCTGTCAGCCTCTCCCAAACCTTCTCCCCACCCAAAAATCTCTGTACCTTTTCACATCTGCACTTAGCTCTCCAACTAATCTGGTTTTCTTAAAATGGGGAGTCTTGAAGAGGACTGGAGAAAGATTGGGGCTGCTGAGTTCATAGGAGCTCCTGGCTTTTCTCTCTGCTCCATTCCCCACCCCACCCCTTCCTTTCTCTGCCCTCCCAAGAGCATCACCATTCTCATCCCCCCAAGAAGGCCTGGAAAAGAGCAGATCATGGAAGCCATTACCTGGGGCTCTGGGCCACATCATCGTAACCAACAGACAATTAGTCTCCTTCCAATCAAAACCTTATTGAAGGCACATCTCCTCCAAGAGGCCTTCCCTAAGCTCTCTTTTCCTCTTCTCCCACTCCCTTCTGCATCACCCTGACTTGCTCCCTTTATTCAATCCCCATCCCAGCCCCAAAGCACTTCTGAATATATCTGTAATTTATTTATTTATATTAATGTCTGTCTCCCCCTCTAGACTGGAAGCTCCTGTGGTCAGGTAATGTGTCGGTTTATTGTTACATTGTACTTTCCCAAGTGCTTAGAACAGTTCTCTGTACATAATAAGCACTCACTAAATCTGATAGACTGACTGGCTGATCTCAGAGGCTGGGAGGCTGACAGTCTCCCAAGGCCCAATTCTCTTGGAGTCAGGAGCATTACCCAGACTGGAGGCTGACTCTCCTGGAGTCAAAACTCCCAACCACCTCTCCAGCACATCTTTGGTTAAAGGACTGCTTGGAAAAAATCAGAGAAAAGAGAGGCTGGGCTGTGTCCAAAGGATGCCCCTACTCTTTCTCTACTTTCCCTGGCTGCCTGAAGCAATGGCAGGATTGACAGAAGGGAGAGAGGCAGAAGATGCTGAGAGCAGGGTTCCCACTGTCTCTCTCCATCACCTGCTCTTCCAACTACTTCCTCTCCCCCTTTTCCTCCTCCCAAGATGGGGCAGGGGTTATCTTGGCTCAGGATCTGATCAAAGCCTGTTCAGGATGGGAGGTGACAGATTCCTATTAGGCGGGAAAGGAGCACTGGCAAGAGAGGAAATGCACATGTTCAGCAGAGACTTTTCTGGGCCTGATCTAACAGGGAAAAAAGTGAAAATTTGAGTCAGTGCTGTAAACCAGACCACTGCCTCCCATGCACCAGGTGCAGGCTGGACGGAGAGTGAAACCAGGGAGGACCACCATTTCAGGGGAAAGCAGCCAGGACAGAGGGAGGTAGAGGACTGGGAAATGCAGGCGAGAGAAATGCAGGGGGAAAAGGAGGGCAAAATCCACCATGATGAAGCAGACGTCTCTGTTTCCTCCATTTCCACCCTGGCTTTCCTCCCCCATCTCCTCTTCCCATGATGCTCCAGGGAGCCTCTTAGCCCCAGAGTTAAATTAATCAACAGGATTAGGTGGAATCGGCTCCAGCGGGGCCCTTCTGGGTGAGGATCAGCCCTGCTTGCTCCAGAAGGGCCAGTCAGCTGCCTTTCACTGAAGCACCTCACTGCTGGCTGGAAGGAGGGTTCTCCAGCAGGATCGGGCCTGAGAGCGCATTCATTAAGGAAGCACCCAGATCTGAGTGAGGTTTGTGAGTTTGTGTGTGTGTTTGTGTGTGTGTGTTTATGGGTCTGTCTGTTCCCATCTGTATGTGTTCATGTGTCTGTGTTCAGGTGTGCACGGGTGGATGTGCTTGCAGGTGTGCAGGGTTGTGAGTGCATGGGTGTGCAAGTGCGTGCAGGTGTGGATGAATTTATGGACATCATGGGTGGAGGTGTATTCCAGAATATGCAGGTGTGCATGGCTGTGTGTGTGCAGGTAGGTTCACATGTATGCAGGCATGCATGGGTGTCTGTAAGTGTGTGCAAGCACACACGTGTGTATGTGCTTTTCTCTCCATGTCTTGCAGCTGGCTCCCTTTCTCCCCTTTTCACTGACTCCCAAAATGGACTATATAAAAATCCTGGTGGCCGAGGAAAACAGCCTCCTGTAAACCACATCCTTCCCTCCCATTGGAAAGCTGTGAAAGAACCACCTCCTCCAGGAGGCCTTCCCAGACTAATCCTGCTTGAAGGAACAGTCACTCCAGTTCCACCCCCTGACTTGTTTAGCCCATACCTGGGGAAAGAGCATAGCCTAAGGAAAGAGCACAAGCCTGGGAAACAGAGGTTCTGGCTTCAAATCCTGGCTTTGCCATTTGCCTATGGAACCTTAGGAAAGTCACTTCTCTGGACCTCAGTTTCCTCATCTTTAAAATGGGGATTCAATACTTGCTTTCCCTCGCCCTTACATTGTGGGACAGGTACTGACCCTAAACCTGATTGCTTATCTTGAATCTACCCAGGCACTTAGTATGGTTCTTGTCACATAGTAAGCCCT
Source organism: Tachyglossus aculeatus (assembly GCF_015852505.1). Classification (NCBI taxonomy): domain Eukaryota; kingdom Metazoa; phylum Chordata; class Mammalia; order Monotremata; family Tachyglossidae; genus Tachyglossus; species Tachyglossus aculeatus. Next base: position 57,260,081 of record NC_052070.1, on the reverse strand, counting down.
TGAATACCACAGTTGCCATTATTATTACTTCCCACCATCTCAGACACAACAAGCAAGGGGTTTCCTCAGGATTCTCATCCCTTTAAAAGTCTCTCAGTTTCTCTCCATTCTGTCTCTGCCTCACCTCTTCTCTCTTTGCCTCTCAGCCTTTCTCCTACTATCTCTGTCTCTTCCTCCATCTCTTTTTCCCTTCTCCTCCACCCCCTCTCCATTTCTTTCTCTTCTCCCATCCCCACTTTTATTACAGTTTAACATAGTCTGCAGTGTGAAGCCGTAGCAGAGAAACGAATCCCGTAATAGTTCATATGCGTTTTAATCAAGTAATTCGGGCAAAGCAGAATGATAGTGAAGGTTGGTAGGGTGTCCCTGAATACCAAACAGACCGGGTAGCAGGCCCAGGAAAATGGAAAAGTCATTTACAGCTCAGCTGGGGACCGCGGCGCTCTGCAAAGCATTAGTTTGGGCGCCTCAGAAGACGCGCCTTTGTGATTTTTATTCAGGCCCCGAACTGGTCGGCTGGAACGGAACCAGCGCTCGAGGTAATGTCCATGATGGACTCTACAACTTGAAATCAGCACTAACAATGAGGCTGGGGGAGGGGACAGGGGACGCCCACCTCATGGGGTGCTCCAGACTCGGCGTTCCCCTCAGAGTGGGAGAGCGACCGCTCACAGGAGGGGTGCGGGGCAGGCGGTGTCCTGCTGAGAAGGTTGAACCCAACAGAGACATGAGGCCGAAATAGAGCCTAAACTACCTGCAATGGAAGCTCAGAGGAGCAGTGTGGCCTAGTGGATAGAGCACAGGCCTGGGAGGACCGGGGTTCTAATCCCGGCTCTGTCACTTGTCTGCTGTGTGACCTTTGGCAAGTCACTTCTCTCTGCCTCAGTTACCTCATCTGTAAAATGGTGATAAAGACTGTGAGCCCCGTGTGGGATGTGGATTGTGTCCAACCTGGTTATCTTGCATCTACCCCAGAGCTTAATATAATGTGTGGCATATAGTAAGCACTTAACAAATATCTGTGTGCTCTGCACACAGTAAGTGCACAATGAATACGATTGAATGAATGAATGAATATCATTTTAAAAAATGGAGTCCAATGTGTGGGTAACATGAACACTGAGGCCTAGAATGCAAAGCTTATCCTTTGTCCAGGCCGCAGATCTAGCTGCTCAGCCAATAACATTGATTGATCTTACTTGGGATGGGGGGTGGCTTGGACCCCCAGACAACAGCTTCTCCAGCCTCCCTGCTTCTGAAGCCCAAATGATCTGGTTTCTCCACATCACCCCAGGTCAGGAGAGGCCCCTTTCACCTTACCTGGCCTTGGTCAAGAAGAGTCCTGTGGGAAGGTGGGAGGCAAAGATAACTCCATGTTCTTAGGATGGACTCCATCTCAGACCAAGATTCTGTCCTCCCCTGATTCCATTCCTGCCCTGTTCAATTCTTCAGTTCTTCAATAAGCTCATTGTGGTCAGGGAACATGTCTGTCAACTCTGTTGCATCATACTCTCCCAAGCTCTGAGTACAGTGTTCACTATATAATAAGTCCTCAGTAAATGCCACTGATGATACTCCCCTGGGAGAAGATCTGATCCAAAAGGGTGAATGGTTGGGCTTGACTGCCTCTGTCACTTGGCAGGAAAGGGTTTAATTTGCTCCAAGCTTCGCTCCCTAGACGTCTTTCCCACCTCCTTCTGCTTATCTCAAAGGAAGAGCCCTCCTCCTTAGCTTCTTCAGGGCAGGACACTGAGCTATCAATGGGTGGGTACGGCATGTTCTAGTAAAAAGACCATGTGCTTGGGAGTCAGAGGACCCTCTCTAGACTGTAAGCTTGTCATGGGCAGGGAATGTGTCTGTTTATTGTTATATGGTACTCTCCCAAGCACTTAGTACAGTGCTCTGCACACAGTAACCGCTCAATAAATACAACTGACTGACTGACTAACCTGAGTTCTACTCCCGACCTGCCACTTACCTGCTGTGTGACCTTAGGCAAGTCATTTCACTTCTCTGTGCTTCAGTTTCCTTAGCTGTAAAATGGGATAAAATATTTGTTCTCTTTCCTACTTAGACTGTGAGCCCTATGAGGGACAGGGACTATGTCTGGATTGATTGTCTTGTATCTATCCCAGTGTTTAGTACAGAGCTTGACACAGAGTAAATACTTAACAAATAATAATAATAATGATGGTATTTGTTAGGCAGTTATTATGTGCCAAGCACTGTTCTAAGCCCTGGGGTAAATACAAGGTAGTCAGGTTGTTCCTCGTGGGGCTCAAAGTTATGAGGTAACTGAGGCACAGAGAAGTTTAGTGACTTGCCCAAAGTCACACAGAAGATAAGTGGTAGAGCCAGGATTAGAACCCATGACCTCGCTGTTTCCACTAAGCCGTGCTGCTTATTATTACCCCTGAATGATGCTGTTATAGCCCAGGGGGCTGAGGCACATTCTAACACAGCGAGACCTCCAGACTGAACTGCTGCAAGAAAATGCTTTGGTTGTCCTTCAAGAAACAGAGGGACAAAGCTTGTTTTGGGCAGGGAACAGGACTACCAACTCTATTTTATTGTATTCTCTCAAGTGCTTAGTACAGTGCTCTGCACACAACAAGCACTCAATAAATGCCACTGATTAATTGACAGTGCCACAGTGGGAGAACTGCCAGGTCAGTCCTGGGACACCTACCAAGGTAGGAAGCCTTAAACCATGGGCCTTCCAAATTGTCAAAATAGTTGAGGGCTTAAAAATATAAATTGGTCTGAATTATCTGGAAGATTCGAAACCCTAAAAAAGTGCAAATGGCTGAAACAGCCTATCCAGGGAAAAGGGTGTTGTGACAGCTTGAAATATCCAAATAGTATGCACTTGTGAAGTTAACCCAATCAAACTAAAGTTCACCCAATCAGATCTGCCATTTGAGGCCATCTGGGCTCTCTCTATGAATGGAAGGGTTGGTTTCATTGGTTTGAGACAGAAGCTAAAGTCCACCTCTTCTTGACTTTTAACTTTGGCTATTGGAGGCCAAAAGGAAGACACAAGGAGGCCTGAAGTACTTAGGACAGTACTCTGTACATGGTAAGCGCTCACTAAATACCACTGATTGATTGATTGACTTTTGGTAACCAGAGGAAGAGCGGAACATCTCACTGTCCTTTCTCAGACCTGGAACTCTCTCCCCCTCTGTATGTGCCAGATCACCACTCTCCCCACCTTCAAAGCATTATTAGGTTTGCATCTTCTCCAGGCAACCTTTCTCAATTGAGTCCTTTTTTCCCCCGACTCCCGCTCCCTTCTGCATACTTATGCACTCAGATCTGTACGCTTTGAGCACTTGATATTCCACAGCCCCACAGCACTCTGGTACACATCCGCAATTTAGACTAAGCTCGCTGTGGGCAGACAACATGTCGACAAACTCTGTTGTGTAGTACTTTCCAAAGTGCTTAGTACAGTGCTGTGCACACAGTAAGTGTTCAATCAGTATCATTGATTGACTGATTGATTGAAAAGACCTGCTCTGTGAAGGGCTCCAGTCCACATTTCCTTTGAGGCACAACTACTCTCTAGAAATTCTCTAGAGGGAACGGCACATCTTAACTCCTCAACCCAAACATTCACTGGTCTCTGGAGAATTCAGATTTTTAAAAGGAGCTAGAGCTTTTAACAAGAGCATACTCTCTAGAGGCAAATTCCTTGGATGGCTTGAATGCTGTAGTAGATGGGTCAAAGGTGAATTTTCCCCAGACCCTTCCGCACCTTTTGACCTCCCTCCCCCAGGCCATGCCTTCTTGTTCTGTTGACTCAAAACAGTCTTAGAGCCCCACCAGGACTCATTCTATCTACCTCTTCACCTTCAGATTCAAGGACTTCAATCAGCTCTCTTGTCCCTTACCTATCCTTCCTCCTCACCTTCTTCAACCCAACCCCTAAATTTATCTCCTCTCATCCCACCCTCCTCACTCTCCCTTTCATTCATTCATTTATTCAGTCGTATTTATTGAGCATTTTCTGGGTGCAAAACACTGTACTAAGTGCTAGGGAGAGTACAATGTAACAGTGAAATTCTCCAATGCCCTGCTATGGGGCAAGGAAGATTCAGATGCTGGTGGTATCAAATATTTCTTTCTGCATCAGATATTTAAAAGACATCTAGAAGACTGTTGAAAATGCAACTGAGACTTTTTCCTCTTGGCTGGGTCATCATAACACTATGTTATGAAATATCTGGACAGTGTTAACAGCCATGGGAAAACATTTAGTACATATTTACTATTCCTTTTATTTCATTAATGATGTGCATATAGCTTAAATTCTATTTGTTCTGACGATTTTGACACTTGTCTACATGTTTTGTTTGGTAGTCTGTCTCCCCCTTCTAGACTGTGAGCCCATTGTTGGGTAGGGACCATCTCTATATGTTGCCAACTTGTACTTCCCAAGCGCTTAGTACAGTGCTCTGCACACAGTAAGCACTCAGTAGATATGATTGAATGAATGAATGAATGAACGAACAGACACATTCCCTGCCCACAGCAAGCTCTCTTGCCATCAACACCTTGCTCACGTCTTTCCTCCTGCCTGGAGCTCCAACTCGACTTGCCTATATCCACCCCAGTGCTTAGTACAGTGCCTGGCACATAAGTGCTTAACAAATACCACACAATTATTATTAATTCCTTTCCCTCTCACGTTTTTTTTTTTGGCATTTGTTAAGTGCTTGCTATGTGCCAGGCACTGTTCTAAGCATTGGGGTAGATAAAAGGTGATCAGATTGGAGACAGTCCATGTCGCAAATAGGGCTCACTGTCTTAATCCACATTTTGCAGATGAAATAACTGAGGCACAAAGAGGTTAAGTGATTTGCTCAAGGTTGCAGCAACCAAGTGGTGGAACTGGGACTAGAACTCAGGTCCTCCTGTCTTCCAGGCCCATGCTCTATCCACTAGGCTCTGCTGCTTCTCATCTGACAGTTGGCCACTCTTCCCATTGTCAAAACCCTAATAAATGCCCATCTCCTCCAGAAAAACTTTCCTGACTAATCTCTCATCTCCCCATCCCATTTTCCCTCCCTTCTTCATCACCTATGCACTTGGATCCTCACACCTTAAGCACTTACTCACACCAAACCCACCCCTAGAACAATTATAACAGCACTTAGCCTTATATTCCCTATCATAATCTTAATGTCTTTTTATCCCCCTAGAATGTAGGCTCCTTGAGGGCAAGAATCCTATCTACTACCTCTATTGAACTCTCCTAAGCACTTAGTACGGTGCTCTCTATAGGCGGTAAGAGCCCAATAAATATTAGCTGATGGATTGTTTGATAGAAGAGAAATCCATCCAAATGCTCCAAGTGTAAGGAGAAACCAAACAGATGAAATTCCATCTGTTCAAACTCCACTCCCCCAACCTCCACCAAGTCTGCACATTTTTATTTGGACGATTTGTGGACCCTTTGGCCTGAATTATCATCAGCAGTATTCTCATCAATGGAATTTATTGAGTGCTTACTATCCACAGAGCACTGTACTAAGCACTTGGGAAAGTAAAATACAACAGAATTGTAGACATGTTCCCTGCCTACAACGAGCATGCAGTCTAGAGGGATGTGGGTTTTCAGAGAAAATAGGGGGACAATTGTGAGAACAAGGCAACTGAGTCTATAGGGTAGTTTTTCTGAGTTTGAGTTATTCAGAGAATTGGCTCAGGTAGAACTGAACAGAAGGTAAGTTTTGTTAGCAGCTCTAAAAACAGGTCCCTGTCCTGGAAATTCACCAGAAACAGGATGTAAACCCAGACCCGTGGGACTGTCCAATCACTCAGTGCCCAGCTAGCAATGAAAAGAAAAGCAAGAAATTAAAGGTGGGAGGGAGAGAGAGACAGAGAGAGAGACTGAGAAGTAGAGAAAGGACCAGAAAATGCTGTGCATTCGCTCTGTTGACCTGAAAGTGCAGATGGAATAGCCATCAACTCCCTGGCCCCTTTCCTTCCCTTTCAACTTTCCTTACTGCCTTCCCTCCTCCCCTCCTCCTTGCCTTCCTTTGGATTTAGTTTGGCCTTTTAACGTGCCCCTAAGGTACTGAGTCCCCATGTCCTGAGCCCTTCAAGACAGCTGTGAAGTCCATTAAAGTCCCCTGCCCCTTTAAAATCCCTCACTCCTTGGAGGGGAGGGAGGTCAAAGGAAGGGGGGAGACAGAGGTTGAGTCGAGGGGGCAGGCAAAGAGCTGAATCCTGCACCTAAATGCCAAGTCTCCAGTTTCCTCTAGCAGGAGACCCATCGCCGGGACCTTTCCCTACCCTTGCCCTTAGGAGCAGGTTTCCCACTGAGAGCCTGTCCAGGAGGAATGGAAGGAGGAGATGGGGATTAGAAGAGTGGGTGGGGAGCAAAGACAAGGAAAATGTTCTAAGACTTTGGACTGCTATGGCTGTTCCACTGAACGTTAAAGAGTTATGGTAATATGGTAGCTTTTTTTACTGTAACCGAAAGAAGTCGGCTCCCACTCAAGTCCTCCTGAAAAAATCCCCACAACCTGCAGGGTGGTTTGGATGAAATAAAAATATCACTAACACTGAGTGGACCCCCAGAGGAGTCCCAGTCAGGTACTAATCCGCAGCTGTAAATCTGTGTGTCATAGCCTAATGGAAAGAGCATGGGCCCGGGATTCAGAGAGCCTGGGTTCTAATTCTGCCTTTGCCACTTGTCTGCTGTGTGGCCCTGAGAAAATCACTTAACTTCTCTGGGCCTCAGACTGAGAGCCTCATTGGGGACCTTGTATCTTGTATCTACCACATTGCTTAGTGTGGTGCTTGGCATCTAGTAAGTGCTTAACAAATACCACAGTTATTATTCTGAAAGCCTAACAGGAGCAAGAAATTCTTCCCTGCTCACCAAAAGGCTTGCATTCTAACAGGAGAGACAGCCCTAAAACTAGGGACACCGTCGAATCAGAATATATAACAATTGTAAGTTTAAGCAACTTATATAAATGCCAAAGTGCATGCATTGATGTGCATGGGTGTGTGTATGCTAGCATGTGTCCTCATCCCTCCAGGTTTACATTTCTGTCACTCTCCATTGTCACTGAAAATAGGAGCAGCAGAGAGGACTTTTTTTTATAATGGGCATTTGTTAAGCACTTACTATGTACCAGGCACTGTCCTAAGTGTTGGGATAGATTCAACAAGCTAATCAGGAGGCCTTCCCAGACTGAGCCCCCTCCTTCCTCTCCCCCTCACCCCCCTCTCCATCTCCCCCATCTTACCTCCTTCCCTTCCCCACAGCACCTGTATATATGTATATATGTTTGTACATATTTATTACTCTATTTATTTATTTTACTTGTACCTATCTATTCTATTTATTTTATTTTGTTAATATGTTTGGTTTTGTTCTCTGTTTCCCCCTTCTAGACTGTGAGCCCACTGTTGGGTAGGGACTGTCTCTGTATGTTGCCAACTTGTTCTTCCCAAGCGCTTAGTACAGTGCTCTGCACACAGTAAGCACTCAATAAATACGATTGATTGATTATAGTCCCTGTCCCACATGGAGCTCACAGTCTCAATCCTCATTTTACAGGTGAGGTAACGGAGACCCAGAGAAGTTAAGTGACTTGCCCAAGGTCACACAGCAGACAAATGACAGAGGTAGCATTAGAACCCAGGTCCTCTGACTCCAAGACCCCTGCCCTATCCACTAGGCCACAGAGTGGGAGGCATTTAGTGTAGACTCCAGAAAGTTTTACCTGACTGCTAGATAAAAAAACCTGGCCTTCCCTGACTAAGCCCTCTTTTCCTTTTCTTCAACTCCCTTCTGCATTGCTTTGACTTGCTCCCTTTATTCATCCCCCCTCCCTGCCCCACAGCACTCATGTACATATCTGTAACATTTATTTATATTAATGTCTGTCTCCCCGTCTAGACTTTAAACTCACTGTCAGCAGGGAAGGTGTCATATTGTCGTATTGTACTCTCCTAAGTGCTTAGTTACAGTGCTCTGCACAGAATAATTGCTTAATAAATACAGCTGACTCAGAGTGTCTTGGCTCCTGCAGGCTCCAGATCTTCTGGGCAGCCCACCGCCACTGGCAGCAGGTTCATTCATTCATTCATTCATCCATTCATTCATTCAATTGTATTTGAGTGCTTACTGTGTGCAGAGCACTGTACTAAGCGCTTGGGAAGTACAAGTTGGCAACATATAGAGAAGGTCCCTACCCAACAGTGGGCTCACAGTCTAGAAGGTCTACCCCAAGGACCAGCCAGCACCTGGGTAACAGTGCCCTGCCCCTGGGCAGCGAGGCCCAGGACGATGATCCAAGCCCCGGCTTGCTGCCGCCAACAAGTGTTTGGTGGGGAAAGAGTAACCCAGGCCTTGGCTGTCGGAAGGAGACCTGATGCAGTGGGAACAGAGGAATCCTTATCACCTCAAGACATCAGGAACTGGAGACTTTCAGAGCTACTCCGGGGCAGACTCTGTTATTCTTGAAAAGCAACAAGAGCTTTGAGCCGACCTCCCGGCTCACCCCTGGCCATTTCACCAGACACCGAAAGTGAGGCAATTAAACTTTGGCAGCAGTGAGAGTCTCTACTGTTCCGTGGTTTTGAACGGCAGCACAGGATTCCTGAACTCCAGAAGTCACTGGTGCCACCCTCCAGCTTCTTAAAACTTCTGGGGAAGCCCCCAGACCCCATCTCGCCTGTCTTCTACCCAGCCTGTCCAATGGCTTCAGGCTCACTGATGATTAGTGGACCCTCAGGGATTTATAGCTGATCAGTTTCCTCATCTTTCTAATATATATTAATGTCTGTCTCCCATTCTAGACTGTAAGCTCGGTATGGCTGGGAATGTCTGTTTATTGTTACATTGTACTCTCCCAAGTGCTTAATACAGTGCTCAACACACAGTAAGTGCTCAACATACAGTAAGTGCTCAATAAATATGAATGATTGAATGAATGAACAAAAACCTTATTCTTCTAGTATTTAAGAATCAGCACACCTAACAATGCTTTGTCAAAAGTTTGCAGCCCACAATTCACAGACAAGGGGCCTAGCACCAAGACATTACAATGTTTAATTCCTTGTGAACACTCTACCAACTCTACTGTACTCACCCAAGTACTTAGTATAGTGCTCTGCACACAGAAAGCCCTCAATAAATACCATTGATTATAAATGCCTTTTAGATAAATAGATAATATTTATATTATTAAATATAAAGGTATTTAGATAAATACCTTTTAGACTGTGAGCCCACTGTTGGGAGGGACTCTCTCTATATGTTGCCAATTTGTACTTCCCAAGCGCTTAGTACAGTGCTCTGCATGTAGTAAGCGCTCAATAAATACGATTGATTATGATGATGATTGATTAATTGATGGATTTTAGACCAGGGTCAACAACCGTTTTATCCCTGAATGCCAACTTCAGGATTGAGATATGTCCTTGGGGCATTTTGACAAAAGAAAGGAGGGCATGGGAGTGAAAGAGGATAGGTAGGAAAGGGAGTGGGAGAGGAGGAGAGGAAAAAGGTGAAAGCATGGGGGAAACAGAAGAGGAGTGGGGAAGGTCTTACTGGGAGAGGGGTGGGGACTATATGAGTAAATACACAAATTGTATCCAATTCAGCCAACTCAAGCTGGACCCTATGACTAGCCAGTGGCAGAACACACTGAGAAGCAGCATGGCTTAGTGGATAGAGCATGGGCCTGGGAGACAGAGGACCTAGGTTCTAATCCCGGCTCAACCACTTGTCTACTGTGTGACCTTGGGAAAATCACTTCACTTCTCTGTACCTCAGTTACCTCATCTACAAATTGGCGATTAAGAGTGTGAGCCCCATGTGGGACATGGATTGTGTCCAATCTTGTATTTACCCCAGTACTTAGTACTGTGCCTGGTACATAGTAAGCACTTAACAAATACCATAAAAAAAACCCCAGGTGTTCTGTCTCCCAGGAGTCAGAACTCCTCCAACTACCAGATCAGATATCCACCAGAAGCACTAGAGAAGCAACAGGGCCTAGTAGAAAGAGCATGTGCCTGGAGTCAGAGTACCTGGGTTCAAATCCTGCCTCTCTCACTTGCCTGCTTTGTGACCTTGGGCAAGTCACTTAAGTTCTCTGTTTCCTTATGTAGAAAATGGGAGTGAAATTACTGTTTTTCCTCTCTCTTCAAAAGTGAACCCCATGAGGAACAGGAACTTCTTCTGACCTGATTCTCTTGTATCAACCTCAGCACCAGATACAGTTCTTGACAGCGAGGGCTTAATAAAAACCACTATTATGATTATGATTATTATCATTATCAGAATTCTGCTCTGGACCAAATGATTTTCAATAGTATTGGAACTATCCTTGGTTAATCCTCTGCCTTCAGCTGTAGACTCGATACAGGGGGTTGAATGAGAAACCAACTTACCCACCCCCTTCCATCTTTCCATCCTTCACTATCACTTGCAAGAAGAGAGAGTGGGCATTGAGGTCTTGCCCTTGAAAAACAAAACTGTTGGAATGGACAATGAAGTCTTAATTTTATTTAAACAGAGAGAGAGAGAAAGGGAGGAAGCTAGCGAATGAGAGAGAGAACATGAGAGAGAAGTGAGTGGGAGAGAGAGAGGGGTGAGAAAGAGAGAATGCAGTCTGAATGGGGCCAGAGCTAGTCACTTCAATCAGTGACTCCCTGGCAGCAATTTAGTCAATTTGGCAAATGAAAGCTGCATTAACTCTAAGTCTCAGGAACTCTTTAAGTACCTAGTACAGTGCTCAGCATACAGAAAATGCTCAATAACTACTATTGATTGGTTGATTGATTATTTAAGTACAGGAACAGATTTAAGCAATGGTCCTCTTGTGGGTGGGAGAATTCAAACGTCCCTCATTGGCAGGGACTACCTCCATCCCCTAACAAAATAAAAGCCTCTAATTCTCAATTCAAAGCCCACCTCCACCAGGAAGATTTCCCTGGTTGACCAGACTGATTTCCCCCACTACCCTGCTGAATTCTTTCTTGTAGCCAGGAATAGACCAATCGCTGATCCCCTAAATCTGTCTTGACACTCTTCAGTTAAGATCCCTGCTTATTCTCAAAGCACATAAATCAACTAAATCCTGCAGGTAGAGGGTCATGAGAATGAAAGGAAGATACCAGCCCCCAAAGATGCTTTTCTCTTCTCACCCAACCCCTTCGTCCTGTATGAGTCATTGGCATTGTATCCTCCTTTGCCTATGCTCTTTCTTACCGTCACCCTGGGGAGTTTTTTGATCAATGGAGAAACTGAGGCAGAGAGAGACTAAAAATCAATTAATGGTATTTATTGACCACTTACTCTGTGCCGAGCACTGCACACACTGCTTGGGAGAATACAATCTTTTCCCTTCATATCTGAAAGACCACCACTCTTTCCACCTTCAAAGGCTTTCTAAAATCACAACTCCTCTGAGAAACCTTCCTGGACTAAGCCTTCTTTTCCCCTCCTCCCTCTCCCTTCTGCATCACCCATGTACTTGGATCTGTACCCTTTAAGCACTTGATATTCATCCCATCCTCTCATTCCCAGCACTTACATACCAATCTGTAATTAATTTTAATGTCTGTCTCCATCTCTAAACTGAAAGCTCCTGGTAGGCAGAGAGCATGTCAAACAACTCGGTTGTACTGTATTCTCCGAAGCTTGTAGTACAGTGCAATGAACACAATAAGTGCTCCATAAATGTCACTGATTAATTGCAATCTATCTCTACCTTTCTACCTTCTCCCTACCCCTTCAAATCTGACAACCCACCACTCTCCCCACCTTCAAAACCACATTAAAATCACAACTTCTCCAAGAGGCCTTCCCTAAACTCTCATTTCTCCTATCCTCCCTCCCCTCTGCATCACCTATGTACTTGGCTGTGTACCCCTTAAGCAGTTTGATACTCATTCTAGCCCCACAGGACCCCAGCCCCACAAGACTGATGGACATATCCTTATGCTTTACTCTTATCCCTATGGATAATTGATTTTAATGTTATATTGTACTCTCTCAAGCGCTTGGTGTAGTGCTTTGCCCACAGTAAGTGCTCAATAAACACAATTGAATGAATGAATGAATGTCTGTCTAAACTCCTTGTGGACAGGAATTCTGTCTACCAATTCTATTGTATTATACTTTCCTAAGCACTTAGTACAGTGTCCTATACACTGTAAGCACTCAATAAATAACCTTGGTTGGTTTCTATAATGCAATAGGGTTGGTAGAAACTGATCCCTGCCCTCTAGGAAGACTTAGAGAGAGAATGCAAGACCTCCCACTGGCATCCAGATGTGGAACATTGAAGAAAGATGGCTCTGAGGGGAAAGAACAGGACCTTTGATCTCAGGAATGGAGCAAGTACAGTGAGCCCCTGGGCTGGCAGCAGAGGGGACAAGATGGTGGTAAAGGCCTAGAGTGGGACCTGGGGCAGGCTGGGTTGGTCCCCCAACCAGAAGAGTGTAACTTACCAGGCGATGATTCAGCCAGCCAGGCTGCCTTCTCTGTAGCTCCTCTGCCACAGAAAGGTTTCCTACCCCTCTTGCCCTCAATCTATTTTGTCTCTCCCTCTCACTTCTATTTTGTATTTTGTTCCTTGCTTCTCTTTCTCAACTTTTGCCTCCCTTCCTTTTTGCCTTCCCACCTTCCAGGATTAGCTGGCTCTCTTCCTCTCCCTCCTCCCCCAACATTTCCTCTGCTTACTTCCCTCCAATTCTTTTGGCCTCACTTTCCTACCATCCTTCTTGCCATCCCCTCCTCTGATTCCCCTTTTCCTTTCCTGTTCCCACCACCTGTGGTCCTGAAAACAAATGGAATGGGGCGGGGGAGCCAGGCAGCAAGGAAGGCACAGTTCTATTCTGTAGGGAGGTTGGGTGGTCACAAGATGAGGAAACCTTTTTGCTCTAGTCTCTGAGCTGCTGGCATGTCACAGCTATTCAAACCAGGGTGCTTCCAGCCAACCCCTAGACTCTGTAGCATGCCTGCACTCTCCGGGAACTCTCTATCCCAATCTATCTTTCCCTTCCTCTTTTTTCCTCTCCCCTTGTCTCTCTGCCTTTGTGTCTCCTCTCTCTCTCCTTATCTCTCTCTACATCTCTCCACTCTCCCTTTCTTTTCATCTTTCCTCTCTCTCCCTCCCTTTCACTTCATCCCTCCTCTCTCCCTCTCCATTTTCCTCTCCCTTTCTCTTCTCTTCCCTCTCCCCTTCTCCCTCTCTGTCTTCCTCTCACTTTCTCTCTCTCCCCTTCTCTCTCTTCCTTTTTTCCTCTCTCTCTTCTTATCCTTCTCCCTCTCTACCTCTTCCTCTTTTCCTCTCTCCCCCTCTTCTGCTCCCTACCTCTTCCTCTTTAACTCCCACTCTATTCTTCTCTCCAGTCTCCCTCTCCCCACCTCCCCCTTCTCCATCTCTACTTATTCTTCTCTAGCTATCTTCCTCTCCCTTTTTATCTCTCTTTCTCCCTCTTCCTCCACCCCCAGCTCTCTCTCCCTCTGCCTCTCAATTCTGGAGAGGGAGGGGATAAAGGAAAGAAAAGCAAGAGAGGGAAGAGAGACCGAATGGAAGTGACAGAAGAAGGAGAGGAAAAGGGGGCGGGCGGGGGGAGCTGAATGGAGAAGCAGAGAAGAAAGAAAGATATCCCTGAGCTGGAGGGCCTTTATCAGCCCTGTCATCTGCTCCGGCCTGGGGACGCATTGTCCCACCTTGGACAAACCGAAAGGGGGGCGTTTTTGTGCCGATCTCTCTGCCGCTGGCAGGCGCCATAGGGGGCCGTTTAGGGCTGAATGTGTAGCTTGACAGCCCTGCCGAGCCCTGTGTGATATCAATAAAGTCCGACACGTCAACTCTTCAGCATTGCTCATGTGGAAGGTGCGGCTTGAATATTAAAACCCTTAAAGGCCAGGCAGGGGCTGTGGGGGGAGGGAGAACAGAAACCCTGGGTCGGGGAAGGGGAGGGGACCTGAAGAAGCGGGGAGAAGAAGGAGGAGCAAGGGAGGGAAAGCAGAAGGAAGTTTGGGGCGGTTCCAGAGGTTAAGCCAGGCCCACTAGCCTCCCAGCCCAGGGAAGCTGGTTCTGGAGAAGGAAGGGTCTTGGAAAGCATCTAAGGTGACTGGGCCTCCTCGAGGCCAAAGGAAGGGAAGGTCAATAATAATCATTAATAATTGTGGTATTTGTTAAATGCTTACCATGTGACAGGTGCTGTACTGAGCACTGAGAGAGAGACAAGAAAATCAGGTTCCCCATGAGGCTCACAGTCTAAGTAAGAGGGAGAACAGGTGTTGAATTCTCATTTTGCAGATGAGGGAATTGAACTGCAGAGAAGAGACTTGCTCAAGTTTACACAGCAGGAACTTGACCTTTGCTTTTTCCACTAGGCAATACTGCTTCTCAAAGTGGGCAATAGCTCCTTGGCTCTGGCACACTGTCACCTAGTCCAGTTTGGGTGACTGCCCAGATTGGTGTTGGATATGGGGTTGGGGGGAGGGTGTTTGAGTGTGTGTGTGTAGCACTTAGTATGGTGCTAAGCACTTAGTTCAGTGTTCTGCACACAGTAAGTACTCAGTAAATATGTTTGAATGTGTGTGTATATGTGTGTCTCCAAGGGAGAGAGAGATGACACAACTTAGAAACCTCTTCCCAGTCAAAGGAGAGTTCAAAGGAAAAGGAAGGAATGGGGAGGGGGGCAGAAAGGGAGCCTGTTTTAGGATGCCTGGGACAGTAACAGCCTCCACTTTCAAGAGAGAATTCTCCCCCTCTTCCAGTTGCTGCCAGTTAAACTAGAGCAGCTTGAGTAATCACCACGAGTTTATCTGATGTTAGATACACCTCAAAACCCCTTCACTCATGCCACACAAATTAGCATGAGCCCAAGGTCTAGATGAAATCAGGCAGTGGGCCTCAAAGAAGCACAACAAATCCTGCCTCTCCTTTCTCTTCCCTTGTCCTTAGTTCTGCATGGGATTCAGGGTGAGTTTATTGCAAGCAAGTGCTGGGTTCTTGTAGCAAAGGGTGATGGAGAGCAGGAGGAGGAAATTAATTCAGCTGGGGCAGGTGGAGGAAGAGACCGGGGTATGTGTGGGTGGAACCAGAGAATATTTTTCAGGCTGGTGAACATGTGTGCAGGCTGGGAGATTCTTCTGCAAGGCTGCATGAGGCTGATCCCTTGGCCTTTCTAGGCAATGGGAGCCCAGCTGGTACAGAAGAAGACTTGGTTGCACTTGAAAAGGATCAGCTGGGGGTTGGAGAAGGGGTGAAATCAGGCCAGAAGGACTCAGAAGCTGAAGAACTCCCCCCACCCCCTTCCCAACACTTGACTGGACTCCTCAGCCCCAAGCCCGGTGCCTTTATCCAAATGCTCAGCAGGAATAGTCAAGAGCCCTGTTCTTTGAGAAAAACACTGTTAATGAGCAGCTGGAGTTGGGAATCAGGACCCCTGGGTTCAGTCAGGCAGGCAGTCAGCAAATCTTTACCATGTGCCCCATGGGGGAGAGCTCTATCTAAGGTGGCTGCCTAGACCACTATGTTCTCTGAACAATGCCGGTCTCCATCTGCTTCTGTTTCTCCTCCTCTGTTTCTGTAACTATCTTATTTCCCTCTTTGACTGTTTCTGCCTCTCACCCCACCTCTCTCTGAGGGACTCCTTCTCTGCCTCTATGCCTCTAGGTCCCGCAGAGCCTAACTCTGTTTCTGCCTGTCTCTGCCTCCATCCTCCACTCTCTCTCTCAGTACTGAGGCACTTAAGTTACTCACTGCATATTCTAAGTTTATAAACTCCTTAATGAACAACACATCATCGAAGAGTAAGAGTGTTTGTTCAGCGGTCAAGGTCTCAAATGGCAACTGTATCAAAATTTCTTATTTTCAATCAATATTAGTTGGGCACTTATTTGGTGCAAAGCACAAACAGGGTGCTTTTTTAATAGTATTTGTTAAACTCTTACTATGTGTCGGGTACTAAGCACTGGGAAAGATACAGGAAAATTAAATTGGACACAGTCCACGGGGCTCACAGTCTTAACCCCTATTTTACAGATGAGGTAACTGAGGCAACAGAAATGTTGTCACTTACCCAAGGTCACACAGTAGATAAGTGTGAGCAGATTAGAGAAGCAGTATGGGTCAGTGGAAAGAGCACGGGCTTTGGATTCTGAGGTCATGGGTTCAAATTCTGGCCCCGCCACTTGTCAGCTGTGTGACTTTGGGCAAGTCACTTCACTTCTCTGTGCCTCAGTTACCTCATCTGTAAAATGGGGATTAAGACCGTGAGCCCCACATGGGACAACCTGATCACCTTGTAGCCTTCCCAGCACTTAGAATAGTGCTTTGCACATAGTAAGCACTTAATAAATGCCATCATTATTATTATTATGAGTGGCAGAGGTGGGATGAGAACCCAGGTTTTTCTGCCTCCAGGCCCATATGTTATCCACTAGGCCACACTGGTTCTCTACACTTTGGAACCATATACAAGACTGATTGGTGAGTTTATTGATTACTCTGGGCTTTGTAAAAACCCCATCCCTTGAAGGTAAATTTCTTCTGTCACCCCAAAGGCAAGGATGAAGAAATATGGCGAAGTTTTTTTTAGTTTTATGTTTTTAGGGGAGCGGACACTCTCTTAATAGACTTCTTTAAATCAGAGAGAATAATAATAATGATGCCATTTATTAAGTGCTTACTATGTGCAAAGCACTGTTCTAAGCACTGGGGAGATTACAAGGTGATCAGGTTGTCCCACGGGGGGCTCACAGTCTTAATCCCCATTTTATGGATGAGGGAACTGAGGCCCAGAGAAGTTAAGTGACTTGCCCAAAGTCACACAGCTGACAATTAGCAGAGCTAGGATATGAACCCATGACCTCTGACTCCAAAGCCTGTGCTCTTTTCCTCTGAGCCAGGTTATGGTATCACTTCTAGACTGTGAGCCCGTTGTTGGGTAGGGACCATCTCTACATGTTGCAAACTTGTACTTCCCAAGCGCTTTGTACAGTGCTCTGCACACAGTAAGTGCTCAGTAAATGAGATTGAATGTATGAATGAACTTGGTGGACCAATAGGATGGGAGCTTTGCCTGTCTTAAAAAGTCTGAAGAACCAATCAGTGTTACCCCTAGTATCCTTTCCTAGAGGAGCCCTGGGTGGGACATAAAACCATGGCACCACTGGATGTGCCATCCTGCCTTCTACGGATGGGGTGGGGAACCCCTGCTCCAGCATGTTGCCACTGACATTGTTGTTCTCCTGAGACCTAGTGGTTTTTGCAAGGGTTATTTGCTCTGCTAGGACTGAAAGGGAGAGGGGATCCAGGGATCTCACTTTGGGCTAAAATAGCAGAAATATTTCTCTCCTTCTCTCAAGGCCCCTCCCCTGGCAGTAGAGCACAAGAGGGATGCCAAAAGAGAGAAATAAGAATCTACAGAATGTAGGTAACCCACACCGAGCTGCAGATCTGGAGTTGAACGCTCCCCTTGCATGTCTGTTGTTTTTGGAAATGAGCCACGGATAGCATGAGCCTGCATTTCCATGGATGCTAATCTCCGCGGCCAGGGAAAACACATTCCCTAGAGTCCTTTGGAGCTGCCCTAAATCAGTGAGCCAGATGGAGAATGGAACAGAGGATTCTCGCCCTTCTACAGTATATCCCAAGAAGTGGATGGAACATCACTCTGGCTCTTCATTCACTGGTCCTCCCCGGGTCCTAACATGCAGGGGATTGGATCAGGCTGGAGGACTGGATTGGGTCTGAAATTTTATGATACTTAGAGTAAGAGTTTATAGTGTTTCAAAGCTGCTGAATGGCCCTACATCCTGTGAACGGTTTTCTTATAAGATCTTATTAACACTGGTGGAGGAAATTGAAGGGTGTGAG
The DNA here is from genome assembly GCF_015852505.1 of Tachyglossus aculeatus. Taxonomy (NCBI): domain Eukaryota; kingdom Metazoa; phylum Chordata; class Mammalia; order Monotremata; family Tachyglossidae; genus Tachyglossus; species Tachyglossus aculeatus. The sequence goes on along the minus strand of NC_052070.1, from coordinate 57,242,199 downwards.
GAAAGGCTAGACTAGAAAAGAGTATAACTAAATTTTGTATTAGTGTGTCAACAGGCTCTGGTGTTGGACTGAAAAGATGAACCCACTTAATCCCACTGGGAATAAAATCATTCTCCATTTTATTTTTCACCCAAAATTGAAAATTTGAGAGACCCAAATGTAAATCTAATGTGGGATATATATGGGATCGAGACTACCTAAACCCAGCCCGAATGGGGAAACTGAGGTACAACTGGGGGTAAAGGATTTAGAGTACTGTGATTCCTGGTTCCTTGGGCTTCACTTGGATGAGATCCAGCCTTTTGATTAGCCAGAATATTGATTTCTTTTTTTCCTACAGTAATTCAGACTATCTGTGATCTCTTGGTGACCTCAGGGCTAGAGAGGGCATGATTTGTGTTTGGAAATTGTGACCCTGGACAGACAATAATAATAATAATCTGTTATTTACCTTGTGAGTTTCAAGTTCACTGTCCACTTCTGCCAGGTCATAGTATTGTGTTAATTTTATTAGACACTAGAGGGTGCTGTGAGTGCATAATAGCATAAACGTAGGAAGAAGGAAGTAGTATTGTTTTGAGCGTACTTTGTGGTTGTACTGACTAATTCATTCATTCAATCGTATTTATTGAGCGCTTACTGTGTGCAGAACACTGTACTAAGCGCTTGGGAAGTACAAGTCGGGAACATATAGAGATGGTCCCTACCCAACAATGCTTTATTGCCTGCTTCTTCTTGTGCTCATACTATCCTCTTTGGTTGCTTGCTTTTCCTAAAAATCATCATCATAGATGACATTTCAGGACAAATTGAGGCTCTAGATATTCAGGGTTAGAATGACATTATGGTTCAAGGAGTGGGAGTGAGAGTATGGGGGTAGCCTTGGAGAGCAAGAGGCATGCCATGGGAGTCAAGGGGTGGCAAATCACAACTGGAGAGAGGTCAGAGGGCTCAGCTGCTCCCGGGATGTGATTCTCCTATCTGGAAGGGTAAGTAAAATTTAAAAAGAGAAACATTTTTTGAAGGCTTCTAGATGCCACTTTGGGCACTTAGAGTTTCTAATCCAGATTGAAACGTGGCACGGCTAGACAATTAGACATGAAATGGGTTTTCAAGACTAATTCCTAGCGTTGTGGCTGATTTGCTGGGTGACCTGAGTTTAGTTGCTCTGCACACAGTAGGAGCTTAATAAATGCCATTGATTGATTGAGTATTGTACTAAGCCCTTGAGAGAGTATGATACAATAGTTGGTAAACAAATCCCTGCCCTCAAGAAGCTTGCAATCTAGTGGATTAATCGTAGCCAATTGTAGTCAGTTCTGCTATAACATGCTTTTTTACCACACAATTTAGATTTAGCATGATGGAAAACTTAGGGAATGCTTCCCCCCACAATATGATTCTGTCCTGGTATAACCTGACCCATAGGTTGGGGCAAGATTTTCTTTTTAAGGTACTTGTTAAGCTCTTACTATATTCCAGCCATTGTACAAAGAGCTGTACTAAGATAATTGGGTTGGGCACAGTCCCTGTCCCATATAGGGCTCACAATCTTAATCCCCACCTAGATGAGGAAACTGAGGCACAGAAAAGTTAAGTGACTTGTCCAAGGTCACACAGCAGGCAAATAGCAGAGCCGGGATTAGAACCCAGGTCCACTAACTCCCAGGCCCTTGCTCTATCCACCAGGCTACGCCATTAGGGGAAGAAATAGTGGCATGAGTGAAGACGTGAAGCTGTTATGCTTCGCAGCCATTTATCAAACTGTCCTTTATATTTCTTTGTGGGGTTTTATGACTTTACAATACTTAATACAATAAAATAACTCTGAGTGGCAAGGGTGTGAAGTGTTCCATTAGTGTAGACATCACAAGAAAATAAGAATTTGTATTGGGAAATGGTAGTATCCTAGAGTCATGCTACCTGCTAGCCCAGGTTCCAACATATGGACCATTTGACCACCGACTGTGACCTGCCTGAGATTTTCAGCAAATTTGTATTAACCTGACACATGAGCTCCTCCTCTAGACTGTAAGTTCATTGTGGGCAGGGAATGTGTCTGTTATTTTGTTCTATTGTACTCTCCCAAGCGCTTAAGTGCTTAATAAATACCCTTGATTGACACAAATTACCAGGCCAGAAGAGCCTAGTCAGATTTTGACGAGCTCTGCCAAAAGTCACACCATATTTTCAAAAAATAGTTCAGTCTGTTAAATGCCAGTCGTCTTGCTGACTGATTGACAGCTAGTACTGAGCTTGGAACTGTCCACTTTGGCACTAATAAAGTGGATTAAACTATTTTTGAACCATTATCATTACTGTTAAAAAACATCCAGATTTTGAAATAGCCATACTTCAACACTGTTTATCAATTTAAAAAAAAATGAATGTGGTTGGCACACTTAGATTTCTGGCCACGGGGGTTGCTATTGAAAACACTTGGTCACCCCTGCCCTACCCAGTAATTCCCATTGAATCTATGACTACTGTAATGTGATGTTCTTCAAGATTACAAGTACCATAGTAGGGCAGAAATGATGATATTAATAATAATAGTGGTATTTGTTAAGTGCTTACTGTGTGCCAAGCACTGTTCCATGCACTGAAAAAATATGGTATTTGTTAAGCGCTTACTACATGCCAAGCACTGTTCTAAGTGCTGGGGTAGATACAAGGTAATCAGTTGTCCCAAGTGGGGCTCACAGTCTTAATCCCCATTTTACAGATGAGGTAACTGAGGCCCAGAGAAGTGAAGTGACTTGCCCACAGTCACACAGCAGACAAATGGCAGAGCTCTCCTCTCTCTCTCGCTCCCTTTCTCTTTCCCTCTCCCATTGCAGTGACCCACTGCCACAGTACTTTGTGAAATCACAGCTAGGGTGGTACTGGAGGGTTCAATCCATCAATTATATTTACTGAGTGCTTAATGTGTGCAGAACACTGTACTAAGAGCTTGGGGGAGTGCAAGGAAACAACATAACAGGCATGTTCCCTACCTACAACGAGTTTCTGATCTAGAGGGGGAGACAGACATTAATATGAATAAATAAATTATGGATATGTACATAAGTGCTCGGGGGCTGGCGGGGGGGAATAAAGGGAGAAAATCAGGACGATGCAGAAGGGAGTGGAAGAAAAGGAAATGAGGGAAATCAGGGAAGGTTAGTCAGGTTTCCCCCTGCTGCATTGTGTTGTTAGAGTGAGGGGTGATCCCGTGAAAAGGCTGAAGCTGGCAGTGGTCCTGCTTGCTAGGGAACCAAGGAGACAGTGGTCCGGAGCTCAGGTGAGGGGCGGGACTGAGCTGGGGCAGAAGTTGTGGCCAGACGATCGATGGATGGGGGCTGGCTGGGTGGCTGCGGGGGAGGGGGAAGCCCTCTTAACCAATGGAGGGAAAAAGAGTAGCAGCTGGGGGCCAAGACCCCAGACAAACTCCCCCTTGAGCCTCTCTGAACAACGCAAACGGCACTGCCCACAAAGCCCTGTTGAATGGACCATATGCCCCCCAAATCAGTCTCAGTGCTCCCTCCCTTTCTCTCTCTCTTCTCCCTCCTCCTTCACTTCCCCAGGGCCGTAGGATCCCTCTGTAACTGAACTCATGTTGTGGAGTCGGGCCTGAAACAAGGCCTCCTTGCAGCTTGCGTTGCCCTCACCCCGGCCAGCTCCCTCAGATAGATCCAACAACAACTCAGCCGGTTATTTTTCTTGGAAGGTCTGTGTTTCCAACCCCTCCTTTAGACTCCGTGGATACTAAGGGTTATGTTGGTCTGAGGCAGAAATTTAGGGGGGAACGTCGGGTCAAATGAGGTCTTGGTTAGGGGGTTTGGCCTGAGGCCCACTGAGGGATGTCTGGGGTGAAACCTAAAAACCATCTGATCCTGAGGGTTCTCGCCACCTCTGTCTCAGGGGCCTGTAAGAAGAGATGGTTGCAGGGACTGCAGTAGCCCTCCCTGCCTGTTCTGCTTCCTGCATAATTCTGTCCCTTGCAGACACTATTGTTGCCAATTCCTCCTTTCCCAAGCCCTTCCCTCCGGATGGGATAATAATAATAATAATAATTGTGGTATTCGTTAAGCACTTACCATGTGCCAAGCACTGTTCTAAGCGCTGGGGTAGATACAACCTAATCAGGTTGGACACAGTCCCTGTCCCACATGAGGCTCACACTCTTAATCCCCATGTTACAGATGAGATGACTGAGGCACAGAGAAATGAAGTTACTTGCCCAAGATCACACAGCAGACAAGTGGTGGGTCTTCTGACTTCCCACTCCCATTCTGACACCCAAGCCTGTGCTCTGTCCACTAGGCCAGGCTAGTATAGTGGTCAGCAACTGTCAGGGTGACCACCAGTGGCCCTCATGATCCTGTGATGCACAGACACATGGGACATCACATGCATGATCCCAGGCATGCAATGGGATGTAATGAAGTTGGAATTTTGAGAAATTTTGTGAGTGTTTCTTTCTGGGGGAGGGGAGAGGAGGCAGTGACTCCTAAGACCCTTCCTTGCTCCAGAGCTAAAGCATTCCCTCTCCTCAGGTCCCAGAGCTAAAGCATTCCCTCTCCTCAGGTCCCTATGAATCCAGATGCTGCTTCCAAGCCAAGGAACTAGGTGGCAGGAGCCGAAGCAGAGGGAGTGACTACTTTAAAATACGAGACTCAAAGGCTCCTGGGATTTTATCCACCCTGGTCAGGGGACAAATGAGATGTAAAACAGCACCCTGCCCCTCCCACCCCTCCTCCCCTGATGAAACCTGGAGGAATAGACACTCTGGAAACCATAAATCTTGCTTGGGAAGATTTTAAGATGGATATTCCTGGAAAGGACCCCTGGACCAGAAAGTCAATCATTTTCAGAAATGCCTCTAGTCTGTAAACTCCTTGTGGGCAAGGAACATGTCTACCAATTCAGTTATATTGTACTCTCCCAAGCACTTAGCACGGTGCTCTGCACACAGTAAGCATTCAATAATTATGATTTATTGATTGATGCCACTCTAAGCATGGGAGACATAGAGACATTCCCAGGCAAGTGCTGCTGAACAAGGGAGGGGAAGCAGATGGGATCTTGGACTTTGACGATAAGACCTTGACCAGGGATATAGCTCCTTGCTCCTTTGGCTACTCTTGTTGCCCCATGTGATATTCCAGGAGTTCTCAGCCTAAAGGGGAAGCAATGTGGCCTAGAGTACAGAGCATAGGCCTGGGAGTGAGAAGGACCTGGCTCTAATCCCAGATCCACCACTTGTCTGCTGGGTAACTTTGGGCAAGTCACTTCACTTCTCTGAACCTCAGTTACCTCATCTGTAAAATGGGGATTAAGACTGCAAGCCCCATGTGGGGCAGGGACTGTGTCCAACCTGATTAGCTTGTATCTACCCCAGTGCTTAGAACAGTGCTTGACCCCATAGTAAGTGCTTAACAAATACAATTATTATTTCCTATTATTATCACTAATATAGCAATAATAATAATTCCCAGCCAGATATCCCTGGGAGTCACTTTAGGAGTGCTGGACCCCAGGTTAGTGTCCACTAGGTCCTAAAACCCTCCAGTTCTTCCCTTCTCAGGTTGGACAGCATTTGAGGGTCTCTGCCTAGTGAACCCCAAATCCTTTTTCCCCTATCATTGTCACCACCCCTTGTCTCAAGCCCAAGTGCCTCTGCAAAGCCAAGGGCATCATTCTGGGACTAAACTACCATCCTCCTCCTGAGAGTGGCTTCAAGAAGCTCACGGAGAGAGGGATCCAAACCTCTTCTCCCCAACTACCTGGCCCTCCTCCATCCTTCCCAATCTTTCCCCTGATTGGCTCACTTACAAGGAAATGCTCTGTAAGGCTTAGAAGTTACTTAGTTCATATTCCCTCAGAGAACTCAGAGAGTGGGCAGAGAACTTGTCAACCAACTCTGTTGTATTCTCCCAAGTGCTTAGTACAGTGTTCTGCACCTAGTAAGCACCAATAAATGCTATTGATTGATTGGAGGGGTACTTAGGAGTCCAGCTCCTGGATTCCTCTTCCCTTTCCTGCATTCAGGGGCTAGTTGGAGTGATGGCCACATCCTGATATGCTCTGAGGATGGACAGTGACCAGTAAGTCATTTGGGCCAAAAGGCAGAGGGTAGTGGGGCAGGAGACTAACAATAAGAATAATAATAATAGTTAAGCATTTCATTCATTCATTCAATCATATTTATTGAGCACTTACTGTGTGCAGAGCACTGTACTAAGTGCTTGGGAAGTACAAGTTGGCAACATATAGAGACAGTCCCTACCCAACAATGGGCTCATAGTCTAGAACAGGGAGACAGACAACAAAAAAAACATGTGGACAGGTGTCAAGTCTTCAGAATAGATAGAAATAAAGCTAGATGCATATCATTAACAAAATAAATAGAATAGTAAATATGTACAAGTAAAATAGAGTAATAAATCTGTACAAACATATATACAGGTGCTGTGGGGAAGGAGGTAGGGCAGGGGGGTGGGGAGGAGGAGAGGGAAAGGGGGGCTCCGTCACTGTTCTAAGTGCTGGGGTAGATACAAGAAAATCACATTGAAAATAGTCCCGGTCCCACATAGGGTCACAGTCTTAATCCCCATTTTATAGATGAGGGAACTGAGGCACAGAGAAGTTAACTGACTTGCCCAAGGTCACACAGCAGACAAGTCATGGAACCAGGATTAGAACTCAGGTCCTCCTGACTCACAAACCCATTCTCTAACCACTAGACCATGCTGCTTCAGAGACTGCAGGGACCCTATCTTCCCCTCCCTTACTTAGAACCCATCCCTCACAGAAAGAGGGTCTAGAAGTCCTTTCAGTGAAGGAAAAGAGGAGGCCCAGAAGGGCTTCTGAGTCCTGTCAGATTTCACTCAGGTCTGAACCACTCCATAAGACATGAGTCAAGTGGCTACTTCACAGGTAAGCCACGAGGGAGTAAACAGGTGCCCATCGGGCAGAGTCAAAAAGAGGATGAGAAACAGCATGGCCTAGTGGGAAGGGCACAGGACTGGGAATCAGGAGTCCTGGGTTCTAATCCCAGTTCTCCCACTAGTCTGCTGTGTGATTTGCGAGTTAAGCAAATCGCTTAACTTTTCTATGCCTCAGTTTCCTCACCTGTAAAAGGGGTGTTAAATAATAATAATAATAATAATGGCATTTATTAAGCCCTTACTATGTGCCAAGCAAATGTCTCTTCTACCTCCCCTTTAGATTGTGAGCCCCATGCTGAATAAGGACAGTGCCTGACCTGATTGCATTTACCATAGTGCTTGGTACATAGTAGGCACTTTACCAAATACCACAATTATTATTAGTAGTAGCAGTAGTAGCAGTGCGAAACCCTAGGGGAATCTCAAGAGGACAACTGGTCATCCACCTCTGCATTAAAAAGAAACTCGTTACCATCAGCTTTAAAGCTCTCAATTAGCTCACCTCCCCCTATCTTATCTCACTGATCTCACTTGGCTTCTCCAGTGCCATCTTGATCACTGTGCCCCGATCTTGTCTATCTCACCAATGATCCCTTTCTCACATCCTCCCACTGATCTGGAACTCCCTGCCCCTCATATATGCCACACCACCACTATCCCCCCTACCCCCTTGTCCCTGGACAGGTGAGCCCCGACACTATCTAAGAAAGAGAGTTGTCATTCTATATTCAAATGACTCGATCTTGTCTATTTCACCAATGATCCCTTTCTCACGTCCTCCCGCTGATCTGGAACTCCCTGCCCCTCATATATGTCACACCACCACTATCCCCCTCTACCCCCTTGTCCCTGGACAGGTGAGCCCTGACACTATCTAAGAAAGAGAGTTGTCATTCTATATTCAAATGACTCAAAGGGTGACAATTGCCTCCCTAGCATTGCACTACTCTGAGTCCAGCATCAATCAATGATATTTACTGAGCACTTACAGTGTGCAGAACACTGTACTAAGTGCTTGGGAGAGTGCAATGCAACAGAGTTGGTAGGCACATTCTGTGCCCACAGTGAGTTTGCAGTCTAGAGAGGATCCTCAGCAGCAGCCTCAATGAATCATATTTATTGTGCACTTACTATGTGCAGTGAACTGTACTTACTGCTTGGGAGAGTTCAATACAACAGAATTAGTAGACACGTTCCCTGCCCACAACAAGCCTCCCCAACAGTATGGTAGCAGTCTAAATTGGCCCCCCTTTCCCAAGTGTCGTATGGTTTGGGGGAAAAGAGAGGGGGTTGAGGGCAGAGTGGGTAGGGAATACCAGTGTTAGGGTAAAATCACCTGGTCCACCCAAAACTGTAGGGTCTCCAGGAAGCTAGCACCCTTCCAAAACTGCTGTCCCTATGGGGCTGAGTGACAGGGGCCAGAGAGTCCAGAAAATAAACATAGGCCAAACAAGATCCTGATACATTCAACTGGGAACCCGGTTACCTGAACTCCTTGGTTCCAACCCTGGCTAACACTTGTTGCCTCAGTTTTTCCACCTCTGTAAGAGGTACTGAAGTCTCTTTGCCTGAGGCTGCTGTCAGCTGAAGAAAATGGGTGTCTGAACAAAATACAACTGACCAAACTAACAAAGTCCAAGAGGGGCTTTAGACTCAAGAGGTGGGACTAGGTAGATATTCCAGGGCTTAGTGCCTGGCACATAGTTAAGTGCTTAACAAATACCATCATTATTAATTATTATTATCATTACTGTACCCCAGACAGTATTTTGTTTCAGCTTCTTGAAAGAGGAGCTACTTCCTAGCCATCTTCTTCCCCAAAGGCATGGTGTTGGTAGCATTTTACCCTGAGACATCTAGAAATTTCTTAGGAGTGAAATCAGGTGAACATGCATGACTCTTCCAGGCCATTGCCTGATTCATTTTATAGCCTCCAACCTTCCTGTCCCCACTAAAACTGCTTCCTATAAGTGCTTCCAGATTTCCAACCACCACTTCCCTGCAGGTGTCCCCCCTGGCCATCTCCCTGATGGCACCCTTACACTATGAAGCTGGCCCTGCCTCCATCCTACCCAACAGGGGATTCACTGCAGGCTCTCTCCAAGGTCCCTCCAGAGCCTGAGGGGTTGGCTTATTTCAACCCAAGAATCATTTATTGTCTCCAGCAAGGCCTGGCTTCCCTGCCAGCATTCCTGCCTGAGAACCGACCTTCAAGGAAACCCTCCAATCCAGGGCTTTTTTCCATCCCTCCAGAAAATCAGACTATTTTCTCACTGAATCCAGATCAGGACTACTCATCCCTTTTTTACACACATATGTATATGTTTCCATTGGCAGGAGCAAAATCATTTCATATTATTTTCCCCCTGAAGACAAACCACTCTAGGTTCAAACAGCAATCTCCGTTCCATCTGAGTGACAGTTCATGCTTTTATCACATAGAGGCTGAGGAGAATACTCTAGACTGTCAGCTCATTGTGGGCAGGGAATGTGCCATTTATTGCTGTATTGTACTCTCCCAAGCACTTAGTACAGTGCTCTGCACACAGTAAGCGCTCAATAAATATGATTGAATACTCAGGCTGCACTCAATGCAGTTTCCCAAAACTTAGTTCCCTTAGAACAGCTCTGGTCTCCACAACAACAAAATCCATCGCCAGTGCGAGGCTTTAATCTTCTTTAATCTTAGTAGGACCTCTCTCTCTCTCTCTCTCCCTCTCTTTTTCTTTCCCTTTCTTCTCTTTTTCTCTCTCTTTTCTCTCTCTCTCTCACACACACACCCTCTCACTCTATCCCATTCCCCTCCCATCTCACCCCCCTCCCCTTTCCATCCCTCTCTTTCTGCATAGGCAGTGGTGTCTGTGTTTTTCAGTTGTGTCTCCTGTCACCACAAACCGCCTTTCATGGCAGATTTCTCCAGATCCCCTTCCCCTCCCCCTCTCCCCACTCCCCCCTTCATCCCAATAACAGCCAACGGTCCCCGATCAATCTACATGCAACCCGGCCCCTCTCCCAGCTGGCTGCAGTCAGAGCCGTTCCCAAGCAAAGACAGCGCACAGTGGAAGGTGGTGGAAAAAATGTGGACAAATTTCTGATTTGCAACACTCTGGGAAAGGGTTTATTGCCATTGTTTGAGTGTAAATGTATAAATAAAGCAAAACGAAGATTGCGGGGTGAGGCTGATGAAAAGCAGAAAACAAGAAATTTTATGGCCATAACTAGCGTAGTCTAATGGTGATTTTTGAGTCACTGGACCATGGTAGTTACTTAGCTAAATGATTGCTGTGAAGCCGGGCAAGAGGCTTATTTCTTAATTACTGTTACTTATTATGTCAAGCTGACACTCCGAGGCATGCTCTTGCCCTGATAAAGTTAGCCAACGAGTATGAGTCACGATGCGCCTCAAGCCTGCTGCAGAAAATGGCTTCCAGAGTGGGGCGGAGCTCTGGAAAAGGAGCCCTGGACCAGAGGGGTTATGCATCTTCACACTGCTGCCCATCCCCCTGTAGGCGAGCAAACCCAGCAATGCCAAGTCAAATGAACCAATGGTGGTCAAGAAGCAACTCAGCCATATGACTCTGAAGGTCCTGGTCAATGCCAATCAATCAGTGGTATGTAGGTAGAGCACTGTACTGAGTGCTTGTGGGGAGTACAGTAGAGTTAGGTAGACATGATCCCTGCCAAGATACTACTGCAGGGATGAGAGAGGCCAGGACTTTCTTGAGCTTTTGGACAAAGGATGACTGCACTGGGCAAAGGGGTGGATTTTAATGCTGGTCCCTGGAAAGTTGTTTCTACCAGCTCCCTCCATCCTGTCCTGTTGCAGGACTGAATCCAATGCAGCTGCTGCAGCCTGAGAAGGGGCATAGGAGAGAACATCCCTTGCTCCTCCTGGGAGGTAAGAGAAGATTGGAGGAGATGCTTTGAAAATCAAAGGCAACCATTTGAAACCATTTTTTATGGTATTTGTTAAAGCGCTATGTGCCAGGCACTGTACTAAGTGCTTGGGTAGATCCGGCCGCAAATCCTCTACTCTTTCTGGCTGACCAAAGGTGTCTGTTTGAAGGCTGGGTCCCAAGAGGCAGCAAGGCCTTAATGATAATGATAACAATAATAATAGTAGTAATAATAATAATACATTTCTTAAGCACTTACCATGTGCCAAGCACTGTACTAAGCGCTGGAGTAGATATGAGTTAATCTGGTTGGACACACTCCCTGTCCCTTATGGGGCCCACAATCTAAAGGGTAGGGGGAATGGGTATTTAATCTCCATTTTACAGACAAGTAAACTGAGGCACAGAGAAGTGAAATGACTTGGCCAAGGTCGCACAGCAGGCAAGTGGTAGAACCGGGATTAGAATGCAGGTCTCCTGACCCCTAGGCCTGTGCTCCTCCCACTAGTTTTTTTATGGATTTATGTATGGTCTTTGTTAAGCACTTATTGCGCGTCCAACATTGTTTTAAGCACTGGGAAGGTACACCTTAAAAAGGTCAGATACAGACCCTCTCCCACACAGGGTTCACAGTCTAAGTGGGAAGGAAAATAGGTATTTAATCCCCATTTTACAGTTGAGGAGACTGAGACCCAGAGAAGTTAATTGACCTGTCCAAGGTCACACAGTAAGCAATTGGCAGAGCTGGGATTAGAACCCAGGTCCTCTGACACTCAGGCCCATGGTTTTTTCACTAGGCCACGTTGCTTCATTCTTGAGTGCCTCTCCCTCTCCCTGAAATTGATGAAGCTTTGGCTCTGTGCTGGATTTATAGCTGGCGAAAGCCCAGTGCTCTCCTTATCTGAGATCCCCTCCTCCCTGCTCTCTAGCTCTGTCTACAGCAAGCTGGGGAGTCCAGTCTCTGTCTGCTAGTTTTCAGTCTCCCACTTTGGGCCCAGCACCCCCCTATCTGCTCTCACCAGGTAAATAGCAAGGGGATCCTCACGATGAAGGGAGCAGTGGCCAAAGGCATTAGGGATATTCCGTTCTTCAAATCAATGACATCACGTAGGGGCTTTTTTATTGTTGTTTTGGTTAACAAAAGAATTCAGCATTAAGTAATGGGGAAAAAGCATCTCAACAAAACACACACCCCGTCCCTCCGAGGGAATTTTCAGGGAAGGCCCTCCATCCGCTCTGAAATTCTCTGCCCATCCTGGACCAGTCACACCCGACTTGGTTGAAGCTCAGGATGCCAAGCAAGACAGAGGATTGTCGTTGGGGCTGCCCTCTGGGGATTTTTCAGGGAGAATGGTTCTTCACAGTGGCTAATGTATGATTTTACCTCTGCTTTGGGCTGGTGTCCATTTATGTGTTATTGAACGTTTTTAACCCCTGAAGGAATTTATGGCCAGGGGCACATTTTTCCTAATTTCATCAATTAGCTTGTGAGCTCAGTTCTTCATATTTTCAAGGACATGTAAGTTAAAACCCAGCAGAAAACTGATTCCCCAAACTAATTGGGACATGGCTCGTTCAGATCATCGAGAGTTCAGACAAACCAACGTCATCGGGCCTGTCTGAGGCTCGCGGACCGGCAAGCAGCCCATTTGGTTCAGCTACCCAAGCCTCTTTTCCACTTATCCAAACCAGCCTCAGTTCAGGTAACTGCTTGTTTCAGCAAACCAATGTTTAAATAACCAGCCTTCTTCCACTTTCTGGAGTGTGGAGCAAAGTGTTGTGAATTCCAGAAAGTTGAACTGAGCCCAGTTCCAACACCCTTATTCTCTCCCCTCCCAAAGGAATGATTCCCACTCCCTCTGAGAGATGAGACAAGCAAATTCAGTGATTCCCAGAAATTTCACTAGAGTTTAAATCCACTGAGGATTGGTGGAGGTAATAATAATTATATTATTAATACTAATGGTGGCATTTGTAAAGTGCTAACTGTGTGCTAAATACTGTACTAAGCACTGGGGTGGATATAGGATGCCAGGTCGGACACAGTCTTTGTCCAACAAGAGGCTCATGGTCTAAGTAGGAGGGAGAGCAGGGACTGAATTTTACAGATGAAGGAATCTGAGGCTCCAAGAAGTTAAGTGACTTGTCCATGGACACCCAACAAGCACGTGGGGGAGCTGGAATTAGAACCCAGGTCCCCTGCTCCCCAGGCCCTCGTTCTTTCCATTTGGCCACGATGCTAGAGAGAAGATGGGTTGAAGAAGGTTCCTCAGTTCTCCCCACTCCCACTCCAGACAGACATTTTGGAGCAGATAGATTCCTGAGCTTGGATGCGGGGAGAAGGTTGAGGGAGAAGCGGGGTGGAGGGGTGCAGCTTGGAGATGATCAGCTTTGGGATTCTGTTATCCTCTCTTTCCCCCAACCCCAATACCAGTTTCCACAATGGGGTGCAGGCGAGAGTTAAGTTGAATGACTGCAGAGGCCCTGAGTTCCTCCCACTGACCAACATGCAATAGGCTGGCAATTCTTCCCATCCTCAGATCCAAACACAGTGTGTGTTCCCCTTCACTCCTGACAGAGCTTCCCTCCAACTGGGTTCTCTCTAATTAGATTCCCCTGGAAATAAAATTCATTGTACAGTTATGCTAACGGCAAATTTATTTTACAATTTTTCATTCTTTCCCTTTAATATCTCCATTTATCTCAAGGAGGTTTTACTTAGGTCCCATGGAGTAGAAAATCATTCTTTTTTTCCCATCTCTTTGGGAAACTTGATTTTCCCAACTTCCACCTGAATATTCCATGCTCTTTCCCAAGTGTTCTCCACTCCTTCCCAAATGAAATTACTGGCTCAGTTGGACTGGCTCAGTTGGGACCCCTGGCCAGATAGATCAGAGATGGGCTGGAGTTGGATTGATCTCAACCACAGTGAAGGGATCTTTCAAACTCTTCAAAAGTGGGGGTGGGGAAAGAAAACAAACAAAATTAACAGGCATTTTCCTTTTCAGCTTTAAGAATCATTTGCCCTCAAGAGACCTGGATTAACTCCAGTGCTTTTGAGGTAGGAAGCAGGCCGAAGTTTGATTCTTTATTGACTGCATCAGGTTCGGGTTACATGTGAGGGTATAAATTATAAACAAATGGGCAACATTTACATTTCTGAGGTGTTTCCAATTTTCCTTTCCCCCCTCCTCCCTTAAAGGTACATCTTCTTAAGTAGGGCCTGATGGGAATTAGGAGCCAGGTGGTTTACGCCTTTTTTGCTTCATCTTGCCAGCAACTCCCCTCCATCCACCCGAACCCATTTTTTGGAGAGAGGCCAAGACGTTCTCTCGTGGAAAATCCCTTGGGGAGAGGCTCGGCTAGGCCTCAAATCAACAGACTTCATTCATTAGGACTTGGGAGTTGTGACTCAAGAGAGAGTTAAAGGGATCAGGAGATGCAAAACAACAAAAATTGGTTTCGTCACTGGGACATTTGGGTACCATACCCAGTTTGACCCTGAATTAAGTTGGTTTTTTTTAATTGTATTTGTTAAGCACTTAGTACAGTGTCTGTCACAGTACCAGGGTACAGCACTGGGGTAGAGACAAGCAAATCAGGTTGGACACAGTCCATGTCCTACATAGGGCTCACAGTTTTAATCCCCATTTTACAGATGAGGTAACTAAGGCACAGAGAACTCAAGTGACTTGTCCAGAGTTACACAACAGAAAAGTGGCGGAGCCAGGATTAAACCCAGATCCTTCTGACTTTCAGGCTCATTCTTTATCCACTAGCCCCATGCTGCTGATTGTGGGCAGGGAACACATCTACCAACTCTGCTGTATTGTACTCTCCCAAGCTCTTAGTACAGTGCTCTGTACCCAAGTAAGTACTCAATAAATACAATTGATTGATTTATTGATTGAATGATCTCAGATATTGGGACCACTGAGGCCCGTACAGGTCAACAGGAGACTCCTGAACCAGGTGTGGTGAAAGCCTGGTCTCTAGAAGAATTCCTTCCTTGTAAAGAATAGACACTCACTTGCAGACAGGGAGAAAATGCCTGGGGATGTTTAGTTCAGTGGCTGCTTCTAGATGTGCCAAATCATTCAGTCAATCAAACAGTCGTATTTTTTTTGAGCGCTTACTATTTGTAGAGCACTGTAAGCACTTGGAAGAGTACAAAATAGCAAAGTTGGTAGACTTGCCTGCCCATAGTGAGTTTACAGTCTAGAGGGAGAGACAGACTTTAATATAAATGAATAAATTACAGGTATGTACATAAGTGCTGTGGGGGTGAGGGAGGGGTGAATAAGTGGTGCAAACCCAAATTTAAGGGCAACACAGAAGGGAATGGGGAAAGAGGAAATGACTTTATTAATAATGGTAGTTGTTAAGCAATTATTATGTGACAAGCACAGGAGTAAATTCAATACAATCAGATCGACTACAGTCCCTGTCCTATATATGGACCACAGCCTGAAGGGGGAAGGAGAACAAATATTTTGTCCCCATTTTACAGATGAGGAAACTGAGGCACAGAGAAGTTAAGTGATTTGCCCAAGGTCACACAGCAGGCAAATGGTGGAGCTGGGAAGGTCTTCTGACTTCAGGGCCCATGCTCCTTCTATTAGGCCATGTTGCTTCTCAGATGTATTAAAGTTCTGCCTACTTGGAAAATTAAGAAGGTGAACTTCGGCATGATGTCACTCACTGAGACAGATGTAGGGTAGCCCAATTTGAAGAAGTCCTGCTTGGTGTTTCAGTAACTGATGGCCAGCTGTATAGTGAAACACTTGCCCCTACACAAGGTACTCCCAACACAAATGATTGCTACATGGATCATGACAGCTGCACACTGATTCTTTGTAGTTTAAAATAAAACTGAGTGGGGCCTCCTTATCCTGGGCCTCCTGGAGGCAGTTGAAGGCAGGGGCGATCTGACCAACTGGGATTCCACATTTTCAAAAACTGTTAGCCTACCATCACCACCAATCAGTGCAGAGGTCTCTGCTAAGCACTTGGGAGAGTGTAATATAACAGAGTTGGTAGACAAGTTCCCTGCCCGCAAGGATCTTAGAGTCTAGAGGGGTAGACCAATGTTAAAATAAATTATGAATATGTAGTGCCGTAGGGTTGAGGGTGGGGTGAATATCCAGTGCTTAAAGGAACACTCTGCCCAATCTTCTTCTTGAATTGAGAAGCAGTGTGGCTTAGTGGAAAGAGCTTGGGAGTCAGAGGTCGTGGGTTCTAATCCCAGCTCTGCCACTTGTCAGCTGTGTGACTTTGGGCCAGTTACTTCTCTGTGCCTCAGTTACCTCATCTGTAAAATGGAGATTAAGACTGTGAGCCCCACGTGGGACAACATGATGACCCTGTGTCTCCCCCAGCACTTAGAACGGTGCTTGGCACATAGTAAGCGCTTAACAAATACCAACATTATTGTTATTATTATTGAATTCCAGCAGCCTCTGGGCTCGGACTAAAGGCAGGACAGGAACATTACGTGAACTGTGGGAAGAGTGGGAAGCAGCAGAGTCTGGAGAAGTAATTCATTTTAAAGAAGGCCTTGGATCTCCAGCTCACCTCTGTGTAAATAGTAATACTAATAATGGTGTTTGTTCAGTGCTTATTATGTGCCAAGTACTGGACTAAGCCCTGGGATAGATATTAAAAAATCAGTTTAAGCCCATCTCTCTACCTAGAGACACCAATATGCATGTCAGGGCTCCCAAGGACAGCTCTGGCTCCATGGTCCCTGTGTCATCCAAACCACCACTGATGACCACCCATCTGATGCGGCCAAGTGGGATAGAGTCAGTGAGAGCCCAACCCCTAATCCCACCTTCCAGCAGGTCTTCCTTGTACCTCCTCCCCAAAGAGGGATCCTCCATTTTTAGCCATGACTTGTTGGAAGAGGAAGCACGGGACAAGGAGAGAAGCAGGGTGTCCTAGTGGTTAGAGCATGGGCCTGGAAATCAGAAGGACCTGGGTTCTAATCCTAGCTCTGCCACTTATCTGCTGTGTGACCTTGGGCAAGTCACTTCACTTCTCTGTTATCTGTGAAACTGAAACTGGGAAATGAAACCCCAGGTGGGACATGGAGTGTGTCCAGCTTGATTAGTTTGTATCTATATATCCCAGTGCTTAGAACAGTGCCTGGCACATAGTAAGCATTTAACAAATACCATAAAAAAAATCTATAAAGGCTTTAGGGGCCAATAACATGTGAGACAAGAGACGCACCGAGGCAGGGAATGGCCTGGCTCGAATTAGTTGCTATTTGCTGACGGTTACCTAAGGTAGGTTGAACAATAAATGACTGAACTCCTCCAACTAGGTAAGCACACACACTGCCCTCTCAATGCCAAGTTGGAGGGAAAAATCATTTAAGGAGAGAAAAAGAGATGGCAGGCAGTGCTGACTGCCAAGACCCGAAGAAGCCTTGCTCACGGTGATTTCTTTATTTCTAACTCATTTAGCCCAACTCTTTCCAGGCGGCTTCTAATGAACCTCAAGCAATCTTGGCAAACGTGGTTTCTATATGTGGGCCCCTCAAAGGTATCCTGGCAGCCACCTAAATCCTCAGTGCATAGACTCTTTGGAGCTGGGAATGTCCTTGGAAAGTCATTTTCAGCATACCCTCGCCTCAGGCAAGTTGGTGCCTAAACGCATCCCAGGCTTCGTAGCCTATTAAATATAAAAATTTCCAGAGAAGGGGATTCCACCCCCAAACCCCTGGGAGAGTCATTCCTTTGCGGTTGCCAGGAAGGTGGTTTTCCTTATGTCTAATCCGAATCCCCCCAGCTGCATCATGGGGCTTGTCCTGGAGTCGGCTACTTCAGTCTCTGAAGAGTCAGTCTCCTGGGAAGGACTTTCTCATCAGTTAGCTGGGAGCTAAGTACCCGTCATTGCTGCCTTTATC
Source organism: Tachyglossus aculeatus (assembly GCF_015852505.1). Classification (NCBI taxonomy): domain Eukaryota; kingdom Metazoa; phylum Chordata; class Mammalia; order Monotremata; family Tachyglossidae; genus Tachyglossus; species Tachyglossus aculeatus. The sequence continues at coordinate 57,224,458 of NC_052070.1, read as the reverse complement.
AATCAATGGATCTGTCAATGGTACTTATTGGTAGAGGAGGTGTCTGCAGCATCCCCAATCAGAAGGTCAGACCAATAAGCTTCCTAAACCACAGATCAGGGCAGCTCAACTCCCTCCCTGCTGAGGTTAGATCAGGAAGTGATTTGAAAATGGAACAGCAGGAGGGATTTAGATGAATCAACTGGGCTAATTATAAAAAGTTATTCAACTTACCAGCAGCATGGCCTAGTGGAAAGAACCCAGGCCTGGGGGTCAGAGGACCTGGGTTCTAATCCCAGCTCTGTCAATTGTGGGCTGTGTGACCTTGGGCATGTCACTTAACTTCTCTCTGCCTCACTTTCCTCAACTGTGAAATGGGGATTAAATACCTATTCTCCCTCCTACTTGGACTGTGAGCCTGATGTGGGACAGGAGCTGTGTCCAAACTGGTAAACTTGCATCTACCCCAGCATTTTAAACAGTGTTTGACACATAGTAAGTGCTTAACAAATACCATAAAACAAACAAACATACACCGAAGTGGCCACAAAGAGGAACTTTGGAAGCTCCTTCTGCCGGAATTCTTAAAACTCTGAAAACTTTTTGTCTGCCAACTGACCAGTTTGTGAGTGTGGTCTTTTCTCAGCCTTGCATTTTCAAGTTTCTTCTCAGCCTACACCCAAGCTACCCCAGTCACATTTCCTTCCCTGTCCCTTCTCCTTTGTCCCTTTCCCCCACCCCCTAACCTTTGATTTTTAAAAACCCAGGTAACTCTTACAGGAAATTCAATCCTAATTCTTTTCTCTTATATTCTTGCCCAAAAGTTGTTTTTCAAAAACTCTTTGATGTCCAGTAAATCTTTTGTTCCTTATGAAATAGCAATCTGTTTGAAGTCTCTTTTCACCACAGACATAGCCATGTAACAGAGTCAAGAAACCAATCCCAGAAGTTGAACTGAGTCTTACATGATACCTCCCTGGATTTTTATTGGCTGGTCACTGGGTAAAAAATGCCTCTCCTTACCCAACATCATTCTCCCTGAACAACTAAGCCACTAAGAGAAGTAACTTCGCCTAGTGGAAAGATCAGAGGCTTGGGCATCTGGGGGTCTGGGTTCTAATCCCAGCTCTGCTCCTTGCCTGCTATGTGACCTTGGGCAAGTCACTTAACTTCTCTGTGCCTCAGTTTCCTCATCTGTAAAATGGAGATTTGATCCCTGTTCTCCCTCCCATTAGACTGCGAGCCCCATGTAGTACAGAGACTGCATCTGACTTGATGGTCTTGTCTCTACCCCAGTGCTTAGTACAGTGCATACTATATAGTAGTAAATACAATAATTATTAGTATTTTTGGTAATGAATATTCAATCTGTATCCTTACTAATCTGGTCACTGGTTCTTTCATACCAGTCAAAGATGGTAGAATGAATATTTCACTAGCTGTGATAATTTTCACATACCACCCTTGAGTTTGGAGCAACCATTAGTTGGGATACTTGAACCATTAAATGGGATACTCTCCATCACCTCGCCCCCACCTCCTCACCTCCCTTCTTTCCTTCTACAGCCCAGCCTGCACCCTCCGCTCCTCAGCTGCTAACCTCCTCACTTTGCCTTGTTCTCGCCTGTCCCGCCATCGACCCCTGGCAGCACGTCCTCTCCCTAGCCTGGAATGCCCTCCCTCTGCCCATCCGCCAAGCTAGCTCTCTTCCTCCCTTCAAAGCCCTACTGAGAGCTCACCTCATCCAGGAGGCCTTCCCAGACTGAGCCCCCTCTTTCCTCTCCCCCTCCTCCCCCTCCCCATCCTCCCCACCTTACCTCCTTCCCCTCCCCAAAGCACCTATATATGTATATATGTTTGCACATATTTATTACTCTATTTATTTATTTTACTTGTACGTATTTATTCTATTTATTTTATTTTGTTAATATGTTTTGTTTTGCTGTCTGTCTCCCCCTTCTAGACTGTGAACCTGCTGCTGGGTAGGGACCGTCTCTATATGTTGCCAACTTGTATTTCCCAAGTGCTTAGTACAGTGCTCTGCACACAGTAAGCACTCAATAAATACGATTGAATGAATGAATACTTCCCAAGCGCTTAGTACAGTGCTCTGCACACAATAAGCACTCAATAAATACGATTGAATGAATGAATGAATGAATGAATGGGAATGGGAAGGGAGTGGGAGGCTGCTATCCCAGAAAAAACAGCACAGGCAGGTGCCAAGTCCCAGCCCTTCTTCATGGCTACTTCATACCAGGATGGGATGGTTGGAATACAGCATGTTTGAGGGTCCATTTGCCTCTGAGCTACAGTTCCAGAGTTTAGACTGTTCCCTGGAAACAGTTTCACTCATCCTTCAGAAAAGGATTGGGAGGCTTTTCCAGGGAAGAATCCTTTCTTCTTCCTGATCACTGGCTTCCTGTTTGGACACAGTTGCTCTGCTCTGTCCAGGCTTCAAACTGAAACGGGAAGGGGTTGGGGGCCAACTTTTGAAAGATGGACCAATTCCTCCCCTGACCATGGAATACTGGACTATGACCCCTTTTGACCTGACACCAAGTCCTTAGAGAGAGCCCAAGACAAGTAGGGGCATTGGGGAGCCACTCAGGGACTAGAATGAAGGGATGAAGTCACCCAACTCCACTGCCTCACTGTGTGCCTTTGGCCCCATTGCTCAGACTCTTTATGTCTCCCATCTGTAGACTTGGTAGAAGAATCCCAGTCCTCCAATTAGCTCACAAGTGGAGGATCAGAGGAATTAAGCATTTAGAAGATCTCAGGGAAGGCCACACCCCTAAATATTCTCCCATGGGGTCAGGGGTCATGGGGTCAGAAGACAATAGCCCTTCAATCAGAGACCTAACAAAGACCCCGTCATGGCCTAGTGGAATGGAAATGGGCTTGAGAGTCTGCAGACTTGAGTTCTAATCCCACCTTTGCCACTTGCCTGCTGAGTAACCTTGAGCAAATCATTTAACTTCTCTGTGCCTCAGTTCCCTTATCTGTAAACTGTGTATTCAATACTAGTTCTCCTTCTTACTTAGACTGTTACTCATGTGGGATTTTGTCCAACCTATCTTGAATTTAGCCAGTACTTAGTACAGCTTGGGGCATATAGTTATACCAGAATACCACAGATACCACAATTACTACAGTTATTAAAATAATTCCAAGATTTGCCCACAGCAAACCCAACGGGGACCTCAGGGCATTTCTGCCAGGACAGTGATACCCAGAAGATGTCTGGGAATCTCTAATTTCCATGTTCTATCCTCTGCTTCTCTCATCCTCAGAAATCTGGCCTAAATGTGGCCAGCCACATTTTTCCTGTTCCTGTTACATGAACAGGCAACACCAATCAGATTTCCATGGCCTTAGAGAGAGGGTCATTCCAGCCCTAAAACCCAGAATTCCATAAGGGTACTGCACAATCCATCTCCCTGCCGCTGGGCAAATTTCTACTTAATCCTCCTTGGGACAATTGCTTCCCCACTTCCCTGCTCCCTTCCAAATCATTCAACTCACAGGAAGTCTGAGAAGTACACCTTCTGATGAGCTGAACTTCTAATGAGCCCCTACCTGACCTGAAAATGTTGCAGGGAAAATCCTGAAAAAAAAAAAACCTGCCAAAAGCAGCCACCCCTCCCAGTTCACCACGGCTCCACAACATTGAAATTTCATGTTGAACAAGTGACCAGAATGACCAGAGGGAGTAAAGGGATTTTAAAAAAAAAACATGGCTCTCTGGAGAAGGGTTAAAGATTGGAAGAGGAGAAGCAGAGGGGTAGCCTAACACAATCAACCAAACCAAAATAACAACAAACTTTCGGTATGGTGCTCGGCACATGGTAAGCACACAATAAATGTGATTGATTGATTTTCTTTTTTGATCAAATTTTACAGGGCTGCAATCCTACAATTACAGAGTCCTTTCCGTATAACAAATTTTCAGATTAACAAACACAAAAATCCAGGCCACCTTGAGGTTTGCTAGCCTGTAGACCCTAGACTGTAAGCACATTGTGGGCTGGGAATGTGTCTGTTATATTTTATATTGTACTCTCCCAAGCACTTAATACAGTGCTCTGCACACAGAAAGCACTCAGTTATGATTGACTAACTGAATGACTGAAGCTTAATTCAAGGAATCATAGAGTTTCCATGAAGCCAGTAGGGCACAATTATACTCACCACTGAGGGCCTAAGAAGAGACTCAGAAAGAATGCAACAACAAAGCCAGATGGAGCACAGAGTGAGCCTTCTTGCTGTGAGGTAATAATTATAATAATAGTAATTGCATTTGTTAAGTGCTTCCTATGAAAAACAATATTACCTAGTGGATGGAGAACGTGCCTGGGAGTTAGAAGGACCTGGGTTCTGATGCAGGCTCTGCCACTTGTCTGCTGTGTGACCTTCAGCAAGCACTTAACTTCTCTGTGCTCAGTTACCTCATCTGTGAAATGGTGAATAAGACTGTGAGCACCACGTGGGACATGGACTGTATCCAACCTGATTAGTTTGCATTTACCCCCAGCACTTAGTAAAGTGCCTGCCAACTTGTACTTCCCAAGTGCTTAGTACAGTGTTCTGCACACAGTAAGCACTCAATAAATATGATTGAATGAATGGCACAAGGTAAGTGCTTAACAAATGCGTGTGTGTGTCCCTCTTCTAAACACTGGGGTAGATCTAAATTAATCAGATTAGATTAGTCTCACATGAGGCTCACAGTAACGATGAGGAACAGGTATTAAATCCTCATTTTACAGAAGAAGAAACCGAGGCATATAGAGGCTAAGTGACTTGTCCAAGTTCACACAGCAGCTAATTGACAGAGCAAGGATTAGAACCCAGGTTTTCTGACCCTTAGGCCTGTGCTCTTTCCACTAGGTCATTAGGAGGTTGTGGACTCCCCAACACTGAAGAACTTGGAGCTCTAGACAACCATCTGTCCTGGATAGGTTTGGCATTCACCTGCTTGGAGGCAGAGGGCTGGACCCACTGACTTCCTGGAATGCCTCCCAGAGTCTTTGGATCTCTGGGTGCAGGGCTCCACAAATCCAGCAGGCTGTGAAACCTTGTTGACTCTAGGTTTTTATCTTTGTTGAACTGAGATGTTTCTTCTTATTCCTTAATACATTGGAATATTTCAACTGAGGAGTATCATTTGGTCTGGCAATCATTTGGTCCCGAGAAACAAAAAAAGAAACAAGCAGGCAGAGGTCTGTTTTTTGTTGTTCGTCTTTTTCCCTTTAAGTCAGAGCTTTGATTCCAGCAGTGGCAGCCCCCCAAAGAGGGAAGAGATAAAACTAATAAGACCTCTGCAAACAAATACATCTAGTCACTTGACCCTTCCCCCTTCTCCTCCCCCTGGGAGATCCCAGTGAGTTTATGGCAGGTTGCTGCCAAAGGCCCCTCTCTGAAAGGGGAGGTGAGGCCCAAGCCTCATTGTTCCTGCAGTTAATTAATTGAGGTAATAGGGAGTTGAGCTTTGCTTCAAAGCCCAAGCTCCCTGCTGGGGAGGGAGAAGTCTCTTATTTGGGGCCTGAATGCAGTGGAATCAGCTCCAGGCTCTGCCTTAAACTCCAGAATCATTTATAACCCTCCCGAAAATGGCTGCTGCCCCACGGAGAGGTACCCCAGGGGTCACCCTCCCCCAAACATCCTAGAGGAGAAAAACAAAAGGCTCCGTGGCCACTCTGCATTCCCAATTTAAGAAAACACTCGATGGAAGCTAATCCAGTGAATTCTTAATGGTCACGTGGGTGAACACCATTTTTGTATTTCAGTTGGAAGAGTCAGAAATGCTTCTTTGCTCTGAAGTTTCCCTCCCTCTCCCCACCTTCCCCCAACTCCAGATCCCCCCTCGGGACACAGAAGGTGCAAACGTTGGTTTAAAGAGAAGCCCTGGCCTGCCAGAGTCATCCCAGACCTCCACACTCCTAACTCAGTGCTCCTTGGGACAGGGATCAAGTCTACCAATTGGATTATATCGTGCTGTTCTAAGCACTTAGTATAGTGTTCTGCACACAATTAGTGCTCAATAGCTACCAGTGACTGATTGAAATAACCTACAAAATTGGCTCATTTGACTCAGATTCCAGCCCCTCTGCCACCTGATGTTCCGTGCCTCTCAGAGCAGCCCTTAGACTCCAAGGGACTTCAAGGGAGTCTTCTAGACTGTGAGCCCGCTGTTGGGTAGGGACTGTCTCTATATGTTGTCAACTTGTACTTCCCAAGCGCTTAGTACAGTGCTGTGCACACAGTAAGCGCTCAATAAATACTATTGAATGAATGAATGAAGGGATACCTTGACCAGCCATCCCAACCTGTGGGCCTCAGTTTTCTCATCAGGAGGAAGGTAGTGTGGTCTGGGGAAGGACTCAGATTCTAATCCCTGCTCTGCCGCTGCCTGTTGTATGATCCTAGATAAGTCACAACCTTCCTGGGTCTCCGTTTCCTCATCTGTAAAATGGGGATCAAATACCTGCTCTTCCTACTTCTTAGACTGTAACCTTATCTGACCTCCTTAACACATTGTGAGGGCTAAATAGTAATTACATTATCAGTAAGAAGTTGGAGGTATTCCTCATTCCTGGTCAAAGAAGAGAAGATTCCTGTAACCCAAGAGACAAGGGAACACCAGTTGTTAAAGATGAGGGAAGAATTATAGTGTACTGAAAAAAGTAGGGGCCTGAGAGCCAGAGGACCTGGGTTCTAATCCTACCTCCAAATAGTGAGCACTTAACAAATACCATTATTATTATTATGAGGTATGAACTAGATTCATTCATTCATTCACTCATTCAGTCATATTACTGAGTGCTCACTGAGAGGAATAATATTACCTGTGGCATTTGTTAACTGCTTACTATGTACCAAGCACAGTATTAAACTCTGGAGTAGATATAAAATAATCAGATCAGGCACATGAGGCTCACATTCTAAGCAGGAGGGAGAACAGGTACTGAATCACCACTTTGCAGATGAGGGAACCAAGACACAGAGAAGTTAAGTGACTTGCCCAAGGTCACACAGCAGGTAAGTGGTGGAGGCAGTCAATCAATCAATCAATCAATCAATCATATTTATTGAGTGCTTACTGTGTGCAGAGCACTGTACTAAGTGCTTGGGAAGTACAAGTTGGCAACATATGGAGACGGTCCCTACCCAACAGTGGGCTCACAGTCTAGAAGGGGGAGACAGAGAACAAAACCAAACATATTAACAAAATAAAATAAATAGAATAGATAGTAAAATAAATAAATAGAGTAATAAATATGTATAAACATACATACATATATACAGGACATATCCCTGTCCTATTTGGGGTGCATAGTCGAAGCGGGAGGGAAGACAGGTGTTTCATCCCCATTTTACAGATGAGGAAACTGAGGGATGGAGGAGTTGAGAGACTTCCCTGAGGCCCTCCAACAGACAAGTGATGTGAGGTAGGATTAGAACTCAAGTCTTCTGACTTCCAGTCTCATGTTCTTTCCTCTAGTAACACTGCTTCTCAGGAAGCAAGACAGAGATGGGTCATATGACCCTCAGGTAGAACTACAAGAAGCATTCCCCCACCTTGCCCACCAGATGAGACTCCAAGTATAGAAAACATGAGTGCACAGAGGGTGCATGGTGGTATGTGCTGGAGATAGATTAGAAAGGTGTGGTGCCAACTAGCGTTATGGGAGAAATGAATAAGGAATAAGATGAAAGAATATAGTGGGGAAGATCCTCCCTGCGTACTGACTCTCCCCAACCCATAAAATGGGAAGAAAGTTGTGGAAAAGTCCTTATTTTTCCTTGGGAAAGATGCTAGAGACTGTAAGCTCATTGTGGGCTGTAGGAATGTGTCCACCAATTCTGTTATATTGTACACTTCAGAGCACTTAGTAAATGCTCAATAAATGCAATCTACTGATTGATTGATCGATTGGAGAACATCAATGATGATTAGCAGTGTCCCAATCTCCCTTAAAACAAGGAAGTTGATGTGGAGAAATGGCAGCAACAGAAGCAGAGAACTGAAGTCACTTCCTGGGTCAGAGTCATTTCACAGGTGTCATGAGTTTGACCATATGATACCAAGAGCAGTGGGGCCTATGAGCTGGAGAGTTGGAGAGAGAGCTTTAAAAGGCATGAAGGATTCTGAGTGAATCCTACCAAACATGATTTAAAATTCATGTCCCTTAGCTCAGCCCCAGCCCCTAACCCTAGCACTTTAAAAAAATAATTGTGAGCTCCCCAGAGGGACAGGGACCATGTTGAATTGCCAACTGTGTATTCTTTCCTACTCATTCATTAAATCATATTTATTGAGCACTCACTGTGTGCAGAGCACTGTACTAAGCACTTGCGCTTAGTACAGTGCTTTACACACAATAAGAACTTAATAAATCCTAGTACTACCAAATGCTGATTGGGGTGGGACGAGACCAAGATTTCATCTGGTCTTCCTCTTGTGATGGGGGAGGGTGGGGGCCAATGGTGGCAAACCAGTAGAGGTTCAGGAATTCCTTAGCCACAGCCCAGCATGGCTTGGAGAAGTGTTGCTTAGTGGATAGAGCACAACCCTGTGATTCAGAAGGTCATGGGTTCTAATCCCAGCTCTGCCACACGTCTGCTGTGCGACCTTGGGCAAGTCACTTCACTTCTCTGGGCCTCAGTTACCTCATCTGTAAAATGGGGATTAAGAGTGTGAGCCCTATGCGGGACAGGGACTGTGTCCAACCTGGCTAACTTCTATATAACCCAGTGCTTAGAACAGTGCTTGATACATAGCAAGTGCTTAACAAGTACCAAATTATTATTATTATTATTATTATTTAGCCCAGATCATTCAGACCTTTGAGGAAGGAAGCTTTGAGTGATGTGACCTGGGGAATTATTTATTTATCCATCTTGCTCTTGCTTGCCCAAACATCTTCTGCCCCTTCCAACTCCCTTCGCTCAAAAGGAAAAATCTCTGCAAGTTTCCCATGGGACTTTTATTGCCAAGTTCAAGCATTCTTGGTGCTCATGGACAGAGATGCAGCACTGGGCTGGAGGTGCCATTTGTCTGGCCTGATTTCTTTGAGCTCAACACGCTCTCCACAAAATGCATTACTGGTTTTACCCCAGCCAACTATCCATAAAACTAAAGCCGAAAAAAAACTGTCTTTCATTTGAAACATCTAAGTTATTGGGGCCAAAGAAGATTGGAGGATCTGACTTATGCAGATAGGTACAGATTCAGACACTGACTGAGCTCTCCCAGGGCCCCAGGATAGCAAGATTAAAATTTAAATTAAATTAGATTTAGATTTAAATTTATGGGCAGGCATCCTCTATTCAGACCTAGGATGTCAGCTCGTTGTGGGCAGGGAGTGTGTCTGTTTATTGTTACAGCGTATTCTCCCAAGCACTTAGTACAGTACTCTGCTCACAGTAAGCACTCAATAAATATGATTGTATGAATGAAATATGATTGAATTAATTTAAGGGGACAGGAAGTTGTCCTGTGTTGTTCCTGGTCTTGAGGTGTTCATTCCTGGACTCCCATCTCCCAACAGCCCTCGTTTATTGCCGCTCGTCTAACAATCCCAGCCCTTCCGCTGCCCCACTTTCTCCTGCCATTGCAGGAGAACACTCCCCCAAGGGCTCCTGAGAAATGGAATCTCACAAACAGAGTCCCGTCATTATCCCAGGACCTAAGGCAGCAAACCCCATTAATCCATCTATGGTTAAGGAGTCTGGTTCCTGCCCTTGGTTGGCTTAGATAGGGGGCCTCTTTTAGCGTGACTGGAAGAAGAAGGGGCCCTTGAAATACCCAGGCACTCACCTGGCACTTGAGGAAAAAGCAAGGAAATCAGGTCTGGGGATGGGTTTCCTTTTTTTTCCCAACAAAGCCCTGTTCGATTCTGAGTGCAGCACATCACACATCACCACAAGTACACCAGAAACCCTCATTCCTTCAGAGAGTCCCACTGGGGTCATTAGAGCAACCATGATGTGGGAAAAGCTGCTGGTCTCACACACTCTCACTTTTGCCAGGGCTCCCAAATGGATATTCCCCACAATCAGTTCCTTAATATGTCCTGCCATCTATCGCCCTCACTAGAGAGCTCTTCTGCTTTTCCATTCAGTAGTTTTATCTCTCCGGCTGTTTTTAATAGCCCTGACCTACCCCTGTGGCTTGGTTTCAGCTCAGGTCAGCTCTCAAGGGGAAATGGTTGCTTTTGAAAGTGCTAAATACAGGTTACCATGGGTCAAAAGTCACAGATGCCCCTTGAGGAAAGTTTGACTTTAGTCATCCATGAAATAGCAACTGTTCTAGCCAGAGCTCTGGGGGTGGAGAACTGGAAAGTGGGTGATTTTTGTAATTATGATGGCCACCCGTTGACCTCACAACCCACTCGCCTCACTGAACCATCTCTCTTTAGGTGTAAAAATGGACATCTGGAATTCTAGTCTTTGACAATCTCCTCAGAGCAATTTGTCATTTGGAGGATCACACCAGAAGCTCTGTGTCTCCACCCCCAGTGTCTGCACTGGGGTCCCACCATCACCCCAGAACTAGAGCCATGGTGTCAGAAGGCCTCAGAGAGAAGCCAGAAGGGTATGGGAAAGCAGTGCAGTAGGATGAGGGAGGTGCAAGATGGATGGAGAGTCAACGAGAAAAGACACAGAAGACATGGATACCTAACTCGTCTCAACCCGTGCGAAGCTGAGGGACTGAAAATGCTATTTCTGATCCAGTGAGAGTACACATATACAGCTTTTATTTATATATGTCAACATTTAGCATGGCCTAATGGAAAAAATATAGAATTAGGAATCAGAAGTCCTGGGTTCCAATCTCAGCTCCACTATTTGTCTGCTGTATGACCTTGGGAAAATCACTTAACTTCCTCATCTTTCAAATGAAGACTAAATACCTATTTTTCCTTCCTCTCAGACTGTGAGTCCCATGTGGAGCAGGTACTATTTATGATCTGATTATATTGTCTCTAATGGAGTGCTTTGCACATAGCAAATGCTTAACAAATACCATTATTATTATGTATATTTTAATTTGGATTCTCATGTGTGTGTTCAATTCCTCTTCTGTTAATTCGACCAGATATGGCTGAACTACCTCCTGCTCTATCTTCTTATGGGCACTGTTTGTAAATAATTCTTGTCTTTTTTTGTGGTTGTTGTTAAGCGCTTATTATGTTTCAAGCACTGTTCTAAATGCTGGGATAGATATGGATTATTCAAGTTGCACACAGTCCCTGTTCCACATAGGGCTGATAGTCTAAGTGGGAAGGAGAACAGATATTGAATCCCCATTTTACAGTTGTGGAAAATGAGGCACAGTGAAGTTAAGTGCTTTGCCCAAGGTCACACAGCAGTCAAGTGTTGGAACTGGGATAAGAACCCAGGTCCTTTAATTCTCAAGCCCATGCTCTTTCCATCCTACTTCCCCTGTCTTTCTGTCTTCCCCATCAGACTGTGAGCTCCTTCAGGTCAGGAAATGTGCATCTTGCTGCTTCTATACTCTCACAAATCTTCCCCAAATAAAATGATTAATGCTGATGATGATGACAATAATAGGAGAACTGATCCTTTGATTCTTATTTAAAATACTTGTGGGAAGGGCTCAGCAGAGTTAGGGCAAGGAAGACAGAATTTACTTATAGGGGGTTGTCCTACTTTGAGCACGTAAAGAGTTCTCCCCCCTTTTCAGTTCAGCCTCCCAGATCACTCTCAGTAGGCACTCAATCAATACCACCCATTGATGGACTGTTTATTTCCTCCCAACTGCAGAAACTCATGGCTTTATGGTGCTGAGAATCCTCAATGATCAGGCTGCTTGAAATCCCCACCCAAAAAACCTGCCAGCCCAACAGCATGCTGTACTGGCCCCTTCTTCCCTTCTCCCCACATCCCCGAATCCAGCTCCCGCCCTGCTTTCCCTCTAGGCCCCCACAGAGATGATAAAGAACTCAGAATTCTGGACCTGATATAAACGATATAAACTGATATAAACGACTTCTCATCTGGGCGAGGGTACAGGTGGCAATTTGCAAGTATCAAAAGAAACATGTTCCCCTCCCCAGGCCAAAAAGGGCCCCATTGCCGCGTCCCCACCAACAGCAGTACTGGATATGAGAAAAAGAAAAGCTAACGTCCCAGATTTGAGCTACTATGAGATCTCTCCTGGCGAACCCCCACAAATAGTCTAACCATCTTCCCCTGACACCAGCCAGGTAAAAGTTGTTCTAATCACATATTTTACTATCAGGGAGCCTCCTGAAGGAAAGATAGTCAGACAAATGTTTGCAGGCTAATAAAAATTGTTTTGTCCTTTTGTGCAAGGCTGCCTTGTACATATTTGTATTTGGTTTCATATCCTTCTCTGGTTTCCATCCCAGTAGGCCACGTCCCTTCCCTTATCCCTGCATCTCACTGGGTTTGGGTCAGTGACACTTGCTGCTGATTAGAATCTATTGCCAGTGTCATCTGAACTAAACCATGAGGCACTCAGTCCAGACTCCTCATCCTGCCTCTAGCCCACCAATCTGTTCCATCGGCCACAGGGTCTCAAAACTGGCCCATCTTTGTGTGTTTTTTTATTTTGTTTTTAAAGACGGAGTGTTTCCTTAAGCCTGGTGTGGCCGGTAAGGGGCCTGGGGTCTGATTTGTGGCATATGGTGTGAGGAACGTTAGCCAGGGAGGGGTGGAAAGAGGGAGATGGTGGTGGGGGAAGGGGGGCAGCAAAAAAAGCCCCAGACCTACAGAATCCCAACTTATTTATTCCTCCCCCTGCAGATGCACATTAATGCAGGAGAAGTGGGGGGACAGATCTTTTGGCTGGAAAAAGAGAAACAGCACTGTTTTTCTTTTAACATGCTGTTGTGTAGCTTGATCTTGTCACTCCAAAGGAGTCTATTGAGAGGTATTCAAGCATCTGCCCGAAAGGGACAATGGATTCCAGTTTATAAACTGGCTGTTCAGTTGCCTGCAGCCTTTAGTCCCTTTGTTTTCTCTTCTCTTAATAAACTTTTTGGGCGAGTTCATCAATCCGCTTCAATAGCTGATGTTCTCATTCTCAGAGAGGGAAATAAAATAGCAGAAGGCCTGCTCCTTTTTTTTCCCTTTTTTTTTTTGAAGGGGGCTATTTTGAATGAGATGGGAAGGAGAGAGATGAAGATGCTAAACACCCCATTTTTTTTTAAAGAAGTCCCTAAATGGATCCCAAAACAAAACCTCTATTCATCAGGACCCTAAAATATGCTACATTTAATTGGGCTCTGGGTTCTGCAGGGATTTGATTCAGTGGGGAGGATTTAGGGGATCAACTCAAACTGATTTCATAGCTTTGGGGATATTGGGGGTGGGAGAGTTCACCAACGAAAAGAGAGCAGGTTCCCATCCCCAGAGTTGTGGCTTCAGTGTTTCTGTACATCCTTGGTGGCCTGGGGAAGAGGCTGTGGAAGCTGGTGGAAGGAATGTGAGTGGTCCTTGGGTTCGTTCTTCACCTCTCCTTGCCCAAACGCAAGCTGGCCGGCCCCCTCATCCCTGTGGAGCTGCTTCGCAAGGCCAGACCGTCAGTCTGTCCTTGGAGGGAGATCCTGCTTTCTCTTTCCGACAAACCGTTGGAATGGAGGAGTTTGTCATTCAAACACCCCCTCAGCTCAGCCTGCCCGGTTCTCTTTCATTCACTCCCTCGGTGTTGGCCTCTCACCAGTTTACCCTTTGTTTCAAGTACGGCCGAATTCTTTCCTCCTGTGCTCCCCCTCCACCCCCGGCTTTCCCCCCGCCCCGAGAAAATACCACAGCACCTCACGCTTTCCCCTGCTCTGATGTCCAAGTGAAATCACCCGGCAAAGATGATTCCCCCCGCCCCCTGCAGTTCTCCCCCCACAAATCTCCCTGCAACTGGATCTCCCCATTCCCCGACCTCAGCCCTGCTCTGCCTCTCTGCGCTTGGTGGAGTCCGACAGATCGCCTCCCCCTGCGAGCTCCCCAGTGGCCCCAGTTCAGTGTTTTAAAGGCCTAATGAGTGTTGACAAGTTTAATGAGTTTGTTTTAAAGAGGGGAAAAAACTGGTCAAGTTGAGATTTCCGAGTCAAATGCATTAGTGGGGCTCAGCCAGACTTCCCTGACAGCTCTGGAAACACTCGCTCTTAATTGAGCATTTAGTGATCAGCTCAAACTCCGCTCTGACTGTTCACTTTGCAGCACTCCCCAGCCGCCTGCGCCGCCTGCTCCAGACCCCACGGGCTCTACCCTCTCTCTTTCCACCTTCAAAAGGGCCAACTCCCTTTCCACAAAACTCTCCTTCTCCTCCTCCTCCTCCATCTCCACTCCCAGTCCTCCTGCCTGCCTGTCTCCCTCTCCCCCTCCCCTGCACCCAAAGATAAATTTGATTAAAAACCAGTTTGGCACTTGTTTGCATATTGATTGCATGGCAATTAGTCTCCTTCATCTGCAGAGGGCTGCTACCACCTGCATTCTGTCGCTCTTAGCCATGTGGGCAAGAAAGCTGGTTCCAGCTCAGAGTTCCCTGATTTCAGACCGTGAAAACCTGGGCCCTGGGGACTTGCCATTGGCTGGCGATGTGGCACTGTGCCTTCCCCTGCTTCAAATGATGATGGTGATGATGATGATGATAATAATGACAATATAAGGAGAACTGATCTGCTGATTTGTATTTAAAGTTGGAAAGGGCCCAAAAGGATGGGGTGAGAAAGACAAAATTTACTTAAAGGGGGTTTTCCCACCAGCTAGAGAGTTAATAGTAATACTGCTACTACAAATAATAATAATGATAGTTTGTTGAGCACTGAGGTCGATACAAGTTAATCAGGTCAGATGCAGTGCCTGTCCCACAGGGGGCTCAAAGTCTAAATAAATAATCTCCCTCTTTTCCAGCTCAGCCTCCCAAACCATTTCAAACAGGATCAGAGACCAACAAAATGGGATTTGGTGGAAGCTGATCCTTGCTTTCCATCCAAACACCAATGGAAAAGCAATAAAACCAAGCCCGTCCTCTTTATTCTCCTGTACCCCTCAAGTCCTCCTTGACCTTCTTGGGCTGGAGGGAGGTGTTCAGAACAGTGGACTGGGGCCCCGGGATCAAGTTCCAATGGAGAGTTCACCAAAGTTTGTCATTGCTTATCTC
The DNA here is from genome assembly GCF_015852505.1 of Tachyglossus aculeatus. Taxonomy (NCBI): domain Eukaryota; kingdom Metazoa; phylum Chordata; class Mammalia; order Monotremata; family Tachyglossidae; genus Tachyglossus; species Tachyglossus aculeatus. Next base: position 57,209,322 of record NC_052070.1, on the reverse strand, counting down.
AGCCTTGTGGGTAAGTGAGAATGCTCTACCAGCTCACCAAGGCTTTGGTAGCCTTTGCCACTCACCTGAGAGAAATGATTGTAAGCTCCTCTTCTAGGCTTTAAGGTCCTTTTGGGCAGGGATCCTGTCTAGCGACTCTTTTGTATGGTAGTCTATTGTCTCTATTGTATTGTCCTCTCCCAAGTGCTACCAGAGAAGCAGTGTGGCCTGATGGTTAGAGCACGGGCCTGGGAGTCGGAAGGACCTGGGTTCTAATCCCAGATCCACCACTTGTCTGCTGTGTGACCTTGGGCAAGTCACTTCACTTCTCTGTGCCTCAATTACCTCATCTGTAAAATGGGGATTAAGACTCTGAGCCCCACGTGGGACATAAACTGTGTCCAACCTTATCGACATGTCTACCCCAGTGCTTAGAACAGTGCCTGGAACTTAGTAAGTGCTTAACAAATACCATAAAAGAGTGCTTAGTACAGTGCTCTGCACACAGTAAGTGCTCAATCAGTGCCACTGATTGATGAAGGTGAGAGGACACGTGGCCATATTGGTCACTGATGGATTGCCCTACCTGGGTTGTAAAAGCCCCCTTCTTTCCTTAGCCAGAAGCTAGCTCCTTTGCTGAGAATGTTCACTCCAGTTGCCAGCACATAATATCCCTCCTGGAAATTTAAACAGCCAGCGGGATTTTAATTTCTTAGGCTTTTCTTTCCTGAACTTAGAGCAGCAGCATCATGTGAGTTATCCATTTCTTGGGTGGATCCTTGGCTTCAGGTCTAGAGTAATCCCCCTCGGAAATGCAACCCTTTTCCACAGTCCTTCCTTTCAGTCCCTTGCTACAACCTTTCCTCTCCACCCCACCCCCCCACATGGAGTTATTTAATTGATATTTTCCCCTCAGAATGTGTCCCCCGCCCTCACCAGCCGCCCCTTGCATCTCTGATCTTTCCCCCTGCCTCTAAATCTGGCCCTAATCTCTGGTCCAGGCTAAGGAAGGGGGCAGCGAGCCTTGTAAGAAGTTTTCTTTCTATTGAGAATTTCATTAACGGCCCCGTTTTCTCCTCTAAAGTAAGCAGGCTCTGAAGCGGAGGGGAAGGTCATGTTAAGTCATGCAGTCTGACTTCGTGAACTTTGAGCTGGACTGGCTCAGGGAGTTCTCCTTTTTCAATTTCTCCACTTCCTTCTCTCCCTATTGTTCCCAGTTCCAAACAGCTGCTGGTGCTAATCTTTCGCTTATTTGCAGTCTGGAGGGAGAAAGATCTACACCTTAGAGGCCTCAGTATTCCATCTTGTTGGGAGGATTGGGAGCAGCTCTGAAAGTGGGAAGGATGAAAACAAGCACTAGGGCTCAAACAAGCCCAGGCACATCCACACACATCATTATGACCACAAAGATACCCCCAAAATACACCTCATCGCCCTCCCCACTCAAATGAGTAAATACTGACACGTGTGGCTACGTATACTTCTCTTCCTTACTTGAAAAATCCTGACAGAGAAATTCGCCTCTAGCTGAGTGGATAACAATAATTTAATAATAATAATTTTGGTTCCAGGCACTGTAGGAAGTGCTGGGGTGGATAGAAACAAATCGGACTGGACTCAGTCCCTGTCCCACATCGTGCTTACAGTCTCAATCCTCATTTTTCAGATGAGACAACTGAGGCACAGAGAAGTGAAGTGACTTGCCCAAGGTCACACAGCAGACAAGTGACAGAGCTGAGATTAGAACCCATGCATGACCTTCTGAGTCCTAGGTCCATGTTCTAGCCACTGCATCATGGGTGACTGGAAAGGCCAACCTGCTCTACTGCATTGTACTTCCTTAAGTGCTTAATACATTGCTCTGCCACTGATTAGTTGAAAGGCCATTGGTGGGACCCCAACTCCATTGTGAACCAAATGATTATCTGTTGGTGTGCTGTTTGTAGTACCCTGGCACTGCTACACATACACACACATGCACACACACACACACACACACACAAATAGGCCAACACTGACATAGACCCATACATCCCTACACATCCACATTCCAATCCATGATGTCTACAGAGTCAGGGGACAATCTTTAAATCTGTGTTTATTTAGGAAGAGCCCCTTGGATGGGAACATACTTACCAACACCCAGACACACTCCAGCACCCAGAAACAGACAAGACCATCTGCCATTCAACAAGCTACACGCAGAGTGAACACAAATCCTCTCCCCACCCCCGGTAAGATTGACTCTCACAGTCCAGTTCTTGATACTTCACAACCCAGACCGTTCACTTCTAGGTCAATTCAGAAGCAACCCAGCAACTGAGACCGTTCACTTCTAGGTCAATTCAGAAGCAACCCAGCAACTGAGACCGTTCACTTCTAGGCCAATTCAGAAGCGTGGTCTTCCCCTAAAACAATGCCTAGGCACCCCCAACCAACTGACTGGGCCAGCAGGAAGGAAAACGATTGAAGTTAAAAAATCAGGAAAACCCCAAACAAAGAAATGGTCGAAGGGAACGCAGAAAGGTGTTTGAAAGGGGGGAAATTAAAATCCAGTCTTTACAAAAAACAACAGAAGAGCAAAATCTAGAGGTGAATGCCACCAAAATGACAAGGGGAAACTAGAAGATAAGCGTCAAGCAGCAGCAGATCGAATTGAGTCTGGTGGCTGCTCTCTCTGGTATTTTATTAATGCGGAGTTGCTGCCTTCGCTAGAAGAGAAAATCATTAGCCGCTGGTATTCTGCCCCTGATTGTATCTGGCTGGCAGCCTGCTATCAGCTATGCGGGGCCTTTATTGGTTTACTTAGGTGTTAATCCTTTAACAATCGCCTAGTCTGACCAGAGAGACCCAGCCTCTATTCTTGTTTACATCTAATTATGGGCCTGAAACAGCACTTCCCCTTTCAAACAACTTGCATTTCACTCGGGCGAGGCAGGTACGGGTCTCCAAGGACCCTCTAGGCCCGGACGATGAAAGCAAAGCCGCTCAAAAACACCCGTTGGGTCAGCTTTGCTATGTCCAGGTGGTGGGCGGGAGAGAAAGGGGGAGGGAGAAGGTGAGAGCCTGGATCTCCCAGGTTCTCCAGATGAGGAATGTGTCTTAGGGTGGGGGATTTCCCTGTTTCTGTTCAAAGAGAAAAACACTAAGGGACGTCTCGAGCCTATGGGACTTCAGATGGTGATTTATCTGGTGAATCTAACGGACAAGAAGTAGGACAACTGAGTCTACCCAGAGAAATTATCTGGCTACAGTAAGCATTTCAAAGGGGAGTTGCGAGGGGGAAGGTGGTCGTGTTTACTAAACTGTTGTTTTCTCCCAAGCGCTTAGAACAGTGCTCTGAACAGAGTGAGCACTCAATAAATACCCGGATAGATTGATCTGTTGGATTAAAAATGACCTTGGGTTTAAACTGCCTGGATATTTCTGGTGGATGTGATTTCTGTGCCTGAAAGGGCCTGATAATCCAGACCAAATTTTCAGGTCTCATTTTTCAGGATGATTTGCTTGTGTCGAACCTTGCGACATCATCAGACAGAAGCGGGGCGGAGACCGGAGGCACCCGTTTTGAAAGGTGGATTGTCTGTTGCTGGGGAGACCATCCCAACTGCTTCAGGATGATTTCAGCTTCATAAAGAAGACTGAAGTGAAGGCAGCTGACAGTGAGAAAGTGCTTTTTGGTGTCTACAAGGATTCGGCAAGCCCAGGAAAATGTAACGTTAAATCAATTTATTAAATGCTTACTGTGCTCAGAGCATTATACTAAATGCTTATGCTCATTGTCTATTTAACACTTTCTTCCTCGAGTTCTCCCAGAGTCTCCCTGAGGCAGGTATTTTATAGAGCAAGGACCTGAAGCTCAGAGACCCTCAGGGACTCAACAGGACATTCCCAGCTGGGGAAAGGACCCAGGAGTTCTGAATCCCAGTCCAGGGTCTGCCTACTGTACAGTCAACCAGTGCAAGAGTCACTCTGACCAAGACACCTGAAAAGAGGTGGTCAAGGGACCCTGTTTGTGTCTGTCCCTCCACCTCTCTCTCTCCAGCCTTTCAAGGGTTAACAATGCCCTCAGTCCCACTGATAAACATATTGGCATTGGGGGAATATTGTTTATTTTTTGTTCTTGAATCCTAGGGTCATGCACTGCATCTACCTTCCAAGTTGCTGGAGAGGTAGGATAATTCAACAAAGTTTCAGGCCTGAATTATAATTCCCTCCATATTGTTGTAGGATCTTTGCCAAATTGCTTAATTTCCCTGGGCCTCAGTTTCACTCACTGAAAAATAGGCCTGGTGGCCTGCACCTTCCTTAGAAAAGAACTGGGGAGAAGGCCATAGTCTGCAACATATCAAGCTCTATTCTTTCTCAGGAAATCTTTTGGGACCCAAGAAACTGATGCATAATGATTGAAAATTGGACTTTTCACTGATGCTATTCTCCTCTAAAGTGTGGAGTAGTGTGTTCCAGGAGCAGGGCTATTAGAGAGAGGCAAGAATGAGATAATGTTTGAGGCCAGAGTGCTGAACTTCATTCTTAAGTTTCAGGATAATTGCTAATGTGGTGGCAAAGAAACCAGGAGGTGGGACTCTGAAGTGATATTCCTGCCTTCAGACTTCCCAGTTTGCTTTTCTAGTTCTCAGTTTTTCCCTCTGTACAATGGGTCTTGAAGACAGTTTTCATTCATTCATTCAATCGTATTTATTGAGCACTTACTGTGTGCAGAGCACTGCACTAAAGCCCCACATGGGATAACCTGATGACCTTGTATATACCCTAGCGCTTAGAACAGTGCTCAGCACATAGTAAGTGCTTAACAAATGTCAACATTATTACTATTCTCTTCTCCCAGTCTGTCAGCTCATGGTCCACCCAGACTCCCACCTACCAGCCCACAGTCCCTACCTACCAATGGGCTCTCAGTCTAGAAGAGGGGAGACAGAGGATTAAAGCATCTTAGTTTGGAAAAGAAGTTCAAGTGTCCCTGAACAGAATGCTCGATTCTGAGATCTGGTTTAAGAACATGGTTTTCAAAAGAGCTACTACACGCAGGCAAAACTTTTCTTTGAACTCAAGACTTTCCTAGAAATTCTTTCTATGATATGCATACAATACTTATGAAAATGATTGCATTAAACAGCACAATAACACTTATGAAATTTCCTGCATTTAAACAGCACAATGAAAAGTGTGTGCAACTCAAACCTAAAAAGAACTTTTCTATTTTGAAGCTTGCCCAAGCTTTGGAGGGGGATGGGGTAAAGGGGAACCAGAAACTCCTTTCAAGATGATATAAAATTCCAAGGCACCAAAGATCTGTCTCAAAGAACGATCCACTAATTGATCTGATTTAGTATTCAGTCCCATTGCCCACATTAAACATGGGGAATCAGCAGGGACCAGCTGGGTTGATTCCAGTGGGACTAAAGGCAAAGCCCTTCTTGAGCTAACCCTTTCCTACTGAATGGCCCTCTAGACTGTAAACTCCTTATGGGCAGAAAACATGTCTATCAACTTTGTTATATTGTACTCTCCCAAGTGCTTAGTTCAGTGATCTGCAAGAAATAAAGTCTCAACAAATATGATTGATTGAATGGCCCACAGATCTGAGGTCTGGCAGCATGGCAAAGTTGATAGGGAATGGGCCTGAGGGTCAGAAGAACATGAGTTCTAATTCTGGCTGTGCCACTTGTCAGCTGTGTGACCTTGGACGTCAATTCACTTCTCTGTGCCTCAGTTACCTCATCTGTAAAATGGGGATTGAGACTGTGAGCCCCAAGTGAGATAGGGACTGTGTCTGACCCAATTTGCTGTATCCACCTCAGGGCTTAGTGCAGTGCCTGGCACATAATAGTGTCTAACCAGTTGTTATAAAACCCCTTCAGAGGAAGGAACTCTGTCCTTTTGGCTTCCCACTCCCAGATTTTCAGTATCGGAGGTTGAAGGGCTGTACTGCCCCCACAACCCCACCCCTCCACTCACGACTGCCTCTGTAACCCATTCCACCTCCCTGCCCCACTGCACTTCAACGTCTGCATATCAACAGCTTGAGCTTCTGCCTCCTCCTTGGAGAGAATGCCCCATGAATCGTTATGGACAGGAAACATGTCTGCAAATTATGTTGTGTTGTGCTCTCCCAAGTGCTTAGTACAGTCCCCTGCACATAGTAAGTGTTCAGTAAATATCACTGAATCCCAGACCCTCAAATAAAAAATAATAATAATAGTATTTATTAAGCTCTTACTTTGTGCCAAGCACTGTACTTAGCACTGGGGTAGAACCAAGCAATCATGTTGCATATAGTTCCTGTCGCACGTGGGGCTCACAGTCTCAATCTCCATTCTACAGTTGAGGTAGCTGAGGCAGAGAAGTGAAGTGACTTGCTCAAGGTCACACCGCTGACAAGTGGCAGAGCTGGGATTAGAACCCACGACCTTCTGTCTCCAAGGCTTGTGCTCTATCCACTATGCCATGCTTCTGGGTAGGGTTGGGGGGAGGTCCCTTGTCAGGGTTCTGGAACAACGCTTGCCAGAGGAACTGTCTCCAAGGAGCCCAGAGGAATCCCAGGTGGGAAGTGAAAGTGAGGGAGAAAGAGATTTATCTGATTCCACAGGGAGTTCTGTGTCCCCACACTAGTAGCATCTAAATGGCACGCACAACCCAACCCAGTTTACCCAAACACAAATGCCTCCACCCTGTCCGTCATCATCATCCCCCCCCACAACTAGGGATCCAGTGCACAGGGTAAGGAGAGGGAGAGAGTGGGGACCTACAGAAAGACCTCTAAATCCTGCTTTTGTTGTTGTTTAGAGTATTTGTTAAGTGCTCACTATGTGCCAGGCACCGTACTAGCACTGGGGTAGATATAAGATCAGAATGGGCACAGACCATGCCCCACATAGAGCTCACAGTCTTAACCCCCATTCTACAGTTGAGGGAACTGAGGCCCAGTGAAGTGAAGTGACTTACCCAAGGTCACACAGCAGGTATGTGGTGGAGCTGGGATTAGAATCCAGGTCCTTCTGATTCCCAGACCCATGCTGTATCCACTAGGCCACGTTGGTTCATTCATGTAAGCACGTCCTCTAAACTGTAAACTCATCATGGGCAGGGATCATTTCTGTCAATTCTGTAGTATAGTACTGGCCAAAGCACTTTAGTACAGTGAGCTGCACCTAGTAAGAGCTCAATAAATGCTATTGATTGATTAATCCTTCCTTTCCTTTCTAGGGTCCAGGAAGAAGAGTGAAGCCCTTCACAAGGCAATGCCATCTGGATCAAACCCACAGTCCATTAGACTGAGCTATGTGTCTAGGCTCTAAGCTCATTTTGGGCAGGGAATGTGTCTGTTTATTGTGGTACTGAGAAGCAGCATGGCTTAGTAGAAAGAGCCCGGGTTTGGGAGTCAGAGGTCATGGATTCGAATCCCAGCTCTGCCACTTGTCAGCTGTGTGACTTTGGGCAAGTCAATTCACTTCTCTGTGTCTCAGTTCTCTCACCTGTAAAATGGGGATTAAGACTTTGAGTCCCACGTGGGACAACCTGTTGACCTTGTATCTACCCCAGCGCATAGAACAGTGCTCGGCACATACTAAGCACTTAACAAATGCTGTCATTATTATTGTACTCTTCCAAGTGCTTAGGACAGTACTCTGCACACAGTAAGCACTCAATAAATATGATGGAATGAGTGAATGAATGAATGTCTCCAACAGACCCGATCAAGGGTGCTTAGAGAAAAGGGGTGATGAGGCTTATCCTTCTCACACGATGGTCAGCCTCAGGACACATACACTAAGCCCTACTAGTCAGCCAGTCAATCGTATTTATTGAGCACTTGCTGTGTGCAAAGCACTGTACTATGCACTTGGGAGAGTACAATATAACAATTCAGCAGACACATTCTCTGCCCACGACAATCTTACAGTCTGTGAGCTTACTACCCTCCCTGATCTGTCCCAGCCCCTCTCTCAATCAATTAACCACAAATGTTTACTGAGCACCTACTATGTGCAGAGCACCGTGCTAAACTCTCGGAAGAATACTAGAGAGTCAGTAGACACGATCCTTGCCCTCAAGGAGTTTCAATCTAAGAGTTAGCTGAGTTGGGGTGGCGACTTGTGGTGGGGGGGGGGCGGTGGGGAGGAGGAGGAAACAGGATTTAATGCTTTGGAGGGAGGGGAGATTGGAAGACCGGTTGAAGGGAGAGCCAAGTTGGAAATCTTTTCCGTGTTTGGGTTGGTGGCGGGGTTGTCAGGGGAGGTTCCAGCGTGAAATGGGCTAGTGAGGAGACAACCCGAGACCTGAGACGATTTGATTTGCAGGGTTAGGAGGCAGAGCGGTATGGAGAGATTGAGGAGGTTTAAAAGTCACTGAGGAACCGTTTAAGAGGGGCGAGGGGGAGCATTCCCTCTTCAGTTTACCGCTGACCCGGGGCTTCCCCGAATCCAAACCGATGTGGATTTTTTTTTTCTTTTCTTGCAAACGAAATGCCCGGTCCTCTCTCCCGCCCCCTCCCATCCACCCCTTTCAGCCCTCAGTGTGTTTGCTCTTGACTTCATCCACTAAGTCAATAGTTTCGGAGCCGCTCTCATCCTCACAGAGCCGGGGAGCCCCGCGTCCCCTCCCTGTTTTCTTCTCGGGATAATGGGGGCTTTTTGTTGTCTAATCAGTCTCCTGAGGGGCCGGGAGGCAGATAGAAAACCTCGGCGTTTGTCGGTGAAAATGAAAGCTGGATTAGGCAAAGCCCGCTGCACACTCCATAGTAAAGGCGGACAACTATTCGCCCATTCAAAGTCCCGGTCGGGTTTGGTTACTTTATCTTTAAAGTTGTTTGTATTTCTAAAGTGGCTATTGAGGCGGGGAGAGGGATGGGCAAGGCCCGATCCAAGGGAGGTGGGGAGGGGGGCGCACACATAAAATAAAAGCGGGGAGGAGGGAGAACGGGAGGATAGGGGGAGGGGGGGTGGGGGAGGAGGGAGCCGGAGGAAGGGAGGGAGAGGAGCAGGCAGGTCCCATAACAATAATAACAATGATATTTAAGTGCTTACTATGTGCCGGGCACTGTACTAAGCGCTCTGCCACTTTTTAACTTCTCTGTGCCTCAGTTCCCTCCTCTGTAAAATGGGGATTTAAGATTATGAACCTTGTGTCCAACCCGATTATCTTGTATCTACCCCAGCCTTTAGAACAGTGCCTGGCGCACAGTAAGTGCTTAACAAATACCATCATTATTAATTATTATTATCATTATCATTACATTGGATCCGGTCCCTTGTCCCCACGTGGGGCTCACAGTCTCAATCCCTATTTTACCGAGGAGGAAACTGAAGCACAGAGAATTGAAGTGACTTGCCCAAGGTTACACGGCAGACAAATGGAGGAGCTGGGATTCGAACCCCTGACCTTCTGACTCCCAAGACCGTGCGCTGGCCACTACGCTATGTCCCCGTCCCAGGGGAGAGAGGGCAGGGGGCGGAGGAGGTTTTGGGCGGGCACAGAGAGGGAGGAGGGAGAGGGAGTCAGGGGGCAACACTAACCACTCTCTACTAAAGGGGAAGAGGAAAGTTCATTCATCCATTCAACCGTATTTATTGAGCGCTAACTGTGTGCAGAGCACTGGACTGAGCGCTTGGGAAAGTAGAGTACTGCAATAAAGAATGAAAATCCCTGCCCACAACGAGCTCACAGTCTCGGTTGCGCTCAGGAGACGGCGTGGCGGCCACATCAGATGCCAGGGACGGGGGACTGGCCAATTTCCACTTCTATGTGTGGGGTGGGGGGTAATTTTTTGGGGGGGAGGGGTGTTTTTATTTCGTTTTATTTTTCGAGAGACGGTGACAGCCTGAACTGGCGTCCCCTCTGAGCGTGAGCCTGCCGGATCGGAGGTGGAGGGAAGATGACTTTTGAAGGGAAAAGGACGGGGGATAAGGGGGAACTTGGTCGGATTTATTCACTAAGAAATTGGATTTCTCCCCCGAGGAGATGCCTCGCCCCCTCTCTTCCGTCGGATCCCTTCTCCTCTTCCACCCTCTCCCCAAGCTGCCTGAAAGGTCAATACAATCATAATAATTTGTCCCTTCACCTAGCACTCCCCCTCCTCCCCCCTCCCTCGGACGACCGCCGTTTGGGGAGGGAGGAAGGCTTTTTATCTTTGACTTTCTCCATCGGACAAGAGGGAGGGTTGTGTTCTGGGGATTGGGAGGCCAGGAACAGAAAGAGGGAAGAGAGAGGGTGGAGGGAAGAAGAGATGGGGGAGGGAGAAAGAGCTACCCTCCCATCCGCAATCAAAGTACTGATGTTGTTCGCAGGTTCTTCGGGCCAGGGGCTAGACAATATTCTCGTTAAGGGGGACGAGGGGCAGAGACTGGGCAAAGGAAGCTCCAAGCTAAAAAAAGAAAGAAAGAAAAAAATCCAACTTTCCTCGCAGCAAAAAGTGGGGGGCGCTAGGACCCGGGCCAGAGGGTTAAGATCATTGATCCCCTATAATTAGGGAGATGGAAGACGGGAGAAGGCAGAATATCTCCGCTTTCCCTCCCACCCTTGGAAACCCCCAGCTACGCTCCCACGGGGAGACGTTTGGTCCTGATCCCTTTTCTAACGAAGTTGGGGAAACCAATTCAATCATTCATTCAATCGTATTTATTGAGTACTTACTATGTGCAGAGCACTATACTAAGCGCTGGGATAGTGCAATAAACAGACACAGTCCCTGCCCACATCTCCCCGGGATATAAACCCCCCATCTTCCCCCTCCTCTCCAGAGCATCATCCTGGAACTCCGAGCGGCGGCGTCTGCGGAAATCTCTGTAGTGTAGACCAGGTCTACACTGGGGAAATGAGACAAAGTAGGAAAACCAAAGATTCGGAGCATTCAGGCCCAAAGTGAATAGCCAGAGAATCACGGAGAATGCGTTTCGTTTAAATTTATACGAATATTCGACGCGATTATCCTCTCTACTTTTCTAAGGTCCACGTTTCCCATCCCGGAAAAGTTCGGAATAAGCCGAAGCTTTTGTCCCGTTCTCCGAGCTATATTTCCTTCCTCCCTTTCGGGTGTTAGCGTTTTCCCCCGCCTTTTTTCCTGCTCTCTAAAGAGCCAGGTAAAGCTGCCTTATCTTCGGGGTTCTTACCCCTCTTTCCCCTCACCAACGCGTCCCGTTTTTACCTCGGCCTCCGCCTTCCCAAAGGGAGTCTCCCGGCTACCAGATCTGAGTCTCGCTGCACCTAAAGCTTGGGACCCCAGCCCCCCATTCTCTCCCCGTACTGTCCCCCAAAGTTACAAAAGGCTGCTGGCGGGGTCGCCCCCCCCCCCCCACACACACACATTGCAGACTGGATTGCAGCTGGATAAATTGCCCCGTCTCTCTTCTCATCCCACCCCACCTTCCCAAAGTTCTCCCCTAGGGGAGGACCGGGCCTCACCATTTCATTGGGGGGGGGGGGACTTTGAGGTCGGAATTGGCTGCCAGGAGAGTTTTTTCAAATCCATCCCGACCCGACCGCTTGGGTTTGGGGGCTGGGTTGGTCTGGGGCACACAAAGATGACCAGAGTTCAGGCAGGGGTTTCATAACTAGTTTCTCCCCCAACCCACCCCCCACCCCTCTTCTTCTTCTTCTTCTTTTTTTTTGAAGGCCCGGGGCCTCTTTGATCTGCGATCTTTAGGCTCAGACAAAGACTGCAGTGAAGGCGAAAGAGTCCCGAGGGCCTTCTCCCCCGGCCCCTCCTCCCTTCTGCCCCCGGAGCCGGTCGGGAAGACCCCGGGCCGCATCCAGTGTTCTTGAGGGTCACGCCAAGGGCTTCCTTCCAGTTTTAGAAACGGTTCCGAGGGTCGAATGAAAGGCCAGGAGCAAACCTCTGGCAGGGGGCACACGTAGCCCGAAAGCGATGAGGAGCGGGGGGCTTTGGGGACTCGGTTCGCTGGGCTCGTCCCTAGAAGTCACCCCCGAAAGCCCCACACTGGCTGGGCGGAGGGGAGAGGGGTCACAGCCGCGTCCTTCTTCCTCGGAGGCCAGGGGAAGAGCTCCCATCATCTCAGCTCCGGGCTCAGATGGCTTAGTGGAAAGAGCGCGGGCTTGGGAGTCAGAGGTCGTGGGTTCTAATCCCGACTACGACACTTGTCTGCTGTGTGACCTTGGGCAAGTCACTTAACTTCTCTGTGCCTCGGTTCCCTCATCTGTAAAATGGGGATTAAGACTGTGAGCCCCACGTGGGACAATCTGACGACCTTGTATCTACCCCAGAGCTTAAAACAGCGCTTGGCACATAGTAAGCGCTTAACAAATACCGTAATCATATTATTATTATTATTATTACTATCCGCTGCTCTTGTCCCTTGAGGTCGGGAAAACTGAAGCTTCCGGCCGCTGCACCAGAGCAAGAGACGGGAACCCTCCCTCAGCCCCTCAGTATTTAGGTCCAGATCCGTAATTTATTTATCTATATTAATGTCTGTCTTCCCATCTAGACTGTAAGCTCTTTCGGGGCAGGCAATGTATCTGCCAGCTCTGTATATTGTTATACTGTACTCTCCTAAGCGTTTAGTACAGTGCTCTGCACACGGCCAGTGCTCAATAAATACGATTGACTGATTGAACCCTCAGGCGTCTCCTGGGGGAACTGTCTGGCAGTCTCTTCCCTATCAGCACACGCAGAGCCCAACCGGTAAACGCTCAGTAAATACTACTGATCGATCGATGAGGGAGTTCAGCCAGGTGTTGAAGGGGAGATTGCGAAAGAAGGGAATCAGAGATCCGCTCTGTGGAGGGAAAGGAAGAAAGGGCTGAGGGCTGCGAGGGGCACTCGAGTTGGATAGGGTGGGGTGGGGATGGGTCGCCAGAATATATCTATAATTCTATTTATTCTGATGGTATTGACACCTGTCTACTGGTTTTGTTGTTTGTCTCCCCCTTCTAGACTGAGCCCGTTGCTGGGTAGGGACCGTCTCTACATGTTGCCGATTTGTACTTCCCAAGCACTTAGTACAGTGCTCTGCACACAGTAAGCGCTCAATAAATACGAATGAATGAGTGAATGAATGACTGAATCCAGATTCCGGATCTGGGTGATAGGGAAACCCGTCCGCAAACCCGTCTTCCTCCCCCCGGGCCCCCCAACACCATCTCCACTCTCTCTGTGGCCCTGCCTATCTCTGGCCCTCCGGGGTTCCCCACCCCCTTCCTCCGCCACCGGTCTATGGAGTGGGGATGATGACCCGCTCGCTCTCCCTCCCCTCCAGAGATACCTTAAAATGGACGATGCGCTGGGAATTAAATGTGGTGTGACGGGCATCACGCAAAAAATGTCAATTTTTAAGATCGATAAACATCCCCTCAGCTACCAGGAGATATGGAATACCCACTGCTCCGTCTTTTTTGTTTGTTTATACAGATGAACCGTGATTCTCCTCTCCAATCTTCGCTCCCTCTGGCACCTTTCTCTGGGGACTTACGGATTCAAACCCAAAAGTTGAGGCGTCCGGGCCGGACCAGTCCAAACAGCGAAAGGTCAAGACTCCGGTAGGCACAGACGCCCTGTCCCGCGATCCGGCCTCTATCTTGGGTTGAATTCGTTTTGTATCAGGGTCAACGAAACCGTTTCTGATAAGGCGAAGTGAGCGCGTGTCAACGCTTCAAGTGGCTCCTTCCCCTTAATTGATGGCTCCATCTCGCTCTCCGACTCTCTTTCGCTGCCCCTTTCTGTCTCTGTCTCTCCTCTCACCCCCTCGTCTGTTTCTGATTCTCTGATTCTCTGGGTCTTCGTCTCTCTCAGTCTCTGTCTCTCTGACTTTCCCTGTCTCTCTGTCTCTGTCTCTGACTCTCGCCACCTCTGACTTTCTCTCTATGACTTCGCTGCCTCTCTCTCTCCCTGACTCTCCCTTGTCTCTCTCGTTCTTTGCGTCTGTGTCTCTGACTCCCAATCTCTCTCTCCCTCTCTTTGTCTCTCTCTCGACTCTTTATCTCCCTCTTTCTCCTTTCCACCGCCGACCCTCCACACCCTCCCCATCCATGTCCCTTCGTGTCCGTCCAGGACAGAGATAGCTCTGTCTCCCTGACTCTCGTTATCTCTTTCAGTTTCTCTGACTTTCGTCACCTCTGACTTTATCTTTAACTTTCGCTGCCTCTCTCTCCCCCTACTCTCCCTTGTCTCTCTCGTTCTTTGCGTCTGTGTCTCTGACCTCCAATGTTTCTCTCCCTCTCTCTTTGTCTCTCCCTCTTTCTCCTTTCCACCCCCGACCCTCCCCACCCTCCCATCTCTGTCCCTTCGTGTCCGTCCCAGGTCTCCTATCTCGATCTTTCCGGTTTTCCATCTCCTTCACTCTCTGGGTATCTCTCTGTCTCGATCTGTTCGCGTCTGTCTCTAACTCTCTCTTCCGTCTATGTCTCTTTGTTTTTCTTTCGTCACTCTGTCTTTCTAAATTTCTTCCTCGGTGTCACTAATGTGGGTGGGGTCCAATCTCTCCCGGACGCCCAGCATCTTCCCTGAAGTGACTTGCCCTAAATCACACAGCTGACAAGTGGCGGAGCCGGGATTAGAACCCATGACCTCTGGCTCCCAAACCCGTGCTCTTCCCACTGAGCCACGCTGCTTCTCTCATCCCCTCCTCCATCATTCAGAAGGTCACCGGCTGACACGTTTCAGGTCTTTTTGTCTGATTCGGGCCCACCACACTTCGATAACTGCCTTGGCACCTTCCGGACAGCGGTCTGTTGTCCCCTCAACACACACACAAACACTCTGCACTTTGCCCTGTCACCTTCAGCCAGTGGAAAGCCTCAACTGCGCACTGCTCTGTCACCCTCCCTCCAGTGGACAGCCCCCACTGCACACTGCCCTGACCCCAGCCCCTGTCTCCGGCGGTGTCCCCATTGTTCTGAGCCCGGCCCCTCTGAGGATGATTTTCCCCATCCGGGGGCAATCTGGGGTCCGAGTGACTACGGGAGTAACTAATGATGATGATGGTATTTGTTAAGCGCTTTCTATGTGCAAAGCACTGTTCTAAGCTCTGGGGAGGTTACAAGGTGATCAGGTTGTCCCACGGGGGGGACTCACAGTTTTAATCCCCATTTTACAGATGAGGTAACTGAGGCACAGAGAAGTGAAGTGACTTGCCCAAAGTCACACAGCTGACAGTTGGCGGAGCCGGAATTTGAACCCATGACCTCTGACTCCAAAGCCCGGGCTCTTTCCACTGAGCCACGCTACCGGCCTCTCACCTCCTCACCCCTTTAGACACCTGCCCTCCCGGGCAGACGGCCGAGATTCTGGACTCCCACGAGTCTGGGGTTAGGAGAGTGAACCCCCCACACACATTTCCCTTCCCACTCTTCCCCTTCTCCACGTCTCCTACTTCCCTACTCACTCCTCCCTGACCCCTGCAAACCACCCCCCCCCTTTCCATCTCCAACTCCCTCCCCTTGGCCTCTCCATCTCCCTCCTTCCCCTCACCCCCCACCCCAGTTCTTTGTTTGAAGTTCAGGAGGGAACTTTTTAATAGTGGCTATTTTCCCCCCTTAGGTCATCGTTCTGCCTTGATTTGATTTGGGGATCGGCGGCCTCCTTCCCGCACTGCGACCCCTACCCCGCCCGAAAACCTCCGGAGAAGGTCAAAAAAATGGTGACCCCGCTTCAACGTTTTCCTCTTTTTAACCAACATTGGCCTGAAAGATTTTTTTTTGGGGGGGGGGGCGGGAGTGGGGAGGGGAGGTAGGGGGTGGAGGGAGGGCCACCCCTCAATCAGCAAAATTGCAACGGAACCGTTCCCTCCTCACTTTCTCCTTGAGGCTCTGAGGCCTCTGAGCCAACCCTTGCCCCTGCACGCCCCAACACCCCCAACCCCAAATCTCTCCCACACCTTCGGCCCTGACCGAGTAGAAATCTGGGAGTTAGAGAGAACTCTGGCGAAGAAAATGAAAAAGTTACGGAGGAATCTCATGGCTTCTAGATTTCACTCTTATTTTGTCTGCGGGCATATAACAACCACCATTTTCACAGAGACTTGATTTTTTTAATGCCCAAATAAGCACTTCACAGCTTTAAGGCTAGTGTTATATGTGCTTTAAAATCCTGCCATGTAAATTCCACTGAAAATTCGGAAAGCTGTGAAAGGGGGAGGGTGTGTGTGTGTGTGGGGGGGGGTTAATCCGAGTTTAATGCTATGATGCCGTCACAGGACCGGGTTAGTCTGATTGCGTTATCTCTCCCCAACATTTGAGTCTCCCATATTTCACCCAGCCAAATAGCTGCGAGAGAAGTGCAGATGGCGGCAGCCGCCGCGCCTCAGGAAAATGTTATTAATATCTAAATAACTTCCCAATACTGTCTGGTAAATCTCCCCTTCACCATTCCAAATGATGAATTCGTTTGAAGTCTTCCCCGGCCTCATCTTTTCAATGTTTCTCTCTCGCTTTCTCCCTCTCTCCTCTCTTTCCTCTTCTTAACCAAGCTTATTTCAAACTGGTAAATATCTAATGCCTTTAACTACTTTGCGGCCGCACACAAGACTCATGTGCAAAGCCTTGAAAGAGTAGGTGTATAGAGATGTCTCTAGGTACCCCCCCCACACACACACACACCCCTCAAATGCACGCATCCTACTGGTATATCCACATCCCCGAGACACCCACCTCCACAGCCCTTTGGAAAGCTTGGATTTGGATTATTGACAAGTTCTGACAGTGAATTCCAATTTCAATCCCCTCCCTCTCCTTCGTTGAGCCATCAGATCTAATACGGTGTGTTCAGAAATCTCCCTTTCCAATGTAGAAACCCCCTTCCCTCCTCCTCCCTCGCCCCTTCTCTCCATTCTTCAGAATTCCCGCTGCAGAACTCACCGTCCGTCTGGGGCCTTGCCCTCTCCCCGCTGGATAATTGTTCTCCCCCTCCCCTCCTTTCCCCTCGTTTAAAGTTTGTTTTCAAAATGTCTCGTATTAGATTATGCCTCGTTTATTCCCCCTCCAACCTTATCTCCCTCTGTCTCTTCTCTCCTTCCCGTCACACTCGATTTAGGAAAGAGTTTATCTTGCAAACATTTGCCTACTTTGTTTATTTACACCGGGTTCTGAGGCTACCAGCTCGCGAGAGCCCGTGTTTGCCTTTGTAATTGTTATCTCTCTTTATTGTTGTACTTCATTTGTTCAGCTCTCTCTTTTGGGGATGGAGGGGGGCGGGTGGGGGGGGGATGGTGCGTGTCAGCGTTGAATGAGAGCGCTCCCTCGCATCTCCTTTGCTGGGACTTCTCTCTCTCTCTCTCCTCTCTCTCTCTCGCCCCCCGTCCCCCCTCCATCCCCCGCAAACCGCCCACTCCCTCCCCCCGCCCCCGCGTCTCGCTGAATATTCACGGAGGAGCCCAGGCGAAAGCCACAGAATTGCCTGACACCCTCCTATCTTTCTCTGGCCTCCATTATGCCAGGTTGATCCTCCTCTGAACGGTCACAAATCCCGCCTGGTCTCTGTTTGATTAGATTGCCAACCCGGGGTAATCCTTTGATTTTGTGAAGTGTCAATTACTTCTCTCTAAACACACATTTACAGAGGCGGGAGCTTGTTGGTTTAAATCAATGCAGATTGTTTCTTGATAAATTGACTGATATCTGCTCCCCTTCCCCGGCTCCCTCCTCTTCCCCTCCCTCCTCTCTCCCCCCCACCCCAATCTTCCCACCCCCGCTCGCCCTTTCAGAGAACAATAGCACTTCCAGGTGTGAAACCGAAAATGGAGCGGAGACCGAGGGGAGAGGCTCCCCCTTCCCCTATTCATTCGCTCCCCCGGAGCCTAATTAAATTTGGCAGGTCCTTGTACACACAATCAAAACAGCTTCCTTCAATGTAGCGAACCACCGAAAACCGCATTAGCAGCCTCCGCCGCTGCCAAATTAAATTGTTGCCACCTCCTTTTACAAGTGTCTAAACAGACACTCTGCGCGCTCTCCCCTCTCTTCCCGTCCCGCTCCCCTCTCCGCTCCACACTTGGATTGCCCGTTCCTTCTTCCCCGCTATTCCGCCCTTCGCCCATCCCGCTCCCGGCCCGGTTCTAACACCCCTCTCCTGCCCGCAGATCTCAGCATCGGACGCCGGGGTCTCTCTCTCTCCCAACTCGAGTGATGCTTGCAATGTCTTGGAGGGAAAGGGTTGTGTCTACTCCCTCTATTGTCCTCTCCCAAGCGCTCAGGACAGGCGCACGGAAAACGCTCAGTAAATACCACCGATTTGATTGTTGGACTGTGAGCCCACTGTTGGGTAGGGACTGTCTCTATATGTTGCCAACTTGTACTTCCCAAGCGCTTAGTACAGTGCTCTTCACACAGTAAGCGCTCAATAAATACGATTGATGATGATGATTGCCCTCAAACCGCTTCGTTAGCCCTCCCCTTCCCAGACGGGCACATTCTCCTCGGCTTCGGCCTCGGGATTCAGGGTGGCTTGGCCCTGCCTTTTCTGTCCGCTTGTCTGTCCGAGACGGGGCGAACACTGTTGTGAGCTGGACGGTTTTCCAGCTCGATTTGATTCCCCTTCTGCCCTTTTCCCGCCTCGCTCAAAACCGAGGCTGGACGGAGCCGGAGGGGGAAGGTGAAAACTACCCCGACGCTCCTCCGCCAGGTGAGAGATCCTGCGCCCGAGCCCCGCCGCCCTACAACACAACAACAGCAACAATCGTAATAATTCAGTCCTAACAAGGATAAGAGAAAAAAAAATAAGGACGGCCTCATGAATATCAGCCCAAGGCGAACAGGAGTGAGCTGTTCAAAGATGAAAGTGCAGAGAAATAAAGGCTCAATTTAATCTGCCTTAAAACCCTTCAACTTAACGTTTGTGCTTCCAACTCAGAGAGTGAGCACTGATTGCGGATAAATAGTTCCTTACCATGCCTCGAAGCTATTACACCCCTCTCCAACACAGTCCCTATTCAACAGCCCCAGTTTTCATTACCAGCTCTAATAAGTCTTAACATTATTAAATGCCAACCAGATGATAGAAAGAAACGGGCGCAGAGAAGATTCTCTCTTTAGCGCTTAAAGAGGAGAGCTTTTAAACCCCACGTCTCCCGCGGCTCCCCGCCAGCAGAGTCGCTAACGCCAGGGAAGGCATTTGTCAGGAGCAAGAATCCAAAACAAAGTTTTGCCTGAGCCTCTCCCTGCTCTCTCTCTCCCCCCGTCTCTGCCTCGCTCTGCCTCTCTTTCTCCAGAGAACAGGAGGCCGGGGTCACGGATTCAGACCCCGAATCGTTTTCAATTTGTAGAGAGCTACACCCAACACGCACGTACAAAAACGCGTGCGCGGACACACACACACCGCAAAAGCAACACAGCCACATCAAACCTTCAAGCTGGCCCTACACGTGTCGGGGCACACTCGGCAGAAACAACGCAGACCTGAGCCCGGTGTTGGGGAGGGACCGTCTCTATATGTTGCCGGTTTGTACATCCCAAGAGCTTAGTTCAGTGCTCTGCACACAGGAAGCGCTCAATAAATACGATTGAATGAATGAATTAACCCACAACACACACATGCACACACACACACACACAATCAGACACACAATCCGGTACTACAGACCCACGAAAACACCAGTCCTCGCCTCCCCCACGTCCGGTTACTGGAGTTTATGGGGGAGTCCTCCGGTTAGGCCAGGGGATGCCCGCCCCATCACAACGGTCGCCTTTCGCTAAAAGCATCACACTTTCCTTCCAGATCAACTGACCTCCCCCCTCTCCCTCCAGGCCGCTTTCAGCCCCCGTGTTGTCCCTGTCACTTGGAGGCCCCGGGAAGCGGTAGGAAGACCTTCGACCCTCAGCAGCTCCCGGTTTCGGACCCGATTACGCCGTTCTCGGGTTGGGCTCCTAGTTCTCCGCGGTGTTGTGCGCCTTCTCAGACCCCAGAGAACCGTTTCCTCCCACCGCCCTCCACCGCCCCATCCCGCAGAAAAACAGCTCCTGTGACACGTTTTAAATAGCGGAACCTTCCCCGCAAAATCTCGACTTTTCCTAAAAAAAGAGGCTTCTCCTCCATGCAGCGCCGCTAGGAACCGAACTCCCTAAACCCCCTCATTTGGGAGCTATTTATGGCAGTTCTCGAGGGTGTGTTCCCCCTAACTAAACGCTCTCGACCTTCTCGAAAAACTCCAGGAAAGTGGAACAAAACCTCGAGACACAATGGTTTCATTTGCAAAGAGCCCTGACCCCGCTGGATCAGAAAACATTTCGCGGCATCCACCGGGCCCGGCCCCTCCAGCTCGACGCCTTATAATATTCCTAAACTGTCCGAACAGCAGGGAGTTTTGAATAATTTATCTCCTTTTCTTCCCCGCGTTGCTCTTTTGTCTCGGGACCCCTCTCCTCCTTGCAGGTTATTGAATGTCAATGGCGCTTACCCCCCCTCTCTCTCTTCTCTCTCTCTCTCTCTCTCTCTCTCTCTCTTCCTCTCTTTCTCTCTCCCTTCTCTAAACTGTTTGCTTTTGTCTCCTCTGAAAGCGTCAATAGACCCTCTGGTCTTTGTCCCTAAAGTTCACTTTCAAGGTCGGGAGGGGAGAAGGAAGAGGGGTCCCGAGACAAAATATAATTGGAAGGAGGCACCTGGGGCGGGTTCGGGGACAATTTTTGGTCGTCATTTCGTAGTCCTGTCACCCTCTCCTCCGCATACTGCTTGCTGTGTTTCGATGTCTGCCCCCTCCTCCCTGGCCCCCTTTCGCTCAGGGCTCCAGAAGGAATTCGCCTCTCTTGACCCCGGAGGTCTCCCCACCAAAATACAAGCGCCCGATTTGTTTCCCCTTTTAAAGCCCGAAACTTGGGCCCAACCCGACAGGGAGGCTTCGGCTGGGCACGGGACTGATGTGTCCGTTTCTCGGCGGTCCTGGGGAAAGCCAAGGGGCGGTGCGGCGTCCCTGGAAGACCGTCCTGGCTTAGACACTGAGCTTTCGCTGCTATGATTTTTCCTCCCTCCTCTGACTCGTCACCCCCTCTATCTCCATCCAGAATCGCTTTAATGGGTTGCTTGTGTCAGAGTCAAAAATCTCCCAAGTAGCCCCAACAGGGGTTGGGGGAGACATATTTATATCTGTAATTTTATTTATTTATATTGATGCCGGTCTACTCGTATTGATGACTTGATGCTTGTTTAACTTGTACTGACGTCTGTCACTGCCCTCTCTAGACTGTGAGCTCGTTGTGGGCAGGGACTGTCTCTATTGCTGTATTGTATTTTCCCAGGCGTTTAGTACAGTGCTGTGCACACGGTAAGCTCTCAATAACCACTTGTTTGCTGTGTGACCTTGGGCAAGTCACTTCACTTCTCTGGGCCTCAGTTCCCCAATCTGCGAAATGGATTGAGACTATGAGTCCTATGTGGGAAAGAGACTGTATCTCACCTCGTATCTCTCCCGGCGCTTAGAACAGTGCTTGGCACATAGTAAGCGCTTAACAGATATGGTAATTATTAATAAATACGATTGAGTGAATGAATAAATGAATGAACTCCTCTCTCAGGGTTCCTTTCCTCTTTAACTCTCTTGTCTGATCCTCCCCTCCTGATTTTCCTTCTTCCCTCCAGAGACACTCTCTTCCTACTCCAGGAGAGGATGGGGAACAGATCCCCTTTGACTCCCCTCACCAATCTCCTTTCCTCCTAAGGGGCTCGTTTCCCTCCCACTCCCCTGCCAGGCGTGTTCCTCGATCCCACGCAAGGGCAGTCCGGGACCAACGCCCCGGGGATAAACGGGAAGATTCCTCGGGGTCTCAGCAGGCCTCTCTATTCAGAAATGCTGCCTTTTCCTCTCCCCACCATCCTCGCCTTCGGGCACCCCTCCAGCCTCTCTCTCCTCCCCATCCACCTCCTCCTGAGCCACAGACCCCGAAAGAGAGAGGCGCTTCGCCCGCGCTCTCTAATTGATATTGATTGCGCAGATCGGTCAACTGTCAGTCTGAGTTTCAAGGGACCGTTTAGAAAGCGGCAGAAAAATCTGTTTAACAAATTCATTTAGGGAGTAGCAAAACCTCCCCCTTACCCGCTCCCCACTCCTCCCCCTCCTTTCCGCCGCCTCAAGTTTCTGTAAATAATTGATCGAGACGGGACCCGAACAAAAATACCAACACCTCAAAAGCAACACCACACCAATCCTCGAATCCCCTATTCCCACCGAAACAGCATACCCCGAGCTGCCCCATCCGCTTCCCTTGTTGGAAGATGTGAAGATAGCTAGAAAGTGGATTACAATTCAAGCTTCCCAGTTTACTTCAGAGCGATGGGGCAGGAGAGGGGAGAGAGCGAGGCCCAGATCCCACTAGATCCCGCTAAATTTGGAAGGGTTCCTCCCCGATGTCCCTAAAGCACCTCCCCGTACTGGAGTGGGGCTCCTCATTGCTCAGTCGCATTAGCGAACGAGGGAGTTGGGTCTTCCCTCTCCCTCTCTCCGGGGCCCGGGATCACCGCAAGTGAGCTGAAGAGAGGAGGGTCCCGGGGTGGGAGAGGGAGAGGGGACCGGGAGTGGAGGAGTGTTGAGGGGAGGGAAGGTGGTGGTGGTTGGGCTTCGCGCTACCTTTGTCGCCCAGGATGCCGTCAATGCTATGCTTGGCCTTCTTCTCGCCGTCCTCCTCCTTCTTGTCGCACTCGTCCTCCTCTTCTTTCTTCCCGAACTTGATTCTGAGCACGCGGCTAATCGAACTCACTAAACCTCAGAAATTCAAAAGCAAAAGAGAAAGTATAAGTTGTTGGGGAAAGGGAGAGATTGCCAGGACCGACCCTCCCCTTCCCCCCCCCCCAAAGGGAAAGATTCGAGGTCTGTCTCAAAAGCAAGGATCTTGGGAAGGAACACACAGTCACTCACATACTAGCACAAAACTACATACTGATGTTTACATCTCCCAAACTTCCATGCCTCTATACGCGCATTCATTGACACAAAAAACACATTCACACTTTCGAACACTTAACTCATTCACCCACTCACAATCACACGGGCACATTAACAGACTCCCACTCCCATCACCCATCCACTTCAAAACATTTACAAACTTATTTTTCGTCATCTTTACCCACACTCGTCTTCTATGCACACCTACAAGCATACACCTACTCATTTTCACACCCTCCCCCGCACTCACATATAATAATAATAATGACATTTATTAAGCGCTTACTATGTGCCAAACACTGTTCTAAGCGCTGGGGGGATACAAGGCAATCAGGTTGCCCCACATGGGGCTCACAGTCTTAATCCCCATTTTGTAGATGAGGTCACTGAGGCACAGAGAAGTGAAGTGACTTGCCCAAAGTCACACAGCTGACAAGTGGCGGAGCCGGGATTAGGACCCATGACCTCTGACTCCCAAACCCGTGTTCGTTCCATTGAGCCACACTGCTTCTCTATCCCCTCGAATCCCCTGTGTGTCCGCCCATTTTGATCTGGTTATCCCTCCAAACGCAGAATTAAGGACACACATTGCACACTCTATTTCATGCGTAGATACAGCTCCATTTACACATTCAGTCCCTGGCCCTGTCACACTCAGACAAATGCGCGCTGACACATGCATAGAGCCTAACACGCTCATACACATATGCACTTAGCGCTCCCGCCCATCCGCGCTCACACAGTAGCCCCCTTCCTCCCCGTCCAGGCCCGACCTCGAGGCTGCGGTGCGGGTCCACGACTCTGCACACTCCCAGCAGGAGTCTGCAGAGCTGCTCCGGCCCCTGCCCCAGCTACTGCCCCTGCCCCAAACCCTGCCTCAGCCCCTGCCCAAACCCCTAATCCAAGTCCCGACCCAGCCTCCAATAATAATAATAACAATAATAACCATAATAGTAATGATGGTATTTGTTAAGCGCTTATTATGTGCCAAGCACTGTTCTAAGCGCTGGGGTAGATACAAGATAATCAGGTTGTCCCACATGGGGCTCACAGTCTTAATCTTCATTTTACAGATGAGGCAATTGAGGCACAGAGAAGTTACGTGACTTCCCCAAAATCACACCCCTGACAAGTGGGAGAGGCGGGATTAGAACCCATGATCTCTGACTCCCAAACCCGGGGTCTTTCCACTAAGCCACGCTCCCCCACCTCAGCTCTGACCCCAGCTCCAACTCCCGCGGGACGATGCTCCCAGGCCTGGACAGGACCCTGGGGGGTCGTATAGGGGTGGATGCAGGGAAGGCAGGGTAGGGAGGCCGCCTCCGGCTTACCCGGGATTTACCCCTCCGGACGGACCCGTCTCTCAGCACCGCCTGCCCCAACGCCGTAGAAATGGGGAATTCCCTCCCTTTCCCTTCCCCTCTCTCCTGTCATTCCCCGATGCTATGGCCTCCCTTCTTTCTTAGGCCAGTGACAGTCCCCACAACCCTTCTCTTCCCCCATCCCCTCCCCACCTTGAAGGCCCTGGGATGCGGTGGGAGGTGGGAGGAGGCAATGGGGGCGACACTTTCCTTGCGCCGGTCGATCCCCCCGCTTTCTCGGGGGCCCTCCGGGAGCCCAGGCTAGACTCCCTTCCTTCTTGGCTATCTTCTCACCTGAGGGGACGGTGCTGCGGTCGCAATGCCCGTCTTTCAGCAGTCGGTCCCGGATCTCCCAGCTGAACATGCCTGGGTTTTCCCGCTTGTACTCCTCGATTTTCTTCTCCACGTCTGGAGTGGCTACCTGCTTTAGGGGCCAAAGTGGGTGCAGGCAGGAGAGAGAGGACACAGAATCGCTTTTAATTGAAGCCTAGAATCGGGGGCCTCAGGGCCCCAGAGAGGATCTTTCCTCGCTCCCAGGATCCCCAGCCCCGGGCCTTAGGACACCTTTTTCCTCTGGCTCAGATTAGTTCTTGGGGCCGGTGGCTCTGGGGCAGGATGGACTAGGGGGGCGGGGGGATAGGGGAGGGAGAAAGAAATAGCTCAAGCTCCCGGCAATTCGGCGAGGGGGAACAGGGCCCTGGGGGAGTCTTTGGGCGAGCCGCCAAACGGAGCGGGGAGGCAACTTGTTGCTTGGGAAGAGATGTACCGGCCCGAGGATTTGGGGAGGAAGGTAAAGGGGGGTCTCTGAGGAAGGGGGAATATCAGGAGGGGGGAGTGAGAGCTCAATGCGTGCTCCCCAGTGCGCCCTGGACCAGGCCTGCACCACCAGGAAGAGCCAGGGCGTGGACCATCCGGATAATCAGGAAAATCCAGATTCGGATCACTTGTTTCTCTCCTGCAACTGGCACCTGGGTATCTCTTCCACTTTGGTGGAACGGTGAGGATTCCCACCCCTACTTTACAGAGAGGGATTTAGGTGTGATTCTTTAGGCCAGAGCTGGATTCCCCCTTCCTTACGACCCCTCTTCTGCCACCGCCGTACTCTCCGGTTGGGGCCGGGGGAGGCCTCGTTGGGTCCCGCGGACACTCACCCTGGGTTTGCTGCCTCCGATGGCCCCGGGCCGGATGGAGCCGGTCTCTTGGTAGCGGCACAGGATCTTGGAGACGCAGCCGTGGGAGACGCGGAGCTGGCGGGAGATGACGCAGGGGCGGATGCCGTGGTGGGCCATCTCCACGATCTTGTGGCGGATGTGGTTGGGCAGGGGTCGCCCGTTGATAAAGACCCCGCCGAGCTGGTTGACCCGGCCCTGGCCCAGCGGGGTGGACACTGGGGAGAACCAGGAGGAGGAGGAGGGCGGAGGGATGGGGTGGGAGGCCGAGAAAGGAAAGAGTAGCGCGTTAAAGAGGGGGCCACAGGACTCCATCCTATCCGTGAGGCCGAGGCCAGACCAGGCCGGACCCCTCTGGCTCCTTCCAGCTGCGGGCCCCACGGAACTGACCGCGCTCAATGTTGGGCCGTGCCCTTTGACCTCCAGGCCTCTCCATCTGCAGCTATGGGCGGCTCGACTCGAGGGGCTTGGAGCCGAGAAATTGGGGCGGGGGGAGAGAGGCTTCAGATTGGGGGCCCTTCCAACCCTGTCTCCCTGCTTCCCTCCACTAGAGCTCGCTCGACTTCTACCGGGCCTCTCTCCCTTCGAATCTGATTTGAGATGGGGAAGTGAAGACGCGGGTGGGAAAGCGGATTCAGCTCCCTTCCCCACCAGGGTCTCCGAGCTCCAGGGGAGCGTGAATATCGAGTTTACACCACCCTCAGGGAATTACAGTTGGCCATTTTAATCCGGGGATTTGGGGCCGGGTAAGCGGCCCACTCGGAAAATTAGGGACCGTACCCACCACGCTTCGCCTGTCATGGGTTGGTTAATTCAAGCTCAGACGGGATTCTTCGAGGGCCTGAATTATCCGTTGAATTTCAGGACTGTAAATCCGTCACCAAGGTTCCAAGCCCGAGGGAAGAGGCAGAAGAGACTGGGGCGGGGGGAGAAAAGCGGGCCGGGAGATCGTGGTATCCCGAGAAAGAGCCAGTAAGGTCGATAGGCCTGACTCCACAGACAGGGGTTTGGGGTTAGACCGGGCTCCGGGAGTGTGTGGGGGGCGGCTTCTTCCCCGTTGAATTTGGCTCTGATACGTTTATTTCGTTGTGCATTTTATTTTCCCGAAGACGGAAAGCCTGCTCGCTCCCGAATCCCGTTCCCGAGAGCAGCAGGCAGAGTGGGAGTGGGGGGAGGGCTCGTGCTTCCCCGTGGACCTCGAGATTTCGGACCGGGAGGCATTTAGGGAGGTGGAAGGGAGAGGGTGGGAGAGAGAAGTGTGGGGTATCCTTAACCGCGTGCCTAATGCAATGTCTATACCATTTTCTTCCGGGAGCCTGGGGGGCGGCCGAAGCTCTAATCCGGCCCCATCTCCCCAATTTTGGCACTCTCGCAGTGTATATCTTGCAGATTAATACGATTTCACAGCTTCCGAATGGAAGAAGCCGGCTGCATAATTGAAGGGGGAGGGAGGAGAGGGAAGGGAAGAGGGGGGCTCTGTTGGTGTCCCCCCACCCTCTTCCTTTGCAAAAGTGGGAGCCGGAGTTGCCTCCTGATTTAATAAGAAAGCTGCAGTCCTAATACGGAGTCACCGGGTGCGGCTGCGGGGCTATGCTATTAGCGGCCGAGAGCTGTCGAGTGGCCGATTTTATATTCAAGAGGCACTCCAGAGCCCGGCTCGCTTCCCTCCTCAGTATTCTCCGGCATGGTGTGCAAATATTGTCCTAATCCTCTGATCCGTCCCCTCGCCGTCTGTTTTACTTTCATTTGCTACAGAAAAGTACTTCGCCAAATCCCCGCAGCCCGGGACTTCTCCCCGCTGCGTGGCTCCGCACGAGTTTTCCTCTCACACTTGAGCACGGACCCGGCTCGCTCACTCCCCCGTTAATCCGCGCGCGGGGCTCCTGCTTGCTCCCCGGCCCGCTCCTGACACCCCCTCTCCCTCTCTCCCTTCTTCCTTTCCCTCTCCCCCATCTCTCTCCCTCCCAGTTCCCCTCTCCTTTTGATCCTTCTCCTCTTTCTCTCTCCCTCCCTCCAGAGAACGTGCAAAGTCATTGCAAAAAAACCCCTTCTCGCTTTGGCAGGGCTCGGAAAAGTTCCCTAAGACCCTTCCCCCAACTCTCATCCCTCGGGTTTCTACACCCCTCTCCCCCGGTGACAGCTTCAGCGATCTCTAATGAGCTAAAACAAATGTAGCCGGTCTCCCCCTGTCCGGCCCCGAGGGACCATCGACCCTGCCTGAGACCCTTTCGCT